>NC_088784.1:39763527-41024777 GCF_958450345.1 Calliphora vicina
TGAGATATTAACTTGAATTTTTTTTATAAGACCAAAAATTAACTTATCTATACAAAAAAATACATATATCTCGGAATAAATGTGGATCAAATTGTTCTGAATATTTGCAATCCTATTAAAATTTTGATACAAATTTTAGTTTAAGAAACTAAATAAATATGTAATAAAATCTTTATTTATTAACAAAACTCAATGAAATCTTCAACGTTTTTTAAATTTATCATTCTAAACAACAAAGTAAAAAACTTGTCAAAAGGTCAAAGCGAATCCCGCTATTCCTAAAAATTGGAGCAAAAATCCCAAAAATTGTATTTTTTACAATTTTGTCCATTTTGCCTTGGCTGGGAAAATACTACGGGGATAAGTAGGGAACACACCAAGGTTTCTAAAACAGCTTCTTTCCCAGCTTTGGGATTTTAGAATATGTGGCCCAAAGATGAAATTTTGATAAAAAATAGGTCACATTCAGAAGACATGTCTGTTATACCAAAATGTTCTTCGTAAAGATACTTTACAGAAAAATATAAAACTGTTATATGTTCTTAAAGAAGATTTATTTTTAATAAAAAAAAAGTTAAGTCATCATTTCGCCCCTGGATTTGTAGGGCCCATTTTAATAATTTAAACTCGAATACTCCTTGGCTACGCCCATGTCAAATTTTATCCCAATCGGAAATGGATAATTATTTCCAAAAAATTTAGATTCTGCCCCACTGTGCAGTGTTATTAGATAAATAACGCGCTTCAAACAAATACGAGGCAATATTTTTAAATTTTACTCTCTCAGTGTAAAACTGTCTAAAAAATAGCTTAATTAAAACAATTTTGAATATTTAAATTAGTATTGTTTTAATAATTTTTGATGAGAATCAGAATTTTTTAAACTTTAAACTTAAATTAATATTTGTCATTTTACTTAGTTTAATTAAGGTAGGGTCACACATGACAAATATTTGACGAAAAAGATGCAACCACTAAATAATATGTATTTTAATTCTTTGATTTATTCCAAAAACTTATTTTACTTTGAATGATTCAAAACAAAAAATTTAGTTTTATTTGATGCTGTTTGATCTTACAAAACAATTGTAAGAGTAAACACGTCAAACAAATTTGTGCTAAAAAGTGGTTACGCTTTTTTGAGCAAATATTTAGACATAGAAATCTATGAAATTTGGAACTACTAAAATTATTAAATTTTTGTTTTTATTCTTTTTCAGATTGCAGATGTAATTTATTAAAACCTACTAATATTGAAAATGGTGAGTATTATAAATATGTGATAAGTATATATGTTTATAACATATGTATGTATGTCTTTTAAACAAAATATATAAATATATAAAAAATATATAATTGAAAACGTAAATTTATTCCCAAAACTTTTTTGATAAGATTATGATGGAAATATTTTCATTATAATATCATCCTAAATAATTGTTTATCTGAAAATCATAAAAATTCACATACATTTCCTCATTTTATCTGAAAAACATAAACTTATTCCAATAAAATTTTAATTATTTTCCAGGAACACAAAAATTCATTCGTATAGTTTTCAAAAAGAATTCTAGATTTTTTCCACATTTAAAAAATATATGAACAAATTGAAAACAATTCATTACATTAAATGGAAACCAGTTCATTACATTTATTAAAAAATCTTTTTCAGTATATATAATTTCAAATATTTTCGTTACAAACTTTGTGTAAGACCATCAAAATATGTGGGTCATTCCGTTTGTAACGCAGATATTGGCAGACTAACCAAAAAGTACATATATCCTGGGTTCTCATAAGATTCTAAAACGATGTAGTTATGTCCGTCCGTTCGTCTGTCTGTCTGCTAAAAACACAAAAGACAGAGATATGTGCAAAAACCACGACTTTTCCTTATATTTTTCTGATATTTAATTTTTTGAATAATCGAAAATTTCCTATTTTTAACCAAGTTTTATTAAAATTTATTGATAAATTATCTAATTTTATTAGCTAAAGGACATATTGAACAATTATGATAAATCTCTCAAAAGCTTTATTAATTAAAAAATTAACTAAAACTTCAACTAATAACGATAATTTTGTTTCTTATATTTTATAGTTACCCTGATTGTAAACATTTCACACTCTACTGGTTTTTAGTTTAAATTCACTTGTGAAAATCATCAAGTTGCCATTCAATGATTTTATTGTTGTTTGTGTTTGAATGTCATTGTCATATTTGGTTTTATTGTTATCACTACAATGAAATCGCTTAACATTTCCTTGATATTTTAACACACTGTAGTTTCTGAGAAAATGTCCTTTCGTTCCTTGCGCTCCCTGTCTCTAATGTACACAATCTGTTAATATATATGTATGAAAGATGTTGTAAATTACAGACTCAACGTACATGAATTCATATTTTAGCAATGGCAAAGTAGCTATCGATGTTTTCTGTTATAGTTAGCTACTAGGGTAGCCATTCGGATAATCGAACAATTATATTTTTATGTAGAATAGTCGAATAAATCGAGTAGAAATAAATGACTTAATTTAGCATTTGTTAAAATTTGTCCATAAAATTTCAATAAGTAATAATATCAGACATGTTTAATAAGCTAATGTAAATATAATTATCTATTTTTTATATATGGGGGATTTCATGTCAAGTGAACCAACTTTTGAAATCAATGTCTTCCGATCGAGATGAAATTTGCACCATGATTCTATTGGATAGTAATTCAGACACAATTTTTCCACAAGCTCGGTCAAGATCTCGCGGTGTTAGAGGGGGTCAAAATTTTACATTTTGGCCATACAGGTGTTTTTGCTAATCCATTGATTTTATTACCTATTGTTCTAAGCAAAATGTGTCCTAAATAGTATATATAGATATTTCTTCAATCTTTCTAAAAAAAAATGTAAAAAAATACAAAATTTTTAAATTTTTTTTTTTCGAAATCAAAAACTTTTTTTACTTATTTTTTCAAAATCGACCCATTTTTTATTTATTTTTTTTTCTCAAAAGAAAGCTTAGGACTTTTCCTAAAATCAAAAATTTGTTGACTTGTTTTTCAAAATGGGCGGTTTTTTGTGGAATGCGAGTGGGATGTATATCAAAATAAGTGTTTTGTTTTTTTTGCAAAATCAATCACTTTTTTTTCAAAATGGAGCCTTGTTTTATTATTTTTTTTTTCTCAAAAGAAGCTTAGGTCTTAAGAGCTTTTTGGTCTCGTAGTGGGATGCGAGTGGAATATATATCAAAATAGATGATTTAACTCAAAAACGTTATATCTTGAGTTACATGAAATCCCCCATATATGAAATTATACTGACAATTTTTATTTTGAACTATAATATTATATTATTTAAATCCAACAAACAAATCAATGTAAATGAGTTGTCCGATAACTCCTTCTACATAAGAATATATATAATTTATTTTATTCGAACAAAAAACAAATCGAATAATTTGTATACCCTATTGCTACGCTACTTTGCTGTTATACTTAGTTAATATTGAAATGATTTGTTCGATTTCCTTTGAAAAAAGCAAACTCTGATTAGTTGACTGATTTTAAAATGTATTCTACTGTAACATTTGTTGTCGCAGTTGTTGTTTTTCTTATTCATTGTTGTACAGTTTGTTTGACGTTAAATCAAATACAGAACAACAAACAAAAAAAATTATGAAAAAGAGAAATAAACTAGACTTTACTACTTACATAAATACTTACTAGATATGTACAGTATTGTCATTGTTAATGTTGTTGTAATTGTTATTGTTAATACACTTGTTGTTGCTACAATATTGTTATTGTCAAGCAGTAATCTGGAAGGAAACACAAATTGCAAGAGTAGTTGTTTAACAACAATTACAACTACAATAACTGATGCTGCTGATTCAACTGTCGCTGCTGATGATGATAAGGATGTAGATAATAATAAGGAATATGAAATACAAACCCAGGGAAACGGATGTTTATTCTTTATTCTTGTTCTTATTCTCTTAAATACATACAACTATAATACCTACATACATTTTGTAGTTATTGTTGCTACTTGTACTACATATTGTTGTTGATGTTACTTACTGTTGCTGCTTCTATTGTCAAAAATATCTATCAATTGGTATTTTCTGTTTCATAGTAAAAAAAATAGTGAACAACATGTTCTGTGATTTACAGCAATAAAGTTTTTCTTTCAACTGCATCATGTATTTATGTTTTTTATATGTATTCCTAACTTCAAGTCAAAATAGAAAAATGTTTTCAAGTTTTAAACAAGTTGTCTCTATTTGTTCCCACGAAATACGAATTGCCTTGAAATATTGTAAAGTTTTCTATGCAAATTATAGTTAATATCATGTAAAAATTAGATGAATTTGTATAATGTAGTTTTACTTATAGATATTTTCAAATCTACAGTATCTATACTGAGTAAACGAGAAAAAACATTTTTCTTTTAAAATTTTAATAATTTATTTTTGTAAGTGATTTTCGAAACTGGTCCTTGTAGGGGAGCTATAACCAATTATGAATCGATCGCCATGAATATGAAACTTCTTTCTGTTAAATTTAATTTGGATACCAACATTTTTATGGTCATTAAAGTAATTTTCGTAAGTGGCCTATATATCAATCGATCAGCATTTATTTGCATACAAAACTTATTTGTGGATATATGACCGATATTTCGGAGGATATTTGAATGAGGGCTAGTTGAAATAATGTACCGAATTTTACTAGCTTCAATAGACTTCGTACAAAAATAATACATATGGCAAATTTTATCGAAATATCTTAAAAACTAGCACATAAACGATTGATTATATTTCATTTAATTTGTTATTTTAATTATAAATGAAAATAAATTGTCTAAGCTAGTTTGTAATAGCTGCGAAATTGAGAAAAATTAAAAGATTTAATAAATTTATTAAGCTCATGATTTATAAATATTTGATGATTCATTAAGAAATTGAACTATAATGAACTCTCGAAGAAATGTATACTTCAGTTTTTAATATTGTTACGAACTTTCAATAGCGATGTGAATTTAATGGTCTGTAACGACTCCCTGCAACATTCATCATGTTTATAAACATGTCCATCAGTAGAAGCTTCTAATTATCAACAATGCTGATAGCATGCAGTTATTAGCATTGTTTGAAAGTATGGCAAGACTAAATGCCTTACCTGCTAAAATTAACATCGAAAGCTCTAGAATTCGAATATACAAGTTTTGTCCGTTAAGATCATTGTATAAGCTACTCGAGAGATTGCGCTGTCTATAAATAGTGGCAGAGGTTCCTGTCGTTCGTCTGTTGACGCAGTTAGAGTAAGCATCAACTGTGTGTAATTTAAGAGCGTGTATTTCTACGAATTATAAACGTCTATAAAAACTTTTAGTGACTATTTAAACTTTTGTATAAATTTAAATAAATAAATAAATAATTGTTACCAATTTTAAACTACCAAGCTGCTTTTATTTGCAATCAAAAGGTAAAAACGTAACAATATTAAGGAATTAATTTATAATGAAAATAAAATAAAAATCTTTTGCCCTTAAACTAATAATCTTTATTTTAAAGCGCATAATTCAAAAATAATATTATTGAAAAATTCACTCATAATCAAAATTAATTTTTCCTAAAAAGTATTTATAATAAAAACTTAGATTTAATATACGAGTTTAAGATTGTTTGCAACTATTAAAAAATTAAAAACCATCATGAGAGAAAATATATAGAAATATATCTAAAAATAGCTATACCAAATCATTTCTATACTATTCTATACTATACTATTCTATAATATTCTAAGACGATCTAGCTATGGTGTCATTTTGCACAAATACTGCTGATAAGGTTTATATGGTAAAAAACGGACAATATCGGTCCATAATTTCACCTAATTCCTATACAAATGTCCATCCGGAATACTGTTTGAGCAGTCATAAATATGTTGATTATGCTGCAATCCTGATAAAATTGTGCACAAATTATTTCTGAATACTCTGAATTTATACTATAAAGTATAGCGAAATTCGGGCAACATTTGCCCCTAGTCCCCACACAAGGTCCCCCTTGAAAATTCATAAGTGTCTTATAATAATTAAAATAGTGATGAAATTGGACATAAACAAGTTTTATATGAACTTAAATATTTCAACCATCTTTCAAATTCTGTACACCTCCGACCATAACTGATTCCAGTCCCCATAGAAGGTCAAAACTATATATTGATGGTGGGTATAAAAGATTCAACACAGCCGAATATAACACTCTTACTTGTTATTTATGCAATTTTAACAGATTTTTCACATTTATACTCTTCTAAAACTTCAAAATTAAGTGATCCATTTTTTCCAAGGCTATAATATATTGTTACGTTTTAACCTTTTCAAAACGTTGGTTTATTTCCTTTAAATAAACCGGATACTTTTTATTGCAAATAAAAGCCCTTTAGTAGTTTGAAAATGGTAACAACTCTTTATTTATTCAAATGTACAACAACAACAGAATTAAATAGTCACTCAATTCTTAGAAATACAGTCACAATTTATAATTTACACGAACTTGAAAAATACAACACACTTTAAGGCACTCAGTTGATGTTTATTCGAATAGCGTCTCTGATAAACTCACTAACGACTGCAACCTCTGCCACTATTTATAACACTGCCATCTGCACTCTAGATTGCTCTTTAACTGTCAAAGTTCGAATATTCTAGATCTTACTAATACTTACGCCATCTGTGGTGTACTTTCTACAATGTTCTTTAACTGGATATTCGAATTCAAACAGCGTTGCCAACTTACGATCAATGGTCAACTGAAAGCTTTTATTTAATAATGCCCCCAGATATGTTACAGTTTGCTATTACACCACTGTTATTTGAAAGCATTATGCTACTTTTAAATCAGCCCTTAAAATCGTTATATTTGAATTCAAGTACAATTTCGTAACAATATTTTATTGTCCTAAAGATAATTATGTTCTAATCTTCATTTCAGATATTGATTATGTTTGAGAACCATTATTATTGCACGAATGTATAGATTCGACTAATATTTGTTAAATAATTCGAACTACAGTTTTTACTTGTTTTTATTTAAAAAAAAATTTAATTTTAATAAAAAATTTCCATTCTAAAATATTTTAGGAATTATTTATTTTCTTCTTTAAATATTTCAAAAATATTTTTAAATTTAATTTCCTTTAAATTCCACTAATCCAAAAATTTACAGCAATTTAGTTCTTCGTGTTCTTTAAATTTCCACTATTTCACATGAACAATCTTTTTTACATTAAGTTTTTACTTTCCGAAAATGTTCTTGATAATTTTACACAAAAGACCATTATTATTGTATGAAAAAAAAAGTTATAAATCATCGTGTCGTTGTACAATATTTAAGTTTTTAATTTAAAGTTTTCTTTCCCATTTCATCTCCTCCTGTACAAAATGCACCTTAATACGTTGGTGTTTAAATTAGAAATTTCTGTATTTTTTTAGTTGCTGGCTTAAATTTTCCTTAAATTCACACTGAGAGACAGAGACACACACAGCTAAAGCATTTTACCTTCATAGCGTCCTTCATGATTTCAGTAAAATAACAAAAACAAGAACAACTATAAAAATATGAAAAACAACTTGTATAAATTTATGCAAATGTGTTAGTAAGACAAAAAGAAATATAAGAAAAGAAAATAGAAAAACCACTTTATTGCGTGGTCGGTCACTGTCTTGAGAAACTAAAAATACTCAAACACAATTGCTAAATCATGAAAAAAATACACTTCCATACATATTGTATATACATTAGAACTGCCCTTAAAAACTGAGATATCCTTTGGATGACACTTATTTTGTAGTTATAAATAACTAGTGCAAAAGTTTATTAATTAAATGTTATGAAATTACGTATACAATGGTACTTTTTCCAAACATATAACCCTATGTTAAGCTAAAACTGAATAGAAAATAATTGTTTACACAACTTTTCCATGCAAAAATGCAGTTCTCCTGAATATATGGCCTGGGGAAAAGTTAATAGCCTGCTTATTTTTCTATTGATTTTAATGGTTTTGGAAATATAATTTTCCTTAGAAAATAATATTAATTTCAAATGTTTAAAAAATATTGTAAAATAAAACTAAGTTGTTTAAGAAAATTTTGCATTAATTAGTTTCAGCTACTATATAACAAAATAAATCCCAATCAAAGGCAATATATATTTAAAGGGCAGGTTTAATTTAAATACATACTTATCAGAGCTTTAAATGAATCATTGTTTTTTGATTTTAATTCGTTACGAATTAGCCAAATTTTGAATTAATTCTTTTCACAACAAAAAAGAATTGAATCAAATTTGAATCAATTCAAACGAATTAGGCTGAAATGAATTCGAATTCATTTCTAATTCAAATGAATTTGTAAAAAGGAGTTGCAATTCGTTTTCAATTTAAATAAATCTGTAAAATGAATTGCAATTAGTTTCCAAGTCAAATGAATTTATTAAAGTGAATTGCAATTCATTCGTTTGAATTGAATTGATTTTGAATTCATTCAAATGAATTAGAACAAATGAATTGCAATCAATCAAATTCAAGATTAGCAGATCTAGTGGAAATGAAAAATAAAAATTTAAGTACTTTTAGCAAATAAACAGAATTTTCCCATTAGGATTTTCTCCGTTACCTAATAATGTAATTAAATATAAATAGTCCTTTAGAAGATCTACAAAAAATATGCTTACATGTGTATTAGTTGAAGAGATATTTATGTTTGTTGATATATTTTTTTAATTTTGCTCGATCTTTGTATTGCTTTTTAGATAGTGCGGGCCTACGGAGGGTCCAAATAAATTTTTAAAATATCAGCTATATTAGCGATAAAATTCAAATATGTATCCTAAAAATACCATATATTTTTTCTTTATATACAATTTTTATATGATCCGGAAAGAGAACTTAATGCAAAAGCATGTAAAGTAAAATTTGGCTCCCTTACGGCATGTCCAAACTTGGCCAATTTTAAAATAAAATTTAGGTTTGAATAAAAATTTCTAAAAAGGCAATGCTCCAATCCTCGAAAAAGCTTCATATTTCTATAACCCTATATGTTTCTTAAATACTTACAAAGTTTTTTAGGCACTTTTCAAAAAAACTCAGTTTTTGGAACATATTTTTCCCGTTTTAGGAATTTTGGTATTTAAAAATAAAAAATGTCAAATATTATAATGTCGCTGAAAGTCATGAGTCTATATTAGTTCCAAATTTTGTCATGATATCTTTGACCGTTAAAATTTTGCATTAATACAAATTTTATATTTTTCTTCATGGAAAATCATCATATTATAATTTTTTAAGGTCATAAAAATGTATAACATTATTTAATTTTACTAAAATATCAATCCTAAAGTTCTAAGGTTTTCAATAATATCAAATACTTATATAAAAAGCCTTTATTTACTCCTCAGAAGTACCACAAACCTTGCCCCCTTTGACAAATTTGTACGTTTTATTCATATATTTCATGCGCACTATGCGTTACCTGTCAATTCCAGTATATCATGGGAATTTTTGTCTTCAGACTATACTAGGTGATATACAAAATGAGAGAAATGCTTGCTGCCTTTTACAAAAAAAAATTAGTTGAATAACAAACCGACAGTGATTACTGTAGATTTACTTCAAATGAATTGCTAATGAATTTTGATTCAATTCAATTTAAATGAGTTGTACATGAATTGCTAATTCTTTTTTCGAATGCATATGAATTAATTCAAATGAATTGAAAATGAATTGCAATTCAATCTACAAATTCAATTGAACTGGAAACAACTTGCAATTCATTCTAAAAATTTATTTGAATTGGAAACGAATTGCAATTCATTTTACAAATTCATTTGAGTTGGAAATGAATTGCAATTCATTTTTACCAAATTCATTTTAATTGGCTCAAATTTTATTCAATTCATTTTTTTGTGTGAAAAGAATTAATTAAAATTTTTGCAAATTCAGTGCATGAATAATTTGCGAATTAATTCAAAAATGAATGATTCATTTACAGCTCTGATACTTATGCATGTATTACAAAAAAATTCCCTTTACTATTTTTATCACATTTTTTCCATTACATTAAATTATGACGCTTAATTTACATATCGGACAGAATATAATGTCAAAACATCATTTCATATCGTTTCATTGCTTTTCTTTTCCTTTAACTTTATTCATTCATTCTTTTTTCATACATATATTAATAGATATACATATATATATAATTTTTCAATGTAATCACAGATTATGGCATTGAGGCAAAGTGCTAAGCTGATTAGATATACAAGGCTATTAATTTGATGGGCTTATATTATATATACGTACCCCTTATGTCCTACACAATATATGAAAGAATATTTAATATATTTTGTGGTTTGTTAATATTGAATAGAAACCAATGATAAAAGTTCATAATGGCCAACATATTGGCGGATCACGATACTTGGTGTCTTAAAATTATGAAGAAAAATAAGTGAGTTAGGATAACATAAATTATTTTATCAGCAGTGAACTATATCTTCAACAATATATCTTTAAAATAATTAAGTGCCTCCATAGAGCATCACATTCACACTTAGTTTGTTTTTTTAAATTTCGCTAAGCCATATTTTTGAAACTGCGAATTTAAACAAAATAATCCAATATTGATCATTACATGCATTTTAGAAGCTAATTGTATACAGTTTGATGACACTAAACTGAAAAACTCTAAACCTAAATTTCTTTCCCACTCATACATTTTCTATTTTCTCTAACAATTTATTTTTAGAGTATTACAAAATTCCACAATGCCTTCTAAATAAAACACATTTAGTTGCAGAGGTTCACTCTTCTAGAATAAAAACTAATATCCATTGTATTTAAATACACTACAGTTTATTTAAATTGAGAAATATTTGTCTTGTGGCAATTTTCTATTTTCTTTTTTGTTGTGGTTGGAATGTGTTCTACAACTGTGCGAGCGAGTGTTAAGGATTAAGTAGACTTTGGGGGAGTGTTATAAAAATATGAGGATTTTATTTAAATATTCTATCGGCATATGCGTTTCTATTATAGTGATTATAGAGTTAAGATTAAGATAAAACGCTGAAATATACTTAAATTTATAAACAAATTGTTATATGGTATCAAGGAGTCTCCGACATTCATGTGGGTAATGAGTGTTTAAAACGTTAGGTGTAGTATAATTTATCTTTTCACATTCTTATACGCGAATGTGATAAAATACTAGAATAGCTAAATGAGAAATCCTTAATATAGTCGGAATATAATAACGTCTTCTATATTATCGGCCTAACACTTTTAGAAGGTTCAAAATTTACTTTGATGCTACAGTGGTTCAAGGACGGCATTAATTTTTTTATGTCTTCTGATCTACCTGATTTTTACACAGTTTGTAATAAACAGTCTAATTATCATGTACCAAAAGTATTAGGCTTATATCTTTATTACTTTTTTGTCCAAAGACATTCAAATTTGACCTAAGTGAATGCGTTTGAAATGACCGTATTATATATGCTACTTATTATCTCATCATGCTTTTAAAATACTCTTGTAATGACATTATAATGCTTTTTTTATACAATTGGATGTTATAGATGATATATACGCAAATAAAAAATTTTGAATATTAAAAAAAAAAAATTACTGCTATAAATTGTCCAAAAATATTTATTTTCTCCAATTTCTATGGTTTGTATCTATTGATCTCCAACGACCTCTAGCCCGAGACTTATATAAAATTAAAGCTTGAAGTCTCAGCTAACGACTTATTAAAATTTGAGTCTATATGAGTTCCAAATTTTGTTATGATATCTTCAACCGTTAAAATTTTACATTAATTAAAATTTTATATTTTTCTTCATAGAAAATCAACATATTATAATTTTTTTTTAGTTTTTAACTAATGGAGATAATCTACATATGTATGTTTAGTAGATCTTCGCAAGGACTATTTATATTTTAAATTTCAGCTCATTGGAATAATAAATGGATTTTTGGCGATTTTTTAAAAAAATTGGGACCCGAGGTATTCAAATTTAAGGAGCCACGTACTGGCCTCCATTAACCCTAGGAAGCTGAACAACTTTAAATCAACTCGAAAACCTCAGCTCCAACCATGTGAAATTTCATAATAATATCTCTAATATTTCCCGAGATACTGAATTATGCATTTCTGAACCACTGCGCTTGGCTGGTTGCTATAGAACTTTGACTTCAACTAAACTAATAAAGAGAAGACCAATGATTTTAAATCACATGATCTAGGGGCCAATTCTGATCAACGATGCGATAGAGTATACTGCCAGTCTTATGCAGTAATTGAATTGTTTAACGGCATGTATGGAATAGTCTATGCTTGACTAGCATCTTTTTCGAAAAAGCATTTTCCAAACTGTGGCACATAATATTTATTTAGCAAGGTAAACTTTACCTGATATAAACTTCCTCATGCAGAAACACGTGTATTTATCTTAACGACTCTAATGTCAGTTATTATATTTAATGTCAATTATGTTCATTTGTTGTAAATCTGATTAAAATGAGTGACTATAAAAAGTGCGTACTAAAATTATTAAATATTTTCAACAAAACCCAAGGAAAGCAGTCCGGTTAGCTCAGTACTCGGTCTATATGGTACGAAAAGTTAAAGCCAATGGTGGTTTAAAAACATACAAGGCTCAAAAAGTTCCTGACATGAACTCGTCTAAAAATTTAGAGGCCAAAGAAAGAGCACGGAAATTGAAGTCAAATTTTATAAAAAAACAAGTAAGAGAGCTATATTCGGCTGTGCCAATTGTAGGTCCAACTTACTGTGGTCTTATATACGTCGTTGCAAAGGTCTTTGAAATATCTCTCATTAGATATCCATATTGTCTATATTCATGACTTAGTAATCAATATATGGGCAAAAATAGGTCAAAACTCGAGGTAGTCCTGGTTTTTGTCCTGGAATTCCGGAGATATTGACGTATGAATCGTGTATGTACGTTAGTTGGGGGCTTCGGAAAGTTGATTTCAACAGACAGACATGGCTTAATCGACTCCGTTATCTATAAGGATCCAGAATATATATATACTTTATAGGGTCGGAAAATTATATTGTGGAAATTACAAACTCATATATACCCTTCTGACGAAGGTGAAGGGTATAAAAATGACGAAACGAATGTTCTGGAAAAATTTTCGCAGCTTCCGGGTCAATATTTTAATATTGCTGATGATCGGGGGAATGTTATAGAAAGTTTAGGAACCAAAAGCAGAAAATTTTAACAAAAATTTTTTGGTATGGCAAGCAATATGTAGTTGCGGCAAAAGAACCCAAACATTTGTTACAAAGGGCTCTATAAATACCGAAATTTACATCAAGGGATGCTTCCATTCATAAGACTTCTTAATATGTCTACCTGATTTGGCATCCTGTCACTATGGTAAGCAAGGTATTGAGTGGTACAAGAACAATAATGTGGTATTTGTACTAAGAGAGGAGCTAAGGCCAATGGAGTGTTATTGGGCTCTTGATAAAAGAGAATTGAGCACAAAAAATTTGTCCAAAAGTTTTGTAGATTTTAAACGGAGATGGACTAGCTGTGCGAAGAAAGTAACAGAAAGCACTGTAAAAACTTTAATGGAATGGTTTTCCGGAAAATGTTCATAAATTTATCACTATTGATTAGAACTATAAAAATAATAATTTTTAAGTTGTAATAATAAATCAACTATAGGTTTAGTGGTTTCTTTTTTATTACCATATATGTATGTTAAGATTTTTTCGATATCACTCCATATTAACAAAATCTAACAAAAATGGTTCGTTTACAAAGAACTTGACCTTTTGACACATGCGATATCGCTGCATCAAAACAAAATATAACGATTTGATGATGATTTTTTGTCATGCGATTTTTAAAGCTTATCTACATTTCCAGAAATTTATCTTTCAATGATGCTTTGATGTCATTGCAATATCTTTACATTAAAAATTACTTTTTATAACTCCTACTCATGAACGAGTCCCTTATAAGTTCATTTATTTCAAGTGTATTTTAATTGTTTTAAGAAGAAATTGAATAAATACTGCTGCTAACCATTTAGAACAATAATTTATTACCATCAACCAAACAATTAAAAATGCTATCAAATTTAAGACATTTCCATAAAATGCTTTTTTTTGCTTTTTAATTATAACATTAAATATATCACACTGCATATAAAGCAATTCACTAAACAAATAATGCAAATGAGACGATTTCAATTTAAATGTTTATTAAGTCAAATAACTGAATATTTTATGAAACATAAAGTTTCCTCTTCTTACATTTCAACATTTGAAACTATTTGGCAAATACAGAGGGAGAGAGACAGACATAAGTTGACAGCAATACATAGTCATATTTTGCTTTTTTCTTTTCGTTTTGTTTTTGTTCATAAAGGGGAGTAGTGACACGAAATGTATACGAAGAACTTTATCCTTTTTATCCTTTTGATAGAGTGTAAATTTATATAAATATTTATACAACATAAAACTTTAACACAGAAAGCAATACTGTACAGAAACCTATATATCGTCATCTAAAATGCAAACTAACGTAACATCACTTTTCATAAGATTATAGGAGAAGCAAAAAGGATATTAAATGAAAACTACTTGAGATATTGAATTACAATAACATTAGAAATACATTTTATGCAAAAAAACTATTTTTTTCAAAGCTCATTGTCTTACGTTATTTTTTTGTTTTCTAAAACCAAAATAACGTATCATCAATACAAATTTTTATGAACAAATTTAAACAAAATTATGTTTTTTTTATTTTAAATAAAATCAGTTTAATTTAATTATTTAAACTAAAAATGAGGCTTCTTTAAATTTTCATAGTCTGCAAAAAAATTCAATTGCAACAATTTTTTTTAAAAAATATTAGGAAACTACCTAAAATAAGGTAAAATACTATTTTTTTATTAATTACTCAAAACATATACGTTATTTTGTTTAAGAAAATCGTTCACTTGATGATACTTTTGAATTTCGATTTCTTTGATGATACGTTGTTTTGCATTTTAGGTGACGATATGTATGTCTGAAAGTGTGTGTGTTTGTTTCTTCTATACACAAGCTCAAGTGTGCATGTTTATGAGATTTCTAAAATTTAATTTTGAGTTTTTGGAGATTTATTCCTTTTCAGATTGGCGTCTGTGTAAGTGTGAGGGGCGCATTTCTATTAAAGGAGTTAAATGGCATTAAAACAAAAAAAGTAGAGAAAAAACTAAAATTCATAGATGGATAGAAACAGGGACAAAAAAGTGTCAACAATAATTTTTAATTAAGAACTTTAACGCTTGTTCACTCTCTGACATACACCAACACACACACACAAATATTCACAATTACATACAAAAACAAATACACAATCACACAAAGCAAATCACTTACACAGACAGACAACTTAATTTACATAAACTTTTTCAATGCAAAAACACAACTACAACTGCAACAAGAAAAAAGAAACAAAAAAGATTGTACGAGAAAAAACTAAAAAAAAGCTACCCCAACTAAGATGCAACGAGGCTTAAGTAAAAGAATTATGTTCAGAAACAGAAAAAATACGATTGTTGAGAAGATGCATAGAATGTTGAAAACACATGTACAACTACATGTCGAACACACCCACAATGCAACCAAGACATACAACAATTCACACCATGTTCTTCCTTTTTTTATCACATCTCTTATTCTTATTTTTTTTCATACGAGTCTACTGGCAATTCTGGTTGCAAGTTGTAGTATTATACTTCAACGACACCCTTCCACATATACACATACACTAACACATATATGTATGTGTTTTTGTATGCACATACAGACATTCAATTGTTCAAAATAGCTCGACATTACGACTAAATGAACAAAAGGAAATAAAGATGATAAGCCAGTAACAAAAAAAAATGAAACATAAAAACCCCAAAAAGATGAACAAAAAAATAAAGATTGAAGATGTGAGGAGTATGTTGTACAAATTGGAGGGTCTAAAGTGCAATAACTGGGGTGTAGTAAGTAACATCATACATACATGTGATAAAAACGCCTTCGTATGATGAAATTTTCTTTTGGGTTTTTCTCGTTTTTTTTTTTGCATTAAACTAACGAAACATTCTGTTTGTTTTTCATAAAAGATAAAGAAAGAAACTAAAAAAAATATTTTTAAACTTGTTTTCCGCTCTGCCTTCTCCATTTCTTTTGTTCACATCAAAAGTTAATGCTAAATTTGCTATTGTTTTCTTTGAGTCCTACTCGTGTGCCCTACAAACATACTTATAAGCATTCTTCGCTTTTAAATTTGACAAATTATAATTGGAATTGCAGTTCAGTCCAATTACTTACCTACTAGTTAATGTATTTTAAAATATTATTATTTTTTGTAGTTGAAAGATAAATTCAATTCACAATTTAAAAGTACAACAGTATTATAATTAAATACTCAGTACAATTTAATATTACAGTTAAAATATACATTCGATTGTTTAATATTAAAATTCGACATGTTTAATATTAAAATATTAATATTTTTTCACACTTAAAAATGCGAAGGAATTGTTGATAACATACGATTATAACAGTTTTAAAAGTTCTGTATCAAAAGTTCTTGAAAATTGTATTTTCTCTTTAAGAGAAATTAAGTATACTTATTATAATTAATCAATATCACTCATACGCTTACATGGGTATTTCCTGGGGTCACGAACGTACGTTCGTACGCTTTTAATGTCCAAAGAATATAGAAAAAAAATCTTTTCCTAACATTTTTTTTGCGATTCGATAGCATTTTGGTAGCTCTATGTTTAGTGCAAAAGATGGATTCCATGGACATAAACATGTGGTAACGAACGTACGCAAAATAGAAGTCAACTTTAGCAGACAGTAATGAAATGTAGAAATCTCCGAAATGGAACGGAATATTTAAAAGCGATTATTTTATTTTAGAAGTGTATGAATGAAGGTCTCTATCTATAATACAATAAAATATCTATATTGATTTTTGTTTAATTAGCTTAAGTACCGGTCGCGCACGTACGGGTCGCGAACGTAAGATTTTTCCATATGTTTTTTATTATTATCATCATGCATTTTCCCAGAAATATCTTCAAATTTCCTTAACAAACAAGTAAGAAAGTGTGCACCGATTTCGGCCAGTTTCAATAGGTTTCGTCAGTGGGCCGAAAAAAGTATATGTACCAAATTATGTCGAAATATCTTCAATAAAACACGATGATTATCAACATTTTATTATTCGATCCTGGTTGACCAATCGTATGAAATGCCCATATTTTTCTACAAAGTATAACAAGAAGACACTGTATTTTTTAAATTACTCTATCTGGTATACAGGTACCAGCACCCTTGTGAGACAATTAAACTCGAAATGTTATCTTTGAAACTCAAACAAACTTAAATTTAATTCATTTTTATGGAACTTTGTGCGTCTGGTGAAAATTAAAGAGGCACCAACTAACACATGTTTAGCCCTTTAATGCATATTGTTGCCAATTGTCTACATTCCAGTTCCACTTAATTTTAGACGAACATCAGCTTTATAATAATTCAGAGTCTCCTTCAACAGAATCAAATGAGTACGAAAAGTTTCAGCTAAATAAATTCTAAATCAAACTAAAGCTAAAAGAAATATAATAAATAAAAATCAATTAAATATTTGAAACTTTATAGAAAAATACAAGTAAAAATCATCCATTTAAGGGTTAGAGTTAGAGTCGGACTACTTGTACATACATTGGTTTTGTTCAATAAGAAAAACAGATTTATAAGTCGGCAATGTTTTCTACATAACCTGTAATTTTAGTACAATTTGAATAAATATTTATAATAAAAATGAATTAATACTTAATTCCTAAAATTCCGAAAATCTTGCCTAAAATGGGTTTTTCTGGATTTTTATAAGAATCGGATTCGTGCTAATTTTTATATTATGTAGGTATTTGAACGATGAATTGGTTTGAATATAATAGAAAAATACAAATTTTTAAAACATCTCATAAATTCACTCATACATCAACTACTCGTTCTAGTGTGGCGTTGCAAGCAAATATTTTGGTTTGAAATTACCGTCTTCCAAACTAAATTGTCACTTCAAAACTAGATCCATGGATTCGATAAATAATAAACACACCTCCTATAGAATACATCTGGAACTAGCTCCGCGAAGCAGTAAATAAAGTTTATGATGTAAAGTTGATGATGCATATATATTTAATAGGGCATTCAATTAATCGGGTTTCTGCTTTAATCGGTTAATCGAGCAAATAATTAATCGAGGTTTAGATTTATTCGGTTAATAATCGGTTAATTTAAAATTATTCGATTAACCGAATAATTTCTATTTTCATTTTAAATTTGAAATACAACAACGAATTTTGTGTACAAAAACATAAAAAAACAGCTGCAACAACGTCCTAACTTAAAATCCGTGTTTTATGAACTGAGTAATACAAAGTTCAATATAATAGTCTTTAATATAGTATCATCTGTTTTCAAAAAAGTCAATTATTTTTTGTGTGAAATTGTTTTTTTGTTGTAAATATCAAAATTAAAATTCATGTTTTCTCGTATATTTGATAAGTAAAAATTTGGGTTAAATACAGATTAGAAATATATTAACATCTACTATTTATATTTCTGAAATCATATGATTTGTTGAAAATTTATTTAAGAAATAGTAAAATGTCATAAAATATTCAAAGACGTTTTTCTCGAAACGACTTTTTTTGAATTATGACGTTGTTGCAGCAAATGAGCGATGTGTGAGTTTTTTTTAGGGTTTTAGTGAGATCTTCTGAAATAATATTTTATAAAAAGAATATAATTTAAACGATTTTTTTTCTTTAGATTTAATAAAACTTTTCTTTAAAAAAAACTCTCTCGCTGATTGTATATGTTGGAGAAATCAAAAGCATGATAAAGAATATTCCTTTTTGGATTGTTTTAGATTTTGATTAATTTAATAGTTTCGTTTAGTTATGATCAAGGCGTATCTAATAAGGTGACGTCGAAAAGCCAGCTTACTATTTTTTGCTCGATTTGTTTTTTCACTTCTAGCTGTCAAAGTTTGTTTACATTTCTTTATTAATTTAAATTAACGTGTTTGTTTCTTTTAATAAAAAATATAAAATAGTAGAAAAGTGAATAATTGATAATATAAAAGTGAATGGAGTACTTATTTATCATAATTTACAGGGTATACCTGTAAATTATGATAAAAGACTAATTTCCAAAAAATTCGTCTATACATATAAATACAAACAAAATTTCAAAGACATGTAAATTAAATATGTCAGTTGTTATACATACTCACTAATCATGTTTATTGGATGTTCAAAAATATCTAATTTTAATTTGAAATTTGTATTTGAATTGTATTATTGAAATTTAAAGTGCAAAAAAAGGAATTTCGGTTAATCGGTTAATCGACACAAATTAATCGGTTTATTTGTTATTTGAAAATCGGCAATTTTAAATTATTCGAACAGTTAACCGTCCAAAATTAATCGGTTAACCGATTAACGGTTAATCGATTGAATACCCTAATATTTACCGAACAACTACTAGGTCTGTTCATTTACTTTCCAGTAAATACTTGCAACGAGAGAATAAAATCAAAATTACTCTCTTAAATTTTCAAAAATAGTAAAAAGTAATTTTTTTTTTAAATGTATAAATACTCAAATTTTCTTCAATTTTTTCACCACAAAAATAAAATTGTAAATAATAAAACAATAACACAAAACATATGAAATATAAGCTGCTAACTATTACGAGTTCAAAATAGAACTTGTAATTGTTTGCAATAAGAGAAATATATACGCTCTTGATTTTTTCTCTACTTGCAAGTTTTTTGAGGTAATGAACGCTTTTCCAGTAAAAATTGCTACTAACTAGTAACAACTTTTAGTTATTGAACAGAGCTACTATCATTTCGCTTTTTAAACATATTTATGTTTATTATTTTAATTTCTGATTCATGATGAATTCATTCAAGTTTTCATTCAATTAATAATTTGGACACAAATTAATGAATTTAAAAAATCAAAATTCATTGGCTAAATGATTCGAAGTTTCATCCAAAAATTCACTATTGTTTTACAGATATAAATTGCATTGGATTAATATCTCCGATATCACATTTTGTTGCTATTATATGTAGCTTTGCGGCAAAGTAATAATCCTGAACAAGTTTCGATTTTTCATGAGTTTTTTAAAACACAAACATTTGCAATTTTCACGTAAAAAATATATTTTTTGCTTCAATTTGTTATTATAACTCCGAAACTACTGAGCCGATTAATACGCAATATATAACCGGATTAAAGGTTATATAAATTTGAAGATTTTTAAGTTGACTTCAATTATGTATATCGGAATAACCGTTTTTGAGTTATCATAAATTATGTGGAGAAACATTTCAAAAAATTAACAGTTTTAGAAAAAAAAAATGTTTTAAAAAACAATCTATCCATAGAATTTAATTTTTTTTCCATGTTTATACTACTGAAACCACAATACATCAAAATTGAGTAGTGGTTTAAAAAGCCTCCAAAATTTTTTCGATTTTGTTGCCCTGTGTTATTAGGGAAGGTCTAGTGTACATTAAAATCTCATGTATAATTAAAATAACAATAGTTGAGAAACTATTAAAACTTATTTATGAACATATTTTTTTATTTTCAGCTAAACACAAACAGCCTAAACGTTTTAACTATGTCTGCAACAATTGTGAATTATGTAAGTAAATATAATAACAAATTAAAGTTTAAGCAATTTAATACAAATGTATATTGTTATATTACACTTAATTCATATTTCCATATATTTGAATAATATACTGTGTAGAGTTCTTAATTAATGACTTCTGCCAACTAAATGAAAAAACATAAATTTATATTTAATTTTCCTTTCAATAAAGCAAAAGAAATATAGTAGCAAGTTAATTTGAAAAATTTACAACATGTTGGATAACAATAGTATAGTATATTTTTAGGCAAACTACAATATGTACTCGTATATGACATTGCACACACATACACACACTAAATATAAATATTTATGCATTTGAGTATGTTTATATGTTTTGTGTGAAATAGTATTAAAGTTTCAGACACATATGGAAAAGAGAAGCGGACAATACCAAACGAGAAAAAAAAACTGCAGCAAGTCAAAAACAAATTTGACGAAGAAAAATTAGAAAATGAAACCAAAGAATACAAAACTTAAAAAAAAAAAATTAAGAAGAAACTGCAACACCAGTTTGTTTGCCTCCAGCATTTTGCTAAACAAACTTTTTCAAACATACCAACACTGGCACACTTGCATAGAGCACAGAAAAATCTATAGCTCCTCCATTCATATCACACTCTTATTGTCTGTCCATTTTCATGAAGAGCCGTTCAACAGAATAACTTTGTTTTTGTTGTTGCTGTCGTTGTATATGAGCGTGTGTGTGTACGTATGTGTTTAGATTTTACCATCTGTTTGATTGTATGCGGCAACTTCCGTTTCGTTTGCCTGCATTCTTGTTCTAGTTTTATTTTCTTTTTAATGTTTGTGTGTCTGTGTTTTTTTCGAAAATCTTGCTTCGTTTTATGTTTGTTTTTTTTCTAGAATTTCTTTATTTTCATTTTTCATTGTAAACATTTAGTTTCCTTGGGTGCTTTTCTTAAGATTTGTGCATTTTCTTAAACAACTTGTGTGTTTCTTCTTGTACCTACTTTCCTTAAAAACAAGAAAATTAAGTAGAATATACAAATAGACACACACAGACAGAGATAGGCAGACAGACATACATAGATACAGACGAACACATGCGAAACAATACAAAAGGCAAACATACATATTAAGAGCTTCGTTGAACTAATGTTTATTATGGCCATGTGAGTTGGTTGGTGTCTGTATATTTTTCATAAAAAAAAATAAAACTATATAAAAAAAAAGTTGAAGAAAAAAACTTAAATTAACTAAATAGAAAGAAGATTGTGTATTGTAGTTTGTAAATTAAGGACTACTTGAAAATGTTGAAAGTTAAACAAATATAAAAGCACAGAAAATAAAAGAAAAAACATTGAAAAGAAAAACACGAAACAAAGTAAATCAAATACGAAATGAGTATTTCCCTCTGTGTAATTATTTTGGTAAAGATTTTAGATTTCTTAGTTAGAAAATAGCAGATTGTTTATCTTTTAAACTTGGTTAAATTTAAACTTTTTTAGTTTTTCGTTAATTGAAATTTAAATGTTTAAAATGTGAGGATAAGTTATAAAGTTTCACATATTTTTTGCGCACTTCGTTTGGTATTGTATTTCTAAATATTACTCTAAAATAGTAGGTAATATAATGAGAACTTGTTTGAAAATTTCGCTTTGATTTTAAAATTGATGATATTCGAGCACTCCATGATTTAAATTTTGAGTTCAATGCATACATAGTTACCTTCAAACGTACTCTTAGTTTCTTAAATCCATTTATTTCTGTTAATATTTCAAAATGATTAAAAAACAAGTATGAAAGTATTTATAATGGACCGATTTCAGCCAGTTTCAATAGGCTTCGTCCTTGGGCCGATAAAATGTTATGTACAAAATTTTATAAAAATATCTTCAAAATTTCGACTTATATTTTGCGCACAAGGTTTGCATTTTAGTGTCTTTTAACCCCAAATGTCATTAAGGGATAATTTCCATTTTTGTGCGGTTATTATAAATACTAGGCTCCGTGCTATATTTTTCTTAATTTTTATCAAAATCGGCCCATAAATAAATAATATTTCGCTATCTTTAAATTAGAAATTCCAAATATTGAAAAATTTGAACTTTGACCTTCACGATTTAAGGTTTAATGTTTCCAATTTTAGTAAAACTTTCAGAGTATATTTATATTTTATGTAGGTATTATTCTGTATAAGTTTTACTTAAAATTCATAACAGTATGGAAATTGATAAATAATTTGTTTTTTTCTCGAATATTTCAAAATTCAAAACGCAGGTACGGAAAAACTATATGAGATATTTTCATAATTTTATTCCCTATTATATTCTCAATAAATCCCAATGAGATGATCAAAAAAATTCTGAAATTTGCTTAATAAGATTTTAATAAATTTGAAAATAGGGTTTTGAAACTGCCGTTAAAAAATTTATTTTTCTGTCATACCTGCGAATAGGTTAACGGTATCTTACGAAAGCAAAAACTCATGTACAAGTAAATATGGATATGTTAAGTAAAAATGAGCTTTAAAACATTTCTCAAAATATGTTAATTTTGTTCCTACATTTCATGTTCTAGTGGCCTGAGACACGTAAATGGGCTGGGGAGTTTTTAATAACTTTAACATTTTTTGAACAATTTCTGTCTTTTAAGTCTCATTAGAATGTACATATTTCTATTCTTTTAAATTAAATTACAAACTTATTTTTTAATGGCAAAAGTTTTACAAAAACTGAAATCATTGCATTTTTCCCCTTGTAAATGCATCTCAAAACTTCAGAGGACTTGCGGCACGTCTAACCCCAACCGATTTACCTAAAATCTTTTCAGGATGATTTTTTTACCAATGTTCACCAAACATTTGTTTATTAAGGGCCACACTAGGCAGAAACAGCGAAACGTCGGATACAAATTAAATAATTTCTTTTATTTACATTTAAATATAATAAGGACACATTAGATAAAATCTAATAAAAATAAAGAGAAATTGTTTACATTTATTGCTTTTTCACAAAGCCACATGTAATGGCAAAAAAATCAGATATTGATCCCGAAAATCGATGGACTCTTTACACTTCCAAGAGTGTAAATTTTACTTGTGTTTTCCCAGCAGTTCGAGGAGACAGTACCGAACTTGTGATTTTACCCATCCTTTAGGGTGGGAGCTAGTTACTTCGATAGCCACGTGACTAGTCATTTTAACACAGGCATGTCCTAGGCAGGGGGTCAATTGTCTCTTTTTGATTACAATGAGACTGTCTAATAGCTGGTCCAAAGTAGGCAACGCATTAGATTCACATACTGGTTACATAGCGTCAGTTACCTTACTAGCTTTGTAACTGGTTACTTGATCAGCTACTTGACTAATTATTTTAACACGTACATGTCCTAAGCAGGGGTTCAATTGACTATTTTGATACAATGTGACTATCTGATAACTGATCGAAAGTAGTCAACGCTTCTGGAGGGTAAAATAAAGTGCAGTACAAAAAAAGTATGAAGTGACTTCTCCATAGGTTACTAAGAGACACTAAAGTGACTATTGACTTCATGCTATGTTACATGGGAACCAGATACTTAAGCAAAAATAAAAATAAACTGTATGAGAGTTATATCAACACAATTTGTATAAAACCAGTTTGTACGAATTACTCACAAAACGTTTAAAGTGACTACACTCCAGATTACTTAGAGACACTTAAGTGTCAATTGTCTTCACGCCAGATTACTTGGGATGTATAAAGTAACCAATTGTCTTCTCTCTGCACTACAAAGTGCATACACGCGTCAAATGACCAAAATATATAAATTGGAGTTAGCCAAGTGATATGACATTTGTGACAATTACTGTCTTTAAGGGATAAATTGACTACTTGCTTAACTGCTGGGTTGTTACAATAAAAAAATTACACTCAAAGTACATGCTTGGAAGCAATTTTATGAAAATGAGCAAATTCACTTGTGAATAAATTCGAAAATAGTCCATCGATTTTCATGATCGATATCTCATTTTGTTCCCATTACATGTGGCTTTGCAATATATAAGCGGATTAAAGATTATATAAATCTGAACTTAACTAAGTTTGTTTTAATATTATCGGAGTAACCCTTTTTGAGTTATTATAAATTATGTGGAGAAACGTCTAAAAAAATGCACATAGAAATTCAATCTACAATACAATCTAAAATTTGGACCATATTTGTACTAATGAAACCAAAATACATCAAAAAATTTTTTTGATTTTGTTGCCCTGTGTTATAATTAATATTATTTGAAACAATTGGATTTTATGAATTTCACATTTACATATTTATTTTACAAAAAGCTTGATCGAGTTAATTTTTGTTAGTATGTAGTTTTGTTGAATCAACTAACATTTCTTAACAAATGTGCGACATTAAAATTAACTTTAACAAATTCTTAGTATTTTTTCAGTATATGTTACTGTATTCAAACAAAAGTTTGAATTTTGTTGTTACCTAAAAAAAATTACTGAGCCATTGTGCAATCCAATTTTGAATAATTTAGATTCTCAAACTTTCTCATTTAGTTTAGCATACTTTAACTTTAATTGCTATTTTTGATGCATTGAATTACATAAATTTTTTAACTTCCATGCAATTAACGCTGCTCAAATGAGATGCTTTCCAAAAAAAACTCTTGGCAACTGCACTCAACAGCAACTACATTATCATAATAATAAATTCTCAGCTAGAAAACTTTTAATAAATTTCATTAATTTTAATGTGATCAAAATTTTAACCCTGAAGAATGGATTTTGTAAGGCAAAATTCTCTAATGTCTGTTTAATCAACAACCAAACTAATATGCATAATTAAAGCGAAAAACGCTTTGGATAATTACAAAAGAAAATCTTAAGAATATCAAAAATTTAGTGTTTTATAAAAATTAAAAATTAAGTTTGCTATACGAAATTACCATAACGATTATAAATGAACATACAGACTACATATAGAAAAGAGGACTCTTTTAAAGTGTTGCAGTCATAAACTAGAGAACAATGAAATAAACTCCGTTTTTTTAATTGCCAGATAATTACGAATGTATGTGCAGCTAACAAACGGATGCATGTATTAATCTGTGAGTTTGTGTGTGTTTTACTTAAATTAAAATCGCATTTACAGTTCACTTAATATTCCTTAAGGAACATTATAATGAAGACAACAATGCCATGAATGACTCAACAATGCCACCACACAATGAATAAATATTCAGAAAACACTTGATATTTTGCAACTTTACACAAAGATACATTCATACATACAGACATAAATACTTAGATAGATACTACTAAATACTATTATTATCGTTATTATTAACTATTATTATTGTTCTACTACAATTACAACAATAACTTCATGTACTTACAGATACTTGTACTTAAATTTACCATAATTATCTTTTCTCAAGTGTTTGTTTGTATGTCTGAATGGAGGAATGTGTATGTGAATATGAATTTGTATATATGTATGTAGTTATACTGCCACACACATATGCATAATACATACACCACCATTTAAAACTTTACTTAAATGTTGCAAGAAAAAAAAAACACCAAAATGGAAAAAAAAATTACACGAAAAATTCCTCTTATTGTTTGGAATTCACATAATTTTTGGGGGAAACAAATCGTCTTAAATATCTGATAAGTTGTTTGTAAGAATAACAATAGTTAGCTGCCCCAACTTCTTCTTCCTCTGCCACTACTTTAGAACAATGAAGACAAACTTAACACGGGGCAAAATCAACAAAAAATAATAATTTTATAAGAATGGCGGTTTGATAGCCTCTTAACTATGCAGAGTAATAATTTTTATTTGCCTCATTTTCATTTTTTTTATTTTCTGTGCCACCGAACACTAAGAATGGAATACATGCATAATTTGTTTAACTATACGAGTCTAAAATGAGTCAAAAGGTCATGTTTGTTACGTAGTATAAGGAACAAAAATGAATAAAACATCCAAATTTCGAAACTTATTTTAGATTTTAATTAAATTTTACTTTATAAATTTTATGAACACACTCAAGATGATGTCTATAATTTTAGGAAATAAATATCCATTGCTGAGATTTGTTAAAGCCGGAATTTTATGCATTTCATTAAAATAGTTAACAAAAAGTGGATTGTCGTAAATTGTATCCGTATTCAAATGCAGTTACTGTTCATCTATACGTTCCATAGGCAAACATAAAAAATGTATTAAAAATTCTCAGCTTAAATAAACAAGGTGAAAAGTTTTTTTCTAAATATTTCTTATTGTGAATTTCTTTTGTGGTTAGGCTGTATGTTTTTGATAACTATTGGCATTTTCTAAAAACAAATATTAAAAGATTTTGAAGATCAGAGGGCGCTAATATCTTAAAATATTTATCGAAAGTGAGTTTATTGAGAAAAGTTACTTTAAGGAACAAAAGCCGGAAATTTATTAAATTTGTTTATATAGTGGGTCTAATACCCACCTTATACCGATCGACTCAGAATCACTTTCTGAGTCAATTAAACGATGTCTGTCCGTCCGTCTAGCTGGTTGATGTAAACCTTGTGCGCAATGTACAGATCGCAATTTTGAAGATATTTCGATCAAATTTAGTACATACATATTTTTTTATACGAAGCCTATTGAAAGTGTCTGAACCTGCTCCCATACAAATGTCATCCCGAGATTGGACTCTATCCAGCGTAACTGTTTAATTTAGGTATTGACACAAATTTCTCTCCAAATAAATTTTATTAATGATCGGTATCTACGAAAATCTTAATTTCATGACAATCGGTTCATGACTAGTCATAGCTCCCATATAAGGCCAACTTCCGAAATTAAAAATAAATGTTTTTGTTCATTTACTCAGTGTAGGGTATTATATGGTCGCGCTTGACCGACCATACTTTCCTACTTATTTATAACTGTATTTATAACTCATTAAACTATAAATAAAAATGAAAGAAAGCCATCTTTTAAAAAAAAAATAATTCATTACAACTTTGCGTTAATAACAGTAGAAATTGTGATAAAATATCTTTATTCTTTCTTAAACATATTCATTATATTTAGCAACTCATTAAAGTATAAACAAAAAAGATCCAGATCCAATTTAACATATGCCTTTTTCAGAGTTATAGTTGTTTTTTCGAACAACCCATCAAAGCGTATGAGTAATATTTATCAATCAAAACAAGTATACCTAAACCAATTACTATATTCTATTCGGATATAGTGAGAATTACAGAAACTACATTGATGTAAAGAGTAGAATATCCATGTTCCGAATTTTTTATTCATTGAATTACATACGGGTAATTCCCCAGGATGACAACCACAACTGAATAAACAAAAACCGTTGAAACTTTTGTTTTAAAATAATTTGAATAGGAGAAAACATTCAAATTACGGCTTATTACGACATTTTATGGGCAAAAATAATAGTTTAAACTGACTATATTTAATGTTTTCATTTAAGTACTATGATTTAGGCTAAGATGACGGCAAAAACTAAGCCCCAAATTAGCAGGTAGTAAGAAATGAATTTGACTCTTTAAAAGGTTATTCGGGAATACAAAATTAGTATTTTAGTAAAATTGTTTTATGCTAAATTCCCAATTTTTAATTTGATAAATTCACTGAAATTTATTGTTGGGGGATAAGCTAGTTCATTTCGCATTTCACTGGTTGCTTAGGCCAGGTCATCAGGAAACCTTTTCCCAAAAGGCTTTAGAAAAACTAAAGATATAATACAAATAAAACTATAGAGTCTTTGAGAATTACAGACACTCAAGCTTTATTTGTAAAAATACCAACAATAAACCGTGATCTATCTTTTCTTACATTTCCTTACTACAATTGGTTGGTTTCTTGCCGACACAAATTAAGCATAACGCTGGCATAAAGGCTCTAAGTCCTTTATTGAGTAATGTACAATAAGTAAAAATACATTTATTACAAAGAAAAAAATGGAGTTATCTCGCATTTTGTTGTTGTTTTGTAGTGATGAGCAAAAGAGCTTATTCCAATTTATCACAAGTAAAAGCTCTAAGTCCCTATATAAAATACAGTTTAACCATTTCTGTCAAATTGTTCAATGACATGTATTCAAACAAGTAAGAAAAAATGGTCGGTCAAATATTTTTCTTTTAAAATTTCAATAATTTATTTTCGGAAGAGGGTCTTATTTGGGAACTATAACTAATTATGGACCGATCGCCATGAAAGTTATCTGCGTTGAATTTTATGTGTATACCAACATTTTTAAGAGATTTATGCTTGTTAAAGTGATTTTTGGAAGCGGCCTTATATGGGAGCTATGACTTATTAAAGACCGATCGTCATGAAATTAGGTGACACGATTTCCATAGTATAAAGTATTTTTGTATGGGAGCTAGAGGAAATATTATACTGATTTCATCCAGTTTCAATAGGCTTCGTCCTTGGGCCTAAAAAAGTGTATCTACCACATTTTATCGAAATATCTTCATATTTATAGGTATACAAAATTTAAAAAAAAAATTTCAAAATAGTTTTTTAAAATTTAAAAAAAAAAGTTTTTTAAACATTTTTTTTTGTTTTTTCAAATTATTAGTGGAAAACAAGCAGGAGATCTTTTTAAAAAAGTTTTTTCCAAATTTTGTAAAATTTTTTGGATGAAAAAAAAAATTCTGGTTAAAATATATTTTTCCCGATTTTGACCCATTTTAGGTCCAACTTACTATAGCCTTGTATACATCGTTGCAATAGACTTTGACATATCTATCATTAGATACCCATTTTGTCTATATTAATGACTTAGTAATCCAGATATTGATATGGTATTTTCCTTATATCTCAGCCATTTGTGGACCGATGTTGTCGATTTTTAATAGCAACCAAGTCGGAAGAATTCCCGATATATGGATGTATGAATCATGTATGTAAGCTATTTAGGGACTTCGGAATGTTGATTTCATAATAGAGACTGACAAACGAACAGGCGGTCATGGCTATATCGACTTCGCTATCTGTAACGATCCAGAATATATATTTTGTGGGGTCGTAAATTAAAAATGTAGAAATTACAAAGTGAATGACAAATCCTTGCCACTCATGGTGAAGGGTATAAAAAGTAGTAAATAAGAAATGAAAGACATATTCTAAGAAAAAGATCAAAGTCCATCAAAAAATACAAACTAAGCAATAGAAAAAGCTCTAAGTCCAAAAAATCTTTTATCTCGGCAAATACTTATTTTATCATTTATTATTTTATTTATTAAATTGCGTTTACAGAATTCAAAAATATTTACGCAAAAAAAGTTTAAATGTTTTTTGTCTCTCCTGTAGAATTTTAAAATATGGACTTAGAGCCTTTGCATGTTAAGCCAGTGATAAGATCTATATTCCTTGAAATTGTATAAGTTTTTATAAATAGTTTTGCTTTCTTTTTCTTGTAATTTTTCAAATTCAACAATATCTAGTTATTTAAATTTTTTTTTTATGAAAACCTATTTTTCTTTGCTTACTTTTTTAAAGAAAATTTTATAGACAGAAATGAGACATTACTTATTAAAATCGGTTAATACATGCAAAAGTTTTTTAAACTTTTTCAAAAAAATTTCCTCCCAATTCACCTTGTAAATTAAAAATTATACAAAATTTGTTTTTTGTATAGGTTTTTGTTTTTATACCCTAAACCACCATAGTGGGGAGGGTATTATGCGTTTGTGCAGATGTTTGCGATGTCCGTCCGTCCGTCCGTCTGGTTGGCTGGCTGGCTGGCTGTCCATGTAAACCTTGTGCGCAGAGTACAGGTCGCAATTTTGAAGATATTTCGATGAAATTTGATACATATTATTTTTTCGGCTCAAGGACCAAGCCTATTGAAACTGGCTGAAATCGGTCTATTATTTCACCTAGCCCCCATACAAATGTCCTCCCGAAATTGGACTTTATCGGTCATAAATGTTTAATTTATATATGTATCTCCACAAATTCCGCTCCAAATATGTTTCATATACACAAAATTCATGTCACCAAATTTTGTTACGATCGGTCCATAATTAGTCATAGCTCTCATATAGACCCGCTTCCGAAAATCACTTTAACGTGCATAATTCGCTTAAAAATGTTGGTAAACACACAAAATTCAACATAGTTAACTTTAATATACACATAAATCACACGACCTAATTTCATGGTGATCGGTCCATAATTGGTCATAGCCCACATATAAGGCCCACTTCCGAAAATCACTCAAAAATATAAATTATTTAAATTTTACAAGAAAATTTTTTTTGCTCTTTTACTTAGTGTAGGGTATTATATGGTCGGGCTTGACCGACCATACTTTCTTACTTGTTTTTTTATTCATATGGGCTGGGGGAGAAAATTCTAAAAAAAGGTGTTAATGAAAAGTTGAACAACTTTTACAATTTTTATCCGATTTGAATACTTAAAACGATGGTTTGTTAAGAACTAAATTTCCTTAATACATTGGTATAAATTTTTACAAGCTCCCATATTTAACAAAAACAATACTTATAACTAACAAATGTATCAAAAAACGCGGTTTAAATATTTAAAGTCGGAGAGAGAGAGACTGACTGAATTATTGATCGATAACTTGACGATCATCACTGAAAACGGTTTTTTCAGAATAACTTCTGTATTTAAGGGTGTTTCTAATGTACTCGGAAAGCCCTATAACCCACGCTATGTTGTTTTCCAAGTTTTTTTTCCATCGTAGCACCGCGTTATCATTGCTCGAATTAAAATAAGTGTAGCTCAACATTACATTGTTTTCAATGATTTAGTATATTGAATAGAACAAAGTTCTATAAGCCGAATAAATATTGTACAAAAAAATAATAAAAGTTGCTTGAATTAATTATTTAAATTTGAATTTAATGCACTATAATCTTAATTCGGAATTAAAAATTTCATCCATTCATTCCATAAATCCATTTAACTACATTCAAAGGCTTATATTTAAATAGAATTCTTTCATTGTTGAATTAATTTATAACAGAATTCATTTAATCTTTTAATATTTAAGTTGTTGTTAATTCAAATTTAAACATCAAACTTAAATTCGATCTTCTGACAGGACTAGTACCAACAAAAATTGTCATTACCAAGAAATTTGTTAACATTTTAAAATAATGTTTCTTTACTACTTTCAATATTGACATTTTAACAAATTGATGTTACTTACTAGCCAGTAAAAAATATAATTTTTTTCAAAGAACTATGCTTCCAGAACTATGTATAATTATCATCGATATGATTTCTTGCATTTCGAATTCTATTGACGACTGCTCCACCAGCTTTGATTGTGTTTGTTAAAAAAAAAACATGATTCAGATTATATAGCGGAATTATATTCAAAAATTTGGATCTAATTCTTATCGATTTAAAAGCCTATAAAATAATCAAATTATATATTTCCAAACATCTTCATATTGACCTTTTAAATACCTATTATTTGTACTAAATTTATCTGCTATACAGTAGCAAAAATTAAATTTTTCAAATGGCAAAATGATCAGATTTTCTTTAAATTATTAAAGCAAGAATTTCAGTTTAACCACCTCTTGCAATACTTAACTGGCCAGTTTACATATTTACTTTATTGTCTTACTTATTATTCCATCTACCTTTTTTCACTTTACACTTCTTGCTCTTAATTTAATTTACAAATATGTATTCGTAAAATAAATTTACTATATCATTAAGTCATTTTTTTATATACTTTTTTTCGTTTTCTTGTATTTTTATTAATTTTATTTGTTCCTTGTTAAACTTTACCATTGTACACGCATTATGTGTAACGTGCCGTTGATTTTTCAGTCACTTTTTTTCCTCTGTAAAATTTTTCCGTAAATTAAGCGCGGATACGGAAGTGAGTCATTATAAATAATATATTGGAGTTTCTTTTATATAAAAGTCTGTATGAAAAGAGGAAGTTCTTATATTTTTCTTTGGCATTTTTTTATACATATTTTTTATTCAGCTCCTTAGTTTTCTTTGATTTTTTTTGCCTTTTTTTTGCTGGTATAAGACGTCTTTGCAAACACACTGAAGCCGAAGACAGAAACCAACACATCGCACAGATTTTCATTCCTTTTCTTGGTTTATTTTTTATTTTTTTGTTGATTTCTTTCCTTAACAGTCAATTATAAACGTTGGATTTTTGCGCATGAAACCGAGTGTAAATGTAAAGGGAAACACAGCAAGAGGATGAGGCTTCAGGAAAGTGGGTGGGTGTTGAGTTTGTTTAATGATAAGGTTTGTTTGTTGGCTGTTATTGTTTAACAGTTTTACTGCATAGAATTTATTAACCGTGAAACTTTATAAATTTTAAATAGCTTTTATGCTTTTTACAAAACTAAATATTAAATTAAAGTGATTGAATTTGATTTTCCTGCCATGTTTTTTCACAACTTTTTCTTGTTTTGTTTGCGCTTAAGGCAAAAGGAATTTAACTAGCCAATAAAGAAAGCAACCAGCCAGACAACTAACTAACTAGGCATGACCAAGTAAACAAAAAGATTTTCTAGATCATTAGAATTATGATTGTTTTAAGGTATTACGGAAACGTCGACATAAATACTCGTATATACGTAGTACAGACACCTTTAGTGCACAAAGTATAAAAGTAAGTTAAATATTAGAAAATAAGAAATAATTTAAATAAAATAGAATCTTATTTTTTTAGTTAAAAGTTCGCTGATTGAATGAAAGTTACAGAATTAATTAATTGAATATCAAGATTTGATTAAGAAGAAAACATAGTTTCGAAAGTATTGGTGGAACTTTTATTATATTTCGAACCTTTACAAAAATTGCAGTTGACTCTAAATGAATTGACACAGTTTTGAAAAGAGCGTTCTGCATTTAACTGTACTATTCTAACGACCAATTGTCTGGCCAACTTGAAATAATTTAACATTAATTCAGCAATAGTTCTCCAAACTAATGATAGAATTTTTAATTTTCTATCAATCGTTTCAATTACAATGTATTTATAGATAATAAATTATATGTATCTACTGATTGCTATTCTTTTGAAGTTTAGTTCATTAATAATGCAAAAAGTAAGATACAGCGCAGTCTTATCCAACTAATAACATTCAATTTAATTGTTTTACTGTTTGATGAAACACTATTAGTAATTACATCACTTAAATCAATGCCAGTCATACGATTTCATTTAATAGAGAGCTTATGATGATGATTTATTCATATTTAATATCATTATGAAGACATATTTAATTATAAATTTATAAAGTTGTTGTATAAATTTAATTTATAAATGGGGGATTCCATGTCAAGTGAACAAACTTTTAAAACCGATGTCTTCCGATCGGGATGAAAAATTATTTTTTGACTTTTTTCTCAAAAGAAAGCTTAGGTCTTTTCCTTAAAGATCTTTTTGGTCGCTTAGTGAGATGCGAGTGGGATATATATTAAAACAAATTTCATCCCGATCGGAAGACATCGGTTTTAAAAGTTTGTTCACTCGACATGAAATCCCCCATATGTATTCCATATCTTTGTCCAGCTCATCTGATTATTTAACAATTTAATAATGCACCAAGAATACACTGCAATGACCGAATGGTTCACTCTTTTTCCATACACAAGAAACAGAACAATATAATTAAATACTTAGAAAATCGGTTTATAACTAATAATAGCATCCATAGACCTTCAACTAAACTTTTTTTCATCAACTATTTGATAAATAACACAGGGTAACAAAATCGAAAAAATTTTGGAGGCTTTTTAAACCACTACCCAATTTTGATGTATTGTGGTTCCAGTAGTACACAAATGGAAAAATTTTAAATTCTATGGATAGACTTTTTTTTAAATTTTTTTCTAAAATTGTGAATTTTTTCAAATGTTCCTCCATATAATATATGATAACTCAAAAACGGTTATTCTGATATTATTGAAGTAAACATAAAAATGTTAAAATTTACATATCCTTAAATCCGGTTATATATTACGTATTAATCGGCTCAGCAGTTTTGGAGTTATATTAACAAATTTAAGCAAAAAATATATTTTTTACGTGAAAATTGCAAATGTTTGTGTTTTAAAAAACTCATGAAAAATCGAAAACGACAGAACTTGTTCTGGTTTATTACTTTTCCCCAAAGCTGCATATAATAGCAACAAAATAAGATATCGAAGATGAAAATCGATTGATTCTTTTCGAATTTATTCACAATTAAGTGAATTCTCTCATTTTCCCAAAATTTAACTTTTTTGTTTGATATACATAAAATTGAATAGATAATGTTCTTCTTTCGATTGATTGAATATTAAAAATTTTTTCCCCATGCTCTGTATAAATTTTTACGTATATACTGCGTTTTAATCGACTCAGCAGTTTCGGAGTTATAATAACAAATTGAATCAAAAAATATATTTTTTATGCAAAAATATCAAATTTTTTTGTTTTAAAAAAATCATGAAAAATCGAAAACGGCAGAAAATGTTTAGATTTATTACTTTATCGCAAAGCCACGTGTAATAGAAACAAAATAAGATATTGATCATACAAATTGATGAATTATTTTCGAATTTATTCACAATTAAGTGAATTGGCTTATTTTCAGAAAATTGTAGGTGCGTACAAGCGTGTACTTTGAGTGTAAATTTTATATGTGTTTTGTTATTTTAACAATATTTTCTATATATAGAATTGAAAATTTTTACCATTTTTGTACTTAGGGAATCATGATGCATCAAATCTATATAGTGGTTAGTGAAGCCTTTTTTTGCTGTTGACCTGTGTAATCGGGTTAATGCCCACATGACTAAACACATTTTTTAAGTGTTTCGGTTTTTTAAAATAATTCACAACATTTGATTCAATTACTATTTACTCCACCTATATCCGACCGAAAATTATATACAACTCCCATGTGCTCTCAGGTGCTTCGAAGTCTATTTTGGAGTTACTCGGCCGCGTACAAGTGCTTATCGGTCAGGCCAATACTTTATGCAGAAGTCTTTCCTGACACTTTATATGTCGGAAAATTCAAATCTATTTTTGCGGATGCCCGAAAGTTAAAGTTCGTAACACCTAACCTGTATATCAAAAAAAAATTAAGAATGTTGCACTGACTGCACTTTGGCATTTTTATTAAGTATGTATTAATTTCATTAATCAGATTGTGGATGAAGAGCGACTTCATATAACATGCACATTTTCTTGAATATGACGGTAAATCCGTTCACAAAGACACCTACATATACTTCTGGCCACCTGCATAACGTAACGGTTTCCGGCATCGCTGGCCGATCCTATAAAAATATTGTTTTAAACTTTTTTTATTACGACAAGGTGAGTACAACTAGGAGCGTGGTGCAACTCTATTATTGATTTTTCTAGTCTAAATGACGGCACTATAATAAGGCTAGCCAACTATTAGCCGTAGTAACATTCACATGAGCGGAATAAGCACATCAACGAATTTGATTTGAATCCATTTTTGGCCATTTCTTTGGGCAAATGACCAGACTCCCTTATATAATTCCATCAGCAAACTTTCGACAAATATTTTATTGATTTATTTATTCTGTAAATTCTTGTGAAATACTTTGTAGATCTGAGCAATCATCACTAAAATCTAGTGAAATTAAAACATTCCCATTTAGCTTATTTTATAACCTTTTCAGAAAAAATATAAAGATTTTGCACCTAGCATACCTATGTCAGAGAAATTATTTCCGCAGTTGCTTATGCCAGTTCGAAAAGGAAGATTTATGCAAATGTCGACTTCTTAACATTTCATATAAAATCTTCCCATGAAATTCTACACCACTTATTTATAAAACTTTAGACCAAATAACTTAAACATTTGTAAACCGTAATGCAAATAATATAATGCAAAATTCTTTGTGGGTTTTACCACATTTACTTGGTATCGTTATGTTACAATTGAATGATTCACTTTGCACAACATTTCCCTCAAATTGTTGCATAGTTGAGGGAAATGCTGAACATAACAATATTTGAAACTCATGATACCGAATGTAGATATTTACTGAACAACATCCCACAAATAAATGGCGGATATAATAAATATTTTATTGAACACACTCGCAAGTGCTCTTCCGCATCTATTTAATGATTTTTAAAAGATTTTATAAAATTCTACTAATTTGTTCTTTTAATTGGAAACCAATACATAAACAAATTTGCATACATTTACAAAAAAAAATAAAAATAAAACAAAATTAAAAACGTTGAAAATATTACAATTCATTTATTGTAGTATAAATTAAAACTGGCAGATTATTTGGTCAATGTACATAAATAAATATATGAATACGTAAATGAATGTATGTAAGCATGGGTATGTTTTTCCATACATACCCCGCAGTTTTAAAAGTAGTCAATGTATCCCTTATATACAATAATGTCCATTAATGTCTGATCACTTTGCGGACTCAAATTTATATATTTTTGGGTCATTTGCAAGTTAATCAAGCGTAACTAATTATGTAACAAATGGTGACCCTAAATTATAGGTAAAATCACTTGTTCGGGACAGTCACCCAGAATTATCGGGAATAGTTTACATACTTGTATAAAAGCGTATTCAAATATGTACTTGTTTCAATATCAATGTAACATACAATACTGTGGCAATAGATTAAAACAGCTTAAGTCGAAAATTATAGATTTGATAAATTCTTTGATTTAATAGTCTAAGTTATAGAGACGAGACACTCCGTGTGTCAAACAAAAATAAAACAAATCATATCACTGAAACAAAATACATTGAATTACATGTATTTTGTTGTTGCAAGAGTTAGGTTCTTGACAACAGAGTTAGGTTTTTGACAATTACGTCTCGCCTCTATGTTACCTTATGGTCTAAGTCTTGACATATAAATTAAATTATACGTTTATCATGAAAATATCGCACTGGTTCCTCTAAAGAGCGTCAACTCAAAATTTTAAAATGTTCAGTAGAAGCAAAAAACTATTTTATTTTCAATACATTACAATGAAACAACTGTACGGATACAACAGTATTTTTTGGCGAAAGAGTAGAGAAAATGATAGCAGATTTTTACAGTGGGTAGATATGACCACTACACATCGATTTCGTGCAAAAAGTGAAAATTGAAAAATTTTGAGTTGACGCTCTTTAGAGGAACCAGTGCGATATGTATGATAATTTTGTTTAAAGTAGTTTTATTTATTCCAATTCAAGAGCAATTAGCTAAATAAACAAATGTGTTAAAATGTTACGAGTATTAAAAATTAAATTGCAAAACATGTATAGGTACTTCGTACAATATTTTTTAGGTACATACAATAAATTAACTTAAATCCACTTAAGATATTATGCTTTATAACAACAGAATACAATAAGTACAATATTTATAGAGAAAATTTATAGAAAATGATAGTTCGCGAGGCGAGATGTCGGTTGAACGCTTGGTTGGCTGATTGCATGGTCGGTTTAATGGTTTGAGTTGGCCGTCTATCGTGCTTGTCAATGTTGATCTGACTGCAGGCAATTCTGTACAACACAGACACACACGCACGCACGCACTCACACACACAATTGCATATAAAATGCGTAATGAGCATTTTAATACAATATATTTTAATTTTAATTTAAAACAACAACAAAATTACCAAAAAAATTCAACACAAAAAGAACCATACATGATAACCCAGCATTTTGCAGACCAGGAGAAGATTCATGGACAACAATGGCCAAATGTTTTGTTTAAATTACAGACATTAACAGAGTTACACAAATTGTGTTACAAAATTATTTTGCCACAACTGAGCAAAATGGAAAACCAAATATTTGTTACCTTTTTGGCAAATTATAGTTTCAATTGTGCTTAACATCACATTACTCTTTAACCTGTTTATTACAGAAAACCAACATTGATGTTGATTGATTAGATTTTGACATTTTTGAGGTAGAAAACACACATTTTGTTATATTATTTCTAAGCCAGAAACTATGCAAATTTACTAATAAAACACAACATCAAACCTCCTTTAATAGTAATTCAGTACTTCTTTTTATCGATTTCCATATAAACAGCACAACATTTACCACTTCTTCCACCATTTTTTTAGTAACCCTTTCTTTAAAATGTTTAAAGAACAAGTACATGCACACGCTTGTAATGAATAAACAAATAAATGTGATTATACGCCCCAAAATGAAGAAGAAACAAGTAAGAAAGCTATATTCGGCTGTGCCGAATCTTAAATACCCTTCACCAAATTATACTTTAAAATAAAAATTTTAAATATTTTTAGGTAAACACAAATTCAATTTTATTTTTCCAATTTTTTGGAATTTTTTCTCGAAATTGTTTTTTAATTTTTTTTAAAATTTAGTGAAAAAAAAATTTGGGTTAAAAAATATTTTTTCGATTGTAGGTCCAACTTACTATGGTCTTATATACGTCGTTGCAAAGGTCTTTGAAATATCTATCATTAGATATCCATAATACACATATAGGTCAAAATCTTTTGTAGAACAACATTTTCTGTAGAAAATCTTGTCTATAACAACATTTTCTGTAGAAAATCTTGTCTATAACAACATTTTCTGTAGAAAATCTTGTCTATAACAATATTTTCTGTAGAAAATCTTGTGTAGAACAACATTTTCTATAGAAAATCTTGTGTAGAACAACATTTTCTATAGAAAATCTTGTGTAGAACAACATTTTCTATAGAAAATCTTGTGTAGAACAACATTTTCTATAGAAAATCTTGTGTAGAACAACATTTTCTATAGAAAATCTTGTGTAGAACAACATTTTCTATAGAAAATCTTGTGTAGAACAACATTTTCTATAGAAAATCTTGTGTAGAACAACATTTTCTATAGAAAATCTTGTGTAGAACAACATTTTCTATAGAAAATCTTGTGTAGAACAACATTTTCTATAGAAAATCTTGTGTAGAACAACATTTTCTATAGAAAATCTTGTGTAGAACAACATTTTCTATAGAAAATCTTGTGTAGAACAACATTTTCTATAGAAAATCTTGTGTAGAACAACATTTTCTATAGAAAATCTTGTGTAGAACAACATTTTCTATAGAAAATCTTGTGTAGAACAACATTTTCTATAGAAAATCTTGTGTAGAACAACATTTTCTATAGAAAATCTTGTGTAGAACAACATTTTCTATAGAAAATCTTGTGTAGAACAACATTTTCTATAGAAAATCTTGTGTAGAACAACATTTTCTATAGAAAATCTTGTGTAGAACAACATTTTCTATAGAAAATCTTGTGTAGAACAATATTTTCTAAAGAAAATCTTGTGTAGAACAATATTTTCTATAGAAAATCTTGTGTAGAACAATATTTTCTATAGAAAATCTTGTGTAGAACAATATTTTCTATAGAAAATCTTGTGTAGAACAATATTTTCTATAGAAAATCTTGTGTAGAACAATATTTTCTATAGAAAATCTTGTGTAGAACAATATTTTCTATAGAAAATCTTGTGTAGAACAACATTTTCTATAGAAAATCTTGTGTAGAACAACATTTTCTATAGAAAATCTTGTGTAGAACAACATTTTCTATAGAAAATCTTGTGTAGAACAACATTTTCTATAGAAAATCTTGTGTAGAACAACATTTTCTATAGAAAATCTTGTGTAGAACAACATTTTCTATAGAAAATCTTGTGTAGAACAACATTTTCTATAGAAAACCTTGTGTAGAACAATATTTTCTAAAGAAAATCTTGTGTAGAACAATATTTTCTATAGAAAATCTTGTGTAGAACAATATTTTCTATAGAAAATCTTGTGTAGAACAATATTTTCTATAGAAAATCTTGTGTAGAACAATATTTTCTATAGAAAATCTTGTGTAGAACAATATTTTCTATAGAAAATCTTGTGTATGACGACATTTTCTATAGAAAATCTTGTGTAGAACAATATTTTCTATAGAAAATCTTGTGTAGAACAATATTTTCTATAGAAAATCTTGCGTAGAACAATATTTTCTATAGAAAATCTTGCGTAGAACAATATTTTCTATAAACAATCTTGTGTATAACAATATTTGCTGTAGAAAATCTTAAGTATAACTATATTTTCTGTTGAAAATCTTGAGTGTAACATTTTTCTATAGAAAATAAAATAATTTTCTATAGAAAATCTTGTCTATAACTATAGTTTTTGGACATGTTGTGTATAACAGTATTTTCTATAGAAAATCGTATGAAAAACAGCATTTTCTTTAAAAATCTTGTCTATTATAAATCATTTTCTATAGAAAATCTCGTATTCAACAGCACTTTCTATAGACAATTTTGTGATAACAGACGACTGTTTACAGCATAAAGCTACAGTAATATTAAAATTTTAAGTACTCTGGTGATGAAGAAAGTAATTTTTAATACTATTTTAATACGTAACAAAAATATAATTTTCCATCCCTGTATATAAGATTAAAAGTAAATCTTAAAATAGGAGAACACATATGGAACCCTAACAGCAAATCCAATATAGAATCGTTTACATAATCTGTTGAAATTTCATAAAATTTTATAGAAATTGCAAACGGAATGACAAACTTACATATACATATGTATATAGCCTTGCCACTTATGATGAAGGGTATTAAAAGAATTAAACACAACAATCGAACAAAAAGATTTTTCTGAAATGTTTGTTATTTACTTTCATGTTTAAAAACGGCTAAAAAAAAAGAATAACAATATAGGAGTCAATGCGAATGGTTTAGACAAGTGAACTGTCAATTCGCTTGTGATTGTTGTGGCGAAAAATACAACAAACCCAAAAGCAAAAACAACAACAGGCAACTTTGACAGTTCGACTATCTTTTAACAAAAACAAAGTACCAGTTGTTTTTGTACATGTTGTAGTTCTGTCGTCACCTTCTATAGATTCGCCTTGCTGGGAGTGGTGCGTTGCTCAATTATTTGTTGACAATAGCAACATACAACAACAAAAATGAATAAGCGCAAAAGCAAAGTTTTATTTTTAAAAAAAAAGTTTTTTTGGAAAATTGATATCAATAAGTTGAACCGATGATTTCAAAATGATAGTCCCCCAATTCATTCACTAAATGGGGAGATTGATTTGAATATATTGAAAGTGTCTCCAGCACTAAATTCACATAAATTATCTCAATTTGATTACATATGTATATGTACGAATTGGGTTTTGTAATTTTAGTATGTACTTAGAAATAAAAAGTTTTCTTCAAAAAATATATAGCAACACTGGTTCTGTGTACGCGTGAGAGAGTTGCTCTTTTGAGAACACATTAGAAAAAGCTCTCTCTCAAGGCGAATTTATATACTAGGTGGTGTTGATAGCACAGCTGATTAATGCTGTTTGAGCTGTCAATTATCTTGTGATTGTTGCGGCGAATGCTACAACAAACGTAATAGTAACACAAACAACAGGCAAACTTTGACAGCTTAAACCACATAAACAAAAACAAATTGCAAGTGGTTTTTGTAAATGTTGTACTTGTTGTAGAATCGACACCACCTGGTATATAAATTCGCATTGCTGAAGATTGACAAAAAAACAAATACATACATACATACAAATAAAGATTTGTTTGTTATTATACATATATTTGCATGACGTCATGGAAAACAATAACAAATTACATTGTGTTTTGGTTTTTTTGGTTATATCTCAGCCCAGGTCCAACTTACTATGGTCTTATATACGTCGATGCAAAGGTCTCTGAAATATCTATCATTAGATATCCATATTGTCTATATTAATGACTTAGTAATCCAGATATAGGTCAAAAATAGGTAAAAAATCGAGGTTGTCCTGGTTTTTTCCTTATATCTCAGCCATTTGTGGACCGATTTTCTCGATTTTAAATAGCAACCGAGCCGGAAGAATTCCGGAGATATTGATATATGAATCATGTATGTATGTTATTTGGGGGCTTCGGAAAGTTGATTTCAACACACAGACGGACAGACGGACAGACGGACAGACGGACATGGCTATATCGATTCCGCTATCTATAACGATCCAGAATATATATACTTTATGGGGTCGCAAATGAAAAATGTGGAAATTACAAACGGAATGACAAACTTATATATACCCTTGCCACTCATGGTGAAGGGTATAAAAATGAGATTCAAATTAATGTGATTTTGTAATTTATGAGGTGTAAATAAAGAAATGTTAAAGAATTAAGAACAACAGACAAAAAAGAAAACCGTTTAAGAATTGTGCAAAACTGCATGGCAACTTATAAAGCCGCCAACCACATCGTATACGTGCGTAATATTTAATTAATATAATCAGTAAATGCAATTAAAATTCACACTACACATATTACGAATTCGATAAAGATGGCAAAGGCGATAATTGTGGACAGATTTAACTGTAACGGCTTTAATATAAAGACACATAGGACATTTAAATGTTGATTTTATTTATTTTAAATACTACTTTCATATTGTAAAAATAAAATAAAAATATAATTGACTTTTCTTACAGTTTTCACTACACAAATCGAATTTAAATGGAATTTTTACTATTTATCTGGCTTCGATTTTACAATGAATCTACAATTACACCCACCGAGTATATTAGCAAATTATGGACCGATCGCAAACAAATTTAGTAGCTCCATTTCTGTATATATAAAACTGTATTCTATCGATATTAATACCTGTAAAATATTTGTACATATTAAAGTGATTTCCGGATTTCTGCACTTATATAGGAGTTATGACTAATTATGGACCGATTATCATAAAATTGGCTGACATGACTTTTGTATGTATGGAACTTATTTGGGTTGAATTTTATTTTACTATCAACATTTTTAAGACATTTATACTCGTTAAAGTGTTTTCTGGAAGTGCACTTATATAGGAGTTATGACTAATTATGGACCGATTATCATAAAATTGGCTGACATGACTTTTGTATGTATGGAACTTATTTGGGTTGAATTTTATTTTACTATCAACATTTTTAAGACATTTATACTCGTTAAAGTGTTTTCTGGAAGTGGACCTTATATTGAAGATATGACTAATTACTCAGGTCAACAGCAAAAAAAGACTTGACTAACCATTATATAGATTTGAATCATGGCTACCTAAATGAAAAAATGGTCAAACTTTTCAATTCTAGTAAAATTATAAATTTTGTTAGACATTTCTCCACATAATTAATGATAACTCAAAAAGGGTAAGTCCGATGTTACTAAAATAAATTTAGAAAAATTGAAATTTACATAACCTTTTATACAATACGTTTCAATCGTGCTTAAAAATTTTTTAAAAGAAAACCTCTCCATAGATTTTAAAATTTCGAACATATGTATTTGTACTACTGGAACCACAAACATCAAAATTGTATAGTGGTTTAAAAAGCCTCTAAAATTGTTTTGATTTTGTTGCGCAGTATTATGGGCCCATTGTAGGGTTCCTACTCGGGAAAAATATGTTTTTGGTAATTTTCGGAAATGTTCGTCGGGAATTTCTTTAAAAGTTTCCTTCTTAAAGTTAAAATACAATAGTTTGTTGCTAATTTTATAATTCTATTATATCTATTGATTTGTTCGGCTACTTTTAAGGTATTTATAGACGGCAATATTGAGTATTAACACTTTTCAAATTTAAAATATTATTGAAATCATTTGATATTTCAAAAACACGTTTCGAAAAAACATTTCTTGTTTACACGATAGCATTAAAAATATTTTATTTCTTTGTTGATTGATATTTTTCTGAAAACTTTATTTTTATTTTATATTTTCTTGACGTTTTTGTTTGCCTTATTTGTATTTAAAAATACATACCCGATACATATGAAAATAAAAAGTTTTTGACTTGTTTTAAATAAATATTGAATATTGAATATTTTTGAAAATCTAATACAAATTTTGTTTAGACGATGAAATTGTATTATGATACTTGAGTTTTTGACAAATATTAATACTCAGTATTGCCGTCTATAAATACCTTTAGCAACAGAATTTTTTCAGCCACAGTAGAAAAATTCGGTTATTAATAATGAATTAAATTTAAATATTATACTCTCAACGGAATTATTAAATTTCCTTACATGATAATTAGGAACCCTAGTCCATCGCCATAAATTAGATGACATAAAACTTATATGAAGCTTAATTTGTTTAGATACTAAATAAATTAAACATTTATGACCGATAAAGTAGTGTAACGATTTTATCCAATTTCAGACATTTAAGGCTTCGTCCCTGGACCGAACGAAACGAATGTACAAAATTTTGTTCTAATATCTTCAAAATTACGATTTGTACTTTGTGCATAAGGTTTACGTGGAAAGCCAGCAAGACTAACGGACGGACAGCGTTAAATCGATCAATATACTTTAAGGTGGATGTTAGACTAATATTTTTGTTTGTTCCAAACATCAGCACAAACACATAATACCCTCCCCAATGACGGTGGTTTTGTAAGAGTTCTGAATGCTTTGTAATACAAACCCATACAAGCTAAGACCAGCTTCATAATTTTTTTTGTGAGTGTCAAGCTCTTTTCTTGTGACCTTGTGATTACCTTAATGTGATAGGTTATATTTAGTAATCATCTCACTATCATCTTATCTAATCGAGTAAAAGTAATCAGTTTGTCTATTTAATATGAATCAGTTTGCGCCAAAAAAACATATTATGAAATTAAAACAACAAAAAAATTTAACGGATTAACTAGAATTTTGGTCATAAATGCATGCAACATGAATAATGATTTTATAACTTTATGTAACAAAACTGCACATACCAGACCTAATATATATCGCAATATAAAATTTTGTATTCAGTTTTACACTTAAAAACATTTTTCCACAATTCTTGAACACGGTACCAAAATAAAACACATTAATAAGAGATACGTTTACGAATTAATTAAAATTAAAATGGCACCCATTCTTTTTTTCATTATTTAGTTATTCAATATTTTTTTGTGTTGGGACACCTGTGTTCCCGTGGTCGTCAAAAGCTTAAAGTCATAATTGTCACTAAAGTGGCCTTTTGTTTTCCACAAATTGAAAATCTTTTTTGAGTTTCTATTCAATCTCAATTTTCATAAAATTTGGACTTCTGACATTTGCTCACAAAGCTAACGATATTCAAAAAAAACTCATGTTCATGATCTTTGAGTGATTTTAGCTGAAAATAAAAATAAATAATGTTTATGATAATTTTTACTTCATATTCTTTTGTTCCGAGGTTTATAACTTTTCTAAACAATCAACAAAGCAGTTTTATATAAAATTTTTAGCAAATTTTTCATTTGCCTTTTTTTATATGCATATATACTTATTTATTGGATTAAATTTGATTTGAGTTTTCTAAACAATTTAATTTAACATTTATTTAATTGCAAAAATCACTCACATGTCAAGAGCGATTTAATTTTAAGTTTTCTTTGAAAAATAATTTACAAATTTAAATTCCTTAAAGATTTATATTTATTATCTTTCTAAAGGGATTTTACAGCTTATGTTTTATTTAAAGCAACAACAAATAAAATAACAACAAGAGAAAGACAAACATTTAAATATTTTAGTGTGAACTAAGTATAAGTTTATGTACAAGTATTAAACACTTTTATTTATATTTAATTGATTTTAAATATTTCAATTTAAGGAATGTTTTCTGACATAATGTCAATCTTTAAATTACAAATATATGAGTACCTACATACATACAAATATACATAGACACAGAAATGTATACAAATACTTTTATATAATGAATATAAATTTAGAAATAACATTTAAAATATTTATGTTTAGAATATGTATGTATAGATATAATAAAGAAAAAATAAATAAATTCAAATACATATAATAAAAATGACTTCACATACGAGTATCATATGCGCATATATTTTCAAATAAATTATATAGGCCCAAAAGACAAAGTCTTCTTTCAAGTAAAAATATATCGGAAATTTATTTTATGTCATTCGATACATATATCCTTCATGTGATAGCATATTCTTTGTGTTCGAGTGATTTTTCTACAAATCCCACAAGCGAATGTAGAGTCTTAACAGATATGGCTTTCATGTAGGCATGCTGAGACAAAGAAATTCGGTCAGGATCAATCGATGAACGAATGGTCTTCAAGAAGAAGAACGATAAACTAATAAGCCTAAAGTTCTTAATTCTAGTATGAGAAGCTTTCCCTCCCTTAGGAATAAAGGCTACAGTACATCTGGTCCAGGACTCCAGAAATATGAGTCAACCAGGGTATGAATAAATCCTCATTCCGTTGCAGATCAACCGGAATGATACTATCGGGACCCAGAGATTTATATGGGTCGAAGCTAGGCAGGGCTCATTTCAGTCTATCCTCGTTTATGAGAATTGAGAATTCAAAACGCTCAGCGGAAAAATCCGCCCCCTCGGATATGTGGACAATGCCAGGGAAGATAACGTCCATCAAAACCTCTAAGATTTCTTTCCCGCTAGTAGTCCTGCTGTCCCTCGATGTCTGGATGTAACTCGGGACAGCGGCCGAAGATATCAAGATCCTGCATTGCAGAGGATCATTCCACACCAGGTTCTTGAATTTATTCACAGAGAACTTACAGACAGACCAGTTGCTCAGTCTCTTTGCCTCAATAAAAAGTGTGCGACACTCTCTACGATTGCTCGCAATATTGGAAGAAAAAACTGTGTATAACAGTTTTCTTTTATAAAATAATTTCCATATAACTGTTATTTTCTATAGGAAAATATTGTATAACTGTATTTTACAGTCCTTTTTTGAGTATAACAACATAGAAGTGTGGACTTGATCATACTATATTAATAAAAAAAAATAGTTTTATCCTAAAACAACAGTAAAAACGAAAATTGTTAAGGTACAAAGTGATTTTTATGTGCTATTTAAAGAGTCTACATCGATATGTTCACAAGAGTTGTTCAGCAACAACTTTGGTAAATATTGTTAGTTAAAAATTTGAAGTCCCTGGAAGTTATTCTAAAGAAAGAGAAAACAATTTTACTTCACATAATTTTTCAAAAAAAGTAGCACGAAAAACGAAATTTGTTTCGCGGACTCTGAGCTATATTATTGTCATATTAAGTTAAGCAGTATCACCAAGTATAAATTTGCTGTTTGCCATAAACTGATGACACATTTTTTTTGAGGGCCCACTGATCTTCAGAATCTTTGGGGCCCATAAAACTCTTTGGTAGTAGAGTTGAATCCATACTGTCATGATCGTGTGTTTTTTGCACAGTTGCGCTGTGTTATAGGCCCCACAGTATCTCAATCCGTGCACCCTGGTACCACTTTAGGATTTAAGAAATCACAAATTGTTTGACATTGTGTTGTAATATCGACATTTTCGGTACAAATGGGGCTTGTCTAATTCATATATTTCTATAAGTGTATGAATTTAAATTGATGTAGGTTTATCTGTATGTTTAGTATTTGTTTTGAAATTCCCTTAGCTGTGTTAATAAATTGTTGCTGTCACTATACTTCAAGTATCATGTTTGTCATTTGATATGGTATTTTAAAAATCGAGATAAATACATATAACACTCTCTCACACACTCACAAATACTGCTATTACGTTTATTTGTGTAACAGTGTATTTCATCTTGAATGAATTGATGAATTTTTCATACGAAATCATTCTCAAAAGAGCCTCCCAAATCGAAGGGCTTGTACTGTTAATATGAACTTAATAGATCTATGATAAATATTTAGATATTATGAATGAAACTGATGCATTTATTTCAATAAACACAAAACTTCCACTTAATCAATCTTACAAACCCATTGCGTTTCGTACCTTTCGTATCTACCTTAAATCATTCTTAAACTTTAAAATAGCGCCTAAAACTAGATTATATCAAAAAAAAAGTGATTCAACAGTAATAAATGTGTTTTCCTATTGTCTCAAAAGAACTGACCTCGTATTAGATGTTTTTAAGCCAAATACTAATACTATTACTCATTTGTGATACGCTCACAAATACCATCACATATTTAGCTGAATATTTGAAATATTTTATAGCAGGGAGGTTGAGGTGTATCAATCCATGTCTAACCTCAATCATTCAATATGGAATGTTTAATATTTTTCGTCTTTTTTTTGCACTCTTTTTTTGTCACTTTTTTGTCATCGTTGCTGCTGTAGAAAATGATTGATTTTTCGGTTCAAACTTTTATAGTAGAAATGCAGTCATGTTTACATAGGACTTTTATATTTTCTGTTTTGTTGTAAAACTGTAACTTCTATTTGTTGATTTTTTGCTGCTATTGTAGTTTTTTGTTACAATATTAGTTGTTCTGTTCTTTCTTTTTTTTTGCATTTTGTTCACATCAGCAATATTTTTCTATTGCTGAAATTCTAATCCCACCAACAAAATCAAAAAAAATAGAAAAACTTAAAAAAAACAACTGAAAGGTAAACAAATATTGATTTATGCATGTGTTTGATTGGGTTTGTTTAATATATGTATATGTGTTTGTATTTGAGAGCTGAGTATGTTTGTGTGTCATTTTGTTTGTATTTGTATTTAAACACCATTATATTTATGACTTTTTGATGCATCAGTTTTGTGTCACATCAAAAATAAAATGTAGAAAAGAAATATAAATCAACAACAACAGCAGAAAAAAAAACACTAATATTTGTTGATTTAACATTCATACATACATCCATCCATATGTATAATCAATTCAAAACTATTTTGTATTATGTCTTTTATTTTATTTTGTTTGCTGATGATTAAAGTGACGATGTTAAAGGACATCAAACATTAACTCATACACATGTATATTCGTTGTCATATTAATGTTAGTGTATGCAGTTATTGTCAATAACAAATAATCATTTTCAACCATTAAAACGTGCTTTAAAAATGATTAGAAAACAAACAAAAAAAATACAAATATTGTACAAAGAAAATTAATCATCATGAAATATATTCAATGTGTAATATTTATGGAAATAGATATTCAAAGCCTGATATTAAAGAATATTTTAATATTTTAGTAATTTAGAAGATATTTGTTTAACAATGTAATATTTAACTTTTTATGAACATTTATTTTACTGGGCTAATGCAATCCAAAGTTGTCCATCCCTATGTAAATTTAAATCTTCCGTAGTCTCAATGGGCGTATGATTAACATTTTCCGAATTATCTAAAATTTATAGCTAATTTCGCAATATTCCAACACATAGTTACTCTTTAAAAAAAGTCTCAAAATGGCTGGCTATTGTCATTTATTTTTATGAAACTGACCCTATCTTTCATATACCTTGTAATTTCTACAGTCAGATATATAGAGGCTTCAGAAAGTTGATTTCAACGGATAGACAGGATATAGTTATATTTTCTATCTATAAGGATCCAGGACTTTATATGATGGATCCTTATAGATAGAGAATTTAATATAACAATATTCTGTCTATCCGTTGAAATCAACTTTCTGAAGCCGGAACCTGATCTAGTATCAATATATCAGATACAGTTCAAAAATTATAAAAAAACTTAAGGTTATATATCGCAACCGATATGCAAACGTTAACCCTTTCCGCTCAACTAACATTACAGAAATATGTAATTACAAAGACCGTTACCGCTAAAATACCGTTACCGATATAATCATAAATATCATTACCTCTAATTGTCGTTACCAATATTCTATATATAATTTAAATTATAAAAATAAAAGCAGAAACATCCGGCCTGGTAACCCAGTCCGATATATGATCTTTGACTTCAAAAGCTCCTGCTGATAAAAGTCAAAGTGTGTATTCTGACACTACACACAAATGACTTTGAAAGACCAAGGATCATCATTTCATGAATACCATCACCCCAATTCGTTTTATGAGCACAAGGCCAATTGCTATCTGCTACTTTCAATGGCTCTAATGCTTCGGCAAACAGCACCTAGTAAGATACAATTGGTGTCCCGAAGTTTGCCACTAGCACAAACATCAATACTTAAACCAATGATTTTGTACCGGCTTTGTATACGTATCCGCTTTGGCTTTTAAACCACAGCCACTACGTGTTCACTGAAGTGACATCACCATCGATCCAACAGGCCAATGGATCCCCGTGAACCTCAGGGATCCCGGGTACGCCATATATTTCCCTTGAAGCATAACATCAAGGTGTGGAGTTTCAACAAGATTTCCAAACATGCCCCAAGGGGTGCAATTATAGTGACAATATAGACTTAAAATCTCTAAATAAACTTCGACATTTATGAATATTTTTAAAAAATAGTTTTTGAATCTATTTTTGGAATAAATTAACAGATGTTTACAATATATTTCATTGAATTATCGCTATTCGTGTTCGATTGATAGCAATTTTAAAATGTGTGAAAATATGTGTGGACTAAAAATTTAATTTGGTATAACGGATAAACCAGGACACGTAGGAACTTAATATTAATATTAGTCAATACTGATATCAATACCAACCATATGATATACTTAAAACATATATTAACACCTCCAGTTAAAACTTGTAGCGAAAGGGTTAAAAGAATTAAAAAGAAAAAGAATTAAATACAAAATAAGTAGTAAGATCCAAACAAGGACTTGTAAGTCGCCAAAGCACTTCTTCTAAATTATTATCATTTTAAATAAAATAAGTAATAAAACAGCATTAACAGATTTCAAAAATATTTACAATAAAGATTTTTAGAACATTTTTTGTTACTCATGTAAAATATTTGAAATCACGCATGCACAATATTTTATTCATATTTAACTTATTTGAATGCAAAAGGGAAACAGAATGATTTTTGTAACTCAAATGCGAAGATGTAATTTAAGAACTTAAACACTTTATATTTTAAAACTCTTATCATCAACTTATCATTCAAATGTACAGACATACATATGTTTATGAAAATAAAAAAATCGTATTTTTATAAATTGAACTAATTTATTTTTCATTTTTCCATTGCAGATTTTTAAAAACGAAAAATCATCTATAAACCCTGTGACACGTACAGGTCATAAGAATTTGAAAGTAAGTACTTAAAGAAACACCTAAATACACATGGTATAAATATTACTGTTAATGTAATAAAATAAAAAATAATATAAATAAAAAAGAACAAATAAAAAATACATATGTACATTGAATAAATCATATAGAATACCGGAACAATATGTTTTATTAACGGTTTCCGCTATAGACCAAATACAAATAAATGAAAACATGAACATAAATAAAATCATGTATTTACAATAAATTGATAACAATTTACAAACATGATCATACTAATCATAAATTTATAACTTTTGCATATAAATTAGGGTAGTAGCAACCATTATGGGGTTGTATAGATAGTAATTTACCTACATAAGGAATTTATAATGCTCAGTATTTAAACATAATCGAAAGTATTATACTATATTTTTTAATATCCCAGCAGTTTGTGTTGACTGTTCCGAACTAGTGATGTTACCTATCATTTATGGTTACCACTGGTTACATATAACTAGTTATTTTAACATGTACTTGTGCTAAGCGGAAACTAATTGACCCCATCTCCTAGTACTCAACCCAACCAGATACAATCTACAACGAGACAACAGTCTGTTATTAGTAACTGACCAATAAATCCAATCGTCGGCCAGTAAATGATAGTTGACCCGATAATAAAATAAAATAAACTGTCTTTTAAATCATATACAGGAGCAGATCCAGAGGAGGTGAAATAGGAATTTTCAACCCCAAAGCAAAAAGTTTTCATATCAAAAAAAAAAATGTAGAACGAAGAGAAGTAAAAGAAGAGGGAAATCTTTAGGTTGAGTAAAAGTGAAGTTTACAAGAGAAAAATATAGGTAAAAATTGGAGGAGCAAGATGAGAGGATTCAGGGAATTTAACTAACGCAGACCATCATGGAGCAGTTGCTTGTTCGGCCTTATTAACCACCTGCTTACCCTTAGTTCCTTCCCAGATAACCCGGAGATATTACTAAATGATCGCTCACCTAAAATCCTGGCACATAGATCACCCAGTGCCGGACAATTACAAAAGAATTGTAAGATCGTCTCATCCTCATTCCGACAACTTCTTCAGAAGTCATGGTGAGTCAGCCCTAGTCTTGCAGCATGGGAACTTGCTAAGTCGTATTCGTTGTAAGCGAAGTACGCGTTTAAACTCCAACGCAGGCCATATCAGCCTCATAATGGTACAGGTTGATTCATTACCCCACCTTGTTTGTGCAAGTTCGCAGTACAAAATAAATTTTTTTTATTTAAACAGACACAAAATGCGATGTTTTTTGATTATCTGCAGATACGTACAGAGTCTCTGGCGGGAATCGAACCTACAAGATTGATAGCCCAGTACACAGCCTATTAGTGCACCGTTTTTCAGCTAGATTACCAGGGATGTATAAAGTATCCAATTAACTCCTGTTTTCACTACAAAGAGCACAAACTTGTAAAAATAATAAAAATAAATAAATTATGGTCAGACATTAGTGAATATTACTGTGTATAAGGGATGCGTTTAGGTTCCATTCAAAAAGCAGATCTCATTATGATACCCAAAAAGAAAATAGCAGGACTCCGAGTCGACACTCGTTGTTCGCATGTTGAACCAACTAAATTCACTGATGAAAGAATTGATGTGTTTCAGATTCGTCCTCGACACTCTTCTAAAATCGAGAGGAAGGGACTTTCAATAATACGCTACATCAGGTTGGACAGAGCCGGGCAGTGACAAAATAGGTGGGACACAGTCTCATTCTTTTCTTCATTTTGATAGCTTCTACAGTATTCGTTAAACCGTAGGCCCATTCTCCAAGCATGTATTCCAATTATGCAGTGTCCTATAATAGCCTTATCTGTTCGCAGAGGAATCCAGTAAGTACATTCGTACTGCATCATGTAAGGGCCAGGTCCACCTCACAGTAACACAAGTGCAAAAGAAATACCAGAAAAGGGGACAATCGCCTCCTTATACATCATCGCACACCTTCTGGCCAATTCATCTGCAATACAGTTACCTTAATTATCTCAGTGTCCAGTGACCCTGCATCATGTATCATGTAAGCTCCAGGTCCACCTCACAGTACACAGCATCACAAGTGTATTCATAGGTCCATCTGTTCTTGCAGTTTGCAAGAGAAATACCAGAAAAGGGGACAATCGCCTCCTCATCCATCTTCGCACACCTTCTTGCCATTTCATCTGCTATAAAGTTACCTTGATTATCTCAGTGTCCAGTGACCCATATAAGTCTTATCCTAGAATTTCTCGCTATCTCATTGAGACACCCGGCATTCTACGGCTATCCTAGATATCGACACACGCTTTTTAATGAACGACAGTTAGTAAATATACACTTAGTGGTAAAATCGTAATACAGGAAAGAATACTGAATAACTACCTTTCAATGTTATAAACAAAGAATAGCCATTATTAAAATCTTATAGCCTGGTGCTGTATTAATTATATTATCATCTGTCCACCTGGGGCCTCCCTAATTAATATTATACGTATAAATTCTTTTGCCATTCTTCTCTTTTTGATATGATTTTGATTTGATTTTCCTCTGCATACACGGCCAACATACGCATCATTAAGTACTACATTTTTTCTTCTTTAGCATTTTTATTCTTTCCCAGCAATAACAAATAATAATAAGAACAATAACATCAAGAAGAAAAAACCATAACGTCAGGATACTGTAAACACACAAACAAACACAGCAATTTCCTACTTTTTCTGTTTCCAGGCTAGAGGCTACAATAAGAATTATGCCTTGTATTTGTATAAAGTATAGTGGAGTATGTAGTCCTGTTATTCCTTTTTCTTCTCCTTGCAGATGTAGTTGTTGTTATTGTTGTTCTTGTTTATTATTGTACTTTAGTCATTTATATCAATTTTCAGTTATACGCACGTTTCACTGCCATAACGTGCCTTCATATTCCTCAATACACAAGAAGAAAATTTATGATACACACACAACCATAAGTAGGTACATTGAGAATGTATGTATGTACAATAAACAATAGTACAAGTAATAACAACTACAACAAAGGAAATCCAATTTAAGGATATAACCAGCAAAAAAGTGAAGTAAATGTTAAGAGAAATCGATTGTAAGAGAGGGAGTAAATATTAAAGATGTACACGAATGCGTACACGTTTAAACGTGTTTGTACATGTGTGTAAAAACAAGTGGTCACAATATTATTTATTTACCACAAATAGTCAAAAAGGATATCAATATGCATGTAAAGTCATCATACGCATTCATGCACATATCCTTACGTACAGTGTCTCACATAACTATACGAATTTTGTTACATACAATAAAAACAAACGCGATTTTAGACACTAGACACTAACTTATTTTTTACAAATTCATTTGTAATATTATAAAATATTAAAGATTTTTACAAATGCCTCACAAAAGTATACACAGAGAAAACAGATTCGTGTAAAAATCGGCCACTAAGTTAGAATCATTCGATTGGCAACAAATTCGCTTGCTATCACGAATCTGTTTTCTCTGTATACTAATTTTCAGTATTCTTCGTATTTAAAGTAAATTTAGAAAACAAAAGAACAATAATTAATTATACCTTATGATACCAATTGTTTCTAGGGAGTACTGCTAAGTACTTAGGAACTTATTTGGGTCACGATTCGGGGTTAAATTTGTTCATATCCTTCACATGAAGACCTTTAATGGGCATTATTCTCCTAATATTAAAAATAAGAAGTTATCGGGGTCAGGCGAAACGTTGGATATAAAGGAAATGTTTTTTGTTATAAGAAATCCACATTTGCACGTTCCAGGTTGCATTACTGTGAAATGTGTTTGTTTGAAATTAAGTTTACGGGATCTTATTCACATTTATGTATATATTTTCTAGTTTCCTAGATAATCTGCAGTTATATAATATACAAGCATGCCATAATTCGAGCATTCATTACAGTAGATTTTATGTTTCTTGACAAAATGGATTTAAAAATATTGTATAACTATGTACTTCCATTTAAACTATAGTAAACCAATGCACTATAGGTTAAACGGCTACCAAAACTGTGCTAAAGTCCAATTTTTCAAATCCAAATATTGCACTTTTTTAATGCCATTTTGTAAACAATACTCCAAATTAACTAAGTCAGCTTTTTGTTTTTGGTAAATATTAAATTCCATTTGACAACACGCAGTCAAAGACATTGCATCGTAATTACTTAATAAATTTTGTTAAAAATCCTGTATTGCTTTCAAATTTTCAATTGCATGTTTAAATAATTTCGCGAGTTATAAACAAGAAAGTGAATATGGAGAACAATAAACTAAGTAAGTAAGTAATGTTTTTTGTTAAAAAATGTGATAAAATTGTTTAACTTGCTTGAAATAAGTCCACTTTTTTAACGTAACCTTAAAAGTGCTGCGATTGTTTTCAAAATGTAACTTCGTGGAAGCTTTTAAAATTTCGGCAAAGTTCGGCAGATTAAATGAAATCAGAAATGAGTATATTGAAATGTTATAAACCAATTTTCATTTACATATAATAGCCATTTTTAGCCGTTTTCGAATAATACTATCTTTTTTAGGTTATTGTTTGAAATTTGGCTTAACGAAAATTCAAAAAAAGAAAAATTTTATGCCGTTTTCAAACATGTAGTGGACAAAATTGAAGTAAACATATTTTCAGATGAAGTGGAGAAGCATATAACGAAAACAATAAATTTGTTATACCCTACACCACCATAGTGGGAAGGGTATAATGCGTTTGTGCAGATGTTTGTAATATCCAAGAATATTAGTCTAACACACACCTTAATATGGTACATATAATTTTTTCGGCCCTAGGACGAAGCCTATTTAAATTTGATGAAATCGGTCCATTATACCACCTAGCCCCCATACAAATTTCTTCCCGTAATTGGACTTTATCGGTCATAAATGTTTAATTTATATAGTTATCTACACAAATTTTGCTCCAAATAAATTTTATATATACGGAATTCATGTCAGCTAATTTTATGATGATCGGTCCTTAATTAGTTATAGCTCCCATATAATACCCGCTTCCAAAAATAACTTTAACGAGCATAAATCTCTTAAAAGTTTTGGTATACACATAAAATTCAACAGAAAATTCAACTCTCATAAAGAAACTAATCACACGATCTAATTTCATGACGATCGGTCCATAATTGGTCATAGCTCCCATATAACCCACTTCCGAAAATCACTCACGAATATAAATTATTGAAATTTTAAAAGCAAATGAGACTCTTGCCAAAGTTTCTTTGCAATCTATTTTACTTCATATTGCTGAAAATTTTTTGAGATGCAAAAAGACGCTGTAATGGGAGCGGAGAAGATATATTTTTTAAGCTCCGAATTAATATTAAGCTGTAACTCAGATCCATTAATTTCCACATAATTTTTAGATAGGCGCTTACACACTTCTACCAGAAGTAATTCAACTGTTATGTTGCAGTGAACCCATGGAAGAATTTCACTTTAGCCACCAAGACAATGAAATTAATAAAAGCGAAGAGGACCTTTTTGATTTAAATTTACAAAATGAATTAGATTTAAGCAATTACTAAAAGTTTTAGTATAATTAAAATAAATTAATGTATTAAGTTTGTATTAATGATTGCAAATGGGTTAATTTTTGGTCTTTAGTGGGTTATATTAAATTTTTTTAATAGAATTATTCTTACTTTCTAAATTCTTTAAGGTTTTGGTTTGAATACCATGATTTTGTAGTCGTTATTAATTTAGCACAGAAAAAGTAGTAATTTAACCTATAGTGCAATGGATAATATAGGATAATAATATTACATGTGCTCAAAATTTAAACGGAAATTTAAACAAAAAAATTTCATAGGTTTTTCGCTGTTTCTTGGAACTCGTACAGTTGTTGCAGTGGTTTTATGTTACTTCTTTTTCTATTTTGTAAAAGTAAAATTGAAAAACAGTAAAATGTTATTCTCAGAATAACTTATGAGAGACACTGTATATATGTATGTATGTGAGTATATATGAACAACAGCATATTGTTAATAAATAAATGTGTGTCTACAAGAGCTTTTGTGTAATAGTTTGTATCCTACTGTGCGCATATACGAGGGAAGACTAGACTGCTCTTTTCAGTTACTGTGAATGCAGTACTGGTATACATTAAGAAGCTATAATTTGTGAGATATAACATCTTCTATATACATACATAAAAAGGAAATGGTAAATGTGTTTCTTAAGGTTCCTATTGAACCATCCTAAGAAACCTGCCAAGTTGTACACTTATCTTTGAGATCATGCAAATCCTGAAAAGAGCCCATACCGTACCCAAATCTTCATTTCCAATAGAACAGTAGCACAAAAGATGTTGACCGACTTCCTTATCCAAATACTCCCTGGATTTCGATGAGAATACCTATCGATCTCATATCACAAAGCACCTAGTCCAACTACTTTCCCCTTTTCATATGACCAATTCTGTTTTGATCACTTTTGACAATTTCGTTTTCTCGAATGCCCTCCAGTCCTGGTGCACATACGAATCTGACATGACCCAGAGATGGAATGCATTCTAGTACAAGCTCATCAGTTTGCCTAGCATCTATGTTAATAAAATAAATCTTCTCCTAAAATATAGTGCATATATAAGGTAATCTTAAAGATATCAAGAGTTGGAGGTCAACTGAACCTGTTCCCGTTAGTGAAAACTGATATTGCATTCTTCAGAATAAGGGAATTGATCTTCAAGGCATTACCTGTTAATCAACAAGGATCTTTTAACATTCAGTAGTTGGATAAGTAACTCGCCTCCCTGATTCATAAGACCGTCTACCAAGGTATTGATCTAGTATGACCTCAGTGATGCCAATTAAAAATTTTGAACATTATTCAAATGAGGTCGTTTATATAAACAGAAATATTTCGAAAAAAAAATTAAAATATAATGTTCCTCTGATCCTGTCACAAAAATGCTTGGTTTAATAAAGGACATTAAAGAAAAATTGCATATCAATCTTCAGGATTACTGAAGGAAAATACTCTTAAACGTGTCGAGCTAGGCATCAGTTCTGATTTCGCCTACTTTGCCTTAATCTAGCTCATTTTTCCAAAAGAGAGCTTACTGACAATAATATAATTTTTGGGATACTGAAAAGTATATTGCGGCAATATTTGGCAATAATAAATAAATCTCAAAGAAAAAGAATATATACATATTTAAAAGAGTAAGAAAGTAAAAAATTTCAAAGAAGAAACATTTTTGGAAGAGGGCCTTATGGAAGCTACTACTAATTATAGCTAATTATAGCTATGGAAAATTTGTTTCCTCCAAAAACATATTCTGTTTCAAGATTAATAGAGCACCTAAAAATGGGCTTATTCATGTTCATGATAATAAAATTATTTCTGAAATTAATAGTACTTTTGAAAAGTTTAGGTCTCAAAAATCAATTTCAGTAAGACTCTTCAAGTCAGGCTAATCTTCACCGCTTATCTTGCATGTATAGAAATTCATCCAAAATCCAAATCCAAAACTGTTCAATTATATTTTTAAATATTGCATATTTGAATTCTGCCGATCTGAATGAATAAGAGTTATACTGCAGATCTTGTAGTATTATGTGAGAAAGTATCCTATATTAATTTAATTCCTCTTAACAAAATACCTCCTATCCCATATACTGAAAACCCTTTTCAGACAGTACTCATATGTGCAAAATTTCTGTGCATTACGAGCGTAACTTCGTAAATTTATGACAAATAAACAATAAATTAAATTACCACTTTGCCACTTTATGTAAACTCTGTGTGTTGCAAGTAGAAGGAGCTGGCTGGTACTCGTATAAGACAAATATAAAGAAAATGAAAACGAAGTCCAAGTGCCATTTAAGGGAGTAAACAAAGGAGTTGTATGAATAAAAACAAATGAATGCAATGATAGTAAGTAAGTAAGTATGTCTACTTACTTTTCACTCATAAAACACTAAAGTATTTTACTCATGCATTCATTACACGTTCATATATCAAACAAGAAAATACAAACACATGTACTACATACATACTTAAAAAAAGGAATATATGTATGTAAATAAAAAAAACATGAAAAACTTACGAAATTATAACAATCATACAGACACAACATCCGAACATATGATGTGACCAATATAAGGCTCAAGAGTACAATACATGAAATGAGAAAAAAAAAACATTTAAATAAATACAACATAGCAAACATGCAATAGGTTTGTCCTCAGATTAAAGTTTAACATGTTTGGATGTACATACACGCAAAGAAACTATATAATTTTCAATATTACATGAAAGGATTTTGAAAATACTCAATAGTTTAGCCATAACTCAGTACAACAACACTTTTTAAAAATAGGTAGTATCAAAAGTAAAATCAACAATGTTTTTCTGGGACCATCCTAATATAATACATACCTTACAAATGGTAACATTTTGTTTTATGGAGTTTTTTGAATGTTACACAAATATATATGTATGTACTGTGCATGTTGCAACACATACAATATTCATATTACGGTTTGACTTTAAATTATACACAGATGTGAATATTATTAATATTTATTTAAAAGTGTGAGTTGCTGTGTCAATGTGTATTTCATAATGGTAAAACGGAAGTTGTAACATAAATTTATTATATCTAGTTATGTATAATGTTTTAGCAAATATATAATTTTATATACTTTTATGTTTATTTATGTTCACTTTTTATTATTTTGTTACAAGAACATACTATTGTTTAAATATTTGGTTGAAAACTTCAATAAAAATTTAACAAATCATATATAAATTAGCACAACATATTTCAACTGCTCATAAACTTGAAGTTAATCAAATAAATTAGAAATTTACTGCAACTAAATTATGGTTAAATCCAAAAACATTTTCACATCAATAAAACCGACTTATGTCCGTAATTTCAATAAATAGATATCTATTATTGCTTAGTTACTTATGGAGCAAAAATATTTGGTAATAAATAATTTCAAAATTAGAGAATTTTAAAAAAATATATTGACAATATTATTTTAACGAAAAGTAGAGTTACAAATGACAAATATTTACTTTCTAGCACAAATTTGTTTCACGCTGTTTACTTCTACGAGAATATTTACAGATCAAATAGCATAAAATAAAATTAAATATTTCTTTTAAATGATCACACAAAAAATAAGTTTTTAAAATAAACAAAAGTATTTAAATATATTTTATTTAGTCGTTATGTCTTTTTCGTTGAATATTTGATATTAAATTGTATTTATTATAAAATCATCCAAAGACTGTTTTTATTTAAATATGACGGATTGTAAAGGAAAAATATTTCGTTTAGTGTAAGAAATTAAAAAAACATAACGCCTCTCACGATTCGAATATTTTCGCTTATTTCTACATGTACCTCAAAATTACTTCCGTTTTATGTCACGTACGATATACTCATATTTACTCAATATTTTGGACAACAAATTTTCGAAAGAACTTTTTATTATTTTAAATATAGTACCCTCTGAATAGAACATAAAGACCAAATTATTTTTCAGATACCCTTATTTTTGCAAAAACTATTCCACTCTATAGGCGTACAAATGTCAAGTACGATGATATGGAGTGCCCAAATATGACTCTACTTTAAGTTTTTAAAAGCATTAAAATTAATCGCGTCAACATTTAAATTTTAGAAAAAATTGGTTGAGACGAACTAAAAACTTGACTTATACTATACAAGCGAACTTCAATATGTTGTTACACTGTCTTCTAAAATTTTGTTTAGTTCCCCTAGAGAATTATATGAATTACGATAAATGTATGAGCCATCAACCACAAATTTAATTTTTGCACAGTTTTGGCCAAGAAATTGACGTTCCAAAGTATATATAAAGGGTGTTTTTATAGTGGCGGAGAACTTTAAATTGGAATTAAACAGAGAAGAAAAACGTCCATTAAATTAGCTTTATTAATTAGAAAATTGTATGGCATTATTATTGAATGAATTCGGGCATGTGGCTAGCGCGAACATGACGCTAGTAGTAAAACAGGCTGAAGTTTTGACAATAACGTATGCGGAATAAAATTGCAACAATAATTTTGACACCAGCCAAATTAAAAGTACATGAGCTATTAGTGTTTTAGAACTTATTTTGAATTAAGTTATGTTTTGCGTTTATACTTTAAACCCCCATTTGAAAATCTGGCTTTCAGTTATTTAAAAATGTTAACAAAAGAAGAACTAACTTAAAAAAATATTTGCAAGTTTTTCCATATTTTATCTATTTTTATCATAACTGCCACAAAAGTACATGAATATGATAAATTGTTTGCTTACATTAAATTAATCCAATGGTCTATTTTATAAAGGTTTTATATATTATTTGGTTTAATGTTGGAAACAAATATTGCGTTTTCTTGTTGCAATTTTATTCCGCATACGTTAATGTGTTAAATATTCGCTTCCAATTGCTCGATCGTTTCTGGTTGATCTGCATAGACCTGGGACTTTACATATTACCAGATAAAGTAATCTAATGGCACCACACCACATGAACGAGGTGCTGCGACAGACTAAACGATAACTGGACTATCAATCTGGGGGTTGAGCGTTCGATTCCCGCAAGAGACTCTGGGTGTATCTGTAGAAAGTTAAAATGATTCGCAGTTTGTTTTTTAAAAAAATAATCCAGCCAAGCTACAGAGTTCTATTGTCCTTTAAAATTATATTAGAATTCCATATTTTAGCACCTTAAACATTTTTTTTTTCAAAAATTCAAACAAAAATGCCTAAAATCTACGCAGTATTCGCACAGAAAAACATTCACTTTTTCATACAAATTAATTTAAATTTTGTTAAGAAATTAACACTTTGAACTAAATTAAACTTCAACCTGTTTAAGATAATTTCATATTCAGAAATATTTTTTTAAACATATTACCATCATTCAATTTTGTATAATGTTCTAAAATATATTTAAAATAAACATTTTATTGATAAGCCTCAAACCAAATAAATATCCACATAATTTTGGTAAAACATTTTTTAAAAAATATTTAAAATTTTTTAAATAATCGCCATATTTTTCACGTGCTTGGCTAAGAATAGATCATTACCTTGTTTGAGAATAGATCTTTATAAATAAGAATACATCTACCGCAAAAAAAAATATCAATTTTTTCACACCCTAAATACTAAAAAATTCTGAGATTTTACCATAAGAAGGCTACCTAAAATAATTTTCTTAAATTACCAGGGCTCCATGCACTAAAAAAACGAAATGCACTATAAAACAAAAAATATGCGTTTTTACAGAAATATGCACTAAAAGCCTTAAAGAAATGCACTATTAAATTTAAAATACTCACAAAAATATGCATTTATAGAGAACTGAGCACGATAACTAAGAAAAACATTTTAAAATATGTAACTTAAAAAATTATAATATATGCCCAATTCACAATTGGTGTCGTAGCGTTGTATGTCGTAATTTTAATTAATGTTTTGTTTTTGTTTCAAAAAATTAGTTTGAAAAATATTTATGACATATAATGTTTTATAAAACTAAATATTAAAATTCTGGTAAAAGCTAGTTAATAATAAATTTCTAATTATTCAATTAAAGTATGAATAAATTATTTATTTAATTTGTATTTATAGACATTTTTTTAATGGTAATTGGTCAAAATTAATATTGGGTCACTGACAAAAAACATGCAATCAAAGCCCTGACAAAAACCATTAAACTTTGGAGTCACAAATTCAAGTCTTTATTGAAATATTTTGCTTGCTTATTTACAATTGTAACCCTTAATTAAAAAATAAATATTTGTATGCATTTTTAAAATAATGCCCTCCTCATTTAAAATATCTTTATTAGCCTTTTGTTGTTATATACTACACTGAATTAATTGCCTTGTTTTAAAGTTGCCTATTGAAATAATAAGTATTTCCTTTAAATATTTATTTGCTTATATGAGCATTCAGTAGGGTAGAACTAAATTTAGATTTTCGGTGCAACCAATGTCTAAAATTATTACCTGTCATCTAAAAAAACAAGTGCAAGGTTATCTGAAATCCTAAATTTTACAGTTAAACAATATTTTAAACGAAAATTTACGAAATGAAAAAAAAACTAAAACTAAAAAAACAAAAAATTTTAGGTAACAAAATTTAAAAAAAAATTTTTGGGAATACTATTTTTTTATTTATTACTGAAAAAGGTTTTATGACCCATTGTAGGTCTGACTTACTGTAGCCTTATATACGCCGTTGCAATGGTCTTTGAAATATCTATCATTAGAGATCCATATTGCCTATATTAATGACTTAGTAATATACATTACGGGTCTATAGCGATTATATTGATGTTCGAATCGTGTATGTAAGTTATTAGGGGGCTACGGAAAGCTGAAACTTTTGAACATTCAGACGGAAAATTTTATGAAAAATTTAAGATTTAATGTGTTAACGATGTCAGCCAATGTAAATATTTATACACCTAGGGGTGGTAAATCAAATATAAAAACAATTTCTTATTGGATTTGGTCAATATTGCTACTTCTATCCAAAATTCGAAACTTCAAATAAAATGTGCAACCAATCGCTTAACATTATCCTATTTTGCTAAAATTTTCTGCACTTGACTTTAAGATGACAGGGAATAATTTTAGATTTTGGGGCCACCCTAATAAACATACGTAGTCAGCCTATACTCGTACCTTATTTGTATCACAACTAAAGTTTGTTTAAGTTTTTACTCCATAAAGTTTTTACTACTATGTAGACGGCAAAAAGAACGTCAACAGTTTGTACAAGGAAATATAATTAAATAATGAATGCATGACGTAGCAAATAAACAAATTACCTAGATACCGCAAAAAATACTAAATCGGTTTATTTTTTGCTTTACCCTGAGCTTGAAAAGAATTAAATGGAATGATAAGCAATTATAAATTTCCTAAACTTCCCTAAAACTCTATAAGGTAAAAAGAAATTTAATTAGGAAGTAATTTATTTAAATTCCTAAAAAAAACTAGTCAGTTAAATAAATACTATTTACTGAAGACTTTAAATAAATAGCATGAAATCTACTATTCATTGAAATTTTTCCAACAATAATACATTTTATTTCATAGAAAATTATACGAATTCGAGACTGAAATGATTATTTCATACCGAATTCAATTGCCAATTATTGTTCGATTTACAGTAAGATTTTATGTATGAAATACCCGACCGAATTTCACGGCAAGTGAAAAGTCAACCCATTTCCGGGCATTTTTTTGCGATGCTGCCCTATTTATAAATCACGACGTACTATATGTCTGCGTGTGTAGGTTGATATCTGTTTACCTTTTTTTATTTATTTACTGTATAATGACAGCTATAACAGCAACAAACAACAATAAATGGTTTAATCTATCTTATAAGTTGAATGTGCATATGGACACATATTTGTGTCCATTCTTTCACCTACAACAGCTGCTTATTTATCAAATGGTCAACCAAAAATTATCCTGTGCACACCCACGTACACATACGCTTAAACCACTTTTAATAAACATTCATACAGACAAACATATAAATAAGTACACATGTATTTATAATAGACTGACACTTGTTTTGCACTTTTTGGATTTTCGATGCTCCCAAGGACTAAAATTTTTCTCTTTCATCTAATAAACAAATGCAGAAAATTTTAGCAAAATCGGATAACGTTTAAAAGTTCAACATTTTATTAGAAATATCGATATTTGTGTCAAAGAAGCATTACTTTCAAAAAAAAATTAAAAAATTTAATTACAAACCATAGATATTTCAATATAAAATATTGTTACGTTTTGACCTTTTGAAAACGTTGATTTATTTCCTTAAAATAAACCGGATACTTTTGATTGCAAATAAAAACCGTTTAGTAGTTTGAAAATTGTAACAACTCTTTATTTATTTAAAATGTACAACAACAGAATTAAATAGTCACTCAATGTTTTTTATACACGTTTATAAATACACGAATTCACTTGAAAAACACAGCACACTTTAAGGCACTCAGTTGATGTTTATTCGAAAAGTGTCTCTGATAAACTAACCAACGACTGCAACCTCTGCCACTATTTATAACACTGCCATCTGCACTCTAGATTGCTCTTTAATTGTCAAAGCTCGTATATTATAGAGCTTTCTAATACATACGCCATCTGTGGTGTACTTTCTACAATGTTCTTTAACTGAATATTCGAATTCGAATATACGGTCGCAGCAAACAGCGTTGCCATACTTACGATCAATAGTCAACTGAAAGCTTTTATTCAATGTTAATAATGACCACAGATATGTTACAGTTTACTATTACAGCACTGCTATTTGAAAGCATTAGGCTACTTTTAAATCAGCCGTTAAAATCGTTATATTTGAATTCAAGTACAATTTCGTAACAATATAAACATCTGACATAAATCATCAAAAAATCATAAAATTCCATGCATATCAGAAATCCTATATTTTTAAACGAAATTTAAAAATATTGTTTTCGATACTAATAAACGCAAAATCAAAGAAACAATCTGAAATAAGATATTAGAAAATAGGCTACAAAATGTAATTTATTGCCAAAAACGAAATTTTTATTATTATTATTAAATTTATTAAAATCGAAAAAAAAAATGTTTTCCAAAAGAATATTTTTGGATACAAAATTTTTATTTTATTAAGTTATTGTGCTTTCTTCCCAGTTTTAAATATTATTTGGCTACATTCTCTGAAATTTATTGTTGGGGGATAATTTTTGTAAGTTACGTTAAAAATATTTTAAATCAAATCGAATACTACGCTAAAAAAGTAAACATATTTTGTATTTTTGATGAAAAAAAGGAAATTTTGTTTCTTAACTATTTCGAAAGTCGAATGTCCTTTAACTTGAAACAATTGGGACAATTTAACTATTCGTATTTTCATTATTAACCAGTCCCTATTTACTAAAGCTGAAATATACTTGTCTGAGTTGAAACCAAAAACTGAAATTAATATGTAAATGGCGAATTCGGCCGTTTAAGAAATCCATTTTCGAATTAGCAAGGAAAATTAGTCGATGAACAATTATGTTTCAAAAAGTTCCGCACTATGCGTAATTGACCCGGTTTTGTACACTTTTGGTCCCATTTCTTTATTATTTTACGGACTTAGGTAGGTAGAAATATTGTTTGTGTTTTATATATAGATATTTTAGCATCTCTAGGTAAATAAAATACAAAAACTATTTTTAATTGGATTTGTTTTCTACATTTCATTTTTATTATTTTTTTAATATAGATACTTTGACCCAACGTTATCCGATTTTGCAGAAATTTGTTGGACTTGGCGGGTGCACTATAATACACATACATAAGTATAAATAATATTTACGAAATTTAAATGTGTATTTATTGTTGTTGTGGTATTGGCATGTGAAAATAAATACATACATATGTATGTATAACTGTAAAAGTGTTAGCTTTTGTGTATTTGTATGCATTGCCATAAACATGCAAATATAAATTAAATGCACATGTGACATTTTAATTTATTTATTTTCTTCTTAAATAAATACAAAACACCAAAAAAAAGGATTTTAATTATGAACGTAATTATCTACAACATTTACACTTCATTTCACTAATTACACTAGTTTACAAGGTTTTTGTTCATGATGTGTAATATGTATGGGTTTGTTATTTTAGGCCGCCTAACATGGGGAGAAATATTGAAGAAAATCCAGGACGTCAAAGTTTTGAGATATTCGTATTTATTAAGAAAGGAATTACTTACTACAAAAAATATTAAAATTAGAACAAAAAATTAAAAATTAATAGTGTTAATTTTTTTAAAAATATTTTTTTTCCTTCTACAATGTCGGTCCCAAAAACCTTAATAATTTTTATAAACTACTTATTTTTTTTCCAAATTTATGTAGAAGATGATACAATCTTTCAGAAAAGGAAAGTTGTGCCAAAGCCAACAGAAAGGGTTGGATTGGATCTCCTTTTGCAAATAAAAAATCAAAAGATTCTGGCGAATCTCTCATTGTAATTTGGCCGTATTTCCTCCTGCCACAATAATATGCCAATTTTTCTTTTGGAAAGATTTTTAACATTTGATTTTCTAATTGGTAACTTATTTGGAGTGACATGTGAATATCTTTGGACTCGAAATATTGAACAATAACAAAAATACACGAACGTTGTTCTTCAGAATTTTTTTTTATATTTTTCATAATATTCCAAAATTGTACAACCACTTTTTTGTATTTTCTATTTCAAATTCGCTACAAGAAGTTTGTGATGGTGGGCAAGATGACATAGATTGAAAGTCAATCGAATTTGTTTGAGATAAAAATTTTAAGTTGTTTCTGCCCTCCACTTTTTATACCCTACATCACGATAGTGGGGAGGGTATATAGCGTCTGTGCTGATTAGAGTATCCAAAACCTAAAACCGGTCAACCGTTTTTTTCATCTGTATAAACTCGACCAGTTTCGGTTTCTTTAACTTTTCGGTTTTTTGAAACCTGGTTTTGTAAGACGGTTAACCGGTTTTAATGAAATATATTTTCTAAAGCTCATGTAAACATATTTTTGAAAAACTTTGTTACCATTTTTAAAAATATTAATTTGTTTTATAGAAAATTGTAGCATATGATAATATTTCGTAAAAGGTATAAAGTAATTGCGTAAAGATAGAGCCTTAAGAATTAAAAAAATTTCATATTGAATAAAAATTTAATATAAACCGGTTAACCGGTTTTTTTTGAAGACAAAAAACGAAACCGTTTAACCGGGTTTTTAAAAGACAATAATCAAAACCGGTTTTTTTCTAAAACACACATTTTCGGTTAAACCGGAAACCGGTATTTTAAATTTGCCGGTTTTTTGACACTATAGTGCTGATGTTTGTAACGTCCAAACCTTAATTTATACCGATCGACTCAGAATCACTTTCCAGCTGGCTGGCTTTCTGTCCATGTAAATCTTGTGCTCAAAGTTTAGATATTTCGATCAAATTTGGTACATAGAATTTTTGGGCCCAGGGACGAATCATATTGAAACTGGCTGAAATAGGTCCATTATTTCACCTAGCCTCCATATAAATGGTATCTACCACCTCATTTGCTTCAAATATGTTTTATATATACGGAATTCATATCACCAAATTTTATTATGATTGGTCCATAATTAGTTATTGTTCCCATATAAGACCCGCTTCCGTAAATCACTTTAACGTTCATAAATCTCCTAAAAAATTTGCTGTACACACAAAAATTCAACAAAAATAACTTTCATATAGACATAAAACCTAATTTCCTGGTAATCCGTCCATAATTGGCCATAGGTTTCATAGAAGGCCCTCTTCCGAAAATCACTCACGAAAATAAATTATTGAAATCATAATATTAATAGGCAAGTCGATTTCTTTAGACTCCTTTTACGCTCACATTATAAATTAAATTTGGGCATGAAATATACCATTCACAGAAGTGCAGAATATATATTTTATTGAAATCGGTTCAGGTTTTTAGGAGTTATAAGCGTTTAAAGATGTTACTAACACATATGCAAAAACGTGTACATGTGAACCTTAAGCTAAAAAGTAAACAAATCAATGTGTAAATAAGAGAAACAATTAAACAGTATTGATTTCGCTCTGTTTTAAGTGAGAGTTGTATAGAAACAGAGAAGAAGACTTTAGTAATTTAAATTCGCTTTAATAAATATACATATTTTGCAGGCGTTTTGTTTTATTTTCTAACTCCCATATGCATAAACAATTTTTAAATTTATCAAAGGTTTATAAAACAAAATTTCCATTCAAAATTTGTTTTATAAACCTTTGACAAATTTAAAAAACTGTTTATGCATATGGTGGTAAATATGTAATTGTAGATAAGTAAGTAGTTATTTTATAATTGTGACGATTTTCACTGCATGAGGTTTAATGAAAAATGGAACGGGTCGGAAAAAATGGTGAGTCGCCTCCCATACAAAGTAAATAGTTATTTCTAAATATTTTGTGAACTATAATTGCAAGATTTTTCAAACTTAGTCTAAATGGCTCTATTATAAATTTTCATAGTTTCGCTGAAATTGTTCGGGATTGGAATAGTGGGCGTGGCTATACAAAGTATATAATTAATTTCGAATATCTGTAGAACTATAATTGTAAAAGTGTTTAAACTTTTAGCGAATTAATTTCTTATTACTGTGCGGAGTTTAGTTGAATATAAACGGAATTAGATTAGAGGGCATAGCACCCAAAATGGGAGAGGTCGGAAAAGGATGTAAGTCACCTCCCATACAAAGTAATAATAGCATGGTTCTTCAAACTTTGTCCGCATAGCTCTCTTACCATTTTACACAGATTGGCTGGAAATGGTCGGCATTGCTTTAGTGGTTATGGCGAAAAGTAAATAATTAATTTTGAATATCTGGAGAACTATAATTCTAAGAGAATTTAAACTCGGTATCAATCAATTTATTACCATTCTAATGAGGTTAGCTAAAAACGAATTTATTACTGATCCCTGTTCGAAGTTTAGCTAAGCATGATCGGTTTAGTAGGAATGACTCCTCCCTTATAAAGGAAAGTTAAAGTAAAGCATGATATTTACATAAAAGGTTTAAAAATGTGTGGGATCAGAGCAGTGGAGTGGTATCTCCCAAACAAAATTAGTTAGTTATTTTCGAATATCAAGTGAACTGTAATTGAGAGATTCTCAAATTTTGTATGTGTTATTTTCGTATTTCCATTCATATTTTTTTAATTTTACTAGGGTAGGGGTAGCGAAGTGCACCGGGTTATTCTAGTTTTTTATTAACTTAGTGTAGGGTATTATATGGTATGGCTTGACCGCCCACACTTTCTTCCTTGTTTAAACAATGTTTAAAAAAGAATTTGTCGCCAATATTCATTTGCTGCGCAATTTCATGTATGTCATTAGATGACATTATTGAAAGTACATACTTTATTGGTGATGTTTTGCTCTGAAAAAAAATATCATAAATAAATTTTTCTTCTAAAATAAATCAAATTTACCTTCAAACAAGTAAGAAAGTATGGTCGGTCAAGCCCGACCATATAATACCCTACACCAAGTAAATGACTAAAAATAGTTTTCTTTTAAAATATCAATAGTTTATATTTTTGAGTGATTTTCAGAAGTGGGCCTTATATGGGAGCTATGACCAATTGTGGACCGATCACCATAAAATTAGGCTATGTGATTTATGTCTATATTAAAGTTAACTATGTTGAATTTTGTGTGTATACCAACATTTTTAAGCGATTTATGCAGGTTAAAGTGATTTTCGGAAGCGGGTCTATATGGGAGCTATGACTAATTATGGACCGATCGTAACAAAATTTGGTGACATGAATTTTGTATATATAAAACTTATTTGGGGCGAAATTTGTGTAGATACATAGATAAATTAAACATTTATGACCGATAAAGTCCAATTACGAGGGGACATTTGTATGGGGGCTAGGTGAAATAATGGACCGATTTCAGCCAGTTTCAATAGGCTTGGTCCTTGGACCGAAAAAGTAATATGTACCAAATTTTATCGAAATATCTTCAAAATTGCGACCTGTACTCTGCGCACAAGGTTTACATGGACAGCCAGCCAGCCAGCCAGCCAGCCAGCCAGCCAGCCAGCCAGCCAGCCAGCCAGCCAGCCAGCCAGCCAGCCAGCCAGCCAGCCAGCCAACCAGACGGACGGACGGACGGACGGACATCGTTTAATCGACTCAGAAAGTGATTCTAAGTCAATCGGTATACTTTAAGGTGGGTGTTAGACTAATATTTTTGGGCGTTACAAACATCTGCACAAACGCATAATACCCTCCCCACTATGGTGGTGTAGGGTATAAAAAGTTTGTGAGCTGCTTTAAGTCCCAGGTACTTAGATAATAGGTTTTCTAATGAGTTATCCTGTGATTCTATACCTAAAATAAAAATTTAAACAATTTCTTTAGCCCGTATTATATATTTTCATTTTGATGTATTTTCAAGAGTGATTAAAAGAGCAAATTCGCCAAAATAATTAGGGTTAATTATATAGTTAAAACAGCGAAATGATTTGAAATAAAATTTGGGCGAATAAATGCAACGATTTTTATGCATCAATGATGTTGATAATTTTTGTATAAATTTTCCACAATATGATTTTATTATTAAATTGTTGAATTTTTTAAATTCTTCGCCACAGGTGTAACTGTACTTTTTTCTGTCTTAGGGTCCAATATGGAGATTATGTAATTATTTAATATAATCTTATAATCAGCACTAGTACTTAATAATTATGTTAACTTTTATAACTTAAATAAAAATAATTCAAAAAATTTAGTTTTTATTTACTTCTCATAATACTGGGCTCATTTTTTATGATTTCATAAAGCAAGCCTTTTTGTAAGAAAACTGCATTTGAACTAAAACTCATATTTAATACAAAGTAAACAATAACAAACGTTTGTATTTTTATTTAAATTTAAAATAATAAATGCGTAAATCTCCACATAGTATTTTTGCTCTAAGAACCTACTTAAAGGTATAAACTTTTTAAAATCACAATGACTTAACAACTGCGCACTCATGCACGTAAAAAGTGTGTATTGCAATGTATATACTAGGGTGGCCCTTAATTTCCACTTTTGAGATTTTCGATGCTCCATGCATCATCATCTAATAACCGTATGCTTAAAGGTTGAGCAAAATCGGAAGTTGCACATTATGTTTTAAGTAGAAGTAGAAATATTTAAAAAATAAATGTTGAACAAAATTCCAATTACAAAATGTTAAAAATATAATTTTCTAAAAGATGAGATTTATGTGAAACCTTTTAACTAAATAAGCAAATCTATTTTCAAGGGCTGGTTTAATATACACTCAAATGTGTATGATATGTAAGCAAGTTATACTTTGTTATATCAAACATAAACCTATAAATATGTGTATTATACATAGATTTATATACATATAAAATGTGTTACATCATACAAAATTGCATTACGGTGACACCGTTTATATGTAATCACAAAGATTAGTTGTTGTTCCCTACTAAAATGTAAGTTTGCCTTATTTTAAGATATCACAAAGAGCTGGAGCTGGAGCACACACAGCAGGGTCTTGTAGAAACAACAGAAAATATAAAAAAATCACATACTTGCACACTCACACCACAACAAAAGAAATACATACATATAAATGAAAAACTATGAAAATATTCAGGCCCACAGTACTACTCGAGCAGCACTAAGATTTATGAGAAACATTTTTCATATGTGGCGTCCATTGAAAACACATTTAAAATCGAATAATTTCTTATTGTTCCACATGGCCATACAGACATACGCAGGCTCACATTTACCAAATAAACAAAATGAATTTACAGGACATAAAAATTAAAAAAAAAATAAAACAAAAAATACGGGTATTGTCTATTAAAAACAGTGGTGGCCAAACCTAAGATAATTGCTAGAAAATAATTTAGAAAAAATTATTCTACAAAAAATGAGTTTATCATTCCTTTGATGTAGCTCAACAACGTACAGTGTTAAGACAAGAGTTTTTCTTTTCCCGAACTTTTTCATTTCCAGGAAATCGGGATTAATTTTGAAAATTCCTGGTATTCCGGAAATTCCCGCATAGAATAAATTATTCAATTTTAAGAATGTATACTTCGTTAAAAATCTAAAAAATGTCTTTGGTTTTAAAATGTAATTGGATACAAATAAAAAAAATCAATAAAAATTTAATATAAACAAATAAACTGACTCGATTACTAATTTTGGTCACCGTTTGTCATTTGTATTGGAATGGCTTCAATTTCCATTAGATTTTGTTCTACTTTCGTTAGACTCCAATTAATTCTATTAATTAGCAAAAAATATTTTATTTTTTTAATTTTGAATTGACAGTGTTTTGCTTATTAAATCAAAAATTAAGTAAAGATGTTAATTAAAACTGGAAAAAAAAATCCAATAATATTAAACAAAATTCAATTTAACCGAATGTGGTTTTATTCCAAAAATTTTAGTTTTAATCTTTGTGAAAAAGCTAAATACTAACATAATTCCACTTTCGATCGGAATAGAATTCTGTAACAGCCCTGAACATTCTCGAGTTTTTGGAATAATTTGAATAATGAACATGTTATTGGTCTATTTGGGTTAAATTTTTTTGTTGTACACAGAAAAAAGTTTCAACATAAATATTATGATTTGATTTCATAGATTTCAATTCATAACATTTATTAATACTTTCTTAAATAGTATGATTTTTTTCATATTTTATGTTTTCAAACAAAATTTAGAAGGCTTGGAAAATATAATTTCAATTTCATTTTTATTTTTATGTTGTTCAAAAATGTTTGAAAATTTTCTAGGAATTTTTTTTTATTTTTTTATGTTTTTCAGCTTCAAAATGAAAAAATATGCGCGAAATTGACACATTTTTTTAACAAGATGCTATTCTTCAATATTTATGAATGTTTTATCATGTTTAATTATATTTTTAAAATTTCAGATATTTCTGATTCATCTTAAAATATTGGCCAATATATGGCTATTATGAAAACATTTTTGAACTAATTCATTACACAATACAATTATAATGCAATTTATTATAAAATATTACGAAATTTATGTAAAAAAGCAAAAAATTGCGTCATGTACAAATTAATAATATTTATGAACATGTTCTTATTCTGAATGAAAAAAGTTTGGGAAAAAAAAGTCAAGTTCGATTAATAATATTTATTACAAAATTCATTTCAATTATGAATTTCTTTTTTCTGTGTATGAATTTTCTGCATTTGTTTTGCAAGAAAATCAAATTCAAAAAAACATCAAATAAAACTAAGGAAAATAATTCCCAATTCACAATTTCCCGGGATTTCAGGACTGAAAATATTGCGGAATTCCCGGGATTTCTCGTCGGGATATATTTAAGACAAACATTTTGAGAAATGGTTTTTCAAAATAAAATAAACAACAAGTCAATGGTTCTGACATTTTATACAATAATATGAAAAAGTGTAATAGTTTTGAAGGACGAGTTTTAAAGTGACATATTTTTGAATCTAATTGACTTGAAATTTTGTTTGTAAGATAAAAATTTAACTTATGTAAACAATAAAATCAGTTCGGAATAAATGTGCATCAAATTGTTCCTAATATTTGCAATCCAATTAAAATTATGATACAAATTTTAGTTTCAGGAACTCAATAAATATGTAATAAAATCTTTATTTAGTAACAAAACTCACTGAAATTTTCAACGTTTTTTAAATTTATCATTCTAAATAACGAAGTATAAAAAAACTTGTCAAAAATTCAAAGGGAATCCAGATTTTTTTACAATTTTGCCCATAGGTTCCACGTTTCCTTCAGAGCTGGAAAAATACTTTGGGGATAAATAGGAAGCACATCCATGTTTTCAAAGCTCCATTCCGTTTTCTGATCGCGGCTTTGGGATTTTAAAATATTTTGATAAAAAATAGGTAAAATTCCGAAGGGCGTAGTGCCGACATATTCGAAAAATATAATAATTTTTTATCCCAAAATGTTCTTCGTAGAGATACCTTACAGAAAAACATCATATTGTTATACGTATGTTCTTAAAGAAAGTTTTTTTTCAGCTTTTCGCCCATAAAATAGCAAAAATCTAAAATTTTTTGAATTTTTAAATTGTAAATGGTTAATTTTTGGATCCATAATTTATATTGCTCTATAATTTAGTTGTCCAACTAACACAAAAAAAACTCGAGTCCATTTGGTCCAAAATGCGACCTATATTTTTAAAAAAGTGGACCAAGTTAAGGTAAAATTTTAAAATTTCACTTTTGAAATGCCTATTACTCGGAATATATAAGAGATAAATAGCAGCCCAGCTAAAACTTTCATTGAAAAGTAATGAGTTAAAAAGCTAATATTCCTACTATTCACTACTTACACAATAGCTTTTTAACTCATTATTTTAACATTCATTGGAAGCAAGTACTTACCACCCTCGCTTACAAATATGCTGTTAAATAATTTGTTTTGTTGAAGAGTTATTTATAGAATTTTGTATTTGCAAACAAAAAATAAAAAAAAGTCGCAGGCAATAGTCGAACCAAGAACTATCCGTTTGCTAGTCTGCTGTTCTACTCACTACACCACTGCTTAGTTATTTTATTGTGCATCAAATAATGGTTTTCACTCAGTAGTACTATATTATTTTCTGTTTTTCTAAAAATAAACATGCAATAAAATAAATGGGCAAATTGAGAAAAAGTAACTGATTATTTGTTTATTTTGTTTGTTTACTTTGTTTTTTTAGACTTTAGCTCATAAACAAGTACTTATGTATCAGATTATATTCCAGCCATTACTAAACTACTTATATGTAATGCTGGTGGTATGTAGTAGTCATTGAAAAGTAAGCTGTTCAGTAATTGCAAGTCATTACCAAGTTTTTGCTGGGAGGTGCTAGCCGAGAGCTCTCCAAAAATATAAACATTTAAAAAAAAAAATGGGACGTGTAGAACAGAGTTGCCTACTTTGAGCCCCATCGTAACCAGTGGTGAACCAAAGTGATAGGTAAAATCACTAGTCGAGTTAGTCACCCAGAACTGCGGTATTGTTTTATTTTCAGAAACTAATAAAAAAAAAGAAGTTTTCGATGTCAAATGAGACTTACAGGGTTTACACAATGTGCAATCAGTTTTAAAAATATTGAATGTATCACCAGTAGTAGTCGCCACTTGGACACCTATGGTTAGTCTATATAAACGGAGAATAAAATAGTATTTAAATATATTTACAAACACATGAATACAGAACACATACTTGTCATTTTATGAATAGAGTCATACAATAATGTATGTTTACTGCATAAAATGTAAAAGAAACAAAAATATATTGTGTAAAAGAGCAATATACTACACCATTTTGCATTGGAATTGTGAAAAAGCCATATGAAATTTATAATTTCAAATTGAAATTCAGAAAATTTTAAATTAAATTAAGAATTTCAATAAACATTTATAAATTATTTTAAATTAAACTAGTATACAACCTGCTACAATTGATTTAATTTGGTCAAGTAGCATTCATATTCATCCAATTCATGAATTCTTTAACAATTATGTCAAATCTGGTAAGCAAGTGGTCTGGATAGACGAGACCAGTTTTAATTTATATTGTTACGAAATTGTACTTGAATTCAAATATAACGGTTTTAACGGCTGTTTTAAAGTTGCATAATGCCTCTCAAACAGCATTGTAGAAGATTCACGAGAGAAGAAGTTTCAGTCGTTAGTTAGTTTATCAGAGACGCTGTTCGAATAAACATACCCCCATTTTCTCAATCTCTGGTTATTTTTTATCGCGACGATAAACTGACAGTTCTCATACAAAAAAAAATGTTAATTGGAGGTTTATCGTTACGAAAAACGATAACCAGATATTGAGAAAATGGGGGATAAACTGTTTAAGTGTGTGTATTTCTGCGAATTTATAAACGTTTATAAAAACACTGAGTGACTATTTATTGTTGTATATTTTAAATAAATAAAGTTTTGTTACAATTTTAAACTACTAAACTGATTTTATTTGCAATCAAAAGTATTCGGTTCTAAAAGGTAAAAACGTAACAATATTGTCGTAGAACACATGGTTGTTCTCATGTTGGTTCCCCAACAGTGATTTCAATACCAACTTTCCTTGACCCCAACATGCATCTGGTAGGAGCAGGAATTATTCAAATGAAGAGGTTCGTTAACTGCCGAAAGTACAAACAAATGTTTCATATTTCTTTAATGAATATAATTTATGTAGAGTAAATTACATATTATTCAAATTAAAAATTTGGCAATTCATTGTTCATTGTTCAACTTCATATTCTCAATTTCAATTGGAATTTTCCCAAATTTAAATTCAAATTTTCTATTTTATTTACATAGATTTTTCTCAATTACACATTAAAATTCTCAATTTTAATTGGAATTTTCTAAATTTTAAATATAAATTCCATTTCAATTGGAATTTTCTCAACTTAAAATTGAAACTCTCAACTTCATTTGGAACTTTCTGAATTTAAAACTGAAATTCTCAATTTCATTTGGAATTTTCTCAATATTATGGACAGTGTTCTAAATTTCAATTAAAAATGGTGTAGTTAAAAATATTCACTGACACATTTACAAGTTACTTCCTACTTTACTCATCCATACATGATTTGATGTAGTATGTGTGTTAATACTCTTTATAATAAAGTTCTACTTACTTTTACTTAGGATCGTGGCACATAATTCAAAATAATTGGCAAGGACTACAATGGAATTTAAATTTGATTTTTATACTTATACGAAAAGTTAATAAAATGTATGTACAAATGTATGTATATTGGGATTCGTTGAAAATATACCTAAGCACTTATACAAATATACCCATTCGTAGCCATTAGTGTTATAAATTTTTAGTACTTTTGTTTACTTGATACTTTTCATTTGGGTACTCCACAATTCTTAACATAACAGAAACATTCTTCCAAAAATGTCATGTATTTAATCTTTAAAATCAAAGATGGATAAAATAAACAAATATATATTTTATTTGTTTATTTTAAAAAATAAGTGTTGCTTAAAAAGAGATTAACTTATGTAAAAATATAGCAGTGTTGTTTTTAATCTAAATTACTACTCTGAAATTATGAAGTTGTTACCTTTTAATATCGAGTATTCAGAAAATTTTGCAAATATTAGATACTCATTACTCACTATTTTATCAACACTAGTAACCAAACAAATAAACTTTTCTTTATAAAGATATGATGGGAAAAGAAACTAGAATTAGTTTGGATTTACATGCAAACATGCATACTGTTCTATTATGTATTTTACAACTCTCAACAATAAGAAAATGAAAATAATATTCATACATGCACAGAATGTGAACTCGTGTGTACAGTGTACGGATTATATTTTAATACAAAATACTTTAAAGTATTTAACATTGACGATTTTTTTTAAATTTTAATGTCAAAGTACTTTCCCATTGTTAGTACAACTTAAGATAATAAGTTATAGATCACGTTCGATTATTATTCTTTTACAAGTACAATCGATTTGAAAAGTGCCAGTTCTGAAATGAATCTGTGAGCCCTATTAATAAAGATCTCATTTTGTGATCTTGTTATTTTTGTATAGAAAAAGAGCAACTTTGCAGTATAACCGATTGATAAATAAAGTAAATTGTTTTAGATTCCCTCATAAACTTAAATTATCTGGGTACCTACGCCGAAAGTTAAAAGCTCTGATCAAAATTTTTCACTGGCTTTTGAATATATAATATAATCAGAACCACAGGCTTTTGGATATTTATTATAATCAGCCCACAATATGTTATTTGACGAGTATTTATCTACCGATATTTCAAAGTATGTCTACTGATCACAAACGATCATATTAAAATTTCTATGGGTTCATATAAAATATAAACTATGGATCTCCTGAAACATGGTTACAAATCGATATGTATTTTGAATCCTATGTAATGCCATTTTTTTCCATCTGGAACTTCGAAATCTACTTTACCACAGATCAATATTTCAATATATTTGAAGTGCCTAGGAATTACTTCGTAATGAATTCTTTAATAAAATGGTTAAGAGATAAAACTTACACTGAGTATATGACCAAAAGCATTTTTCTTTTAAAATATCAATAATTTTATTCGTGAATGGTTTTCATGAACCGATCGTCATGAAATTAAAACTCATGATTGCCGTAGATAGCGAACTTATTTGTTTTTAATTGTTATCATTCTTATGCCCGTTAAAGTGATTTACAGCAGTGGACCTTATATGGGAGCTATGGTCAATTTGAAATAGATCCTTACAAAATGTTTAACTTTTTTTCTTTCAATAGAAAACTTATTTGTGGAGGAATCTATACTACTTTCAAAATTTCAACCAAACGGCCATTGTTAAATTGACTCAGAAAGTGATTGTTAGTCGACCGGTATAGATTAAAATATAATTAAATTTTTTGCCAAAAAAATGGTTTTTTAAAAAAAAAAAAAAAAAAAAACGAAAAGTTTCAAGTTACAAAGTGAGCTATTTAGAGTGCCCATACACGTTCAGATTGCAACAACTTTTCTAAGCATTGTTAGTGAAAGCTATTCTAAAGAAAGTGTAGAAAAAAATGTTCTTCCTATATTTTTTTCAAAAAAAGAACATGAAAAAGCTACTTTTCTTGGAGTGGTATCACCAAGTTTGAGGGCCAAACTTTAATTACCAATTATAAAAAATAATTGGTAATTAAAATCGCCAAACTGAGTATAGAGCTTTACTACCAAGTGGTAATATAATTGATTCTATACTGTTTAATCCGAGTGTTTTTCCAAAAGTCTTCATTTGTTGCATAGTGTAATCAGTATGAAAACATAAAAATTGTTTACTTATCAAGACGTTTTTATTAATAACTCTGAAATCAACTATTAAAAAGATTGCAATTGGAATTTTATGAAACTCTGTGAGTACCCCGCATAACCATCTGCAATGCTTACTTTTGATCCCGATGCGCCTCCTGTTGAGTTGACCAAATTGACCAAGGTGTTCAGTAAATCACAACAAATTTAAATTTACACAAAATCCTTATTTATAAATTAAACACACATTTTTATTCAAAACGTTCACAAAACAAACATTTAATGATCATATTTAACCATAAATACACATTGGTCATGGTGTTAATGTGCCACTCTGTACAAAAACTTCAACATGCTGAAGGCGATATAAAAAAGATTTTACGAAATTTTGATAAAAATGACCCCTATATTTTGTAAAGAATAAAGGAAAACACAAGCTAAAATAATAAAAAAATAATAAAATTCAGAACATAACAAGGGACCATATATAATGGACATTTTACATTTCTTGTTTTGCCAACTCTTGTTGTTGTTTTTTATTTTTCTTTTTTATTATTGTTGTTGTAAAACCCATTATTATGGTCAAAAATGTTAACAACTGAATTTTGATAGTTGTATGGGTTGTGTTCGTGTTTTCTTTTGTATTTTTTTTAGTTGCATTTACTAAATACGTACTTGCAGACATAAGTATCTATAGAAATCTTAAATGTTCATAAGTAGAGATTTTGTTGTAACACACACACGCACATATCCATACATACAATACAAAATACAAAAATGTTTCATGTTCGATTTTCATGTGAATCAGATTGCAAGTACGACTAGTTAACAGGCATTAACCTCAATTTATTTCAATTGCAAAAATACATTTTTGTAAGCACTTCATTGCACAATATTTAAACACACTTACAATCTCACACTTGTACGCATTTTATAGATTTTTGTTTTTTTTTCTTTTTTGTTCAAGCTTTCTTTCTTGTCTATTTCTTGTAATCATCATCGTATTAGAATTGTTATTATTAGATTCTGTTTATAATCAGTTTTCAATAGTTCTTTAACTAATGTCATTATGAAGTGCTTTGATTTTATCACAAAAACTAAATTATTCGAATGCATTTGTGTTCATAAGATTTGCTAATAACAGTCTTAGTGAAATAACAATAGATGTTTGTTAAATAAAATTACAATTTGTTTTCGGTTAAATGCTTGGCAAATTTCAAAGTTGTTTTGGTCACACTTAGTTCAAATAATGGTTTTTATATTTGATTAATTTGTAAAATTTTGATATCTGTAAACAGAAATACATTTAAAGTTAAGGATTTATTTTGAACTTGTGTTATAAATTGTCTTATTTCTGCATATAATGAACTTTCCAAGAAGCCAAGAAGAAATAAAAGAATTTGTAATTTGCATGTAGTTAAATTTATAGCTGGATTGTTTGCAGGATCGATATTTTTTCTGATTCCAATTCATTGAATTTATTTTAATTTAGTGCTTTTTAACTTAATAAAATAATGAAAAGCATCAAAAATCCACAATTGGGAGGATATTATGAGCTTGTTTAATATTGTGGTACTCACATATATTGATCAGAATTACTTTCTGTGTCGATTTAACAATTTCCCTTCATTTTTAAATATAAACTTTGGAATCAAACTACATTTAGCTACTGATCTCTGTTCTAAAATCAACTTATTATTTCACCTAGCCCCCACACAAATACCATCCTGCTCATAAATGTATAAAGTGTGTAGTATTAACATAAAACTCGTCACAAATTTGTTTTATGTTAGACTAAATGAAACTTCTAAATTTGTTGTAGATCGCTCCATAATTCTGACATGATTAATATCAGAATAATAATATAATGGAGAAGGTTGCACAACATATATTTGCGTAACACAAAAACGGTTTAGTTTATTCAATAAAATTAAAAAACCGAAATTCCGCAATAAAATTACCTTTGAGAAACTCTTAACATGTTTTTAATCTTCGTAGTCATTTTAGAAATATAATTTTTTTTTGGCAAACAAAAATAATTTTTTAGAAAAATTTCGAAATTTTTGGTTTTTAAAACGGTATTAAAAATATAACGGTATATCTCGAATATACAAGCTAACCTAAAAAACCCACCGGGTGCCACGTTTGACAGTTTTTTCAACTAGTACAGTGTAATTAATGTTTCAAAGGCTATTGGCATGGTGTAATTTAATAACACAATTTAAATATAGAACTGAATTAACATATTATATCAGATACCGAAAATAACGGGTTCACTTTCATTTCAATTGTAAATTCTCATTCGCAGCCATTTAAAAATAATTTTTTGTGATATATCACTGAGAGAGTGATTTATTCGAGAACATTTTAGGTTTGGGGTTAAGAGAAACAGAAAAGAAACAAACACAAAAAATCTGGATGAATGATTTATAATTTATTTTTTTCGTAAAGGTAAGCTTGTGACTTTCATTTGCGAACATGAAAAATAAATCGCAAAAATGCATTTGATGCAAATCAACGCTTAAATATATAAAATTTATCAAAAGATTAATAACAATTTCAAAAAAAAAATCTCATTGCTGTTACTCAGACTTCATTACTCCATACTTATCATATTATTTTTATATATTTTGTTAAAAATTACTAATAATATGTTATTGTACATATGTAAATAAAAGAGAAAATAACAGTTATTAAGAACAAGAACAAATGAATTGTTTATCTCACACCAAACCATTAAAAAACAACAAAAACGAACAAAGATCATACCAAACCATTTAAATAAAAATCATTTTATAACTGTTATTTTCAGCGATTTATTTACACAGTACAACATTTTTCAGTTCATTGCTTTGGGACTCAATTCTGACAATTGCACGTGAAAGTAGCCCCAAGAATAAGAACTTCTGCGTCATTAGTTTTGTCAAGTTGGCTGCCATAATAATTTAATGACCATACGATTTTTTTTTCCTCAAGGTGGATTTTTATCACTTTTTCTATATTTTAGCACGGTTATATCTCGTATACCGTACGGAATATCTCTTTTGTGGCTGAAGCAAAGTTGTAGATATTGAATAGTAGAAAAAAAGTACGGAACATACCGACCCAAAAAAGGTGCACCCAGTGCCTTAAAAATCGCAAAAATGCCCATTTTTTAACCAATTTTTCACCTTTTTTGCTCAATAACTGGATTACAAATCCAATTATGAACCGATCACCATGAAATTAGGTCGTGTGATTTGTGTCTATATGAAAGTTATTTATCATGACTTTTGTATGTATACCATCATTTTTAACAGATTTATTCACTTTAAAGTGATTTTCGGAAGCGGGTCTTATATGGGAGCTATGACAAATTATGGACCGATCATAAAAGAATTTGGTACATATAATTTGTTCGGCACAAGGATGAAGCCTGTTGAAATTGGCTGAAATCGGTTCATTATTTCACTTAGCCCCCATACAAATGCCCTCCCGAAATTGGACTTTATCGGTCATAAATGTTTAATTTATATATGTATCTACACAAATTTCGCTCAAAATAAGTTTTATATATATAAAATTCATGTCAAAAAATTTTATTATGATCGGTCAATAATTATTCATAGCTCCCATATAAGACCCGCTTCCGAAAATCACTTTAAAGTGAATAAATCTGTTAAAAATGATGGTATACATACAAAATTCATGATTAATAACTTTCATATAGTTACAAATCACATGACCTAATTTCATGGTGATCGGTCCATAATTGGATTTGTAATCCAGTTATTGAGCAAAAAAGGTGAAAAATTGGTTAAAAAATGGGTATTTTTGCGATTTTTAAGGCACTGGGTGCACCTTTTTCGGGTAGGTATGTTCCGTACTTTTTTCCTACTACTCAATATCTACAACTTTGCTTCAGCCACAAAAGAGATATTCCGTACGGTATACGAGATATAACCGTGCTAAAATATAGAAAAAGTGATAAAAATCCACCTTGAGGAAAAAAAATTCGTATGGTCATTAAATTATTACGGCAGCCAACTTGACAAAACTAATGATGCAGAAGTTCTTATTTTTGGGGCTACTTTCACGTGCAATTGTCAGAATTGAGTCCCAAAATCATGTGTTGTACTGTGTTATATCACAAAAATATAAATCACAATTTGGATTTTTTGGTGTATGGACAAGTTATTTTCGATCTCTTTATTATATACACCGGGAGCGTTAATATCATATCTACAGCGACTTGAAATCGATCATTCCATTATTGCTCTCAAAGACCGTAAGGTAATTTCGTCTACTATGGTAGTACCATCTGTAGGAGGAGGAGGAATCTTGCAATAAATTCACCACTCGTGGAGTTTGACTATATGGGCAGTGTCTAGAAAATATCTGAACACTATCTCGCTAAGAATGAACTCGACATTCCAACACATTCTGCATGAAGCATCAGAAGTGGACTTAGTTTAAATCCACTACATATTTCTAGAAACCCGTTTTAATAGTATGGAACTGACTATGCGACAGCGCACAATATCTAGTAGTTATTTTGGTTTCAAAAATATCATAAATTCAGAACTCTCAGCCAGAGCATCTAAGGTCCCTGCGCCATTTATTCGTGCAGTAAGGCCATAGAGAGAATGTGCATTAAACCCAAGAATAATAAATGTATAGTTATTTGGTTGATAGTTATCGGCAGATCCGCCTACCGTAATTATTTTCAATGATGCTTGCAAGTGTACTCGAACTACAGCACTGATAAACAAGTACGGAATATGGGGGTATTGATCAGCAGTCACTACTTGCTCGGTGTGCATCCTAAGAAATTAAAAATCTCAGAAAACAGTGAAGCATTTACTCTGCCACTGCCCGGCCCTTAATGATCACAGATGCTGAGTAAATCCTTTCGGTATGACCTGGTGATTCAGTTGGAGTGCAACGAGATGTTGTGCTTGAGAACTCACTTTGGTCCGATATGGGAGTTATTTTCTTTCTGACCCATTACCGAAGTTAAAGCAGAGAATATCTGTTGGATCCCTCTGAATTTCCTTTATCATTAAAATCGCTAGTTGGATATCATCTATCATCTTCTTTGGCTATTCGTCATACGAATATTGGTCACTTTCTGAGTCGATTAAACGATGTCCATCCATCCGTGCGTCTGGCTGGCTGTCTGGTTTTCCCTGTAAACCTTGTGCACAAAGTACAGGTCGCAACTTTGAAGATATTTCAATAAAATTTGGTAAATATAATTTGTTTGGCCCAAGAATGAAGCCTATTGAAACTGGTTGAAATCAGTTCATTATTTCACCAAGCGCCCATACAAATGTCCTCCCGAAATTGGACTTTATCGGTCGTAAATGGTTTATTTATATAGGTATCTACACAAACTTCGCTACAAATAAGTTTTATATATACGAAAATGATGTTACTTACTTTTATGATGATCGGTCCATAATTAGTCATAGCTCCCATCATTTTGAACGATCATAAATCTCTTAAAATTGTTGGTATACACATAAATTTCAACACAAATAACTTTCTTATAGACATAAATCACATGACACAATTTCATGGCGATCGGTCCATAATATAGTCAGAGCTCTCATATAAGTCCCTCTTTCGAAAATCATTCATGAAAATAAATTATTGAAATTTTAAACGAACAATGATTTTGCTCATTTACTTAGTGTAGGGTATTATTGACCGACCATACTTTCTTACTTTTTGATTTTAGTTTTCTAATTAAAATCGTTAAATTAGGATAATTTACATGTTTCTCAAAATTTTGTTATGTACATGATGAATTCACCTTTTGAAATCCTTGAAAGTAGATTGGTTTTCAAAAAAAAACCTTCGAAAATGTGAAATCAAATATATTTTAACATTTTAACCCATAATATAATACTAAATTTCAAATGTGTACGTTTTCAGGAATAAGTTCATTGCTTAAATTTTTTTTACAACTCTCTATTGTTTGCTATATATTCCAAAAAAAACTATATATTTGCTAAAAATGTTTGCAAACAAAAAAATATGTTGAAAGCATTGTTCTATTATATTTTATTGTTGTTCTAAATTTTCATATTAATTTTTACAGACAAATTTTTGTTAATACTCGTAGTACTATTTCTTCGTATAGTTACTTACCCAGCAAAAATAATTGGAAGTAAATAATATTGTATTACGACATTTTGTAGCACTCGCATACAGTGCACTCGCGATAATATGAGCAACCCAAAATATGAACACTTTACTTCCATTGGCTACTATAAAATATGAACTTAGTGTAAAATAATATACCAGGTTATTGTTTGAAAAAAAAAGAAATACGTTGGAATAAAAACAAACAAAAGACAAGTGCACGTTCTTGTTTATCACAATAAGCAAATATGAACAATCTTGTAAAAGTGAACTGACCTGGTTTTAATTAGTTCAAATTATTGCGAGTGCACTGTATATAACAAAGTCCATTTCTAATGGTTCTCTAAGTTCCAATAAATTTACATTAATGATGAGCTTAACATAGCATATTCTATAAAATCTTGCAGCTAGGAAAATCATGGAATATTCATTGATTCTAAGCATTCATTCAAATATAGCTGCAAATAGCTGAATGTCGTAAATAATTCGAATAAATCTATCATCAGTTATATATCAGCTGTATCATCTTATTCGTCACGTAACTTTTTGCTGGGTTCATACATATCTTTTTTACATTTCCAAAAAATATATATTTATTTGTCGTAATTTATGCAAACAAAACTAAAAAAAAAAAAACAACACAAAAAAAGAAAAGCAACACTAACTTGTCATAAATTCTCGGCAATAAATTTCTATTTTGTTTCAGTTTCGGTTGTACAATTTTCCTTCCATTGTTTCTTGTTGTGTATTTTTCTTGGCAGTTTTTCTCGATTCACAAAAAAAAAAAGTTAAAATAAAAAACAAACGAAAATATGTGCAAAAGCATTCTACCATGATTAGGTTTTTCTCTTCTAGTTTTTATTTATATTTTTATTGTTTAAATGTTTTTTATCATAAAAATGGGAATAAATGCAAGAAGCAGCAGTTTAGATGCAAAGAATAAGAGTGGCAAAAAAACTAAACTGCATCAACATTCCCTAAACCACAATTGTACACCGAAGAGATGAAGTTTTGAAAAATGTAACTATTAAATTGTTATTATTTTCAGTTTTATTTTATTGTATTTTATTTCATTTCATTTTATGTATTACATTTTACTGGTGGTTGTAGTTTTACTTCATCCTTTCTCAAAGATAACAACAAATATTTATCATAATAAAAATATTTCAGCAAGAACTTTTCCATCCTTATTCATACATTCATTCATTTTTTTCTTTTCGTTTTTATTAATAAAATGAGGTAATAAAGTAAATATTTTCCTGAGAACATTTCATGGCATTTGTTTAATATCTTCATCTTTTGGTTTTCTTTGTTTATCTAAATGTATATCAAATTAAATATGGAAACGTATATCAATACTTGGAGAAAACTGCTGATTACGTACATTTATTCAGTATATAATGTAATTTTATACGTGTTACTAATGAACACACACTTATTAAGTAACTATGTAATTAATCATTAGTTAATTAGTAACATATTTTCTATATCACTAAATTTCCACAATAAATGTGTTCTTTTCTTTTTCCCCAAGTATTTCATTTATTATGGTACACTGCTACCTCATTTTATGGCCTTAAAATATGAGCTAATTGTATTTATAAACATTTAATATCTCAAAATACCTTAAACCATTGTTCAGCATATGAATTTTAAATTTGAATCGAACCTATTTATATCCTCCACGTTCATAGTGGGGAGGGTATTATGCGTTTGAGCTGATGACTATTGTTTTTGATGTTTGCAAAAACAATAGTTCAGCAACCACTTTAAAGTATATCGTTCGTCCTATGGCTTTTTGTCTGGCACAAATGATGCCTTTTACTCTTCTTTGTAATCTTTTTTGAAAAAAATTTTGCATTTTCAAATAACTTTGCCCTAAAACCCTGAAAATATGCTACATGTTTCACCATCAATTTACTCAAAGGATTAGACATGCAGCACTTTTTAAACAGCTTTTCTGGTTATTGTTTCTGAAGCTCATTAATGAAATAGATTTTGCATTTTTCTTTAACAGTTCTAGAATATTTAGAAGCTACATGAAATAAAATTGCATAAATGGTATGAGGGTATGGGCAACCCTTAATAAATGATACACAAAATTGGTTGGCAACATTTTGTGTCAGAAAAGAAAACGCCATAAGTCTGTTTTGGGGTTTCTAAACTTATTTATTATTATTACAAAATATTATTGTTATAGTTCTAATCAATAGTAATGAATTTATGAACCTTTTCCGGAAACCCCGCCATTAAGGTTTTTATAGAGCTTTCTGTCACTTTATTCAAACACTTAGTCCATCTCTTCAATTCTCATTTAACAAAAGCGCTATATCTCTCCACTGGCCTTAGCTCCAGGCAGTTTGGAGGATTGGCCTCTCTTGGTACAAATAATACATTATAGTTCTAGTACCACTCAAGACCTTGCTTGCCAAAAGAGACAGGATGCCAAATCAGTCCAAAAAATAAGTGGACATTGAGAAGTATTATGAATGGAATGATCCTCTTTTGTGAACATTCCTTGATGGAAATTTCCGTATTTATAAAGATCTTTGTAATAAATGTTTTGCCGCAACTGCATATTGCTTGTAATACCAAGAAGTTTTTTCGGAAAATTGTCTGCTTTTGGGTCCTACACTTTTCAACAACATTCCCTCCAGGATCAGCAACAACAAATATTGACCCGGAAGCTGCGAAAAATTTCCCAGAATTGTCTGCTTTTGGTTTATAAAATTTTACTTTAATTTCCGTGCTCTGTCTTTGACCTCTACATTTTTAGCAGAGTTCCTTTTTAAGCATTGTATGTTTTTAAACCTTTAACTTTTCGTACCAAATAGTCCGAGTACTGAGCTCACCGGACTGCTTTCCTACCGTATGTGTTGAGAGCTCTTTTGAAAATTCTTTCAATTTATTGGCTTTAGAAACATTTTGTGGATCATTCCTTGGTTTTCTATCAATGGACAAGTTCTCCCGATAGTGTTTAATAGCATTGGAATCATTGACGGCAGACCTTTGATTGACTGGCCAAATTTTTGTAGGACCAAGTTGGGTTTTGTCGAACATATTTAATAATTTTTGTACGCACTTTTTTCGTCACTCAAATTTTTTTTTTTTTTGTTTTTTTTTTTTTAATTTTTAAATTTTGTGTGAAAAAAAGTTCCGGTTAAAAAATATTTTTTTCCGATTTTGACCCATTGTAGGTCCAACTTACTATAGTCTTATATACGTCTTTGCAAAGGTATTTGAAATAACTATCATTAGATATTCATATTGTCTATATTAATGACTTAGTAATCCAGATATAGGTAACAAAATTTAGTCAAAAATTAAGGTTGTCCTGGTCGTGTATGTAAGTTGTTTGGGGGCTTCGGACAGACAGAAGGACAGACAGACGGATATCTATAAGGATCCAGAATATATACTTTATAGGGTCGAAAATGAAAAATGTAGAAATTACAAACGGAATGACAAACTTATATATACCCTTCTCACGAAGGTGAAGGGTATACAAAATAAAATAATACTGTTAAGGTTCTTTCGATCTCACTCCTTAATATAGTGTCTCGGTACTAGAATTTGTTTCATTATTTGTTGACCTGTATTATATATTTACCCCCATATGCATAAACAGTTTATAAATTTATCAAAGGTTTATGAAACAGATTTTGTATGGAAATTTTGTTTTATAAACCTTTGATAAATTTATAAACTGTTTATGCATATGGGGTAGGTCTCTTTAAAATTATCAACTTTTTTGAATATTTAGGGTGAAGTGTATTCATTATACTAGCATTTATTTTACGCACAATACAAAGTATATTGATACGATTAATTAAAGTATATAAATAATTGAGCTAACTTAGTTTTCTATCTAATAAGATCTTCTTTCTTGACGTAAAATACCACAATTTAACATTGTAGTATAATGTAAACCAATACGAAGATATTCTGGGAAAAAATACACCTTAAGTTAATAATTATTTAGTTTATCCTTGTAATTTAAACCAAGTATTATGATAAGATATTGATAGACATAACTCAATATTATACCATACAATACTTTAATACATATCATAAAATAAAACCAAAATAAAGTTACTAAATTTAATATTGGATAAGTTTATGTAACCACTATTTAAATAAAGGAAAGAACAAATTCACATAAATGAGTTTTATGGAAATTTTAAATATTATCACTGTGTTAAAGTGACAGGATGTATTCTTTATTTTCCCTTAATTATATAAACTGGTTTTAAACGTTTTGAAACGGAATTACCTTGGAAAATATTTGCCTAGATTAGTTCTATCTTTACACTAAGGAACATATAAAACATATCGTTAGCTTAGTATGCAAACGTAACAAGTCCAGTTTTGATTGAAATTAAGATTTTGATGCAGAAAGATAGTAAAACATAAGATACATATTTTGCAATAAAAAATTTCGTTATTTTGTTTCTAACTGATGACTTTTCAGTGATACGCAAAAGTGATAAGTCCACAAAAAAATAAGAAAAGAAAACGTGCTTAGTCCAGCAATAAATATTTAACATGCTATTTAAATCTACTTTTTCAATATTATTTGCTTAATACTTTGAAGATTAACATTTTTCGATGTAATCACTATAGTGTGGTTACACAATTCAATGTAAAATAAAAAAAAATTATATTGAATTTTGCAAAACTGCCCGAAAGAATTCCGAACCATATGATGTTACTCATTTGGATTATTCGTTTTTTAAACAATTTAATAAAGTTAAATTTTATAAAAGTATTCGACCTGGACATGGTACAGGCGACGCAAAAGTTACAGATATACGTGGTATTAAATACGCTCATAAAATTTAAATTTATTTTAAACTTAGATTTTTTGAGGAATGGAAAAAAATTCCGCAGAAGATTAATAAAAATATAGAAGCAATTGAGTTTCCTAATTTGCAGCAACTTTACCAGGAATGAAGAAATATACAGCCAAAAATTACGAAGACTTGCAATTTTTAAAAACCACTCTACCAAAAGATTATCATGAATTTTATGACGATTTACCACACGAATAATTTATTTTTTATGTTTAATATTACAAAAATAAAAGACTTTGAGTTATTTTCCTTTACAGCAATGACTGCTTTTGTTATGTATTTAAATAATATAAAATAATAAAACCAATTTGTAAAATAATAAAACGAGAAATTAAAATTTATTATAAGAAAATGTGCTAAGTCCAGCCAAAAAACATAAAAATCAAAAAAGCTAAGTCCCTAAAAATTGCTTCAGTTTTTGAAGTCATTTCAATTATTTTATTCTTTTAGTTGATACTTAAAGCCAACATATCATAGCAGAGAACTGCTTTTACAGATCTAAAGAATATTTAAAGCAATAAAAGATAGAAGTTTTTTGTCTCTCCTGGCACGTTTGCGTACTAAGCTAACGATATGATAAATATAGAAAAATAAAAGATAAATATAATATTAAGTATATTATACACATGTGAAAGCCAGTGAAAAATGATACTTGTTTGTTTATCATCAATTTAGTTAATGTAGATTTCAATTTATTATTATATTTTTTTTCCTCCTCTATTTTGTTTTATAAATCTGTTGCTGACTGATGTTGTTTGATAGATGATGAAATATTTAATACGTGTGCAAATTTGTAACATACAAGTATTTAATTAAAAAAAAATTTATTTATTCAATACAAACTTCCCTGACATACAGAAGAGAACAGCATGGCGTATGAGTGTTACTATTTTTTTATTAATAGTCATACGCGATGAGGGGCAAAAAATTTAAAAATTTTAAACATATCTACAGCAATGATGGCATTTTAAATATGTATTTTATATAGTGCTAATTTCATCTCAAAAATGTGGAAAAATTTATATTCTCCGATATTTTAAGTAGTGAGATCAAAAAAATCTTAACATACATAAATATTAATAAAAGAAAAAACACTAAACATAAAGTTATGATTGAAATTATTATTACAACTTACAATAAATATTATTTTTACAGTTCTAATCAATACAGATGAATCTTTCTCGGAAACCCTTCTATTCGGCATTTATTAGGGTATTCAATCGATTAACCGTTAATCGTTTAACCTTTAATTTTGGTCGGTTAACTGTTCGAATAAATCAAAATTGACGATTTTCAAATAACAAATAAACCGATTAATTTGTATCGATTAACCGAAATTTTTTTGTTTGCACTTTAACACTTTAACAACAGACATATTAAATTTACATGTATTTGTCGGAGGAGGACATGATAATTTCGGTTATCGAAATTATTAAAAGTATAAAAAAAAATCCATAAAGGACTTCAATGGTATAATGGGGGATTTTATATGCTTAGAAAAAACTAAAAAAGGACTGATGTCTTGGATATTCGTGTCTTAATTTCGATTTCTCCAACATTTACAATCAGGGACAAGTCAAGTCAAGTTTTAGTATGTTTTGTTTTTTTATGTATTTGTTCTTTTTATTAATAAAATACTTAAATAAGTACACAATTTTCAGTTTAAAATTAAAATAGAAATTATTCGGTTAATCGAATAACTTAAAATTAACCGATTATTAACCGATTAAATCTAAATTAATTATTTGCTCGATTAACCGATTAAACCAGAAACCCGATTAATTGAATACCCTAGTATTTATAGAACCCTATGTAACAAATGTTTGGCTACTTTTGCCGCAACTGCACATTGCTTACCAAACCATGAACTTTTTGGGAACATTTTCTGCTTTTGGGTCCTAAACTTTTCTACAACATTCCTTAAGCACCAACAACATAAAATTTTTTTAATAAAATATAAATTTTTAACAGAGTTGCTGTCAGGATGTGTTGGGAGCTCTTTTGAAAATATTTTCTATTTATTGTCTTTAGAAACATCATGTGGACAATTCCTTCTACCTGAACTAGATTTTCAGTAACCTATTATAGATCTTAATTCTCTGCATGTATATTAAGGTCCAGGCTAAGTACATTTAATTGATAATAAGATGCAATTTACGTGCTATCAACAATTTGATCTATTTAGGCTAATAAAGACCTTCTCAAGCAATTTGTTTGTATTAAAATAAACATAGACCCTTATATCAAAAAATAAGTAGCTGGAATACGTTGCTCAGCGTGAATATTTAACTAAATATTAATGTCCAGTTACGAGATATCATCTTCTGACCATCGAAATATTGCAGGAATTCTTTGAAATTCATAAATTTTGATAAATATGACGACATTTTTGCATCGATTAATTCAATTACACAGTGTGTAATTTTTTAAGTCATGGAAATATAACCATATTGGGACAGCAGTACGTGATAAAAGACATGGTCCCCCAAAGATTTGGAACCTCGGTGTCATTTTTGTAAAAAAAAAGTTATAATTTTCTCAGGATCATATCTTGCAAACAGTTGCCTCTCTGAGGCAAAGTTGTAGTCCTTGTCATGACCAAATACTTAAGTTTCATTATATTATAAATGGGACAATTGTGCCACAAATCCCACCACTGTCAGCTGTTAATCGTACGCCTCAAATTTTGATAGAGAAACCTATACGGTTCTTAATAGTCATTTTTTTCGAAAATCTTTGTTTGAACAAATATTTATTTTCCATTGAACAAACTACACCAAAAAAATAGGAAAATAATTTCAATCATCTCCTATTTGAATACTATTTGTTTAATAAAACTTTTGGCGGGATTGAAGCAACCAACTTTTATACTCACTAAATTAAATACCTATAAAGTACACTTCTACAATCGTGGGCATCAATGTGGATTCATGCACTTTCGCTACAGCACAATACGTACGTACTAAAATAAACTACGATATTTTCTTTCGTAGATTTATTTTTTCACGAAAAAAGGTTTCTTGTACGTGGTACACATTCTTTGCGCTAGTTTTTGTATATTCCATTTTATTTTCTAGTAAAATTACCAAAAAAAAATTGTATTTTTTTAAGTGAAATGAACACAAAAAAATAAAAAAAAAACATACAAAAGAAACAAACACTGACTGCACTGCAGATGGTAGAATTATCAACCCCTATGGCATCATCAATTTAATTGAAAGGATTATTTTTTTTTTCTTTCTGTTTTGCTTCTTTTAAGACAGGAAAACAAACACTCACTCACACTTATTCACTAAATAACTTAAATAAAATAAAAAATTAAAATTGATAAAACAAGTGGTAGTTGAAGAAAAACTAAAAATTCAGTTTGTTTAAGACTAACAACAAAAAGTGTTGAAGAAATGATAAACAAATTAAGTTTTTTTTTGTTAAATTATAGAATTTTCCCCTCAAAAAGAGCTTTAAAGGAAAATTTTTTTGGAAAATGATTTGCTTCCTTCCGTTCTTAAAATGTTAAAGATACATATATTGTATGTGTGTCTCTGCCTTACATGTCTTGCGTGCATTTGGCATAAATGAAATAAAAATAATTCACTTTAAATTATTTACACATGGTTGATTTCGCAGTACTCAGTTTTAATTTGTTTTTTCTTAAAAAATAACTTTAACAATTGAGTGCAAGCAAGTTTTTAAATAAAAACCTAGTTTTGTAATTTCTCAAATTTAGGGCCAATGCCTTTAAGTTCCTACTAGTAGAAGTTAACTTTAAATGTACCCTTATAATAATAAGATTTTTGCTTTGAATTTGATAAATATACTGTATACTTTTAGGCGATTACTTAATTAATATACATTAACTAACATACAATCTAAAATGTTGCTTTATAATTAATAGGTCTCTTTATTTCTTTCCAGATATTCCTAATTGACTTATTGCAAAATAATGCTTCCTTCAGGTAAATAAATCAAAAATTTTGCTTAACACATTCAAATCAAAACGCATTGCTATAGTTTTATCACCTCCGATTTTAAATTTATCATTAATATTAAAAATGATCAGAAATTTTCGAATCGTTAATTTTTCGATTCATAAAACTTTTCAGTTTTTAAAAATATTTTAAATAAGTAAATATTAGTTGAGTGATAATCGAAATAATCAAAATATTGTTACACCAGCATTATTTAATATATCAATATTTCCATTATGCGTGACATTGGTATGCATTCAAGTGAAACAAGTAAGAGAGCTGTACTCGGCTGTGCCGAATTTTATATACCCTTCACCAAATAATTAAATTTTTAAATATTTTTAGGTAAACAAAATTTAAAATTTTTTTTCAAAATTTATTTGAAATTTTTTTTTCCAAATTGTTTTTTAATTTATTTTAAAAAAATTTATTTCCAATTTTTTTTAATTTTATTGAAAACTATTTTTTTTTTAATATTTTTCCCGATTTTGACCCATTGTAGGTCCAACATACTATAGACTTATATACATATATCGTTGCATATTGTCTACAATATGCATCGTCCACATTGTCTATATTAATGAATACTTTGTGGGGTCGCAAACTTATATATACAAATTTTTTATTCTTGTTTCGATTTATATTTTAGTAGCAAAATAGTGCAAAGAACTTGTCATTTTAAGATAAGAAGTAGAACTAGTTCTCCACTGAATGTAGCTATATGCAAAAATAAGCATATTGGAATATAATTCTATTAAACTATGGCTTTCAGTTTATAACGCGACATATTTTCCCATCAAGGATTAGTTTAAATATTTCAACAAAAACTTCATATGTTTTATTAATTGGCAAAATATTATTTTCTTCTGTTTTTCTTAACCCAATATTCATTATACTTTAGTAGATCTCTTCCCTTTGCTTCACATTTTCTTTCGCCTCACATTTTATCCATAAAAATAAGCATTTTAAATAATAAAAACAAATTGGTATGGAAAAAAACATACACTTACTATAGTGAACGTGACATACTTTGAAAATCAAAATAAAATATTAGTTTTTTCAACATTTAATTATTTGAGCTCAAAACTCTAAATTTCAAATAAAGTGCGAAAACACTAAAAATTATATGATGACGGAAACAAATGTTAGACATTGGGAGTAACGAAAATCCAAAAGTGCAAAATAAGGGCCACTCTAGCGCCTCGTCCCCAGAAATTTCAATGTCATTAAAGTATAGTACTTCAAATATACCAAAGGCTTATTCATGATCCTATCATCAGTGTATTCAATATTTTTAATTATTTTTTATATTATTTTAGTCTTTAAAAATCTCCAAAACAGTTTTGTTGTATTCATTTTTGTATATGAATTTTTCAACTACAATATTTCAATTAAGTGCACACCTTTCAAATTCAATTTTCAATTTATTTAAATATGCATTTTGTTTTTATTAAAGTTTAAAATATTTTATTATATATCTATGATTTTTTTGTTGTTGTTTAAATTCAACAATTAGCTCATGGTCTCTCTAAATACATGTGCATGTGGACATCATTTATAATGGATTTGATGTTTAATTGAGGTATTTGAAATTAAATTATACACATATTTACCTTTTTCTATGTAAATAATAAACGTGTGTGTGTGTGTCTTTCATATATATATAATACATACTTGATATGAGTGTGTGTTTGAATATGTGACAGTGTATTCATATTAAACTAACAGTGACACAATATTTAAATAAATTTTATAAATATTTAGTTAGTTAAGCATTTAAAACATTCATATATCAACAAACAAAAAAAATTGTATTATATAAATTTAATAACAAATGGTTGTGTTTTATGCATAAAAAAAATAATGCAAAAAAAATGTATTAATAAAACAAGCAAATAACCACATAAAATAATAAATCAAATTTTTATATTTTTTTAAATAGTTTTCAGCAGCATGTGGTATATTGGCAATAAAACCAAAGAAAATATTGACCCTCTCATATACATATCTTTATACACCCCAAAGCATTCGGTTAGCAAATACACTGACTATATTAACATTTGAAACGAAGTACCAAAAGGGAATTTTACAATTTTTAAATTTTATCACACATAGGTAAATAAATTGCATATATTTAAGAGATAAATGTAAATTTAAGGGAACTCTGATTAAATAAATGTAAACATAATTTTAAAAATCAAGCGATTTTAGAAAAATATTATTGTAATCAGGCTGTTTGTCAATGAAGTGATAAAAAAGTGAACACAAAAAATATACAGGGATTTTCAAAAAATTTACTTAAATTTTTTAAATTCAAATCCATATAACTTTGGAGTCAGTCAGGATTTTTAAGCAATTCTTTCTCTGTTGGACATACGCATTTGTTTTTAGTCCAATGAGAGAAAAATAGAGAAAATCGGTAAATATTTAGATCTGCTGATCTGCTGAATGTTGAAAATTTAATTTTCAAATGCGAGATAACGACTATGTTTTTTGTAATGCTCGACGATATGTGTAATTCTTTTGAAATCAGAACATAGAAGAAATAGGATCGTTTTCAAAATTGCATATACCCGAGGTGTCCTTGTTTGGGGACCACAGGCCACCAACCTGTTGGGCCCATGCTATAAAAATTAAAAACTTAAACTCGAAAATACTTCTTTGTTACGCACTTTAAATTTCAATTGGACTAAGGGTTTAGAAGTTACAGATTTATATCCTTATTTTATCACTCTGCGACGATATGTGCAGTGCACATTGTGCACCCAACATCTGTCATGAAAAAACCCAATTATGTTCCAGAACCACCATTTTCATAGTGGATTTTAATTATTTTAATGTGATTTTAAAAATCACCCAGTATTAGAAATAGAAAATAGGCTTCCAAATGTATTTTAAGAAATAATTTTAAGAAATTTGATACCAATAAGGAAATTTACTCGAAATCCTTAAATTTCAAATTGGTACAACCGTTTTCCATTTTTAGCTTCTATTAGAATCAAAAGCATTTTTTTAAATTACGTTTAAAAAATGTTTGCCAATTTGTTGCGTTTCATGAAAGTTTTGATTTGTTTTCGGTAACAACTATAGTTATTAAAAATTCCAAACTATTTTTAATTGGATTATTTTCCCAACATTTACTTTTTGAAATATTTTTGGAAAATAAAATAAGCATTTGGTTTTTAGAGCATTGAAAATCGTAAAAATTGGAAACGAGTACCACGCTACTATACATATTATAAATGTGTTAGTATATTTTATTTATATACAATATAAAATATAAAATACACATGAATACCACCTTTATTTATAATGATTTTTTATCAACATTCGTGCTTTGAACCATATGTACGTAAATATACAATATAATCTCACTCCTCCTTCACAATCCTCTGCTACATTTTGTGTTTTTATACTCAAATTTCCTGTCTGTGGCTATTAAAATTTTAACAAGTTTTTCTAAAATAATCATAATAATAGCAGTATAGTAGTAGTAGCGATAGTAGTAGTAGTAGTAATAGTAGTAAAATGTGCCATAGACAACAACAAAAATATATACAAATACCTACATAATACATACATTTGCATATTTACAACAATACAATTTTTTTGGTTATTTTTGGTCGGTCGGTTTGTTGGTTGGTTTATAGTAGGTACAAACATATTTAGTAACTTTTTGACTTAAATGAATTGTATTTTTTGGTTTTAGTTTTAACTATTATTGCCATTTTTATTAGCGCATTTAAGCCAACAATTAGCGGTTGTTATGAAATCAACTTAATTTATGTACTTGTGGTAAAATAATGTTCTTTTTCCCCCCCATTTAATACATATTCATACACAGCCAATGAATATATTATGAAAAAAAGTGTAGATTTTATGTTAAAAAAAAATGTACTGGCGATAAAATAAATATGTTACAGATAAAAAATGTTTAAAATCCTATTTACTCATACATCTACATGCATCACGGTATATTGAATTTTGAAAATAAAAGTAACGTTTATAAATTACCAGCAAATGTATGTAGATTAGTGCACATGGAAAATTTTAATACAAACAAATCTAATTTTCTAAAATAAATTGCTTTACTAAAGGTAAATTTTACATTTTTATATAAAATATATTATATGAATACTAATCACAATAAGGTCAAAAATAAACAGCTAATATTTGCTACCACTTTAAACAAATTCAACTATTTCATGTTCAAACTTCAGAGCTAATGTTTATACCCTACACCACCATAGTGGGGTGTAGGGTATTATATGGTCGGAATTGACCGACCATACTTTCTTACTTGTTTTTAGTTTTATTTATTAAATCTGCTATTTACTCTCAATAAGTATTTTGAGGCCTATAGAAAAATGGGAGAATTTATGATATTTACGATCAAATCAGCAAAATTTACGATATTAACAGAATTTAAAATATTGAAATTTTCTATACAAAGAATTTACGATATTGAAATTTTCTATACCGAAAACTTACGATATTAAAATTTCTATAAATTAGATATTAAAATTTTCTCACAGAAAACTTGCTATATCCAAATTTTCTGTATTGAAAACTTACGATATTGAAATTTTCTATACAAAGAATTCACGATATTGAAATTTTCAATATTAAAAATTTACGATATCAAAATTTTCTATACAGAAAACTTACGATATTAAAATTTTTCACAGAAAACATACTATATCATACATACATACATGTATATCAAAATTTTCTTATTAAACATTTACGATATTGAAATTTTCTATACAAAGAATTTACGACATTGAAATTCTCAATATTAAAAATTTATGATATTGAAATTTTCTATATCGAAAATTTACGATATTAAAATTTCTATGCATAAGATATTGACATTTTTCACGGAGAACATACTATATCATACATATGTATATTGAAATTTTCTATACAAAGAATTTACGATATTGAAATTCTTAATATTAATAATTTATGATATCAAAATTTTCAATACAGAAAACTTACGATATTAAAATTTCTATACCTATGGTATTGAAACTTTTTATATAGTTAATTTACGATATTAAAATTTTCTTTATAAGAAAAATTTTCACAATTGTCTACCTTTTATTTTCTTATATGAGAAACACATTTAAATAAATGCAAAGTCCGGCATTAATTTTCATCATACAAATGTAAACACTAGGTTATATCTACGAAGTGTTTTTCGAGCTTGAAGTGTTGTCATTCGAGATTTATCATATACTGATACTCCAGTCATGACCCTAAAGTATATATGTAGATTGGATGCTGTCTAACAAAATTGATATTATTTTCAGTTCCCCATAATTTAATGCCGTATTGGATTCCAAATTGGTTTAATTTCGAATGGCAAATTATATACGTATGTGATGTTGGTCGCATATGAATTATCATTGGCGTCGCACAGTGGTTTAGAAAATTTATATTTTGGAAATAATTCTGTAGCTGGTGAACGATTGGAGATATCTTAATGAAATTTAACACGATTGATCAATTGTGGAGGCCGCCTACTAGCCCCTCAACAACGAGCCCATGTAAATACAAATCAACATAAAAACACCTCAGCAATGACTATGTGAAATTTTATTAAAATAACTCCAATCGTTCACGTGCTACCGAATTATTTCTAAAATAAACACTCTCTAAACAACTGTGCGTCGCCAATGATAATTCATATGCGACAAACAGCATATACGTATGTAATTTGCCATTCGAAATAAGTAGTAAGACATCTATCCAAGTGAATGTGTCAGATCAGACTATGAGATGTTCATATTCACATTTTAAATTAAAGTGTTTTCTAATGAATCAATTACCTATTAAAGTCATAAATGTTAAAATTAACAACCCACATATTTAAAGAAGACCATTATCGAAACCTTTGGTAAATTTATTACCTAAAATATTCAAAAATAACAAATAATAAATATCCCAATAATGAAAAATATTTGAAAAACTTAAATATTTTTAATACATATGGCTTGAATTTATGATTTCTTTTTACTGGAGAATGCTATTGAAATATAGTGTAATACAACTGTAATTCAATTACACTCAGGTCTCGTTTTATGCGATAGATGCGTTCCAAAAAAAATCGCATAAATTGAATTCGCATTAAAACAATACTCTAGCTTCATAAAAACTAATAATTGGTTCCAAAATTCTAAAAAACCGCATAAATTCAGATTTTAATTAAAAAATCAGAATCGCATAAAAAAAAATCAACAAAAATATATTTATTTAATTTACTTAAACAATAAAAACAAAATTCGTTAAAAAAAATAAACAAAAATATTTATAATTACAGAAAAAGTGAAAATGAGTTAACACATTTATTAAGGAAATTCTGTAAATATGCATGATTAATCTGAATCACTGAATAATTGTCTGCATCGGTTTGGAATTGGTTCAACGTCACTTTCATCACTAGATGATATAATCATATTGTCATCATATGGTAAAATATCATTTTCATCACTAGACTTAATCTAGTGAATAGGGAATTTCTTGCAAAATAATTTGTCATAAAACATTGCGATTTTGAATCCGGAAAACAGATCAGTCAGTCCGCGATGAATCGTTAATTCTCTTTCCGTATCTGAATCTATATTAAGAATTTGATTTTGTAAAAAACAAACTATAACCATTATGTCAGTGCTGCAAAATTGGTTTCATTTAAAATTGGTAAAAAGGTAAGGCCCTTAAGGGCTCGGTTATGTAAATGAAGAATAAAAAAAAAACCATATAAAATTTCAAAATCTTTTAAAATTCTAAAAAAAAAAAAAAATAATTTAAAAATCGCATAAATTTGAATCCGCATAAAACGAGGCCTGAGTGTACTTGACTATAATTCAAGGCTTGAATTACACTTTCTTTTAACTTGAATTCCAGTAAAAATGGTTATTGGGATGTACTTGTTAATATATTACTATAACTTGTTGTCCATATTTCCATACTTAAAATAATTATTTTAAATATTCGTACATATTTATTAACAAAAAATACTTAATAATGAGAATAGGTTAAAAACCATTGCTTTTAAAGCAAATTATTTTACTGAAAACTATGAATTTCTCAATTTATTTATCTATGAATAGATGTTAATGTGTCAGTCAAACATTATTATATACACAACTTACTCGATTATGTTCTACTTATAAACTGATAGTAATATTATGCTCATATTGTTACTCAAATGTAGTCATATACATTCGGCAATTTCATAAGTTTTAAATACAGCAAAAAACTATTATTTATATGACTTTGAAATCAAATTAGATTTCAAGAAATTTAGCCAGCAGTCAAAACCATGAAACTATTCGATTTACTGCAACATGTTTATGACAAAGTCATTGAGCATAAGTAACAAAAGAAATTTCTCTTATTTTAAATAAAATTTAAATTTGAATTATTAACAAATGTCTTATAAACATCAACAACATAACAGTAAAGTAATAGTAACAGTAATATCGCTGTAATACACAGCATAAAACTTTGCATTTAACTGCATTTCCGTTGTAAATACAGAAAAACCACTAAACATTGCTCTTTTTGCTATTGTTCTCTCTATTTCTTTGAATGTGTGTCAGTCAGTCTGTCTATCTGTGTGTTTCTATTTATTTTTTGTATGTATTTGACACTTATAATAAAGGATACTAAGAAAATAATAATAAAATAACAACAACAAAAAAGAAATCTTAATACATTTACAATAATAATCAAAACAAATATTTGACAGCATGAGTGTGTAAGAATTCAACTAAATCAAAGAAAATAATAACAAAACATTAACAACAACAAGTATGACAACAGACATATGCATTTCATGTTAATATGTATGTATAGTAGGGAGATTCCTAATTATCGCTTTTTGGATTTTCAATATCATTTTTTTAAAATCTCCAGTTTTGGGTCAAAGTAGCAAAAATGCTGAACAATAATTCGAATTAAAAATAGTTTTAATATTAAATTTAAATATAAACTATAAAACTTTTCTGATATGTTGCCAAACTCAAATAACAAATTCCACATTTTCAAAATTTTTTAGACGAAATTTTAAAAAAATTATTTAATTTATTTGAAATACAAATTACACAAAAACCAAAATATGATTTATTTTAATTTCATAGTTTAAATATAAATATTTGTCTAATTATTATGAATCTATTTACTGGAATGTATAAAAGCGTGGATGATTTTTGACCACTATAGTGCAATATTTTTGAAGGACGGAGTTTTAAAGTAACATAATTTTGAATCTAATTGAAATATTGACATGAAATTTGTAATTAATTTTTGTAAGACCAAAAATTAATTTAACTAACCTAAAAAATAGTTCGGAATAAATGTGAATGCAATTGTTCCTAATATTTGCAACTCTATTAAAATTTTAATACAAATTTTAGTTTTAGAAACTAAATAAATGTGTAATATGTAATAAAATCTTTATTTATTAACAAAACTCAATGAAATTTTCAACTTTTCTTTAATTTGTTATTCTAATGTGTAAAAAAACTTGTCAAAACGTCAAAAATTGGAGCGAAAATACCAAAAATTTTATTTTTTAAAATGTTGTCCATAGGGTGCACATTTTCTTTGGGGCTGGGAAAATACTTAGGGGGTAAATAGGGAACACATCAAGGTTTCTAAAACATTTTCTGATCCTTGTTTTGGGATTTTAGAACATGTGGCTTAAAGTTTAAATTTTAATAAATTCGAAAAATAGGAATATTTATACCCTACACCACCATAGTGGGGAGGGTATATTGGGTTGGTGTTGATGTTTGTGACATACCAAAATATTGTCTTAACACCCACCTTAGAGTTTACCAATCTGCTCAGCATCACTTTCTGAGTCGATTTAGTGATGTCCTTCCGTCCGTCTGTCCGTCCATGTAAACTTTGTAATCTAACTACAGGTCGCAATTTCAAAGGTAATTCGATAAAATTTGGTACCAACTTCTTTAATGCCTCAAGGACGAAGCCAGTTGAATTTGGTTAGAGTCGGTCCATTATTTCTCCTAGCCCCCATACGATTGGCCTATCTGAAAATAGTTAAGCTCTCATAAATACCTTAGTTATATAGATATCCAAACCAAATTCAGCAAAAATGAGTTTTATATAAGTCAAACTCGTCTCACCAAATTTTTTGATGATCGGTCCACAATTAGTCGTATCTAACATATAGGTTCACTTCCGTAAATATTTTTTTTTTTTTTTTTATAAACAAACACAAACTGCGAAGCGTTTTGCTTGTCTGCAGTTACACCCAGAGTCTCTGGCGGGAATCGAACCCGCAACCCTCAGATTAATAGTTCAGCACACTATCGACTGGCCTATCGGGGCACCCTATCACATAGTAATCATATAATCATAATCACATAGCTCCCATATAATGCCCACTTCCGAAAATCATTTTAATGAGTGTAGCTTTCTTAAAAATATTGGTATTCAAATAAAATTCAACACAAATAGGTTTCATATATGCCTAATTTTATTGCGATTGATCCATAATTGTATTGGTGTAGGGTATCATATGGTCGGGCTTGACCGACTATACTTTCTTACTTGTTTTAAATTGAAAATCGTTTATTTTTGGATCCATTATTGATATTGAAATCTTTTGTATATTATTGGTAATTTAGTTGTCTGACTAACAATGTTTCGTAAAAATTTAAAGTGAAAATATCTCGAAAACTGATTTAAAATTTTTTTGTCAGCAATCCAAAATTATATAAAAAATAAGCTTTGCAAGAGGAGTGTTTTTTTTTTTTTTGTCAAAATTTAATTTAAATTTTTTTTTGGAAAATGTTAAAATAAACATTATCCTCTAAACTTTATCCGATTTTGCTAAAATTATCTTTGGTTTTTAGATGACAAAGAAAAGTGCTAACAAAATAAAGGACACCCTAATGTGTAGGTATGAATATTTGTAGAATGTTTTGTTTACGTTTGTTGCAGTTGTTGAAGTTTATGTTTCATTTTGAAGAATGTTTATTATTTGTTAGTGTATGAAAGGATATGTGTGTGTGTGTGTGTAAGAGAGAGTGTCTGTGTGTTGGGTAACTTCCGTTTTGTTGTAGTCGTGTTAGAATGCATTTAGTGTGTTGTTTATTTCATTTTGTTTTAATTTCTGTTGTTGTGGCTTGTGTGAGAGCATGTGCCTGTTTATGGTGTGTGTTTTTTTTATAAAATTTCTTCTGATTTTTTTTCTAAAGTTGTTCATGTCTTTTGTAATTTGTGTGTTTCTGCACCGTTGGAACGAATGTTTTTATTTTGTGTTGTGTGAAATTTTATTATTTGATTTCAGCTATAAAAGTACTCATATCCATAAGTATGGATATGAGTAGGTATGTGTATGCATTAGAATGACCCCATTTGCATATAGCCAACAAATTTAGATTTTCCCAAATTTTGTGACTAGAGCTCAGACTAATGTATGAGTTTTGTATCATAAAAAAAAGTTTATGTAAAAAATTGACCTAGGAAATTTTATTATTTTTCGAAATATTGGCAACTTTCTTGGCCTCATACAAAAGGAGCATCCCTAATATGTATGTATGTTATGTTTTTTATTCGTTCTTCAGTATGTGTAGATGTTTGTTGTCCTTGTTGTCGTTTGTTGGTAAATTTTATGCTCTACTACTATTATTATTATAGTGTGTGTTTTAAAGAAATCAACATCAAAGCCAAAAAACTAAAAAAAAAGAAAATGTTATATTCCGTTAGTCTGTCCGTTAGTTGTGTTTGCATTTATTTTTTTTTCTTTAGATATTTTTTTTATTTAAAGCCCGCCGCAATGCAGCAAAATTATTTGTTATTCTTGCCAACTAATGCCACTGAATATGTATGTAGTACTATGTTTTATTCAAACCAAAATACATAAAAAAATTCAAATATGTACTATTTTTTTTTTATGTTCCATACCATACCAATCTATTACTTATATTCCATTCATTTCATTTTGAATTTTCTTATTAATATCTCAAATGGTGTTATTTATATCGCAATATGAACGTTTAATACTTATGCTGATTATGTAAGAGGTTAGTTCACAGTTTTCTTTGTATTTATGTTAAACTTTATGTACTGTGTAGACAAATAGTCGACATTTATTTGCTTTTTTATATTCACTTCATCAAGAGCTTGCACAATTTTTGTTGAAAATACATATAAAATAATTATTATTAGAAAAACCAAAGATGACTATTGATATGTATAAGAAAAACTTAATTAAATATATTTAAACAACTAGTAAACAAAGCAACAAGTTGTTATAAATACCACAAGTCTACGAAAAAATATTTTTGTTTTGATCATTGAATGAATGATGGTAGATTATTAAATATTTTTTTGTTTCCCATATATATATGCTTTCACATAAGCTTTCTTCTGAGCAAAAAAAAAAAATTAAAAAATGGGTCCATTTTTTTAAAAAAAGTCAACAAAGTTTTTGATTTTGCAAAAAAATTCAAAAATTTTAATCTTGAGTTACAAAATATTTTTTTTGATAGATATCCCACTCGCATCCCACTAAGCGACCATATAGGTCGCTTAGGAAAAGACCTAAGCTTTCTTAAAAAAAATAAAAAAAAAAATAAAAAGGGCCCATTTTGAAAAAAAAAGTCAAAAATATTTTTGATTTAAAAAAAAAAAAATCAAAAATATTTTATTAAATTTTTTTAATTTTTTTTTTTCGAAAGATTGCATAAATAGCTATCTAAACTATTTGGGACACATTTTGCTAAGAACAATAGGTAATAAGTTATATGGATAAAAAAAACACCTGTTTGGCCAAAATGTCAAATTTTGACCTCCTATAACTCAGAGAGTTCTTGACCGATCTTGTTAAAAATGGTGTCCGAATTACTATCCAATAGAACTAACATTGGTGCAAATTTCATCGCGATCGGAAGACATCGATTTCAAAAGTTGGTTCACTTGACGTGAAATGCCCCATATACATATCAGAATTTTAAGAAAAATAAGATTTATTTTTCATGTTACTTTTTTTAGATTAGAAAGCTCATACAAAAATGTCCGGTTAAGGTATCGTAAAATTTTATTTTAAATTTAAAAAGACTTGATATGTTTTTAATGCTAAAAAAATAGATTTTTAAAATTAAATTTTAGTATAATTTTTATGCAGTTGAATAAAATTCTATTATAAATTTAACTATTTATACAAAATCTGCAAATTTGTTTATTAAAATTTGTGAAGAAATTTAAAAAACTCGATGCTACATTTTTTTTAATTTAATGATAAACTTAGAATTTGGTTTAAAAATTAGAATTTCGTTTAAAAATTTTAAAGAGCACCGAACACTTCTAATTTTTATTTAACTTAATACAAGTATGTATAACTTTTTTTGGCTCACTCTTTACTTCTAGTAGCTAGTTCAATATTGCATTTTTTTAAATCTTTGGAAAAAAATGTCAAAATGTTTACATTTTTCTCAATTATTTCCAAGTTTGGAATTTGATAATATTTCACGATTAGGCGAATTGAGATTTTGGAAAAAACGTGTTTGAGTCTTAGTTTGGAGTTTAGTAGATGTAACGAAATAAAGTCAAGGTAAAAATCGAATAATTCAAAATTAAAACATAAATACCTTTTAAAGAATAAGAGATAACTTAGTGAAATATACAGGATTTTCTTCATAATCCTATTTGCTTTATAACGCAAAATTCATTTAATAGTTGTCCGTATTTTTACAAGTTGCGAGCTCCACAAAGCTTTGTAAAATAAAGGTGGTCAACTTATGGTCTAACCTCATATTCCAATTTTCTGAAGATTTTATCTTTCTGTAAGATTTGTTTGTACATCATTTTGAAATCGGACTTGAAGTTTCGAATAGATAGATTTATTATCACTTTTCTTCCGTTCTACCTCACTTTACTAGATTTGAGCGGAATTATTAGGCTTTCTGAGGGGACAAAAACTGAATTACCACTTTTCATTTTTTGTTCCAATTTTAATGTTTTTTATTGTAGTATTTTCCCTGTCGAGACAGGATTACTGAAGATATTTAGGGTGTGGCACGAACGCATCAAGACTTAATAGGGACGAACTGATGATAAGACCGGAATCTCTCGATAATCACATTTTCTAAACTTGTATTTTTCATATCAATTTAAGCCCACTAATTGAATTTCAATAAAGATTTAATATAATGAATAATTAGTTTAAAGTGTTTTCATTAAAAACCTACACAAATATCTCAAAAATATCAAAGTTGGACGTTCTATATTTTTTCCTGAAGTTAGAAAAACAACAAACCCATATATGTTTTACATCATGAACATCATAAAATCAATAATTAGCTACAACTTGCATTACTTTAGTTTCATTTAGATTCTATATGAAATCTTTAATTTAAGTAATTTTCATAAATTACATGTACATTTTTTTTACATGTATTAATTAGGGTGTCACTTTTTCGATTATGGCTGCTCTCTAGGTCTAAAACAGTTCTCTATCATATGAAATGTTTTTAGCAAAATTTTAATAACTTTTAGATGTTGCACATTTTATTGGAATATAAATGTTATTCTAATACAATGGCCACCCTATTACACACACTTAACCACGTTATTGATTTTCACTATTTTACCCTATTTATAAGGGCCAAATCAAGTGCCAAAATAAAACTAAAATGTATTTGATTTTTGCAATTTATTTAGTTTATATATGAGTTTTTTATATGGTTTGTGTTCTTGTACAAATGGAATTTATTTCACATTTCCGAAAACCATTAAAATGTTACTTACTTTAAATGCTCAGACTAACATACCCGCGCACACATGCCACTAAATAATACTAGTACTCTTATTAATATACTTGTGGGCAAATTAATAGCAATAATTGAGATTTTATTTTTGCTATAAAATTTTTAAATTATCAAGAAACATCCCAGCAGGTCTTCACTTTGTATGCCTTCTTAAAGATATGTTTACACATTCTATAAGATCCGATACTGTATCCACGCTGCCTGCATTGCTTCTCCTTCTCAAAAATCTTCAACATGTTTTTATATATAAAACTACATACGTGATACTTTAACCCTTTCACGCACAAAACTTGTACGCGAAAGTTTTTGAGAACCTGAGTGCACCTTTGTGAAGTCTTATAAAACATATATAAAAAGAAAAAATAAAAAGTGTAAGTAGATTACTGACAATCTCTTGGGACATATGTGTCCCAATATGCATTAAGTGCCGACTATCTCTGAACTAGGATACTTGTGTCAGGATGTAATATATACATTTTTAAACTGAAATAAAACATTGATTTTAATTAGACAAACAGATTTTATTGCTATTTTAAGGATTAAAAAGCTATAAAACATTTTCTGTTAGCACACTCTTAGCACATTGCATATATCGTTTACCTGAAGTTTTTTTTTCATTACCCTATTTTGTTATGGATGTCGATGGTAAGGCGTCCTTAAACTTGTCTAAATTCAAGAGAAGTTAATAATTGCGACTATTGTTACAGAAATTTAAATTTTTTCTTAGTTCCTCAAACCGTGAAATATGCATAGAAGAAGCTATACATGGCACCCCCATATCTGGTTCAGTGGACCAGTAGCTTCGGAATATTCTAGTAGTTTTATAGATCTAAATATTTAAAAATTTTATATAAACAACATTGCAGGGAAAATTTCCACACTCTCGACCTTTCATTCATATTGGGACACCGGTGTCCCTTACAAAAAATCTCGTGTTGCGGATAGTTCAAAATCTTCTTTTTAGCAAAAATCAATTTAATCACAATCTTTACTTACCATTCTAACAAAATCTATCGAAAAACTGCTTTTAAACTGCACTAATGCATTATAAATCACTTTTTAATATTATAAAAAAAAACTTCGAAATTACCAAAAATAAAGTTGAATTATTTGTTTTACTTTTTCTGATCAGTGGTACCAAACTTCAAAGAAAATAAAGTTTTGTTTATAAATAGTCGGTTTGTATTGCAATTGATTACAAAAAGAAGTTTAATTTGAAAATATCCAATGTTAAACATTTGGGACATCGGTGTCCCATATGCGTCAAAGGGTTAAAGTCCATTCTTTAGGTTTTATGCTGAATTCGTTAAAACAATTTTTCCCTAATAACTCTTGCTTCAGCGGACCTTCAATTAGTCTCTTATATAGACATTCTGATGGTCGGATGGTCTCCTTTCAGACCTTCAACTGAAGAGCTTCTAATATGCTTTAGGTATTCAGTAACTATTTTTTTCCGAGATACAAAAAACCTAAGTCATGTAAATCAATGTATTTTGTTGTTGTATTAGCCATAAAATTTTGGGAGAGACAACATATTTCACGATGAAAAACAGAGTACCAACTAAAATGAAAGTTTTGGAATAAATATCGCAACAATTTCATTAATAGATTTTTATATGAATTTTAACATATTTTTTCACATAAAATCGAACATAATACCGATATTTAGGGGGTAATTTCTTTATTACATTTATTATTCTGGGAAATTTGTAATAAATTTAAAATTTTTACCATGTTTTATCTCTTATATCTGACTAGAATGATAAGTGCGCCCACATTAGATTATTTTACATTAAAATAAAAGGAAAGCTGAAAAAATATTTTTGTTCTCTACTTGTAAATTCTTCACCTAACTTAATTAGCTCAAACAAAAAAAAATACTCAAAAAAGTTACACATATGAGTACTGTTTTTGTTTTCACATAGTTTTTTTACTAATATATTCTCACCACATAGGTTTTTGACAACTGAGTTGGTCTTTGACAGGAGAGTTTCCGATCTATGGCTATAGTTTTAATTTAAAAACTTTAAAGACTCGCTTCATGACTTATTAAAAATGAATTATTTGACTATGAAATTCTCTATCGATTCGATTTGATTGTTTGTTTTTATTGAACCTCTGAACATTACAGTATTAACTGGAATCTAATCTGAAATGAATTTAAAATCTATATAATAAAATGATTTTTTTTTATTTCATTTCAGCATTCACTAGTTTTTTTAAAATAAGAAATCGTTGGTTGCACCCTGTTGCAGTAATCTACAATTTGGATCTCAGAGATTTTATTTCGGCGATCGCCATTGAAAATAATTAAGACATTGGTAAGTATTTAAAAAAGAAAAGCCATAAGCACACTGAGAGAAAATGCTCACAATTTTTATTGATCTAACTAACACTGTTGGTTTTCAGTAGTTTAGCTGCAAATTCTTTTGTTTAAATTATTAATTTTCTATGAGGGTAAGTCATGAACATAAACATTTCAAAATATTAAAAAATATTTTGAATTCGCCTAAAATGAAGGAAGGATAACTTTTAATTAACTTATTAATTAATTTCCTTTTACTTTGATTAAATAAAATGTGTTATAAAGATGTTGCCCAAAATTCTATCCCCAATAATCATCTATAAAAAACTTGGTGTAACTGTAATCGGTGCGACCGGATGATGGTCCTCAACGACCGTTTTTTACACTGGTCGGTGGGATTTTCGTCCGCTTGTAACGCCATAAGTCAACATATAGAGAAGAAAATTTCAAGTGTTTTTTTATAATTATTAGCAAAATAATCTAAGGTAAGAGCTAAACTGGAAATTTTTTAATTAAATTTGAAGTATGTTATAAAAAATATATACAATTCTGTTAATAATAATTTAACAGTTTAAATTTATTTCATTGCAGATAGTCAGTTTATAATAAAGTTCGGAAAAGATTGACAGTTCTTAAAAATAACTTAATGAGGATCTTTATGACATTTAGTATAGTTAGATTTATAAATTATGTTTATTCCTGCAAATTTTTTAAAATTCGAACTTTAAATATTACATTTGAGGAGCCGCGGAACAAAAGGTACTTTTTTGAAAATTTAAAAATTTTGGGAAATTGATTTTTTCTAGAAGATTTCAACCCAAATATAAAAATACCAAAAAATCAATTTGTAAAAAAATTCGAAAAAGTACCATTTGTTCTGCGGCTCCTCATTTATCGTCACCTTAATTGAAAACGAACGTAACTACACAAAAATACTAAATCGAGTTTTTGATTGATTATAGCTCACGCAAAAATTTTAGACCCCTGCGATCAAAAATTACAACTTTATTAAAGAAATCCAACAAGCAAAAAATTGCCAAAAATACTTTATTATTTTTTGATTCTCCTGTAAAAAAAATAAATGTTTAGTTAAGTTCGATTGCATTTAAGGCGACGATATGTAAATTAAATATTTGGGGTATTCACACGGTCTACTATTTGGTCATATTGTCATAATGTCCTAATATATTATGATAGTTTTAAAAAATGTTTGTTGTGTTTCAAACAAAAAAGTTCTAAACTAATAATACTTTTTTTTGTTTAAAACACAACAACAACTGTTATAATATATTAGGACATTATGACAATATGACAAATAGCAGACCATGTGAATACCCCAATTAATTTGTTAAGAATATGACATCAATTGAAAATAATAGCCAATTTGTTTGCTTACTAATTTTACTATTTTCCAATATTTTGTTTAGTTTTTGTAATGAAAATTTTCAAAGTAAGTAAACGAACAGACTCAGTATGATGAGATTATAATTCAATTGTTCAAATCATTTCTATTAGGATAAGAAGAGGTAACCTAAAATAAATAATTTTATAATAATTTTTTTTAATAATTTTAGCAAGAATCGACCAATTTTTAATAATCTCATCACATATACTATAGGCATCAAAAGTGAGTAAAAACGAGTGAATTATAATATTTGTTTAAGATAATGAAAAACTTAAGAGTCCGACCTGAAACTTTTTTTCAGAACCGAACCTAATATTGGGCGTAATATGCAACAAACGGAAACTTTTAAATTTGAATCGACGGATCATTATCTTAATTACATAGTTAACTGGTGTTTACTCACTTTTGAGGCTCATAGTATTTTTAATTTATAATTCTAGCTTACAGATTAATTATAAGTTGCTGATCAATTTTAAAGACAAATTAAGGACTTAAACCGGCTTTCATTTAAACTATTCTGTTTAAAATCATTGCAGTAATTTTCCTGAAATTTGCTCTTCATTTACCCTTAACTGTGCATGCGAGTAAGTATACGTACGTTTGAGTATTCAAAGCAGGACAACATTAAAAATATTCATGCAACCATGTTGAACACATACAAAATATAATAATAATATAAAAAAAAATAAAAAATAAAAGAACATATCCGTGAAATACATCTGTACATCTGTGTGTGAATATAAAAAGCAATAAATGCATTAGTATTTGTTAAAAAAAATAAATAAAAATTCCATTTTTATTTCTCCAACGGGAAAAAATGCAAACATGAAAAGAGATTTAGTAGAGTTTTTGTTTCAAGCTAAGGAATTATTTTATTTTTTTTTTATTTTATTTTCACATTAAAATCTCATTTTATACATATTGATTGGCCATTATTTATGAATTTATCTTCTTTCAAATACAACTTCACACTCATACTCATACATATGAGCACATTTGTATGCATGTGTTATGAAAAAATGTCTGTGTAAGAGTTTGGCTGCTGTGTGCTTAAAAACTAAAAAGGGGTTCATATTTGTTTTAGTTTTTTTTAACAAATTATTTTAAACTTAACTTAACTTTTTCAGATCATAAATTATCAAATCTACAACCACTGGCAGTGGCAGGCAGCAGCTCTCAGCACTCAACATCCGGCAACCAGCAGCAACACTGAACGGAGCAGTACAGGCAGCATCTCAATCCGACAACCTTGTGTCAACAATATTGCAGCAATAGTGTTTATTTTTATAAAATTTATTTTCTATATTTCATTCACATGGAGTTTTTTTATTTTTCCACCATTTTTTTTTTCTATAGTAGTTTTAGTTACAAATTCATTGATATTGTCTCGTTATACTTATCATTGTCATCTATTTTCAAGCTATAGATCATTATAATCATATTCTAATGGTTTTATTATTTGGCTGCACATTTCACGGCATCTCCTTTTTGGCCCCACATTACAGGGATGTGTAAAAAATTGTTTCAACCGGAACATAAATTATGTCATTCCGTTATTGATGAATTATTTTTTCTTATTTATTTCATTTTTCATTTCCCATATAAGAATGTAGGAATTTGTGTGTGTGTGTGCACGTGTATGTACTGTAAGTATGTATTAGTGTTTAAGTGCGTTTGTGTTAAATAAAGGTGCTTTACATACAAATATAGTTCAATTTATGTGACTTATGTGATTACAGTTTTAGTGTGTTGCGATGTGTCGTCTTTTATGTTAATGGTTCGGTGCGACCGGATGATGGTCCTCAACGACCGTTTTTTTACACTGGTCGGTGGGACTTTCGTCCGTTTGTAACGCCATCTCTCAACGTTATTCAACAAACTCAATAAAGATTTATTATACAGGTGCTTAAGATTAAGAATATGTGAACATCTAATTAATAATTCGTTTTAAAATATTTGCAGCAACAAAAGCATGGATAAGAAAGGTCAAAATTAAAGTTTAATTTTATTTTGAAAAAAAATTGGTTACAAAGTGCTATTTATTGTTTCGCCAATTTTCAAAATGAAAGTGTATTTATTTAACAAAGGTATGAAAACAAATTTTCAAAATCGAAATGTGCCAAACAAATTTCATGACCAAAAATATGTTTGCCTTCAATACCTAGCAAAAACTTCACATATTGTTTTAAATGTAACTATAAAATAATGCATTATTTTGTATCTGCTACAAAATAACACTTTTTGTCAGAACTAGAAAAGCGACATAATGGGGGTTGTAGGCCTAGGTGAGGATATACTAAAACCGTTTTCAAAGATTTTGAAACACCCTCAAAATTTTCAGTTATTTTGAAAAAAACTGCTTAAGGGTAGCTCGTAGTACATTTTTAGACCGATTTCAAAATTCTAAACAATTATGGAGAGGCAAAGAATTAAGATTCAATAAAATGTATGTATACAATATATATTCCATGAAATTAGGTAAGTTTTTATAAAAAGTTTCGCATTTATTTTTCTTTTTTAAATTCAACAATAGTAATTTTAGATTTTTTAATTTTTCTTTAATGTGAACCTATTTTTTGCACAGTGTTTTAAAGACAATTATAAGTAGAATTTTGCATTTTATATTTGCAAAAGTTATTAAACTTTTTTCGAAAAAATTTACATTTTTGCTTTTTTATTCAAATACTAAAAAATGTAATAATGAAAAGTTGAATAACTTTTACAATTTTCATCCGATTTGAAAAATTAAAACCATATTTTGTTAAATGGTACAAATTATTATAAGCTTTCATATCAAAATCAGCAACGAAAAGCTACAAAAATCAAAATCAATACTAATAACTTATAACTTACAAATGTACAGCTGCGATATAAATAATAGCAGCGCAGCTGAAATTATTGTTAAAAAAAAAAAACCAAATTCTATAATCGATAAATTGTTTCCTATATAAGGCTATATCACCAAATTATTTTTAAACGATCGTCTGAAGTACCTACTTTAAGGCACATATAAAATTATCTGCCGCAATTTTCCGATTAAAAAAAAAAACAAATAATGAGTGATAAGACCACATATCACGAAATTTTTGATATATGGCTTAAAACACCCGAAAATGAGAGGCTTGATCGTTCCGTAAATCATATTTGTTGAAAAATAAGCAGTAGTAAGTAGCTCTAATTCTGATATATATTACACAGTGCAACAGTGAAAAAAACACAAGATCATGACAGTATAGGTTCGACTCTACTACCAAAGGGTTGTAAAACCCTATACTCAGTTTGTCCATTTTGGTAACCGATTTTTTTTTTGGCCCCCAAAGTTTCTGAAAATCAGTGGGGCCTCTAAAAAAGGTGTCGTCAGTTTTTGGTTAACAGCTAATTCAGACTTTGTGATACGGCTTAACTTTATATGGCAATAATATAGATAAGAGTCTGCCAAATAAATATAGGAAGAAAAAATTTTTTTTTTACTTTTTTAGAATAACTTCCAGGGTCGATTAATTTTTCACTAAAAATATTTAGCAAAGTTGTAGCTACGGTAAAGTTGAACAACTCTTGAGAACATATCAATGCATTCTGAATGTGTCTAGTCACTCTACATAGCACATATAGATCACTTTGTACCTTAACAATTTTCGTTTTTCCTAAAACAACGATTTTTTTGTTAAAATAGTATGATCAAGTCCACACTTCTATGTTGTGCTGTATTATTTACTCGGCTGAGGTGTTCGGAATGGGGATCAGTGGGTGGACCCTCAATGTCACACATTTATAAAAAAATTGCCAAAAAGTCATTTATGATCCGAATGAGCTGAAATTTCGGTACCGTGAAATAACTCCCAAATGAAATAACTCCCCACGAAAAGATGAAATAACAACCAACAAATTTTTCATACAACTTAGGACTTATTTCATTATGAAACAACTCCTAACGCATAGGGAGTTATTTCATAATTTTTTGTTGGGAGTTATTTCATAATGCAATAACTCCCAATGAAATTTTTGTTGGGTTTTATTTCATTTTATTTTGGGAATTAGGAGTTATTTCACTGTATTGGGAGTTATTTCATTTTTGTTGGGTTCTACTTTGTAAAAGCAGAACCCATAAATATCAAAAACTGGCTTCACTCAGAAAAGTTTTTTGCATTGCCGACCTTCGGCCGGGCGCAAAGTTTTTCTCCTCTGGGGTGTATCAAAAACCGGCTTCGCTCAGAAAAGATTCTTTTTACATCGTCGGCCTTTGTGAGGTTGCAACGATTTCTTAATCTGGTGCGAAATGCAAATCGGCTTTCTGAAATATTATAAAACCTTTCTGCAATGAAAGAAATCCTTTCTGAGCGAAACCAGATTTTGATACACCCCGGAGGAGAAAACCTTATACACTCCAGAGGAGAAAACCATAGCGCCTGACCGAAGGCCGTCAATACAAAACAAATTTTCTGGGTAAAGCCCGTTTTTGACATATCCCAAAGGAGTAAAACTTTGCGCTACGCCATAGGCCCGCAATGCAAAAAATGTTTGGTAAGTGAAGAATAAATTCACTTTTGAAGTTCCTTTTTTTAGATTACATAAATAAATTGCTTCTGATTGGGAATTATTTCATTTCTATTGGGATTTATTTCATTGGGAGTTATTTCGCTTTTTTGTCAGTAATATTTTTAAAATTATGAAACCGTCGATTATTGGGAGTAATTTCATTTTACCCTTTGGTAGTTATTTCATTTATCAAGTTTGGGAATTATTTCATTTTTGATGGGAATTATTTCAGAGGGAGTTATTTCATTGGGAGTTATTTCATTTGGGAGCTATTTTACGGTACCGAAATTTCAAATATAGATAGACCTTGAGAAGGTCTACAAAAAATATGGTTTTATCTGTAGTTATCCCTTTTATTTCAAGAGATATTTAGGTTTAATATTTTTTTAGATTTTGCCCGATCTTTTTTTCTTATTTTATATATGATGGGCCTACGAAAGGTCGAAATTTGTTTTTTTATATATGACTTATATTTGCGATAAAATTCTAAAGAAAATAAAACAAACCTGATAACAATTATTTCGACCTTATAAAAAGTTACACGCATCCAAAGTTGAAGCATTTTTTTATATATTTAAACTTTGTATGCGTGTGTTTTTTAAGTTTTTTCCCCATATTTTTTCTTTTATAAAAAACTAATTTTCTTCGGGACTATATAAATTTGTTTATGATCTGGAAAGAGAACTTAATGCAAAAATGTATAAAGTAAAATTTGACTAACTTAAGCGGACATTGTACCCCCCAGCCCTATCCAAACTTGGCCAATTTTGAAAAAAAAATTTAGGTTTGAATAAAAAATTCTAAAAACGCAAAGCACCGATCCTCAAAAACTCATCATATTTGTATAGCCCTATATGTTGTTTATATACATACAAAACGTTTTTACTATCATGCTGTAAATAACGTCAAAGTGGGCTATTTTCTAAAAAAAAAACTCAGTTTTTGGATCAAATTTTCGACGTTTTAGGAATATCGGTGTTTGAAAACAAAGAATGGCAACATTAGTGATGCCATTGACTTAAGAACATTTAGATCTATATTACTTCCAAATTTTATTGTGATGTCTGTAACTGTTCAAATTTTACATTAATTCAATTTTTTATTTTTCTTGATGGAAAATCACCATTTTAAAATATTGTTAGTTTTTAAGGTAAATGACGTCCGAAAAATCACAAAATTAATTCATTTCACTAAAATGTGAATCTTCAAGTCGTAAGGTTTCCACTGATGTCAAAAACTTATATAAAAATCTTATATTTATTCTTCAGAAGCTCCACAAATTTTTTTTATATCTTGCATCAAGACGGTGTTGCGTAATCAGGATTGGGTAACGTGATGGGCCCGGATCATACTGATAATTATTTGCCCATTCTTTCTTATTCCAGCACAATAGAGAAGTACAAACTCGAACATACATTTTTAACAAAAAATTTTTGTTTCAGAGTCAAAAAATAGTAAAAAACTAAAATTTGTAAGCTACAAAGTGATTTTTGACAGCTATTTAGAGTGCCTAGATATGTTCAGATTGCATTGATATGTTCACAAGACTTTTTCAGATTTGCCGTAGCTACAACATTAGTAAATATTGTTAGTGAAAAATTAGAAGTCCCTGGAAGTTAATCTGAAAAAAGGAAAAAAAAAATTTAACAAAATTTATTTGGCAGACTCTTTGCTATATTATTGCCATATAAAGATAAGCCGTATCACAAAGTCTGAATTAGCTGTTAGCCAAAAACTGATGACACTGATTTTCAGAAACTTTGGGGGCCCATAAAAAAAATCGGTCACCAAAATGGACAAAGTGAGTATAGGGTTTTATTACCCTTTGGTAGTAGAGTCGAACCTATACTGTCATGATCTTGTGTTTTTCCAAATGTCTTCCTTTGTTACATAGTGTTATGAGCAATTAAATTTTTTTGTAAAAAATGTGTATACATATGTATTAGATTTAAGCTAAGGTGGAAAGCGGTAAACCGATCAAAACGTGATTTTGTGATTTTTTTTGCCTGGTTAAGCACAAACATTGAAATTTCGCAATTTATTTACTCGCCGCTTTTTTACTTTTTGATTATCCAACGCGAATAATAAAGATTTATATTGGCCTAGTAACACCTTGTACCAAAATTCATAAGTCTAGCTTCATTTTCCAAGATATTTAATTTTGTCTCCCTAGAATGGCTAAATCTTACACTGTGCTTTGTTCTTTAAAATAGCGTCACAGCGTTTTTTCATGGAGTCTACAAGTTTTTGGATCAATGTCCTGCTGGGAGTTCCATCTGAGAGGATTTTAAGAATATCTACATACTGGGGGCATTCATGATATTTTTTATCCAATATATCGGACCAACACCATAATATCAGAAACATGCCCACACCATTATACTTGAGCCTCATTAATTAGCAGTTTTAACTATAAATCGCAGGTCATATTCCTTGTTTGGAGGTCCACATATTGCCGAGATCCTCTTCCGCCATATAAAACAATTTTTGATTCGTCTGACCACAAAATGTTGAGCCACTTTTCATTGGGCCATGTCACATGAAATTTTGCAAATTCGTTTTTTGGCATGTGTTTTTTTTAAGTGATATAGCTCTTGGGCTTCTTGCGTGCAAATATTGTTTACTTAGAATTTACACTTCTTTTGATAGCAGGAGTTACTAACGGCTTTCTTCCACGTGATTCGGTCTTTTCTTCAAATAATATGGCGTTCCGAATCATTTTGGCTGAGCAACCTAGAATATTTTGAATTTCTCTGTATTTTTTTCCTTCAGAGATAATTTTTTTAATAATGGTACGTTTTTCCTCCATACAATGCTTTGCCCGCATTGTCAATATACTTGTTTATCAATAAATATAAATTTTTCTTACTTTTAGAAAAAAAAATTCTTCTAAAAACTTTATTAAAATATGTTAATTTTGCACTTTTCTAAAAAACTGCTATTATTTGGACTGCTTGTAAAACCGAACTAAAAAGACAACGCAAAAATTTTAAAGAAAGAAAAAAGAATTTATAAAATTTACAGTTATATTTTTGTTATTGCTTCTTTAAAGTAAAAAAAAAAACAAAAAGCAATGGAATTCCAAAAAGCAACATATAACGAGTTATACACTTTAAAAAATTTAAAGTCGGATTACAACTGACTGGTTTACAGGTCGATAAGTTGACGAACATCACTGTAAACTGTTTTTTTTTTTTTTTAATAATTTCTGAATTTGGTGGTGTTTCAGAAATGTTTTCATACAATTTGTAATCGTGATATTAATCATATTTAATTGAATAAATTATTTGTAATTAAATTACAATATAATTTAATGATATGTAAAATATGTTAATTATTTGTGCGTGTTTTCCACAAATAACAAGTAAGAAAGTGTAGAATAATAATATACACCGATATCATTATAAACCGTTTTCTTTTAAAATTGTTGGGCCTTATATGGAAGATATGAACAAATTGTCAGAAAATTTGGTGTCATGATTTGCTTATATATACATATTTCTGCTGAATTTTGTTTGGATACCAACATATTTCAGAGATTTCTGATCATTAATGAAATTTTCGAGAGTGGTCCTTATATACACTCTAATCAATATTCCTGTAAATTTACTCCATTTATAGTAGATAACTTTTCGCCTACTATAATTAGGATAAAAATACATGTTGTGCTTAAATTCAAAAATTTAAACACATTGTGTGTAAAAACAAGTAAGAGTACTATATTCGGCCGTGCCGAATCTTGAATACCCTCCACCTAAATATGATGATATAAAAGCTGAAATAATATAACAATTGTTAGAAAGACTAGTTTACGCAGAAGATATTTTATTTCAAATGTACAAAAAGTTGTATCTAATTCAGCAATTTATAACTGAAATTCCTATTAGAACGTTTGACACAGTTAATTATTGTCTTTTAATTGAGAAATTGTCGTCTAAATTTAATTCTTCTAAATCTTCGTGTAAATTATTATTTTCTTACATAGGTAACCGTAAACATTTTGTTGGAACTGGGTTAAACGATCTACAATATCTGAGTGTCAAAGTGGCGCACAGTGGTATGAGAAAAAAAAGAGGGAAATAAATCTGCAACTTCTAAACCCTTAGTCCGATTTTAATGAAATTTTACATGCGCAAAGGGGAAGTGTTGTCGAGTTTAAGTCTGGACCTCATGAAATGAAATTTAACAATTTATATACTTAATAATTAGTTAATACGTTTGGATCAACATTTTTCCCTTTTAACCTCAAGTGAAGAAACAGAGTATAAAAAAAGGGTATACAAATATATTTAGACAAATTTCAAAATATTTGGTTGTGGGACTTATGCGGGAGCTATGGCCTATTATGATTCGATTGTCATAAAATATTTTTACGTGATTTTTATGTATTTATTAGAGTGACAGCCGATTTTTTTTTAGATTTCAAAGAGTGCCGGGTGGAATATTGTGACACTAGGCCTAAATGTTAAGTGCTGAAAATTTGAGCCAAATCGGTCAACGATTTCTGGACGCGCATCGAGGTCAAAGTTCAGATATATGCAAAATTATACTATTTATATGGAATAAATAGGTGAAACTCGTTAAATTTCTGCATTGTTTTCTAGAAATGTATAGATTTATTTATATTAATGAATATTACATTAAAAAAATTTTTTGGAAGTTAATCCTGCATCTCCTTTGGGTCAAAATGACCCAAAAACTGTATTATCGCCAAAATTCGGAAAAAATGCAAATTTTTTAGATATTTTAACAATTTTGCTACTAAATAAATACTAGGGATGCCAAACGGGACTGGGTTTTACAAATCCCGGGATTCGGGATTTTAGAAATGTAAATCCCGGGATCCCGGGATTTTTCGGGACCCCGGGATTTTTCGGGATCCCGGGATTTTTCGGGATTTCGGGATTTTTCGGGACTTCGGGATTTTAGTTAAACGTCAAAAACATCAAATTCAACAATAAAAACTATTTATTTCGTTAATATGAATAAGAAACAATAAGGGTACTCATTTAAACGCTTAAGTTTCCCATTTGTGCAAATGGGCAAATTTGCGCGACATGTTTCATGAACCCACCTTTTCAATTTCGTGCATGTTTATACAGAAAATTTATATTTGTCAAATAAAAATACATAAATTCAACAAAAGCTTTAATAATTTTTTTTCAAATTGTATAAATTTTAATTTTAAAATGTTGAATGAAAGTTAAATCTTTGGAACAAACAGTGGTATACATAGTTTGGAGGACTTTGTTTATGTTCTAGCTGTTGGTTAATGTTTTCATACACAATGTCATTTAATACAATCATTCTGTTCCAAAATTACACAATTTTCACATGCACAAAATTATTATATTTTATTTGATTTTTATTTCTTATAAATAAAAGTAAACAAAAGCAGCTGATTCATCAAATGCACAATAAATTCAAGTTTGCGAGTCTAAATTGTCGCGCAAACTTATCGGAGTTGTGCAAACGAATTTCCATACATTTTTTGACATTTAATTTGCGAGAGTGTAAAAATGCACAGATTGCACAGTTTGCGAGGCTTTTAAGCGTTTACATGAGGACCCTTAATATAACAAAGCAAAAACTAATGCATTGAAAAAAAATAAATTTAACCGTGATAAATCCATAACAAAATTTAAAATTGTATAACTTTTGTATTGAGTACATATGCCATATTCATAGCAAGAGGATTTTTAGGAAAGCGTACATTGCCCTTACTATCAGACCAATCGTGTTAAAATTGGTAATGAAGTTTAAAAGTTATTTGCAATTGAAACTGCACAATTTTTGTCGAAAATGTTTGTTCCATCCCTATATTAATATTAATATTAAAAATAAAAAGTATTGTTTTATTATATTACAAAAAATGTCTTCCTGTCTGTTAAAAACACGATAGGGCACAGACGAAAGAAGCCAGCTGGTATTGAAAATGGTCCATGATTTCCCCTAGCCCCATACAATTGTCTCCCGGAATATTGTTTGAGCAGTCATTAATATGTTGAATATACGCCAATCCTTAAAAAATTGTGCACAAAATAAGTTCTAAGTACTCCGAAATTATACTGTAAAGTATTGCGGAAATCGGGCTACATTTGTCCCTAGTCCAAATTGGCTTATAATAATTAATATCGTAATGAAATTGGTCATAAACAAGTTGTATATGAAAATAAACCCATCTACCAACTTTTGTGAGGTCCAGTCCAAAATATTTTATTGTCAATAAATAATTTGTATATAATGATATTAACATAAATTTCGATATAAGTCATTCATTCATAAATGCCAATCAAGTCTCCATTGATGGTGGGTATACAAGATTCGGCGAGATTAGAATTATAAGTATGCTGAAATTTAGCTTTCTATGTATTTTAGAAGCTTGAAAAATCTTCCTGAAAATATCAAAAATCTTGTAATATTCCGGGATTCGTTAATCCCGAAAAATCCCGGGATTCTTTTTCACAAATCCCGGGATTCGGGAAATCCCGATCCCGAAAAATCCCGGGATTTTCGGGATCGGGATTTCGGGATTGGCATCCCTAATAAATACTTTTGCAATTGAATGCAAAAGAATCGAAATGTGTACGTAATTATCGTTGTAATGAGATATAAATGACAAAATTTGATTAAAAAATGTTAAAGTTATTACAAATTCTCCAGACCATTAACTTGTTTCAGGCCACTTGAACAAAAAATTTAGGAAAAAAAATTAACATATTTCAAGAAAAATTAAAATAAAAGCTAATTTTTATTTAAAATATATCCGTATTTACTTGTGTATGAGTTTTTGTCTTCGTAGGATACCGTTAACCTATTCGCAGGTATGGCCAAAAAAAAATATTTTTTTTAACGGCTGTTTCAAATCTCAATTTTCAAATTTTTAAAAATTTTGTTAAACAAATTTCAGAATCTTTTGATCATCACATTGGGATTTATTGAGATCAAAATAGTCTCATTAAAATCGGCCCAAAAATATATAACATTTCGCTATCTTTTCTTTAGAAATTCAAAATATTGAAAAATTTGACCTTTCACGATTTAAGGTTATCGTTTTCCGATTTTAGTAAAACTTCCAGACCATATTTAAAATTACAAGGACTATAATATTATGAATAGGTTTTACTTAAAGTTTACAACATTAAGGAAATTGGGCTCATTCGCCTAAATATGGACAAAAAATTAGTTTTTCTTGAAAATCGCAAAATTTAAATCGCAGGTACGGAAAAACTGTATTGACATAATTTTTTCATATTTTTATTCCCTATTTTGATCTCAATAAATCCCAATGTGATGCTCAAAAAATTCTGAAATTTGTTTAACAAAATTTTTAAAAATTTGAAAATGGAAATTTTAAAATGCCGTTAAAAAAAATAATTTTTTTTGGCCATACCTGCGAATAGGTTAACGGTATCCTACGAAGACAAAAACTCATACACAAGTAAATACGGATATATTTTAAATAATATATTTTATAATATATTTATTAATAATATATATAATATATAATATATTTTAAAAAAAAAATATATAATAAAAATGTTTATTTTTGCATATATCTGCACTTTGACCTCGATGCGCGTCCAGAAATCGTTGACCGATTTGGCTCAAATTTTCAGCACTTAATATTTAGGCCTAGTGTCACAATAATTTTTTCCATACAACTGATTGTCACTTTAGTATTTATATGAGAGCTGTGGCCAATTATGGACCAATATTCACAAAATTCAGTATTATGATTTTTGAATACAAATTACTGATCTATGTACTATTTTAGTTTAATATATGGATGCTATGACCTATTATGGTCCTAAGTAGTTAAGGGCTATTTTTGTAGAATTTCATATAAACAACGCAATTAACAAGAGTGGACCTTATGTGGGAGCTATGCCGAATTATGCACCAATATTTAAAAAATCTTGTAGTACAATTCTTGGACACAAATTACTGATCGGTGTAAAATTTTGGTTGAGTGTAGTTTTTTATGGATATTTGTGCGGGGTAATGTGTTTTCCTGAAGTAGTTCTTATATGGAGGTTATGACCAATTATGGGCTTATCATCATAAAATTTCGTACATCGATTTTTGTATATATTGAATAAATTTGTTTTGAATTTCAACCTGATAACTATATTTGTAAGAAATTTATGAGGATATTAGTGATTTTCGGCAGTGGACCTTATATGGGAGCTATGGTTAAATATGGACCGATATTCACAAAATCCAGAAGTATGATTACTGGATTCAAATTACTGGATCTGTGCGTAATTTAATTTTGATATCGATATGTTTTTAATACTTTTTAAGGTTAATATCTTTTTTCGGAAATGGGCCTTATAGGGGAGCTATGACCAATTATCGGCCAATCTGCATAAAATTTGGTACAGTGATATCTATATATATGAGTATAATTTTTGTCGAATTTTAGCATGATAAATTTATTTATAAGAGATTTATGAGTACTTAACTGATTTTTGGAAGTGGACATTATATGGGAGCTATGGTCAAATATGGATCGATATTCACAAAATCCAGTAGTATGATTTCTAAATATAAACTATGGATGTGTGTGAAATTTTGTTTTGATATTGATATTTTTTTAGATATTTATGTAGGATATTGTGTTTTTCGGAAGTGGTCCTTATATGGGAGCTATAACCAATTATAGGCCGATCTTCATAGAATTAGGTTCAGCGATTTTGGAATATATGGGGATTATTCATGTCGAATTTCAACTTCATAGCGATATTTATAAGACATTTATGCTTATTTAAGAGATTTTCGGAAGTGTACTTTATAGGGGGGCTATGGTCAAATATGGGCCGATAAACGAAAAATTTTGCAGTAGTATGGGGGCTAGGAGAAATCATGGACCGATTCTTATAATTTTCACCAGAGTTACTCCTTTTATCATAAAAGTAACGAGCTGCAAATGTCCAAAAATATGTGAAAATTATCAATTTTTTTTTTTAGGTTGTCCCACATTTTCATTCATAACTTTGGTTCCACTGTACCGATTTCGCTGATTTTCAATACCAAACTGCTTAGGACAATAATAAACATTTTTCTTGCAACTCTACTAAGTTTGTTTGCGTATTTTGGACGGGAGCGTGTTTTACACAGACGGACATGACTCAATCGACTTAGAATTGCATAAGGATTAATAATATATATACTTTGTTGGGTCTCAGATGAATATTTCTCAATGTTACACACGGAATGACAAACTTATATATACCCTCATTCACCACTTATGGTGGTGGAGGGTTTTTATTGTGATGTCTGTAATTGTGGAAAGAGCACTTAGTGTTAAACAATCTTCAAAATGCCAGAAATATAGTATGTATCTTCCAGTTATGGGAGATAATCTTTTACGGAATCTAATTTATACTCACAATTTGACAAACTTTATATCTTGCATGTTGCAGTATTTGATTTTCCTTTGCACTATTGAAATATTTTTTTAAACAATTTTAATTCGTTTTTGTACAAATTTCTTTATTACAAATGTTTTTAACAATAAAAAATAAAAGTTTTGATAATGTAATAGCACGATTGCAATATGTATTTGTGTTTAAAACATAAATTTTACGCACAATTTATGTAATTATAAATTTAATTTATATTCTATCTATTATATAATCTTTCTACAAAATTAAGTAGAAAGATTTAGGTTTACATAAAACTTGTTTATGAAAAATTGAATCATATTTTTCTAGAATACACTTATAGTCCAGCTGGTCTGAATTTTTTTTACAGTGGGTCAAAGTTTTAATTTTTTGATCAAAGGGAGCAGTATACTAACTGAAAAAAATGTTGTATGTTAATGTCTAAGAATTCTTATTGTCAGAGTTATATTGTGGAATTTTATGGGGATCATTTTTGTGGAAGATCTTAACCCTCTAGCTCCTCTCCTTAGGGGACAATTTGACCCTTTTTTCGAGAAAATGAAAAAAAGTCCTTTCAAAAAGGACATTTAAGGATTAAAATATTCGACGAAAATGTTTGCCGGAAAATTACAGTGGGGGTCACCAAAGATGCCAAAGATGTAGATAAAGCACTTTACGCTTAATTAATAAAATTGCACGCCACCTTGGGTCTCACATTTTTTAAAAAAATCGCCAAAAATCTATTTATAATCCGAATGAGCTGATATTTAAAATATAAATAGCCCTAGAGAAGGTCTACAAAAATATGTATACATATGTAGATTCTCACTTTTAGGTCAAGAGTTATTCAGGTTTATTTATTTACTTTTTTTAATTTTGTTCGATCTGTTTTTAGTTTTTTAGATATGTCGGGCCTACGGTGGTTCGAAGTTGTTTTTTTAAAATATCACCTATATTCGCGATAAAATTTCGAATACTATAAAAACAACTTCCTAACAGTCATGTCGCCCTATAAAAAGTTACACGTATCCAAAGTTGGTACATGTAGAAATGGCCGTATTTATTAAATTTTTTCCCAAAAAAGTCCCTATATATTTTCTTTTGTAGAAAAAAATTTTCTTCGGGATGAAAGTAAAACTTGGCTCACTTAAGTGAACCTAGTCGCCTCCAGACTTATCCAAACTTTGCCAATTAAAAAAAAATTTTTGGTTTGAGCAAAAAATTCTAAAAAGGCAAAGCACCGATCCTCGAAAAAGCTCCATGCATGTATAGCCCTATATCTTATTTAAACACGTACAAAGTTCAAATACCCTCCCCACTATGGTGGTGTAGGGTATAATAAATATGCTTAAAATATGCTTAAACAATTTAAATATGACATACAAATTTTAAAAATATGCTCTTATGTTATTGTGCAGAAACATAAAATAATCAATGTCATGATCGTGCTGTAAAGTGACATTCAACCTTAATTTTCATATCTTAATACCCCAGCTGACTGACTCTATTTTACACGTATGTATGTGTTATTTGTAATGCAGAGAGAATTCAATTGGATACTTTAAATGTCGCATGTAATCTAGACAATTGCCACTTATGTGTATCTAAGTAGTCTATAGAGTAGTCACTTTTTGTGTATTTCTTTCTAAGTAATCCAATAGAGTCAATTGACCCTCTGACGATATTCACATGTTAAAATAACTACACACGTAGCTTGTTATGTAACTAGTTGTCACCCTAAATGATAGGCAAAATCACTAGTTCTGTAGAGTCTCCTGGAACTGATAGGAAATGAATGTCAGGAGCGGTAACTGTGTATGTGAAGTTACAAAATCTTTCTACGACAAATCGTACAAGTATGAAATTAGTATCGTGTATCATGTTGTCGTACTAACGAAGTATGAAAAATGTTTGATTTTTTGAGTGCGGAGCACAGTGGAAAATTTTGGTCATTTTCGGATCAAAAATCTTTAACATTTGAACGGATAAGGATTGTTATAAGATTTTTTTTCTTTGGATAGGTGGGACTTTAAGCTTTAATATTTATTATTAATCATAAAAATCGAATTATTTAAAAAAAATGCTATGAACGGTTAAAAATACATTTTTGATATATTTTTTTTAATATTTGTATAAAAGTTATAATACGATAGTACCTTTTAGACCGATTTCAAAATTATAAACAATAATGGAGAGGCATCGAATTAATCTTTCATAAATGTCTGCACATTTTATGAAATTATGTAAGTTTTTATAAAAAGTTTCGCATTTTTTTATTTTTTTCGTAATTTTTCAAATTCAAGTTTTCTATGAAAACTTATTTTTTTTAGCACAGTGTTTTAAAGATAATAGAGACAGAAATGAGCCATTACTTGTTAAAATCAGTTTATATTTGCAAAAGTTATTAAACTTTTTCGATAAAATTGACCTTGTAAATTAAAAATTGTACAAAAAATTTTTTTTATACTTTTAAATTTTTTTTATACTGAGGGAGAAAATACTACAAAAGGCGTTAATGAAAAGTTGAATAACTTTTAAAATTTTCATCCGGTTAAAAAAATTAAAACACTGTTTTGTTAAGATAAGGCGACCAGATTTTGAAAATGAAAATAGATGACATAAAAAAGTCAAAAAATTATTTGAATTCAACTTTTTTTACACAAAAATGTATGTACGTTCACATGTATGTATATTAGAGTGCTCCAAAATACACGTCGTCCTTTAATTTTAAACATACTCTGAAAGTTTTACTAAATTCGGAAAACGTTAAGGGTTAATCGTGAAGGTCAAAGGTAAAATTTTTCGATATTTGGAATTTCTAATTGAAAGATATCGAAACGTTATATATTTTAAGGCCGATTTTAATGAATCTTTAGAAAAATATAGCTTAAATTCTAGTATTTACAATAAAAGTACAAAAATCTAAATTAATCCTTAATAACACTTCGGCATCATCTGCAGCAATAACATGTGGAAACTTTTTTTTTGTTTTTCATTGAGATATTATTTTCTTTTATTAAGAGAACAAGCTCGCACGACATTTCCTATACGATTTGACAGAAAAAACCGGTTACCGGCGTGAAATAAAATTTGTTTTGATTTTAAAAATAAATATTGATCATGCTTTTAAATTAAATTATAGATGACAGCCAGTTAAAATAGATGATTGTCCTCTAAAAAAGAGGACGTATGGTCACCTTAGCTAAGAACTAAATTTTCTTTATACGTTTGTAGTTATAAATTTTTATAAGCTATCATAGCAATTAAAAGCAATTAAAATCAAAAAAATTGATAATTATTTTTTTTAAATTTCTGAGTTGCTTAACATTTTTGCATGCCATTTGTTTATAGGCACCAAAATGCAGCTAATTTTGATATATCTTTTAGATAATAAGTTAAACTTTAATTCTATATTAAAACTAGATCGGAGGCAAACGGCGCCAATAGTTAAAATCCTAGTCAAAGTTGCATAGGTGAGCCAAAAAACATTATATATGTATTTTAAATGAATATATTTAAAATCTGCTAACAATGTCTACAAAACTCATTACAAAGATATAATCTGAACAAGATTCCCTTTCCAACAAGGTATACAATTCTAAAAAAAATAATTATAAATATTAAAAAAAACGTCCTTGAATATGGTGTAATTTTAACTCCCCAAATCTTTAAAGTCGAAAGTAATGTGTTCTGTCGCCATTTTCGAATACTTCTGTTGACATAATAACTATAATTTCTGCAAATAATTATTGCTTGACTTCTTAACTTTACGATAGAACTTGTTTTATGGTTAATTTTGCAAAAATCAATTATGAGATACATACACCTTTATAATCCACTGTGCGGAGCTTCGATAAGTACAAGAATTAGTATCGTGTCTTATGCTGTCGTGCTACAACATTTAATTCTTCAACGGCTTATTCATATATGTTAGTTATTTTGTGATATGTTTTTATTTTTTCAAATGAAAAAAGATGTTACAACGATTTGTAGTAACGTCTATCTCAAAACCGTACTTCAACTAATACTACGAAAATTAGTATAGTTTATACCCAAAATTATAAATCGAAATTGAAATGAAAACAGATATGAATGTTTTCGATACATTTTTTATACATAAAAAAACTCTAAATTTTTTTGAAGCAAAATATTTTGAAATGATAATTTTCAATTGCTGATAGAGAAATAAAGAAGATTTAATGTCAGTTTCTCGATGTCGAAAGAAGTTAGTCGATAACATTTAATGCTATTTCTATAACAAAATCGACAAAAAACTTTTTGTCCAGACGACAAAAAATATTAAAAACTTGGATAATATGTTAAATATAACAAAACTAGATTTGGACGTTCTAGAAAAAGCATTTAAATCCGCCCCCTAGACATAACAAATACAAGAACAAAATTTCATTATTGAAATTCCCCTTATAATCCGATATCCTCCATCATCCTCAACTTCTAGAAAAAGTACCCAATTTGGTTCATAATCCCTTAATCTGACAACACTGCCAAACGCCAGTATACGGAATATTATTTTTTTTCGAACACTGGTTACAACAGGGTTTTAGTCTTTGCTAAGCAAACGCACCTTGTTAACAGCATGATTCATAGAAACTCTAATTCATAGAAAAAATAAATAAAAACACATGAAGAAATGTTTATTATAAAATGTACATATGTAGTTTATTTAAAACATTTAAAAACAATTTAATAGACTTGACAATAAAAACAAATAAACAGAATGTTTAATTACATTTAAATTAGCAAACATAAACAATTATTGAGAGTTTTGACAAGGTTTTAAAGATAGGTATTTATTTGTATTTGTAAATTTTACAAAATTATATTTACTTTAAAAGTTGTATAAAATTTTCTAAGAAAATATTGTTCTTTATTTTGGAGATGCCTTTTTTACAAAGAATTTTATTGATTTGTTTATTTATTTTTTGGTAAACCAATTTGTTTTTTCTTTTTTTTCATTAAATAACATTCATTTAAATAATTAAATATATAAAAACATAAATAATTTTACTATTGACTAGGTTTTTGTTTTTCATATTATTTTTGTTGTGATTACTTATTTTTTAAAAAAAATTGTGAATTTTGTTTTACTTATTAGTTTTTATATTCACTAGATTTGTATAAAATGTTTTATTAATTATTCTAACCAGAAAGAAATTTATATTTGTTAGACAAATAATTTCTCTAGAGTGCACTGGTTGTTTCACTTTTCTTTTTACATAAATGAAGTACATAAGAATTTATTTATTAACTTAAGGAGCAAAGTTCAGAATTTAAATAAATTAAATAAAACAATTACATAGCTTTTAATTTACTTTGTTTTTGCCTAGTTGTGATTTAAACATTAATATCAACATTCATTAAATTAAGTTTATAATTTAAACAGAGAAATATTCTTCTAAAAACTCGTACATATTTGGTAGACAAGCCAACGAGTTTAATTAAAATGGAGAATTGTTGTTTCAAAGCATTCGAGATTCGTATAATTAAAAAAGTTACTTAAATCTTAGACCACAAGGTTTGTAACTTGGCTTAATGTTTTTTGAGTTTTTGCAACAACCACATGTGAAGGTGTTTGATTTAAATAAATTATAGATGGGCCATCTATTGGCAAGATTAGGAATTGTGATTCTTTGTTTGTTGGTTGGTTGGTTTGTTTTTCAGTTGTGAAGAAATGATTAAATAAATAATTTAAAATAAAATCCGTTAAATAGAAATCTCAGTATTTTGTTGCTGTTGTGGTTTCTGTGATTATTAAATTAAAGTAGCACTTATTGTTCTAGTAGTAATTGTTAGTGTTCAATATTTCCTACGAAGTGTACAATTCTACACAATGATTTGTGACTATAGCAGTTGTACCATTCATATTTGTAGTTGCAGTTGCTGGAGTGGTGGTGGCTTCTGTTGTTGCTACAACCACTGCCTTGGCAGTTACTACCGGCTGACTCGGAGCAGTCGTGGCTGAATTTGTCTTTTTTGGATTCGTTTTTAATGCACTACGTTCTATGGTGTGACTTGTATCGATGGCAAGCAATGGCTGTTCAGTTGGAGGCGTTTTCACTATGCGACCCGGTGGTGTATTTACAATTGCTGTTGCAGGTGCTGGAGGCGCAGCCAAAACTACTGCACCTTGCAAAGGCGCTGGCGAACTATAGTGGTGATACGGATTTGTGTGAGTATGTCTGGTTGGTGGTGGATGTGGTGGCGGTAAAGCCATTTTATTGTGATAGGTGGGTGTGATGGGTGTTACGGGTTGTGGTGGACCAGCCGCTAATGCCGGATATTGCTTGGGAGTTGGCACCATGGTCATTGTAGGTGTCTTATTTGGTGAGAGTATTAAGCTATTTGTGTTCGTAGGAATTCCCACTGTTGGTGGACTTAGCGGTGACGCTGGATTACCGTAGTTTGTTGGTGGTACAGCGGGTATATAATCGAGAGAATACTAGAAAATACAAAACATTCATATTAATAACTCATTGTAGAAAATTGTCTAGTGATTTTCGAAGAAATTATTACTACAAAATTTACTAAGTTCTAACGTTTGGATTTTGATTCCATAAACAGCTTGAGGTTAAATCACACATATTTAAATCTTTCGTTAAATCGAATTAAAAAGGTTTAAATATATGCATACATTACTGTAACCATTATTTAGCATGTATTGGAATTTGGATGTCACCTAATACCACTGTGTGTAATTTTTTGAGTCATGAAAATATAACAATATACGGACACCACTACGTGATAAAAGACCAAAAAATAGGCCGTATCTCCCAGTTTTGCCCAAAGTCATGCTCTTTTTTATGGGCCACCAAATATCATTTTCTCAGCCTCATATCTGGCAAACAGTTCGGAATCTTGAAGATGAAGTATTTTTGATTTTATATGTCCACAATTTTTGATCTTTATGACAAGGGCTACAACTTTGCCTCAGAGAGTTAATCAAAATTCCGAACTGTTTGCAAGATATGAGCCTGAGAAAATGACACCGAGGACCCAAATCTTTGGGGGCCCATAGAAAAGTGCATGACGTTGGGCAAAACCGGAAGACACGGGTCTTATTCTTATTGGTCTTTTATCACGTAGTGCTGTCCGCATATGGTTACTATTTTCGTGTTGCACTGTGTAACTAGATGCTGAAATCTTTTGCAAAATTGGATAATGTTAAATGGTTCCACACTTTATATCAAGTTTCGATTTTTGGGTCAAAGTTGCAGTATTTACAAAAAAATATAAAAAAATTAAAGATTGAAAAAAATTAGTTCCACAACCAGTTCTAGAACGCACGTATATAGGCAGTTATCATTCTAGTTTAGCGTTGCGACAAATGATTTTTGTTTGAAATTGTCACCTTCGTAACAAGTTCTATGGAATTGTTACGAAGTCAGTACCCCTGGTTTTTGCTACAAATTATCACTCTCCGAACTAGTTCTACGGAAGCGATATACACACCATCTTGAGAACGGTTCTGGAAATAGATATTTCATCAATGTGTTTTATTCGATATTGTCATACTTGGATCCAGTTTAGGGAACCAGTTAAGGAAATGTTTGTTTCTTTTATAACATTACAAAAAAGTATTTTAAAATGCTGGCTTATCGACTTTTAGATCTATTTTTATCTCTCAAAAAAATATTTAAAAAAAGAATCGATGACAATTTGTTTTCAATGTTCTAGTTCTAAACAAATAGTACAAATTAAACTCTAGAATTCTTAAGAATCACAACATTGTTCTTAAGAATGGGTTCTAGAAGTAATTGCGATATAAATAGTTCTATGGTTGTTATCAAAGAATCTGAAGGGGTTCTGTTTAAGGTCGTTCTAGAACAAGTGATTTTTGAAGAAATTTAATTATTGGTCATAAATTTGTTAAAATTATTTCTTAAAAATACATTTCTCAGCTTATTTTTTAATATTTAATTTCAAATTACTTCGTTGAATGTCTAATTTACGATTTTGTAATTTAAAATTTCTAGGATACTAAATGGCTTAATCTGAGGTCAAAGTTGCCAAAATTATGTATTAAAAATAATAAAAAATATAAAAGGCATTGTTGGTTTAGAACAATTTCTGTATTCCATTGCAGCAGTGGGTCAATTTGTAGGCGTATAGCAAAATTGGAATCTACACAAAATTCTAAGAAAATTACCAAAAGAAAGTATTAAAATTAAAACCTAGCTCCCGCTGAGAGGCTTCAAAATACACAGTTAAGAAATTTTGATTTTAGCCGCTTATTTTGATATACAAAACAGATCCTTATCTAATGTCTAGCAGCTGTGATTATTCATATTTTTTAATTTTCACTCAAAGTGAAAAAATCGCCCAACTTTTAGAGACCAAAAAACAACTCTAGTTTAAAAATTTGGAATTAGGAATATTTACCTACCATAGGTGGTCCATGGCTGCCAGGCACATGAGTGGGTGAATGTGTGGGCTGATTGAAGTACGTCGTCGGAGATACAGGAGGACTTGGATATGGCCAATAAACTAAAGGATGTGGATAAAATGCCGCTGGATGGGGCGGCGGATGTGTAGGACCATGCGGATGATGAGGAGCACGATGAGGTGAAGCCAAAATGGGTCCTGGTGGAGGAAATGGACCAAAATGACCAAATGGAGGACCAATCACAGAGGCACCTAAATAAACAAATTTGAAATAAATTAACAAAAAATCTTTTAATAATATAAATTTAAACATAATTCAAAATGATACTAAATATTTATTTGATTTCCATAATTTTAATAATAATAAAAAAAAAACAATAATAGGGATATTCAATCAAACTCGTTTACTACTCATTTTTAAAATATATGTTGGCAAACATGAAAGCCTAACAAACAGTAGACGAGTGTAAATTAAAATTCATAATAAATCCATGATTATTAAAACTTAAATGTTTAGAACAAATTCAAAACAAACTCAAAATTATTTAATTAATTAATTCAGAAATTATAAATAAAAACAAAACAAAACTAAAAACAGTAAAGAAATAGTTCAAAGTGTTAAAAGTTATACAGTGTTTTTCAATTTTTTTTTATTTTGAAAAAGGTATTCGGTTAAATAGTGTTAAGAAAGGGAAGTCAGGTAAGGAAGAGAGTGAATAATATTAAATTAAAATTAAAAGCACTCACCGTAGCAAAATTTATTAAATTAAAACATTTATTTAAAAAAAAATTTAATAATTACCAGTGACCCACCATGAATAAGAAGACTGTTTTTTTTTTGCAATTCAGTATTTTTTTTTTGTTTTTAATTTTTATGCCACCAGCACCACCAATAAGAGTAGAATACAACTGACACTCTGGACCAAAAAAGTACGTACGATGATGAATATAATAATTATTTTGGTGTAAAAAAATAATAAATGTATAAAAATTAAACAACACACACATTTTAATGTAACTATGTAGTATAAACAATCACTTTTAATTAAAAAAAAAATAATAAAATAATAATTTAAACTAAAGTTATTATTATTATTATTATTTTGTAAGGAAGCTCCAGTGCTAAAAATAAATTCAATCCATTTAATATATTGAAAAAGAAACCCAAAACGTTACATACGACTTAATTTACCAAAAAAAAAAGAGAATATGAAATTACAATGCTAATCATATGTCAAAATTATGCTGCAAATGAAAAAATGGCTGCACTTATATGAAACATTGAACGTTAGACATGGGGTTTTGAAGTTTTTCCCGCAGATGCATATAATTTTTTAACTATTTGGAAAACTTTTAGATTTAAAAAAATAATACTAATAAATAATAATAAGATCCCAAAATCCATAACGATTAAAAATCCATTGAAAAATAATTTTGATGGAATTTTCAAAATTTTAAAATAAAGGTGCTGGAGTTCTTGAAAAGTCCAACAATCTAGAATTTTATAATATGTATATAAGTTAATTTTTAAAGCCATATTAAAAAGCTAGCACAAAGTACTGAAAACAGTACTAAAATATTTCAAACGTTATAGGTTTACAAAATTGAATTTCCAATTACACAGGTCAACGGGAAAAAATGTGCACCATAATTGAGAAGCCGCAGATACTTTTTTGAAAATTTAAAAATTTTGGGAAATTTATTTTTTCTAGAAGATCAATTCAAAATAAATTTGTAAAAAAATCGAAAAAGTACTTTTTGTTCTGCGGCTACTCAATTGTACTACTGGAACCACAATACATCAAAATTGTGTAGTGGTTTAAAAAGCCTCTAATATTTTTTCTATTTTGTTGCCCTGTGTAATGTCTTCAAATCAAATGCATACAATTTTAAATATTGATTTCGAAATCTTATATTCCAATAGCTAACTTCAAAGTCCGTTAGGGACCTTGAGAGGGAAGGGGATTTGGTTGATTGGTGGCCCTTATTTAACACTATTTCGATTTTCAAAGGTGTTCAATAATTTGTTCCGTCATCTACAAATCAAATGTTCAAAAGTTTAGCAGCTAACCCATTGTATGTACAATAATTAAAATTTGCATATTTAATTTTCATTTATCAATTATTAGAATAGAAAAAAAGTTGTATAATTTTTTTTAGCAATTTTGTACTTTAAAATAAAAATTTTAAATATTTTAGGAAAACAAAATTTAAAAATTTTCAAAATTTTTTTTTAATTTTTTAAAATATTTTTTTTTTTGAAAAATTATGAGTGAAAAAATATTTTTTTTTGGTGAAAAAAAATCGGTATAAAAAATTATTTTTCCCGATTTGGACCCATTGTAGGTCCTACAGACTATGGCCTTATATTTGAAAATATCTATAATTAGATATCCTTATTCAAATATAGAACAAAAATATGCCAAAAATCGAGGTTGTCCTGGTTTTTTCCTTATATCTCAGCCAGTTGCTGGCCGATTTTCTCGATTTTAAATAGCAATTGATGTATGAATCATGTATGTAAATTATTTGGGGGCTACGGAAAGTTGATTTCAACATACAGACGGACAGACGGATATGGCAATATCGACTCTGCTATCTATAACGATTCAGAGTATATGTATATACTTTGTAGATGCGCAAATGGAAAATGTAGAAATTACAAACTTATAAATATATACCCTTGCCTACTCATGGTGAGGGGTATACAAATTTTGCAAATATTAAATTTGGGATTTGAGATATGCTTGAAAGTTTTGTTGGTATAAAGTTATACTGGGTTAACTATGTTTTGCTAAAATTTTAAGCATTTGGTTTTAGATGACCGATAACAAATTTAGACCTTGGGGTCACCGAAAAAGTCCAATATACATAAGAGCCAGTTTAGTGACTACTTTAGAAAACTGTAGATCTAGAGAAAGGGTTTAGAGATATACCACCATGTAACGTTTAATGTTAAGATGTTTTACAATATTCTAGTTGATGTTACGAGGAGCAGGAGAAAATTACTTACAGCTTCAAATAGTCGGAGTAATACTCTATTTGTTAACACCATCCACAATAAAAAACACATACAAATAGTTATAGATAAATTAAATTAAAATTAATAAATAAAAAAATAAATAAATAAAATTGTATGCGTAGTTTTCACTGCATCAGCACCTTGAACCCAAGATTAAAAAAAATCCAAAGAATTTGTTTTTTATTTTGATTTTAATTGAAGAAATGTGGGCGGACGTTACACAGACACACACGTAGTTACATATGCAGGTAGTAGAGATGTTTAAATACAATTATAAAACTAAACTATAAACTAAAATAATAATAATAAGTAGTAAATAAATGTACTAAATATGTTTAAAGTATATTTAAGCCACCTTTGAAACCCTTCTATTTATTTTTTTGTTTGATTCATTTATTGTTTTTATTTTTTGTTGCTGGAAACCACCAAAATTTTTTGTTAATTTTTCAATACCAATTAAATGGAAAACTTGTACACACTCTAACTCAAATGAATACAAATTCCACCATTCAATTAATAAATCAAAAGAGTAAGAGAAAAACAAAATTATAAATAAATAAAAATAAAGGAAAAAAATACACACACACATAAAAATGCTAAATAAATGAATGACACCCTACAGGAAAAAAAATTAATTTAAATAAAAATGCGAGTTAAAAACACTAGAGAATTATACACACACACATACAAACTAAATTTTGAAGAAATGTTTTGTTTTTGTTTTTTAAGATGAATATATTATATATTTTTGTTGTTGTTCTCTATAAACAATATTTTTAAGTAGATAAAATGTTTGTTTTTTGTAATATTTAATATTTATTTAAGTAAATAATTCAAAATTAAGAATGTGGGAAGAATATATTTATGTTGTATTATTGTAAGTAAAAAAAATAATTAATTAATTAAAATTATTTAATATCAAAACGAAATTAAAATGTATTTTTTGTTTTTTTTTTTGTTAAATTGTAAGAATGTAAAGCCAAATAATGTTTTACTTTTTGTTTTTATTCTAAATAAAACATTTCAATAGAATTTTGGTTTGACTCCGTTTATAACCGGAGGTTAATTAAAAAGGCACTTTTGTCATATGAAATGCACCAAAATTCTTTTTTTATGCTTAATTTTTGAAATGTTTTAAAATATTATTCATGCGTTTTATTATTTTAACTTAAAGATAATTTTTTTTTTATTATTTTTTTAAATAATTTACTCTATTGAAAGCAATTCCTTTTTTGAGCAAAATATATTTCAATTTGTTTTTCAATTCGTTTCTAGTACTTTAAGTACATTTTATAAAAAAAAGAAATAAAATTGTAAATTTAAACTAATATTTTTGTATATGGAAGAAGAAAAAACTAAATAAATAGTGCAAAAGATTTGAGAATATTTGTTGATATTTCATATTTGCATGTAGGTTGCAAAATCATTATCTGTAAATGTATAATTGTTTTTTGAATAATCCAAGTACCTTCGAATCATTCAACTATATGTTTCATATGTCGAATTTTAATAAAATAGAAATGAAAATAAAGAAGTTTCTCGCTAAGGTATTTTTGTAGACAGACAGCTTTGTTTGGGTCAGTGGATTTTTTTGATAGATTTTAAAATACATAAAGCGTTTTTAATTTGAGCTCCCTATCTTTAAATTTCAATAGAACAAAGTATTTTTAAGATATCATCGACAAATTTTATTCGTTTAAAAGGCCGAATGCATTATTTGTGGCATCGTGTAAATGTCCGACAAGGCTTTCGAAATGTCCAATTTTCCATCACTCTGTCGCATATTCTGAATTTGACTGATGTCACGTATTTGTTGGCTTTGAAGGTCGCTATGTGGCTTATTCGTATAGACCTGCGACTTAAGAAATCCCCACGTGAAAAAATCGGACGAGGTCAAATCTCGGTGGCCAGTTCACATTATATCCACATAAGAAAACCATGTCCACAAATTGTTCCTATTGAAATCACATATGGTGTACACCGTTGATGGTGATGACCTTGCCAGCGTCGTTGTCAAAGAAATATGTCCGATGACACCGCCAAAATAAGAAGCAATCATGAAGATTGAGCTTTTTGGGACTTCGAGCGCTTAAGAAATCCTAATGCCGTAATTTTTTAATTGAAAACAGATTCATAATTTGATTTTGACCCAAATAATTTGTATAATTATGTTTCTGAATAAAACCTGCTGAAATCTACTTAAATCGATGATAAATTGCCGAAGTTTTAAAAATTTTAGTTTTGCTAATAATTTATACCCAGCATAAAAAATATGGGGGTATATTGAGTTTATCATTCCATTTGTAACAAATCAAAAAGTATTAATCGGAAATGTTTTGTATTGAAAACGGACAAAATCGGTCAAGTAAAAATAGTTGATATTTTTCGAAATTGTTTTGAAAAGGGTAAGTATTTCAAATGAAATATGTTCCCTTTTCACATTCTTCGTCCATCAACTTTGTTCACTTGAAAAATTTCACAATGTTGTGCAATTTTTAGAATTAATTTTGTTAACGAATAAAATCAACTATTGTGAATAAAAAGTTCATGGGAATATCACGATAGTAATTTTCAATTCGAGGGGAATGGATATTTCATGGGAACATAAATTTCACATGTTACTGCCGATAGGAATGATTACATGAAACTTTTCACACATTTTTCTCCTGGTAAAAAGACAAGCTCTGTTGAAAATGATAAGAATCGGTCAATGTCTCAAGAATCGGAATATGTCTCTGTGTTACATAAATGGCTACAGATTTAATTCCATGTAAAACAAATCATAAAATTAAATTTTGTTTGAATCGGTCCATATTTGACCATAGCCCCCATATATAGCCCACTGGAGATGAGCGATCCCGTGATTTTTGAAGAACGTCGTTCTCAGTGAACGTGATTTATAAATCACTATTCTTTTAAACAGTGACCGTGATCACGTTTTGTCTATGTTATGCAAAATAACAACAATTATGTATTATTTTCATTCTTAAATATGTTCTTATGTTAACCAAAAACTAATATTTGCTGATTTAAAAACGTCTGTTAAAAAAACATAGGAAAATAACAGAATTAAGCAAATGCAACAACATTTTAAGAGAACTAACTGATATGTTACTTAAAATTTTATTTTATACACTGTGTTGCAGATATATAAAATTATGCGCTTAAAAATATGCAGTAACTGTTGTTACCAGTCAATGTTGAAAATATTAAAGAACGACATTTAACAGTTTGTTGAAATACGTAAAAGAACGACATTAAAGTACCTGTTACTTTCTCCATTTGTTACCAGTGATTTTTAAAAACGTTACCAGTGAATGTTAAATAATATAAAAGAACGACATTTAACAGTATGTTGAAAAATGTGAAAGAACGATATCAAAAGTAATTGTTACTACAGTTTTTCCAGTGATTTTTCAAAAACGTTACCAGTGAATGTTGAAAAATATTAAGGAACGACTTAAATGTACCTTTTACTTGCTATATTCAGTAACTGTTGTTACCAGTGGTTTTTAAATCACAGTGATTAAATTACAGGTATGGAAATATCGCTCATCTCTATAGCCTACTCCTTTAAATCACTTAAATACGCATCAATCTCTTACAAAAATCGATATCAGGTACAAATATGAAAAAAAGTAATTCCCATATAAGAACCATTTCCGAAGAACACATGTAAATATGGATTTTAAACAAAACGACAAACCGTATTATATTATAAATACTGGTTTTTATTTAGCATTTCGTACTTTTATAAAAAAAACTCGCATATCTCAACCTTTGATAAATTTTTTAAAATGTTTTTAAATTGTAGCCACGCCCACTTTTGTAATATTTTTAAATGTGGGAGTGGTTGGTTAAATTGTTTAAATTTTAACCTTTTTGTTATAAGTTGGATTTAATACAATACAATTGGTCAATTCATAAGGTCTTGTCATAATGTCCTAATATTTCACTACTCTGCGGCTCGGCTTAACCGACTCTTAGGCGTTCGGCGCACATCCTCGGTTGGTTACGATAACACAATAAACATAGCATACAGAGTAGTATTATTTTAGGACATTTTTGCTTGAATGGCAATAACAACCTTTTTAAACCATTGTGAAATATTAGAACATTATGACATGATAGGAGACCTTGTGAATTGACCAAATATGTATGATATTTGATCCCAAAATGTATATCAAAAAAAGCTACGAAGGTCAGCAGTCTAATAAAGATATAAGTTTTCCCCTTGATTGTAAAATAAGGAGGAAAAATTTGTATGAAAATCATATTAGCTTTTTTTGATACCCATTTTGGGATCAAATACATTTATTTGAATTTTAAAGGACGCATTATTAGTCTCTACTTTCAGATATTGAAAATGTCCAGGTTGTTAAACACATTTCCAGGTTAATTTATTATTAAACCAGGACTTTTCTAACTTCCAAATAAAAAACATGATTTCATGAAACCTTTTTCAATATAAAATCCCAACAAAAATAAAGTAAATTTCATGAATTCCACATAGTTTAATACGAGCACTAGTATGAGACGATAACCCAGCAATATTATAGATAGAGCGCAAAAGTTTGACATAAAAGCAAAAAATTAGGAGGAGAAAGAAATAGAACAATAATATTGAAATTGTTGTCTAGTGTACATGGATTAGTGATGACAAAAACAAAACATACATTTATATAATAAATTACAGAAATACTTAAATAAATACGAGTAATTAAATTTGAATCTATACAACATAATGATTTTGCAACTAACACCAACAAATTTTTCATTTCCCCTTTTTTTTCTCACGCACAATTATAAATATTTTATATTATTAAATATCATGGTAGAACCAACCAGGTACAATTATTAGGGAGAGTTTTCAATATTTACCCCTACAACGTCAAATAACGCATTTACTCTAATCACTTTTTATTTTGTTTTCTCAATGTTTTATTTGGAAAAAAATTAATTTGAATTGAATATTTTAGGAAAAAAAGAAAATACACAAAAATTTGTTTAATTATTTTTTTTTGTCTTAGACATTTCGTTTTGTTTTTTTTTTCTAATTTTCTTTTGTTTGACGTTATAGGGAATGTATAATTGAGAACGTACTTTCTAATAATTGTACCTTGCTTGTTCTGCTATGATTAAATATGTTTGTTTATAAATAATGTTTTAATGTAAAAAAAGAGAAATAATTTTATATTTTTCTTTTGTGTAAAACAAAAAATATAAAATGTAAGTAAATAATTTAAGTACACATTAAGAAGAAATTAGAAAAACAAAAGAATTAAAAAAGTTATAGCAGTATTAAACAAATTAATTAATAGATTTTAAAAGACAATTTCATATTAAAAGTTTTGTGAAAGAGGTTATTAATAAAATTTATATTTCATGCTTTTGGTTTGGGTGTTATTAAAGAAAGAAATGTCAATATGGATCATTAAAGATCATAAAGATCAATTTAATATGGATCATAAAAGTTTATAAGCTGCCTTCAGAAATTTTCTTTTAAAATTTTAACCAAAAGTATGAAATTTGTAATTTTTTTCTTTGCTGAAATTGTCATTTAATTGAACAGTAAGTAATTAATTAAAACTTGTTAAAGTTTTAGGAAAAGTTTTCAATAAAGAGCAATTATTTCAAAAACTAGATAATAGTATATTCAGAATTTGGAAAGTTACTTGAAGATGACAAGAGAAACAAATGTTGTTTCAACATTTAAATTGAAAATGAGCCAACCATTAACTAAATAGAAGTGATTAATTTCGATTTGATTTTGTTTTAAATAAAATAAGTAGTTTATACAATAATCTTAAAGCCTGAAAAACACAGTTTATGTTTTGTAATAATATTTGCGAAATTAAAAAAAAAAAAATTTATAATAATTAAAAAACACACTGCAAATGCCCAAATATGTAATAAATATAATATGTCAGACCATTTTAAATAAAAATTAGATTTTATGACGTCTTTTTTTTAAAGCAAAATTGTATGCAAAAGCCAACACCAGACATTAATCAAACACGGTTAAACATTAAACAAATTATACCAATAATAGTTAAATTAAATTAAAGTAAACTTAAAAAATTAATATAAAAATAAATTTTAGATTTTGTTTTAAAATAAATTGCACTTAGTAAAAGAGTTTTAAGAATTCTCTTGTATAAGAGAAATAATAAAGAATTATTTGTTTAAGATTTATGGAATTTGTTGAACAGTGTTTGATTAATGTTAGCCTCTTAATGTCTTTTTTAAGATTCTTATTTTTGCTGAATTAAAGTTTACAATTTTTTAAACCAAATCTCAAAACCCAATTAAATATTTTAGAGATAGTCTTTTGTTTAAAGTTGCCAAAGATTGTTTGATTTGTAAGGAAATAATTTTGTTTAAGTTTAATTCCTTTTTTGTTTAATTTAAGTAAAAGTAATGTATTTTTTTATGTATAATTTATAAATTTGTGCAAATGCTTCAGTTTTTTTTTTATAAAAAAAAAGTTTTAAGCTTAAAACTATTTTTTCTTTTTTTTTCAAAATATTAAACTTAATAAAAGAAATAAAATGTTTATATTCCAAAATTAAACTTAATTTTAAGTTAAATGTAAAAATAATAAACAAATAAAAATTAAAAAATAAATTGTTAAACCCATGATAAATAGTTTAAAGAATTTAAATTTCAAGTCATAAAAGAATTCAATCAATTATTGTATGAATGTAAAATGATGTAAATTAGAAGAATTGATAATTAAATTATTATGTTTTTAAAGTACATATCTTTTTTAAATATTGCAATCGTACCGCCCTTGTGCTGGCAAAGGGTGGTTGGTTTGTTTGTGGGAGGAAGGCCGTTTGGAAGCACTTTAATTTTATTTTATAACTATAAAATTGGAATGTCTTGAGCAAAGTAATGGAGCTTATTTTCTTAGATTTTTTCACTCTAAAATTTGTAAAAGTAATAAATATATTTATATGTATATAAATTGTAATAAAGTATGCAACTACTGCTATGCAGTCATTTTTATATTCGATTTAAATTCAGATTAAAACAAACTTCACAGCCAGTTTTTAAATGCCGTGATTATAAAATTGATAAAAATTACCCGGTTGACGGGTCAAAACACGTTTGGCTGCACTAGCAGCGGCATTGGCTTCCTGTTGGAAGGCGTTCTCGTAAGAACGTTTCATGGAATGTGGCAAAGCAGCAACAGCTGCTACATTGGCTGCATTGACAGCAGCTGCTGTTGCAGCGGCATGCATGCCACTGGTTGTAGTGGAGGCAGCTTGTTGCGGCATAAGGCCTGCAAATTGATAGCTCTGTTGGGCAGGCATATAGCCCAGGGGAAAGGGTTGGAAGTAGGGGCGTGGCATAAAGAGAAACTGAGGCTGGCCAGCACTTGTGGTACTGGCCTGACCCATAGCTGCAGCAGCGGCAGCAGCATTTTGCTGCTGCATAAACAAGTGATTAACATTTGTATACATTTGATGCTGCTCCGCGGCTGAGGCGGCAGCAGCTGCCTGTTGGCGTGCCATCAAATTGTGTTGAGCAATAAATTGAGCTTGTTGCTGAGCAATCAAAGCCGAGTTAGCGGCAGCTGTGGCCGCTGTAGGGGGAGGTGGTAAAGAGAGGTTAAAGGGAAATGTCATGGCGGCTTGAGGGCTCACAGCTGAGGCTGAGGCTGTGTGAACGGGCAACTGATTGGAGTGACTGGTTAAAGTTCCCACAGCTGCAGCTGCATTTTGTGCAGCCACGGCTGCAGTTTGAGCCATGGACGGATGTGGTACCGCTGACGGCGGTGCTGTTGCTGCCATATATGGTGACATGCCACCGGCGGCAACAGCTACCGACTGAGCTGTGGCCGGCAAAGATAATTGGGGTGGCTGTGAAAGGGCCGCTACTGCTGCAGCCACAGAGGGCGGCGATTGCAAAGCATGGGCATGAGCATGAGTGTGAGCATGCGTATGAGGACTAATAGTTTGTGCGTTGGCCGGCGGTTGTTGTGCTAACATACCCGGTGATAAAAGTGATGGTTGTTTGCCAGCCCCCAAATGGGGGTGTGCATGAGCTGCTGGTACTGGTGATTGCAGGCCTCCATTCAGGACCATATTCATATCGTCTCCGGAACATTGGAAAACTTCAATATAACGATATTTCTTACCAAACACCATGAACTGATGATGTTTTCGTTGGGCACACAAACGGGCTGATTCCTCGGAATCCATCTGTATAAATGCCTCGCCACTAGGTTGACCCTGAAATTAAATAGTCAAATAAATAAATTAATTGAATTATTTATTAATTAGCCTGAGACAATAGTCATGGAAACATTAGACTATAATTTGTAATTAAAGACTATGGCCGGGTAACTTAACAAAATTTTAATTATCGTCCTATTCTAACTTACCTGTGCATTGATGACCATATGAACACCTTGGAATATAATATGTTTGGCAAAATCATCTAGGAAATGTAAAATGTGTTCGACAAGAGCTTCATAGGGCAATCCTCTTAAACGTATACAATTTTTAGTAGTACCCGAAGTTATAAGATGCTAAAAATTTTAGAAAATTAAAAACAAAAACATATGTATTAGATTTCAATTAAAACGCTAAAATTACACTAATAAAATATGGTAAATAATTTTACTTGTGGCAATAGAGACAACTGCATGGTTGGCAATTGAGCAATTAATGGTGGCTGATGATTTGGTTCATATGTCTTGGGATCCAATGAACGATTCAAAACCTGTTGAACTTCCGCTGTGGTCGATCTAAACAACTCTATATAACGTTGACCTATCGATTCTCGATGGCGGGCCAAGGCCTTGGGGGCATCGCCCTCATTAGCAAATAAAACAAATGCATCGCCAGTAGCCCGACCATCGGGTTTCTTTACAAATAGAACACCCTCAGTGTTATCCAGCACATTGCAGGGATTTTCGCCATTTGTGAAAAAGTCCAACTGGAAGGGGTAAACAATTATGAAAATATATTATTTGCTTAGTAAAAAGAGAAAATTCTAGATTGTTTGGGGTTTAGTTTCGTACTTACCACTTGTTTAGCTGTGCAATCGTAGGGCAAGCCACGCATACGTATTATAACTTGGGCACCTTTTGAGAGGAATGCCTGGGCTTCGTTAGAAGCACCGCCAGCTACTGATAGGAAGTCATCACCGGTAGCACGATAAACTTCTATATAACGATTGCCGATGTGGTGTTTGTGTCGTTTCAATGCCATGTCCCGATGTTCTTGTGAAATAAAGCGTATCAAAGCTTCGCCGTTACGACGACCTAAAGGTGAAAGACACAATGCTACGCCACCTCTGTAAAAACAAAAAATAATAATAAATGTGTAAGTATTAAGAAAGAAAATAAAAATATAAATTTGTTAATTTTAATAATTGTTAAGTCATCTTTCATAAACAGAGGAGATAAGATCATACATTAACGACTAGAGTTTTTCTTTTCCCGAACTTTTTCGTTTCCCGGTAAATCCGGATTAATTTTGAAATTTTCCGGGATCCCGGGAATTCAATTATTCAATTTTAAGAATGTAGACTTCGTTAGAAATCTAAAAATTGTTTTTGATTTTAAAAAGTAATTGGATGCAAATAAAAAAGTTAACAAAAATTTAATATAAAGAGATAAACTGACTCGATTTCTATTTTTTGTTATATACAAACCTGTCAGCAATTGTCAATTTTCATTAGATTTTGTTCTACTTTCGTTATGTTCTAATTAATTCTGTTAATTCGCAAAAAATAAATATTTCATTTTCTAATTTTGAATTGACAATGTTTTGTTTATTAAATCAAAAATAAGATAAAGATGTTAATTAAAACTTGAAGAAAATCCAATAATATTAAACAAAATTCAATTCCACGAATGGAGGTTTCATTCCAAAAATTTTCGTTTTACTAAAATAATTCCACTTTCGATCGGAATAGAATTCTGTGAAAGCCCTGAACATTCACTAGTTTTTGGAATAATTTGAATAATGCACTTGTTATTGGTCTATTTAGGTTAAAACTTTTTTATTGTATGAATCTTCTGTATCTGTTTTGGCGCTTTAATCATCTTTTAGAGAAAGTCAAGTTCAAAAAACATCACATTAAACTAAGGAAAATAATTCCCGGGAATTCGACACAGACTTTGAACCACCAGTGTTAAAGAGAGATCCTAAGGAATTGACTTTAAATAAACATTTCGGAAACTGTCAGTCGGACGGAAAACATTTCAATTTTATTTTCTGAGTACTCATACCATGGGACTTTGTGATATGGGTATTGAGGATAATGAAACACTACATGATTTCAAGAACATATGGTCAACACATAGTTGTGTTTGAAGCGAGTATTAGAAAAGATTTTATCTTTTTAATTATCTTGTAACTAAATTGAAAGCTAATTGCTCTCTAATAATAGTCTTGGTGGACAAATGGGTCAAATCTCAGAGGTGTATTAGATCGGTTCTACGCATTTGGCACTGTGTGAGAAGTAGTTTTTTGTATTTTTAAAATGAATTTCTTGAACATATCTCTGTATTAGATTGAATTGAATTCCATATATCCAAAATGGTTTTAAAATGGATTTAAACAAGATAACTTTGCAGTCAAGGCTTAATATTGATTGGTCACTGATAAACCACTGAAAAGAACATGCTTTTAGCTTCATGTGAAATATCTTGGTTTCTATATGATAATGGAAATAAAATCGTTTTTCTAAGTGAAACATGATTCCTGATATGGAAAAACTGGAATTATATAAGGGATAACTTAGATGACACTGGGTATATATGATAGCTGATGTGAGTACTAGATTAGCATATATTCTTAACTGAACAATATATCGAAACAGACCGGAGTTGGCTTGGACCGATTTAGTGTCCCCCCACTACGGCCTAACCTAAGTACTAACTACTGTTATGCGAACATAAACTCAATATTTTATTAGTTTATTATTAAATTCAGAATATTAAATATTTTAACCTATTAGTTTACAATATCTTTCCAAGAAAATTATTACTAAAACTATGTAAATACCACGTTTTAAATATGGAAAAATTTTAATTAGGAATTAGTAATCAGAGAAAAGATTAGAAGAGATTAAACACTTAAAATAACTACATTCATATACTCGTAATTATTAGAATGATTGGCATTTGTTTAGTTAAATCCCAGCAAAAAAATTAGGAAGTGTTCTAAAATAACAATTTCATTGCATACCAAGTAGCTAAACTTATTTATTATTTTAGTTAGTTAGTTATATTTTTCACATATCTAATAATTTGGATCTAATTTCTCACTAGTACACCAAAAAAATACAAATAGCATATTGTAGAATATTTCTATCAATCCAGCAATTTGGATCACTTCCCCCTTATTTACGACAACCTCGTGTTAAATTCATTGGTGTATCCCCCAAATTTGAACTAATTACTTCAAGTTGTATTTCAACAATTATTTTGTTCAATGATTGGTAAAATCAGGTAAATATCCTAGCATTTTTTACTGGGATATTTAGTAATAAATATATTTAATTATTTAGTTATTTAAATAATAAACAAACGTCAAAAGAATTGCCTTATAACAATTAAGTAAAGATCAGAAAACAATTTGACACAAGAGATTTCAGTATCAGCCGCATATTCATGGGCTGGAATTAATTTGTAAAATTGTCCATTCCGAATCCGTATTTTTTATTTTCCTGAATCTAATTTTTTATTAAATAATTGACAAATTAAACACAAATACGTTTTATATAAAAATATTTAACAAACAAAATTACACTCACTTATTTGTTGTATTAAAAATCAAAATGATGAAAGTTTTAAGTTAAGAAAATGAGCAGAATGTTGTAAACCTTTAGAGATTTGTTATCAGTGCGTGTTTGACCTACAGTGTGCACTATAGCTCAAATCGTAATAGAGATCACTGACAAGAGAACGAGAGATGAGTGATGAGTGATTCAGCATCAAATCAAATTATAAAAACAGAAAAATATTAAAGTAATGAGTGTTTATCAGTTGATTACTTATATATACATATGTATGTATAAACGTAACTACATTAAGTATTGAAAGAATTACAAACAAATAAATGGTGTGCAATGCAAACTCAAAACAAATCATGAATCAAATTCATTGAACATTTATTTTCTAGTGTGAGAATGTCAAGGACTTGAGCTGTAAAATATGGTAAGTGGGCTATATGGACTCAATTTTATCTGATTCTATAAAAGAAAACTAATTTACAATATTACCCAATTTAGAAAGACTTAGCAAAATTAAAGAATCTAGAAATCTGGGGAATATTAACAATCTGATACAAAAGCTAAGTTATATGTGTTCAAAGTTATATGTGTTCAGGAATCCCGCAATTACCAAAAAAGTGTTGAAAAATCCTAAAAATGGGATTTATTAGTTTATTATCCATAGTAGGGGAGGGGTGATCGAAAATCTTTTACAAAATAATTAACAACATATTGGGTCATCTAAAATGTGTAACTATATTTTAATATCGCCTATGCGATTTGTGAACTTTCGCACAAAATTTTAACCTGAAATAAAAAATAGGCGAAATTTGGATTTGGAAACCTGGTCCCCTCGGTATCAACAATTTTCAATTTTTTTTTCATTTAAGATATTTGATGTAAAGTTAGCTCTTCAAAAAGTATAAATTTTGTATATATCATCTAAGAAATTGTTTAGATAACTTAAAAAGATAAAAATTACCTTTTTTCCCAAAAAACTAGCGTAAAACAACATTTTTTAATTTTTTTAAATTCAAATGCATATAACTTTGGACTGAGTAATGATTTTTAAACAATTCTTTTTTTATTTGAACACATTTGCTTTTAGTTAAATAAAATAAAAATTGTGAAAATTGGGAAATATTTGGACCCGTTACTATCAAAAAACTAGAGTAGGGTGGGTAAAAATGTTGAAAATTTAATTTTCAAATGCGAATATCTTCTAAGCTATAAGAGTTAATTGGTTTTTTGTAATGCTCGAAGGGGAAGTTCTATATATGGACATTTCTCTGGGTCACGAACGTACGTTCATACGCTTTTGATGTCCAAAGAATAAAGAAAAAAATCTTTCCCTAACATTTTTTTTGCGATTCGATATCATTTTGGTAGCTCTATGTTTAGTGCAAAGGATGGATTCCATGGACTTTAAGTTTTCATAATTATAGTTATAAACATGTGGTAACGAACGTACGCAAAATAGAAGTCAACTTTAGCTGACAGTAGTGAAATGTAAAAATCTGCGAAATGGAACCGAATATTTAAAAGCGATTAATTTATTTTAAAAGTGTATTACTGTAGGTCTCTACACTAAGTAACATTTATGACCGAAAAGTCCAATTTCGGGAGGACATTTGTATGGGGGCTATGTGAAATAATGGATCAATTTCAGCCAGTTTCAATAGGCTTCGTCCTTGGGCCGAAAAAATTACATGTACCAAATTATATCGAAATACCTTCAATAAAACACGATGATTATCAACATTTTATTTTTTGATCCTGGTTGACTAATCGGAGGAAATATATATGTATTTTCTTTTTAAATTAGAAGGCAAACCAAGAAATAGTATCGTATTAAATATTAAAATACCTGAACCCCTGACAGCGCCCTTGGTGGGCCCATGTGGCCCTAATTCAAAACTTTAAGTCGACAACACTTCCTCTTTGCGTATGTCAAATTTCAAAAAAATCTAGCTCTGAACTAAAAAAAAACCTTGAGGGTTTTATTATGGAAAACGTCAACTTTCATTTGCTTTTGGTTTCATCCCATTCCGTTTCGGAAAGTTCGATTTTGTATCACTGTGTTATTATTCACAAATTGCAAGTCATTATTAAATTTTTGACGGATGAGTTTTTTAAAGAGTTTTGGTTTTAAAAAAAATTATTTTTTGAAAATTTCCATTAAATATTCTAATTGTAATTTGATATTTGAATCATTAATAATTTAACTAACATGATCTTGTAAAATCACTTTAACAGTGATACCCACTCTAGCCTATTTTATTTCGATTTTTTTAATGTAAATTTATTTAATAAATTCCACCAATTCAAAGCCTTTTTTTATAAATACTGACAGTTTTTCAGCTATAGATTTAAGAGAAATACGTCAAGTATTTATAAAAATCTAGATAGATAGATGGAACAAATATATTTCAAATAGGCAATAGACATAAACTAATTTTGAATGCAAAATAGTTAGCAATCGAAAGGAAAGAAATCATTTTACATACAAATAAGATTGAATATATTAAAGAAAATAACGAAATAAATATTTGCATTTTATGTTTACTTACTTGGCGACGTTGAGACCACGAAAGAATTTAGCTATATCCTGATCACTGCTTTGCCAAGGTAGACCACGGGCTCTCACAATACAATTGCCATCAATTTCATCATCAATTGAACTGAAAATCAAAATAAAATTAAAATTAGATAGAAAAAAATGATAATGAATTTTAATAAAAAAAAAGAAACAGATTTAAGTTGTTATGTTATTAATATTATAATGATTATTTATTGTATTCAAAATACATACATATGTAAGTAATTGTAGTATATGAAGATTATATGAATTTTCATTAAAAATTAAATTACATGTTCATATGTACGTTCGCATTAAATACAAAAGTGATTACTTTGTTTTAAATATTATTTTATTATTACGAATTTTACAATTTTTATTTGCCAGCAGTTTTTTGCTTAAAAATCACGTTTTCTGTAAAATCGATTGCAGTCAGTCAGCCAGCCAAATAACTTAAAAATCAAAAACTGCTGACTTAAGCTTAAAATGCTGCAAACACTTGCATAGCTAACTCACTCTACATAAAGAACTTTAATAAAGTTTTGGTTTTAGTATTTATTTTCTTTTTTATTTTCTTTTAATTTAAATAATTTACCCTTGTCTGTGTGTGTATTTTGTATGTAAATTTGCAATATTTTGTTACAATTTCTGGTTGTATAATAGTTATTGCATAAATTTATAAGAAATCAATCACTCACTTTATCACTTACGCACTCACTTCAACACCTTTTCATTTGCTATTTTAGTTTTTCTATGTGGAATTTGTTGTGATAAAAACCGGGATTTATGTTTCACTTTGAATTTAAAATTAAAATTTTCTATCAGATTGCAATTTCTTAAAATATACAATATTTTGTATTGGTTTTTGTTTGTTTGTTTTATTTTTTATTTTTTTTGTACGATAACAATCGTTTTTTGATTATTTTCTTTTGTTTTTAAATTGAAATCAATACGATTTAATCCGTAAGTTTTAAGGGATCTTTTTGGTTGCTAATTCCCGTCAGTCGTATTTAGAGTGTAAACAGCTACTGCTGATTTCATGATCTTTTTACACTTTTAAGCCAGAGAGCACGTTTCAAATAGATTCGACGCAAAGAAGAAGTAAAATGTCATTCTTTAAAATGAATACAACACAAAAAAAAACACAAGTTCGATTTTCGAAATTAATTCCAATAAGTATGCAAGAGTATTTTAAACTAAAAACCTAAACAAAAGAATAGAGTAAACAAGGTATCAGATACATTTGCTCGCACATACGAGTGAGATACATAATGATGGTGACGTTACTGGGGCTACAAATGTACTTATTCAGCATGGTACTATTTCGTTTTTTATAAAAATAAACATCTAGATCAGATAATTTGTAGCATTTTTGTTCAGTATGTATGTTTTTTTTAAATTGTAAGAAAAATGTTAAGTATGTAATTAAAAGCGTCAAATATTATTAAAATGTCTTACACAAGTGAAAGTCAGAAAGTAGAATAATATTTTTATTCTATATTCAAATAGTACTTTTTTTACCCTCTGAGTACTAAAATTATATTCTAAAACAATAGGAAATATGGAAGAATAACAGATGATCAGATCGCAGCTGACTAGAGTCTTATCTAGTACCACGGGGATCCTATGGACCCAGGACTTCGGTCCTGTAGGATCATTGGTGTTGGTCACTTCGGGTGATGTCGTAGTAGCTGTGGTTTAAACCCAAAATCGCGGGAAGAAGATAGTTGGTTAAAGTACTAATGTTTGAGCTAGTGGCAGACTTCGGAACACCAAATGCGTCTTCTAAGTGCTGTTGCTGAGTACAACAGAGACATTGAAAGTAGCAGATAACAACTAGCGTTGTGCTCAGGAAATGAATCGTGATGTACTGGTCGTTGGGCTTGGTTCTCGGTCGAGGTCTGAAGTATGTGTTATAGTAAGCACAATCTGACTTTTATCGGCCGAGAACCTTTGAAGTCAGAGACCATACATTGGACTGGTTTACCAGGCCGGATGTTGCAGCTCTGATAATTGTCCTGGGCTTGTTAGTTGATTAGATAGCTATGGATGGCAGGGATTAGATTGCCCGAGCTCTCGAGCAAGGGGTTTGTGCATTGATCTGTACAATCTTTGTACAAGAATTCGCCAATTGAGTGTTCTTTGCAAGGCATTCAATGGCGGTGATAGAAGCATTGTTTCTATCCGGTGTTAAGTCGCCCGTGTGGTCTAGGCCTATGCGGCTGGTGCCCACGATAAACTTAGACACATCATGTCTATTATTCAGTCACAGAAGCCAAATCACCATGCCCATCTACACGTCCAAATGATAAAACTTTATTATAAAAATTAGTGTTCAATGTCGCTTTCCAAAGTTTGATGGCTATAATCGAGACGATTGGCTAGATAATCAATCAGCCAATAACAATACATCAAAGGAACTTCAGGTTAAAGTTATGCAGAATTCATCTTTGGGAATTTGCCATCGTGGCTTGGTTTAATAATTGGAGTATTTGGAAGATGACCCCAATTTTGACCGAAAAATCATCTTTAGTGAAGATGTGCATTTTTTGATGAATGTCTATGGCAACAAGCAAAATTGCCAAATACAAGCAAAAATTGACAAGACACACGAGGTTCACCAGATGGCAATGCGTCTAGTAAAAGTTACTGTTTGGTGCGGATATTTGTCCAGCGATATTATTGGTCCCTAGTTCTTCAAGTTCCAATTTCTAGTGGCCCGAATGGAATGAAATGGACATTAACGACACTGTCTTACATTTCGTACACTAAGGGCCGTTTTCTCATTAGGTGATTATCTTTTTTCCCAACGAAAAACTGCAGATTAAAGAAATTTGGTTTTCTCAATGTCTCATTTGCTTCTATTCTATCGCAAAGCTAACCCGACCTCATCTGCCAATTATTTATTTATCGTACAGATAAATTCAATCAGCTGACTGCTGTTCATAGTTTTTATGTGTTTGTGTTTTTGTAAACAAAATTAAAAATATTTTATAAAAAAAAAGTTTAATAGAGGAATTATCATTAATTTGATGGAGGATGAACTCGAAGAACATGAGTTCCAAGTGAATACTGAAAGAGTTTATCATGCCAGGCCTAACTACCTGGCAGACATGTAGGATAATGAATTTTTCTAAAGATCCCGGCTGTCGATGGGCACATTAAACAGCTGATTTATGTAAACATGTTGTTACTTGAAGGCAGGGTTCCCAACTTTCACATCTATTTTGAGAGGTATTTATTGTCATCTGAAAATAATGTTTTTTGTTGGTATATTGAGAAAACAAAAATTGTTAACGGACAGTTTATCGGCCTAATAAATTTATGTCGACATTTAGTAACATGCAGTTTGTCGATACATTGAGAAAACAGGCCTAAGAGAAATAGGCGATGGGTTAACATTAACATAGAGACGAGATATCATTATCAAAAACATAACTCTCACAACAAAAAAATACATCTTACCACAATTTTCTCAATCTCTGGTTATTTTTTAACGTGACGATAAACTGACAGTTTCATACAAAAAAAATGTTAATTGGAGGTTTATCGTTACGAAAAACGATAACCAGATATTGAGAAAATGGAGGTTAGACAATGTATTTTGTTGTTGTATGAGTCATACGATTTGTGTTATTTTTGTTTGACAAAATGGTGTCTCGTTTCTATGTATAATACTCTATGATTAAAACCTGACGGTGTTGGAATTTTTTGAAATCAAAAACGACAACTCGACACCAATGTGATTTCAATTCTTTGCAGTCATATTGACCCGATTTGTGCATATAGCCGTTTGGTTTTATTAAATTCTATTTAAAACTTTCCTAAACATTATAATTAATTTGTTAATAACTATTTGTACCTTTTCTGACAATACATAGTTCTCAAATCCCATCACTGACATCTTTACTGATAATGCATTTTCAAACACCAATAACACTTTACTCTCTGCTAGTCTCTACATTTAGACATATGTCTCATTAAAGAGAATATCACTCAACAATTGTTTATGTAAAGTGTTCTTTCTTCTAAGCGATATGATTCCAAGTGTCAGATTCTAGTCCGTTCCACGGACATGTGTAAGTGAGTGAGTTTTTGTATCTACATATGTGTGTATAAGATTTTAACATGCTCGACTGATAATTATCAAGTGGTTGTTTGTTGTGTTTTTGAATTTTATTATGACTATTTGAAAATCGAATGTCGAGTTTAGTTCGTTATTCATCCTAAAGAAAACTCTATGACGAAGTCAAAGTCGTAAATATAAGTTTATCGATTATTAAAAAGATTATCTTTTGGGAAAAATGGTTCTCTTATCTTGAAATAAAATTTGACACTTTATTTAAAGAAATGTTGTATGTAATATTACCAAGTGAATTGTTATACAAACAAAAATACAAAACGCATGTACTACTAAGTATTTATATTGATTGTATATCAGTGTTTGAAATTGTTAAAATGTACTCGTACAATAGAATATTTGGTAGGGAGAAAAATAATTTCCAATTAGAATTGTCAAGTGCATTTTCAATAGTTGGAGTATCTATGAATTTAATTTAAGTCAAACAATATTAGCATGATAATGACAGTATTTATAATAAATATGTAAATATTTAGTACAAATTTTAGAAATTAAAGAAGTGACTTTCTATTTGTAAATTACACTTACACTTAAGTTGAATATTATTTCATCACCCAATTTTTTAAATTTTGAAAATAAATCTTATAAAAATATCACCAAAATTTATAGTTATAGTCTCAAACATTCATTTTTTATGACCTGTACTGGGTAAAAATGATCTAAAAATTTTAAATTATAAAACCATGATACAATAATTCTACAAGGTAGAATCATTAGGAAGAGTAGTCAGTTGTGTATTGTTACGTCTAAAAGCAGAAATAACAAAAAGAAAATTAGAAAAATACGAATGAAAAACCATGAAGAAAAACTATAAAAATATTATTGTCGCACAGTGGTATAGAAAAAAAGACAGAAATAAATCTGTAACTTCTAAAACCTTAGTCCGATTTGAATAAAATTTGACATGCGTCAAGAAGAAGTGTTGTCGAGTTTAAGTTTTATAACGTTCATATTTCTTCGCCTGTGTCACGATTTCGAGAACTTCAAAAATTATCAATTATCTCTTATAACTTAGGAGATATTCGGATTTGAAAATTAAATTTTCAACATTTTTAGGAGATATTCGGATTTGAAAATTAAATTTTCAACATTTTTACCCACCCTACTCCAATTTTTTAATAACTGCGTGTCCAAATATTTCTCGGGGTTATCGGAACCCTCTACAAAATAATTAAGAACATATTGGGCCATCTAAAATGGGTTACTATATTTTAATATCGACTACGCGATTTGAGAATTTTTGACCCTAAGGTTGAATTTTACATAAAAAAATATGCGTTTTTTGGATGGACCTGGTCCCCTAGGTATCAACAATTTTCAAAGAATATGCAATGTTAGGCACACTAATAATTCCTTTCAGAACATACAATTTTAATTTGATTAATTTTTAATGATCATACTAATCTGCTGTGGCTGAAAAATTTTAGTTGAGTGACAAAAATTCGTTTATTTAAATCGTAATTCTTCTTTGCCATAAAAAAATTATGGTTATAATAGAATCATTCTGGCTATAATAACAGATCTGAATATTATAATTTTAAGCCGAAAACTGATAAAGAAATTCCCAAAAAATACCAACAAAAATTTTTCGAAAATTTCTAAATTTATATTCCCTGGAATTCCCGGGAAATTTTTGTCGCGTAGGAACCCTATTCTCAATAGGGTTCTTGAGTTGAGCAACACTATCAGCACTTCAATCTTTACATGACCAGCCAGCCAAACGTACGCACATCGTTAAATCGAATCAGAAATGATTTTGAGCCGATCGGCATAATTTATGGTGTGTGTTAGACTAATATTTTTTGGCGTTACAAACGTCAGCACAAACTCATAATACCCTTTTAACTATGGTTGCGTAGGGTATAAAAATGTCTACTACATTTCTAGAAATATTTTAAATCTTGTTCTCAATATCTCTAGTTCTTAAACGAGAACATATCCTTTAATAGCATCTAAAGAACTAGTTATGTCGCAAATACTTTTAGGACTTTTGACATAAAATTAAATAAATTAAAATCAAAGTCAAATGCAAATTCAATATACATAAATTTGTTGTTTTCTAAATACGTAAACAAATATCGTGTATAATTTGATCGATTTATTATGGACTAAATCAAAATTAAGATCGATTTGTGGAGGTTATATTCGATTCAAGAACGGATAACCAGCAGCAGGTTTCGATAAATAGAAAACATGTATCTCTAAAGATTCACATAATTACTATATTATACTTTAAAATTAAATGAATTTTAATCAAATTCGTATAAAGGTTTTCCGGGAAAATACGATAAGAAATTTTTAATAATACAAATAAAATTTTAGTTTAAATTAACGTTAAATGAGCATTTTTGAATTTGAAAATAAAAGATCATATTGATAGTAACGTTAAATGAGAACGAGTTTTGGCTATTTTTCATTTATATTAAAAATATTTTGAATCGATTTCGAAATAGTTTAGACCATAGCTGTTAAATAATGATTACTAATCATAATAATTAGTAATTAGATTATTTTTTTTCGAAGTAAAATAATTAAATTACGATTATATTCAGATTCGCACGATTACTAATTGATTACGATTACAAATAATCAAAAAATAATCAAGATTACTTAAGATTAGGAGAAAATAATCAAAAGTAATCAAAAAATAATTCGACTATTTTCAAGGATTACTTTTGATTATTTTAAATTATTTTCCAAAAATTTTGCATTTACATCATTTTATTTTCAAAAATTTGCATTTACAACGGAAGAAATAAAAAAAAATAACAGGGCGCCCACATTCGGACTCGAACCGGGATTTCTTAAGCGATAGAGCAAGACACATACATTTGACATATCGAAAGAATTCGTATTGTCAGAGTTATATTGTTGAATTTTATGGGATAATTTTTGTTGTAGATCTTAACACTCAATCTCCTCCGTTAGCAAGTTGTTTTAGCAAAACTAGCTAAAAAAATTTCAGCACTCCATAGGCTCACCATTCTTACCATTTCAACAGAGTTTGTCAGTTATATATAGATGTTGAGCGAAACGTGTAATGTTAACCAATTAAATATTGTTAACATCACACGTTTGGCTCAAAATATTTCCTTATTAACCTCAAGTGAAGAAACAGTGTATAAAAAAGGGTATACAAATATATTTAGACAAAGTTCAAAATTTTGCATATTAAAATGAGTAATATGACAAAATTTTAAAATATATTTGCGATTAATAAATTTTCCTGATATGAGCCATAGTCACAAAATCAAGCAGATTTCTGTCTACTTGAAACTAATTTCTGTGGATTTTTTTAATGTTTATATGCGTTAATGTATTTTTGGATTGCGGGACTTATATGTGAGCTATGACCTATTGTGATTCGATTGTCATAAAATACTTTTACGTGATGTATATGTATTTTAATCGAATTTCATCTTTACAATAAAATATGAGTATTCTAGTTATTATCGCAAGTGGAATGTGATTTCTAAGTATTTGAAGGCTACTTTTGTAGAATTTCATTTAAATAACTCTATTATCAAGAGTGGACCATATACGGGAGTTATGGAATTATGGAAGGTCCTCCACAATATTAAAATATTGTAAATAACTTCCTGAAGTCCTTATTTTCAATATTTCATAAAAAATATAAAACTTTTTTAACGATTTAGAGCCTTGGTCACCAAGGGGTTAAGTTATACTTTGGTGAAGTATATATAAGATTCAGCACTGCCGAATATAGCTCTCCTACTTGTTTTTTACTCATATTCGCTGGGTGAGAAATACTAAAAATAATGTAATGAAAAGTTTAATGTATTTTTCCCTTTTTTTGAGTCGGGAATTACAAAAATTGTTATTGCTTGTGTTATTATTAAAATTATATATGTATATTTTTTTTATGAAAAAATATATAATTTTGTTTTATTTGTTTAGAATGCAAATTTTGGAAAATAAAATGATGTAAATGCAAAATTTTTGGAAAATAGTCTAAAATAATCAAAAGTAATCTTTGAAAATAGTCGGATTACTTTTGATTATTGTGTCGTAATCGCAAGTAATCTTGATTATTTGTAATCGCAATCAATTGGTAATCAGAAATTTTTCTAAAGAGAATTATATAATCAATTAAATTATTTTTGAAAAATAATATAATTAATTACTAATCGTAATCCAAAATTAACAGCTATGGTTTAGACTATATTAAGTAGGATCCATATTATTATTTTTCGAATATAACGAATAATTAAATTAAAATATTACAATTTGTTCGAATAATTCGATAACAATTTAAAATTAATCGAATTATGCGAATAATTAAATATTTTCCCATTAACGCCGCTTCGTCATGTGTGGACACTATAATTTCGGTTTAAAAATCAATTCCGAAGTCTCTACTCTTTTTAAATAAAGGTATTTATAGACGGCAATACTGAGTATTAATATTTGTCAAAAACTCAAGTATCATAATACAATTTCTTCGTCTAAACTAAATTTGTATTAGATTTTAAAAAAATACAAATGATTTTTTTGATTTACGGTCGGTATTCAAAATTTGTTTAAAACAATTCAAAAACTTTTTATTTTTATATGTATTCATAAATACAAATAATGCAAAGGAAAATGTCAAGAAAATATAAAATAAAGTTTGCAGAAAAATATCAATCAACAAAGAAATAAAATATTTGTAATACTATAGTGTAAACAATAAATGTTTTTTTCGAAACGATTTTTTGAAATACCGAATGATTTCAATAATATTTTAAATTTGAAAAGTGTTAATACTCAGTATTTTTGTTGCCATTCCTTCTAATTTTAATTAAATGTTAATTGAGCAAACATTATTCGAATGGATACCATAATTTTAAGTGTGTGCTAAAAAAAAAATATTTTTGAGCACTTCAGATTTTTGGGTTATTTTCAATATTAAATGATGAATCCCTCAACTATACCTATCAACTGATTCAATTGGCGAACGTATTTTTTTAATCCTTTACAATTAATTTTACTTTTACTAATAATTTTAATTGGAAAACAATTTCACGAATCAATAAATAGCATTAAGCAAATTCGAAATGAGTTTGAATTAAAGAAAAAAAAATAAGGAATGAATTTTATCCATTTGAAGTACTGTGGAATTGAGGCTATGAATTAATTCGTAATGAATGATATTATATTATCATATATCCAATTGGAGATATCAATAGGTTTCCATATCGTATTCTTGCCTTGGGAATATGTTGGTAAATGGTCAAACACAACATATTCTAAAAGTTATTCAAAAAATATAATTGAATTACATATGGACAATTCCACGAGAATGACTACCACTACTGAAACCTCAAAAACCCTTGACACTTTTTTAAGATGATTTGAATAGCAGAAAACACTAAAATATTACTATGTGTAAGTATTTAGATCTTATTACAACATTTTATTGGCAAAAATAATAGTTTAAACTGACTATATTTAATTGTTTAATTTAATTGGCATGTTTTAGGCTAAGATTGCTGTTAAAACTAAGCTCCCAATTAGCATATAGTATGAAATGAATTTGACTATGATTGTTTTTTTGCTATTGTCAAATTGTTTATTGAAACCGAATGTATATTTTCTATTAATTTTTTATAGTTTTTGTATACATATATTTCCAGAATATATGTATATTGTTTTATTATAAGTGAAAAATCTGTCACGTACGGTATGTCACGTACGATATTAATTTTATTTATTATAAAATCATCCAAAGATTGTTTTTATTTACGGATTGTAAAAGAAAAATATTTTATTTAGTTTAAGAAATTAAAAGAAAACATAACGCCTCTCACGATTCGAATATTTTCGCATATTTCTACTTGTAGCACAAAATGTCTTCCGTTTTATGTCACGTTTTATGTTTCCTCAATATTTTGGACAACTATGATTCGAAAGAACTTTTTATTATTATAACTTTTTATTATTTTCAAATATAGTACCCTCCGAATGGAACATAAAGACCAAATTATTTTTCAGATACTCTTATTTTTGCAAAATCTATATGGAATTGCCCATATGTTTAAAATTGATTTTACTTTTTCTATTTTTCTTTTAGATTTTAAATCCGATTCGAGATCAGTCAAACATACCAAAATTTAAATTTTTTATAAAGAATCAAAGACAGTCCTCTCATTTTCCACTAAAAAATAATAATTCATAGACATGTATTAAGTAGTATAAAATTTACATATAGACTTACCAAATTCCAGGTTCTAACACTAAACTAACAGTTTCATTTGTGGTAAATTTATGACCTGCAACAACAAATATTAATTTTGTTTAATAAACAAATATAAAATCAAAAAGTAAACAGAATAAAATTTCAAATTACAATATTCAATATTGATAATTATGTACCTGATTTAAGTAAATGTTGTATTACCGAGACCATATCACGAGATTCGCGAATATAAAATTCGTTATCATCCACACTAGTGATGTTCAGTTCTAAATGAAACAATATATACGAATGATTAAATAAGTGAATGATTATAAATAAGTAATAATGATTATTTTTATTTACCTTGCATTATTTCGCCGATACTTTGTGGTAGTGCTGCAGCGGGCATTTGTAAAATTCGTTTAATATCTTTGACTGGCACCAGGGCTCTGGACAAATCACCGGACTTGTATACGGAAAACTCTTTGCGTAAATCTGAAAACTTATTGTAGTATGAAGGCAGTCCGATTTCTTTGACGCACGCCTCGCGATGTAAACACTGACGCAGGGGCAATTGACCATCGGTTATAATTTTGAAATCAGTATCGTACAACGATAATGAACGTAAATATTCATCGAACTAAGAAAATTAATAGAGATTTGTTTTTTATAATTAATGATGTGTATATTTAAATACATAAAATTATTATTTTGTTACTGGTCTCCTAGCAATTACAATAATAAATTTAATTTGTAAAATATTTATGGAAAAAAATAAATTCTATACGTAAATAAGCATTAAATTATATGCAAACATTAGTTATTATTAATTTTGTTTATTTATATTTTTTAATTTATAGAAAAAAATTTCATATAGGAATTTTTTAAAAATGAAAAATACTACTTTACAAACGGGGCAATACAGTACTAATATTGTTGATTTCATTTCATCACCGATTAACAGCTCATTTCAATATAAATTCAAGTATAAATATTTGAAAAACATATAATTTTCAGAGTGATCGGCAAAATCAATAACGATGTAAATTCAAAACTATTGTTAATCAAATTTATAAAAGCAGCATTGTTGCAAAAGTCTAATTATTAGATTTATTAGATAATTTATCTCCTAGTTTTGTAATCTGTCTAAATAATTTACACCTTGCAAAAATAACGGTCGATTTCACTTTCATTTTGTTCCTTCTCCCCAATCATACAAAATAATGACAATTGTTCTCAAATGATACGAATTATGACAATTCATATTGTTTTCATACACGAAATTATATTTTTGCGTAATTATTATAAACAATAAAAAAAACTTTAAGAATATTAACAACAACAAAAACAATTACTACACAATAGAAATATACACACACATGGACTCGCAAAAAAAACTATAGATACTCGTACTTGCAGCCATTAATGCATTCTCAAGATTTTAGCAGCGTCATTTAACAATTTACACGCACGCACACTTTATACGTAAAATCACCGTACATTAGACTGGTGCAAGAATTTGTGAATTTAGCAGTTGATATTTGTTTGCGTTACACAAGGCAGCGAACTACCGCGACAAAGTCGCTTTTCACACTACTTAACTGGATTCCAGTAGATCTAATGGCCAGGAACCTGGCATTGAATGCGGCCTTTAGGGGCAATGCCTGCAATGCGTGGAATTTTAGATCAGGGATTGCCAAAACTAAAACTGTCATTGTATTGGTGAGAGAGCTACCCAGCAAAGTGTTTGACATTATGCAAACACTTAAAATAAGAACAAAATAAAGAATGTTTAGATTTAGAATTTTTGACAGATATAAATGCCAGATTATTAAATGAATGTAATTTAAATTTTAAGGAAATAAAAGAATATACATTATACGACCGAAATTCTCTCAATTTTTTTATTTATTTTTGACTTTGTTGTTTTGTAATTAAACGCGTGTGTTTGCTATGCTTCGTTAAAAAAACAACCAACATGAGACATTTGTTATGCTCTTTTAAAGAGAATAAGAATAGGTGTGTTGTTCGTCTGCACAATTGTGCTATGAAATGGCAATCTCTGTTTTAGATCCTATGGACATGCTTGTATAATAGGAAGTATACAAAATCTTCATGATCATATTGATTACTGCACCCCCAAACACTTCTTCCTGAGGAACTTCGGTTTCTCAATCCCATCCAGTATGGAGCCTGCTAATGGGCTCTCCGATGATGAAATGAGGCTATCAATCTATACGGATGGGTCCAAGAGTGAACGGGGGTATATACATTCCTGAATTCGGAATAAGAATATCATTTAGACTCCCAAATGGATGCAGCATCCTTCAGGCCGAGGTATCGGTCATTAGAAGAGCGGCAAACTGGCTCAGATATTACAGTGTATCTGGTAGAGATATCCGTATATATACTGACAGTAAATCCGCAATTAAATTCCTGGTAGGTGTTTATACAACATCTAATATGGTCCTGGAATGCCGGACATCCTTAAATGAGATGACGAGACATTCGACAGTTGTACTCACATGGGTACGTGCACACAGGGATAATGAGGGAAATTGTATTGCCGATTACTTGGCGGGAAGAGGAGCCTTGATGTCAGACGACGAAATAGACTTCTTCTGTGAAATCCTGTTGTCAACCTGCAAGGAAATGATACATGATGCATATTATGAACTTGCACAAGCAAGGTGGGATAATGAATCCACCTGTGCCACCACGAGGATGATATGGCCTGTGTTGGACTGTAAACGCACGTCGTATCTACTTCGGTTACAACGAATACGACTCAGCAACATGGTGGCGATGATCACCGGGCATTGCACTTTCGGTACTCATTCCGCAAGACTTGGGCTACGACTTCTGTAGAAGTTGTCGGAATGAGGAAGAGAAAGAAACCATCCTACACTTCTTCTGTAAATGCCCGGCACGGGGTAATCTACGTGCCAGGCTTTTAGGTGAGTGATACTTTAGTACCCTCTCCGAGTTATCTGTGAAGGAACTAAGGTGCATAGAGGCCTTTATCAGGGAATGCAGATGGTTGATAAGACCGGACATGCAAATTGTACCAGCAACCATCCCATGATGGTTTGCGTTATTCGAATTCTTTGAATTCTTAACCTCCCTCCTCCTTCTCCTCACATTTTATCTACAATCTAAGTTTCACTGTAACTCAATCTATAGATTTCCCTTTTCTTTCTTTCTGTTTTCATTCTCTTTTCAGGTATCACAAAGGGAACGATTATTGGACCCAAGTGAGCTGTACGAGACTAAGGTTTTGGACGGCTGCCATACCATACACCAGTCTGAATACCATACCATATACCAGGCAGACACTGCATAAATTTGTCATTCCGTTTGTAGTTTTTACAATATTCATTTGCGGAGCAGAGCTGTAAATTAATCATTCTTTTTTGATTTTAATTCGTTACGAATTACTTAGCTAAATTTTGAATTAATTCGTATCACAAAAAAAAGGAATTGAATGAAATTTGAATCAATTCAAACGAATTAGCCAAAAATGAATTTCTGAAAAGAAGTTGCAACTCGTTTTCAATTCAAATGAATCTGTAAAATGAATTGCAATTCATTTCCAATTCAAGTGAATTTGTTAAAGTGAATTGCAATTCATTTAAAATTCGTTTGAATTGAATTGATTTTGAATTCATTCAAATTAATTATAACAATAAATTGCAATTCAAGTGAATGAAATCAAGAGCAGGTCTAGGGGGAATGAAATTTAAATTTAAATTTCTTTCAGCAAATAAATAAAATTTTCCCATTTTTATGGGATTTTCGCTGATTCCTAATAATTCAATTCATATTCTGTCGCTACCTGACAATTCCAGTATATCATGGGATTTCAAATCTAGGTGATATTCAAAACGAGAGTATTGCATGCTGTCTTTTCTGAATCCTCTGAATAAATGGCTCTATTTTTCATTAAAAGTTCCTCAAAGCAATATTATTATATATTTTTATGAAACAATATACATATGTATGCTTGTATTTGCACAATAATGAATTCTCAAACTTAAATGAAAAACTTTATCGCAAAAAAATCCACAGCATCGATCTAGTAAACTTGCAAAAGTTATTACAGCGTGAAAAATGCGATTCAAATGCGTCAACTTAAAATAAAAAAACCATTAGCAAATGTACTTAAAAATGCAACATGTAATTATTTTTCAATTAGTTGCAATTATTAAATATTTTAAACAAAAACATCAATCAGTTATCGAGATCTGTCTTGTCCGAAGCTTAAGTGTAAAACATTAACCAGTATAAAAACATTACTGGAATTTTTAACATTTTGAAATGTAAATGAAACTGTATAAATTACTCATAACACAACTGATTTCTCAGCACACTACATAACTCTGAATTTTAATGGCTCAGGCAAAAATTTCCAAACGCACTTGCAGAGGTAAAGGAATCTGTTCTGCAGTTACCAAATCAATGGGCCACTACATTTAGACTTGGTGAGTATTAACCCTAAGAAGAAGAAAATGGGTCTCTTTATAAAGAAAAGTGCAGCTGACTTTAACCACCCAAAATTGGAGGAGAAGTCTTTATGCTATCAAAGCAACATTTCCGGAAGTAATATTTGATAATACATACATTACAATGGATACCGGAAAGAGTAAATAATGTAATCATCTTGGAAACTAATGAGAAATTAGTTTTATTTCACTTATTGAACGATTGAATAGGGATGTTGGATTGATCATATCAGGGCACGAAGGTACACTGCTACTGAAACAATATGCAGAATTCTCGAAATGCAATCGCTTCACTTATGTATTATGTAATAGGCTTTAAGAACACAAATCAGGCTTTGTCAGAATGGACAATGGTTAATTACACAGGGCAACAAAATCAAAAAAATTTTTGAGGCTTTTTAAACCACTACTCAATTTTAATGTATTGTGGTTCCAGTTGCACAAATATGATCCAAATTTTAAATTCTATGGAGAAGTTTTTTTTAAATTTTTTTTCTAAAATTGTGAATTTTTTTAGATATTTCTCCACATAATTTATGATAACTCAAAAAGGGTTAGACCGATATTATTGAAGTAAACTAAGAGAAGTTCACATTAACATAATCTTTAATCTGGTTATATATTACTTTTTAATCGGCTCAGTAGTTTCGGAGTTATATTAACAAAGTGAAGCAAAAATATATTTTTTACGTGAAAATAGCTAATTTTTGTGGTTTAAAAAACTCATGAAAAATCGAAAACGCCAGAACTTGTTCAGGTTTTTTACATTGTCACAAAGCCGCATATAATAGCAACAAAATGATATATCGAGGATAAAAATCGATTAATTCCTTTCGAATTTATTCACAATTAAGTGAATTCGCTCATTTTCCCAAAATTTAACTTTTTCGTTTGATATACATAAAATTGAGTAGTTAATGTTCTTCTTTCGATTGGTTGAATTTTGAAAACATTTTCCCCATACTATGTAAAAATTTTCACATATATATTACGTTTTAATCAGCTAAATAGTTTCGGAGTTATAATAACAAATTGAAGCAAAAGATATATTTTTTATGTGAAAATATCAAAATTTTTTGTTTTAAAAAAATCGTGAAAAATCGAAACCGGTAGAAATTGTTTAGATTTATTACTTTATCGCAAAGCCACATGTAATAGGAACAAAATGAGATATCGATCATAAAAATCGATGAATTATTTGCGAATTTATTCACAATTAAGTGAATTCGCTTATTTTCAAAATGGACCATTTTTTCTCAAAACAAAGCTTATATATTGAAGACCTATTTGGTCGCTTAGTGGAATGCGAGTTGGATATCTATCAAAATAAATGTCTTGTAACTCAAAACATACAATTTTTGACTTTTTTTGCAAAATCAAAAACTTTGTTGACGTTTTTTCAAAATGGAATTTTTTTAATTTTTTTTTTTTGTTCAAGGGGTTTTCCTTGAAGAACTTTTTGGTCGCTTAGTGCAATGCGAGTGGGATATCTAAATATTTTGTAACTCAAGACATACAATTTTTGACTTTTCTTATTGCAAAATCGAACTTGTTTTCCAAAACATTTTTGGTCGCTTAGTGGAATGCGAGTGGGATATCTATCAAAATAAATATAACATTTTAGTAAAATTTGGACTATAAATTTTGGCAAGTTTTGACTTGAAATTTTTACGGAACTTTTGCACAGAGATAGTTTTGAGTCTTAGTATATATTGGAAACAAGTTTTATAAAGTTTTTATCGTCTGCTGTAAAATGCGGAAAATGGTTTATACGCCCTAATACGCATCCATGCTTCATTCATATGTCAATATATTAAAATCTGGCTTTCAATAAATTGTCTCGATAAATATCTAAATTTTCACACATTCAAAGTTGCCATAAAAGTGGGTGTGGTATTGGAAATACCGATGATCGAATTATTTTCCTATTAAAAGAAAATTCTTTAAATATTTGTTTTTGAAATTCACACTTTATTTTTTAGCATTTTTCCATGTGGTCATAGTTGGTTTTTGCCCATAAATTCATATGTACAAACTTACGACATATTTATTAATATTGGTATTTTTTCTGTACTTTTTTTGCTAAATGTATAAATATTTACACAGACAGACCATATTGTTATTAGATTCAAATAAAACAAAATCTATTTACGTTTGTTTTCTAATATTTGTTTGTTAAATCAATTAGAAAATCACTACAAAATAACGTGTTAAATTAAATAATGTTGGTGATGCGGTTGTCAACGATTGTTTATGATGCTGCATTTGCAACTTTAAACTGCAAATGTGCAACATTTGTTAAGCTATTCTTCAATCGAGACACTAAGGGATCAGTGCACATTTCAGCGTTTGTTTAATGACATCTTGAGCTGTTTCGTTTTATTAACGCAAATAGCAACAAATTAAGAGTTTTTAAGTTTGTTGTTTTCAGATTTTGAATTTTTTTGTTTTTGTTTCATTATTATTAGATATTTGTTTATTTTTTTAAGTATCAAACAGCGAGTATTTGTGAATAACTTATTTAAATGCACTTTATAGGTGCTGAATTTGTGTCATCACTTGAATTTTGACGTATTTGCATATAAAATTCATATTAATTCATACTCGTGTATTAAGTCAGTCAATTTGTCAGACCCTCTCCATCCGTCCGTCCATTCGTCTGTTTATTTGGGTGTTGTAATGTTTGTTATTTAATTATTATGTCAAGGTTTTTTAGCTTTTAGAGAATCTATAGAAATAATTCTCTTCTGAAAGTTATTAACATGTCATCTTTTTTGTTTTAATATCATCATTATTAGTTTCAAAAATTCAAAAAATAATAAAAAATATATAAGTATGTATGAGTCTGTATCTATAAACTAGTGAGTACATCTCAAAAATAAGATACACGAAAAAAAAAACATTTTTTTATTGTATTTATAAAAAAATTTTAATCGGATAATAATCAACGGTAAGAAATTTGCAACATTTGATGTTGTTGTGTATTCATTGCCAATTTATATTTCTACAACTACTCGTAACATTTTTTACAAATTTATTAAAAATGTTTACATGACACCTGTTAGTCATATTCGTACAGAAAGTAACACCCCTTTTTAATCTGATTAAATAAATGCTAAGGTAAGTATATGAAGGACTTTTAGGAAGTTAAAATGAAGCAAATTGTTGTTGCAGCATGTTAATTTTTTTTTATCAATTTCGTAATCTTTAACTATTTACAACATTTTACTGCTAGTTTCTCTGCTGGAAGGCAATAAATCCATTATAATACAAGTATGGAACAATGATTTTTGAGGGCTTTTGAAAGAAACTTTGCATAAATGCCTGTCTATTCAATATGTTTCATGTTTTTCGATTAGAAGATAAATAATTTTAAAAAACAAGAGATTTTAAATAGCTAGCATATGATGAATTCAATAATGGATTTTTAAATAAATTCGACAAGCCAAAATATTAAAGAAAATATTGAAAATTAAAAAAATATATGAATAATGTCTCATAATCGAGAGAAATTTGTTGGTATTGATTTGTTGCATATTGAATTATTCGATTATATCCACTGATTTGTACGCTACTAACAACAGAAAGTCAGACACTAGGGTTTTCATTCCAATAAAAATTATTCGAATAATCGAGGAAAAAAAATAATTTTTATTCTAATGATGAAAATGAAATTCATTATAAAATACACAGGGAAATCGAAAAAAAAAATTAGGAGATTTTTAAACCACTATACAATTTTGATGTATTGTGGTTTTAGTAATGCAAACATGGTCCAAATCTTAAATTCTGTAGAGAGTTTTTTTTTTAAAAATATTTTTAAGTAAAATTGTGAATTTTTTTAGACCACACAATGATAAAACAAAAATAGTTCGTCCGATTTTATTAAAATATCATTAGAAAAGTTGAGATTTACACAACCTTTAAACCGTTTGTATATTGCGTTTTAATCGGCCTAGTAGTTTCGGAGTTATAATAACAAATTGAAGCAAAAAATATTATTTTTTCGTGAAAATTGCAATTTTTTGTTTTAAAAAATTCATGAAAAATTTAAAACGCAGAAATTGTTCAGGTTTATTGCTTTATCACAAACCCACATATAATAGCAACATAATGAGATATCGATCATAAAAATAGATTAATTCTTTACGAAATTATTCACAATTAAGTGAATACGCTTATTTTCACAATATTTTACATTTTTGTATGATATACCTAAAATTTAGTAGTTAATGTTCTTCTTTCGATTGATTGAATTTTGAAAACATTTTCCTCATGCTATGTATAAGTTTTCACATATATATTCCGTTTCAATCGGCTCAGCAGTTTCGGAGTTATAATAACAAATTGAGGCAAAAAAAAGATTTTTTACTTGAAAATAGCAAATTTTTTGGCTTTAAAAAAATCATGAAAAATCGAAAACGGCAAAACTTGTTCAGGTTTATTACTTTATTGCAAAGCCACATATAATAGCCACAAAATGAGATATGGATCATAAAAATATATTGACTATTTACCAATTTATTCACAATTAAGTGAATTCGCTCATTTTCACAAAATTTTACTTTTTTGTTTAATATACATAAAATTGTGTAGTTAATGTTCTTCTTTCGATTGATTTAATTTTGAAAACATTTTCCCCATGATATGTACAAATTTTCACATATATATTGCATTTCAATCTGCTCAGTAGTTTCGGAATTATAATAAAAAATTTAACCAAAAAAAATAATTTTCACGTGAAAATAGCAATTTTTTGTTTTAAAAAACACATGAAAAATCGAAAACGGCAAAAATTGTTCAGATTTATTGCTTTATCGCAAAGCCACATGTAATAGAAAGAAAATGAGATATCGATCATAAAAATCGATTGATTCTTTTCGAATTTATTCACAATTAAGAGAATTCGCTAATTTTTGTATTCGTTATTAATTTTTGTATTTGTATTCGTTATTCGTTCGAATAATCGAAAAAATTTAAAAAATTAATCGTTCACTCGAATAATATATAAACAAACAAAATTCAACTGAAATAATTGAATACCCTGATTGATACAGAAGAATATCGATTTAAAGAACCTAATTTTTGTCACCCCAAGTTATATTTTTTTAGTAATTTAGATTGAAACATTTGTTTAGAAAGATATTGGGTTATTACAACCAAAATAATTTTCTCTGTGTGACAAAAACAGATACATTTTTATTCAAAACAGGAAAATTAACTTAGTAGGTCGACATAATACAAAATATTTAAAACATTTTACTGGTTTTCGAATTGAATATGTTCGAATATGTACTAAAATATTAAAAATTCCCGGGAATGTATAGATTTTTTAAATATTTCGCGGGAATGGAAAAATTCGTAAAAATTGGGAACATGTTACCAACAAAATTGCCAACACAGGTTCACTAGTTAACAAAGCATTTCGGCCGACGGCATCATTTTATTAATGAACACCAATCTGTGTTTGACTCGAATTTAACGAAATGGAAGTGGACGATATGTGGTTCCAACAAGTAATGTATATGAACGTTTTGAGTTCCAAGATTTTGTGAGGTTTTCTATAGCCGTAGATCTATGTCACAATCAAACGATGCACTTAATTTCAGCCGGATATATGATGCCGAGTCATTCAAAATTGGACCTTTTGGATTCGTTCCTCCATGCGGCGGTCATACCATTTACTCTGGTCGATGTTATGCTCTAATTCGAGTAATTCGATATATATAAATTATTTGTATTGATTTTTTTTTTGGAATACCAATATTTTTAAGAGATTAATGCTAGTTAAAGTGATTTTCGAAAATGGACCGATCATCACAAATTTGGTTTGGATATCTATATAACTAAGATATTTATGAGAACTTAATTATTTTCAGATAGGGCATTAATATGGGGGCTAAGAGAAATAATTGGCCGATTCTAACCAAATACAATAGGTTTCAATCTTTGTCGAATTATCATTGAAATTGCGACCTGTAGTTTGATTACAAGGTTTACGTGGACGGACAGACGGACGGACGAACATCGATTAAGGTTGGTGTTGGGCCAATATTTTTGCACGTTACAAACATCAGCACAAACCCAATATACCCTCCACACTATGGTGGTGTAGTGTATAAATATTATTCCAATATCAATTCACCTCATACCATTTTGTTTTGCTATTTATCGTAGTTTTTTTTTTATTGCAAGTAGTTTCTATAAATCTCATTTCGTATTAACTTGCCTAATAAAATTTACATTAAAGATTTTAAATTCAATTCAGTCGTTGCTGCTGTTTGCAACATCTTTCATCAATGCCAAAGTCTAATGTATAAAGTTCATCATTAAACGCAATAAGTTAAAAAGTTAAAAAAAAAACAATATATTTATACACATATGTATATTAAGGAGTGAGATCGAAAAATTCTTAACATACATATATGTTTATAAAAAAGAAACCACTAAACTTACAGCTTTAATTTTTTTTTTATTTGATTGAAATTATTATTACAATTTACAAAAAAAATTATTTTTATAGTTTTAATCACTAGTGATGAAATTTTGAACCTTTTTCGGAAACCCTTCCATTAACGTTTTTATAGTGCTTTCTGTCACTTTGCTCGAACATGTAGTCCATCTCCGTTTAAAATCTACCACACTTTTGGACACCTTTTTTGTACTCTTCAATTCTCTTTTAACAAGAGCCCAATATCTCTCCACTGGCCTTAGCTCCGGGCAGTTTGGAGGATTTGCCTCTCTTGGTACAAATACCACATTATTGTTCTTGTAACACTCAAGGGCTTGTTTGCCATAGTGACAGGATGCCAAGTCAGGCCAAAAATAAGTGGACACATTATGAAGTCTTATGAATGGAAGCAGCCTTTTTTGTAAACATTCCTTGATGTAAATTTCGGTATTTATAGAGCCCGTTGTAACAAATGAGTGGCTTCTTTTGCCGCAACTGCATATTGCTTGCCATACCAAGAACTTTCTGGGAAATTTTGTCTGCTTTTGGGTCCTAAACTTTTCTTCAACATTCCCTCGAGCATCAGCAACATAAAATTTTTGACCTGGAAGTTGCGAAAAATCTGCCAGAACATACGTTTCGTCATCCATTATGCAGCAAGAATATTTTTTTATAAAACTTGACTTCAATTTCCGTGCTCTGTTTTTGGCCTCTAAATTTTTAGTAGCGTTCCTGTCAGGAACTTTTTGAGCCTTGTATGTTTTTAAACCTGCATTAGCTTTAACTTTTCGTACCAAATAGTCCGAGCACTGAGCTAACCGGGCTGCTTTCCTACCGGATGTGTTGGGAGCTCTTTTGAAAATGCGTTCTATTTTTTTGGCTTTAGAAACATCATGTGGACCATTCCTTCTACCTGAACCAGGTTTTCTATCAACTGACAAGTTCTCCCGGTACTGTTTAATAACATTGGAAACAGTTTGACGGCAGACCTTTGTATGCTTGGCCAACTTTTTGTAAGACCAAGTTGGGTTTTGTTGAAAATATTTAATAATTTCAGTACGCACTTTTTTCTGGTCACTCATTTTAATCAGATTAACAAAAAAATTAATATAATTGACATTACACATAATAACTGACATGTTTTTCAAAGGTAACTTGATCAAAAAAAAATTCAAATAATACTTGGGTTAAAAAATGTAATGAAAAACGTGTGTTAAGAATTTTTCGATCTCACTCCTTAATAACGATATTTAAACAAATACTAGTAATCGTAATCGCACAATAAAAAAAAGGTAAAAACTTGTTAATTGTTTATACTCGTATTTGCACTCGTTGTGAATGTTTGAAAGAATTAAAATTTAAGTGTAAAAACAAACATCATCCAGTGGGTCTTTTTAATCTAATCTGAATTATAAGAACAAATTTGTAGACAAATTTGCTTAATAAGGTTAACAAATGAAAATTCATTTATTCGATTTAATTTTAAAGAAGTTGTAATTGGAAATAATTCAATTGACTTAAGACTTGCGAAGGTTTGACTTTCTTTCCTTGAGGCTCTATTGTCCAACTACAGAGAGACGGACGGACATAGCTAGATCGTCTTAGAATTTTATAAGGACCCTTTTTGGTTCTACGACCAATATTTCGAAATGGAAATAGTGCTGGATATGAAAAATAAACAAAATAATGACATACCTCTTCGATAGCTTCCTGAAGTGGCTTTCCAGCAGCCTGAGCAACAGCAATTGGTAGTTCGATGATATCGACGGGGGCCAACGACGATGGTCCATTTGTGATATTGTTGTTGTTAACAATTGTATTGTTATTGTTGATGGTTGTAGCAGATGTTGGTGTTGATGGTATGTTGGTAGTGGCGTTGATGTTGTTGCTGATGTTCGATTGGGTTGTTGTGGGAGATGTTGGCGTTGAACTGTTATTTGTGATGTTTAAGGAATTTATACTGTTATTTGTTGAATTTAAATTATTACTACTACAACTACTGTTGTTGACAGAATCGGCATATGTGATGGCCAATGGTGGTGATGAGGCGGTATTTGAGGCATCCGATGATGTTGATGTCGTGCGATCCTTAATGAAGGTACCCTCGGGACGTACTAATATCTGTTTGGTACCAATTACCTGGAAATAAATGAAAAAAGAAAATTTAATTACGAAATTGTTTATGATTTTTTGTAGCTAATATTATGTAGTTTTCTTTGCTGTCGGAAATGATGGGTGTCAATTATCAATCAATGAATATTAAACAAATTGGGTAAAAGATATTATTATCTTTAATTTTAGTTCAATTTTGTGAACAGTTTTATAATATCGTTTGAATTAGTTTCATGATCAATTTACCACGACATAGGTTAACAACGCCTTTCACATAAAGAATTAGAACCGGGTTCATATAAATGGTTAGACAGAGTTAAACTTTCCCTTTTAATATCCATTTTACTTATACTGGAAACTTTTTTGTCAGTTCTCCTACCATTAGGATTATAATTTCAAATTTGTTTATTAACAACTATGACAATCTGTTATAATGTTTAATTCATAAAAATACATCCAAGTACCTTGACCTAATTATCTTAAAAAACTAATCAGTTAATTTACGATTCCTTAAATAGTCATAAATCTAATCAGGTTTTGAGGTTTCAGATAACTATTTTGCAAACACTATTTTTTACTAAATATTTGATAGCATTTACTTGTTGGTAATTCTAAACTTAGCCAAAACTATTTAAGTTTAAGAGATTATCTTTAAGAATTATGATCATAACAACCCAGCAAAAACTTGACTTTTCTGAAAGAAGTTAGCTATTTTTCTTAACAGGCATTTTAGACCTTTTAGTACCTTCTTCACAACCTTCCAAACCATCTCATTTAGTCGCACAAACAAATGCAAACATTGTCCAACGTCTCCTCCACTTCCTGATTATGACAACTTCTACAGATATCGTGAAAAGGTATATGGTGAAAAGGCAGATAGACCCGTACAATGTTGGTCATAGCAATCGATTGACGGAAATTATATTCAAGCCATATTACACTTCCCGTCCTACAATTAATCTCTTTTGACCATATTGTCTGTACATAATCGTAGAGTCTCATTAGAATCTATTGCAGTGGTACCCCGGCAAATCTACAAATTTACGCTTCCCCTCTTTGCCAGAGTGTACGCGATATGATTACCGGTTACACATTAGTGCCCTGATATACAATAAGCGTAGAATCTCTTGCCATCCCGTTAAGAGATGCCCTGTATCCCAGTGGGATGTTGCTAGATTGCAGGGCAGCCTGTCTATCTGAATAGATTTTAATGTTAGCACCGTATATCCCATAAAACCTTAGCCAATTAGCCGAAAGATTCTAAATTACAGTCCTTTTAATGGCCGAAATGTCAGCCTGTAAAAAATTATGGGAATGTCCCACATCATTTTAACCAGTCACGTTCAAAATGAAAAATTCTCTGTCGAAGAAAGGCTTGGCTTCTTCGATCCTCATTCGTTGGTCTCATGTAGAAATGACCTAACTCGCATTGTTTTGAAATTGAGTTTTTTAATATTCCAGAAATGGAATGCTAATATCAGAAATATCGGTTTTACAAGCAATTTTGATCATACAGTTTTTATTTTGTTTTTACCTTCACCTGTAAATTTCTCATTATTGGAGTTAGGGCCTTTCTATATGAGACCAACGATATATAAAATATTATTAATCCTTGGACAAACTGTTGTACTCAAAAGGCCTTTTTTTAATTTTCATTCAATTTGTTAAATAGAACTTTTAACCATAGAGAATAGACAGAAACTCTCCTATCAAAGACCTAACTCAGTTGTCAGAATGTATTAGTAGAAAAAACTATGTGAAAACGAAAACAACACTCGTATATGTGATTATTTTGAGTAAATTTTTTGTTTGAGTTTTTTTCTAGTTTCCGCTCTATGTTTCTCTATGCTATTAACCATAAAGCTTTGTCTATCAATTAATATATTTCTGGAAATATTTGTAAAGTATAAGTAATTTGTAAACAATTTCCAGTATTGGTTAGCAATGGAAAATTCAATAGATTTTAAATAAAATGACCAATTCGTTCTTCTGCAAAACAACACAAAAAACTCCTCATGCAAATACACCAATATTAAACTAATACACTCATAAAAAAAATTGAGTAATCCGTACTTAAATCAATCCGGAGCGGTGTCAATAGTAGGGTAAGTACGGAAATGTATACATTTTTAAACATTTTTCGAGTTTAATGTTTTTCTAAAATATTCAGAACCTAAGTAGCTACATATGTATGTAAATTTTAGTCGTCGTGAGTATGTGTTGGACACTTATACATAAAATTCGTTTTAATTTCCATTTCCGTTAAAACCCAGCAAACACAAAGCATTGGCTTTAAAATTATAACTTGTAGTCGAACACTAGAGGTTTGAGAACGATTTGAAAATAAGTTTTCTCAAAAATCCAAATATGTTTTCCTATATTTACTTAAAGAAATGTTACAATTGAGTTGAATATCAAATGAATAAATCATAATTTTGTAAACGTATGACTTGGTGTTCGCTGGGTAGGGTCTATGAATAAAAACATTTTTAGCAGCAATCAAGTGTTTTTTATTCAATACCAAGACACATTGCAATACATGTGTATATTTTATTTATAATGAACATACAAATGAATTAAATTACATTGAGGTGTTTTTTTAAAATCACAAGACAATTCAAATTCAATTTGGCAAAAAAAAACGTAAATTATACAGAAGCCAACTGGACTTGTTTTGATCCATGGGGACATGCAAATAGCTGAGGTTGTTTTTTTTTTTGCTTTGTAACGCATTTATAATAATTTTGTACAGGTTTAACCCCAAAATCGAAACGACTGAAATAGAATTTCACAAAATAAAACAAAAACATTCAGAACAAATTGAAACCGTTTTTTGTTTTATTTATTCTTTTTTAAAAAATGACCACAGAAGTCATAAATATTTCATTACATTTGAAAACAAAAACTTTTTTCATTTCAGATTTTATAACAGCTCTTTCGATTTCAATTTGGAATTTAAATAGAAATTGGTCTTGTACATTGACGTTGACAAAAGCAAAAGCAAATCGCACTGACGTACAAAATTAAATACAATACGTACAGATAAATGTTTGTAAAATAAGTTTATACAATATTTTAATTACACAGTAGAAACTTGTGTATCCTGCTACAAACAATTACATAAATTAATTGTTATAAAACTTTGTACAAAAAATTATAATCAACTGTCAGTTTTAACAAAATAATTTATTAATTAATTAAACTGTTTGTCATCAGTTGTTATAAATATAACGTAATTGTCCTGATATCCTATTAATGACAGAATGTCAAACTCGTTTAACTTTGAAATAAAATATTTTAGTATTTTTTTTACACATGTATCAGATATATGTATTTGGTCCCAAATTTTGATTAATATCAATTGTCAACGTTTTGTAAAATGAATGAATTGGAGCTTCTCACTTTTCAAATGTGAATCCATTTGGTATAATTTTATCATTTGAAACGGCAGCTCTATCGTTAAAGTTATTTTCAGAAGTGGGTCAGGAGTGAGTTCAGAAATATATTATAAATTGTGACCTATACTTTTCGTACAATGTTTACATTGACAACCAGCAAGACGGATATCGATAATTCGAAAGAATATGATTCTCACTATGTTGGTTAAAGGCATACAAATCAACGTTGTTGGTTGCATTTTTGAAATAAAGTTAACTGATGTCTATATCAATGAGATGTAATTCATTTGATCCTTACAACTATAAATACAAAGAGTGCAGAAAGTACGAAAATGTCGAAATCGATTTCAGCCTAACTACAAAAGCCTTAAATTTGATTTTAAGTCCATAAAGTTGACTATTATTTTAAATTTCGTACCATGAATCAAATTTCAAAAATAATTTAAAATATTATTTTAACAAAAACCATTTTGTTTTGATCTTTTATGTACATTTTGATTTTTTAATTTTTAGAAATTTTTTTTTTTTATTTACATTCATTGAAAAATATTTTAGCACAATTTAACACAATTGAATGTATTCATATGTTGGAAAAATGTTTGAAAGCTTTTTTAAAATATTTTTTATGGTACGAACAAGGTACCGTGAAATAGCTCCCAAATGAAATATCTCCCAATGAAATAACTCCACATGAAATAATTCCCATCAAAAATTAAATATAGTATAATGAAATTACTCCCAATAATCGGCGGTTTCATAATTTTAAAAATATTACTCCCAAAAAAAGGAATAACTCCCAATGAAAACTTTTCTGAAGTGAAGCCAGTTTTTGATATTTATGCAAAGTAGAACCCAACAAAAATGAAATAACTCCCAATACAGTGAAATAACTCCTAATTCCCAAAATAAAATGAAATAAAACCCAACAAAAATTTCATTGGGAGTTGTTTCATTGGGAGTTATTGCACGGTACCTATGAACAAAACAAAACGTTACCTTAATATAGAAACGACCTAACTCGTTTTTTCCCAAAATGTATTTTTTTGCATACTTCGATAGATAATCCCGTAATACACCATTAATAAAATAAAATTAAATGTCACATTAAATTGGTTGAAGACCTTCATAAAAGTCTGTGTAAAAAAAAATTGCAACTACAGAACTTTAAGTTTTATTAAGTTATTTTCTTCTCCTCTAAAGTAATGAAAATGTTAGTTAGGGCCTTTCTATATTAAGGTAGCTAAAAGTTCTATTTTAAAATAAAGTCGACTTTAACAAAAATGAACTTTAAAATTTCTTTCATGGTTAGGGTGATTTTGTTTTTTAACTTAGAATGCAACAAAGATGCATCAACAATCACCCATACGACCAACAGAATACAGTGTCGGTCAAAATACATAAAAAACAATACTACTTATGTAAGAAAAAGATAATAAATTAAATTTAACAACTACAGTGATTACACAGGGCAACAAAAATTTTAGAGGCTTTTTGATTGTATTGTGGTTCCAGTAGTACAAATATGATCGAAAAATAGTGAATTTTTTAAGACGTTTCTTCACATAATTTAGGATAACTCAAAAAAGGTTAGTCCGATATTATTAAAATCAACTTAGAAAAGTTCCGTTTATATATTGCGTTTTAATCGGCGCAGTTGATACTGAGGTATAATTACAAATTGAATCAAGAAATATATTTTTTACGTGAAAATAGCTAATTTTTGTGTTTTCAAAAACTCATGAAAAATCGAAAATTGCAGAAATTGTTCAGGTTTATTACTTTATTGCAAAGCCACATATAATAGCAACAAAAAGTGACATCGAGCATAAAAATCTATTGATTCTTTTCGAATTTATTCACAATTAAGAGAATTCGCTCAATTTCACAAAATTTTACTTTTTTTGTTTGAAATACACAATTTTGTGAAAATAAGCGAATTCACCTAATTGAGAATAATTTCGAAAAGAATCAATCGATTTTTATGATCGATATCTCATGTTGTTCCTATTACATGTGGCAAACAAAAAAATTGCTATTTTCACATAAAAAATATATTTTTTGCTTCAATTTGTTATTATAACTCTGAAACTACTGAGCCGATTGAAATGGGGAAAATGTTTTCAAAATTCAATCAATCGATATAAGAACATTAACTACTCAATTTTATGTATATCAAACAAATTCACTTATTTGTGAATAAATTCGAAAAGAATCTATCGATTTTTATCTTCGATATCTCCTTTTGTTGCTATTATATGCGGCTTTGCGATAAAGTAATAAACCTGAACAAGTTCCGCCGTTTTTGATTTTTCCTGAGTTTTTTAAAACCCAAAAACTTGCTATTTTCACGTAAAAAATATATTTTTTGCTTCAATTTGTTACTATTATTACTGAGCCGATTAAAACGTAATATATAAACATATTAAAGGTTATGTAAATTTGAACTTTTCTAAAATTATGTAGAGAAACATGTAAAAAAATTCACAATTTTAGAAAAAAAAGTTTTTAAAAACAACATCTCCATAGAATTTAATATTTGAACCATATTAGTACTACTGGAACCACAATACATCAAAATTGTGTAGTAATTTAAAAAGCCTCTAAAATGTTTTCAATTTTGTAGCCCTGTGTTTTTGTTGCTCATTAATCGAGAGTTCGATATTAAACATTTTCGGCAAATTTGTATTGATCAAATTAATATTAAATCTGAAAAAAAAAATTGTTCATAAAAGTAAGTTGAAAGAAAAGAAACAACACTTCAATGATTTTTTTAGTTGGAAATATATTAAACAATCCAAATATTTCTTTGAGTGATCATGAAAAATAGCAATACACCGCTTAGCATGTGCATTTTTCGCTGTCTCAGTGAAGACTAAACAAAAGAGAATAAGAATATCGTTACCTTAATATAGAAAGGCCATAACTCGTGTTTTTTTAAGTCGAGATTTTTTGGCTAAATATGATATTTATCGAGATAAACGAAACACGAGTCCAGCAGAAGATTTATGGGAAATAGTAAATAAAAAGGTAAATCGAGATCTAAAAAAGTTGTATGATGCTATAAATCAGGCATGGTTTATTTAATAATATCATAAGAAATACTGAAATTAAATTTCGTTATTAATAAAACTGTAATTATATATTTTGGAGTGTTTTTGTTATTTCTAAAATATTTGGAAAAAAGTTTAACATAAATTTTGTAGAATTTATTTTGACGGATACTGTATCTAAATACACAAATCTAAGTTAAAATTTTATTAACAAATTGACGCTAATCTGTGTATGTGAATTAAGTTGTAAAATATTTATGACTTTAAATACAACACTAACAACTTAATTTAACTACTTAGAAATTTTGATTTTTGTAATTTTTTTTCTACAACTATATTTTTTTTTGCTGAAGACTCAATAATATTAAAACATGCACACTTGGATGGTTGTATGTAAATCTATTTATTTATAAATATTATTAAGACCAAAAATATATAAAATATTAAATGACGAAGTGATGGAAGAGCTTGTGTTTAGACATTTTCGGTGTAAATGTATTTCAACTCAAAACATTTGCAACTACATATTACAGGCTTTTGTATGCACTTCTCACTATCTTTTAGATTAAGATAATTCCTTATCTCTGGGTAACATATTTTGGATTAGATAATGTTTTTGGTTTAATGCTTCAACAACCTATTAAAAAATGTCAATAAAGTTTTTTTCTTCTGGCAAAAAAACAAATAGTGCACTGAAAATATTTGAATATGTTAATCATATCTAATTTGAATTTTCTTTCACTATGAGGAGACTAGTGCAGCTTTTTAGATAGAATTTATTTCAGCTCTTACAAATAGGTAAATAAACCTAATATACCAATTATAGAGTATAACAAAAAAAATAATAAAAAAAAAGAAATCTCCATTCGGCTATTTCTAAATGTTATAATCAACAATTAATTACATTTAAATGCTGTTAGTGCAGTAGCTAACATTTTTGTATCTAAATACATTTATCCAATTTATCCAATGTGTATGTACGAGCGAGTGTTCAAAGTAGATGCAATCAACCACACGCAATTTCTTAATACTTGTAAATACAAAATTTACGTAGTTTTTTTATTTTTTATTTTATTATTTTTTCATATTTTCTAAGAGGGGTAAAGATTTCACTTATAATTTGTAGGTTTTAAAAATACAAGCAAGCAGCGAATAAAATAAAAAATAATTTATACTACTGCATATTGTAAATAATTTGATCATTCTAAAGATTTTGTTTTCATAATTCTAAGTATATTTAATATAAAAAAAATCTTTAGAATAAAATGCAAACAATTTTCAAGTTTTATTATTGTTACTGCTTTTTTAACGGCTTAAACGGTGATTAGGCTTGCGAGTATGAAACTGTGATCTTAAAGTTATGAGTCTGACTGACTAATTTAAATAATTTCATTTTATTTCGTTGTCGTTTTTGTTGTTTTTATAATAAATCTCTTGATAATTAGCAGTTTTTTTATACATATTTTAAAAAAAAATGTTTGTGATTGCTCTTACGCAGAGGGAACCAACCTCTGTCTGCACGTTGGTTTGTTTGAAATAGAGTTTCTGAAAATTAACTTAGGGAAGCTCTCTGATAACGTATAAACTGAAAACACTCAACTCTTTTATAAAAACTTTCTGAATTGTCTGGGTTGAAAGAATCATCCAATATTGGTCTTAAAATATAATTGACTGAATTAATATATATGTGATTTTGATAAAAATGGACTTTGCACGTTTCCATACCAAAAAAATGGACTTGGCACTTTTGCATACCGTATAGAGTTACTACGCGAGAAAATTTTCCAGGAATTTTCGGTAATTTTTTTTTTTTTAATAATTTTTGTCGGAAATTTCATTACAAGTTTTCTTTGTATAATTCGATATTGGAGGGGCCTTTAACAATGTGACGCCAGAGACGATTGTTTCGGCTTTAGGCTTGGATATAGATCAGTCTATTATCTGCTTCATAGGTCGAATTCTGACTATACCCTTCTTCCCTTTACCGCGCCGTAATGGGGTGGAACTTATGTTCTCGGATAGTGCGAAGTACCTGGGTATCGTTCTAGACTCCAAGCTATCCTAGAGCTGCTATTTATACCAGTAGAAGGGCCATTTGGAAGTCCTGGGTAATAATTTCAAGATGGTAAAGCCCATACTAATGTTCGGAGTAATACACGTTTGTCATCTGTACAGATGGCTCCAAGTCTGCGATTGGGGTGGGTGAGGGCTTTTATATTGCCTGTTGTCAGTCAGACATATGATCAATGTAGTGTAATTCAAGCTGAGATTTCAGCCATCAAAAGGGCGGTACACTGGATGAAATACTATAGGTTATTTGGTATGAATATCCGAATTTGTTCTGACAGCAAGCCTGCTATGTCTTTTCGACATCCAGATTGTGTGTCTCTTAACGAGATTGCGAGACATTCTTGGTGTCGGGGCACTCTGTTGTACTTGGCAATGCTATAGCTAATAAACTGCCCAAAAAAGGCTCTCGTCTACAAGTCGCCGAGATCTATATTTTGGTCGGTTTACCGCTCTCAGCTCGGACTAGTTTGACAAATTGCTCGGTATCGAGACTTACACGGTCCGTTTATGACCATCATAGGTCAATGTCCCTTACGGGGCTATCACGGGCTCGGCTACAAACTTTAACAGCTGTGCTAACATGGCACTGCTTAATTGGTACGCATGCTAGGAGAATGAACACTCCTTAAGCCGTGCAACACTAGCAAGTCACTTGCGGAAGAACTTCTGCAAGTATTTACTGAAGTGTTTTCACTCAAATCGAAACTTGCGGATGTCTGCTTCCAAAAGTAGTTTGTAGAAGTTATTACGACGAACTTGCTGCAAGAAATTGCAGACGTGTTTCCACACAATGTGAGTAGAGCTTGCAGTAGAGTTTGCCTTTTTTACGAATGACAGTATAAAAATTTCTTGTAGATAAATAAGATTGACAGCTGTATCGCAGCATATTTAATTAAAAAAAAAAACAAAAAGAAGTGTTTGGGTGCAGCGGCGTGAAGATTTAAGTTTCCAAAATACATTACTTGAAGAATTGCGGACCGAAGATTTCATGCAGCTGAAAAATTGCCAGAGAATGTCTAATGATGATTTTGAATACATTTTATCTTCAATTCAAAGAAGTATTCAATAGCAGGATACTAAAATGAGATTGGCTATACCTCCAACAGACCGGCTTTTAGTTACTCTTCCAAAAAAAAACTCAAAACAAAACTGAAAACAGAAGAGAATACCTCAAACCGTTTCTTCTGTAACTCTTCAAATCACTTGCAGTTCACAGAAAGTCGTTCAAGTTACTTCCAGCAAGCAACAAAGACATGTTTTCAGTAAATTCTGCAAGCCGTGACTTCTGGAAGTCGACAGGAAAAAAACTTCTGGAAGTCACTTCCGGAAGCAACTTCCGCAAGAAAACTTGGTAATGCCTTCTGTTGAAGTTGTCACGATGAAAATCAGGGTCCCCAAAAACATACAGTTTCTTTAACAACCAAATATTGCACTCTGCAATCAATTAAACTCATCCTACAAATAGGTCTAACTGCCATTATTAATAAATACCTAACCTGAAGTATCCACTTATTACACAGGGCAACAGCAAAAAAAGGCTTCACTAACCACTATATGGATTTGATGAATCATGGTTACATAAGTACAAAAATGGTAAAATTTTTGAATTCTATGGATAGATTTTTTTAAAAAATTATCTTTCTAAAATTGTGAATTTTGTTAGTTGATAACTTAAAAAGGGTTGGACCGATATTATTGAAGTAAACTTAGAAAAATGAGATATCGATCATACAAATCGATTGATTCTTTTAAAATTTATTCACAATTAAGTGAATTCGCTCTATTAAACAAAATTTTGCTTTTTTGTTTAATATACATACATAAAATTAAGTAGTTAATGATCTTCTTTCGATTGATTGAGTGTAAATTAACAAAATTAAGTAATTAACATAAATAAAAAAATTAGCTTATAAAATCAATGCAATGTTTTTTATTTTCATTTATATTTTTGAATGGTAAAAATACTATTCCAAATTAATAAAAACAAACATATAAATTTCGAATGAATAAAAACGTATAATTTTAATTGTCTCAATTTGTATAAAACTTCTTTTACGATTAATAAAATTACTTAAATATTAAATAAATGACTTGGATTTTTGTAGAAACTGTAACGTGCGAAATTTATAATAAAAAAAGTTCAACAAAATATGGCAACAACTTTTAAATAAATGTTTAAATTTCATCGTATATTGACAATTATAAACAATAAAATACAAGAATTTTTATTACAAACTCAAAGGTTAATGTTAACATAGAGCTTAAATAACCAGTCATATTGATTTAATTCTTTGATTATATTTTGTTCAGTATTTTAAGAAGTACGCTCGAAATAAATGCTGCACACATTTATCAAAATATAATTTTAACCTGTTTTTACAGATAACGGTTTCTGTGAGACCTAAATATCAATATGTTATTAAAGTCATTACTTGTAATTAGTTTAAATGATATTAAAATAATGATTTATTTATAAGCGGTTGTGGTAAGTGCTTGCCTCCAATGACATCACCGTGATAAAATTATGTGTTAAAATGCACACAATAGAACTAGTGCGTTTAAGTTTTAAACTTTAAAACTATTATTAAAAATTCATCGCAATAATTATGCACCATTTATATCGTGCGCACTTCTTATCCAATTGTTTTTTAATTTTATTATTACAGTCGTTAAATTGAATATTTTCCTCTCAATTCTGATTTAGTTTTAAACTTGGTTTTTTATAAATGATTAAAATTGTTTAAGTAACTCAATTGCGTCATTTAACTTTAAGTTAATAGCTCTATATTACAACTTATTTCTGTTGAACTTTAACCCATTTTATGTCCACCATTATTTGAAAGCTTTTTATTAAATATGCAAATTATTAGTGTTGAAAGGTAATTTTTTCAATGATTTTCAATTTGAACTTTGTATTTTAATTTAGTTAAATTTACTATGCATTTTAAGAAATAGTAGATACATATATAATGTTTGTTATAACAGAATAAACAAGACATCTGGAAGTATTGAGATTTTACTGGTGGCATGTTATAATTTCCATGGACATTACGATACACCGAAATATCTATAGACACCTTCAATAAATAAGAAAGATCGAACATTCTCATTATTTATTTATGGGGCACGATTCCCTATCAAACAATCGAATTTTGCACACTTAGCTTGCAAATTTTGATATCAGTCATTTTAGCGATGTCAATCTGCTGCCTCGGGACTGACTTCGGGCTGACACAAAGGTTTTCAAGTCTAATGTGCGAGTTTGTCGAATAAATATCTGTACTAAATTTCATTGAAAATAGGAATTAACTGTCCGCTTTGGGATGGATTCAAATTCTTATTCTTATAAATAACATTTTAAAATTTATATTCCCAATAATAATACACAAAAAATCCCAATGAAATGTAGATATAAATTGTTACTAATTCGAACCTACTCGTATCTTTCTAAATATAATTTTCACACGTTACTCGTATTTGTTGTCATAATTTTAATATTCCAAAGAAGTTGTTTTTTAAAGACAACCAAGCTTTTTGTTGTTGTGCGAGTAATAAAGCGGATGACCGACTGAATGAATACCTATTCAGTTTAATTTTTCGTTATAAAACACAGATATATATAATAGGATGGTCCCTTATTTATAGAGACTTTTTTTGGGCAACAAAATCGAAAAAAAAATTAGAGGCTTTTTAAACCACTACACAATTTTGATGTATTGTGGTTCCAATAGTACAAATATGGTCCAAATTTTAGATTTTTTTAAAAAAATTTTAAGTAAAAATAAAAAAAAATTTTAAGAATTTTTTTAGACGTTTCTCCACAGGGTCAGTACAATATTACTAAAATAAACTTAGAAAAGTTAAGATTTATATAGCCTTTAATCTGTTTATATATTGCGTTTTAAATGGCTCAGTAGTTTCGGAGTTATAATAACAAATTGAAGCAAAAAATTTATTTTTTACGTGAAAATAGCTTTTTACGTGAAAATAGCTTGTTTTAAAAACCCATGAAAAATCGAAAACGGCAGAAATTGTTCATGTTTATTACTTTATCGCAAAGCCGCATATAATAGCAACAAAATGAGATATCGATCATAAAAATCTATTGATTGTTTTAGAACTTTTTCACAATTAAGAGAATTCGTCCATTTGCACAAAATGTTACTTTTTTGTTTGATATACATAAAATTGAGTAGTTAATGTTTCGATTGATTGAATTTTGAAAAAAGTTTCTACATGCTATGTACAAATTTTCATATATTGGGTTTTAATTGGCTCAGTAGTTTCGGAGTTATAATAACAAATTGAAGCAAAAAATATATTTTTTACGTGAAAATAGATTTTTTTGTTTTAAAAAATTCATGAAAAATCGAAATCGCAGAAATTGTACAGATTTATGGCTTTATTATAATAGGAGCAAAAGGAGTTATCGATCATAAAAATCGATGGATTCTTTTCGAATTTATTCACAATTAAGTGAATTCGCTTATTTTCACAAAATAATTTCTAGTTTAATTTAGTTTTTAAATGGCTCTATCTCAAAAGCATTCCAGTATTAGGTTCAGTGACCCCCTGACCCATTTCATTGAAAGCACGGTCCAATTGTTTTCATAATCTTCAATAAAAAATAATATTAGTAAATTTGTCATTGTTCTAATATCATTCTCAGAGTCCATATGTGATCGATTCTATGTTTTGATTGATAAAAATGAATAAATATATCGATGGAAATTATATTAATAGCTTTAAAGCGAGAAAACTTTGTAATATTTCAACCAAAGTTTTCGATTTCAACTAATTCAAAATCAAATTTAGCACACGAGTTACATTCTATTTCAGGGGCCCCCAAAGAAGTACTCAGAAAAACATTTAGCAATATTAAGTATTTTCCAAAAATAATTTACTACGAGATCCTTTTATTATATCTGTTGATGATATTTTTCATGAGGAAACAATTGAAATAAAATGTATCTCGTGTGCTAAATTTTATTTTAAATTAGTTGAAATCGAAAACTTTGGTTGAAATATTAGAGAACAGCGGAACGCTATTTGAGAGCAATGGTTTTCAATAGAATTCATACGAAATTGCTCACGAAAAATTAAAACGTTAAGAAGTAATTTAATAAAGTGAAAAAATCCATACATTCTTTTGGCCAATTGAATTTCACATTATTATATTTATTAATCTATGATTTCTATACCTAACCAACGACTAACACTAGAATATATTTTAATTAGTAACATTGCCAGATATATTTGGTCCATCCTAATGTATCTATACAAAGTTACAAAAATACTAATGTATCTCTGTTGTATTATAGTATTTGTGTCATTTTTCGAATTGATATGAAAATGGCCAATAATTGGTAGTTAATTATTATATAGTTATGACTTGAATACTGACAATTAAAAGTAATTATCATAAGTGTTGTTTGTTATACTTTACACAGATACTAACTCACACATATATTCAAATAAACACATAGATTCTCTTCAATATGTAGTATATAAATACTTTAATATACATATTTATTTTATATTTATTTCTACTTTAGATTTAAAAGCTAAAAAATAAAACAATATATTTATAAAAAATATTTAACTGCATTTCATTTACTTTTATTATATATACATATTGTGATTTTACTTAAATATTCGTTAAACAACATTATGTTAGTAATAAAAATCAGTAAAATATCTGAGACACTAAAGACAAAATATAATATAAATGTAGTAAATTATAAACAATTAATCAACTCTCCATTATGAGTTTAAACTGGTTTTTAAGTTTCAATTAAGTATATTTTTGTTTTTTTATTGTTAAAATGTTCAAATTTCATACTTAAAATTTTGTGTCTAATTTGACAAATAAATGTCAAATGCTGTAGAATCAGATTAAGAGATGCACACAAAATCACTCATTTGCATAATTAATAGCAAACAATTATAGTAGTGTTGCTTTTATTCCATATCCACTGATTAGATAGTTGTATCAAATTATTTTTAGCGAAACTATAATTAAATATGGTTTAATCATATACATATGTAGGAAGGTGTGAAAACAAAATAATTCGTCAGCTAGGTGTTTAATCTGTTTTTTTAATATGTACATATTTAAAATATTATTACGAAACTGTATTTGAATTCAAACATAACGGTTTCCAACGGCTGGTTTCAAATTGTATCCTTTTTCTCAACATTTCTATTTCTGAAGACTTCTAATTGTGGACAATATTGTTTACCGACCGATTAAAAGCAGTTAACATAACTGTGGATAGTAAAGATGTGCGATATTTTCATACCTGTGATTTAATCACTGTGATTGAAAAATCACTGGTAACAACTGTTACTGAATATAGCAAGTAACATACTGTTAAATATCGTTCTTTTATATTTTTCAACATTCACTAGTAACGTTTTTGAAAAATCACTGGAACAACTGTAGTAACAGGTACTTTTAACATCGTTCTTTCACATTTGTCAACATACTTTAAATGTCGTTCTTTCATATTCTTCAACATTCACTGGTAACAACAGTTACTGCATATATTTAGGTGCATAATTTTATTTATAAATGCATGAATATAGCCATAGCTATATGAGTGTATAAAATAAAATGTTAAGTAAAATATCGGTTAGTTCTCTTACAATTGTGTTGCATTAGCTCTCTGTTATTTTCCTATGTTTTTTTAGCAGATGTTTTTAAATCAGTAAATATTATTTTTTGGTTAACATAAGAGCAGATTTAAGAACGAAAATAATACATAATGTATTCTTCTTAACATAATTGCTTTTTTGCTTAACATAGGCAAAACGTGATCACGGTCAGTGTTTAAAAAAACATTGATTTATAAATCACGTTCACTGATAACGACGTTCTTCAACAATCACGGGATCGGTCATCTCTGGTAGATAGTGTTAACATTGCATTATAACATTAAATAAAAGCTTTGAGTTGATCATTATAGAAATATAACATTCAAGAAGCTCCGATAGATGTAGCTGGCAACATCTAGAAGGTAATGCAGTGAACACAAAGTGAAAGCGAGAACATCAACCAGTCAGTCTTATTTGAAGCATCGTTAAGTAAAGGTAAAATAACTGCCTTACAGTGTGCTGTATAAGTTGTAAATTATAGAAGTGTATTAAAAATATTAAATAAAGATTTTACAAATTTTAAACTACTAAACTGCTTTTATTTGCAATCAAAAGAATACGGTTTATTTAAAGGAAATTAACCACCGTTTTCTAAAAGGTTTAAACGTAACAATATATATTTTAAATTGTTTAAATTTTATTGCAAAGAAAGAAGATTTATTATTCCAACTAGAAATTTTATGATCCTGTCGATTATTTTTTTCGGTATCAAAATAATCTTCAAAAGCCACTTTTTCCAATCTCAGAGTACTAAAATTTAAAATTTTATTCATTTTCACATTAGCGTAGTTTTTTTTTATAAAAAAAAAAATATTGTTATAAACAAGATCTGCTATAAAAAAATACTGTTATACTGAAGATTTTCTTTATGAAATACTGTTAAACACAAGATTATTTATTTTAAATACTGTTATACATTATGAAATAGTATCAAAAAAAGTACGATCGTATAAACATTCCATTCCTAGTCGTGATATTGGCACTACTATCTTGAGAAGAATACCAATAAATATAGGGTGCTTTCGTCACTGCAGCAAATTAAAAGTTTAGAGTTCGAAAAAGCATATTTGCCATCATTGCTTTACGTCAAACCTTTCGTAATGCAAATTGTTAGCAGTGACACCGAAAATTTGTGCAACCAAAGCATCACTTAGTTATCTTTTGCAACAGTTTGCAGGTCGCGGCATCAGTGATGCACAAATTTACTGCATTTACGAACGCATCCATACTCAAATTTTATCCCGTTGCCAAAGAAAGATGGGAGAAGAACCCACATGGTAAGAGGATACGTCTTGCGATAAATCCGCCTAAATTCCATCTAAGAAACCTTATAGCTGTCATTACTGATCAATATTTTATAACTACGAAGAAGAAAATGAGACAACTGAACATCTTCTCTGTCATTGTACGGCATTTGGGACTTAAGATGTATTAGATTTGGCCAACAAATATTTATTGTCAAAATCTGACTCTTTAACAGTGATTTAAGTGAAATTCATATCTTAATTAAAACAACAGGATGGCTGATGGAGAGCGATGACAGCCAAACAATATGAGTCATTAATTAACCCAAGTGAGCTATCAATCAGGCGGCTTCCAATTATACCTAACCTTCATTTTATTTTGGAGTATTTCTTCATATTGTTGAACTGCTCTAACCTTTTCTAAACAAATAATATAATAAATATCGAGCCAAGAGCTTTATTCTTTATATATGTATATCGAAAATGGCTTCGCTAAGGTTACATTTATTAGAAAAACCCAATTTTTCTGAAGGAAAATAATGTGAACCAACAAATAGAGAATCCTTTAATTAACAGAACTACACCATTTCCAATTGTATCTCAAAAGTTTCTAATTGTATTTCGGAAAATGTAAATGTATTTCAGAAGTTTATATTTCTATTACAGAATTTTCCAAATGTATTTCAGAAAATTGTAACAGCAATATAAATGGACATTTCTAAATTCTAAATAGAATATACTAAAATATAATTTGAAAATTCTGTAGATAAAACCAGATGATAAACACCTTACGTAGCCGATAAGGCCGACTATACAACAAACAAAGAATAATATGAATTTGGTCAATTCGCAAGGTCTCTTATCAGTCATATTGTCATAATGCCCTAATATATCACGACTCGGCAGCTCGGCATAAGCGACTTTTAAGGTAGGGTCACACATGACAAATATTTGACGAAAAAGACGTAACCACTAAATAAAATGCATTTGAATTATTTTATTTATTTCAAAAACTTATTTTACTTAGGATAATTTAAAACAAAAAAAAATGGTTTTATTTTATTTGATGCTGTTTGATCTTACAAAACACTTGTAAGAGCAAACACGTCAAAAAATTTGTACTAAAAAGTGGTTACGCTTTTTTATCAAATATTTGCCGTGTGTGACCCTACCTTTAGGCATTTGGCGCAGGTTTCTGCTGATTGGTTACGATAACACAATAAACATAGCATACAGAGTAGTATTATTTTAGGAAATTTTTTGCTTGAAAAACAATAAAAACCATTATGAAATATTAGGACATTATGACAATATAACATTATAAGAGACCTTGTGAATTGACCAGTTATTTTTTGTTATAAACTAAAACGTTTATATTTTATTATTTAAAATATAAAAGTTATAATTATAACAAAAATGCTTTTAATATCAACTTCCATACAAAAGTTGTAAAATTTTCCGTTTTGTTATAATTTTATCATCGTCATAAAGCTCACGGGGATAAATATTAATGTGCATACTACTTTTGTTATCAAACACGTTTATATTAAATGGGGATTACCTTTCGTTTTCAATTTATTTTAACTCAATGAATTAGTTTATGTGATATTTATATTTAAATATACATACATATGTATTTATGAAAAATGTGAAGAAAAAATCCCGAGATTCTCTGATGGTTCTAAGCTGAACTGTAGCGTAGGATCTAATATCTTCTATCTTCCCGATAAATCTGTCTTAGATGTCCATCTGACTACTACGGTAATGATCGGCGTACGAGCTGGCCAAGAAAGGATTCGCTTTGAATATCTCAAATGCATACATTGACAAGCTTGAGACTATAAAAAACCGAAATATTCAGACAAATTTAGGTTCTGCATTAAATCTAGTTTGTTTACTCGAAGCATTAGTTAAGAGGAATGACAAAAAACTAATATTTGACTTTGGAAGTCAGTGAACTCGCGATAACGTGAACTAATTTTTACAAGGCTGTTCACGTTTACGAGTTTGTTCACGTTATCTAATGCTAAAATTAAATGATAAACAAGTATTTAGTTTTCGCGAGTTCACTGTATTTACTAAATTTAAAAATAGAGACCTCTACGACACCTGCAGTCTAAACTTCGACAAAGCTACACTTGCGAATAACGGTTTATTAATGTTTTAATGGATTTCTGAGCGTTAAAGTAAGGTTTGGCTGCAATCTACCCACTGTATTCTATTTTAATGAATTGTTACTTTGAGTGTAAACCAGTTAGTAATACAAATAATTTTCTTTAAATAGAATTTAAAAGAAAAACAAATTTAACGAATAGTTGACAGATATTTCAACGAATACTTTAGTAGGTATTAAACAAATCTTTTAAATTCTAACAACATTTTATTACATTTAATTCAGATCTAATTCATTTATTCACATGATACCATTTAGTAAATATTAATACTCAATTATTATTATTATTAGTTTTTAAACTTTAACTGAACTAGTTTTAAATCCACAGATTTTGTTAGTTAGGTTTTTTTCAATATTTTTACTCTTAAATTGTTTTTAATTGTGGTGGCACAATTATGTATTATAAAACAATAAACTGACAACAAAGGCAGCAACTAGAAAAACCTAATGACAGTGATCTTTTGATTACAAACAACATTCATGGGTATTCATTTTATTTTGTATTTTAACAAAGTTGTAACTTTTTTAAAAATAAAAAATAAAAAAAGTGAAACCTATTTTCCTGTCCAATGCAGTTATAATTATAAAATAATAATAAATAAATAATAAAACAAAGATGATGATGATGGCGGATTCAAACACAAAATTATACAAAATTTTGGTAATAAAACAAAAAAGTAACAATGAATAGAAAACAGCAACAATAATTTCCAAAATAAAAAAAAAAAAAACGGTATGTGAATATTAAGCAAAAGCCATTATTAACTCATTTAATGAAGCGATTTAAGATAAAATTTATTAAAAACTTTTGGATAGTTATAATTACATATACAAAAATACAATATATTGTATATAGACACAAATAAAGTACAGTTGAAACTCAATAATTATTTGTATTTAAACAAAATTATATGACATTGAAAATACAACTATTTAGCTAAAGACAAATTAAAATAAATTGAGACTGTGAGAATCCTAAATGTATGTCATATTCGTATAAATATTTACAACTCGTATGCATGGCAATACTTCGTGTATCACAGCAAAAACAAATACTGATTTCAGTTGGGCATCTAAAATTATTTAATTTCTTTTACTGCTTCTAATATTACTTCGGGATTTCAGAAAATAAATACAAAACGTTAAATGAAAATTTTAACTTCGAGGCGAATTCCCAGTGAAATAAAATATCATACAAAAGGAGCGAAGGACCAACTTGTATCACTTTGTGGCAACAACCTAACCTATAAAAATACAAGTCTATGTAAAAATTTGAAAGTTTATTTTCTAGTTGACTTCTCTGTAACCATTATTGATCTGCATTATATAACCGTATTTTTAATTATGGATTTTAAGAAAACTTTATGCCGTCTTATGATAAGCACACTTTAACGAAAAGAATTAATTAACGAACAAAACTTTGAAAGTAACACACACATAATTTGAAACAATAGTGACAGTTATTAATTATAAAACATTTTTAAATAGATGAGTATGTAAAGTTTTCTCAACAACAAAATCATTAAGTTTTTTCTTTTACTTTTCAAATTAACACGGAATATTAAGTGTGTTCAAAGTTTAGTGCAATAATCATGAATTTAGTACAGTTGAATACAGTATTAACACTTTATTATTATCCACATTTTTATCGGGAATTTTTGTAATCGAATGATTCAATTACATCCATAGAATTTAATAACCAATTTTTGTTCAAGCCAACTAAAGTTTTTTAGCCACAACAGAAAAAATAGTTCATTTAAAATGAATCTATTTTCTCTGTGTGACAAAAACAAAATATCTAGGGCCTATATTCAAAACCCTCTATCTTTAAAAACACAAAAACTGTTTTTTTCGCGCATTACTTGAGTTATTAAAATTCGGTATTCTAATGAATCTCACATATAATTGGTTTTTAAAATTATGGACTTTATGATAGATAGAGGATTTTGCTTTTCAAAAATATTCAATGTGTATGTATGAAATGATCAGATAGTGGGTTTTGCACTTTAATAAAAATTAATTATTATGATTTCAGATGGCATAATCTGTCAGTTTTTAACGTGATTTATTTAATATAACTTAATTTATTTAAGAGAGCGTCTATTACTACAATATTAAACAAAAAATTATAGAAAAAATGTTTTTATGTTTTAGAAATTATTTTAAAAAAATGTTTGAAAATCATTTTTTTTTTTTTTTTGTAAAGATAGAGGGTTTTGCATTCAGAAAAATTATTTGTGTAAGATAGAGAAATAACAAAAATGCAAATAAAACAGCAAAAAAAATCATCTTTGTTATAAAATTCACATCATATAAGGGCTGTTTTACTGAACATTTTACCATAAAAAAGTAATTTTCGTGAAAATCAAAGATAGAGGGTTTTGAATATAGGCCCTCGATATTGTTTATTTAAAACAGGAACATTTATGTATCTAGTTGGTCTAGATATGAATAATGATAATATTAATTATACACCTTTGTTTATATACAAACTGATGTGAAAAGGTTATTTTTCCAACGAAATACTCATTTTTCCAGTCTTAACTTAGTCAGACCTCCAAGAAGCACTCTTGATTGTACTAAAATGTTACATTACACAGGTCAACTGCAACAAAAAGGCTTCACTAACCACTATATAGATTTGATGCATCATAGTTACCTAAGTACAAAAATGGTAAAAATTTTTTATTTTATGAATAGATTTTTTTTTTAATTTTTTTCTAAAATTGTGAATTTTGTTAGATGTTTCTCCACATAATTTATGATAACTCAAAAATGGTTAGACCGATATTATTGAAGTAAACTAAGAACAGTTCAAAATTACATAGCCTTGAATCTGTTCATATATTGCGTTTTAATCGTAGTTTCGGAGTTATAATAACAAATTGAAGCAAAAAACATATTTTTTACGTGAAAATAGCAAATTTTTGTTTTTTAAAAATCTCATGAAAAATCGAAAACGACATAATTTGTTCAGGTTTATTACTTTATATCTATAATATCATATAATAGCAACAAAATTAGATATCGATCATTAAAATCGATTGATTGTTTTCGAATTTATTCACAATTAAGTGAATTCGCCCATTTTCACAAAATTTAACTTTTTTGTTTGATATACATAAAATTGAGTAGTTAATGTTCTTCTTTCGATTGATTGAATATTGAAAACATTTTCCCCATGCTATGTACAAATTTTTACATATATATTGCGTTTCAATCGGCTTAGCAGTTTCGGAGTTATAATAACAAATTCAAAAAAAAAAATATATTTTTTATGTGAAAATAGCAAATTTTTTGTTTTAAAAAAATCATGATAAATCGTAAACGGCAGAAATTGTTTAGGTTTATTGCTTTATCGCAAAGCCACATGTAATAGGAGCAAAATGAGATATCGATCATAGAAATCGATGGATTACTTCCGAATTTATTAACAATTAAGTAAATTCGGTTATTTTCAGAAAATTGTATGTGCGTACAAGCGTGTACTTTCAGTGTACATTTTACATGGTTTTTGTTTTTTGTTAAAATTTTTGTTACAATAACAAAACACATGTAAAATTTACACTCAAAGTACACGCTTGTACGCACATACAATTTTCTGAAAATAAGCGAATCCACATAATTGTAAATAAATTTGAAAATAATCCATCGATTTTTATGATCGATATCTCACGTTGTTCCTATTATATGTGGCTTTGCGATAAAGCAATAAATCTAAACCATTTCTGCCGTTTTCGATTTTTCATGAGTTTTTTAAAACAAAAAAATTTTATATTTTCATATAAAAAATAAATTTTTGGCCTGAAGTTGTTATTATAGCTCCGAACTACTGAGCCGTTTAAAACGAAATATATATGTGAAAATTAGTAAATAGCATATGGAAAACGTTTTCAAAATTCAATCAATCGAAAGAAGAACATTAACTACTCAATTTTATGTATATCAAACAAAAAAGTAAAATTTTGTGAAAATGAGCGAATTCGCTTAATTGTGAATAAATTCGTAAATAGTCAATCGATTTTTATGATCGATATTTAATTTTATTCCTATTACATGTGGCTTTGCGATAAAGCAATAAACCATGAGATTTTTAAAACAAAAAAATTTCCTATTTTCACTTAAAAAATATATTTTTTGCTTCAATTCGTTATTATAACTCCGATTATAGCAGCCGATTAAACGTAATATATAAATGTATTAAAGGTTATGTAAATTTGAACATTTCTAAGTTTACTTCAATAATATCCGTCTAACCCTTTTTAAGTTATCATAAATTATGTGGAGAAACATCTAAAAAAAATCACAATTTTAGAAAAAAAAAATTTAAAAAAAAATCGATCCATAGAATTAAAAAATTTTATCATTTTTGTACTACTGGAACCACAATACATCAAAATTGTGTAGTGGTTTAAAAAGCCTCCAAAAATTTTTCGATTTTGTTTGTAATTCATTGCCAAGAGGATCTGCCATATAGGGGGTCACACGGTATGTATTACATGTATATTGTATATCCATACGAAAGACATACACATGTATTTGACATACTTTGTGTATGTAAAATACATGTGTATGTCTTGACATTTTTGGCAATTAGATCATGTTCTATTTTCGTGTGTTTAATAATTGCTGGATTCAAACGGCCTGCTATTAAGTCATAATGACCCAGTACATATGCAATACATACCGTGTGACCCATCCTTTAGTGACTCTAGGAAGTAGTGGCAATTTTTCGCTTACAAATTTGTGTATGCTAAATATTATGAGAAGTTGGATTTAAATCAAAACTGATACTTTACCAATTCCTACTGCTTTCAAATCAGTAAAATTTTTTGCTGGGTAACAATAATATTGCTATTAAAAAACTGAAAGTCGGTGTATAAACAAATTTGTTCTACCGCAATGAATGGAATTTACGAATCGCCACATCCGTATATATCACTAAATTGTTTAAACATAATCTTATAATCTTTTTCTATTTTCTTAATATATTACTACTGAAGTAGGTGTTTTTTTAAATGGGTGTAGCCTTAAGATCTCATCATTCAACCAATAACTTATCGCCTCAAATAAATTTACGTAACAATAAAAAAATACGTTTGGAAATGAAGTAAAAGCAAATAGTTGTTTTCAAACAGAAAAAGAGGTTTGAAACAAACAAAATAAAAAGAAGTCTGGAAAGATACCACAAATTAATATAAATTATTTATTAAAAGTTTATGCAGATTTAAATAATAATTAAAAAGTAATCTATTGGGGATTCACACTATTGTGTGAGGGATATGGGACTCTCTATTAACAATTTTGTTGTGAAAAATCTAGACAAACAATTATTTGCAGCTTTGTTCTTTATTGTGACAATAAGCTGGGTTTAATATCTCTTCATAGTCTAAATTTTTTAATAAGCAAATTTAAACATTAAAATATAAACATCTGATTTAGAGATGAGCAACAGTCTATTTTCATTCAGGAACAAAAAATTTACATTTTTCGAATATTTAGAAGAGAATAGACATTGATACAAGCATCGGATCAAAGTTGGCATAATTTGAACGGAAATATTGGAGCTAAAGAGGAATATAAATAATTTGTTGTTGGACGATTTGGAACTATGAATTCGATTTCGCGAAGTAGGAATTCTGAATTAAATTAAGCATGAATTAGATATATTCAATAAGTGCTAAAAGAATTTCATATGATGATAGATTAATGTTAGGCTTCCACTGCAGATTGCGGAGACAAAATAAAATAAATTGTTTTTGGACGGATTCAATTTTCGTACAACAGAAACATATTCTAGAATTGGTATCACAAATGGCGTGAACAATTGCTTTGTGGAATATGAATCATCCAATTACTTTTCCCGTTTGATGAAACCTAATAGTTAGCGAATTGTGAAAATTTAAACTTAATACTCCAAGATGCGTCAACTTTATCAAGTTGATACTCATTACTATAGAATCTACAGAGTATTGGACTTTGTTTTTTAAATTCAAATCATATGGAAAAATAAAAACATACAATAAATATAAACATTAAAGTTTTACGTACCAATTGGAAGTTTCAAATGGAGCTCCATGGAGTGACCCATATGGGAAACAGACATAACATAACAAATCGAGAAACTTATTGAAAGCTCAGTTTTATCAGTGATTTTTTTTAATTTGGAAACTTAATTTCGTTCACAAAATATTTAAGTCGTTGACCTTTGGGTCACATTTCACAACCTCTACTACATAGATGAAGTAAGAAAACCAGCAGAAAGTAAAATAGAAAGAAATAATAGTTTATTTTGTGGCTATTTAGACACTAAGCAACCAAATTATGTTTTATTTAATTTTGCGGACTTTGTTAATTTTTGCAAAAATAATCATTAAGTATGTGTGTGGCGATTTCTTTTCAAAAATGTATGCAAAATCTATAAATTTTGCAAAAAAAAATAAAAAGAAAGAAAAAACATGAAAAAAGTCTTTCAAAAAATTTATGTTTATTTATTATTATAAAATTTATTAAACCATAATGTAGTAGTAGGTTTGTTAGTAGCATTTTTTGTTGTTATTGTTTGTCTCAACTTAAAATATAAAATATTTAAATTAAGTATTTTTTGATTCAAACATATTTACCAAATATATTTTTGTTAAATTAACATAATTTGTAGACTGTTTCTTTATATGTTTTTGGCAAATATTTTAAGAAAATTGTGAAGGAAAAATTTATGGCGAATATCTCGTACACAAAAGTAGAAGATATTAAAATGTATCAAGTTTATTTGGTGAAACTGTCTGGTGTTTAATGTCTCAGACTGCCAAAAATAGCATTAACCATAATTTCAACACGGGTCGAAAACAAATCAATCTATTTGAAATAATGGTTTCTATTCATCTCCAATATTTAAATATATTTTAAAACTGGATTAAAGCATTTGATAAATTTGAACTGTCTGCTACCAAAAAAATTATGTAGATAAAAATGACATTTTTCGAGATAAAATTTTAAATTATGTTTTTATTTTATTAATTATACCCCACCATAGTGGGGAGGGTATAATGCGTTTCTCGCAATTTTGAACATATTGCAATCAAATACAAATTTTTCGTCCCAAAGACGAAGCCTGTTGAAACGGACTGAAAGCGTTCCATTATTTAACCTATATAACTGTACTCCCGAAATTGGATCTACGCAAATTTCGCTCCAAATAAGTTTTCTATATAGGGAAATTATGCCTAATAATTTTATGATTACACAGGGCAACAAAAGCGAAAAACCACTTTTTCGGGCTTTTTAAACAACTACACAATTTTGATGTATTATGGTTCCAGTATTACAAATATGGTCCAAATTTTAAATTTTATGGAGAAGATTTTTTTAAAAATTTTATTTTTGTTAAATTGTGAATTTTTTTAGACGTTTCTCCACATAATTTATGATAACTCAAAAATGTTATTAAAATAAACTTAGAAAACTTAAGATTTATATAGCCTTTAATCCGTTTGTATATTGCGTTTTAATCAGTTCGGTAGTTTCGGAGTTATAATAACAAATCGAAGAAAAAATATATTTTTTATGTAGAAATAGCTAATTTTTATGTTTTAAAAAACTCATAAAAATCGAAAACGGCAGAAATTGTTCATGTTTGTTACTCTATCTTAAAGCCACATATAATGGCAATAAAATGAAATATTGGCCATAAAAATCGATTATTTATTTTCAAATTTATTCACAATAAAGTGAATTGATTGAATTTTGAAAATATTTTCCCTATGCTATGTATACATTTTTACATATTTACTACGTTTCAATCGGCACATTAGTTTCGGAGTTATAATAACAAATTGAAGCAAAAAATATATTTTTTTCGTGAAAATAGAAATTTTTTTTGTTTTAAAAAAATCATGAAAAATCGAAAACGGCAGAAATTGTTCAGATTTATTACTTTATCGCAAAACCACATGTAATGGGAACAAAATGAGATATCGATCATTAAAATCGATGGTTTTTTTTTCGAATTTATTTACAATTAAGTGAATTCGCTCATTTTCAAAAGATTTTATGTGCTTACAAACGTGTACTTTGAGTGAAAATGAGCGAATTCCCTTAATTGAGAATAAATTCGAAAATAATCAATCGATTATTATGGCCAATATCTCATTTTGTTGCTTTTATATGTGGCTTTGCGACAAAGTAATAAACTTGAACCTTTTCTGTCGTTTTCGATTTTTCATGAGTTTTTAAAACACAAAAATTAGCTATTTTCACGTAAAAAATAAATTTATGCATCAATTTGTTATTATAACTCCGAAACTACTGAGCCGATTAAAACGCAATATATAAACGGATTAAAGGTTATGTTAATTTGAACTTTTCTAAGTATACTTCAATAATATCGGAATAACCCTTTTTGAGTTATCATAAATTATGTGGAGAAACATCTAAAAATATTCACAATTTAATACAAAAAAATTTAACAAAAAATCTATCCATAGAATTCAAAAAGTTTACCATATTTGTACTTAGGTAACCATGATGCATCAAATATACATATATAGTGGTTAGTGAATCCATTTTTTGCTGTTGAACTGTGTTACATAAGCTGCCATATAAGGCTCGCTTCCGAAAATCACTTTAACGAGCATAAATCTTTTATAAATTTTGATATCCACACAAAAATCAACATAAATAAGTTTCATATAGACATAAATCACACAAACTAATTTCATGGCGATCGGTCCATAATAAGTTATAGCTCCCATATAAGGCCAACATCCGAAAATCATTCCCGAAAATAAATTATTGAAATTAAAAAAATAAAACTCAGTGTAAGACCGACTATATAATTTAACTTATAACAGGACTCTGCATGTGCTCAAATTCTGGATATAATATCAAAATTTTTACCAAAAAATTTCAAAAACCTAAGTCTGTATAAATAAAAATATTGCCTCTTGCTAAAAGAAATTTCAAAGCAGTATTATTTTGGTAAATAGAACAATTAAATTGAAAAATGAGAAACAGGCTGGGAAATCAAACGTTGTAAAGGAATCAATTTTTTTCCTAATAAAAATCCGTTTTATTAATCGTCTATGTTATACAAACATATGTATTAAATAATAATATATTCAGTAGCATTCCATTTGTATTTGGTAGCAAAATGTTTACAAAAGGGAATTTCTAATTCAAATAAAATGTGAAATTTGCATTTATTTATTTATTTATTTCATTTTCAAATTTAAAAGACTTTATTTTATGCAAAACACTAAATTCATAAATATTTATAACACAAGAAATAGTCAAACAAAATGCATTTGGAATTAACAAAAACCCAAGAGGTCATTCATTATATTATGAACTTTAAAAATAATAAAAATTAAAAAAGAAAAATTAATTTGTGAAAGGGACAGTCTACATAGTAAATAACCAAATGTTTACAAGTAGACTGACTCATGTATAAACATCTACATTCTATGAACAAAGTGAGTAAAATCTAGTGAATTACACAGGTCAACATTATATGGATTAGATGCATCATGGTTACCTAAGTACAAAAATGGTAAAATTTTTTAATTCTATGGATAGATTTTTTTTTAAATTTTTTTTTCTAAAATTGAGAATTTTTTTAGATGTTTCTCCACATAATTTATGATAACTCAAAAAGGGTTAGTCCGATATTATTGAAGTAAACTTAGAAAAGATCAAATTTATACAACCTTCAATCTGTTTATATATTGCGTTTTAATCGGTTCAGTAGTATCGGAGTTATAATAACAAATTGGAGCAAAAAATATATTTTTTAAGTGAATTCGCTTATTTTCAGAAAATTGTATGTGCTTACAAGCGAGTACTTTGAGTGTAAATTTTACATGAGCTTTGTTATTGTAACAAAAATTTTAACAAAAATAAAACACATGTAAAATGTACACTCAAAGTACACGCTTGTAAGCACATACAATTTTCTGAAAATAAGCGAATTCACTTAATTGTTAATAAATTCGAAAATAATCCATCGGTTTTTATGATCGATATCTCATTTTATTCGTATTACATGTGGCTTTGCGATAAAGCAATAAACCTGAACAATTTCTGCCGTTTTCGATTTTTCATGATTTTTTTAAAACAAAAAAATTGTATATTTTTACATAAAAAATATATTATTTGCTTCAATTTGTTATTATAACTCCGAAACTACTGAGCCGATTGAAACACAATATATATGTGAAAATTTGTACAAAGCATAGGAAAAATGTTTTCAACATTCAATCAATCGAAAGAAGAACATTAACAACTCAATTTTATGTATATCAAACAAAAAAGTTAAATTTTGTGAAAATGCGCGAATTCACTTAATTGTGAATAAATTCGAAATGAATCCATAGATTCTTATGATCGATATATAATTTTGTTCCTTTGGATAAAGCAATAAATCTGAACAATTTCTGCCGTTTTCGATTTTTCATGAGTTTTTAAAACACAAAAATTTGCTATTTTCACGTAAAAAATATATTTTTTGCTTCAATTTGTTATTATAACTCCGAACCTACTGAGCCGATTAAAACGTAATATATAAGCAGATAAAAGGCAATTTGAGCTTTTCTAAGTTTATTACAATAATATTGGACTAACCCTTTTTGAGTTATCATAAATTAATGGAGAACCATATAAAAAAATTCACAATTTTAGAAAAAAAATTTAAAAAAAAACTTCTCCATAGAATTTAAAATTTGGACCCTATTTGTACTACTGGAACCACAATACATCAAAATTGTGTAGTGGTTTAAAAATCCTCTAAAATTTTTTCGATTTTGTTGCCCTGTTTTATGTATTTGATTTGTTTAAGTTAATGAAAATAATAAAATCCATACATCGATTTAAATTAAAAAGTATTGTGGTTTGTTGCAGATTTGGCCGACTACTAGGTTCGGTTCTGAAAAAAAGTTTTATTCGGACTCTAATGTTTTTCATTATCTTAAAAAAATAATACAATTCACTGGTGTTTACTCACTTTTGGCGACCATAGTAGTGCATGTATGAATAAATGTATTTGTGTGTTTATATTCAATTTACTCTGATACTTTATGTCTATGTATTGTTTAATTAAAACAAATTAAAAAATAAAATTATAAAGAAAAGATGGCGTTTAGTATGAAAAAAAGGCGGTCCTAAGAAAGCGAATTATATTAATTTTAAAATCAAAATAACACCATTAGTTTGCATTATGTCTACATACATTAATAATAAGTTTAAACATACGTTTAAATATTTATTGTAATTATATATTAATTTTGATTAAAAAATGAAAAATAAAATAAAAAAACTTACCTGTCCGGTTGCTGCCTCTAATATCACATAGACCAGCAATATGATTTCTTTTTCATCCGAACCCAAACCGGGTCCATTTTGTCCACACGTTGCCACATAAAATGACACCACATGCTCGGGAACCTGCATTTTGTATATTTTTTTTATTTATGTCTTGTATTTTAAGTCTGATGTAACTTTATTTTGGTTGTAATTATTTTGCAAACAAAAACAGGTCTAACTAAATCCTAAATTAAATTAACAATTAAAATTATAATTTGTCAGTACGTTGTAAGGTTGTCTGGACAGTTATAAATTTGTAATTATTTATATTTGTTGCTCCATTTAAAATTTGTTTTCTCTATAAATTTGTTGATGTACTATTTGTATGTCAAACTTTTTTGTTTTTATTTTGTACAGCTCTGTACCAATAGACAATTTGGTACTTGTTGTAAAATTGGCATTATCTGAAATATAATAAAAAGGAAAAATCATTTGTTAAAAATTTTTTCAAATAACGAAGTTTTAAGTAAATATTTGAATAGCAAACTTTTTAATATTTTCTGACGTTGTGCATGGCAATGCTACGAAGTTTAAACTAGAACCATAGAGAAATACACATAGAGCGGGAACTCTTCTGTCAAAGACCTAACTCAGTTGTCAGAAACCTAAATGGCGAAAATGTATTAGTAGAAAAAAATTATGTGAAAACAAAAACAACACTCGTATGTGTGATTAGTTTGAGTAAAATTTTTGTTTGAGTTTTTTTCTAGTTTCCGCTTTATGTTTCTCTATGACTAGAACATGAAAACATAAAAATTTGTCAAAACAAATATATTCTAATAAAAGTGAAGGAGTGTTATATTTGGCTGTGGCGAATCTAATATGCACACCACCAATACAATACTGACATCGATTATATATACTTTCATACATCCAGATTATAAGTATATACTTTATTATTTAATTTTTTTTGTTATCCGATTTTATCACAAATTGATTTTTTACACAAATCAACTATTGGAAGCTATATTTTTCAGAAGTGCTTTCAAAATCGTTTGTGCTATCCAAATCGATCATTAAATAGGCGAAATATCACCGAAAACCGGTTTTCCGTGTTATACCCTACACTAAGTAAATGAGCAAAAATATTTTTCTTTTAAAATTCCAGTAATTATTTTTGTGGGCTTTTTAATTATGGGAGCTATGACTAATTATGGACCGATCATCATAAAATTAGGTGACATCAATTCCCTATATATATAACTTATTTGGAGTGACATTAGTGTAGATACCTACAATATAAATTTTGGTAAAAATTTTTTTAATGTTTTATATATATTTCAATTTCTGGAAGAAATTAGTATAGGGCTAGGAGAAATAATGGACCGACTTCAACTAGATTCAAAAAAAATTGTATGTGATAAAGTTTATCGCAATAGCATAAAAATTGTGACCTGTACTTTGTGCACAAGGTTTACATGGAAAGCCAGCCAGCCAGATGGACGGGAGGACGGACATCGTTTAAGAATGTGATTCTGTGATTTGAGGTTGGGACAATATTTTTTCAACATTTGCCTAAAACCAATATACCCTCTCCACTATGGTGATGTAGGGTATAAATATATATAAAATGAATGGTATTTCAAGGCCTCTAACGGAATGAGCAAATTTAGCAAAAATATTTTTAACCGGACTTTTTGAAGTAAATCTTAAAAATCTTTAAAAAAAAATCTATATAATCAAAAATCAAGATAAGAGCAGAGTAGATAGATTGATATATAATTCATGTTCGTAAATTAGTTGGATGATCCGGAAGGTTAATTTCAAAAAAGACAGACAAATATAATAAAGAGTGAGTCAGAAAAAACTTATACACACTGTTCCAGCGAAATCTTATCATTGGTCCAACAAATTACTATTTTTTAATCACGTTAGCTTTTAAAAATATGTCAGATATTATCTTTTCTAAATCATTAATTTTCAACCGTTATTTCCGTCAAGAAATAATTAAAACTTTCTAAAAAAAATTCAATATGGACTAAAAATATCAAAACATCAGAAGGTTCATCGGCACACTGTTTCAAAAGCCATTAAACAGTATAATTAGGGTTTTTATCCCGGGAATTTCCGGGACAAATTTCTCGGGAATTTTGCCAATTTTTCACTTCCCGATTCCCGAAAACAAGTTTTTTTTTTACAGTTTTTCGTTTAATCTCGGAAATAATAGGTCGCTTAATATTATTATTTAGTACGGGTATAACGAATTGACATTTAAAAAGACATATGGAAAACTGCACGATCTAGAAATAAAAGTGAATAATCTTCAATGCCAAAATGGACCGGTGCAAATTATTCCACAAAACTCTAGTAGAATAAAGGCCCACAATTTTGATGACGGCACACTTTGGTATTTTCAAGTATAGAATTGATTTTGGCTTTGAAAGGAAACACACCAATAGTTCTTGGTAACAATGACATCTTTATAATGAGTGTGTTTTCTGCAAAAAAATTCAGTCTGTATTATAAAAATTCATAATTCTTCATTTTGTGAATGAACACCTTTGAATCCAATAATTTGGAAATTTTCATCTTTAATTTTTTAAAAATTATTTGTATAAACTTTTATATTTTGTAAATAACAAAGTATCAAATGAAGACTTTATGTATATGTAAATATAACATATAACAAAAGATCGAAGGAATTAATTCTTAATTCTATTTTCGTGATCAAAATAAATTTTATCTCTTAACGATTCAGTTAAATGTATTGAATTAATTCCTTTTACTAAAATAAAATTTGTTTCATTTCATTTTGTAAATGATTAAAAGCTAAATAAAACTGAATGAGAAAAAACATTTTAACTCAATTTGTAGTAGATTTGAATCCACAAAAATTTAATCATTCAAAGTTTGAATAAATTCTGTTATTAATTAACTTCAAATTGAAACCTTTAAAGGAAGCTAAAGAATTAGATATCGTGAATGGATTTATGAAATGAATTAAGTTCAAATTGAATTAATTAATACGAAGCTTTATATATAATGATTATAACACTAAGTTTTTATATGAAATTTTGCTATAATATTCATAATTCACAGTATTATTATATATTTCGGGAATAGCCGGGTACCCGGGAATGTAGAGAAACATTTTCCCGATTCCCGGGAGTCAAAAAAGGTCGTTAAATTAAAAACCCTAAGTATAATGAAGACTTGAACATTAAAAGAAAACCTTGATCAGAAAGAAAAAAAGGTCTAACAGAATAGAAGTTCTTTTGTGAGCAGAGCCTAAGCTAATACAGGTTTGGAGTTGTATAAAGTTCCAGATCGCAATACGGTAAAGAACTTGGAAGCAAAAGAACGAGCGAAAAAATTATAAAAATATAATTTATATGTTGTGTGATGGATGATGAAGCAGACTTTTCACAACTTCTGGGTCAAGATTTGTACGTGGCTGAAGGACGAGAAATATTCAAGACCAATACCGGACAAAAAACATACAAAATTCCCCAAGCAGTTTCTTGTGTGGCAAACCATTTATAGTTGTGGCAAAAGAAGCCAATTATTTGTGACATTAGGCACAATAAACACAGAAATATATATTACGGAGTGTCTATAAAAACCTTTCTTACAGTAGAGAGCACCTTCATATTTTTAGTCTGATTTGGCATTATGGAAAAAAGGCCCTTGAGTTGTATTTAAACAATAATGTAAATTTTGTACCACGGGAAGCAAATCCACTCCACTCCACTGTCCAGAACTTCGGCCTGTGGAAAAGTATTGGACTCTTGTAAAAAAAAAATTAATTAACACAGAAAAGGACATGTCCGATTTTAAGCGTAAGTGGACCACTTCGTCCAAAAAGGTAACGGAAGCAACTATAAAATCTTTAATGGGAGGATTTTCAAGAAAAAACTATAAATACCGAGTAATATGCCAATATTTTAATGCATAATGAATTTGTACAATAAACCCATTTAACGTTATGGGGTCACAATTTCAATCCTTTTATCGATGATTTATAAAGAAAAATGTCAATACATAATTTATTTTATATAAAGCAAATTTGTTTTTATAAATCATTAGTGTATAATTTTATTTTTAAAATATTGTTTAAGGTATTTATAGACGGCAATACTGAGTATTAACACTTTTCAAATTTAAAATATTATTGAAGTCAGACCAATGATCAACGAAATCGTTTCGAAAAAACATTTATTGTTTACACCATAGTATTACAAATATTTTATTTCTATGTTGATTGATATTTTTCTGCAAACTTTATTTTTATTTTATATTTTCTTGTCATTTTTGTTTGCCTTATTTGTATTTAAAAATACATCCCGATACATATGAAAATAAAAAGTTTTTGAATTGTTTTAAACAAATTATTATATTATGATACTTGAGTTTTTGACAAATATTAATACACAGTATTGCCGTCTATAAATACCGTTACAGACAAATGTTCGAACGAATTAATCCTTAATACAAAAAATCAACTTAAATTTTTTATCTTAATCATTCCACTAAAGAATCATTACAAATTAATTCATAGTCTTCATTTCTTAGTATGTCTAACGTATTGAATTCATTCCTTTAAGAATTCATTCTTTATAGAATTAATTTCTTATTATATTATTCAAGTATTCTATAATAAAATCTATTACAAGCTAAACAAAATGTTTGACTGATTAAATTTTTCTTAAATTCAAATCTATTACAAATAGGCTAAAAATATTTTACTTTAATTTCGATAAGATATGAGTTAACAATAGTTTAACCAATCTTATGCTGAGTGAATTTCATTATTAATTAATTTTATCATAAATTAATCACCAATGTTAATTCTTTTCAAATAAAAGCATTTCAATGAAGCTGATGAATTAGTTATTGTATGTTGGTAATAGTTTTAGGGAATGAGTTAATATTTTTAATTCTGATTTAAGAATTTAGTGTATTAGCTTGAATAAATAAATCTCCATCTATAGCAGTATTCTATAGAAAATCTTGTATATAACAGAAATCATGTTTTAAGCAGTATTTTTTATAGTCAATTTTGTATATAACACTATCTATATAGTAGGTTTGCACCAAAGAACTAAGCTAATATGAAAATAATTAAACAAAAATAATATTTCAGTACTTTGAAAAAAGTACTATTTTAAATTTATTTTGATACCGTAACAAAATATTATTTGCCATCCCTGATCCAGAATATATGTATGTATGTAATTTTGCAAAAAAAAAATTTTGAAAACGATTAAAGCTATTCTCAATAATTTGCTATTATGTATCCGAGGACCAATTAAAGGATTTTAAGTTGCAAAACATTAATGTGAAAAAATGTCCGATATTCTTTGCATATTATTGAGTGTTCACAGAATCAGAGTAATATAATATATGCAAATGTAAAACTATAAAGTGCTTTTCTTTTGCAACCTCTATTTTTCAATTCAATACATAATATTTCTGTCAAAATCAAACACCATTGGCATAACAGAGTTGAAACCTCTTTAGTAATTTTCCTTAGCTATTTACTTAATTACACAATATTCCCCCTATATTACTTATACGAATTTTATATACACCGGTAAATATTTAAATTTATAAAACTTACATTAAGTTTTTTTTCTAATTAAAAAATAGCTAAATAAAAAATTAAAAAAAAACAATGGAAAAATATACATTTCAATGACGACCAATGATCAACGATCAAGGGTCAAGCTCAATAGCGCTCAGGTTAGTCGGACAAGTAAGACTAAATATATGAAAATTATGAAATTATTGTTAACTCGTAACAACAAATACTTAATTTAATCTACATATACAGTATAAAAAAAATATATATTTTACTTAAATTATTTATTTATTGTATTTGTATTGTTGACGTTTCCCCAGCAGTTTTGCAAGTAGTCAAATTATCCCTTATTGATAGTAATGTCTACTGTAATGTAAAAAATGTTGGAGGCTTTTTAAACCACTACACAATTTTGATGTATTGTGGTTCCATTAGTACAAATATGGTAAAATTTTTAAATTCTATGGATAGATTTTTTAAAAAAATTTTTTTTTCTAAAGTTGTGAATTTTTTCAAATGTTTCTTCACATAATTTAAGATAACTCAAAAACCGTTAGTGCGATATTATTGAAGTAAACTTAAAAATGTTCAAATTTACATAACCTCTAATCCGGTTATATATTGCATTTTAAGCGGCTCAGTAGTTTCGGAGTTATAATAACAAATTGAAGCAAAAAATATATTTTTTACGTGAAAACAGCTAATTTTTGTGTTTTAAAAAACTCACGAAAAATCGAAAACGGCAGAACTTGTTCAGGTTTATTACTTTGTCGCAAATCCGCATATAATAACAACAAAATGAGATATCGAATATAAACATCGATTGATTCTTTTCGCAATTAAGTGAATTCGCTCATTTTCACAAAATTTTAGTTTTTTGTTTGATATAGTACATACATAAAATTGAGTAGTTAATGTTCTTCTTTCGATTGATTGAATGTTGTAAACATTTTCCCCGTGCTATGTACAAATTTTCACATATATATTGCGTTTTAATGGGCTCAGTAGTTTCGGAGTTATAATGACAAATTGAAGCAAAAAATATATTTTTTATGTAAATTACCAATTTTTTTTGTTTTAAAAAAAATCATAAAAAATCGAAAACGGTAGAAATTGTTTAGATTTATTACTTTATAGCAAAGCCACATGTAATAGAAACAAAATGAGATATCGATCATAAAAATCGATGGATTATTTTCGAATTTATTCACAATTAAGTGAATTCGCTTATTTTCAGAAAATTGTGTGTGCGTACAAGCGTGTACTTTGAGTGTACATTTTATATGTGTTTTGTTTTTGTTAAAATTTTTGTTACAATAACAAAACACATGTAAATTTACACTCAAAGTAAAAGCTTGTACGCACATACAATTTTCTGAAAATAAGCGAATTCACTTAATTGTGAATAAATTCGAAAATAATCCATCGATTTTTATGATCGATATCTCATAAAGGTTATGTAATTTTGAACTTTTCTAAGTTTACTTCAACAATATGGGACTAACCCTTTTTGATTTATCACAAATTATGTGGGGAAACATTTAAACAAAATTTACAATTTCAGAAAAACAAATTTTTAAAAAAAATTAAAAATTTTACCATTTTTGCACTTAGGTAGTAACCATGATGCATCAAATCTATATAGTGGTTAGTGAAGCCTTTTTTTGCTGTTGACCTGTGTAATTTAACATATATGAGCTCTTTGTAGTGCACTGATAAGTCAATTGTTTACTTTATATATCCCAGGTAATCTATCGTGAAGTCAATTGTCGCTTAAGTGTCTCTCAGTAATCTAGAGTGTAGTCACTTTAAACGTATATTTATTTTACCCACCAGAAGTAATATATTGGAGAGTAGTAGTAGGAATTTTTGTTTACAAGCAATTGGTCAAAGGACTCTCTAGGAGATGTCTTTTTAACTGACTATTTAGGTGAATTAGCTTAGTTATGTAACTAGTAAGGTAACTGACTCTATGTAACGGGTATATGAATCCAATGCGTTGACTTCCTAGGACCAGTTATTAAACAGTCTCTTTGTAAACTCTTTAGGGTCAATTGACATAATGTTTAGGACACCTACATATTAAAATAACTAGTCACCTAGTTATTTATGTAACTAGTGGTCTTCCAAAATAATAGGTAAAATCACTAGTTCGGGACAGTCACCCAGAACTGCTGGGTTGTGACCATTACAACTTGACTTGTTTAATTATAACGTCAATACTTTAAATTGAAGTAAAAAAAGTATTAAACACACGGCTACAGGTACATCAACATTAACTCACACAGATACGCAGATACATTCGAAAAGTATTAACTATAAAATAAATTAACCACAAACACCAAGAAAAATTACTGATTAATGTTCACAAAAAAAACTCCATAAAACAAAAAGAAAAGAAATGAAAAAGTTATGACAATTTTTTTTGTTAAGTTTATAGCGCTAACGGAATGAATGAATGAACGTGAAAGATGTAAAAAAAAGAAAGAAATACTAGTACAATTTTCCACTTCCACTTTATTTAGACCGAAATCTTTCATGCTTTTTGACTTTATGATTATTTTGTTCAGGTTTTGGGGTTTTGGCGTGGTTAAGAAAATAACAAACAAACATTTCAGTTTTTTTTTTAAGAAAATATTAATTTTAATGATTCAAAACACTGCATACAACAAAAACAACAGTTTTTTTTTTGTTACACTTAAATTACGAGTTGTTGTGTGTAATGTTATAGTTACAATTTAAATAATTTTCATTATTTTGTAATAATTTCATCAGCTTGAAATGTATATACGTACATAGGAATTAAAAACCGCCACTTCAATCAGCTCTAACTCACTTCATTCACTCACTACTGGTTTCAGTCGTTAGTCCGGATGTTACCGTTCAATGGTCAGAGGGTAAAAGTTAAGAAAACCATTAAATAAAACTAAAGCAAACCTCCAAAAATTAAAAGAAAATTTTGTAAATGTATAAATATGTTTACGTGCATACATCCATACATACATACATATGTACATATTTTGTTTGTTAATGTATAAAGTATGTTTTAATTTAATGAATAAATGAATAAAAATGCATTTGCTGCTGCCACTGTTTGTTTTAACATCTTTGAACTTGTTGGCAAAAGACCCTCATTAAATCTTTGAATCAACCATATAATAAAGGTTTTACTTATTTCCTTGCCTCATGTGACTGACAGAATGAATTAATAATAAACGAAATTTCGAGTTAAATGTTAACAAAAGTTCTTATGTTATGAACATTTTATGTATTTCCTGCTACATGGACATCATTTTGAATACTTCCTAGTTTAGTTTCTGTATTTAGGTTAATTCTGTTTGCTTCGTTTTAATACGTAATGGAATCGATTAATGTTATAATTTTTATAAATTTAGAAAATTGTGCTGTTTTTCTATAGCGAGTGAGCGTTTTGAGTGGACGATGTACATGTATTTTGTTTTTGTACTCGTTCGCTATAGAAAAACAGCACAGATATGATTCGGAAGATATACTTAGCAATATCTCAAAATCGACTTTTTGAGAAAAAGAACTTTTTTATTGTTGAAAATGATATGGTATCAGAAATAATGTTTGTTCTACGACTTTTTTTATTTCTGAATTTTTTGAAAAGATACCGTTATTTTTATGTTACCCAAAAAATCGCCCTTTTGACCCTTAAAACCAAAAAATTATGCTTGACAATGTTCCGAAAATTTATCCAGGAGTGTTAGGTCTACATTTTTTCTGAATGTACCAACTTCGAAAAAAATATATATATTTTCTTAAATTTATAAGAAAAATGTATTACCACCACCTTGCGGTCATTTTTTGCAAGAATTGGTGAAACAGAAATATATAATTTCAAGACCTTTCAAAAGAATGAATGAAATTCTGACAAAAAATAAGAAATTTAGACGTTAGAGTAATAAATATTACACTGAATCTGTTTTTTTATAATTAATGTGCTGTTTTTCTATAACGAACGAGTACTTTGAGTGGAAATTTAACATGTATTTTGTTATTGTAACAAAAACAAAATACATGTAAAACGTCCACTCAAAGCACTCGTTCGCTATTGAAAAACAGAACATAAGTTTATTAATATCAAACGAATTTATTCAACGTTATTCAATTTTACACAGATACATAGCTATTTTTCCCAATCATTCGAAAAAAAATTAAAATAAAAAATGTTTCACTTTTTTTTGCAAATTGAAAAAAAGTTTTTGATTTTGCAAAAAAAGTCAAACATTTTTTATTTTAATTTTTTTTTGGAATGATTGATGAAAAATAGCTATGTATCTAAACTATTTGTGACAAATTTTTCTATATATAAAATTGAACAGATTAAAGGTTATGTAAATTTGAACTTTTCTAAGTTTACTTCAATAATATCGGACTAACCTTTTTTGAGTTATCAAAAATTATGTGGAGAAACATCTAAGGAAATTCACATTTTTAGAAAAAAAATTTTAAAAAAAACATCTCCATAGAATTTAAAGTTTGTAACATATTTGTACTACTGGAACCACAATACATCAAAATTGTGTAGTGGTTTAAAAAGCCTCTAAAATTTGTTCGATTTTGTTGCCCTGTGTAATCAATATATTAACTTAGATTAAAGTGGACTTGAATGTGATGGTGAATGTGATTTTGATACGATTGTCGAAAATGATATTGAGGATGACATTTGTAATGCCGTAAGTGTTGTGATATCAAACATATCAAACTTTGGACAGATTTGTGTAATTCCCTAAGACCACTTGAATTCCCTAAGACCACGCTTAATTCGAATTAAGCATAGATTCGGTAACGTTGATAAGATCTTCAGGGTTTAATACAATTTGTTATAAATAATTTAGAAAAAGTGAATAAATAATACATTTACTAAATAATTAGTTACTCATTTTAAAACCCGAATTAATGAACGACATAAAATAGCTCTTAATACGTTTATATTGTACTTGAATTCAGGATCAAGTCCTTAAATTTTTTAAAGCATAGCTTCAAATCGGAAACTAAAGAGTTTGCTAGTCAATTGTTTTGTAGATTATTCGGGAGGGAATCTGATCAGAATATTTCTGATGAAAATTGAATGATGGACTTTGTTTTCGAATGTTATTTTACATTATCAATACTTGAATTGTTAACATTAACGTTATTTTTGATTTTCTTTAACAATAAAATATTAAAAAACATACTTCAAAACTTCATTATTTACTTTTTTAAAAAAATTTAAATTATTCGAATAATCCGATTAATTTTGAACATGTGATCGAATTATTCGAACAAGTTAAAATCTCTTATTCGAATTATTCGTTTTATTCGAACAAGAGAAAAATCAAATAATTCGAATACCCTAATAGTAACCCATTTTAGATGGCCCAATATGTTCTTAATTATTCTGTAAAGAGTTCCGATAACCCCGCCCCTGGTATGGATATTATAACCTAAAATCTAAAAAATCCCATTTTTGGGATTTTTCAACACTTTTTTGGGAATTACAAATTTCAAGATTTGTTTTTATTTTTGCATTTTCAAAAAATAACTGCGAAACTTCTTAGAAAAATATTCATAAATAAAAATTTTATTTCAATTTAAAATATTTGTATCTCAATAAAAAGTATTTTTTGACATATTTTTAAAAAAAGTATTCCATGAATTTTTTAATTGTCAAAAGTTATATACATTATTGAAAAGTGGACAAAATCCTCTATCCATTGATATATAATATGTCTGCTTTATGTTCTTTACGTGGCAAATTAATTATTGAAAACTTAACAACTCGTTACATATTTATTTCCCTCTATTTTTTCTATACCACTGTGCGACAATCAAAAAACTTACGCTGAATATTGCGATCGACACAAGGTATCAGAACGGGACCAAAAAGGGGCTGCTGCGAATTAAAAACCTAAACTATACAGTTATCAAGATCTATAAGGCCTCATATTAAATCTATTATGGTCTAAGTACGAGTATTAAGAACCGATTCTCATAAAATTTCCTAGTGTATTTGATGAATTTTATATCGGCACCAACTTCTGTATAAGATTATGCTCTTTAACCCTCTAACCGGCCAATTTTATTTCGAGGTAAAATAATATACCAGGTTATTGTTTGAATAAAAAAGAAATACGTTGGAATAAAAACAAACAAAAGACAAGTGCACGTTCTTGTTTATCACAATAAGTAAATTGTTTGTCTCTTTACACATATTTACCGTTATAACGGGAAAAATAACCAAATAAAGCAGCATTACATACATTTAACATACCCGCCTAAAGGCTGCCTTGCCGGTTAGAGGGTTAAAGTAGTTTTCAAATGAGAGATATCGTTAATTATGGACCGATCCTTATAACATTTTTAGAAAGATTTATGTATACACAGAACTAGTTCCAATTGTATTTATTATGCATACCAATATATTTATGATTCGCAAAAGCACTATTCCGAGAGGACATTTATATGGCTGCTATGTGAAATCATGGACTTTGTAAATTAAACCTAGATCAGTTTTTTTTTTTAAAAAAACCAGTTTAAAATTTTTTCAAGACACTGAAAACAGAAACCCAGAGAGAGCTATAAGAACATGTTGTAATTTGCAATTATTTGAATCATTTTCTTTGCAATTTAGTTTTTGCACCTATTTGTATTTATTTATCTAGCCTCGCTGAAAAAACAAAAAAACAGTTTCGTCTAAATAGTGATAAACTGAGTAAATGTTTACAAGTCTTCAAATGAAACCAGTATTAATAACGAATGAATGAATTAATTGTAATTTTTCCATTAACTTGGATAAATTTAGAAATAATTAAAATACTTTGTCCTAAGTTCAAGACAAATAAATATTATTTTTTTAATTACGAAAATAAATCATTGTAAAAAACACAATGAATATAAATATGCATTTAAAATATTACACTCAGATACACAATTAATTAAAATCTTTGTTTACAATCATTGCTTAAATATGCATATTAAACTTCTTAAATAATTTTTGTTTTAAATTATGTTTTGATTTCAATTACTCTATATTTTGGTTATAACTTGTATTACAACTTTTAACTACAACAAATAATAGTAATGACAAAGAGCATCAAACGAAATTATTTTTAATACTGTGGACTAAACAGAGATGTATTTTTCCGTATTTTGTTTAAAAATCAGTGACGAGTTTTATTATTGCTGATAAATCAGCTGGTAAATTTTGAACCAGTTTTCTGACTGACAATCAATTGAATCTGTTGACAATTTAAAAAAATAATTTGAATTTTGTTGCATTTGTTTTTAAATTATTACTAACTTGATAAAAATCTATTTATCGGTGTATAATAAACATTTGTTTTAGCTAGAATTGCAATTTATGTTATAATTTGATTCACTATTATTATGATTTGCTAGTGAAGGGAATAAAATTAAAATCTACTAGTTATAATAATTGTTAATAATGTAATTAAATACATATTTAACATGAGTATGAAATGAAAATTGATATTATGTACATCTAAATAATAAAATAATTTTTGCAGCTGCGCCTAACAGATAATAAATTATTAAATACATTTTGAAATGCACTCAGGTTTAGAGTAAGAAATAATACACAACAACTTATTTAATTTTACAGGATGCTCAACAGTTTGCAAATAAGTTATTTTAAAAACAGACAAGACTTTGTTATAATTCCTACCAAAAGAAATAAAAAATTTTTAAACTATTGTAAAATGGTTATTTAATATGGAAAGACTAATGTGCTGTTTAAACGATGTCTTCCGATCGGGATGAAATTTACACCAAGGTTAGACCTATTGGATAGTAAGTAATTCAGACAGAATTTTTCAACAAGATCGGTCAAGAACTCTCTGAGTAAAAGGGGGTCAACATTTGACATTTTGGCCAAACATGTTATTTTTCTCAACCATGTAACTTATTACCTATTGTTCTTAGCAAAATGTTTGTTTGACTTTTTTTTCAAAATTTCTTAAAATAAAGCTTAGATATTGCGAAAAATATACCTCAATGACCCTCAATTTTACTGTGTTTTTCGTGATTTTAAATGTTGAGGGTCATTTGGAGCCAAAGTGCTCTTAAGGGTTAATTTGTAGTTTTGCACTGTTATTGTAAATCTAAGACCTTGAGGTATATTTTCCTCAACTTTAACTAAATTGGCACAAAACTATATAATATTTCGCTATCATTCATTTAGAAATTCCAAATATTGCAAAATTTTACCTTCACGATTTAAGGGTTAACGTAGTCCGATTTTAGTAAAACTTTCAGAGTATTTTTATAATTATCTGGCCTATAATATTATGTAAAGGGTTTACATAAAATGCATAACAGTAAGGAATTTGGTATCATTCGCCAAAATATGGCCAACAAATTAGTTTTTCCCGAAAATCGCAAAATTTAAGTTGAAGGTATGGAAAAAATTTTACGTACACATTTCGATTATTTTATATTAAATTGCAAAAGAAATTATTTAATGGCAAAATTTTTACAAAAACTGCAAAAATAGCATTTTTCTCCTCGTAAATATTCTCACGAACTTTAACCCTCGTGCGACACTCCAATTTTTTACAGATGAGTTTTAAATTTTTCCATACATTGAAGGTCCACCTTAATGAACATATCGAAATATTCATCGTAGGCACACAAAAGTATATTTTCTGGGTCCTTATGAAAGCGATCTAGCTATGTCCGTCTGTCAAAAGGATCTAGCTGTCCGAAATTTTTTCCCTAGTCCCCATACAAGTCCCCCTCAAATGATTTTAACATTCATAATAATTATAATTAATATCGTGATGAAATTATTCATAAACTAGTTTTATATGAACCTAAATCTGTCTACCAACTTTTGTGAGGATCCGTCCAAAATTGAACGTGGCGATGTTAATGTTCATACATAGGTTTCTTTGTAATTTATATTAAATGAAAATGTCATTCGATGTCAGACAATTGTTCGTTGTCAAAACAAGAACACTACATCGACAAGAGTTGTCCACACAAGACAAATTCATGGAAGTCCCAGAAATTGCTCGCTGAGTGAATAAATTAATGGCTTGTCAAAGTACTAATCATCTGATTTAACGTACTTTCGTCTTGACGAGTTATCGCTTTTTGCGCATAAAACGTCAGCAGAATTACAGTGACAGAGATTTGTTTATATTCATCTGTGTGGGAAAAACATGTCGATCATATTCATAATTATCTTTATAATTCTTTAAAAGCCATTGTTTGGTCAAAATGTTGACTAAACAAGCAAAGTTGGCTACCGTTACCCCTAAAATACCCATTCAGCACGAATACCGTTACCGCTAAACTACAGTTACCGAAATAACGGTAAATACCGTTACCTCTAAATGTCGTTACCGCTATTCTGTACCACTATTTGAAATTACATACGAAAGTAAGAGAGCTTCACCAAATTATACTTCAAAATACAAATTACAAATATTTTTAGGTAAACAAAATTTCAAAGCTGATTTTTTAATTCTTTTGAATTGTTAAATAAAACTTTTTTTTTAAATTTTAAAAAAATTTTTTTGGGTTAAAAAAATCGGTTTAAATAATATTTTTTTCCGATTTTGACCCATTGTAAGTCCAACTTACTTATATACGTCGTTGCAAAGGTCTTTGAAAAATCTATCATTAGATATCTATATTACACAGTACAACATTTTTCAGTTCATTGCTTTGGGACTCAATTCTGACAATTGCACGTGAAAGTAGCCCCAAAAATAAGAACTTCTGCATCATTAGTTTTGTCAAGTTGGCTGCCGTATTAATTTAATGGCCATACGATTTTTTTTTCCTCAAGGTGGATTTTTATCACTTTTTCTGTATTTTAGCACGGTTATATCTCGTATACCGTACGGAATATCTCTTTTGTGCCTGAAGCAAAGTTAGATATTGAATAGTAGAAAAAAAGTACGGAACATACCTACCCGAAAAAGATGCATCCAGTGCCTTAAAAATCGCCAAAATGCCCATTTTTTAAATTTTTTAACCAATTTTTCATCTTTTTTGCTCATTAACTGGATTACAAATCCAATTATGGACTGATCACCATGAAATTAGGTCGTGTGATTTGTGTCTATATAAAAGTTATTTATCATGAATTTTGTATGTATACCATAATTTTTAACAGATTTATTCACTTTAAAGTGATTTTCGGAAGCTGGTCTTATCATAATAAAATTTTTTGACATGAATTTTGTATATATAAAACTTATTTGGAGCGAAATTTGTGTATATACATATATAAATTAAACATTTATGACCGATAAAGTCCAATTTCGGGAGGACATTTGTATGGGGGCTAGGTGAAATAATGAACCGATTTCAGCCAATTTCAACAGTTTTCGTCCTTGGGCCGAACAAATTATATGTACCGAATTTGTTTATGATCGGTCCATAATTAGTCATAGCTCACATATAAGTCACGCTTCCGAAAATCACTTTAAAGTGCATAAATCTGTAAAAAATTATGGTATACATACAAAATTCATGATAAATAACTTTTATATAGAAACAAATCACACGACCTAATTTCATGGTGATCAGTCCATAATTGGGTTTGTAATCCAGTTATTGAGCAAAAAAGGTGAAAAATTGGTTAAAAAATTTAAAAAATGGGCATTTTGGCGATTTTTAAGGCACTGGATGCATCTTTTTCGGGTAGGTCTGTTCCGTACTTTTTTTCTACTATTCAATATATACAACTTTGCTTCAGGCACAAAAGAGATATTCCGTACGGTATACGAGATATAACCGTGCTAAAATATAGAAAAAGTGATAAAAATCCACCTTGAGGAAAAAAAATTCGTATGGCCATTAAATTAATACGGCAGCCAACTTGACAAAACTAATGATGCACAAGTTCTTATTTTTGGGGCTACTTTCACGTGCAATTGTCAGAATTGAGTCCCAAAATCATGTGTTGTACTGTGTTATTGACTTAGTAATCCAGATATAGGTCAAAAATAGGCCATTTGTGGACCGATTTTGCTGATTTTAAATAGGAAACTTCTCGAAAGCATGTCTGACAGAATTATTGAAGATTTGGATCTCGAAGATATCTGGGGTCTTCAGAAAATAGATTTCAACAGACAGGCGGACATGGCTTAATCGACTCCGCTATCTATAAGGAATCCTTATTAAGGATCCAGAATATATATACTTTATAGGGTCGGAAAATTATATTGTGGAAATTACAAACGGAATGACAAACTTATATATCGACCTCTTAATAAAACAAAAGTGTATAATTTTTTTGCAATTTCGAAACAATTGAGTTTAAAATGTTTGTGTTAAGCAGTAGACATCTAGAACAAAAGTAATATTTCAATTGATCTTTTAGCCCACTTTGTGGAAGTAGAATTTCACCAAATTTTGACCACATATAGAATCAGTTATGTAGATTCTTATTATAATGGTGTATATGCTTATACGCTATTGTTTTATTGAGGGGACGATAACCCTTCTCACGAAGGCGATGGGTATAAAAATATTTTTATAATTGCGTATTGAAATATTTAGAATATTGAATGTGAACTGTAAATATCTACTCGTATGTCACCTTATTTTTAATTTTTGTAAACTTTATTAATCATTTAAGTCAGACCAAAATTACCATTAACGTTGAACTATCGTTACCATTACCGAAATAATTCGTTAGCGTTACCGTTAACTTTTTACTGTTTTGAATTATTACACATAATTGGTCAATTCACAAGGTCTCTTATCATGTCATATTGTCATAATGTTCTAATATTTCACAATGGTTTTTATTGTTTTTCAAGTAAAAAATGTCCTAAAATAATAGTACTCTGTATGCTATGTTTATTGTGTTATCGTAACCAACCAGTAGAGACCTTCGCCGAATGACTAAGTGTCGGTTTAGCCGAGCTGCCTTGTCGAGATATATTAAGACATTATGACAATATGACTGATAAGATACCTTGTGAATTGACCAAATATGTGTTTTTTAAATTAAAGATTAAATAGGAAATTTTTTGTCTGTCTCACACTTTAAAAGAAATACATAGTATAGAATGAGACATCACCCTTGTTTGTACAAACAAACCTGATTGAATAATTTGGGTATTATGAAACCTTAATTAGAATTCATTTTACAAAACTAAAATTTAAAAACCATAAAATCTAACAGTATAAATATTAAAAACAAGTTTTTAAAATTCTACTTTTATCATTAAAATAGAAACAAAACAAACACATATTAAAGACAAGGACAAGTGGAACTGCAGGCCAAATTTTTACAATATTTTTTTATGTTTACAGCAGGTAGTTAGTTTAGTTTTACACTTAGTTTACCTATTATATTTTCTTTCTTGGTAATACATACTATAATAATAACCATTTTAGTTGCCATTATTTTAAAACAATTAAATATGAATTAGTAAAAATAAAAATATGTATATAATGACTAACAGGTTCCCTTTAAGCAAACATAATTTTAAATTTTGAAATAGTAAACAAATATATTTATTTTTAACATACATTTTTCACCTGTTTTTTATTTTTGATGGAACAGAAAATCAAGTTGTATATTCAATACTGACAGTCTGACTGACATGACTGTCTGATTTATATTCGAATGTATCTATTGGAGTATTTCCGGTATCTAAAATAAAATCTCCACTAAAAGACGTTTCATATTATTTATAAATACAAACATTTTATTTATAATTTCAATAAAAAATAAATTAATTATTCTTTTTTTTGTGTGCCATTAATGAACTTATTCTCCTGTCATATTATAATGTGCTAAATTTAATAACAATTTATCGTATATTATCTAGAATATTGGTCATTTTGTATAGCTAATATTTTGCAAAATGCTTCTGAAGCTCTTTTAACTTTTTCAGAGTAGTTTTTATATTCACCAACTGCAAAAAAATGGGGCGTATATTGACTTTGTCATTTTTTTTGTAACACATCGAATTGGTCTTAGACCCACTATACTATATCCATATCGAGCCCTTAGCGACAAATTATCGTAAGCGACAAAACACAAATTTTACAAGAGAAGGGATTTTGATTATTTTGAAATTTATACATAGAATTAAAAATGTTATGATGCGATATAATTGGGGGATTCAAACGGTCTCCTATTAGGTCGTATTGTCATAATGTCCTAAAATATTTTTTTAGTTTAAACAAATTCTGACCAAATATGAGACCGTTTGAATCCCCCAAATATAATTTCGTTCAAGCTATTTGTCTATTTTTCAAAAATATTTATAACATTTGACAATTAAAAATTCGTGGAATACTTTAATGAAAAATATGACAACAAATGTTTCTTATTGAATTTTTGCATAGATACAAATTTTTCGAATTGAAATTAAATTTTTATTTATGAATAGTTTTTAATGAAATTTCACAGTTATGAACATTTTTCTATTTAAAATTGAAAAATAAAAACGAATTTTGAAATTTATTATCAGCAATCCCACAATTCATAAAAAAGTGTTGAAAAATTCCAAAAATGGGTCGGGGTTATCGGAATCCTTTACAAAATAATTAAGAACATATTGGGCCATCTAAAATCGGTTACTATATTTTGATATCGAATACGCGATTTGAGAATTTATGCCCTAAAGTTTAATTTTACATAAAAAATAAGTGTTTTTTGAATGGACCTGGTCGCCTCGGTAACAAAAATTTGGCGCTATATTCTGGGTTCTTATAACATTTCAAGACGATTTGCTAAGTCCGTCCATCTGTTGAATGCAGGGTAGGGCCTAGAGTGAAGGACTTAGGGGAATAAAACTTTCCCTTCAGACATGTTTGGTATGGAAAATGGGAAAAAACGGTCCAAACAGACTTGTTAGAACAAAATTTCTGTTCGTTCGTCGTTAAAAAATCAAAAGACGTTAAGGTCTTTGGGTTCAACCCGAAAGGTAGTTGTTTTTTTTTAGAAAATGCAGAAAAATCGGTGACCGTATTTATATTTTATAACTTGTTATTATTCAACTACTAGGAGGTAAATTTATATTCACCCTTATTCTACTTGGCGTCGTCGACATCGTCGTCAATATTGATTAAAAAAATGGTATGTGTTTTTCCGAAATCGATTACAATTGGTAACTTTTGACAGAATTTTATACTTTTATAAGTCGGGTTAAAGTACAAAACGCTGTCAAAAGGTACCAATTGTTATCGATATCGGCGTAACATCTACCATTTTTTGACTCAATATTGACGACGATGTCGACGACGCCAAGTAGAATAAGGGTGATTATAAGTTCACGATACCCTTTGTAATTTGTAAAATTTGTATAGGATTAGGAGACGATTTAACGACGTCCGTCTAACCGAGTGCTGGTTTCAATAGGAAGCCCCACTGTGGTATCAATAAATCAGATATATTCATGAGATCAAAATCGGTCCATAAATGTCGGATATATAAAAACATCCACGAATACCACGATATATAATTATTTGTATTTCAACACATTTCGAAAGCGTTTCTTTTGTTAAACATTTCTAAAAATTGTTTTAAGGATTTTTGACAGGATTCTTGGAACTTTTCCGATGGTAGCTCTGGCAACAATTAAAGTTTTGTATTTACACATGCGCGTACGTGTGAGTTGCATGCAACAGTTGTTGAATTAACTTGTTTTGATAATTTCCATACGAATATTTTTTCGTATTTTGTTTTTTTGTATATTGTTGTTGCTGTTTTCATTATTTTATACCGTAAACTCAACTTGAATCAATTGCAATTAATTTACAAACAATAACTAACCAACAATAATATTAAATTTGTTGTTGTATTGGTATTGTATATTATTGTTTTATATGTGGAATGTTGTTGTTGCTGTTGTGGTAGTCTTTTTTTAAATTGGCCACAACAAAAACAAATACACGTTATAGAAATGTGTTCACAAGTTTGGCCGCAAACAGCAGTTTAACAAGTTTTTTACTTCTTTTTTTTTTGTATTTTAGCAACAATAAAAACTAAGAAGAAGAAACAAAACAAGTAAATAGCAATAAAACAAAAACAACAACACGATTGAACAAAAAAGAAGACGAACAAGAAGACATCATTTATAACAAAAAAAAATGTAATGAAAATAATGAAAAAATTACGATCATTGTTGCCAGACTACAAGATAAATAGCTATAAACAGTTTATGACGTTTTTGAAAATAAAGACGAGCTTTAAAATGTTGTGCCCTACATCTGTAAAGTTTTTACAAGTTCCTGCTGTATTGCAGATTTCTGTAGAATATATATAAAACATTATATAAAATATTATATAAATTTTGTATTTAGAATCTAATTGCACCCAATGTAACACAATTTTAATATGTTTGTTCGCTACTCTTCTAAATCCTCATGACCAAAAGCCTGTTAAGATTAAAGTATTTTCATATAATGCATTAAAATTCAAAGTTTTGTGAACAGTATTGAACCCATTCTTTCAATCTTTAGGTCCATTTTCAAAAATTTATACATACATACATAAATAAAATTTGAAAGATTTTAAATGGTTTGAACCAATTGTTAACCTCCATGCCGAAATAACTATCCAATCCGACATATTCCCCAAAGATATTGCGGTTAATTTTAAATTGTATAAAGGGAAGAAATAAAAAGATATTCGGGATTTTATTATTTTAGTTTATAGCTAAAGTGGTCCACAATCAATGCGAAATTTGTATTATACTAGTGTATAATCATGTCAATATCAGGGAGACCTGCTGCTCCCTGATTGAAATATAAAAATATGGCTCCATTAGGATTTGAAACGCGATTAGTATTATAAGCATGCCAAATTTTAGGTATTTTGCGAGCTCAAAAACCAAGCTTATTACAAAACTGATTTATACCTACAAATAATTCAGTATTTGTTTGTTATCCCGAAAAAATGGGCCATATTCAGGATTGGTACGTACCCAAAAAGTAATGATTTTGTTCAAAGTTATCACCGTCGGAAATAATATAAGCTTTACATAGCAAACACACGTTCTTAGGGTGCACCTTCTGGAAATAGTTCATTTTAATCAGTGATTTTTGTTTGAAAACACACTTGAAAACTGTTTCGAAATGCAGTTGAGGATTTTTTGGTTGAATTATAGAATTAACTTAAGAAGACTTATGGTTACCAAAACTAGACGACTGATAATCGATTACACAGAACCAACACAAGATCAATCGAAAGTAAAATCAGACATATAAGTTTGCTATCCAACATGACGAATTTATTTTAAATATTATTAATGCACAATCTGAACCCAATTTGAAATGAAAATGGATGTATTCCGTATTATTTGGATTTATAAACTAACGCAGACATGTAAATGTCGTAAGCAAAACGTTTGATGAAAATAAATATTTGGTCAATGCACAAGGTCTCCTATCATATTATAGGGCCTTTTCGGAAATGCATCACTGAAAAGCATCAGCATGCAAATCAGCTGATGCTGATGCGCAGACAATGCATCAGCCATTTTTGTGATGCTTTTTTGATGGGTTTTTGCGCATCATATGTTTCACTGTTGCTTTTTAGAACTCATGACATTTGCAGTGTTGGCAACTTTTGCATTTTAGAATGTACTGCGCATTTCCGAAAAGGCCCATATTGTCATAATGTCCTAATATTGCACAATGATTTAATAATGTTGTTATTGCCTTTCAAGCTAAAAATTTCCTAAAATATTACTACTCTGTATGCTATGTTTATTGTGTTATCGCAACCAACCAGCAGAGACCTTCGCGGAACGCCGAGTCGTGAAAGATTAGGACAATATGACATGATAGAAGATCTTGTGAATAGAGCAATTGTTCTTCTATCTTAATCGACATTTCTCAAGATGTTGATATAAAGTACGACATAAAGATTTATTACATAAATTAAGGCAAAATCGGTCAAAGCGAGAGTAGCTCCTATTTTATATTTAATAATATTATCATTATACCAACAAGCAATCATACCCATACACAAACATTTGACGATGATCCGGCTATCCCAAGCATTAATGAAAATCCCCAAGAAGCATCTCAATGCATACAGGATCATATACCTCAGAAAGTAAGATATCCAAGTAATATCAAATTCGATATCGCAATCAAAGGGATATGAACCCAGCGGGAAAAATATGCAGTAAAGAGCCCTTCCTAAATGCCGCATTTTGCAGACACAAGGACTTCTAGCCGCATTGCAAAATCATTTCAATTTTACACGGCGCGCCGCGTCTTGTCATTGCGAGACAAGGCCTTGCATACACGCTGCTGTTTAAGGACTGAGAAAAGGCCTACTTATGATATGCTGCTGGTAGCCAAGAAGCAATTTATTGTTGAAAATTTGTAAAGAGAGTTAATCAAAGAGATGCAGAGTACTTTATTTTTTGATGTAGACTATTTTCATTTACTCACTTGTTATTAGAAGGGAATTCATATGGCTTCTTGAACACCTTCTAAGAGCAGGTAGAGTGGAATGAGTATCGGATATTTTAGAATGTGTAAGTATGTCTTTTAGAAGGCCTACAAGTTGAAGTCAGTTTCCACAGCCACAGTTTCGTCCAAGGATGACCCGTTTGTCGCGTATTCGTCCGCGATTTCCATTCCCCAAATGCCCTTGAGTTTTGGAAACCATACCAACTCGATAAGATGTCTAAGCTGGATCGGAGAATAAATCCAATTGAAACGATATTTCGAACTCATTGCGTTGAAGTTGAGAGCATTGATTGACGATATCAATGGTCGTCATAATGTGATTTAATGTTGGGATTATTCACACGGCCGCATCGACAGTGTAAATTCCAGGAACACGACAATGGCATGGGGTAACCTGAAAAAAACCATAAGAGTGCCCAATTTCATTGTTGAAAAATTAGCATTGACAGAGATCGTGTCATCACTGATGACAGAGTTTGCGACCCAGTCATCTCTTTTCCCAAAAGTCTTCTGCAATTTATGTGAATGCACTAAATAATGCTTTTGCTACCCCATTATTGGCCTCACAACTTTTCGTGCGATGGAACCATGAATAATACTATCGTGCATCAGTCCGCCTGACTCCATGAGTGTTAAAGCAGACTTAGCGGAGATACATTTGATGTATAAAGAAGTGGACACTTAAAATCTGTACGCACTGTAGTACTCATAACAATGCTTCCTGTTATCAAAATGGAAAAAGATTTACATATGGTTTTAACAAATCTACCGTTATTCTACAATGAATTGCAAGTCATTATGTTTAGTTTTAAAAAGTGTAGACACAATGGAAAAAGAAGCTAGAGATAAAATTCTGCACAAATATCTAGAAAATCCGACTTTGTCGTGTTAAAAGATAGCCCAAATCTGATTTTTGGCAGATATCAGGTCAAAAATTTTACGTCTCGACAGCTCGAGGCTGTGTGGCCTTTAAATATGAATACTTAAAATTGAACAAAAATATTAATTTGGCCGGCAATCCGCAGCTGCGGTTTGAAAAGTCAAGCTTTTCAGACATGTTTTTAAAGAATTTTCAGAATTATATATAAAAAGAGAGTTTGGAAATGCGATTGCTGTCATTTATAAGACATCACACATCTGATACAAAGTTTTAGACAAGTTGTCATTACTCAAATACAACTATGAAGTGGTATAATGAGAATAATATTGATGTTATACCAAAACATATCAATTAAACAAATTGCCCAAATCTTCGTCCAATCGAGATATATTGGGCAATTGTTAAACGTAAAGTGAAAAATAGTGCAGTTACAGTAAATAACCAGATTTTAATGAAAACAAAGTGGAATGAATATGCGGGAATAACGTTAGAAGTGGGAAGAAAAGTTGAGCAGCTATTAATGGGAGGCATAAAAAGAAAGGCTAGCAAATTTATTCGCAATAAATTTCATAAACCTAGTTATATTTTTTTAAAGCTTAATAAATTACCTTTAATTTCATGTATAAAATATTAATAAACGCTGCTTCATTTAAAAGTTATGCTCGCTTTAATCCGTACTGATTTTAAGTGGCCACTTCTTTATATAAACTGGAGTTATGTCTAGCATAGTCTCCAGACTAGATAGTAAGAATGAAGACGTACAATTATTTGATAAAACATGAATCCCAATCAAATCCATTTGATTGAGATTCATGAACTGAAGTCTTGAATGCAGAATGAATTTCCCGGTAATTTCTAAAAAAAAAATAATATTCTCCGATAAGGAACCCCAGTCCTATCAAATATTCCTGATTTTCACTATTTCTTTTATAAAAATTATCTGGCAACTAAGTGATGATGATCATTTTTATTATTATAATGAAAATACATAGAAAAACAACAAAAAGTATTGATGACAACAAAGAAGAGGTCTAAGAAGAGCTCATGTTCACTAAAATCTGAAAAGATTTGTGTATGAGTGTGAGTTTTTTGTTCATGCTATTGTTGTTTTGTTCTCTGCATTTAGTCTTAACGCGTTTTTTATTGCTGTTTCTTTCGTTTTAACTGTAAAATGTTTTCACTTCGTAGCACAAACGAAACTTTTTTTTTTGTTTTTTATTTTTCGAAATGTTCAATTTTTTGTGGATTTTATATTTTCTTTCACAATTTTCTTTTAGATTTTGTTTTATTTTTTTGCTTTAGATTTTGTATCTTAAAGTCGTCGTGTCGTGGTCATACACTGATGGCACATTAAAATCATTTGGATTGATGATTTGCAATCGCATTCATTTGGCAACAATGTACTCGACTCGTACAATACCTTTTAACGTATGTGGGGGCATTACAAGTCGTATGTAGTGTGCAAAAAATTCACAAGTATTTACGTTGCGCATGCTCTCTCACAAACTTACGCATTCTTTGCATTGCATTATTATTTTGCATAGTTTTGTTGCTTGTACACTTGTTGCGTGCAACAGGTAAATGGTAAACAATGGCTGTCAATGGTATTTTTGTTTTGACTAAAAGGGGGAACTGCATTTTTTTATGGCAGTGTAGTAGTAGTTGGTTGGTATTATTGTGGCTGTGTTCGTTCGGTCTGATTGTCTACCAGTTCAGCTGACACTTGTAACATCGATAATAAATAAATGTTTGTATGTAGGTATGAATATTATCATTTACACACTAGATACCACTATGTGGTAAGTGGTGTGTCCGATAATGTATCTGAAGTTGGTTATTTCTACTTACGTGTAGTGTAAACAACAGGTTTTTCTATGTTTACTTCAACAAAAAGAAAAAACTTTTCCAGATTTTCCACAAAGTCCAAGTTTTATTCCTCCCTAACAGGTTGTAAATAATTACACCACTTGGTAAAACAATTACAACAACAGTAAACCGTAGAAACTTTCGTTTACTTTTTGTTTTTTTTTCGAATTTTATCTACAGTGTTTTCACTCTACAACAAAATGTCTGTGATTCGTACCTATCTTGATTTTTTTTTAATTTTTTATTTTAACAAACTTAAAATTATTTGTTTATTGCACTTATTATCTTTTTCGTAGTTTTATTTTATTAATAAAATAAAAATAAATGTTCAAATATTATTAACAAAATTAAAAGATTCCAGCTTAATTTTAAAACAGATTTTTAACAAATTGTTAACAATTTTACAAGTTTCTGGCGATCGTACCTAGTTAAATTTTATTCTTTGTATACTTTTGTTTAACTTAAGCCTTAAACGGCCTAGTCTTAAGCTAAATATTGTGTTTTTTTTAACAATCAAATGAAATAATATTTTAAGCAAGTTTTCTTTTTTTTAAATTTTTTTTTTAATTTTTTTGTTTTTATCCGTTTAGTCGCGCTCTCCGGTTGATGGCAAAACAGCAACTGATTAGTGGTTTCCCGTGTGTATGAAAACCTGAACAATCAACCAAATATGATGATTATTGTATTATTTCTCCTTTATACCTATTTTTTATTTCGTTTTTTGTTTTTTTTTTTTTGTGAGTTTCTTTTTTATTATATTTTTTCAGTGGTATTCAGTTCTGTTGGTTCAATTCCAAACAGAAATCGTGTTTCTTTTGTTGATTCTGTCATTCGTTCATTCATTCACTCACTCACACAACACACGTAGTAAGTACTTACCACAACTCAGTTAACCAGGTGTTTACCTTAGTATGAGTTTTGTGGTGCGAGTAGAGCAATATCAGTTAATGCTCCACTCATTAGTTTTTACCACTTGTTGATATCTCTCTTAATTTTTACTTTTGTGCTCTCATTGCGCTCTAAACTATATGTATTATTAAAGTTGTAAGCAGCGTTGCCCTTTTTGTTATTTATAGCCAAAATTGGTTATTTTTTTCCTGATGTGTATTTAATTTCAGTTACTTTTTTCAATACTAGATTTTTCAATATTTAAATATATCGAGCCCTTAGCGCCAAATTATCATAAGCGACAAAACACAAATTTTACAGGAGAAGGTTTTTTTTATTATTTTTCAATTTATACATAGAATTAAAAATGTTATGATGCGATATAATATAATTTCCTTCAAGCTATTTGTCTATTTTTCAAAAATATTTATAACTTTTGACAATTAAAAATTCTATTCATGAACTATTGAAAAATATGATAAAAAAACATTTTTATTGAGTTTTTGCAAAGATAAAAAAATTTCAAATTAAATTTTTATTTATGAATATTTTTTAATGAAATTTTATAGTTATATAGATTATTCTGTTGAAAATGGAAAAGTAAAAACCAATTTTTAAATTTGTAATCGCGAATCCCGCAATTCCTAAAAAAGTTTTGAAAAATTCCAAAAATGGGAATTTTTAGATTTTTTGGCTATAATATCCATACCAGGGTCGGGGTTATCGGAACCATTTACAAAATAATTAGAAATATATTGGGCCACCTAAAATCGGTTACTATATATTGATATCGAATATGCGATTTGAGAATTTTTGCCCCAAATTTGAATTTTACATAAAAAATAGGCGTTTTTTGAATGAACCTGGTCCCCTCGGTATCAACATTTTTTTTTCATTTAAAATATTTGATGTAAAGTTAGCTTTTCAAAAAGTATAAATTCCTAATACATCTTCTTAGAATTTTTTGAGATAACTTAAAAAGAAAAAAAGTTATTTTTTCCCAAAAATTTTGCCTTTTTATATTCAAATGCTTATAACTTTGGACTTAGTCATTATTTTTAAACAATTCTTTTTCTATTTGACACATACATATGGGCAATTCCATATCATCGTACGTGACATTTGTACGTCTATAGAGTGGAATAGATTTTGAAAAAATAAGAGCATCTGAAAAATAATTTGGTCTTTATGTTCCATTCAGAGGGTACTATATTTTAAAATAATAAAAAGTTTATTCGAAATATTTTTGTCCAAAATATTGAGCGAAATAAGGGTATATCGTACGTGACATAAAACGGAATTCATTTTGAGGTACATGTAGACATTAGGCGTTATGTTTTCTTTTAATTTCTTACATTAAACATCATATTTAAATCCATCATATTTAAATAAAAACAATCTTTGGATGATTTCATAATAAATAAGATTTAATATCGTACGTGACATACCGTTAGAGATGCTAATCGGGACTGATTTTTGAAAATCCCGGGGTTCGGGATTTGGTAAAAAATCCCGACCCGGGGTTTCGGGATTTTCGGGAAATCTAAAATCCCGAAAATTATAAGAAAGAAACGTACATAATTATATTATATTAAACGTACATTATATATCCAATGATATTTCAGTATTTTTTTTTAATAGTTTTTTTTATTGGATAAAATATGAAATATGCAAGAAAGGACAGGCAAATCCCGGTATAACGAACGATATGTTGTCAGGCCCATTCGTTAAATTGAATAATTCGTTATATCGAGATGATTTTTTTTTTTTAATTTTGGACAACTTTTTCTATTTTGTAATTTAACTAAACCTATGTCGTTTTGATCCCTAGGTTGGATGAGCGGTGTGACATTAGGAGGCAAGAATATCGTTCAAATTTGTATATCTTTAGTAGTTTTTACTAATTGTTCTTCTGGAGGATGGCTTGGTGTATTTTCCACGATTAATGTAAGGGATTTCGATTCTGAAAATGATTCAAACTGTAGAAAATTAAACTCGGACAAACATTAAAAAAAAATAGATTTTGAAGAAATCTGATTTTGGATTCCTTAACTTCATGTTAATGTGAACGAATCAGTTTTCTTTTGCTTAGAATGCGAACGAAATCTTTCATTCGATATTGTGAAAACAAGCAATTAAAACCACTATAGAAAAATAGACAGACCTATTATTAAAGAAAGTAACCATTGAAAACGGTACTGTAACGACTTATTTTCTTATTTTTACATTCATGACTACTTTTGTTTTTTATACTTTCTGTTCGTTATATTGAGCAATTTTCGAAATATTCGCTATATAAGGTTGTCAATGTTAAAAATTTGGTGGTTTGTTTGATTTTTTTTTTGTTTTTTTCTCATCATTCGTTATATCGAGCATACAATTTTTGAAACGTTCGTTATATAAGGTGGTCAATGTTACAAATTTGACCGTGCGTTAAATCGGATTTTCGTTAAAGTGAGATTCGTTATACCGAGATTTGCCTGGATTTGATTTTAGAACTATGGTATCTTGAGGAAACTTTCTTAGAATTTTCCGTAGATTGCGTTTCTGCTATACGTTTTTTTAGTTTTTGATCGTCCATACAATTCGACCCAGCCTAATGTATATACTGGTAAAAACAGTTCCTTATCTTTTAGCAATCGAAATATTTTTATCTGAGATAAAATCTATTTCATTTGAAGAGGATTTAAATTGAGTTTTGTTAGACAACTTACAAAAAAAGGTGAAGAATTGATTTTCTAGAGCCCCACTCAAGGAAAACCAAAAATACCGTTTTCCTTTATTAACTATATTGTAGCAGTAGTTGAGCTTAACAACTTTTCTGAACATCACTTTGTGATATTTGGGCATGTAGAATGTCAAAATGCATGAAAAAGGCACACAAAAATTACAATTTCCCCTATTTATTTATGAAATATGGGATTTGGAAAATCCCGGGATTTAAAATTAAAAAATCCCGGGCTTCGGGATTTAAGAAACCCCGAAAACCCCCGGATTTTCGGGAACGGGATTCCCCGTTTGGCATCTCTACATACCGTACGTGACAGATTTTTCTCTTATAATAAAACAATATATATTCTGTAAATATATGTATACAAAAACTAAAAAAATTAATAGAAAATATATATTCGGTTTCAATAAACAATTCGACAAAAGCAAAAAAACAATCAGAGTCAAATTCAATCACAATTTTAGCCTAAAACATAACTAAAACATTAAAAAATTAAATATAATCAGTTTAAACTATTATTTTTGTCTTTAAAATGTTGTAATATGATCTAAATACTTTCACATAGTAACATTTTATTATTTTCTTCTATTCAAATCATCTTGAAAAAAAGTTTCAAGGGTTTTTGTGTTTTCAGTCGTGGTAGCGATTCTCGTGGAATTGAAATATTTGAATACGCTGTTATCAAAAAACTGGAGTAGGGTGGGTACAAATGTTGAAAATTTAATTTTAAAATGCGAATATCTCCTAAGCTATAATATATAATTGATTGCAGTGCTCGATGAGAAGCTTCTATATGTGTAATTTTTTTTTAAATCGTAACACAAACGAAGAAATAGGATCGTTTTAAAAATGTGACATACCTGAGGTGTCCTACTTTGAGGACCCTCGGTCGCGCCCCGGTGGGTCCATGAGGTCAACGTTCAAAACTTAAACTCGACAACACTTATTCTTTGCGCATGTGAAATTTCATTCAAACCAATCTAACCATTTAGAAGTTACAGATTTATTTCCCTCTTTTTTTCTATACCACTGTGTGTCGCTTACGATAAAATTCGTTTACTGTAAAATGTAAACATTGACTTACGATAAAATCTTACCCCCTATAATTTTGAAGTTATTAACAATTTTGATATTCTGAGAACGCTAAAACATCAGTCGGTCCATAAAATATTAATTTCTGCAATAAAAAAATTTTAGAAATTGTCGCTTACGATAATTTGGCGCTAAGGGCTCGATATGATCATATCGGGATCTAAGACAATATAAGATCTAAGACTAATGTGATATACACAGAAAAAATGTTTCGACACTGATTTGTGTTAATACTTGTTGCAGATGAAGAGAGTTTTCATGAACAAATTATATCTATCCGAAATCAAGTTCTTTAATTATTTTTGAAGATATTTACGATTTTTGTGATTTTGGGATGTAAATGAGTTCCGGATATTGGATTAAATATTTTAGATTGAAGAAGCTTAAAAATTGGTGAACGAGAAAATGTACGTTTGTATTAAGTAATGTTTATTCTAAAACGATGGGGTATTCCGGGGAGACATTTGAATGGGGGATAAGTGAAATCGTGGACCTTATCGACAGAGAGGAAAATATCAGCCAGCTAGCTCCTTTTGTTTCGGCCCTATCGTGTATTCAGAGGACGGACATAGCTAGATCGGCTTGGAATCTTATGAGGACCCCATCGCTTTCGAATAAATTCCAAGTTATCACAATTATCAATGTCACATTATTTAAAAGTTTCATTAGCCTTGTGACGATCTTCGGTTAATACTTCCAATTTATTTGTTACACATTTAATGAAAATTGTCATGATTGAAAGGGTACACACCACACGATCAGAAAACCTTCTTAATGATATCTTTAATATTCAGTATAGTAAGAACCATATAGAAAAGCGGGAAAGAGGCAGATTTTAAAACCAATTTATCAATGTTTTCTGGCTTCTGTTGCCAATTCCTTACATTGTGATTTCAGAGGATTAAATAAACAACATCACATGACAATCGGTGCACTCCGTTCACGATATATTAAATAAATGTTTTACTTCCCATTCACCCAGTGACTTATGGAGGGATGGAGGGCTACATCACTGAGCGATCCTATAGAAACAGGAAAGACTGCTTTCTAGGGCTATATAGGACAAGTTAATCAGGAACCAAACTGTTATTAGCTTTGGACAATGGCAGTCTGCGGTCAAGGGTCACTATTTGTTTGTGCTTGTAATTTAACAAAGGCAATTCCAATTTTTGTAGGATGTACGAGGATGCAGATGACTGGCCGAACGATTCTTCTTGAAGTTTGGAAAATACTACTGGCTGTATACTAAATTATATTCTCTGTTTCATTACGATAATAGGTAATTTAGTGATGGGTAGAGTGTCAATAAACTACAACTATCTTTCTCTTTTTTATTCTGGACTTTCCTTTCGAAGGGAAATACAATGGACTCGATGGATCTTCAAGTACAAGTGTACTTCAGTGTACACTCATCTTTGTAACCTAACCTACCAACCGTCCAGTCTTTGACTTTTGAATAAACCAGGCTGGTAGGCTGTTCACTACTCCTTTTGGTGATCTCTGTTTCTTTTCATTACGTCACATTATAGGATCGAAGAAACATTGTGATATATCTGAAGAGAAAGAACATTTATTTCTACTTCTCTAACAGCTAAGCTGGGATGTTGATCCAAACAACCTTAGTATATATTTATTTCTTCCACCCAGACCATTAAGATGTGGTGAAGTTTTACCCATCTTATTTAATTAATGCTAATACAGTGTCGAAAAGCGCTACAGGAATTTTTGAAAAACTGTTGAGAATATACTCATTTTAGTCCAATCTAACAATTATAAAGTGAGAAATGCATATGTGTATTTATACAAACTTTTTCTTATTTTAATGTTTTACGACTCGGCGGCTCGGCTTAACCATCTATTAGGCATTCGGCGCAGGTCTCTGCTGGTTGGTTACGATAACACAATAAACGTAGCATACAGAGTAGTAATATTTTAGGACATTTTTTGCTTGAAAGGGAATAACAACATTTTCAAACCATTGTGCAATACTAGGACAATATGACATGATAGGAGACCTTGTAAATTGACCAATTGTAAAAATTTGTTCCTTATAAACAACCATTGTGATAAATTAAAACAATTTCAAGGCACAAATTAAATTGGAAGCATTCAAGTGCTAAGGAAATGCAAGATTTACATATTTTAAATACGTCGAGTAGGTACCTTGATGCTAAATCAAAATAAAATCGCTAGATCTAGCCGGAAAATTAATAAATAATCTACCATGATGGCAACCCCAATTGATCCAATCAACAGTTAACTCACTCACCTGAGTAAAACTGATCTCTTTTTATCGCTCTTTCTTACTCAATGTTAATTGTACACGTCTACTTGTTGTTGCACACTCCACTATTCATGCAATTGTGCGTGTGTGTGTTCGTTTCTTTTTTTTATACCCTACACCACCATAGTGGGGAGGGTATTATGCGTTTGTGCAGATGTTTGTAACGCCCAAAAATATTGGTCTAACACCCACCTTAAAGTATACCGATCGACTTAGAATCACTTTCTGAGTCGATTAAACGATGTCCGTCCGTCCGTCCGTCCGTCCGTCTGGTTGGCTGGCTGGCTGGCTGTCCATGTAAACCTTGTGCGCAGAGTACAGGTCGCAATTTTGAAGATATTTCGATCAAATTTGGTACATATTACTTTTTCGGCCCAAGGACCAAGCCTATTGAAACTGGCTGAAATCGGTCCATTATTTCACCTAGCCCCCATACAAATGTCCCCTCGAAATTGGACTTTATCGTTCATAAATGTTTAATTTATCTATGTATCTACACAAATTTCGCTCCAAATAAGTTTTATATATATAAAATTCATGTCACCAAATTTTGTTACGATCGGTCCATAATTAGTCATAGCTCCCATATAGACCCGCTTCCGAAAATCACTTTAACGTGCATAAATCACTTAAAAATGTTGGTATACACACAAAATTCAACATAAATAACTTTCATATGGACATAAATCACACGACCTAATTTTATGGTGATCGGTCTATAATTGATCATAGCTCCCATATAAGGCCCCTTCGAAAAATCACTCAAAAATATAAATTATTGATATTTTAAAAGAAAAATATTTTTACTCATTTACTTGGTGTAGGGTATTATATGGTCGGGCTTGACCGACCATACTTTCTTACTTGTTTACATTATTTTCGTACTTTTTGTGTAAAATGTTTTTTTTTGTTGTTTTTGTTCACTCCAAAATACCTTCACGCACAATAGGATATCAGAGAGGTTTACGATTTTTCATTTGTTTTGTTTTGGTCTTTTCACTTTTTGTAGTTTTTATTTTGTTAACAATTTTCTAAAGTACGAATGTAACGAACAGACACATAAAAATACCGTAAAAGTGATATAAAATCAAAGATAACGGAGTGATTTCTCTTATTTATGTATATTTGTGAGAATAGTACTGAATGGGGGAGAGAGACAGAGAGATGGATACACTCGGATTACGATTAGGTGATGAAGCGAGAGTAAATAAATTAACTTTTGTGTAGTAATCTTTTTAAAATGCTGCTGAGTCACTGTTACATTCAGTATTAAAAGGATTAAGATATTAGCATTAGAGATGAACAAGTGAGCGCATAAACAATTTGTTTTTTTTTAATTTTTTAAAGGATAATATATAGAGTTGTCGAAAAAAATTTTAACTTTGTGGAATTAAAATATTTAAAACATTTTGAAAAAACCTTATTAATACTTGTTACATCTAGAAGGATCATAATCAGAACCTCTTCAGATTCTTTTCGAATCCGAAAATTTGTCAATGTAACAAACCCGATGAGCTACAATTTTTTCAGTAAAAATTGAATGAAACAGTTTTTTTTAACGATTTCAAGGAATTAGTACCAGTGTAACAATTTCGAACAAAAAACGATGTGTTGGCTTTAGTGTCGGCCAAAGGTTAAGTTCCTTCTCCTTAATCCCCACTCCTTTTCTATTCCTTTTCAACCAATCCATCCTTTTTTCCCACTTGTAAGTTTAATGTTGTTGGTAGCCGAGAACCATAATGAGTGAGTGGTTAACGAGGACTAATCCCTAATCTCCTGCATGGATCCCTTAAGTGTCTAGTCGTGGAACAACTAGATTTACATCTTAACCGACGACGAACTTCTCGGAGACAGTAGTCGACCTCTCACAGTACCACGCTACCCTGACACACCAACTTCCAAACAATTGGCCGTCAAGTCTAAGGACCAATCGTAGGGTAAACACAAAGAGTAAGAAAGACATTCTTAAATCCCTTTGTACCAAAGCACAAAGAGTCAGAAAGACATTCTTAAATCCCTTTGTACGAAAGCGCTATATGAATAACAAGGCGACGAGGAAGATTTTGTTAAACATCAGGCTGCAGTAGATGAGTATCTTAAGTTTATGAATTTTAGCACTTCTAATGGAGCAGCCCAACGCTACTACTCACAGAGAGAGGGGGCCAAAAAGGAGAATGGTAGTCAAGAAGTCGACTAGCAGTTCCATCGTCATTCTCATGAAGACCCTTTAACGAGGTAGTTAAAGACAAGAGAAAAGTGCTACCTAGTAACGGAATGAGGTGCCATCGAATCCATATTGACTGATTTCGTTATGTATAGGAATTGTAAGCTACCGCATTTCGAATCTGGCGAGATTCACCGAGGATACAGTATGAATAAATTTTTTGGACAATTTCTCGAAGGATTTTCAGGTCAAATGTATCGCTAAGATAAGTAGGTCATAAATTAGGGTTAGGTCTAAACTCTTTCCGGATGCGGAAATTCCTATGAGACCTTGAGCAACGTTTGGTTACCAAAAATGGGTGCAAACAGCAGCAAGATGTTGGAATGTCTGAAGCTTCAAAATATACTATGTAGCTCAAAAATCGCCGCACTATGGCGCAATTCGAATAATAACTTTAGCAAAAGGTGGGGGATATATTGATTTTGTCATTCCGTTTGTAACACATAGAAATATTGATTGAAGACCCACAAAAGTATGTGCATATATTCAGTCCGTATGTTTGTTGAAGGCACGATAGGACCGAGGAGCATGAACATTTTTCCAAATATGATTTTAGAATTTCCATTCGGACCGATTGTCTAAAGGTTATAGACATAAAAGTTAGATGTTTCGATATTATCGAGAAAAAAAGATCTTGTAAGAAACATTTAACTATATACCAATTTCAACTAATATAGATATCCTTTTTAAAAAGATTGATGGGTAATACTGCTGTGTTCATATTGAAATAATGAACTGTTAAGCTGTGTCTAGTACATTTGATAATGTAATATTTTACCTCGGTGTAAGTAAATCTTCCAGCTAAACACCTTTGCATATAATAAAACAAAAATTGTTGACAAGATCATTTTAGTAATTTAAGATACTTTTACGGTATAAATAAAAATAACAACAACTAATTGTTTGTATGAATTGTATGCTCATATGCACAGGTAAAGATAAAATCTTTAGCCACAAAAAAAGTATCAAAGTATAAGAGAATAAAAACACAACAAAACAACAGAGATGATAGAATGTGTGAATTTAAAACAGTCACGCAAGAACAAATTTCTAAAAAATATATCTTATATCCATAAAAAGAAGTGTACATTTTGATGTCACCACTAACTGCGAAAACGGGTCGACCGATTTCAACCAGGGTACGTTGGATATGGTATGTCGATGGTTTATGTGAAGTTTGCACGAAATCGGCATAGTGGTTCCGGAGATATTGCTGGACCGATTTTTATCAAATTTTCAGTGAATCTTAAGATTTTTTTTTTACAAATTTTTACACTATACCGCTAATGACACTATACCTAATGATTTCGAGGTCAGTAATTGTGGCCAAACTTTTGCAAATAAAAAAAGTTAAAAAAAATCCAAAAAAAAATAGTCAAAAAATTATTTTAATTTTTTCATTCGAGAAATAAATGTTTTTTTCAAATTTTCATATCGTTCGATAAAACAAGTAGGCCGCTGTTAACATTGTACTATAAAAGTGCTTTTATATTATCAACCGATGATAAACAAAATTTTAGAAATTACAACTTATATAGTAAACAACGTCCGACAAATCAGATTTCGTTCCCGCCGAACTTCTGTCAAATGCAAATGAATATTCAATCAGTTGTCGACAAGGTATTCACAAGTCTTACAACCAACTACAAAAATTCGGATTGGCTGTGGGAACGTGCAATTTTGGTACCAAAAAATGATGATGTCAACAAGCTCAATGAGCGAATTAATTAAAACTGACTGGCGAAACAATGAAATACAAATCGATTGACACAGTAATGAACGAAGAACAAGCCTCAATTATGCTACTGAAGGTTGGATCACAGATAATGTTTCGGGTTCGATGTCAGGTCGGGGGAGTCAGTGCTTTTTTTTGTCCGACTCTGTATATTCAAATCGAGATGCAATATAAAACAGAATTATTGTAAGGGCCGCGGACCGGGTTCAGCTAGTATTTTTCTAAATTCTCACTTCCTAAAACGAACTGGTTTCAAACATGGGACATATTTAATAGGAAAAATAAAGTAAAATTTGTATCAAAAATTAAGGTGTTATACAACTATAATTCACTCTTAATGAATTATTTTAGAAATACATACATACGTAGATGACATACAAAATATTCTTCTACTTATACAAGTTTTTGGAAATGTAAGCGAGATGATAAAATGTTTGATACTATCACGCGTGAATCATGCGTTCATCTCTAGTTTATACAATATTGACTACTAGTATCTCAAACGTTTAACGTTATGCTCATTTCAATTGAGACACATATGTAGATAGAAAAGAGCAAACACAATACGATGTAAGTAGAAAAGCGGTGTCGTTTTATAGCGAACACGCACTCATAATAAACAATTCAACGAAATGTATATTTTACCTGTGTTTTTGTACCAACTGAAACACACATACGGAAAGTCAAGCGAATAAACAACAACCAACTGTAAAAAGATCATAGATACTATGTAGTAGAATCGTCCAAAAAAAGAAACAATAAAAGAGAGCTGGATGACAATAGACAATGAATAACTGGCAATAAACCCCGCGCAACACTTGCAACACCGTAATTATCCACAACCTGATGCGTTTATTCGTTTTTCATTCTATATAAAACAGAGAGACTGAGAGAATTAAACACTCTCATGGTTCATTGCGATCTAACTGACTTTTCTGTATTGGCCATTAACAAAATAACTGCCTACGTACGTACCTGTTCATGTATTCCCCCTCTGTCCTCTTTGAAGATTCTTTGAAATTGTTATTTCTCTCTTTAGTTTTTGTTGTTGTTGAATTTAAGCCATAAACCTGGTCTGCACTTGTAGATCCTCTTATTAATTACACAGGGGTTTTTTCCACATTCAGATACATACACCACTATTTGATTCCTTTAATTATTAAACTTGTTTTTATCGACTATATTTTTATTAAACATTCTACAATTAATTTGGAAATTCACTTTTCTTCTTTTACCTCTAATTAACAATAAAAATAAGCTATTTAGAATTATGCTTTGATATCCATAAATAATTGTGTATTTTGTATTTGTGTTTAGACCACGTTTTAATTTGTAGCTAAGATATTTGAATATAATTGAAAAAGAAAATTAAATACATAATTTCTTAACTACATCAGTGTGTATTTATTTGTTGATGTTAAAGATGGCGTTTAGTTTTTGTTTTCAAATAATAATTTTAATAACTCTTTTTTCGTTTTGTTTGTTGTTTAATAATGTAATTTGCCATCGAGTATCTCTATCTATCTGTTAAACATTTTCCGATATTCACTCACACCACTCAAGTCACAACTTCACGAATTCTCTTGATTAACTGAAAATCGAATTCGAGAAAACCAAAGTCTAAACTACATATTAACTAAGTGACTTGCTTGCTACCTGTTCGCACACATGTTCAGTGTTTTACAGACCAAGATACATACATATATGAGAAACACGTATAAAAGCTTACACAGATACATTTTATTGCATTAGTAGTGGTATTTGTTACTTTGAGATAAGATTAACTAACATTTTACTCTTTCTCTTAAACACGAGCACACTCTTTGTCCCACTTGTTGTACAACTGTAAAACTCAAAGTGTTGAATTGAAGAAAAGTGCGGTGAATTCGGAATCATTCCAATTGCAGTCTTGGTCTGCCACTACAACATGATACGAATGTGTGCAGGTCAATTCGAATCAATGGAATGATTACTCGATTAATTTAACGCATTTTCGGAATCGAATGTTATTATTTTCTATAATGTAGGGTTTTAGTTAGGCTTCCTACGCGGAAAAATTTCCCGGAATATTTTTTTGTTAATTTTCGGGAAATGTTTGCCAAATTTGTTGCTAATTGAATTATTCTATTATATCCATAGATTTTTTCGGTTCTAGCAACAGATAGTCAGTTGGCCAAGAAGTATTACTGTTGAAATAGGCAAATCCAGGGAATATTTTTTAAACAATTTTCGGGAAATTTTTGTCGGGACTTTTCGGGAATTTGTTATGATAGCTAAATTCGTTACTAATCGGATGATTCTATTATATTCATAACTTTTTTTGGGTTCTTGCAACATATAGTTGCCAAAGAAGCATCACGGTTGAAATAAACGAATTTTCGTTACTCAACTACAATTCTTCAGCCACAGCATATCTATTTTATCATTATGAATGAATCAAATTGAAATTGTATGTTCTCAAAGTAATTATTTGTGCACATTTTCTCATTTTCTATGTTAAAACAAGTTAGAACGGTATATTCGGATTTGCCGAATCTTAAATACCCTCCACCTATATACATATTGTTTTGGTATTTATGGGGATTATTTATGACGAATTTCAACTTAATAGCGATATTTATAAGATATTTGTGCTAATTTAAGTGATTTTCGTAAGTGAACTTTATATGAGGGCTATGGTCAAATATGGGCCGATCCACAAAAAATTTAGTGTTGTGATTTCTTTTAGCACGAATCTTATTGTTGCTGAATTTTGTATGGATACTGCAATTCTCAAGGCATTTATAGACCATAGAACCATATTTCGGGAAGAAATTTGTATGGGGGCTATGATAAATCATGAACCGATTCTTATAATTTTCACTAGAGTTAGTCCTTTTATTATAAAAATAACGTGTATAAAGTTTTATGGTATTATCTGCAATATATTTACACAAATAACCAAAAATATGTGAAAATTGTAAATTTTTTAGGTTGTCTTACATTTTGGTTCATAGCTCTGGTTCTACTGAACCGATTTTGCTGATTTTTCAATACCAAACAGCTTAGGACAACAATAAACATATTTTTTGCAAGCCTACCAATTTTGTTTGCGTATTTTTGACGTGAGCGTGTTTTACACAGACGGACAGACAGACGGACATGGCTCAATCGACTTGGAATTTCATAAGGATCAAGAAAATATATACTTTGTTGGGTCTCAGATGAATATTTCACAATGTTGCACACGGAATGACAAACTTATATAAACCCTCATTCACCACTTGTGGTGGTGGAGGGTATAACAAAAAAAGGGAAAAAACGCCCGGGGAATTTTTTTTCATAATAGGGCTGAGAATTTACTGGTTTATACCGAATGAAACTAAGTGAGCAATCAGACCGGTAAAATGCAACTATTATAGTATAAATCCTTAAAAGAGTTGGAAAAAATGTTTACAGGTTTTTGGTTTAATTTAGTATTAAAAAATTCCCGGGAATGGAAAGCTTTTTTAATTTAAAAAGTCCGGGAAATTAGGAACCCTAGGATAGACCGATATTATTGAAGTAAACTTAGATAAGTTCAAATTTACATAGCATTTAATCTGTTAATATATTGTATTTTGATCGACTCAGTAGTTTCGGAGTTATATTAACAAATTTATGCAAAAAATATATTTTTTACGTGAAAATAGAAAATTTTTCTCATGAAAAATCGAAAACGGCAGAAATTGTTCAGGTTTATTACTTTATCTCAAAGCCGCATATAATAACAACAACATGAGACATCGATTATACAAATCGATTGATTATTTTCGAATTTATTCATAATTACGTGAATTCGCTCATTTTCACAAAATTTTACTTTTTTGTTTGATATACATAAACTTGAGTAGTTAATGTTCTTCTTTCGATTGATGGAATTTTGAAAACATTTTCCCCATGCCATATACAAATTTTCACATATAGGTATATTGCATTATAATCAGCTCAGTAGTTTTGGAGTTATAATAACAAATTTAAGCAAAAAATATATTTTTTATGTGAAAATATTAAATTTTTTTGTTTTAAAAAAATCATGATAAATCGAAAACGGCAATTGTTCGGGTTAATGCTCAGTGTTTTTACACGTTTATAAATTCGCAGAAATACAGACATAAGTTATAATGTACACGAATTCACTGGAAAATACAAAACACTTTAAGGCACTCCGTTGCTGTTTATTCGAATCACTGCTACCAGATTTTGTCCAGCTCTCATCCCCATTTCCATTTTTTTTAACCCCAAAAATCCCCAAATACTCTAAAAAATAACCTATTATTGTTGAATTAAATATTATGTATAAATGTATACATACTACTTTAATTCAAATCATTTAAATTCATTGTTATTCCATTTAGTCAAAAGTAAAAATTAATTAGATTAATACAATATAATATTAATAATTAATGTTAAATAATATTAAAAAGTGCGTTATTTAAATACTATTAGCCAATACTGACTATGTCAAAAATTTCGTTATCAAAGTCCTCTGAATTATTTGCTTCAGAAATTTTATTGTACATTGTATTTGAGTTAAAAAGTTTCAATATTTCAGGACATGGTTCGAACTTTTCACAGCAAATTTAATTACATATTTGTAATGTACATATTTGTTTAGTCTAAGAGCTTCTAATAGTTCATATTGCATTTTATTTCGTATTTTTGTTTTAGTAAGATTCATTATTGAAAATCGCGTTCAACGCAAGCATTACTTGTTGGTACATAAAGAATATTTAAAACTAGTTCAGCAAGCTTCTTGAATTGGTTTGAATCAGCAGAATCTTTGTAGGAATAAACAGTACACCAAAATACCTTTAAATTTTTTCCAGACTCTTCTCCAAAACAATCGTTTCATTTTACAAATGGTATTTTTCTCCATTGTTCTTCATATAAATCTTTTGGGATATTTGTCTTTAATACAGGATTTAACATTTTAGAACTAAAATTTGGTTGATCCATTGAATTACAGCATACACCTGGAGACAATTGCTTATGTATGTTTTAACGACTTTTAATTTTGCTTTTTTATATTCTTCTTCTTTCATATCAACTATTCACAAAGAATAATAACACAAAAGTTTAGGTAAAATTTAGCACAACTTTAGAATTGTCAAAGTATAAATTGTATGAAAAAATGTTTTTCAATATTATCCATAATGTTAAACATTTTTAAATGTAAAAAAAATAAAAATTTATAGATTTTTATCCTCCAAAATTCTCCAACAGATTTGGTTTATCCCCATAAAATCCCCAGATCTCCTAACCGAAAATTTTATCCCCATTGGCTATAAAAATCCTCTATTTGGGGATAAATCCCCTAATCTGGTAGCACTGATTCGAATAGCGTCTCTGATAAACTCACTCACGACTGCAACCTCTGTCACTATTTATAGATTGTTCTTTAAGTGTCAAAGCTCGTATATATGAATTCTAGAGCTTTCGATGTAACTTAGTGTTCCCATACTTACAATCAATGATCAACTCAAAGCTTTTATTCAATGTTAATAATACCCACAGATCTGTTACAGTTTGGGAGGCACTGCTGTTTGAAAGCATTATGCAACTTTAACGGCCTCAGCGTCAAATGTAGAAAAGATCCAAAGACGTCAAAACAAGTTTCTAAGAATGATCACAGTTGCCCCCTGTAGCCCGTTTCTGTATTTCTCGAATCGAAAAACTTTCCGCATGAAACTATTGAATTGCAACAAAAACAGTGTAAAATGAAACAAAATAGGTTTTTTCTCGCACAAGTGTTTCTGTATCTTGAGTTTGCGAGAATTAACTGTCATTTAAATAAATTTCCAGCAATTATTGGAAGGATGTGTGAAAAAGTGTTTCTGTAACAATATTTTGCGAAAAGTTTCTCACAAGAACTGTCAAAACAAGTCACATTTGAAATTGGTGTGAGAAAAACTAAATTTTAAAAAATATGGATATTTTTAAATTCGTATGTATAAATATGGAACCCAAATCAGCCGAAAATGTTAGTAGCACAGAGTTGGAATAAAATAATTATATGTATATACACATGTAAGTACACAAAAATGTGTTTCGAAATTATTTTTTTTAAATTCAGCAGTTATAAGTGCCACACTATACTTTTGGTTTTATATTCAAATCCTGACAATCAATAAAACACAATTGTTATATTTTGGCATTTTAAATTTTTTAGCCTTTCACTGTTTTCGTTTTATTATAATTTCTTTCTTTCGTTGACGTTTGTCTTGCATTTGACACTTGTGTTGTCTGTTTTCGCATTCAAATACAGAAACACTTTTTTCTCGCACATCGAGAAACGATGGAATTTTTTGTTTCACACTTCATGTGAGAAGTTTTCCGATGCGAGAAATACAGAAACGAGCTACTGGTATATCAAAAACGCGAACAAAATTTTTTCGTCCGGCACTGGCTGGACTAATTAAATAATAATTATTAGATATAATATTTGAACCACTTATTGTTAGTTCATTAAATAATGAAGATACAATAAATAAATGATGATAAAAAAAACTTTAAACCAGCCGTTAATCCGATATATTTGAATTCAATTACACTTTCGTAACAATAGGTTTAATTACTTCCAAAAAAGTTTTACTGGCATACCTAAACACGGGCGGCAAGCGTTTTTTAGTTGTCAAAAATTCTCATGCCCATACAATTTGTATGTTGCATACCGAAATAACGCGGCGGCAACGTTATTTCAACGCTTTGCAATTGGAAAATCCAATTTTGACAGCGCGTTTAATAGTGAAGTTAGTTGCAAAACACAACAAATGTAAACAAATAAATAAAGAATGAGAAACAAATAAGCCAAAATAATATATTTGTTATTAGAAAATGGAGGTAAGTGTAAATATTTAAAATAGTATACATATATTATTTTCTTTTATATTTATATATTTTATATTATCAGAAATATGGTTATTGTCTAAATAATCAGGGTTGTTATATTTATTTTTTTGATAACCCTGTTTTAATTGTTTGACGTAGCTACGTCAAACAATTAAAACGCGTAGTGTTGCCGCTGTTGTTTAGGTATGACATTTCAGCGTTAAAGCTAAGCGGAAAAAAACGTTCCGTCTTTTTGTTTAGGTAGGCCAGTTACTCTCTGCCTTTTACTGCCACTTGATGTAAAATATAACATATTGTTCCCGATAAAAATAGATAAAATATGGAAAAATTTGCAAATATTTAGCAATGTATTAAGACAAAACATAATTCAAAATAAGTCCTAAAACACTAATAGCTCATGTACTTTTTCTTTGCCATTGTCAAAATTTTTGTTGCAATTTTATTCCGCATACACCATAAATTCATATTAAATAATTAGTGAAATATGTATGTTTAAAACTTTAAATGTGTTTTTCTCTTTCAAAAAATGGAGTACCTACTAGGGTATTCAATTAATCGGGTTTCTGGTTTAATCGGTTAATCGAGCAAATAATTAACCGAGGTTTATATTTATTCGGTTAATAATCGGTTAATTTAAAATTATTCGATTAACCGAATAATTTCTATTTTCATTTTAAATTGAAAATACAACAACGAATTTTGTGTACAAAAACATAAAAAACAGCAAATAAGGTATTTGAGATATCATATATCGCCTATTTGCTGCAATAACGTCATAACTTAAAATCCGTGTTTTATGAACTGTTCTATAATCTTTCATATAGTTTCATCAGTTTTCAAAAAAGTCAATTATTTTTTGTGTGAGAGTATTTTTTTGTTGTAAACATCAAAATTAAAATTCATGTTTTCTCGTATATTTGATAAGTAAAAATTTGGGTTTAATACAGATTAGAAAGGTATTAACATCTACTATTTATATTTCTGAAATCGCATGATTTGTATAATTTAAACGATTTTTTTCTTTAGATTTAATAAAACTTTTCTTGGAAAAAACTCTCTCCCTGATTGTATATGTTGGCGAAATCAAAAGCATGATAAGGAATATTCATTTTTGAATTGTTTTAGATTTTGATCAATTTAATAGTTTCGTTTAGTTATGATAAAAGACTCATTTCAAAAAAAGTTTCGTCCATACATGTAAATACAAACAAAGTTTCAAATACATGTAAATTAAATATGTCAGTTGTTATACATACTCACTAATCATGTTTATTGGATGTTCAAAAATATCTAATTTTAATTTGAAATTTGTCTTTGAATTGAAATGGAAAAATAAATACAACAAAATTGTTTAAAGTGCAAAAAAAAGGAATTTCGGTTAATCGGTTAATCGACACAAATTAATCGGTTTATTTGTTATTTGAAAATCGGCAATTTCAAATTATTCGAACAGTTAACCGTCCAAAATTAATCGGTTAACCGATTAACGGTTAATCGATTGAATACCCTAGTACCTACCCAGCAAAAACTTACATTGAAAAGTAATGAGTTAAAAAGCTAATATACCTACTATTCACTACTTACAATACCTTTTTAACTCATTATTTTAACACGGTGATGTCATCGCTTACAAATAGGCAGTTAAATAAGTTGTTTTGTTGTAAGCTATTTATAGAATTTTGTATTTGCAAACAAAAAATAAAAAAATAAGTCGCAGCCAAGAGTCGAAAAGTAAGCTGTTCAGTAATTGCAAGTCATAACCGTCCGAAAAAAAAAGAAAAAAAGTCGTTAGACACATCCGATAATCGAATGATATACGTCTGAAACTATAAATTAGAGGACTTCAAAGTTTCAAAGAATATTTTAAAATACACACTTCTGTTGATTCAACAAGGCCAAATTTGTTGTGAATTCAAATATAACGAATTTAACGAATTGTGGTAACGAATTGTAAGTAAGGCAACACTAAATAACATCGAAAGCTCTAGAATTCGAATATACGAGTTTTGACAGTTAAGAACAATCTAAAGTGCAGATGGCAGTGTTATAAATAGTGGAGAGGTTGCGGTCATTAGTTGGTTCATGATAGACGCTGTGTAAATAAAGTGTGCTGTATTTTCCAGTGAATTCGTGTACATTATAAACGTGTGTGTGTGTGTGTAAGAGACACATAGCATAGTTGGGGGTAGTGCACTAAATGTTGATTGAAATCAGCATTGCACTATCACTCACTAAAATTGCAAAAAATTTAGTTTGCACTATTTTTGATCAGCTTAGTGATAATGCTTATTTCTTAACTAGCACTAAAAAATAGCAAAAATCTGCACTACAATTAATTAGTGCAAAATTTTAACGTGCAATCAAAAAAAGCTACATTAAATATACTATAACTAAATTTTCAAAAATGAGTAGTCATGAAATTGTTGAATCCAAATTCGAAAAATAAAAATTTTAAATATTTTTTGTTATTTTTAAAGAAATATTAGTCTTAAGTTTTAAATTAGTGTACAGAAATAAACTTAAACCTTTTTGAACTTAAAAATTTAGTGCACAATTTGAAGTTGCACTCAAATTAGTGCATACAAAAAAGTTGCAATAAACTGATGATTGCATTTTTTTAAATCAACTAATTTAATTTTGAGTGCAAAATTGTTTAACTCACTATCACTAATGTTTAGTGAGGCTGCTAATTTTCAACTCATCACTAAATATGAACAAAATGATTGCACTAATTTTGCACTATCACTAAGTATTAGTGCAAATTGCAAAATTAGTGCACTACCCCCATCTATGACACATAGTGACAATTTAGGTTGTTGTTGTACATTTTAAATAAATAAAGAGTTTATACAATTTTTAAGCCACTATTTATACACAGTGCCATCTTCATTCGAGTAGCCTCATGATTGTTCTTAACGGACAAAACTAAAATATTCGAATTCTAGAGTTTTCAATGCTAATGTTAGCATTTTAACTCTTTTCGGTTTAGTGGTGACTTTACTAACAACCTTTTCTATAGTCTTTAAAACATAGTTTATTGGCATTTTGCTGAACAATTATATTTTTTGCAGACATCGTTTATGTTTTTTTTTTGCAAAACTTTGCCGTCAGGGTGCTCTGATTAGATGAATATATTAATTTGAAAATAATGTAAACCGCATTTTTTTAATAGACTTTCAAGCATTCAATAAAAAAGCACAGAGTGTATATTGTTCATTGAATTCAGTGTTACTTTGCTATTTGTTTGTTTGGTCAGAAAATTTAGTAAAAAAAAATTTGATTTAAAAAAAATGTATAGGAAGCGAAAATTTTTATCATAATTACAAAAAAGCGTGTCTGAAAGAGTTAAACATTTAGTGTTGCCATACTTACAAACAATGCTAAAAACTACATGCTATCAACATGGTTGATAACTAGAAGCTTCTACTGATGAACATGTTTATAAACATGATTTATGTTGCAGGCAGTCGCTAATGCAAATTTGTAACAATATTTTGTATTATCATTATTTTATCGTGTCAGGTTCAAAATATGTCAAAAATGTCCTTTAAAATTTAAAATGTTTAGTTGAGCCAACAGTACAGTCTTAATGTTGTCTCTCCCGTGTTCATCACTGAAGTCTTCTAAATTACTGGGGAAAAAAATCCATGTGGCTGTCCAAAAAATGCATTTTAAGTGACATATAGACTCCCATTATTCCATAACTATTCACTAGTTTCTTCACAATAGCTTAATGATATACAGCTTTATTATTGTCCAAAAAATTGTGTATTACATTTTCCAAACTGTTCCACGCTGCCTTTTCCACTGTCGTTCATAAATCGTGAAACTCTTGATTTCATTAATTTTTTTTTAATTGTGGTCCATTAAATACACCTTAAAATATAAAACTTTAATAAAAATTACCCATTCCGATCACTTAACCTACCAGCTTCAATTTTCGCATTACTTAGCTTTGGGAAAACAGTTTGCTAAAACAAAATTACGTATCAAACCCAAAATAATGTGCAGGGGAGGGAGAAGCATATTAGATGGTAGATACAGTAATTCAAAAATAAGAAAAGGGAAATATTGCTCCTTTATTGCAAAGTAGTCATATCTCAAACAAATTTGTTCTTCAGAAAACGAGTTTAAAGTTTTCTTTTTCACTCATTCAATAACGGCATAGAAAAAAATATATGTACATAAAAGCGTTACTGCGAGACAAAGAACCGAATGTGCTGTTTTTATAGAAAACTAGTGATGATTTGAGTGGAAATTTTATATGTATTTTGTTTTTGTTACAATAACAAAACACATGTTAAATTTCCATTCAAAGTACTCGTTTGGATTAGAATAACAGCGTATAAGTCTGTTGTCAAAAACCTAATATGCTGTTTTTCTATAGCGAACGAGTACTTTGAGTGGAAATGTAACATGTGTTTTGTTATTGTAACAAAAACAATATACATATAAAATTTCCACTCAAAACACTCGTTCGCTATAGAAAAAGCACATATGTAAGTCTTGCAACAAAAGAACACATTTAAATCAATGTACATATTTTGAGTTTTATATAAGCAATCTGAAATATGAGTGATCACAGATCGATCTTCTTTTCTTGATTATACGGTTATTGGCCAAGTTACTAACGATTTTAGATATTGTGAGATTTTATATAATAAAATCAATTTTTGGTCAGAAATATGAGTGATCACAGATCGAGCTGCTTTTCTTGATTAAACGCTTATTGGCCAAGTTACTAACGATTTTAGATATTGTGAGTTGTTATATAAAAAACTCGATTTCTGGCCAGAAGTATGATTGATCACAGATCGAGCTTATTGGCCAATTAATAATGATTTAAGATATTGTGATATACATTGATATTGTGAGTTTTTATATAAAAAATCGATTTGTGTTAAGAAATATGAGTGATCACAGATCGAGCTCATATTGGCCAAGTTATTAGCGAATTTAGATATTGTGAGATTTTATATAATAAAATCAATTTTTGGTCAGAAATATGAGTGATCACAGATCGAACTGTTTTTCTTGATTAAACGCTTATTGGCCAAGTTATTAGGGAATTTAGATATTTTGAGTTTTTATATAAAAAATCAATTTTTGGTCAGAAATATGAGTGATCACAGATCGAGATCGTTTTCTAGATAAAACGCTTAGTGGCCAAGTTATTAACGAATTTAGACATTTTTGTTCAGAAATGTGAGTGATCACAGATCGAGCTGCTTTTCTTGATTAAACGCTTATTGGCGAAGTTATTTTTATATAAAAAATCTAAATTCTCTAATAACTTGGCAAATAAGCTTTTCTATGTATATAAAAAGTACTATTATAATAAAGAACAAGCCCGACCCTACGCCGAGTATATGATTACAAACATTGAATATTATTTGAATACCAAAATGTTTAAGATATGTATGCTAGATAAAGTGATTTTCGGAAGTGGGCTTTATATGTAAGCTATGACTAATTATGAAACGATCGTCACAAACTTTAGTGGGATGATTTTCGTATATGTATATGAAACATATTTATTCTGAATTTTATTTCATATTTCAGGGACTTATGCACATTAATGAAATTTTCAAGAATGGTGATTATATGCCATATATTATATGGTAGCTATGGAACATTGTAGACCGATCGGTACTAAATTTGGTAGTTATATAAAACTTATTTGTGCTGAATTTGGTTTGTATATGTTTAGGTTTTAGAAAACAAACTTAGAGTTTTTGTCTGTCAGTAACGCTTCAATGTATATTTTATTCTGTGCTTAATATCTTCAATTACCCAACGTACCTGCAAAAACTCGATACCAAAATTCTTAAAATTATCTGAAACGGATAAATAACTAACTCTTATATTTATACGACACACAGCAAAAGATATGAATATGGTTGCCCTGCTGATTAGTTATACTTCATGATAAAAAATATACCTATGAAATCTTTGTAAAAATTGATAAACTTTAATAAAACAATATCTAAAAAGCACAAGTAAACATTTGTAAATATATAAATAAAAGATTAGTCGTCTTATAAAATGATTTCGTTTTTAAAACTTCTGCTTAGTTCTTTGTGCGGCAAGACAATACTATTCAAAAGTATCTTCTCCGATGGCACCTGTACAAAACCGCCTGAAAAAGAGAAATTCTCAATTAGAGTTAGTAGAATACATAATAATTCTGGTTTTAAATATGTGGAACATTTTATTAGAAATTTTGTTAGTATTTAACAAAGACAAAATGTCTAAGATTCGGTATTCATTAGAAACAAATAGTGCAAAGAAGTGAAGGAGATAAAGAATTGAGATTCATCATATGATCTAGAATATAGATTTCTAAGGATAATTTCTCCGATTTTAAATAAAACGAGCCAGAGTTCTGTATTTGATTATATCGAATTTTGTATAACTATTCCTCCCTTAATAGAAAAACATTAGCAGAAAAAATATTTTTTAGTCAAAAATGCTTCGTATTTAAAAAAGCGCATATGTATTGATAAATTTACTGTGGCGACAAGTCAAATTGCACGATTTTCATGAAAAATTTAAATAATTTTTTTTTTTAATTTTCATTACTTAAGTACATATTGTTTTAGAATAAATTATTATTATTAAGGAAATTAATAGACAATATCATTCACAAGGAATGGAATTCCAAACTATTTCGATTGTTTATTGTTCAAATTTTGATTTCGATATAAAGATTATAAATAGTTTTAAGTTAATTTAAAACAGCTTTAAAAACTTACCTAAAATAGTTATAGAAGGATTAAGTTTTCCCTCATTATTGAATAGAGGTGGGTTTTCCATTTTAGCAAAGGGTTTATTTGGATCAGGATCACTGGGTGTACCCTCGACACGAGACCATTGACCAATTGTAGAACCACGACCAACTTTAATAAAAAATTTAAATACAATTATGAAATTAAGCACATATATAAATATGTTCGTAGATGTTCTCTTTTTCTACCTATTGAATGCAATATTAGAGTGTGATCTTTAATTACAGCATTTTCCAATATTATGGACTCGCGTATTCTTACACCAGGTCCGATAGTAACGCCAGGTCCAATGGACACGTTTGGTCCCAACTGCAAAAGAATTTGAAATGGTTATCATTTAGTTTTCAAAAATAATATTGTGTAAAATTCAAAATATTTTTCTTACCACTGCAGTATGGTGAACTGTTGCACTTGGGTGTATGTGCACATCGGATATTATGGTGCATATAAGATTTCCGTCATCCTCGGCGTGTTTAATTCCAGCATTGGCTAAACGTTCAGGATGTGTTTTCTTATAGAGTTCTGTAATTGCCACAAATTACATTTAAAAATTATTAGAATTTTTTTTTATTTTATTCATTCAGTTACAGAATTCTACCCAATAGGCAAAATATTTGAAAATTATATAATAAAATATGAAAACTTTAAAAACTATGCTTAATGCCACAAACTACATAATTTAGTTTGTAAATAAACGTAAATATTATATGTATGATCGCAAATATAGACAGAGTCATAGGGTAACATAGAGACGAGACGGAATTGTCAAAAACCTAAGTCTGTTGTCAAAAACCTATCTCCTGCAACAACAATATACATGCTAGTCAATGTATTTTGTTGTTGTATCAGAAATATTATTTGTTGTATTTTTGTTTGACAAATCGGAGTGTCTCGTCTCTATGTATAACACAGTACAACATTTTTCAGTTAATTGCTTTGGGACTCAATTCTGACAATTGCACGTGAAAGTAGCCCCAAAAATAAGAACTTCTGCATCATTAGTTTTGTCAAGTTGGTTGCCCTAATAGTTAAATGGCCATACGAATTTTTTTTCCTCAAGGTGGATTTTTATCACTTTTTCTATATTTTAGCACGGTTATATCTCGTAGATATTGTATAGTAGAAAAAAAGTACGGATCATACCTACCCGAAAAAGTTGCATCCAGTGCCTTAAAATCGCAAAAATGCCCATTTTTTAAAAAATTTTCACCTTTTTTGCTCAATAACTGGATTACAAATCAATTATGGACCGATCACCATAAAATTAGGTCGTGTGATTTGTGTCTATATGAAAGTTATTTATCATGAATTATATGGGAGCTATGACTAATTATGGACCGATCATAATAATTTTTTTTGACATGAATTTTGTATATATAAAACTGATTTGGAGCGAAATTTGTGTAGATACATATATAAATTAAACACTTATTACCGATAAAGTCCAATTTCTGGAGTACATTTGTATGGGGGCTAGGTGAAATAATGAACCGATTTCAGCCAATTTCAACAGAATTGGTCCTTGGGCCGAATAAATTATATGTACCAAATTTTTTTATGATCGGTCCATAATTATTCACATCTCCCATATAAGACACGCTACTCTTCTGCTTTTATTTTATACCTAAGGCAGTCATTATGCCATAATCATTATTACAAAATACTAACTGATCATCGTGTGAAAAAACCTTTTAGCTCTTCATCTTGATTGCAATAGTAACATATTCTTGTTTCGGGTTGTAATAAATTTAATCACTTTAATCGAGAGGCCAAAAAGTTCTGCCTGTTATTTGGACAAATTTAAGTCACGTACCAAATCATTGAGATCGGTTTGAAATAGTAGATTTGACTCATTAGATGAGCAAGTTTCTTGAAAGTTAGTATCTAATGAATAGATTTCGATTGCTTCTGGTGTAGCTGACCGATCGGAACTTAGAGAGTAAGTAAAATCTACTTGTATTATTTTCTTTCTGCTTGTTCGTGTAGATTAATTTAAAATCTTCGCATATTGCAGCACTTGCTGTAACACAAAATCTAGAAAAAAAACAGAACAGATTGGTATACTTTAGGACAATAATTTTGCACGTTACAAACATCTGCACAAACCCAATGTACCCTACCCACTATGGTGATGTAGGGTATAAATATGTAACATTTTTACACGCAGTTGTTAAAATTTCAAATTTTTTACTATTTTCTTAATTTTTTCACACCCTAATGTTATCAGGATTTATACAGTTGATGATCAGCTGCGCTAACGAGTATTAACTTACTCAATAAATACATGTTTATCAAAACAAAATTAATAACAAGCATGAATACATGAAGACTATCAATAACAAATAGATAACATTTTCAGTTTTTATCCGTGACTCACCCAAATAATGTCGATTGGCGTAAATAGCTGAACCGGCAGTCTTTATTTGAGACCACCAATTCGGTACGGGCATAGCATACAATTTATCTGTGCCCGCCAATGGGGTCAAGACTTCCTGTTCCCATTGTATATGACCCTGATCCTTGCCATTACCATTTGATCCGCCATTTGCATAATAATTAGTTCCGTTGTACTCTTGCACCCTTGAGTGAAATATTTCAGAGAGTTTAGCAAAGATGTCCATGGAACAGACGTAAACACCACAATTAATGAATGTGGAAACATATGAACTAGGCTTTTCGACATAATGAGATACTGCACCAGTGTCCCGATCAAATACCAAGCATCCATAATGTACAGCCTGTTGCCTAGTGGCCTCTGTGCTCATAATAGTGACAAGCGAAGTTGACGGTCTCTGGGTATGAAAATTATAGAGGTCTTGCAGCGGAAAATCAGCACATACATCACCATTAAGTACGAAAAATGCTTTTGGATTACCAACACGAATTTGATCGCGAAAATGATACATGCCCCCGGCAGTACCCAATGAGGTAAATTCTTGCAAATAACGTATATTTATGCTATACAATGTTTGCATGTCAGTGACAAAGGTTTCCATTTGTGTCTGAGGAAAGTATCCTATTATAAGAATTTCTTTGAGATCAGGCAGCTTTACACATGCCTCAATGTGATGTTGAATAATTGGACGACCAGCTACCGGGAAAATCGGTTTAGGTGTATCCAAAGATAAGGGACGAAAACGAGTACCTTTAATAAAAAATAGAAAAGGTTATAAACATTTCTACATCTTTTTTTTATAAGATTTTCTTTACCTTTCTGGGGTCCACCAATTAAAATTACAGCCTTCAACATATTTAATAAGTCCTTGTTTGTGTCTGAGAAAGGATAAATTATCTTTCTTTGTGCTACGTGTTAAACACTGTTACCGGTTGTTATCAATTTCTTGGGTGAATAATTTTCATTTATTTATTTTTTTGGAAATTTGTTTTTTTTTTCATCTGTCGTGCAGTGTTGGAATGTGTTATTATAAATTAGTGTTGCCAATATTTTCGATTATGTGTTGAACGGGAACGTTGCGAAATATTTGTGTAATAAAGGCCCAGCCATATAACTTTTATTTCCACTGCAATTGACATCAATATTAAAGAAATTATGCAACTCAATTGGGCAGATCATGAACTAGTTAAATTTAACGATTCACTTGATTGAACTAGTTCAAATTATTTCGCTCACTTTGTTCAATTGAAACTTCTTTCGACAATCAGCCAAATCATACAGGCGACGCTAGATAATCTCTAAAACCAACGAAAACGGAGTTAGTACTCTTTACCAGGAAATATAGGGTAGCGATTTTTAATTTGCCGGAAATATACGGCATCAGAGGGAATCAAGTAATTATCCCTAATTATCCCTTCCTTGATTACAAATTATAATTCAAGAATAATACTCAGGAATGGCTTAAATTTTAAGTTAAAAGGGGTCTTAATGCCTACTACACATGCAGGAATTCTATTGGCAACAATTGGAGACTACGACCAGGCATTCCCACGACATGTCGCGACAGCCGGTTCTACGCACCGGAATCATCCGAGTTCATTCGGCCAAGGGCTGTCAACTCAGCAATCACTGCTGCTACAACAACAACAACAACCAGGCATGATAAACTGGATTTACACTTCTGTTTGGTGGGAGGCAATGAGAAAAAGTAGTTATGGGAAGAAACTCAATAAAGTTCAGAGATGATCTTCCATTGACATAACTGGTGCCATCGGTAGTACACCAGGCAGCATTGGATTTAATCCTTAACTTATTGCCAATTGAGGACTATGTGGCAAGTGTGGCGGCTAGGAACTTGCTTAGACTCATTCAGTCTTCTCTGGTAAGACCAAAACGGTAGGTCTAATTTGTCAGTCTAGTATCCCTACTGGAATTTTGGAAAATAAGAGTTTAAATTGATTTTTTTAATTTAATTAGTAAGTAGTAGGTTAAGGTGAAGGCGAAAACTAAGCTCCCAATTAGTATGTAGTAAGAAATGAATTGATTGTTGATTGTTTTTTGCTATTATCACCTTATTTTCTGAAACCGTAAATATTTTTTTATTTATTACTAGCTGAACCCGGTCCGCGTTGCTGGCCCTGTTTTATATTGCATCTCGATCTCGATTTTAATATACAGTGTCGGATAAAGTCGGTGATCCAACCTTCAATGTTAATGCACGTAGTGGCATTTCAGCTGGTTCCAATGAATTCAAAAATTTAGAATGGAAATTTCTTATTTATGCACCTAATATGCAAGAGTAAACAAAATTGTTTATCACATACCGAAAATCAAAAATCTAACTTTACACTGTTACCCAAGAGTCTTTTCTGAAGATTCCGTGAAAATTTCATCAAAATCGGTCCAGCCATTTTTAAGTCCATACGGAACATACATACACACATCCATTTTTATGAAATATAGGCCATTAGCGCCTATATAATCACCCTTATCGTGGTTGGCGTAAACGTCATGCGCCTACCACAGTTTCGTACTAGATTAAAGAAACAGTTTGCATTTTATCTTTAATCTAGTACGAAACAGTCGTAAGCGTAAGACGTTTACGCCAGCCACGATAAGAGTGAATGTAAAAATTTGATTTTTACACGCCCCTCCGCCCACAGACCGAATTTCTGAAGATTCACTGGGCAATTCTGAAGATTCACTGAAAATTTCATCAAAATCGGTCTAGCCGTTGGCATTAGCGGTATAACATAAAAATTTGATTTTGCCATACCCCTCCGCCCACAGACCGAAAATCAAAAATCTGTCTTTAGAGTGTTACCCGCTAGGCTATTCCCTGAAATTTAATTAAAATCGGTCCAGCCGTTTTTGAATTCACTCTATTTTCGGAAGTGGGCATTATATGGGAGTTATGACTAATTATGGACCGATCGTTATAAAATTAGTAGTTTGATTACAAGTTTGATAAATCGACTCAGAAAGTGATCCTGAGCAGATTGGTATACTTTAAGGTGGGTGTTGGGACAATATTTTGGTATGTTACAAACATCAGCACAAATCCAATATACCCTCCCCACTATGGTGTTGTTGGGTATAAAAATGACAGTTATAAAATGTGATTTAAAATACTTGATATTGATACATACATATATGTATTTAAAATATGTTTTTTCCGTCCTTTTTGTAAATTGTAAAATTTTCTATTTATTTCAAATACCATTCAGTGTTGTGAAGTAATATTAATAGTATGAAGTGCTGCTACATCCCGACAGGTGTCGCTATATCGTTGTCACTGAACATACTCCAAATTGACAATTGGAATTTTTTGTGCCGACAAAACATCACGAATTCTGCAGAAAATTTTTTTGTTGCCAATTATTTCTTCATATTTTCACGAAAAATATTCGATTTTTTTTCGCAACTAACACAATCAATATCCGGCCATAAGGATATATTTAATGTTTTCTACATGTAAGTATCCCCGAGCATCTGAAAATCATGCGAATAATGCAAATTTAAGCGTGTATTTGCCACACCTATGATGCAAATAATGTTTCTTTTGTTGCAGTTATTTGACCAATCCATCATGGATATGCAGCCATCATCACCTGAACTTATGGTGTGTCAAGCGCTGCGCGCAGCCACCGATAGCAATCACGAAGTGGTACGTAAAGCTGAGCTCCAACTGGCCGAATGGGAAGGACAGCCAGGTTTTTTTACAACACTAACACGCGTATGTCTGTCTGCGGTAGGTGGCATGGATCCTTCGATGGCCCAGCAACTAGATGTGAATGTACGTTGGATGGCTGTGGTGTATTTGAAGAATGGCATAAATAAATTCTGGCGTAAAGGAACACGCCTGGAGTTGACGCAGGAGGAGAAGCAACAAATTAGGGATTTACTATTAGTACACTTTGCCAATGAACCCATACCTCAAATTTCCTTACAAATAGCTGTTTTAATGGCTCGTATAGCTCGCATAGATTGCCCCCGTGAGTGGCCTCAGTTGATACCAGAACTACTGAAGCGTCTGCAGGAGCTCGCAGCAAATGTTGGAAGCTGTGAAGCCTACGATTCGGGAGAACAGCAAAGAGTGCTTTTGACATTACATCATGTTATCAAGGCATTGGCCTCTTGTCGTTTAATGGCCGAAAAGAAGGCATTTGAAGAGCTTACTGGTAATATTTATGAATTTATATACCAATTATGGGATACACATTGTCCACTGTTCTTCCATCAACTGAAAGAGGCACCACCCTTGGCTAAAATTACCTTAGAACGATCAGTGTTATGCACTAGAATTTTGCGTAAATTAACAATATATGGATATTCAAAACCACAATCTTCCGAAATATGCCTCAGTTTCATAGAGAAACTATTTGAACGTCTTAAGCAATGTTTGAACTGTCGCTTTGAGCTGCGACAATTAAATGCTGATGAACAAATTATAGCCCTATTGGAGAAGTTGATATTGAAACAGATGAAGACATTATTGGAATTCCATGAGATGCATGCTGAAGCTTTTAAGAATTTTGCACCCATGGCATTGCAGTTCTCGTTCGATCATGTCTTCCACATAAGTGCTTATCTTATATTCACCGATAATATAATCAATTTTCGCCAGTTTGCCATTCACTGCATTAATCTGATGAAGGGTCTCATGTCACCGTTCTACTGGCAAAAAATAGACAACTCTTGGGACAGTGAAAACAATCGTGAATTGGAGATACGCACGTCTCTGGAGAAATTCTTCACCGAAGAACGTTTAAGTTATATTTGCGAAAAGATCATTACGCACTATTTTATACTAACACAAATAGAACTCGACCTGTGGCTGGAAGATCCAGAGGAGTTTGCTCAAGATGACAATGGAGGAGACACGTGGAAGTATGCATTGAGACCATGTGTGGAGACACTATTTGCCGCCTGTTTTGCGAGTTACCAAACACAAATGTCCGCCGAAGTAGTAAAATACATACAGAAAGCCCAACAAATACAACTGACACCGAGTTCGGATCTTAAGGACATTCTGCTAAAGGATGCAATTTACAATGCGGCCGGACAAGCCTCTCTACATCTGTTCAATGAACTTGACTTTGATGCCTGGTTCAGTGGCCAGCTATTGAATGAGCTAAAAATTGACTCGGACAATTTTCGAATATTACGTCGTCGTATAATTTGGTTGCTCGGAGAATGGGCCGGTGTAAAATTCTCTCGTGACCTTCGTCCACTTGCATACGAGGCCTGTTTACATTTGCTGCGACATACAGAAGATATGTCCATTCGTCTGGCTTCCTCCAGGACATTGTCAATTTTGGTTTCAGACTTTGATTTTGCTCCCGATTCATTTTTACCCTACTTGGAACCCTCGTTTAATGCTCTGTTTGTGCTGCTGCGCGAATCTAAAGAGTGCGATACTAAAATGAAAGTCTTGACAATCATGTCGTCCTTGGTGGAGAAAATGAGCGATAACATTGAGCCGCAAGCTGATAATTTGATATCGTATTTGCCGCTATTGTGGAAAGAAAGTGAGGATTACAGTATGTTGCGTTGTGCCATCATATGCACGCTACAGCAAGTTGTTAAGGCTATACGTGATATTCCGGAGAAAATGCGTCCTTTCTTGTACAGTGTTATTGCATTGAGTACAGACATACAGGTAAGGACTTTTAACTTTACAATTTCACCATTCAGATTTAACAAACACAAATGTGCAATGTGAACAAGTGAATAATATCGGAAATTTCCAAGAAATTTAAAATTAGTTAGGTTATACAAGTTTGCAAAGTGCGAACTTTTGCACAAACAAAACAACGATATGTATTATGTATGTGCGGTATAGGGTTGCCAGTTTTATTTTTACGAAATGTATGAAATATATAGTCATGTAAAATGCAAAACAACGTAACAACAAAATCGAATGTTTGCTAAATAATGATCAACAACTAGAGATGCTAATCGGGACTGATTTTTTAAATCCTGGGGTTCGGGATCCCGACACGGGGTTTCGGGAAGTCTAAATAAGAAACCATATGTCTAAAATCAAATCCTATCTTGCGCATTTCGTCTTTTATCCAATGAAGGTTTTCTGATTTTAATTTTTTTGATATAGTTTATTTATGTATTAAAAATCAAACGAACAAATCTGCAATGTATTTTCCTCTTGTTCCTTCAGAAATAAAATTATCTATTTGTTTTGCAAGTTACATTATAATTTGGTTTCGTTATGGTTATTTAGGTTTTTTATATTTATCTTTATATATACATATAATTCTTCTGTACTTGTGTTAGTAACTGAACTCCTCCTTAACGGCTGGGCCGATTTCGATGAAATTTTTTGTGTGTGTTTGAGTGGATCCCTGGATGGTTTAGATTCACAATTGACCTATATAGGTACAATGGGCATGGCACGTCCCATACAAAGTAAACATTTATTAATGCATATCTGGAGTACTATTATAGTGGGAGTCTTCCAACTTTGTGTAAGCTATGGCAGAACAACGTTTGCCGGGACAGCTAGTTAATAATATATTTTAGTCTTTGAGCAATCTAAATATTTTCATCTGAGATAAAATCAATTTCGTTTGAATAGGATTTAAATTGAGTTTTGTTAGATAACTAACAAAAAAGGTGAAGAATTGATTTTCCAAAGCCCCACTCAAGGAAAACCAAAAATACCGTTTTCCTTTATTAACTATGTTGTCGCAGGCGTTGAGCCTTGAACTTTGCTGAATGAACATCACTTTGCGATATTCGGGCATGTAGAAGTCAAAATACATGAAAAGAGCACAAAAAAATTACAATTTCCCCTATTTATTTATGAAAAATGGGATTTGGAAAATTTAATTTAAATTAATGTGCTGTTTTTCTATAGCGAACGAGTACTTTGAGTGGAAATTTAACATGTGTTTTGTAATTGTAACAAAACCAAAATACATGTAAAACGTCCATTCAGAACGCTCATTCGCTATAGAAAAACAGCACATATGTAAATTAAAATTTAAAATTAAAAAATCCCAAACTTCGGAATTTAAGAAATCCCGAAAACCCCGGGATTTTTGTGAACGGGATTCCCCGTTTGGCATCTCTATCAACAACTTACAAAATATTAAAAAAACAAAATCTTATCTGAATGCAATAATGGTATATATGCTTATATATTATTGTTTTATTGAGGGGACGATATGTGGGATGTTCATCCACAATTTTCAAGCCCACATGTGGTCTGTGGACTCTGAAAGCGATTTATAGGAGATTTTGTGGGCTATTAAAACACCTTTTTAGCTATTTATATACATTTTAAAAGATGTAATTGTAAAATTTTAAAAAATAAAACAGCTTTTATGTTTACCCTACTCTTGTTGCTAATGTTCTGCACAGAAGGCCTTATTCATAAACAATTTTTAAATTCAAACAACGCACAGTGGTATGAGAATAAAAAAAGACGGAAATAAATCTGTAACTTATTAACCCTTACTCCATTTTGAATGAAATTTCACATGCGCAAAGAGGAAGTGTAGTCGAGTTTAAGTTTTGAATTTGGACCTCATGAGCCCACCAGGAGCGGGACCAGGGGTTCCCAAAGTAGGACACCTCGGGTATGTTCAATTTTTAAAATGATCCTATTTTTTCGTCTGTGTTCCGATTTTAAAAAAATTACACATATATAATCTCCTCGTCGAGCTCAACATAAAACCTCGTCGTAGCTATCAATTATCTCTTATAGCTTAGGAGATATTCGCTTTTGAAAATTTAATTTTCAACATTTTTACCCACCCTACTCCAGTTTTTTGGTGACCGCGGTTCCAAATATTCCCCGAATTCCGAAAAATCGCCTTTTTTAATTTTTTTAAATTCAAATGCATATAACTTTGGACTCAGCCATGATTTTTAAACACTTCTTTCTTTATTTGATATATAGATCTATTGTTAATCCTATAAAAGAAAAATGGTTAAAATCGGGGAATATTTGGAACCGTGGTCACCAAAAAACTGGAGTAGGGTGGATAAAAATGTTGAAAATGTAATTTTCAAATGCGATTATCTCCTAAGCTATAAGAGATAATTGATAGCTACGATGAGGTTTTATGTAGTGCTCGACGAGGAGATTCTATATGTGTAATCTTTTAAATCGGAACACAAACGAAGAAATAGAATCATTTTAAAAATTGAACATACCCGAGGTGTCCTACTTTGGGAACCCCTGGTCCCGCTCCTGGTGGGCACATGAGGTCCAAATTCAAAAATTAAACTCGACTGCACTTCCTGTTTGCGCATGTGAAATTTCAAATCGGCATAAGGGTTTAGAAGTTACAGATTTATTTCCATCTTTTTTTATTCTCATACCACTGTGCAACGTTTTAAAATCAAATTGTGTCTGGATATTTTACTTTAAAGCGTTGATTAATTTTGTTATGAATATGGCGGTTAATATTTAACAATTTAAGAATTTAAATAATTTTCTTTTTAATGACTAATTTAATTTTTTTAGGAGCCTTCTCACATCTATCTTATCGAAGAGGGTCTATCGTTGTGGGTGGCAGTGGTGGAAAATTCGACTAGCATGTCGGAACCTCTCATAAATTTGTGTCGAAACATTATGCCGATTATAGAAATGTCTTCGGAAAATCTGCGCACCGTGCTAGTGCTAATACAAGCATACATTTTGCTGGATGCCCATGCGTTCTTAGAACGTTATGGTCGTTCATTTATAGACTTCTGCAATCGTATGTTTGATGACATACGTCCCGAGGGCATAAGTCTAATGCTGAAAGTTTTGGAAATTTGCCTAAAGACAGATGCTACCTATGGCTTAGATTTAGTTCGACCTCTTCTACCATATATATTCCGACAAGTATACAGTAACAAGGATTTCCCCATGCTTATGGGCATGTATTTGACAATGGTGGCACGAGTGTTGTTAATCAGTCAACAGGTGTTTATGGAAGTTATACAAGAACTGCAACAGCCAGATGCTTTGGAAAAGATATTGGATGTGTGGATCACGAAGATGCCTTTGGTGACGGAGTTGGAAAAACTGAAACTGTTCTGTTTGGCCTTCCTGTCAATATTCTCTAATAATCCCATACTATTGGAGCGATTTCCTGCCATCATGCAAAATATCAGTGATACCCTGTTTGAGGTAATGCGCGAAGACGACGACGATCCGGAAGATGCCAATAATCCCAACAAAACGAATGAAACTAAAACGGTCAAGTATTGCGATTCGTTGGTGTTTGTCGACGAGTACGATTTAGACACGAGCAGCTATTGCACCATGGACGATTTCGATTATAAGACCTATCACTACGATCGCTGCAGGCAATTGTCTCTCAAGGATCCGGTACACAAAATCGCACTACCACAATACATCGAATGGCAATTGAATAACCTGCGCACTCAACTGGGCGATGAGGCCTACCAGCAGTTAATGCGTTCCGTTTATCCAGCTGTATTGGAGAAGTTTGGACAATTTGCTAATTTGCAAATAACATTTCCCATTAATTAGCGTCTCATGAGAATCTAAAAACAACAAAAAAAAACTAGAATCTAAAATGTTTCTACTAAAGATGTAAGCGATGTATTGCAAACGACTCAATTTGCAGTTAATGTCTGGCATCTGTTGCTTATTTCTAAGTTACTATTCTAATCATTTATATTTTTTGATACCAATGTAAATTATTTGATGTAATTTTTTATTAATTTTAATTTGTACACGTTTATTTTTTCTAATTTTAAAACCCCTCAACAACTAAACGCATCTCTAAGGCTGCGATATTAATTTTATAAATTGTTTTGTTAAAATGATAATAAAAGGAATAATTTCAAATTAGAATGTAACTTTTGTTGCGGGAATTACACCGTCTATGTAAGGAGGTGTTATTTTATTTTCAGATTCGAATTTCAACTGTTGGCGAGCATGCTATGAGGACAATTAATTAATTGACCGACTCAAAATAAAATACATGGAATTTTCTCGTATTTAAGACCTATTCGACAAAAACAAGATTTTGACGAGTGTTTCAAACTGCTAAATAACAAGAATAATTGGTGGCAAGCTATATTTAAGGATACATATATCTTTTATTAAAATGTTTACTATAACCGTGTTCGTAAAACGCAATCATTCGAATGAACAATTTGAGAATAATCAATGGGTCAGTAGAAAATGATCACTATGGACGTAACTCGTTATAACCGAGTTCCACTGTAAGCTAAAGACATACTACACCATTTCTAATTGTATTTCAGAATTTTCTAATTGTTTTTCAGAAATTTCCATTTGAATTTCAGAATATTCCAATTATATTTCAGAATTTTCCATTTATATTTAAGAATTTTCTAACTGTTTTTCAGAATTTTCCAATTGTATTTCAGATTTTTCAGAAATTTCCGACAATACAATTGAAACTGTTTTTAGAAACTATTTCGTAATTACAGTTCTCAAAAACATGATATTTTAACTTAAATTCAAACGGACGTAACAGGTAGAAGGAATGGTCCACATGATGTTTCTAATGCCAATAAATAGAAAGCATTTTCAAATGAGATCCCAACACATCCGTTACGAAATCAGTCCTGTTAGCTCAGTACTCGGACTATTTGGTACGAAATGTTTAAGCCAGTGCAGGTTTAAAAACATACAAGACTCAAAAAGTTAATGACATGAACTTTGCTAAAAATTTAAAGGCCAAAGACAGAGCACGGAAATTTTTTTCAATATTTTTATGTTACTGATGCTCGAGGTAATATTAAGAAAAGTTTAGGACCCAAAAGCAGAAAATGTTTAATATAAGTTCTTGGTATGGCAAGCAATATGCAGTTGCGACAAAAGAAGCCAAAAATTTGTTATAAAGCGCTCTATAAATACCGAAATTTACATCAAGGAATGTTTGCAAAAAAGGATGCTTCCATGTGTCCACTTATTTTTGGACTGATTTGGCATCCTGTAAATATGGTAAGAAAGGTCATGGGTGGTAAAATAACAATAATGTGGTATTTGTACCAAGATAGTCAAATCCGCTCTAAATTAAAGTTACTGGATAATTTTTACTGGAAAGTTTATAAATAAATTATAAATAAAATACTGTGTTTAAGCTTTATGCTTTCCTGATTTTTTTTTCGCGGCCTCTGAGGACCACCTATTTTAAAACAACAAAAATATACAGGCCTGTCACACATTTTGTTCGGAATGGTTTCAATTCCGTAGTTTTTATTCCGATCGATTTCGTTTTAGGTTCTTCAGATTCTGTGTAATTTATTAATTCCAAGAATATTTAATAATTCTATATTTCTGATTTAAATTTGAAAGCTTTTGGTACAGAAATTGATTAAAAATTTTAGAAAAACCAATAATTACAAAGAAATATCAATTCCACTTTGAAAACTGAAAGTGGTTTCATTCCGAAAGAAATTTTCGTTTTACTTTTTCTGAAGAAGCAAAATACGGAATTAATTCCACTTTCGATCGGAATGGAATTCTGTGACAGGATAATCGTATTTTCCAATTTCTAACGATTTGGTTTTGCTTCTTCAGCTTTAGTAAAAACATTTAGCTACAAAAACTTCACATGCCTAATGGCGCAATTTACAATTTTTTAAAACACAAAGCTTATGATAGAAAAAAATATTTGTCACTCCTAAAGATATACATTAAATATTTTAAAATATTTTTAATTTTCATTTGAAAGTGGAATTATCTAGCTTTTAAATAGAATTGTTATTTCAATTTTGTAAAATAATAAACCCCATTTTCTCAATATCTGGTTATCGCTTTATGTAACGATAAACCTCCAATTAACATTTATTTTGTATGAGAACTTTCAGTTTATCGTCACGAGATTGAGAACATGGTGGTAAGGGTATTAATTTCAATTGTTTTGGTTGTTAAAAATGTAAACTTTTGGTAAAATTCTCGTATTTGTTGTAACAAAAATTTCATTTTTACACTTTTCCATTTTTCCAACACATACAAATTTTGAAATGAATATTAAACTAAATTCCTTGAGTAGACGACAAATTTTTCATACTAGTTCAAAGAATTTGTGCCAAATTACTTTAAATCAATATTGAAACTTTATAAGATTTGTTTACTAACTATTGCAACCCTTTGGATAAAGAAACATTTATTGCGCCAATACTTGTAAATAAACTGAATGAGTTTACCATGGTAACGTGCAACCACATTGTGTTTTGTTTACTGCCACAAAATGTTAAAATTGAAAGGAATACGCTGTCACACACTGTTCACAAAATTGGGGGTGGTAATACATATTTTCAAGAAATTTTTATCAAAAAACAAAAGAAAAATTATTATTAAATGATTGTTCAAAAGAAATGACAACAACTACAAGAAGAAATGTTATTATTACCGATCTGGACCAATCGGACACCCAAATTGGCGCACACGATGAGAGTCATCGTAAGGTTCATAAAAAACGCACGAAAGACAAAGCATTGCATACGTTTTCGGGCAATTTCAATAGACGCTCTCAGAGTGCAGAAGGCTCGAAGGAGGATAAGGTTGGAAAAAATTCTAAACAAACTAGTTATTTTAATGAATTGGTAATAAATTGCATGTCGCTCTTATGTTGAAAACCTATTTGATAAATAAATAAAAATAATTCTCTTCTCTAGCTGCAGTCAAAAGACCAACAAATGGAAAAATTACTTCAGCGTTTGGCCACATTGCATAAATTCAATGAACAATTTGCCGATGAAAATCAACGTCTTCTTAACGATGCCAAATGCCTGGAACAGCGTATTACTGCATTGCAACATCAAATAGCAGATTGTAACAGGTGTCGCAAGCTGGACCATGAGTTATCCAAGCGTGTGGAGGACAACAAACTGTTGACAGCCGATGTGAACATGATGAAAACTCTAGTCTATCGCTTAAATGTACAAATTGAACGTTACCAAGATTGCTTAAGGCAAGGGACAACGTCAGATGAAAAATCAACTCAAAACTCAAATATTAAGTCTTCCATTTCACAGTGGCAACAAGGACGTCTACGTACTCACACCTTGTCTCCTCTACTGCAAGCTTATGATGAAATGTTATGTGACAAAGAGGATTTAATTCAACAATACACCCAACAGTTTGAGCATTTCACAGGGGAATTGAAAATTGTAATAGAGGAAAACAATCGCTTGCAGCAGGAGATTGAGAATCTCAGACGAGACGGTGGTAATTGGCGCGAGGAAAGGACCAGACTACAAGCTCAATTGGATATTTGCCGGCAAAAAGCTGATTCCCAAACCAGAAAAACTGATTTGGCTAAAGAAAAACTCGTTGAGGTGATGCATTGTTATGAGCAAAAGATTCAGACTTTAGTACTCGACATGGAACATTTGCAGAGCGCCTACACACGCTGTAAAGCCGAATTGGCCTCACTGAAAAGTCTTGCCGCCCTGCCACAAGACACCATTGCTACATCGTTACAAGAATGTAAGGAACTTCTGGAACAGCTGCGTCAGCAACATAGCAAAGAGAAACATTCGTTGGAACGTACCATTGGCGAGCTTACCGAACGGCATTCAAACGTGGACGTGAAAATAGAAAAACTTAAACATGACAACTCTAAGCTGAAACAGGAACTTGAAGAGCACATTTCACAAACAAACGAGCTGCGCAAGCGTAATGTTTCTCTGCAACGTTCCGTGGAAAAGGTCAAGCGTTCTCGTGACCGTCTAAAAGCTCGACTACGTATTGCTTTACAGTGGGCCCAAAAACTTGAAGAGGGTCAAGCCAATTTACAAAATACCTGGGATGCTCTTAAACGTTTGGAAACCATAGTCAAACATAAGGAGTCTCAAGTACGTGGCCTGCATGCTAGACACTTGCAGGAAATAGATAAATTAGAGAAGAAATTGGCACAAAAAGAGGAGACTATTAAGACCATACTAAGAGATCGACTCAACGTAAAGACAAATCGATAACAATAAAATTTTATTTAAATAAGCAATATTTGCTACCTAATTTACTGTCCATTAGTTCTATATACATAAATTAGTATTTAGTTGTTTGTTAAATTGTTTTTATTTGAGTACATAGGTACTTATTGTATCATTAAGTGCTAATAAACCAATAAAAAATTAGTTGTACTTTAATATTAGATATGATTTTTTAATTTTAATATAATAATTATTTATGCATAAATAATTATTATATTAAAATAAATTTAAAAAGGTCAAATAAAATTAAATAACTATGATTTTTTAATTTTATGTGAACAATTTCAAAATCAAATAATAACACTGTGCTCGAAATTAACACTTTTTTCTGTCAAGAAGAGTTAAACTAATTCGGGTACGCTGAATTCAATGGTGCTCGTATTTTCGAGATATACCGGTATTTCGAAAATGGAGGAGGTTGCAAAATGGAAAAACCGAAATTCCGCAATAAAATTACATTTAAGGCTTAACATGTTTTTAATCTTCGCAGTCGTTTTAGAAATATAAATTTTATTTGGCAAAACAAGAAAAATATTGTAGAAAAATTTCGAAATTTTTGGTTTTTAAAACGGCACACAGTGGTATGAGAATTAAAAAAGGAGGAAAATAAATCTGTAACTTCTAAACTTACGCCGATTTGAATGAAATTTCATATGCGTTAAGAGGAAGTGTAGTCGAGTTTAAGTTTTGAATTTGGACCTCATGAGCCCACCAGGAGCGGGACCAGGGGTTCCCAAAGTAGGACACCTCGGGTATGTTCAATTTTTAAAATGATCCTATTTCTTCGTTTGTGTTCCGATTTAATATAGAATCTCCTCGTCGAGCACTACATAAAACCTTGTCGTAGCTATCAATTATCTCTTATAGCTTAGGAGATATTCGCATTTGAAAATTTAATTTTCAACATTTTTACCCACCCTACTCCAGTTTTTTGGTGACGGCGGTTCCAAATATTCCCCGATTTTATCCATTTTTCTTTTATAGGATTAACAATAGATGTATATATCAAATAAAGAAAGAAGTGTATAAAAATTATAACTGACTCCCCAAAGTTACATGCATTTGAATTTAAATAAATTAAAAATGGGTATTTTTCGCAATTTTTTGGGGAAAAAAAAACTGGAGTAGGGTGGGTAAAAATGTTGAAAATTAAATTTTCAAAAGCGAATATCTCCTAAGCTATAAGAGATAATTGATAGCTTCGACGAGGTATTATGTAGAGCTCGACGAGGAGATTCTATATGTGTGAATGAAATTTCACATGCGCAAAGAAGTGTTGTCGAGTTTAAGTTTTGAACGTGGACCTCATGGGCCCACCAGGGGCGCGTCAATTCGAAAAAATTGTATCTATGCAAAAATTCAATAACAAACATTTTTTGTCATATTTTTCTATAAAGTAATTCATGAATTTTTAATTGTTTCAATCATAGAGAATTATACATAGAGACGAGACACTCCGATTTGTCAAACAAAAATACAACAAATCATATGTCTGATACAACAACAAAATACATTGACTAGTATGTATTCTGTTGTTAGGTTTTAGACAACAGACTTAGGTTTTTGACAATTACATCTCGTCTCTATGTTACCCTATGGTTTCAATGTTATAAATGTTTTTGAAAAATAGACAAATAGCTTGAACGAAATTATATTATATCGCATCATAAAATTTTTAATTCTATGTATATGCAAAATAATCAAAAAAAACCTCCTGTAAAATTTGTGTTTTGTCGCTTACGATAATTTGGCGCTAAGGCGTCAATATGTTGTGCGAATATATGACTGAATTCAGCGTACCCGAATTAGTTTAACCCACTGGGTGCCCCGCTTGACAGTTTTTTCAACTAGCAGAGTATAATTAAAGTTGGAAAAATATCACGTGTATATAGGGGGATTTCCAATCGAATATGTCTTCCTTACTTTTTTTATTAATAAATTAGTTTCCCTTTTTTAATTAACAAAGTTATAACTCACAATCCCAAAAATTTTTGGATTTTAAAATCACTAGTTGTACAATCTTCGATATCTACATTTGTGAAGACACATGTAGAATATAGCAGAATTGAAGAATATCAAATCCATTGTCTCCAACTAAATACAATAGTTGGACCAGTAGAAATTATAATTTATTGACTTTTCGTTGTTGGTATTAATTTACAAGTTTTAATTGAGAGTGTTGCATCTCAAGTGAATCTCTTTTAACTCCTCATAACATAATGACATTTATTTTTTAATTTTTTTTGAAATATTTTTGTTAAAATCTTGAAACTTCAAATAAAATTTGCAATCTCAAATCGTTATTTGATTTTGCTAAAATTATCAGCATTTGTATCAGTATCGAAAGGTGCAAAATAAGTACATTGTCACTCTTACTGGTTTTTAATTGCATTATCCAGATTGCTGATAATGCTCTTTAATTTATAATTTTGTTAACAAATTCTATTACATATTTGGTTTAACGGACATCACGAAAGCTTACAACTTTTTATTGTTTATCTATTCACTCAAAAGCTCTTGTTATTTATTTGAGAACATGTGTCTGCTCTATATTTTGTTTATGACCTGGAATAAGCTACAAAGATATTCCAATAAGCTCTAAAGCATTCATTGCCTAACAGCTGTTTCATTTGTACCGGAAACTTTTTTCTGTTGGGTAAACCATTGTGGCCGAACCACAATAATACTTGCTGTGGCTGCGGTTTTTACTATACAAATATTTACTTTAGTTAACAATTAAGTATATCTATAGTATTGATAATTGTTGCATACTTACTTACTTATTCATGCATGTACATCTGAAATGTGTAATATATTAAATATTGACGGAATTTTTAGATAACTACGCTATTAATAACATAATGACATGTATGCAAATAAAAATATGTAGTGTTACACAAATTGCTGGTTATCTGAATGCATCGGTTCCCCGAAACAAATTAATGTCTTCTTTGTGAAAATTTGCATTTTTTAATTTTGCTAAGATAAGCAACTATTTAAGTTTGTGTTTCCGTAACACAATAAATCAATGTAAATATTTAACAACCATGTTTTTATTACTCCTATGGTTTCATTTCAACAATTAAATTGATATTGTACTTTTGCTTTTGTAGCATAAAACTTAAGTAGCTTTTAAGAAAAAAAAATGTTACATTATTATGTATTGTCTTTTTATCATTTTTTTTAATACTAAATATGGGGGTTTTCATCTCAAGTAACACAACTTTTGAAGCCGATATCTTCCAATGAGAAAAAACACCTGTTTGGCCAAAATGACTCAGAGGGTTCTTGACCGATCTTGTTGCAAAAATATCCCAATCGGAAGACATCGCACAGTGTAAGATTTTGCTAATCTAGCTGGACAATAGTCGTTTTTTTGAGTAAATATTTTTATCAAATATGAAAAAGCACTTGTTATAAAATAAGAAAATGCAAAAAATTTGCCTAATTTGTCAATAATAACAATATAAAGGTACTTTTATTTTTGAGAGAATTGAAATCAACAAAAACACTTACATGAAATTGCTCATTTTTAAAAGCGGGTAACTTTTTATTGGAATGATATTTTTTAATGATTCTTTTTTTGTTTTGAAGCTCAACTTATTCGCTGTTAATATCATCAGAATTTATTTTTAGAACATGGAAAATTCTTTTAGTACTATTTCATTTAAAAAATTACTATTTTCGTTAAGTTAAAAAAAAACTATATAAGGCTATATCACCAAATCATTTTTAAACGTTCGTCTGAAGTACCTACTTTAAGGCACATATGAAATTATCTGCCGAAATTTGCTGATTATAAAAAAACAAATAATGAGTGATAAGACCACATACCACATTTTTGATACATGGCTTAAAACAGCCGAAAAAGAGAGTTCCGTAAATCATATTTGTGGAAAAAAAGCAGTAGTAAGTAGTTCTAATTCTGATATTGATTATGAGCAAGTACAAATTTTTGTGTATAAATGTGTATATTAGATTTAAGCTAAGATGGAAAGCGGTTAACCGAACAAAACGTGATTTTGTTTGGTTATTCACAAACATTGAGATTTCGCAATTTATTTATAACAAATACGCCGCTTTTTTACCTTTTGATTATCCAACGCGAATAATATCAGATTTAAATTTTTGCACTTGTATGGTAGGTGGGCGTGGCAGTGGTCCAATTTCGCCCATTTTTTGACATATTGGCCTAGTAACACCTCGTACCAAAATTCATAAATCTAGCTTCATTTTTTTCAAAGATACTTAATTTTGTCTCCCTAGAATGGCTAAATCTTACACTGTGCATCGGTTTCAAAAGTTGAGATGAAAAATACCACATATTTGATATTATGTAATTTATTTAATGTTACACAATTTATTAGATACTAGGGAAGTGTGATCAGTAAAGAATTAAATCGATTTATCAAATATTTTTATTATTAATTTTCATGAATAATTTTGATTTTTTTTAAATTAATAAATATGTATATGATTATTCAGAAATAATAATAAAACCAAGGCTATTTTATCAACTACTAGTTGATCGCCCCGGCTTCGCCCGGTAGCATTTACTAATGTTAGTTCTTCAAGTTTCTCCAACCCACGCACACCAGCCTGTTGTTATTTATTTGCAAATAAAATATCTAAATTTGTACTGCATACAAATTACAGTTGACTGGACTCACAAAAAAAAAGAATTTCCGAGTTTTACCCGGAATTTTTGAATTTTTTTTTCTTTACAAACCTCCTGGAAATTTCGAATAAAAAAAAAATCAGCCAAATCGCTCCAGCCGTTCTCACGTGATGACATTACCACAAAGTATACAGAGGCGACACGGCAAAAAAATATATTTGTCTCTTTCGTTCGAAACAATTTCAACAGGTTTGGTTTTGTGCTTATTTATATAGTTGTTTGTTTAAACGCACTATCTGTATTAAACCGCAAATTTGTTTTCTCTTTCTATCGAAACAATTTCAAAAAAATCTGATTTTAGTGTTTTTGAACTGTCAAATTTGACGCCTCTGTATACTTTGTGACATTACATCCATGGACAATTTCAATTTTATATATATAGATTGCAAACAAGGCGTATTTAACAAGGTGACAGCAGTGGCGAATTGAAATAAATACAGGCGAATTCACTTATTTTTTATATATAGAGTTTGACATACGGACGCACGGGCGAATATTTTTTATATATGTAGTTTGACATTTGTGCGAGCTATTTCTATAATCAGCTGTGCTGCCGATGGCACCTTGATTGCAAACGTCAAAATCCATACATAAACAATAATTCACTATGGAATGTCAATCTCAACATATACAAAATAAACGATACCGCTTGAATTCTTCGAGCTGTCACATTTTTTTAAATTTGCCTGAAATAAAACTGTAGGTGTGTTCGCGTACTTTCCAGTAAAACATATCCATAACTTTATTTTAGAGAGTAAAAGTAAATTACTCTCAATCTGAAAAATTACAAAAAAGTACGCAAACAACAATTTGTAAAAATAAGTTGTATTTTATTATAAATCAACTCAAAACGTTATATATTGGGGATATTGTGGAATATATTGATTATATCATTCCATTTGTAAAGGTATTGTCACACATGACAAATATTTGACGGAAAAGTCCTAACCACTAAATAAATTGTATTTGAATTCTTTTATTTATTTTAAAAACTTATTTTACTTGTGATGATTCAAAACAAATATTTAGTTTTATTTTATTTGATGCTATTTGATCTTACAAAACACTTGTAAGAGTAATCAACGTCAAACAAATTTGTGCTAAAAAAGTGGTTACGCTTTTTTGAGTAAATATTTGCCGTGTGTGATCCTTCCTTAACACATCGAAATATTTATCGTAGACCACAAAAGTATATAAATTCTAAGAAGATCTGGCTATGTATGTATGTTGAAGACACGAATATTCTTTATTATTGAAATGTTTCGTATTGAATGGCCACCAAATCGGTAAAGTAGATCCAGATTTATGGACCAAAATGTGAGCCAATCTCCAAAAATGTTTCAAATTTTTTTTTTTTTTAAATGTATATTGAATATAATACATTTAAATTTTACAGATGCTATTTCTATTATAAAATAACAATTTGTATTGAAAATGTTACGAATATGTCTATGATTTCTCCTCCACCCATACAAATATCTTCCCGGAATATGTTTCTATGATATATACATAAATGTCTATAGAATAGTGGTGTCCGGTACAAATTTCCCGGGAATTTTGCCAATTTTTCACTACCTGATTCCCGAGATTTTTAATCTGGAATCCCGGGAATTTAAAACTGACGAAAATACATAGAAAACAAGTTACTCTATTTTTTTCACCAAAAAACAGTGAAAAGTTTTTTACAGTTTTTTGCTTATATCTTAGCAATAATGGACCGCTTATTATTTATTTGGGGTTTTTCGTATGAAAATTTAAAAAGAGAATTCATTATTTATAGAATTTATTTCTTATTGAATCATTCTAATTTCTTTAAATTTCTTCTTCAAATCCATAACAAAATAGCTTCAAAAATTTATTAAATGAATAAATTTTTCTTCAATTAAAATCTAGCACAAAAAGGTTTAAGACAACTTTTTCAATTAATTTTGTAAATGATTTGATTTAACAAAAATGTAATCATTCAAAGTTTGAATAAATTCTGTTATTAATTAACTTTAAAATTAATTCAGATTAAAGAAAGACTTTGGAATCTAAAAAATTAAATATTTGAAATGGATTTATGGATGAAAGACTGACATTTTTTAATTACGGATTAAAATTTTAGTGAATTAAGCTCAAATTTTATTAATTAATTCGAAGCTCTGATATTTAATAATTATAACACTAAGTTTTTATATGAAATTTGGCTATAATATTCCTAATTTACATTATCATTATATATTTCGGGAATAGCCGGGTACCCGGGAATGTAGAAAAAAATTTCCCGATTCCCGGGAATCAAAAAAGGTCGGGAAATTAAAAACCCTAGTGGTGGGTGGGTATATAATATTCGTCATAGCCGAATATAACACTCTTACTTGTTTTAATATAACATTTTTGTATTTTGTCAAATATTTCACTAACGAATTTCTAACATTTTCGACAGATTGTTATTGAAAAAATATATTATCAAATTAATTTTATCTTTTAACCTGCAAGTCAAAAAGTAAAAACAGCTTTGTGCAATATAATAGCAAATTGGTATATGTAGAAAAAATATTAAGGATAGACATACATGTATGTATATTAGGGTAGTTATGTGAGCTGAATATGTCATAACGATTCATTAAGAGACTATATCTGATAACTTTTTCTCTTGACAAATATTTTAAAGAATATCATGACAAAAATGTATCATGTATCAAAATATTAAAAAAATTCTTATTTTCTTTTTTTTTATAGTTTTTTTTTTGATTTTAGTTTTAAAAACGGTTAGTTAGTTTTTGTTTCTAATAAAAATCTTTCTTGGAGGAAGCTGTTTATTAAAGTTAATAGAGCAAAAATCGCGATTAAAAAAGTCAGTGAATAAAAAAATGATAATAAAAAACATTTAAATGAAAATAATTAAATAAAAAAATTCTCGAAAAATGGGGTAAAGATGTCAGTTTAAATATTGTGAAAAGAGCTCATTGCGTCATTGCTCCCACTTTGCTGAAAATATTCGCCAAGAAATTTTCAAGTCAAGTGGAAGTTTTTGAAAAAAAAACGAAATCGTAAAATATTTTCACGGCGGTTGATATCTAAACGTTATTATTTCAAAGCTAAAGTTTGCCAGAAAATGTTTATGTCAACTGTTGGAATAATTGAAAAAATGGTAAGAAATTGGGTAGATGAAAAAATTTAGAATAACACACAATCTGATATAATAGTAGTGACAAAAATAAAAAATTCCATAAATTATAAAAAATAAGAGAAGCGAAAAAACTTGAATCCCTTTACCGAAGACAATACACCAATAAACTTTATTTTCAAACAAAATAATATGTGTGATACTTGTGTATCATACGAAGCAAAAAAAAAAACAACCCAGGATCAATATTACAGTCACAGGTAGAAAGAAGAAAAGGAAAACGATATCTAAAATGCCAACTTGGGGTTGGTAATTATTGTGCATGGATATGCAAGCAGCAAAATTTGATTCCCCAAACAAACGCAAGTGCCTCCTATTATAAAATCACATAACCATTTTTTTAATGCGACTTACGCCTTTTTCGGTTTCAGAAAAAACTAATCTTCAAAGGCGTAAGTTTCATATCTCTACAAATAATAGAACAATTGGAAATTTTTCTTTAAATATCAATTTTATAATAAAACACAACCTTAACCTGAAATAAATTTTTAAAAAATTTTGTTTATTTTTAATTTTAAGGAGTTTTTTGCTTCTTCTGTAAAATTTTTAAAATGTAGCTTACTGCTTTTTTGATTTTATATGACGATATTGTATATTTGCATATGTATATTTCTCTCTATTGGGTTGAGATCCGGAGATTGTGGAGGGTGTGGTAGGACATGCGAAATATTGTATGAAAGCCACATACGTCCAGTATAGGCCGAATGTTTCTGATCATTGTCATGTTGAAAAGTGAAAGAAAATGGAAAATTTAACTTTTCTGCACTTTTCCTGAGGTGTATCCGTATATTTCACTTTGTCTATTATTTCGTCAATGAACACCAGCTCTCCAACCGCTGAAGCGGACATACAACCCCACACAATTACCTCTCCAGCACTATGTTTTACTATTGAAGCAATATTTTGTTTTTCCAGCTCTTTATTGGTTTTTTTCTATACCGTTTGACGGCCATCAGAGCGAAAAATATAAAATTTGTTTGCATCAGAGAATAGCACTTGGTGCTAAAAATCATGTGGCTTACGTAAATTCCTAAACGGCATATTCTAAACGCTTCTTTTGGTTCACAGATGAAATAAATGGTTTACGCCTAGCAATACGACAACTATAGTTTGTCTTCTGGAGCACTCTTCTGGCTATTGCTGCGTGTTCTTCATTCCCAAACTCTTCTTTAATCTCTGCAGCAACCTGTGTTGAAGATATTTTTGGACATAACTTGACCTTTTTGATTATATGGCTTTATTTACGCTCACTTAAGAATCTAGGACGACCTGTATGTTTAGCACTTTCAAGTGTTGATGTTGCCTTAAAACGTTGCACGATACTCCAAATTGTAAAACGGCTTCTTTCCATAATCTCCACAATCTCAGCATATGATTTTCTTTGATTGTGCAAGTGAAGGGTGATTTTGCGCTCAGATTCTGTTGTTTCCTTTTTTTTGTTAGCCATTTTCAGCAAAATTGATAATTATTGTGCTCATTTTTTACAAATTGACATTAACAGTTTTAGAAACGAAAACTGTTAAATAAAAGAAGATAAAATCGCATTTTCAAAGAAAAAAAAAGTGGATAGATCGATCAAATTTGAAGAATCTGGTTAAGTGTGCCAATAGTTTTGTTCTACGGAATTGTGGAATTTTTCGTCTTTTTATTATTTTTAAATAATATTGGAAAATTGTTGAAATGAATTTGGTGGTATTTTGTAGGAAATTCATCAATCTATCTGATAAATATATATTTTTATTAAAAATGTCAACAATATGGCCTTTAAATCGACCTTAAAGTACAATGAGCATCTTGTGCCAATACTTAAGTTCGACACTGTATGTATATTTCTGAAGTTTGTAGGTTTTTTGGGGGCTTCGGAAAGTTGATTTCAATAGACAGACGTCGCTAAATAGATTCCAGTTCAAATACTGCTACTTTCCAGTCCATCCATGTTCATATACATACATATGTATCTGTATTTTTATAAACGTGTATATTTATGTTCATATGTCTGCGAATTGATGTTTAGAAAAGTGTGTAATCCTTTTAAAGATTTTTAAGCCTTATCTGTCATCATTTGGCTTTTTGTTAAACAACAAAAAATTTTATTTTTTTCAGCATACAATTTTTTTTCACATCAAACATTATTTTGTCAATCATATCGTAACAATATCAGCTTTTCGGCATATTTGTTGATTTTTATGGCGTTGGGAAATGCGAATGTAATAAAAGGGTTTACACACATTTTTCTTTATTTTATTAGACGTCACTACATAATTTTTTTTATGAAAACAAATTTAAAGATTTGTTGTTCAAAGCGGACGGTAATCCGACATGTGAAAAGAAAACGATAGACAGAAGTTAATGTTTCTTTTGATTTACACATACTACGTACACAAACATATGTACAAAGGACAAGGATTGAGATACATATGTTTTAAAAGGCAAAAGTACTTTTTTGAGTACTAATTCGATGTGATTGTTTTTAATAATTCCGTTACTACGGATTTGATACTACTCAGTTTGTTATCGCTCAGTCTGGAGAAGGTTTTCAATTGAACTCATTACATTATATATTTTGAAGAGTTGGTTTCTCCTGGTTAAAGTTGAAGAATAAATAATGTAATAATTATGTTTTAGGATGTAAAAAAGTACTTAAAACCGTGTAGTACAACTTAATTCTCAATATGATTTTTTATCCTTGAATATCTGTCTGTTTATTTAAAGATAAACAAAATCCAAATTTAAAGCATTTTAAACATGATTGAAAACAAAATGTTGGTCATATCCCAAACAATATTAAATCCTTTTAAACTAATAAAATTTTATTTGTGTGAATATGCTGCCGCTGTTTTTGACGTCAGCGTAGACATACATACATCCCATGATGTATGAGCATCCTACACAGTTTCAGCATTCCAACTGGTAATTACACCACTTTATACTTTAACTACCTCATTAACTTCAAACACTACTTTCATGGGAATCCATGTACTAATGTGTTGTATAAAATACGGATGACTATAGTTTATGTTTTAAATTACAGAATTGAATTATAATTAAGCTATAAAAAATCACTTACACAATTTACAAATTACAGGAAATATAAAGGAAAATAAAATCTTACACATTTATCTATCAGATTTACTCATTGCTGTACTAGGAGTAATGAGCTTAATTTCAAGTCTATAAGTTTTGCTTAAATTTATTACATTTTGTGAATTTAATTTTGTTAAGTGATTCATGAAACAGATTGTTTTGATAAGAAATGCTATTTATCATCTTTCAAAGTAACTGACATTTTTGATTTTAAAAAAAAAATGCAAAAAAAATATTACATAATATGGGTTACAGGTGAATGGTGTGAATGATTTGTGTACCCTCCCCATTATGGTGGGGAGGGTATATTGCGTTTGAGCTGATGTTTATAACAGCTGAAAAGTATACCAATCGAGTCAGAATCACTTTCTGAGTCGATTTAACGATGTCCGTCCGTAAGGCTGGCTGTCCATGATAAAATTTGGCCAAGGACGAAAGTGATTGAAATCGTTCCATTATTTTACCTAGCCTCCATACAAATATCCTCCTGAATTATAAATTTTTTCTCATAAATATCTTATTCTGAGTCGTTTTAACGATGTCCGTCCGTATGGCTGGCTGTCCATGATAAAATTTGGCCAAGGACGAAAGTGATTGAAATCGTTCCATTATTTTACCTAGCCTCCATACAAATATCCTCCTGAATTAAAAATTTTTTCTCATAAATATCTTATTTATATTGGTATATGTATTAAAATAAATCATATTTAAAAATATGACCATAAATATCTTAAAAATTTCGTTATTTAAGTAAACTTCAATACAAAAAAGTCTTATATAGATAGAAATCACGCTAGCTAATTTCTAGGCGATCGGTCCATAATTAGTCATAGCTCTCGTACAAGGCACACTTCCGAAAATCATTTCAACGAGCATACTTCAATTGAGCAAAAAAAAATAAATAAAGGGCCCATTATGAAAAAAAGTCAAAGTTTTATATTTTGCAAAAATGTCCGTCATGAATAATTTAATAATATTTTGTGAACATGTTCTTATTCTGAATAAAAAAAGTTTGGGAAAAAAATTCATGTTCGATTAATAATATTGATGACAAATTATGAATTTCTTTTTTCTGTGTACAAAACATTTACATATTTTGATAGATATGGAACTCGCATATTACTAAGCGATCAAATAGGTGTTCAAGGAAAATATATAAGCTTTCATTTAAGAAAAAAAGGGCCCATTTGGAAAAAAAAGTCAAAAAAGTTTTTGATTGCGGAAAAAAATGTTACAATTTTTTTATTTTTTTTTTCGAAAGATTGAAGAAATAGCTAACTAAACTGTTTGGGACACATTTTGCTAAAAATAATAGGTAATAAGTTACATGGGTGAGAAAAAACAAATGTTTGGCAAAAATGTAAAATTTTGACCCCCTCTAACTAAGAGAGTTCTTGACCGATCTAGTTGAAAAATTGTGTCTGAGTTACTATCCAATAGGTCTTGCACAGAAATTTTTCGGAAATAAATTTGGAATTTCTAAACGGCTGGTCCGATCTGAATAAAGTGGCATATTTTTGAATCTAATTGAGATATGTAATTTGTAATAAAATCTTTATTTACCCCCTGTCTATACTTGACAAATATTTATCATAACAATAAATGACGTTTGTTGTCAAGACAAAGCTGTCTGAGCAAAAGCACTAACAATTTTGTCATAACGAAGCAATAATACTAATAAATTGCAACTATACCTGATAATTTTTTATATTGACAACCATTTTGACGTTTATTATGATAAAAATGTATCAGGTATAGACAGGTGGTTATAACAAAATTCAATGAAATTTGCAACGTTTTTTAAATTTATTATTCTAAATAACAAAGTGTAAAAACAGGTCAAAGGCAATCCCGTAATTCCTAAAAATTGGAGGGAAAATCCCAATAATGGTATTTTTACAATTTTGCCTATAGGATCCACATTTCCTTTGAGGCTGGGAAAATGCTTTGGGGATAAATAGAGAACATATCAAGGTTTCCAAAGCTGCTTTCCGTTTTCTGATCCCATTGTTGAAATTTTGATAAAAAATAAGCCAATACCTGAGGGGCGTAAGGCCGACGTATTTTAAAAATAGAAAATATTTTTTATACCAAAATATTCTCCGTGTAGATACCTTACAGAAAAATATAAATCTATATAAATATATAAATGTCTTTGTAAGTTTGTTTGTTGGTTTGTTTATTTGTTTGATCATCACGCCTAAACGGCTGAACCGATTTTATTGAAATTTGGAACGTAGATAGATCCTTACTGGGAAGCGTCAATAGGCTATATATTTTTTATTTTACTACGACAAGGGTAGCGAAGAGCACCGGGTCAAGCTAGTTTGTTATATGTTCGTAAAGAATGTTGTTTTTTAATAAAAAAAGAGTTAAGTCACCATTTCGCTCAAAAAACAGTAAAAATCTACTATTTTTTGAATTTTTAAATTGAAAATCGTTTATTCTGTACATTATTGGTAATTTAGTTGTCTAAAAAAATTCGACTCCATTCGGTTAAAAAAGAGGACCAAGGTATGGCAAAATTTAAAAATTTAAATTTTGAAATGCCTTTAACTTGGAAATTATAAGAGATAAATAGCACACGCTATCCAAAAATATAAAAATCGGATGGGAATAAAAAAAATGGCACATGTTTACAAATTTTACATGTGGAAGGTACTTTACTTAAACTCGAATACTCCTTGGCTACGCCCACGTCAAATTTTATTTCGATCGGACTAGCCATTTAGAAATGCCAGATTTATTTCCAAAAAATGTTGATTCTGCCCCACTGTGCCTTGGTGCAAATTTCATTCCGATCGGAAGACATCGATTGACATGAAATCCCCCATATATGAATTAGGAATAGTTAATGCTCTATTACGGAAATAAATTTCGATCATATATAGGAGCTATGACCAATTTAGGACCGATCCTTATAAAAATTGGTAGTATGGTTTAGTTATTTATCTCTTTATCTATTTGAGTAAGAGATTTATTCATGATAAAGTGATTTTCGGATGTGAGTCTTATATGCGTAGTATTTTCAATTATTGGCCGAATTTGGTGCTGTTATTGATACTAATACAAGACTTATTTGCGTTGATATTTAAGGGCGAAATCCGTGAGCAAGAGGACTGCTTTTAACCGATTGCCTATTGGCTACGTGATTGGGACGTGTAGCTAATTTTAAATCGACTTGGAAAGTAATTCTAATGTAGGTACATACATACATATTATTAATTGCAAAATTGACAATTGTTACCCTTAATACTGCAGGGACTATATGGAAATATGTACAAACAAAAATGTACTTATACCAACAGCAAATTTGTATTTGAATGAATAACGAAATGAACGGATGGATGGATGGATGCTTTTTGAGCTTTAAAACTTTTTTATTTTGCTTCATCTCAATGCTGGTGGTTGTGTTGTTTTTGTTTCTTAAGAGGTTTTAGCTTTTGATATTTCTTCTTTTTGTTCTTTTGTTTGAATACGTTTAGAATAAAAGGGAAAAAAGTCGTACATAATTTGGAATGGAAAACAAATTTCACTTTTAAACGAATTCTATGAAAAATATTCAACAAGTGTTTTTATTTTATGGAAACTTCAGACTCCCATTCCTTTGTTCACGTGAAAACATACAAATTACACATAAATACACAGCCAAACATAAACATAGAAAAACATCCGCACAAAGGGATCCACAATTTAATACAAAATTTGTACATAAAATGAATTAACTAAATTGGAAGAATAACAACAGGTACACAGTTGTCAAGGTGTTTTTACGTACATAAATACTTATGTAAAAATGTACATATGTATGTAGCTATATTGTATGTATGTATGTAGAACAAGTTAATATCAATGTTTTCCTTTATGTATTTTTAATGTTGTATGAAAATAATTAATGCAGCATAATTTAAGGATACATTTTTTAATTACCCACGTTTTAAATAAAATGCTAAATAAATAGGTTTTCTGAATGTTATTAGTAATTACACTGAATGTTATTAGTAAAAAACTGTCAAGCGGGTGGGTTAAACTAATTTGGGTACGGTGAATTCAGTGGTGCTAACCGTTTTTTTTTAGGTTAGCTCGTATTTTCGAGATATACCGTTATTTCGAAAATAAAGGAGGTTCCACAATATATATTCGCGTAACTCAAAAACAATTTAGTTTCTTGAATAAATTGAAAAACCGAAACTCCGAAATAAAATTACCTTTAAGAAAGGCTTAACAAGTTCTTTTCAGTCATTTTAGAAATATAATTTTTTTTGGCAAACAAAAAAATTATTTTATTATCAAAATTTCGAAATTTTGTTTTTTAAAACGGCATGAAAAATTTAAAAATGAAGCTACGCTGTTAACCTAAGCGTATAGAAAATAAAGTTCCAAATAAAATCAGCTCTAAATAATTAAAATCTGTCCACAACTTTTGATTATATAAACAAAAGATAAAGCAAATATCCCCTAATAACATTTTAACATTTTTTCCCATATTTTTAAAGAGTTTTCTATAAATTTTCTAATCCTTAAAAATTGTATACATTTTTGAAAAGAAGACACAATTTCATATACGTTGATATATAATATACTAGCTGAACCCGGTCCGTGTTGCTGGCCCTTAGAAAACATCTGTTTTATATTGCATCTCGATCTCGATTTTAATATACAGTGTCGGACAAAGTCGTTGATCCAACCTTCAATTTTAATACATGTAGTGGCATTTCGGCTGGTTCCAATGAATTCAAAAATTTAGTATGAACATTTCTTATTCATGCACCTAATATGCAAGAGTAAACAAAATTGTTTATGTAAATATGACTTTACACTGTTACCCAAAAGGCTTTTCTGAAGATCCCGTGAAAATTTCATCAAAATCGGTCCAGCCATTTTTAAGTCCATACGGAACATACATACACACATCCATTTTTATGAAATATAGGGCACACCCCTCAGCCCATAGACCGAATATAAAAATCTTACTATACATTTCATCAAAATCGGTCCAGCGGTTTTTTATATATATAGATGACATTAGCGGTATAATGTAAAAATTTGATTTTGCCACACCCCTCCGCCCAGAGACCGAAAATCAAAAATCTGACTTTAGAGTGTTACCCGCTAGGCTATTCTGAAGATTCCCTGAAAATTTCATTAAAATCGTTCCAGCCGTTTTTGGGTTCATTCGGAACATACATACATTTTTATATACTATATATAGATGAAAAATGTTTGTATGAGAAAATTCGAAAGTCTTCTTTACGAAAGCACCGAATGGACCTAATGTAGTATTTTAGGTGTCTAAAACCATATTCAGAAAATTTCCTTTCCAATGATACCAGTTTGGAGCTAATCGGTTGGATGGTCTCAGAGTCTATAACGGACATAGGTAGAAACATTTTTTGTATTTTATATATATAGATATAACTTATCTTTTCCACTAGTCAAATTTATATATTCAAAATCAACAACAAACAGAAAATTTACAGAATCTTGCCGTTTTGTAAAAACGGCACTGTATTGCCGACTATTGCAGTACTAAAGATGGAAGAACACTGCACGATGCATCGCAATGTAGCTAATTACAATGAGTTATGTATCTTATCTTTTGCGATTAAAATTAAAAGTTGTGGGCAGACAATATAGGGCTTGTTTTATTTGGAACTTCGTTTTCTATATGTTTAAAAAAAATTAAGAGCGTGTATGAATTTTCCAATTTCCAATGCCGTTTTAAATCCAAAAACTGCCAAACGACTGCGAATTAAAAACATGTTAAGCCTTACTTAAATGTAATTTTATTGCGGAATTTCGTTTTTTTTCAGTTTATTCAAGAAACTAAACTGTTTTTGAGTTACGCGAATATATGTTGTGCAACCTCCTCCATTTTCGAAATAAAGGTATATATCGAAAATACGAGCTAACCTAAAAAACGGTTAACCACTTAATTCAGCATAACCGAATTAGTTTAAACCACTGGGTGTCCTTCTTGACAGAAAAAAAGTGTCAATTTCGAGCACACATGCAATAAACCAAACGTTTTGAAAAGGTTAAAACGTAACAATTTGGATATTTATACCCAACACCACCATAGTAGTAAGGTTCTATTGCGTTTGTACTGATGTTTGTAACACCCAACAATATTAGTCCAACACCCACCTTAAAGAATACCGATCGACTCAGAATCATTTTCTGATCCTATTAAACGATGTCCGACCATCTGGCTGGATCGAAAACATTGGTACGCAAATAGAGGCATTAAATTTGTGTGCATGTATGGGTAAACAATAAAATATCAGCAAAAACATCAAGCAACAGATTGAAATACATATTTGCATTTTTGCTCTATTACTCTCTATTGTTTACATTCGGGTAGTGTCCATGTAAATTGACGAAAATCAGCGTAATCTGAACGCCTACCAATTTTGAAGCCTATTGAAACTGACTGAAATCGTTTATTAATTCAAATATATTGGATTTCACCGAAATTGGACTTTTTTGTCATAAATGTCTGATTTATTTAGGTATCCTCCACAAAAATTATTTAAATATAAAAGAAAATCACATTTAAAACTTAAATCTCATAAAAATGTTGGAATCCAAATAAAATTTAACAAAAATAAGTTTCATATGGGCAATTCCACATCATATTACGTGACATTTGTGTAATAGAATTTGCCAAAATAAGAGTCTCTGAAAAATAATTTGGTCTTTATGTTCCATTCAGAGGGTACTATATTTTAAAAAAATAATAAGTTCTTTCGAAACATTGTTGTCCAAAATATCGAGCGAAATAAGTGTACGTGACATAAAACGGAACTAGTTTTAAAGTACATGTAAAAATATGCTAAAATTTGCGAAACGTGAGAGGCTTTATTTTTTCTTGTAATTTCTTACACTTAAGCAATTATTTTTCCTCCACAATCCGTCATATTTAAATGAAAACAATCTTTGGATGATTTTATAATAAATTAAATTTAATATCGTACGTGACAGATTTTTCTCTTATAGTAAAAGAATATATATTAGGCCGGGTCGAATTGTATGGACGATCAAAAAGTAAAAAATTTTATAGCAGAAACGCAATTTAAGGAAAATTCTAAGAAAGTTCCTCAAGAAACCATAGGTCTAAAATCAAATCCTATCTTCCGCATTTCGTCTTTTATCCAATAAAAAACTATTAAAAAAAATTAATACTGAAATATCATTGGATAAAAGACGAAATGCGCAAGATAGGATTTGATTTTAGACCTATGGTTTCTTGGGAAAAATGTCTTAGAATTTTCCGTAGAATGCGTTTCTGCTATATGATTTTTTTGTGAAAAAAATCGACCCACCTAATATACATATATTCTATAAATTTTCGATTTTTTTTTTTAAATTTTTTAAATATTTATTTTGTTTTCTCAATTTTATTTTTATATACACTTTGCTTCACATGAATAGGTGCAGTGTTTTATCATTCAATTTTAGCTTGTACTTCTTATTAAAGGTTTAACAATTGAGAAAAATAGTATAAACCATGAAAAGTCGGAAAAGGTCCATTAGATTTAATCTGTGCTGCTTTTCGTAATTTCTAAAGCAAAGTGTAAATTATTTGTGTGTCAGTTGAATAGGTGCAGTGATAGAAACGTAGTTGTATGGTCATTTGTGTCAATTTTAATTACAACAAAAAACGAAAACAATTTCCTATCGGTTTTAAGTGAAAATGGGCCGTGGTAAATCATTAAAAGTGGAAGAGAAGGCAAAAATTGATGCCTAAATGACCAAGGTTTGTCGGGCGGGGAAATTTCTGTAAAAATAAATAAAAGTGCTAACGTTGTGTGGAATTATTTAAGAAATAAAGAAAAATATGGCAAAAACATGCCACAACAGCTACGGAAAGGCGAAATATTCTAAGAATAGCCTCCAATTCTAGTGACTCTGCCGCTAAAATCAAAGCAAAAAATGGTTCCAGTGCTATTCTTTCAACCGTTAGAAGGATAATAAATGCAGCAGAACATTTACAACGAATCAAATTGCAGAAAAACCAGCAACGTAAGGAGTTACTGTTAAATTTTGGCAAAGAACACATAACTTGGAAGAGTGAGTGGAATAAAGTAGTTTTCTCAGATGAAAAAAAGTTCAATTTTGATGGACCCGATGGTTTTAACTATTATTTCCATGATCTAAGGAAGGAAGAACGTTTTTTAGACCGTCGCCATAGTCGAGTTGGTGGTGTTATGGTCTGGGTGCGATATCGTTCTATGGAGTTATAGATTTGGAATTTCAAACCTCGAAAATGACAGCAAATTCTTATAAATCTATTCTGCAAGCGGCGTTTTCAAAATGTCAAGACTTGTTTGGACCCATCCCATGGATTTTCCAACAGGATAATGCTCCTATCCACACGGCAAGGATTATTAAAACGTGGATTGACGAGCAAAATGTTGAATTGCTGCCATGGCCACCATACTCCCCGGATTTAAACATAATGGAAAAACGTGTGGGGATGGTTGCCTCGGAAAGTGTACGAGTCCGGACGGCAATTTGATGACCGTGAATATTTAATTACTGCAATAAAATCGGTGTTTAAAAAGCTACGATAACTAACAAATTTTTAACTGTTGCGGTAGCGGTAGCAGTAGCATTTGTCTTTTTTCGTTTTCTTGTTTTTTTAAAACTACTGCTACCTTCAAAATATAAAACTCTTAACAGAGCAGTAGTAATAAAACATGAATTGTAAATGGAGTAGTAGCCTAAAAATACAAATCAATGCTACTGCTCTATATCGAGTTTTAATTTTTATTATTTAGAAATAAGGTAGCAGTTAAGTAGCAGTTGATGCAGCAGTTAAGGTAGCAATAAAAGTAGTCAAAAAAGAAAATCTTCAGTCATAACACCAAAATTGACAGAATTAAACACTGTGTGTTGTTTTGAGAGTGTTTGAAAGAATTATTCGTTTTTATTCGTCTCAGATGTTCGTGTTGCTAACAGAAAAATCGTGTTGTCTGTGTGTATATCAAAAAAGCCGAACCTTTGTTTACAACACGACCAACTTACACAAATATACATTCACAACAACAACACACAATATACTTTTTTGGCTGAAGATTTTTATTTTTGACTTATTTTATTGCTACATCAACTGCTACTTAGCTGCTACTTCAACTGCTACTTCTTCTACTACCTCAACTGCTACTTCTATTACTCCTAATTTTAAAATAGCAGAATTAATAAAAAGCTAATGACTCTGCTACATCAAAACTTTTTCTTTTTTAAGGTAGCAATAGAAAATAAATTACTCTGCTACTTTTAAATTTTTCTTTTATTGGTGCTACTACAACTACTGCTACCAAAATGTTTTTTTTGACTCCGAGTTTTTATTAATTTTTTAACTAGACTACTTGTGTTTTTTCGTTGCTACTGCTACTTGTAGTCTAGTTTTTTAAACACTGAATAAAATCGGGATGGTCGGAAATTTCTTTACAATATTTATCGCAATTTTATAATTCTCTTCCAAATAGAATTTATGAGGCAATTTTGTTGAAAGGCGGAAGTATACATTAATGAAAAATAAAATTAATAAACAAAACTTTATTGCTTCGTTTTTTTTTTAATTTTTTTCACTGTTTTATGCATTTTTTTCAATATGCACCTATTCAAGTGATAGAAAAATAATTCACATTTTTCTTCAAGTATTACAAAAGATGCCGAGATTAAATCTAATGAAACTTTTTCGACTTTTCTTTGTTTACACCATTTTTCTCAATTGTTAAACCTTTAATAAGAAATACAATGTAATCCTATCCAACAATTATCTTGAGAGCAGCAAGCTAAAATTTAATGCTAAAACACTGCACCTATTCATGTGAAGCAAAGTGTATTTAGCAAAAAAAAAACTTTTGGTAAAAAAAAATCGGGTTAAAAAATTTTAAATTTGATTTTGACCTATTGTAGGTCCAACATACTATGGTTTTATATACGTCGTTGCAAAGGTCTTTGAATAATGAAATAAATAAAGTTTTTGCTTTAATTCCACGTCTAATTTCATTCCTATCATAAAACCCATTTCATTGGTGTATATATTCCGTAACAGCTGTTACCAGTGATTTTTTAATCACGGTGATTAAATCACTGGTATGGAAACATCGCTCATCTCTACATAGAAAGGAGTACATTCACTATTTGTGTGTAAAACATGTGTACAACTGAATGTACTTTCATTACCCAGCAGTTCTTGGTGACTGTCCCGAACTAGTGGTTTTACCTATCACTTAGGGTGACAACTAGTTACTAGAGTAGTTACGTGACTAGTAATTTTAACATGTCCTAAGCAGGAGTTTAAATGACAATTTTTGATTACAATGAGACTGTCTGTTAGCTGGTCCATAGTAGTCAACGCATTTGATTGATCGGTTACTAATTCACCTCAAATAGTTAGTTAAAAAAATCTCATAGACAGTCTAATATCCGATTGTTTGTAAACAAACCTTCCTCCAACAACTCTCCAATATATTACTTCTTTTGGGTAAAATAATTACTTTCTAAAGTGCAGTACACAATAAACATTTAAAATGATTACACTCTAGGTTAATTAGAGATACTAAAGTGAAAATTGGCTTCATGATAAGTTAAGTGAGATGTCAGTATACTTAAGCATTATATCAAACCAATTTCTATAAAACCCGTTTGCACGAATTACTCACAAGAAAGGCAGTACAAAATAAACATTTAAAGTGATTACACTCTAGATTACTTAGAGACACTTAAGTGACAATTATCTTCACGATCGATTACATGGGATGTATAAAGTAACCAACTGACTTCTATTTGCACTACAAAGAACATATGTATACATACGAGACGTAGTGACAATTACTGTCTATTAGGGATACATTGAATACTTGCTTAACAGCTGGGTACGTATATAATTAGAAATATGTGTCTGTTTGTATGGAATTTCTGTGTGAACTGCTGAAATGAATGTGCCTTATTTAACTGTTATTAGGAGAATTATAACAATTTGTTTGTTTATTCTTTACATTTCGGTTTAATTCGCCATTTAACAAGAAATAAGACGTTAAATCTGCCATTTTGCGTGATGATGATGTTAAACAAGCGGCACTTATGAATTTTTTAGATTGAAAAATTATGATAAACACGTTTTGTACTTATAAAGCAAATAAACATTACAAAAGGAGTATTTCTTGTGGTCTCATTTTATTCTTTAAATACTAGAGTTTTTCATTTGAGAATTTCTGGGAAAGTTTCGGTGTGATATTTTATGACTAAAAACATTAAATGTTATAATTTTTTTTCTAAGTATTACGCTATGCTACACCAAAAAAAATTTATTTAAAAGATATACATATATTTAACTACCACCAATTTGTTCTGTCATATTCTATAACCTTAATATATTTGGAATTTATTAAATAAACTGAATTTATAACGATAAAGAAAACAAATCTTACAAATCATTATTTCTAAAGAAAACCCTAATCAAAAGGTAAGCTCTTGATGCCAAAAGAACCAGTGACACTGATATATATAAGTCTTTTCTCTTCTATCATCAATCCTACAATTATAATTATTTTTACCCGAGTAAATAAAAACATTGTAACAACTCTTAATTTATAAAAATGTACTTTATAATGTATAAGAATGCAGTTCATGTTAACTCTAACAGCGTCTACGATAAACTAACCACCGATAGTAACTGTTGCCACTATTTATACCATCTTCATTCCAGTAGCTTCATAAAAATTCTATTTCTACAATAATTCAATGGGCCCATTTTAAAAAAAGTCAAAAAAGTTTTTGATTTTGCCAAAAAAAAATCAAATATTGTATATCTTCAGTTACAAAACATTTATTTTGATATTTATTCCACTAAGCGACCAAATAGGACTTAAAGGAAATCAACGAAGCTTTCTTTCTTAAAAAATAAAATCTATTCAATATCTAACTTTTGTACTAAACTTTAATTTTAATAATTTTGTATTGCTAATGACTTACTCCCTGTATAGGAGGCCTTCGGCCGATATAATACCATCTATATCGAGCTTTAACAGTATTAGAAACGTGGATTATATACAGTACAAAGTTTCCAAAATGGAACAATATCCCCCCAATGTAAAATTCATTGTTTTTCACCAAAATTTGAACTACTACAGGTCACCTATTTGTGGTGTTTTTATACCCTACACCACCATAGTGGGGAGGGTATTATGCGTTTGTGCAGATGTTTGTAACGCCCAAAAATATTAGTCTAACACCCACCTTAAAGTATACCGATCGACTTAGAATCACTTTCTGAGTCGATTAAGCGATGTCCGTCCGTCCGTCCGTCCGTCCGTCCGTCTGGTTGGCTGGCTGGCTGGCTGGCTGGCTGGCTGTCCATGTAAACCTTGTGCGCAGAGTACAGGTCGCAATTTTGAAGATATTTCGATCAAATTTGGTACATATTATTTTTTCGGCTCAAGGACCAAGCCTATTGAAACTGGCTGAAATCGGTCCACTATTTCACCTAGCCCCCATACGAATGTCCTCCCGAAATTGGACTTTATCGGTCATAAATGTTTACTTTATATATGTATCCCCACAAATTCCGCTCCAAATAAGTTTTATATACACAAAATTCATGTCACCAAATTTTGTTACGATCGGTCCATAATTAGTCATAGCTCCCATATAGACCCGCTTCCGAAAATCACTTTAACGTGCATAAATCGCTTAAAAATGTTGGTAAACAAACAAAATTCAACATAGTTAACTTTAATATAGACATAAATCACATGACCTAATTTCATGGTGATCGGTCCATAATTGATCATAGCCCCCATATAACCCCACTTCCGAAAATCACTCAAAAATATAAATTATTGAAATTTTAAAAGAAAAATTTTTTTTGCTCTTTTACTTAGTGTAGGGTATTATATGGTCGGGCTTGACCGACCATACTTTCTTACTTGTTTTTATTTCTTTTTCCTTTTTTTGATAATATTCCATCGAAAATTGTTGGAACATTGAAATCACTTCCTTTGAACTTTTTTATTCTAGCTAAACCCGTCGATAAACAGGACACATCTATATCTACATACATATTTTGTTAAATATAGATACAGTGATTTAAAAACGACTGGTTCATATACACACAATTCTTTTAAACTGTTTTATTTAGGTATTAGTACAATACAAGTCAATTATCTAAGTGAAAATACATAGATATATTGTGTTAAACATAAACCAATGTGAAAATGTTATAGGTATTTATCATTAATTTTTAAATTTCTTAATTTGAAAATTGTGCAGAGTATCCTTCGAACAGAACATAATCAAGAAAATAAAAAGTTTCTTTGACACCTTATTATAAAATCGTTTTGAGAAACTTAAAGTTTCAAAAGAACACTTTAATATGATTTTAAATTAATTCCCCCATCCCAATCCAACATAAATTTCATGAATGTCAAAATATATAATAAACATTTTATCCCCCAAAGTCCTTATATTGTAATAAAACATAAAAATACTAAAAAAAAATACAAAAATGACTAGAAGTTCTTACCATAAAAAAATGAATAAAAGATAAATTTAAAGATACAAAATTATATACTAGTACTACTTTTATGTTTTTGTTCTTGTTTTTCTTTTTAAGTTTATTTTTACGTTTCCTATATCCTCTTCCTGCTTTAAGACCTTTAGCCTTCAGTCGTTTCATTTCAAAATCAACACAAAACAAGTAAGAAAGTATGGTCGATCAAGCCCGACCATATAATACCCTACACCAAGTAAATGAGTAAAAATATTTTTCTTTTAAAATATCAATAATTTATATTCATGAGTGATTTTCGGAAGTGGGCCTTATATGGGAGCTATGACCAATTATGGACCGATCACCTTGAAATTAGGTCGTGTGATTTGTGTCTATATTAAATTTAACTATGTTGAATTTTGTGTGTATACCAACATTTTTAAGCGATTTATGCACGTTAAAGTGATTTTCGGAAGCGGGTCTATATGGGAGCTATGACTAATTATGGACCGATCGTAACAAAATTTGGTGACATGAATTTTGTATATATAAAACATATTTGGAGCGAAATTTGTGTAGATACATAGATAAATTAAACATTTATGACCGATAAAGTCCAATTTCGAGGGGACTTTGTATGGGGGTTAGGTGAAATAATGGACCGATTTCAGCCAGTTTCAATAGGCTTGGTCCTTGGGCCGAAAAAGTAATATATACCAAATTTGATCGAAATATCTTCAAAATTGCGACCTGTACTCTGCGCACAAGGTTTACATGGACAGCCAGCCAACCAGACGGACGGACGGACGGACGGACATCGTTTAATCGACTCAGAAAGTGATTCTAAGTCGACCGGTATACTTTAGGTGGGTGTTAGACTAATATTTTTGGGCGTTACAAACATCTGCACAAACGCATAATACCCTCCCCACTATGGTGGTGTAGGGTATAAAAAGAAGCAACTTGTGTCTTGTTCGCGATAATTTTGCCACGAATTGACTTTCCGTTTGTAGACAAGATTTTGTTGCTTTAAAAAAAATATATATTGTTTTTTTTTATACCAACTTTTATATAATTTTCGTTATGAATTCCTGGTGGATCATTGAAAGTTGAAAAGTAGAATGAATGACTGACTGACTGCTGAATAATTTCAACAAGTACGACTGAGAGTGTTTCTTTTTTTTCGTTTTATAGTATAAAATTTATAGCCAGCACTAAATAGATGGAAGGTTATATTGAGTTTGTCATTATGTGCGCAAGCAAATGTAATGCATAATTATTTTTGGGATAAATCACGATTCTGCCTAGTTAGTGGTGAAATAAAAATAAATATAATAATAAACGGATATTCCAATTTTCTGCTTCTGATTTGAAAGATTCTATTACTATATATAGAATCAACTTGTTATACACTTCACCTTCGTGAGAAGGGTATATATAAGTTTGTCATTCCGTTTGTAATTTCTACATTTTTCATTTCCGACCCTATAAAGTATATATATTCTGGATCCTTATAGATAGCGGAGTCGATTAAGGCATGTCCGTCTGTCTGTCCGTCTGTCTGTCCGTCTGTTTAAATCAATTTTCTGAAGACCCCAGATATTTTCGGGATCCAAATCTTCAATAATTCTCTCAGACATGATTTCCAGAAGTTTCCTATTTAAAATCAGCAAAATCGGTCCACAAATGGCTGAGATATGACGAAAAAAACCACGACAACCTCGATTTTTGACCTATTTTTGACATATATCTAGATTACTAAGTCAATATGGGGATATCTAATGACAGATATTTCAAAGACCTTTGCAATGACGTATAGTTGGACCTACAATGGGTCAAAATCGGAAAAAATATTTTTTAACCCGAATATTTTTTTTCACTAAAAGTTTTTTTTCGACAAATATAAAAAAAAAATTAAAATTTTTTTTTCCAAAAATTAAAAAAAAAACAACTTTGGAAAAAAAATTAAATTTTGTTTACCTAAAAATATTTAAAATTTTTATTTTGAAGTATAATTTGGTGAAGGGTATATAAGATATAGCTCTCTTACTTGTTGATGTTGCATTTTATTAAAATTGGACTGTATAAATTACAGATATTACATATTTTCCCAAAGTTCTGTTTTGGTCATCAGAATTCATATTCTGCTTTAAGAGTTGCAAAGATAAAAACATTGATGAAACGTGTTACTCCTTATAAATTATCTAACAAATACAGTTTCGTCTATCTCATTAGGACAAAGTTCATCATAGAAAATGCTAAAAAATATAATTTCCAAATTCCTTAGTTTCTGTTTTTTAGCTATACTTCATGAAATAAAATTAGTGTGTTTTAAACTATGTATATATTTCGTCTATCATTAAGTCTAGACTTTAAGCTTTCAATTAAATCGTTAGCAATAGAATTGTTGGCCTTCGTCAAATTACACTGTGCACGAAATTGACACTTTTTTCTGTCAAGAGGGGCACCCGGCGGGTTAAACTAACTCGATTACGCTGAATCCAGTGGTGCTAACCGTTTTTTAGATTAGCTCTTGTTTTCGAGATATGCCGTTAATTCGAAAATGGACGAGGTTGCTCAACATATATTCGCGTAACTCAAAAAGGGTTTAGTTTATTGAATAAACTGAAAAAACCGAAATTTCGCAACAAAATTAAAATTTAAGTAAGGCTTAACATTTTTTAATCTTTGCAGTCGTTTTAGAAATATTTCCAATTTCTTTCCGCATTTTCCAATTTTTTATGCCGTTTTGAAAAACAAAATTTTCGAAATTATGCTAAAAATTTATATTTTTTGCCCTAAAACATCTATATTTCTAAAACGACTGCGGAAACGACGAAAGGAAATTTTATTGCGGAATTTCTGTTTTTCAGTTTATTCAATAAACTAAACCGTTTTTTAGTTTCGCGAATATATCGAGCCCTTAGCGCCAAATAATCGTTTTTTTTATTTTTATATTTTAAATTTTATGGACCTAATGATGTTTTAGCGTTCTCAGAATATCAAAATTGTTAATAACTTAAAAAATATAGGGGGTAAGATTTTATCGTAAGTCAATGTTTACATTTTACAGTAAACAAATTTTATCGTAAGCGACACACAGTGGAAAAAAAGGGGGTAACAAACCTATAACTTCAAAATGTTTGATTGATTTAAATGAAATTTCACGTGCGCAAAGTTTAAGTTTTGAATGTGGAGCTCATGGGCCCACCAGGGGCGCGACCAACGGCCCTCAAATTAGAACAATTCGGGTATGTTACATTTTTAAAACGATATTATTTGTTGGTTTGAGTTCCGAATTCAAAAAAATTAACAGCTTATCCAAATATTTCCCGATTTTCTCCAGTTTTCCTTTATTAGATATATATGTGTCAAATAGAAAAAGAATTGTTTAAAAATAATTATTAAGTTCAAAGTTATATGCATTTGAATTTAAAAAATTTTAAATAGGCGATTTTTCGCTATTTTTTTGGGGAAAAAAGAAATTTTTTTCTTTTTGAGAAAAATGTCTAAGAGGATGTATAAGGAATTTCTACTTTCTGAAAGCTAAGTTTTCATAAAATATTTTAAAGGAAAACAAATTTCAAAGTTGTTGTTCCCCAGGGAACCAGGTGCTTTCGAAAAAAACCTATTTTTTAAGTAAAATAAAATTTAGGGCAAAAATTCGCAAATCGCATATTGGATATCAAAATATAGTAACCAATTTTAGGTGGCTCAATATGTTTCTGGACCCTGGTATGAATATTATAGCCAAAAAACTAAAAATTCCCATTTTTGGAATTTTTCAACTCTTTTTTGGGAATTGCGGAATTGCTGATAATAAATTTCAAAATTCGTTATTATTTTTCCATTTTAAATAGAAAAAAAATCTACATAACTGTGAAATTTCATTAAAAACTATTTATAAATAAAAATTTAATTTCAATTCGAAAAATTTTTATCTATGCAAAAATTCAATAAAAAACATTTTTTGTCATATTTTTCAATAAATTTAATTGTCAAAAGTTATAAATATTTTTGAAAAATAGACAAATAGCTTGAACGAAATTATATTATATCGCATCATAACATTTTTAATTCTATGTATAAATTGCAAAATAAACAAAAAAAACCCTTCTCCTCTAAAATTTGTGTTTTGTCGCTTACGATAATTTTGCGCTAAGGGCTCGATATGTTGAGCAACCTCCTCCATTTTCGAAATAACGGTATATCTCGAAAATAAGAGCTAACCTAAAAAAACGGTTAGCACCACTGAACTCAGGGCACTTGAATTAGTTTAACCCACCGGGTGAACCGGTTGACAGTTTTTTCAACTAGCACAGTGTTATTAATTCTAAATTTTATTATTCCCTCAAATTCAATTAAAGTAGCAGAAACTCTATTATAGTTAACAGTTTTAAGGTATTAGATAAGTTTTCCAAACAAAAATCAGCTAGATGTTTAACGCATTTGTATATACGAAGAAAATTGTCTATCATATTGGACAAGGATGAATGTCTTTATTTTCTTGCAAATTTCAGTAAGCCTGTGATAAAAAATATATTAAAGCGCAAAAAAAAAGAAATTTCGATTAATTGGTTAATCGACACAAATTAATCGGTTTATTTGTTATTTGAAAATCGGAAATTTTAAATTATTCGAACAGTTAGCTGACCAAAATTAATCGGTTAAACGATTAATCGTTTAATTAACCAGTATATATGATTCGACACAGCCAAGTTGTTTTAAATGAAAGCATTTGTTTATCTGAGTTTTTCTTCGTTTTTATAAAAATTTTGTTTAAGTTCTTTTTTTGTTTATAGTTTAATTAGTAACGCCTTTTATAGATCAGTTTGGATGATTCATTATTTAGGTCTTTGATTTGGATGTGCGAAAAGTTAATTTTGTGAAGATATGCCTGGCAAAGAATAGTTGTGGCTTTTCGCTTGTATCTCAACAATGTGACTGTGCTCTATGGCGTCCAAGAGCTGATTTCAACCCGTATCAATAGACACCAGTCTTGGGTCAACCGATAACTGAGTTCTAAATTTCATTGTACTTCAACTTAAAAAATCAATTTAGATTAAACGGTATACTTAATTATATATGTATGTATGTACTTTCCAAAGACTTCTCAACATATTTCAATGTAGCCATTTATTGTTTTACCAAATATTGGATTTTGTTTGACTTTAATTTCTCTATAGCAGGTGCATAGTATTGTATTGCCATGCTAGCTCGGCTAAATAAGTACTTAAATATAATTTTTATTTTTGATAAAATCGTAAAGATGATGAAGAGATGTTGATGACGATAATGATGGCAACGACTATGTTGCCACTCGAAACGTAAAAATGACGCTGTTGTTTTTTTTTTCTTTTTTTTGCTTCTTGATTAGTTTGGAGGCAATCAGCCAGGGCTTTTCGGTAGACATTTATACTAAACAAAATATTCATTACATACATATGTATATACACACACACTTCCTTACGAATTGTATGTACCAGCAGTTCTGTGTGACTGTCCCGAATTAGTAACATAAATAGCTTCGTATCCTAAGAAGGGGGTCAACGTATGGGATTGTCATACCAGTTCTATAGATCCAGTAACCATCAGCGATGTCACAACCACCTTAAAGTATACCTATCGACTAAAAATCATATTTTTTTGCCCATGTACGAAGTCTATTGAAACTGGTTGAAATCAGTGCATTATTTCATATAGCCCCCATACAAATGTTCTTCCGAAATAGGACGTCATAAATGTCTGATTTATATAGGGGGCATTTCAAGTCAAGTAAACCATCTTTTGAAATCGATGTCTTCTGACCGGGATGAAATTTGCATCAAGGATAGTAATTCAGACACAATTTTTCAATAAGATCGGTCGAGAACTCTCTGAGTTAGAGAGGGTCAAAATTTGACATTTTGGCCAAGCAGGTGTTTTTTCTTATTTATGTAACTTATTACCTATAGTTCTTAGTTAATGTGTCCCAAATAGTTTAGATAGCTCTTTCTTCAATCTTTCGAAAAAAAATATTTAAAAATAAAAAATTTTTAATATTTTTGTTTTAGATATTTTCTTGAAGACCCTTTTGATCGCTTAGTGGGATGCGAGTGGGATATCTATCAAAATAAATATTTTTTAACTCAGACATACAATTTTTGAATTTTTTTTGCAAATTTATTTTGATAGATATCCCACTCGTATCCTAATGCGACCAAAGAAGTATTAAAGTAAAAGACATAAGCTTTCTTTTGAGAAAAAAAAATTTAAAAATGGGCCCATATTGGAAAAAAGTTCGATTTTGCTAAAAAAGTCACAGGTTACATGGATAAGAAAAAACACCTGATTGGTCAAAATGTCCAATTTTGACCCCCTCTAACTCATAGAGTTCTCGACCGATCTTGTTGAATTGTGTCTGAGTTACTATCCAATAGAACACTTGACATGAAATGAACCATATACCTTTAACATTTTGGAAGTAAACAATTTTATTCACACCATTTTAAAGTCAACATCTTTGGCTTTAAGAAGGAGTCAAAAATGATGCTGGTCATTGAGTTATGGGCAATTATGTCTATATAATTTTTGACAATTTTAAAAAAATTTTCAATTTTCAAATCGCGATATTTTTACATCGGAATGAGTTTTCATTGAAAAAGTCACTGATGTTAGGAACATATTGGATATATTATGTATGTGGTATATTTCATTAAAATCGGAAATGGTAAATCCGACTGCTGTCCGCTTTCACATGGATCCTCCCTATATTGACTACTTGCTTAACTGCTGGTCGATTTCAAAAATTTGTTCACTTGACATGAAATCCCCCATATATAATCTTGACTCTCCTAAAGATTACCTACTTCTGGTGGGTAAAATAACTTACTGAAGTACAGTACTAAATAAACGTTAGTATACACTCTATATTATTTAGTAACAGCACTAAAAATAGCACAAACGAGTCAAATGACCCAAAATATATAAGTTGGAGTCAGCCAAGTGATCAGACGACATTAGTGTAAATTATTGTCTATAAGGGATACATTGACTTCTTGTAAAACTGCTGGGATAGGTATGCGTGTCATTGTGTGGATGTGTAAATGATTGCTCAAGTACATTTACAGTATGCTTGTGTAACCTTCCTTCCTTCCGATTTTATTTTATTTAATTTTTTTTGTAATTTTCTTGAACAAAATTACTTTAAAGGCCATAAATTGTTATTAAGAATTTATTTTCGACATTTGAGAAACATTTGTTATTTTAAATTTCAACAAATGAGAGACTGTATTACGTATAAACGATTCATGTACGAAGGAATGTAACTGTACTATGAATGTAGTAGAGTTTGTGTATTTCTTCCCCATTTCTAATCTTTTTATAGGATTTTGTACTGGTACATTTCTCATACAGTGTGCAACAATTGATTACAATCAAAAAGTGCAAAATCACCTAACAACAAATGTGCCAACAAATATGTTATGTTATGGCTAAAATGAAATTGAACGTGAAAACATGACTCAGTTAACTGAATAAAATAATGATTTAGCGTATTTAAAGACTCTATTGTGATGGAAACCGCTTGGGAGTTTGAGTGTTTAAAGAACATATTTGCACAAGTTTCATAGAATTTTATGGTACATATAACTTTAAAAATATAACAAAATGCCTTATAAATTCTATTGTAGTTAAATACTTTTTTAAAAAAATATTTAATATTTAGGATACAAATATGGTTAAACATAAACTAATTGGAGTTAATAGTTGCTGGAAATGTAATAGGTAATAATTATGTTGTATTTAAAATGTAAATCATTTAAACGTATTGAACAACTTTGAAATGTCATTAAAATAAAAGAAAATCACAGACTAATGCATTTAAATAAATTAAACTATTGGAATATGCTGATAAATTAGGTAATTAATAGTATTGTTTATATAAAATTCAATATTTTTTGTACATCTCAGTAATCAGTTGCAACCACTGGATATTTTCAGTAGACACAACTGACCTTAGCCCTTTTTATACCCTGCACCACCATAGTGGGGAGGGTATTATGCGTTTGTGCAGATGTTTGTAATGCCCAAAAATATTAGTCTAACACCCACCTTAAAGTATACCGATCGACTTAGAATCACTTTCTGAGTCGATTAAGCGATGTCCGTCCGTCCGTCTGGTCGGCTGGCTGGCTGGCTGTCCATGTAAACCTTGTGCGCAGAGTACAGGTCGCAATTTTGAAGATATTTCGATGAAATTTGATACATATTATTTTTTCAGCTCAAGGACCAAGCCTATTGAAACTGGCTGAAATCGGTCCATTATTTCACCTAGCCCCCATACAAATGTCCTCCCGAAATTGGACTTTATCGGTCATAAATGTTTAATTTATATATGTATCTCCACAAATTCCGCTCCAAATAAGTTTTATATATACAAAATTCATGTCACCAAATTTTGTTACGATCGGTCCATAATTAGTCATAGCTCCCATATAGACCAGCTTCCGAAAATCACTTTAACGTGCATAAATCGCTTAAAAATGTTGGTATACTCACAAAATTCAACGTAGTAAACATTCATATAGACATAAATCTCACCACTTAATTTCTTGGTGATCGGTCCATAATTGGTCATAGCCCCCATATAAGGCCCACTTCCGAAAATCACTCAGAAATACAAATTATTGAAATTTTAAAGAAAAATGTTTTTACTCTTTTACTTAGTGTAGGGTATTGACCGACCATACTTTCATACTTGTTTAATTTTTTTTTTGCTCAAAAGAAAACTTATGTGCATTCCTTTAAGATATTTTTGGTCGCTTAGTGGGATGCGAGTTGGATATCTATCAAAATAAATATTTTGTAACGCAAGAATAATTTTTTTTTATTTTTTTTGCAAAATCGATTTTTTTACTTTTTTTTAAAAATGTGCCCTTTTTTATACCCTCCACCACCATAAGCGGTGAATGAGGGTATATATAAGTTTGTCATTCCGTGTGTAACATTGAGAAATGTTCATCTGAGACCCAACAAAGTATATATATTATTGATCCTTATGAAGTTCTAAGTCGATTGAGCTATGTCCGTCTGTCTGTCTGTTTTTTTTTTGCGCTGGAGGTGTGGAATCTTCATAGATGCATTCAACCCGTATTGAAAAAAATGCTTCTACGTACTAAACCACACCCCCTAACGTTCCCGATCCCCGCGGAACTTCCAATTAGTATTACTTTGCGGGAGAGATATGCCATTTTTAGGCTATTCTCCAATTTATTGTCATATTATGCTTGTCTCGCCATTACGGACAATTTCAGTGTGTAGTTTATATGAGTATTAAACGCGTTAACTGCATCCCATTTCTCCTTGAATCTTAGCATTATGCTTATTATGTTGTCAACTGTCAATCGTTCGCCTAAATAAAATTCCAGTGACGTTCGATTTCTGAAATATCGTGGGCATCTAAATGTAACGTGTTCTGCCGTTTCATCTTCATCGATGCATTGTTGACATCTGGGACTACTGTCATGCCCAAAGTGGTGCTCCTATAGCCACCATTTTAGAATTGGGTTAAGTTGTAATTCACCTCTCCGTGACGACGATTTAACCACGTACTTATGGAGGGTATTAGTCTAAAGGTCCATCGATCTTTAGGAGAGTTCTCCCATCTCCTTTGCCAGCTTTGAACACTCTTTTCTCTTTCGATTTGTTGAATTTGGTTTCTGGAAGCCTCCGGATTTTCAATTACAGTTTTATAAACGTTCGATATTTCCTTTGCTGTTATATCTATGGGGCCGATTCCCGCCACTACATTTGCTGCATCCACTGATATTGTCCTAAAACCGCTACTGATCCTTAAGCAGCTTCTCCTAAATAATGATATCATATCTTTTTTGGACGTTTTGTTGATCTCTTTCGCCCAGACTTGCTCTCCATATAGGAGTATCTGTCTGTCTGTCTTTGTAAAACACGCTCACGTCCAAAATAGACAAACAAAATTGGTAAACTTGCAAGAAAAATGTTTATTGTTCTCCTAAGCAGTTTGGTATTGAAAATCAGCAAAATCGGTTCAGTGGAACCAGAGTTATGAACCAAAATGTGAGACAACCTAAAAAAACATGATAATTTTAAAATAGTTTTTTTTATTTGTGCAAATATATTGCAGACAATACCATAAAATTTTACACACGTTATTTTTATGTTAAAAGGACTAGCTCTTGTAAAAATTATAGGAATCGGTCCATGATTTCTTCTAGCCCCCATACAAATTTCTTCCCGAAATATGGTTCTATGGTCTGTAAATGCCTACAAAATTGCAATATCCCCACAAAATTCAGGAAAAATAAGTATTGTGCTTAAAAAAATCATAAGACCAAATTTTTTGTGGATCGGCCCATATTTGACCATAGCCTCCATATAAAGTTCACTTCCGAAAATCACTTAAAAAATCGCTATTAAGTTGAAATTCGTCACAAATAGTCCCCATATATAAAAAAATCGGTATACCTAATTCTATGAAGACCGGCCAATAATTGGTTATAGCTCCCATATAAGGACCACTTCCGAAAAATACAATCACCTACATAAATATCTAAAAACAAGTAAGAAAGTATGGTCGGTCATATAATAGCCTACACTAAGTAAAAGAGCAAAAACTTTTTTCTTTTAAAATTTCAATAATTTATATTTTTGAGTGATTTTCGGAAGTGGGCCTTATATGGGGGCTATGACCAATTATGGACCGATCGCCATGAAATTAGGTCATGTGATTTATGTCTATATGAAAGTTGACTATGTTGAATTTTGTGAGTATACCAAAATTTTTAAGCGATTTGTGCACGTTAAAGTGATTTTCGGAAGCGGGTCTATATGGGAGATATGACTAATTATCGACCGATCGTAACAAAATTTGGTGACATGAATTTTGTATATATAAAACTTATTTGGAACGGAATTTGTGGAGATACATTTATAAATTAAACATTTATGACCGATAAAGTCCAATTTCGGAAGGACATTTGTATGAGGGCTAGTTGAAATAATGGACTGATTTCAGCCAGTTTCAATAAGCTTGGTCCTAAAAAATAATATGTACCAAATTTGATCGAAATATCTTCAAAATTGCGACCTGTACTCTGCGCACAAGGTTTACATGGACAGCCAGCCATCCAGCCAACCTGACGGACGGACATCGTTTAATCGACTCAGAAAGTGATTCTAAGTCGATCGGTATACTTTAAGGTGGGTGTTAGACGCATAATACCCTCCCCACTATGGTGGTGTAAGGTATAAATTTGAAATTTTTTTGGTTTTTCAAATAAGATACATCCAATGTATACTATACGCTATAGTGAGATTTAAGTGCAATTCCAAATGGCATAAGACATTACCTTTTAATTGTCATTTCTTGCGAAATAATTGATCGCAAAGTTTTGTGACGCACCTAACAAAAAGTGGAAGTAACATTAAAAGTTGAAGTGTTTATTCGTAATTTTAGCGAATTTGGCATAATAAAGCACACAAAATCTTATTCCTAAAAGAAAGATGAATGAAAGAGAATTCTAATATAACTTATTTGCATGAACAAACATTTGCCGTTTTTATAAAAATCCGAGAACATTTAGTGACGCTCGTTACAAATTATCCAGATGCTTGAAAATTATCTCCATTTTCGTGAGAAGTTGCGAAATATTCCATTCAAAGTGAAAATACTCAAAATTTATTTGTATTTAAATTGAATGGTCAAAAATATAGAAATACATTTTGTTTATATATAAAATATAATACACATATCGAGTCTAATATTACAATTAAAAATTTCAAGTTTGATTCATTTAAACATTTTTTTGTTGGTAGACTGTTTCTGGGATTTGCCCATATATCTATTTAATACATTTTTAAATCACAATAAATATATTTAATTTGATAAAACTAATTTTGTTATGATTTTTCTATACCCTAATGTATATACTCCGTGTAAGGTATCATAATAGAAAGCCGAAATCAGTGCATCTTTTCCTTAATTGAACGGAGCTAATCGCCTTTGTTATGTGTAAAGTTGTTGAAAAAGTTGTCATTTAATCGTAACGTGTAAAATAGGGGTGGATCGGAGTCATTTTATTCCAATCGTAAATTGTAATCAAATATTTAGATATTAATAACCTGGAATAATAACAACTCTGCTTTGCTTTAGCTTTGCGATTTGTAAAATCACACTGAAACATTTCGCGAGATGAGGATTAGTCTATTACTTCTGATAGAATTGATATTTTGTTGGATAAATTACATTTCTGGATTCACTGTAGTTTTCAAAATATTTCAAAGATGTCATGTAAAAATCTATTTTAATATTTGGCCACTTTCTCACAAAATTTGTCACTGATCATTTCTTCGTACGAAACACGTCCTGAGAAAACAAACTTAACTTTTATAGTGATTAACTAATTAATCATTATTTATTTGCGCTAAATAAAATAATCAAAAAATCAATGGCATCTTTTCTACTCTGAAGAAACTAACTTGTATGAATTCAGTATTTATTGGTATACCAATAAATGTTATAACATTATTATTGTGATTTTGATGAGACCTGTCACTTTGACGTTTTTGTTTTTTCCCCACATGAAAATCAATATACAGTTAGGAGAATTCCGTCTAACCCATGTTAATAAAAAAACAAATCTAATCCTTTAAAAGTTGCCAATTGGGTGGAAACGCTTGACATTAAACTAATATTATAGTTTATTTGTATGGCAAAAACAAACTTTGTTTATCTTGTGCTTGGAAAAAACTAACAAAAACTTTTTGCCCTTTGGTGACAATTTTCAAAAACAAAACTTTGAAGTGCAAAATTAGAAATCTCAATCTACCGCCTTTTCATTTAATTTTGTATCTTACAAATGTAAGTTTTTAGACGATAAAGAAATCTATATTTAGATCAATGTAGGTTATTTATATTAAAGAAAACCCCGAAATCCTTGTTTTAATCCTTAAAGGTCAACTTGGCAAAAAAGTAGTTTTCTAATACTAAAAGATGACATATTATGATTCAAAAATACCCCATTAAGTTTTCTCTATGTAATGTTTATGAATGTATTTGATGAATATTTATTATATTTAAAAAATCAATATTTTTATTAGGTTTGTAAATCATTTATTTAAGAGAAATAATACATTTTCTTTTTTATACCTTCGATTTCGTTATTTTAGAAAAAAAAATTTAAAACCAGGAATTTGAGTATAGTATATAGAGCAGTATTATGCCTGTAATTAATCTTATTTATAATGATATTTATCAGATGTTCTTAATAAGTCAGAGTATATTTTTGTATTCACTGCAGGGCGTTATACTGTCACCACTGCTCTGGAACCTGAAAATAAATGTTTCCTCTTACAGTTATGCAAAATCCTTTGCTCCAAAGATGAAGGACTCCGCCTTTTAATCAGGGTATTTATGTAGACTAGTCAATCTATCTGCGATCCTGGTTTTCTGACGGTGATACTGAATTATTCGGAATGGACATTCAAGGAATAGGCATCAGAGAATTCCATCCAAATTTTAACCAACGGCCCAAAATTACAGAATAGTATAAAATAGTTGTGGCAACTACTCATCCAACAGCATAAATGTGGCATCTACTGGCCAACAAATAGAGTACCATAAGGTATCAGGCAGGGATATTCTTATAGATAATATAATTTTTATAATGTAAAAATTATTCACGAATGCCAAATGTCCCTTGAAGAGATATGGAGATTGCTTACCCGTGTATAGGTAGGTAAGGATGTTGAAGGTAATTATCTGGCTGATCAGCTTGCGAAGGACGGGAATACATTATATTACATTGATAACTTCCATATCGGTATACCCATCCATGAGTGCAACTGATCATTGCATGGAATGGAAGCTAAATATAATTGTCAATATAAAGAGTCTGGCAACAAATTAATGTGTAATGAACGAAGATTATGATCTCAAGATTCCATCTTCGGAACCAATTCTTTATGATAACCGTAGATTACGGATATTTTACAACAACTTTCGTATAAGCTGTAACTATGTGGTTGGGTCGATTTGTAAGGCCAACATTTTTTGATATTGTGCCATCGATTTTTCGATAACTTTTGGCATGAGGAATACAAATTTCCAAATTTCAAAGTAAAAAATTTACTTTTATTTTTAATTTTTTTTAGTAGTAAAACACTTAAAAATAAACAGTGAAAAAAGTAAAAAAATTTCTGAAATTTTTGGAAAATAATTTTTTGTGTAGTGGACATTTTTTTCCTCATAGTGCTATCGAAAAATCGATGGCACAATATCGATTGTTAAATCGACCCTACCACTTACTGATAGATTAGCATCGGTAAATCGACTTCATGATCCAAATGACCTAAAAATAAAATTTTTCAAATTACAAAGGAATGATCCATGATGAAATAGTGGCTCTGAATCAAAAAATCATATTTATTATAGGTATTTGAATGTTTTATAAGATTAAAATTTAAATTTTATCAAAAAACAAGTAATAAAGTATTAAGCCTTAAATATAATACCCTAAACTGAGGAAATGCGCAAAAACTTTTTTTTTTAATTTCAATAATTTATTTTCGTGAATGATTTTCGGAAGTTGGCCTTATAGGATCGATCGCACAGAGGAATGGCTTCATACATTTGTATGCAAAAATTATAAGAAGTGGTCGTAGAGCATTGAAATTTGTCACCGGGAATTATATGGTCTAAATTAAGAAAAAAATTAAATTTTATCAAAATCGTTCAACCCAACGCCCACTGCCCACACAATCCAAATCGATTTTTTCGCATAAAATTGTTGATATTCAAGCAAAAGTCTAGAAATTTGTTACATACATTTTTTGAAACAAAAAAAAAACACACATGCTAAGTTTCAATAAAATCGGTTATGACCACCGCTCACGAAACCTATCTATAGATAAGATTTTTTTTGATATTTCTTTTATTATTCGACAAAAATTTTAGGTTTTCATCCTGTTCCGAAAACTTCAGAGAACTAATTGTTTTATAATCCAAACAAGACACTCCCACCTTTTATTTTATCATATTATTTTTTGAAAATCAAAAATAAAATCATTTTTAGAGGCTTATAGATATGGCCATATCTTCTTAACGGTTTATGATATTATGGAGAAATGCTATATTTTTCAAATATGTTAAAGGTAAATTGTATTATCAGGAAAATTATACATATGGGCAATTCCACGAGAATCGCTACCACGACTGAAAACACAAAAATCCTTGAAACTTTTTTCAAGATGATTTTAATAGAAGAAAATAATAAAATGTTACTATGTGAAAGTATTTAGCTCACATTACAACATTTTAAAGACAAAAATAATAGTTTAAACTGATTATATTTAATTTTTTAATGTTTAATGTTTTAGGCTAAAAATGTCGCGAAAACTAGGCTCCCAATTAGCTTGTAGTATGAAATGAATTTGACTCTGATTGTTTTTTTGATATTACATTATATTTATTACAAAACCATCCAAGGATTGTTTTTATTTAAATATGACGGATTGTAAAGGAAAAATATTTCGTTTAGTGTAAGTGTTAAAAATGAATGAGAACAAGAACTATTACCAAACGATTTAAAGTTTTATTGATGAATAATGAAAATAAAATTTTCATTAGTTATATAAAAAACAAAGAAAACTATGATTAAAATATTAATACAAATTCAAAGTATGTTATGTATTAGGTTTACAATATTAAGTAGAGTAATATTTTCAACACTCCTTCTTAAACCTAATACTAAACATTTTAATTATATATACTCAATTAATTAATTAAAGTTCATAAGTTTAACAAATTTCGTATGTTTAATCTTTTGTAGATTTTTTGTAAAAATATCTGCTATCATGTTGTCTGTGCTAAGATACTTAAGATTAATTTGCTTCTTGTTAATGAGTTCTCGTATGTGATGGTACTTGATGTCTATATGCTTGCTTCGGTTGTGAAATATAGCATTCGACGCCAATTTATCGAGTTCAAGTAACAATCTTTTTAAATAAATGGCCTCCTTTGCAGCATTTGACGTTGAGATATACTCCGCTTCTGTGCTACTTAATGCGACCACATTTTGTTTTTTGGATTCCCACGAAATCAAACATTTTCCATAGTAAAACATAAAACCACTATATGATTTTCTATCTAGAGCATTTCCGCCCCAATCAGCATCGGCATATCCAGTTAATTCTGTTTGACTGCATCTGTAATTTAGCTTTAGTTCAGTAGTTCCGGATAAATACCTTAAAATGTTCTTAACAGCGTTCATGTGTTCAGTATGAGGATCAGTATTTCTCTGTGACAACTTTGCTACTGAATGTAATATATCGGGTCGAGTTGTGATTGCTAAATACATAAGTTCACCCATTACTGTCTGATATGACGACACATCTGCTTTTGTACAATTATTGTTACAAGCTACTTGAAAAACAGAATCAAGTGGAACAGATGCTTTCTTACATTGTTCCATGTTATACTTTTTCAATAAAGATTTTATATATTGGGTGTTACTCACAGTTAAATCACCTGTTTCACCATCTCTGTTGATTTCCATTCCAAGAAAATGCTGTACTGGACCTTTATCACTGACATTAAATTCGGTTGATAATTCTAATTTAATTCTTTGGATAACTGTTTTATCTTTACATGCGATAAGTATATCATCGACATATACTGCTAATAAAACAAGTTCATTATCAACTGTCATTTTATACAAGCATGGTTCGTTATCACAGCTTGTGAATCCAATATTCTTTAAACATAAGTCAAGCTTAGCATTCCACTCACGACCAGATTGCTTAAGGCCGTATAGGGACTTTCGTAACCGTAGAACCTTATTTGGATGGTTTTTATCAACGAACATCTTCGGCTGTTGCATGTAGACCTCCTCGTTGAGATCACCATTTAAATATGCACTAACTATATCAATTTGGTGTAAATGCATACCTTTGTTGACAGCTATGGCGAATATTAGTCTTATATTTTCATAACGTATAACAGGTGAAAAAGTTTCTTGATAGTTAACACCATATTTCTGGCTGCAGCCCTTTGCCACAAGCCTTGCTTTGTACCGCTCAATATCACCATTTTTCGTAGTTTTTATGGCGTAAACCCATTTGCAACCTATTGCATTTTTTCCAGCTGGCAATTCAACCATGTCCCATGTTCTATTTTTCATCAAAGCATTGTATTCAATCTGCATAGCATTTTTCCATTCCGCTGAGTTTTTGCAAGAAGTAGCTTCTTTTGGAGTTTGAGGAGTTTGACGTCTATTTTCGTTGATAAACCATTTAACATATTATATTGCTTCCTAGGTCTACCAGACATACCATCACGAATTATTTTGGGACGACCTCTTCCTCTTTTTGGTATCTCTTGAATTTCATTTTCGGCTTCGGAATTCCTGTTATCGTTAGTTAAAGTGATTTCATCAGATTCTTCTTCGTCAGCAGTATTGAATTCGACTTCGTCAGCAGTATTAAATCCATCTTCGATTGCTTCTTCATCAACTGAAACATTTGATGCTTGGGAATGATTTTGAACTTCACTTGTGACAAAAATGAGAAAATCGTCTTCGTTGTCTACATTGTTTTCACTGCCAACACAATTTTCAAATGTATTTTCTTCAAATATTACGTCACGTCTTTCAATAACGCTTTGGGTTTCTTTATCATACAACCTGTATGCCTTCGCTACTTGGGAATAGCCAACCATGATGTACTGTTTACCTTTTGCGTCAAATTTTGTCTTTGGACGTTTATTCAAAGCTACTGCAAACGATCCAAAAACCTTCAAATGGCTAATTTTTGTCTTTCTGCCATACCAAGCTTCGTATGGCGTTTTGTTCGACAGGGCTTTAGTAGGAGATCGATTTCGTAAATACACAGCTGTAGCAACGGCTTCCGCCCACAGATTTTTGTTCAGATTCGCATGTACTAACATAGATCGTGACATCTCTACTAACGTGCGGTTTGCTCGTTCGGCAACACCATTTTGTTGTGGTGTATAAGCAACTGTCAACTGACGCAAAATGCCGTGTTCCTGCAGATATAAATCAAAATCTTTGTTAATATACTCACGTCCGTTGTCAGTTCTTAGAATTTTTATTTTTTCTCCAGTTTGACGTTCAACTTGCTGTTTAAAAATTTTGAATTTATCAAAAACCTCGTTCTTTGACTTCATAAAATATACGAATATATGCCTTGTCTTGTCATCGATAAAGGTGACAAAGTATTTCGATCCTCCTACTGACGATACGTTTATCGGACCAAACACATCCGAATGAATTAACTCCAATACGTGTTCGGAACGATGTTCAGTTGCTTTAGGAAATGGAATAACATGAATCTTGCTTACCATACATGTCTTGCAATTATGCTCTCTTGCTTGCTTAGAAATCTCCATGCCATTAACAATACCTTTTTTGCACATATCTCCCAAATCATTAAAATTTTTAATTGTTAGTGCCATAACATATCGTTGTTACTTACTGCAAAAATACGTTGTTTGGGTTCTTGACACATAACAAATAAGTTGTCTTCTTTGTAGGCTCTTATGGCAATATAACCATCACTATCTTTTATTTCCACACCATCAGAATTAAATGTAGCAGTATAACCATTTTCAACTGCTTTGCTTATAGAAATAAAGTTACCTTGCAATTCCGGAGCAAATAATACATGTTTGAGTTGAATTTCACAATCTGCTTTAAGTATTACTTCGCCTTTACCAGTAGCAGTTATATATTTATCAGCGGCGAGAAAAATCTTTTCATTACACTGCTCAAGAGTTTTGAATAATTTTCTGTCATTGGACATGTGAGATGTTGCCCCACTGTCAACATACCAGACATCTTGCTTAAACCCCTTTGCTGCTGCAATTAATGCACAAGTCTTTTGATCCATCGGTTTCTTATCTCGGCAGTCTTTTGCATAATGACCTTTACGACCGCAATTGTAGCATTTACCTGTAACTATTTTATTTTCTTTTGCCCCTTTCGCGTTCCAGTTCTTTGCTTTTTTATTAGAACGTGCTGCGTATGCTTGTTGTCCACCAACTTCGGCATCTTGCTGTTTATTTCCTCGACGATCACCTTCTTCAAGCAATTTCAGTTTCAAAACGTGAAATGATGGCAAATTATCTCGAGTTTCCATGGCAATTATGAACGGTTCATACAAAGAAGGCAAACTTGACAACAGCACATTCATCTTGAAGTTCAATACCGACATCTGCAAGCTGGGTACCTTTGATGCTCAAAACAATAGTGGCTAGCGCCTTTTCATCATTTGTTACCCAATCTGCTTTCTGTTCCGCATTCCAACCAGGTTCACAAATCAATTGACCATTTGCATACTTCCACAATCCGTTGTGAATCAAGACGCTCTTCATGTGCACATGCCAGGAATCATAATTCCTTTCATCTAGTTTTTCAATTTGCAAAAACGGCGATGTCATCTTGTCTAGAGTTTCTTTTAGTCGATTCCACAAATGAATATTCTTGAAGCTTTAAACGCCTGGGCCCATAACCAATGTTAAAAATGAATGAGAACAAGAACTATTACCAAACGATTTAAAGTTTTATTGATGAATAATGAAAATAAAATTTTCATTAGTTATATAAAAAACAAAGCCAACTATGATTAAAATATTAATACAAATTCAAAGCATGTTATGTATTAGGTTTACAATATTAAGTAGAGTAATATTTTCAACAGTAAGTAATTAAAAGAAAACACAACGCCTCTCACGATTCGAATATTTTTGAATATTTCTACATGTACCTCAAAATGAGTTCCGTTTTATTTCGCTCAATATTTTGGACAACAATATTTCGAAAGAACTTTTTATTATTTTAAAATATAGTACCCTCTGAATGGAACATAAAGATAAAATTATGTTTCAGATACTCTTATTTTTGCAAAATCTATTCCACTCTATGGGAGTACAAATGTCACGTTCGATGATATGGAATTGCACATATGGTATTTCATGTCAAGTGAACCAACTTTTTAAATCGATGTCTTCCGATACATGGATAAGAAAAAACACCTGCTTGGCCAAAACGTAAAATTTTGACCCCCTCTAACTCAGAGAGTTCTCTACCGATCTTGTTGAAAAATTCTGTTTGAGTTACTATCCAATACAACTAACCTTGGTGCAAGACTTGGTGTCGGAAGACATCGATTTCAAAAGGTGGTTCACTTGGCATATATAAACTTGCGTGAAAATATAAGTAAATTTGTGCTTAACACCCTTGCATGGACTTTACTTAAATTTTTTAAAAATAAAATACAATTTTTCTAAAAACAATAAATGCACATTTCATCTTTAAACATTTCTCTACAAAACTGCATCATTTGATTTTGAAATTGAGTGGTCGAAAAATAGGGGTTTTAACTATGGTTCCTTTCTCTTATAAAAACCAAACTATCAGTAAAAAAACAAGTAAGAGTGCTATATTCGGCTGTGCCGAATCTTATATACCCTTCACCAAATTATACTTCAAAATTTTAAATATTTTTAGGTAAACAAAATAAAAATTTTTTTCTGGTTGTTTTTTTCATTTTTTGGAAAACATTTTTTTTCGATTTTTATTTAAAATTTTTTTAATTTTTTTTTAAATTTCAATTTTGTTTTTTTTTGTTTTTTCAATTTTTTTTTTTTTTTAAAAAATTCGGGTTAAATTTTTTTTTTCCGATTTTGACCCATTGTAGGTCCAACTTACTATGGTCTTATATACGTCGTTGCAAATGTCTTTGAAATATCTATCATTAGATATCCATATTGTCTATATTAATGTCTTAGTAATCCAGATATAGGTCAAAAATCGAGGTTGTCTTGGTTTTTTCCTCATATCTCAGCCATTTGTGCACCGATTTTGCTGATTTTAAATAGCATGTCGGAAATGAAAAATGTAGAAATTACAAACGGAATGACAAACTTATATATACCCTTCTCACGAAGGTGAAGGGTATAATAAAGTAATATGTATATGAGGCATTTCATGTCAAGTAACTAACTTTTGAAATCAATGTCTTCCGAATTTTGACATTTTGGCCAAGCAGATGTTTTTTTCTTATCCATGTAACGTATTACCTATTGTTCTTAGCAAAATGTGTTGCAAGTAGTTTAGTTAGTCCTTTCTTCAATCTTTCGAAAAAAAATATTTAAAAAAAATAAAAGATTTTTAATAATTTTTTTCAGAAATTAAAAACTTCTTCAACTTCTTACTTTTCTCTCATAAACACCAAACTACCAGTAAAAAAAAACAATTTTACATTGTATGAGAGCAAGTTGTTAGCTATAATTTTTAAAATTTGGTATTGACTGACTTACATTTAAAAATAATAATAAATATTACTTACCAATAGTGAACTATTCCCAATGTTAGTACTTTTGTGACTTACTGTAGATATTTCAGATAGAGCTAAAATAAATGAAAATGCATTTTTTTTCTGTTTTTCTTAACAGCAAACATAAACATTTTTATTATTATTTTTTTGTAGTATATATTTATTTCTATTTTTTTGTCTAACACTTATTACTTTTTTAACTCTTAATTCTTTAGAGTGGATGGGCGTGAGTGAATTTATGTTTATCTAAATGAATGTTTGTACGAGTCGATTTTTTATGGTGGCTGGCCTTTAAAGACCAAAGTAGTTTAAATTTTATTCAACTTAAATAAATGGAAAAATTAAACTTTTAAATTAAATATTATGTATTTTTATCTAATCAGTGACCTTTATTTATAGATCACTGATTTTGACATAAAATTTGTTTGTGTATTTTTAAATTGATGATTAAGCATCTAGAGAAATTTTAGAATCGTTTAGTTTTTTAAGAAATTAATTGGATTTTATAAAATATAGTGTCCATTTAATTGTCCATTGCTTAAATACCTATGGAGTTGTATCTTAAAAGGTATGCTAGAGACATTTCGATGCGAATAAATAAATTTATATAAAACTTGAACCAAACTAAGTTTTTCAATACAACATACTTTTTTTTATGTCTTAGCCATTATAATGGCAAAATTTGTAATGATATTACAGGTTATGATTATTAACATATTTTTACAAATACGTTTTTTGGAATATTATTAGAACAAAAAGAAGAAAGTTTTTATTCCAGTTTTTTGGACTAATTTCAGTTGGCAATTGATACTTTTAAAACTGCAATACTTTTGTACTCGTAAACTATGAATGTAAAATTATTTAAATATGCAGATGAATGTATGAATATGTATATAAGAGTATTCATATGAATTTTACAATTTTTTTTGTTATTCCTTATTTATATTAGTAAATTCAATTAAAACAAGTGTTTGTTAGTAAATACATTTAAGGTTTTTAGTTTTTACATTTAAATGTTAGATTTTAGAAAAATTAATTAGAAATTTTTAACAGTTGGTTTTTATGTATATGAAAGTTTTTTTGTTTGTTTTTTTATAAATACATATAAATATTTGTTAAAATGTTGTTAAATTTTTTGTTTTATTAAATTCGGTGGGTACTTTGTTTAATTGTTTATAAATTATTATTATAATTTTATTTGTATTTTAAATAGTTAATAAGCGTAATGAGATGTTTTATTTCAAGATTTTTTAAGCATACAGTTTGTATACTTCTATTATATTATAATAATATAATAATTATTTAGTAGTTTGTATATCTTTTTTCATATTTTCTAGAAATATTTCACTTTTAAAAGTTGTAGAGATATGGAAAAATAAATATGTATGTATATTACTTTTGTTGTTTATATGTTTTTTATTTTTACTTAATTATATGTATTTTTTATATTATTAAATTAATTATTTTATATTTAAAAGTTATTAAAAGTGTTAACTTACTTTTACGCCCTAATTTAGAAACAGGTACTGAAATTTTCTTTCAGAAATTTTGTATGAAAACCACTCACGGAATATTTAAAAACTGATTGAATTTATTAAAAATATGTAAATAATAATGAATTTATTTTAAAATTTATTCAGTTCTGAATTTTAAAAATGTTTATTTATTATTTGTTTATTTGTGTTCATGATTGTAAATGTAAAAAAGTATTGTATTTGAAACATTACAAAAATATTAAGAAATAATTGATTGATTGCACATCAAGTAGTCTGCAGTACATAAAGCTAATATTTTCGGTGTAACAACATTGTCACAGCAATGAAAACAAGTGGTGGGAAACAATTATGAGTCATTACTTCGATGCAGACATATGCCAGAGTTAAAAATTAAACCAACCGTTATAGAATAAAATATACATAGAACCGTTACTGAGATACAAAAACCTATATCTGCTGTAAAAACCTAAGTCTGGCAATAACAAAATGCATGTTTTGAATTTGGACCCAAAATAGGACATCTCGGGCATATTAAATTTTTAAAACAACCCTATTTCTTTGTGTTTCGATTTTAATAAAATTACATATACATTTGTATATAAAATGGAGGAAATTGGGAAATATTTTTACCCGCTATTATCAAAAAACTTTAGTAGGGTGGGTAAAAATGTTGAAAATTTAATTTTCAAATGCTAATTTTTCCTAAGCTATAAGAGATAATTGATAGCTACGAAGACGTATTTTGTAATGATTGACGAAGAGAAATCGGAACACAAACGAAGAAATTGGATGGTTTTAAAAATTTAACATACCCGAGCTGTCCTACTTTGGGAACCTTTGCATGGGCAACCAATTATTCATTTGTGGTTCTAAATTTCCAAATCTAGATATACATAAATACACATGGTATTAACTTCAGATGATATTACCCGTAATCAGATCGACCACTTCATGATAAGTAGAAAGTTTCTGGGATGCCTGATGGACCTAAAGGCAAAGCTATTTGTCGGCATATTAAAATTAAGACCAATGGCTAATTATAAAAAATCATCAGCCAGGAAAAAATTCAATGTGCACAGGTTGCAACAAACATCAGTTGCACAAGAGTTCACACGCCGTCTGTATAGAGAGTTGGAGTAACATCAACAACAACCGAGTTGTGAAAAAAATAACCGAAGCCTGCATTAAAACTGCAAATGACACACTATGCCCACCCACCACACCTCACCGAGGATCAGGGACACGACATGTGAGAAAATCAAGGAAAGAACTCCAATTTCCATCAAATAAGTCATCGTTACAATAATGTCGAAAAAACAGGTGAAGAAAATGGCTAGAGCTGACCTTAGGCTGTATCAGAGAAATATAGCTAGCTCGGCCGAATATGCAGCTTCCCATGGCAATACACGAGAGACCTAAGAAGCCATCAAGCAGTTAAGCGGATCCAAACTCGTGACCACACCAAATATAAGGTCCATAGATGACAACTAGCTAGAACGATGAAAATAATTCTTCGAGTCTCCACCTCTGGCAACAGACTCACACAGCCCACTTTCTCAGAGACAAATCAGAAGGAATCCAAGAAGAGACATCCCCACCGACTATCGAAGGAGTAAATAGAGCTGCTACTAACCTCAAGAACAATAAAGCTGCTGTTGCCGACAAGTTCTTGACCTCATAACATATATATGGCCACATGTCAAGGAAGCGTGCATATTATGCAGATTCCCTACCGAATGGAAAGAAGGCGTTATAATAACACTTCCCAAAAAGGATGACCTAACCGAATGTAGGAACTGTAGAGGCATAACTCAGTTGAGCACCATACGGAAGGTTATCACAATAATAATCTTAGACCGAATTTGAACCATTGAAAGACATTTTTCAATGGTTCAAATTCGGTCTATGAACAGAGTGGATTTAGACCGAATCGATCATGGGTGGACCAAACCAATACATTGCCCATAATAGTGTTTGTGAACTTCGAAAGAGCATTCGATACCATCAACAGACAGGCAATATGATCTACACTAGAAAATATTGGAATTCCTGACCCTCTCATATCCCTTATAATGGAGTTATACCGGAACTTTCTATGTAAAGCGCGTTTCAAAGGCTAAGAAAGCAAGGCTTTTGATATGAATACCGGCGTGAGACAAGGATGTACGCTGTTGCCAGTGCTGTTCCTCTTAGTTCTGGACACAGTTCTCCGTCAGACAAACAACGAGGCACCAAATGGAATCCAATGGCACCTGAACCAACGGCTACATGACCTTGACTATGCAGACGACATATGCCTTATGTCACATACATTGGACGGCATTCAACAAAAAAAAACTCTATAGTCTGCAAGAGTGTGGAATGCGAGTCGGGCTTAAGATTAATATCGCCAAAACCAAGTCGCTTAGAATCGCCACACTAACCCAATATTTTTAAACGGGACCGAGATAGAAAATGTACAGCGCGTAGTGCATAACCTCTCTGAGTAAAGTTTAGAATTCCTCCCAAATTTCTAAGCGGCACAAAATCAACGTATTCAATTCTAGCGTAAAGTCGGTCGGTGGAAGGAGTCCTTAACAACAAAGCTGCGCAAAATAAACAAAATATTTTGGGCAAACCGCATCTGCTGACAATTAACAAACTGCACGAAATCCGCCTTCGTAAATGGTCGTGGCAAAAGCCAGTTTACAATGGAATCCGCAAGGGAGATGAACTGTTGGACGACAACGAACAATATGGAGAAGATCTGTTGAATCGGAGGATCGACAATGAGGACTCATGTGGCCTCAAATCAAATATATGGCATAGATAGAAATCGCTCGAGAGCATTCGTGAACACGTTCCCCTAACATATGAACATTAACCCAGATATGCCGACTGTACTACATGTAGTACATGTAGTTCTTGTTTACAGGATACGTCACGTTTATCAAAATACCATTTTTTGCTGTTCACATACTGAGTACTCACCACTACCTCATGAGAGATTGTGTGATCGCATTAGTTTTTGCTACTATTTTTGAGTTATTGAATTTTTAGTTTGTGATATTTTCAAAATGCCCATATTTAGTCATTATGGACATATCTCGTTTGTACTGAAAGTAAAATTTTGTACATTTACAAGTGAATAAATACTATATTTTTTGGAATTTATATTTATGAAGAGTAGCTTGTTTCATTATTGCGTTTTTGTTTTTTTGTTGTGACCTCAAAGTCCTATATATAGGACGACTTAAAAAACCACTTTTTTCAATAAATTTTTAAAAAACTTTAATTGCTCTGTTTTTTATTTCTCATTTGCTTCCAAAATATTATAAAAGTAATTTTAAAATGATCAAGCTCAAGCCGTCGGCATATCTGGGTTAATTCCCTATTATAGGGCAGAACTTAAGTTATTGGAAGCAGATACAATTTTCTGAAAATAAGCGAATTCACTTAATTGTGAATAAAATCGAAAATAATTTATCAATTTTTATGATCAATATCTCATTTTATTCCTATTCATGTGGCTTTGCAAATAACCAATAAATCGAAACAATTTCTGCCGTTTTCGATTTTTCATGAGTTTTTCAAAACACAAAAATTTGCTATTTTCACGTAAAAATTAAATTATGTAAATTTGAACTATTCTAAGTTCAAATTACTTCAATAATATCGGACTAACCTTTTTTGAATTATCATAAATTATGTGGAGAATTATCTAAAAAAGTTCACAATTTTAGAAAAAAAAAATTTTACCATTTTTGTACTTTGGTAATAGAGTATCCAAAAAAACCGGCAAATTTGAATTTATATTCATAAAATATTAATGGTCGGTTAAGTATGTAGGTCTTACATTGGAGCTATTATTCGATTGAATTTAAATTTAAAGTCATTACTACAATTTGAAAAAAAGTATTATTTACATTTAACATGTTTAGAATGGAGTTAACACAGTTACAAATATAATTAAATATAACCAGCATTATCAGCTTCTTTATTTATGTGTCGTAGTCACTGAAACACAAAATCACAATAAATCCTTGAGAATAAAAAGCAAAAGGCAGAACTTTATTATAATTTTCAAATCAAATACAGTTTTTTAAACATTTCGTACGAGTTGATAATGTCCTCGTAGATACTATCTAAGAAGGTGTTTAATTATAAATGAATTAAAAAGTTTGCAATCACTGAAAGCTGAATCTGCCTTAATGTACATATTTGTTTATTTGTGAAGCCAAGATAATGACAAAATGGAAATGGAAGAACTAAAAGAGAAAGTTAATGGACTTTAGAAAAAAATAAAATAAAACTTAATATGCAAACATTCTATAGAATTCATATGATTTCATAGGACACAAGGAACTTGGGTGGCATAGAATTGTTTGCTAATCATTTCATCTTATCTGTTAATTAGCTAAAGAACGGTAAAGTTAATATTTAATATTTAGATAGTGGTGGGTGTCATTTTGCAAAATAAAAAGTTTATAAACTTAATGAATTTTTATTTAAACATGGTATTTTACTTTTAATTAAAATTTATTAAAATGAAAATTTATAGATTCAAAATATTAATCTAATAGAATGTAAGAATAGATTTTGTTTGCCACTCATATTTATATTTATGTTTAGCAAAATAAAACATAAAAACCATTTTCTTTTCAACACATATTTTAACTTTGGCAATTCGATTGTCAAAAATATAACTAGACTAATTGAGATTAATGTAATTAATTACAAACTTTCTTAGGTCAATACATATTATATATTTTGCTAAATTAATGTCTTATTTTCTGACAATTAAAATACTATACTCAGGTTAAGTTACCTAGACAAATATGATAAAGTGGATAGTTGAAAAAAACCAATTTTGACTTTATTTAATTATTTTACGAATACACAACATAAGAAATTATATTTTATCTTAAAACGTATAGTAGTTGAGCCTAACAAAAATTAACTAATTCCCCAGCTTAAAAAATTACATTACTCCCAAAGGGAAAGATTAAATTACTCCCAATAATTGGCAGCTTTATAATAATAACAAGTAAGTCAACTGAGTATATGAGAAAGAAAAAGTTTTAATTTAAAATAAAACTTTTTTCAAGGCTATCGTACATCACTTTGACGAAGGGACACAAAGGTTTTAGAGGTTTTAAATTGCGGTTAATGATATTATTCAGCGATTTTAAATATAAAACTTATTTGAGCGGAATTTTGTGTTTGATTAAATAGATAATTAAGATATTTATGAAAACTTAACTATATTCAGATATGGCAGTTATATGGGGGCTATAAGAAATTATGGATCAATACTAACCAAATTCAATAGGGTTCATTCTTGAGACAAATATAAAATCTTGTGCCAAATTTCGTCGAACTATCTATGAAATTGATGCCCGTAATTTGATTAATTAGTCTCCCATATAAGTGGCGGTTCCGAAAATCACTTTAACTGGCATAAATCTCTTAAAAACCTTGGTATCCACATAAAATTCATAAATTTTTTGGCGTACCACCACGTGATGGGAAATATTGTATAAATCATTTTTTTAGGTCATTTGGAATCAAAAACATCACGCACCAACACCGATTTCTAAAATAAACCAAAATTTTTTTTCCTTGAAAAATTATATAAATAATTTCATATCTTTTTTCAAGTGTGAGGGATACTTCCCTTATTTAAAAATTATATTTTGAAGTATGTCCGCAGTTATTATTAGAATAAAATATATTGTATTACAAAATAATTGAAAATATTTCTTGAAAATCTTTATTGCGTTTGGTGTGTGAACTTTTTTAACAACCGCGAAAAAATAATACCATGGTTTTTCGAGGAATTTACTTCAGTACCATTCTGCGCTTCTAGACTAAAAATGGGCGTGGCACTACTCATTATATTAGTTATAGTAATTTTCGAATATCTGTATGAAGTTTGACCAAAAATGGAACGGATCAGAACAGGGGATATGTACACTCCCATCATTGGCGTAGATAGGGGGTGCTGGGGTGGTAAAAACCACCCCAGACTCGCATCTTCCCACCCCATTTAAAAATTTGGAAAGTCGCAGAAAGATTTTTTTTGGATTTGTAGATTGTTCCGTTAAGAGATTCCAGTGCCCTAGAACATTAATCATGAGGTTTTTGAACCCAAAAAAAAATAAAAAATATTCCAATGCCAATCGTACAACGGAGCACATGTAATATTTGGTTTTAAAAACGGTTACAAGCTAAAATAAAGGAATCAAATCCGCAAGCCATTTTGGTTCGTTGTTTATCCGACAGGCTAAACTTAGTTATTTTGGATTCGTATTCACACATATCATCAGCGCAAACATTCTTAGCATAGACGCTTTACGCATTCACTTTTCGAAACCAGAAAATAATAATGATTTAAAAAGGATAAGCCAAGCTCTTCAAATTAAACAGTATAAAATAAACAGCCTTTGCACAACTAGTCAGTAATTAAAAATTGCGCTGTAATTAAAAGTGATCTTGAAGATTTTTATATAGAATCTACATTAGGTAAAAGCTAAAATCTGGATTTGCCGAATTCTATTCCTTCAGTTGATTATTGGAAGTTAAATATACATATATAATCCAGTAATAGATATCATAATTTTTAATATCGAATACCGATTCCAAAACGTTCCATTACCTAAAGCTGTTAACAATTTCTTTAAATTAGATTTGGATGGAGCCGATGAATTCATTATTAATTACAAAAATATTTTGCAAATTGATTCTGATTCTATGAAAGCTGAAGCACTAGTACTAATAATATGTTTAAACACATATTCAGCGAAAAACAATTAAACTTTGATATGATAAAATGCAAAATTGACAAGAATATCTCTCCAAGCATTTACATACTTTTACAAGTGGCAATAAGCCTTACTATTAGTTCTGCTAGTTGCAAAAGAAGTTTCTCAGCTAAGCGTAGAATCAAACAATGGTTACGTAGTGCAATGCTTCAGAGACGATTTTCAAATTTAGCAGTTTTTTTTTTCAATTCAATTCTTTATTTATAATAATATTTGTACAATATTCCATTTTTAAATATACAGTGGTGGCCAGGAATTTAAGACAAAAATTGTTTGCTAAATTCCATGTAATTTTCAATTATTTTTTCAAATATTTCCACAAATATGTATGTATGAGGACTGTTTTAACACACAAGTTTGTTTTATTCGACTCTGTCAATTCATACATATTCACCATGAAATTTTTTTTCTACAACTTGACCAAAAAATTTTTTTTTTAAATGAACATATTTTCTCACATTTATATCATTATAATTTTATTATTATAAAATATTCGGACCAAATTTGGTATTTTTAGTTCCATTAGTTTCGGTCATATCATGTTATTAACAGCGGATGTTCGCTGAGGTGGGTCAACGTATTTCCACATATCTTTGTCCATATATGTTTTACCGATTTTTCCAAACAAGAAACAGAAACAAGAAACATTAATGCGAAAGCTGTAGGAAACTTGGTTATTACCGTTTTTTCCAAGATACTAAGAAGAAATTTATGGAACTTCAAGACGATGCTAATAAGTTAAATGATCGTATATCAGAATATGGCAATTTGTTTGATGATTATAAATCATTAGATAATCTTAAGTCCCCGCCTCAATCTTCTCCTAAACGCCGCAAATCCGCAAGAAACGCAAATAAGGAAAAACGTGATGAGCAACCTTCTACTTCTGTTTCTGGACCGCCTAGTAATTGTGATCCATCTGTACCTAGTAATTCCGATCCATCTGTACCAACTGATTGCAATTTCCCATCCTCGAATGCTCCCAAATTAAATTGTAATAATTTACAATTAAGTTATGCAGATGCTGTTTTAAATACTGCTAATATAAACAATAATACTTCTTACAATCCTCCACAACTGCTAAATAATGAAAACGTCCGTATTCCTCTACGAGCAATACCTCCTAAAAAAACAATATTTATTTCCCGCTTGGCAAACGATACTACAACTGAATCTGTTGACTACTACGTGAAAAATATAATTGGAAATGAAGCTGATATTTCAATACAAAAGTTTAACTTTCCCCAACCCAGATCTATCTCATCATTTAAAATTACTGTTTCCATTGATATTTTTAAAACCTTAGTTGATCCGAATTTCTGGCCTATAAATACACTTGTTCGTGAATATATTTACAGACCTAGGCCACAAAATATCGCGGTACTTCCACAACGTGAATTTGTTGCTCCAAAAAACTAATTCCAACTAATGACTTCATGTCTATCGTTTATCAAAATGTTCGTGGTTTGAGAACAAAACTATCATCCCTTTATATAGAAAGCTTTAACATTGATCAACATATTTTAGTATTAACAGAAACATGGCTCAATGAAAATTTTTTAAATACCGAAATACTTTGTAACAAATTTAATATTTTTCGTCGTGATCGTGGCAGCAAGTCCACAGGTGGTGGTGTCCTTATCGCAGTTTCTTCTAATTTTTCATCTGAACTTGTAGATTTCGCATTTCCACAAGACATAGAATTTATATCAGTATCAGTAAAATTAAATGGATATAAAATATTTATTACATGTTCCTACATTCCGCCATCTTCTCCACAAATAACATACATCAAACATGCTGAAATTATTAGTTCTATTGGCCGCTCCCTTCATAATAACGACTCTATTTTTGTCTTTGGAGACTTTAATCTGCCATCAGTAGCTTGGAATTTTTTGCCAGATGATAAATATTTTGTCCAAACAAGGCAAAATTCGAAGTTTGATGAGTTTTTTAATATATTATATGACTCAAGTCTATTTCAAATTAATGGCATTACAAATAAATATTCAAAAATGTTGGACCTAATATTCGTAAACGATGTGACTAATTCATTCATCAATCGCTCATCCCCAATTACAACTCCAGAAGATTGCTACCATCCTACAATTGAGCTAAGAACGCCAATAATATATAAATCGCTCTTGACTTCACCTGATGAAAGTAAAAAGGTTTTTTCGTTCAATCGTACCAATTATAATATGTTGAATGAACTCCTTAACAATACAAACTGGTACAATATATTTTCGTACTATACAGATGTTGAGCAAATGACTGAAGCTTTTTACAATAAATTAAATTCATTCTTGGATTTATGTGTTCCAAAACAAATATATACAACTCTGTCTGGTCCACCGTGGAATAATAAACAGCTGGTTCAAGTTAAAAATAAGAAAAATAAATTTTACAAAAAATTTAAACAAACTGGTTCTCATCTTTTTTACCTCAAGTACTCCGTTTGTCGAGCTGAGTACACTCTGCTCAGTAAATCGTGTTACAATAATTATATAAACAAAGTTAAATACAATTTTAAACGTAATCCTAAATCGTTTTTCAAATTTGTCAACTCCAAAAGAAAATCAACTGGCTTCCCCTCATCTATGAAGTTTAACCAAAATGAATCTAGTGATGATGCAGTTATAAGCAATCTATTTGCGGATTTTTTCTCAACAACTTATTCAAATGCAACTTATAATGATTCTGCTGACTACCCATATACGATATCTTCAAATCAATCAGTATCTATACACTTTATCGATGTTTGTAATATAACCATGGAATTAAAGAAACTAAAATTTTCGCATAATTTTGGTCCTGATAAAATCCCCAGCTGTATTTTAATCAATTGTGCTGACAATATTGCTATCCCTCTTTCGTATTTATTTAACAAATCAATAAAGAGTTGTAATTTTCCTAACGTCTGGAAGGATTCTTTTATTGTTCCATTATTTAAATCAGGAAATAAGTCTGATATTAAAAACTACCGAGGTATTGCTAAATTAAGTATAATACCCAAATTATTCGAGTAAATCATAACTGAACAATTATGCTATCAAGTCTCAACTTTAATATCTCCTTATCAACATGGCTTTCAGAAAGGATGCTCAACTACAACAAATCTTCTTCACCTAACATCCGAAATTTATCACGGATTTCTTCAACATCAGCAAATAGATGTGATATATACAGACTTCAGCAAAGCTTTTGACAAAGTCAATCATATGCTTTTGAGAAAGAAACTTTGTTTATTGGGGTTTTCCAACAGTACATTACAGTGGATTTTCTCGTATTTAACAAATAGAATACAAGCTGTACTTTTTAAGAATATTCGTTCTAAAAATATAAAGGTATCATCTGGTGTACCACAGGGCAGTCATCTCGGTCCTCTTCTTTTCTCACTGTTTATAAATGACCTTCCTCAAGTTATTCGTGGTTCCAATGTCTTAATGTATGCAGACGACGTTAAAATATTTTTAAGCTATCGTCAAGTTCTTGATCAGCAACTTCTTCAAGATGATTTAAATTCGTTTTATTCATGGTGTAAAGAAAATCATATGGAATTAAACCTAAAAAAGTGCAAATATATGCGATTTGTTAGAAAGAATCCAATACCGGCACACTATGTTTTTGAACTACATCAGCTTGATATGGTCGATAAATTTTTAGATCTGGGAATTTTACTGGATTCCAAGCTAAATTTTATTTCACATATAACAATGACAGCAAATAAAGCCAGAGGTGTACTAGGATTTATGAAACGTTGGGCTAGGGAGTTCAATGACCCTTATGCCACTAAATCTCTATACACATCCCTGGTAAGACCTATCCTGGAATACGGATCCGTAATATGGGACCCTATATATAAAAAGCATTCTGACGCTATTGAATCTGTACAAAAACAGTTCCTACTCTTTTGTCTTCGTGGATTAAATTTCAACCCAATAAATCTACCTTCATATTCTGCAAGATTGGCTTTAATTAAACTTCCAACCCTGAAGAGCCGAAGATCAATGTTAAACATTTCATTTATTTGCAACATAATCAATGGTAGTGTAAGTTCCGGTTTTTTAATCCAAAATATCTCATTTAATGTGCCTCAACGACCATCACGTCATTTTGTTCCATTATCAGTGAAATTTATTAGAGCGAACTTTGCCAATGCTGATCCAATAAGGAGAATGTGTATGGAATTTAATAAATTTTACATGTTAATTGATTTTTCATTAAGTAACAATATAATTAAAAACAACATTATTGCTTATTTGAATTCATAATTTTTATAATAAGTTTTTTTAATTACATTTATACCATAGCTGTAAATTGTGAATATTTTTATTCAAAATATTTCCAAAAACTTAATTATTTTTGAATTTTAGTTATATTTAAAAAAACAAATTTATATTGAAATCATTCTATATTATTCAAAATAGGATACTAATTAATATATATCTATTTAGAATATAAAGCATTAAATATTATTTGATTTCAATAGAATACGATATTAAATAAATTATACTTAAAAGTTTTGAATAAACATTTATAAAATTATACTAATAGTATTTGTATTTTAGTAACAATAAGTTGTATTTTATTTATTATATATAGAATAGATTTTAAAATATTCTAATCAATATGAAAACATGTAATTATTTTCAAATTATATTTTTATAGTAAAAATGAAATATTAATTTAGTTTATTCAACTAGTTATGAATAAAATATTAATTTACTTATTCGAAAATTTGTTGATAGATTTTATTCAAAGCAATTTTCTTTGAATAATTTTATTTCTCCAAAAAAAAAGAATAATATTTAAATATTCAACAAAAAATTTTAGAATACTTTTATTCATAGAAACTTTCTTTGAATAATTTTATTTGTGAAAATAAAGTCAAATATTTTAACAACAAATTTTTGAAAAATTTTATAAAAAAATATTTTTGTGTGTGAAAATGAGCTCGGATCGTTTGCTATAAATAAACAAAAACAATGCTCAAAAATAATTCAACGATATTTTGAACGTCTAATTTCATTTGCAGGGTTATTAAATAGCCCTAGGAGGAATGCCGTGTAAGACGATCATTTTGAACAACTAGTTACTTTAAAAGCAGTTTTTAAAAATAATTCATGAATTTTGTTCTTCACAATTTAAATTAGTAATAAACCTCCAATTGAAACCATTAATCTGTGTCCATATTCTAGTGATAATCAATGATTAAGTAGTAGTTTTTAAAAATAGAATATTAGATATCAGAGAACTAGGGTTCCAATTTCCCGGAATTTTTCCATTCCCAAACTAAGAAAAAACAAGTTAAATCTGAAAAAAATTTTCAATTCGTTTCGAAAATAGCTTTTTCAACTCAGAATGCAATCAGAAGACATCAGTATTATTGTGAAATAAAAATATTCTTTAACATTTATTAGAATTATTTCTATTCAGTAATTTTTGGAAAAATAAATTTATTTGTTTCAAATTTGTGAGAAATAAAAATATTTCTAAAGTTTTATTAGAATTATTTCTATTCAATCATTTTTTGTTTGAATAATTGTAGTTTTTTGTATTTTGTATGAATAAATATTCCAAAGAAATTAGTTGATTTTGTTTGTATCTAAATGAAATAAATTTAAATTTTATTCAACTTTGTTTTATTTGAATATATAAAATTTTACTATTTTCTAAAAAAATATCAATATAGTTCAATTAAACTAATATAAAAATATTTTGTTTATAATTTATTTGGTTTTAAAAGATATAAATATGAATAAATTTAACTGTAAATATTATTAATAAATTAGACAAATACTTTATTTAACTAATAAATAATTTTGAAAATAAATATTTATAATTTTAAACAAAAACTAAAATAATATAAAAAATATTTATATTTTGTATTTTATTCACAAGTTACAGCTATGATTTATACAAATAATTGTTAATTGCCTGTAAGGATAATTTTCCATAGGCTAATAAATAATAAATAAAAAAATAAAATTTCATACCCTTAGAGGTCCTTTTATTTTGGCTCTATCGTACTTAAAATTCAGTTGATGAAAAAAATTCAAGTATTTTTCTTAAATTGGTGGCCATCACTGTAGAGAGTTTAGATATAAATAAATCTTTTCAACTCAAAAATAATATTTTGTCTAACTAATATAATAAGGAATAAATAACAGTTTAGATTATGTTAGCAAACTGAATTTTTGTGATATTTTAGTTTTGTTTTATTATTATTATTTTTTTTTATAAAAAATATTGTTTATTTTTACTATTTGGGAAGGGCACTTGCCCATCCCAGAATAATAGTCTAGCTAAGCTTATGACTCCCATACAAAGTGAATAGTTATTTTCGAATAATTGGATAACTATAGTTGCGGAAGTCTTAAAATTTCGCCCGAATATCTCAATAATTATTGTAAATAATTTGGCAGAAATGGGTTTTATTGTATTAGTGGGCGTGTCACCGCTCATAATTTCGAATATCCGAAGATCTATAGTCGTAAAATAATTTTGACTTTGTACAAATTAATTTCTTCTCACTATACCAAGTTTGGCTCAAAATTGGCGGGATTGTATTAGTGGGTGTGGCACCTATTATACAAAATAAATAGTTATTTTCCAATATCTCAGGACCTATAATTGTGAAAGTCTTCAAACTTTATACGAATCACTGCATGATGTTTTAAATGGGAGGGCTAGGTACAAAGTTATTTCTAAATATCTTGAGAACTTTAATTACGATCGAGCTCGCTCATTATACCCTACACCACCATAGTGGGGAGGGCATAATGCGTTTGTGCAGATGTTTATAACTAATATTTTTAGTCTAACACCCAACTTAAAGTATACTGATCGACTTAGAATCACTTTCTGTGTCGATTAAACGATGTCAGTCCTTCTGGCTGGTCGGCTGGCTGGCTGACTGGCTGTCCATGTAAACCTTATGCGAATATACAAAATTCATGTCATCAAATTTTGTTACGATCGGTCCATAATTAGTCATAGCTCCCATATAGACCCGCTTCCGAAAATCACTTTAACGTGCATAAATCTCTTAAAAAAGTTGATATACTCAAAAAATTCAACATAGTAAACTTTAATATAGACATAAATCACACGACCTAATTTCATTGTGATCGGTCCATAATTGGTCATGGCTCCCATACTTCCGAAAATCACTAACGAATATAAATTATTGAAATTTTAAAAGAAAAATGTTTTTGCTCTTTTACTTAGTATAGGGTATTATATGATCGGGCTTGACCGACCATACATTCTTACTTGTTTTAACTCTAATCATTTTTTTCATTACGAATCGGGTTTTAGCTTTTATAGACATAATCCCACGACCTAATTTCATGGCGTTCGGTCCATAATTAGTCATAGCTCCCAACTTCCGAAAAGCATTCCAGGTAATCTAGCGTAAAGTTAGGCGTCACTTTAGTGTCTAAATAATCTAGTGATTTTAAAGTTTTTGTAATTTATGTAGGATCAATTGAATTCCGCCTAGGGCACACACATTTTAAAACAACTAGTCATATGACTTATTCCGTAACTATGATGGGTAAAATTACTAGTTCGGGACACTTTATACCGCTAGAACTGCTGGTATAAAGTGTAGAATGTACACAAATATGAATATTATACGATTATATAAATGATTGTATGTATTCATGAGCATTAACACTTTAAAACTTTTTGTTTGTTTTTAGCTTGAAATATAAATATTTTTATATTTACTTTTTTGCTACTTAATTTAGAAAAAAGTTTCTGTTTTTTATTTGACTTATTTTATCTACTGTAAACTTCTAAATATTTTATTTAAAACGAATTTATGTATAAATTAAAGAGTTTGGCATTGGAAGAGGAAGGAAATACGAGTAAAAAGTTTTCATTTACATTTTGTTTTACTAATATGATTTTAGCGTTTTAATATTAATTTCAACAATTTTATTAGTTTAGTATTTTATTTAATTAAAACTTCAAGTATGAAAATAGTTAATTATATGCACTTACATCAGAGAGTAGTAAGTTGGATTAAGTACCTATATATATTAAATTTTGATTATTTGTTTTAATTATTAACTTAGATATACAAAGTAAATGAATAACATTTTAATTATAAATTTTTCATAGTTTTAACACACATACATACATATGTTGGTACGTATAATTAAATAATTATAATTAATATTAAGTTTAATTAATATTTATAAGCGTATTCATTTATTTCATTTATTGTTTGCAGACTCGCTACGCTTCAATAGTTCACAAACACAATGCTAGCGTTAAGGGCATAAATCCATTTAATTTCAAATTCGAACAATGACGATTTGTTTCAATAAATGTGTAAGTTATTGATTATTTGTTTAACCGCAGACCTTATTAGTTTCGATATATTGTAATGATATCGCTTGTAGCCAGTATTGTGTTTGTGCGCATAGGTCAAAGGTAATATTTTCATTTAAATGATGATTGGTTAATCAGACTTTAAAATAATTTATCATTAGTATGCTTATAATATAATAAAATTTAATAGATCTGATGTTTAATAAAATTCTACCTAATCAAATAGAAAAGTCTGTTCAAATAAGTTTGGCAATAGATTTTAAAATCATTATTTATATTTTTTTTATGGAAAGTATTTTAAACAATATTGAATCCATTCTTTTAACATTCTGCTCATAAATATTTTAAAATAATAATAGTCATAGTTGTTGAGACATTTATTATGCAAATTAGAAAAGTCTAAGGGATTAACCATCATTTGTGGATATTTTGATATTAATATACACATTAACGTTATTAAAAACTTATTAGTTACAAATATACTTATTATGCTAATGTTATTAAATTAATTTAGATTTTTGGTTTTAATTTATTTTTTGAAAAGAAAAAACGAATCTTAGTTATTTTGTAAAATACAGTCAACATTAAACAGTCATTTCGATATGATTTCTTTAATTTACTTGGAAGAGACTTTAAGAATTAATTAGTTTTACATTTTACTATGTATGTAAGTAGAAATATTTTTGTTTTTATCTATGAATTTTAATTATTTTGTTAGAAGCAATAGCAGATTTATATCAATTTCATAAATAATTTATAAATTCTAGTAGAAAATTGACATTTATAAATATTGTGTCTAAAAAAATAATGCGTAAAATTAAACTAGTTTCTATGTTCTTTGTAAATGTTTTAATTTTAGTTTTATTATTACATACTTTGTATATAAATGTATGTAGGTAAGTTTTGTTTTTATTATTAAAAAAAAAGTTGTTAAAACATTATGGGAAAATCATAAATTTCAAAAAGAAAATAATATTAAAGGTATTTATAGACGGCAATACTGAGTATTAATATTTGTCAAAAACTCAAGTATCATAATACAATTTCATCGTTTTAAAAAAAATTTTTATTATATTTTCAAAAAATACGAATGATTTTTTTGATTTATGGTCGGTATTCAAGATTTGTTTAAAACAATTCAAAAACTTTTTATTTTCATATGTATCGGCTATGTATTTATTTGCAGAAAAGTCAATCAACAAAGAAATAAAATATTTGTTATACTATCGTGTAAACAATAAATGTTTTTTCGTAACGATTTCTTGAAATACCGTATGATTTCAATAATATTTTAAATTTGAAAAGTGTTAATACTCAGTATTGCTGTCTATAAATACCTTAATTAGAACTAAAAATGGGATGTCATGTAAATAATTGTTAAATAGAAAATTTATACATATACACTCAACTGTATTTTGACAAGAGTTTTAAGGTAATCTATTAAAAATATAGAATTCCCTTGGGCCGAAATGTGTTTTAGGAAAATAATCTGTGGAAATAAAAATGTTGACCATGCCCACTTTTTTCGATTAACTATAATCGGAAAACGGCTGTACTGATATGGATAAATGTTTTTACTGAAAGAAAAATTTACCACGCCCACTTTTTTCGATTTATCTAAAATCGGAAAACGTCTGCACCGATATGTCTAAACGTTTTAGTTTATTTTTTAAACGTTAGTAACCCAATTTAAGTTTTTACTGAAAGAAAAAAAATTTACCACCCACACTTCACGCCCACTTTTTTCCATATATCTAAAATCGAAGATCGCCTGGACCGATTTGTGTAATTTTTTGTTAATGTTAATAATCGAAATGCCAAGATAATATACTTGAAATCAACCGTCAAAGAAATTTCAACGACGGAAACAAGGAAATCCAGTTCCACCTTTATTTTCCACCGACGAACATTAGGTTGCATTTAGACAACGATGAGTGTTTCAATTTGCGTTTACTATTAGTCAACGTTCGTGGCATAACATCATTAAAGATTTGCGAACTATAAATGGTGAATTGTGTGATACGTATAGAGAAGCGTGTCAACGCTTGGGAATACACCCTCGGATATGCTGTGCTTTCGTCAAATGCTTATATAATATGAACATTGTTTTCGATAATTATCTCAACATGCGTCCCGGTAGAACTGCTCATTCAGCACTTAAGTTGCCATTGAATATGCAAATCAATGAGAATCCAACATGCAACATTTCCAAGAACAGTGCGATGACCAATGTTTTGCAGCAAACAGATCGTTTGGGATGAGTGCATTATATAAAACGTTGCATGCATTAAGTTCATCGACTTGCATTGATCGTGGAATCAATAGCAATGTTTGCCTAAAATCACCTGCCAACAGAATTATCGCACCACCAAAATGGGTTTGATTCACCAGATTTACGAAAAAATCAAAGCCATTTTGGTGGTGCGATGATTCTGTTGGCAGGTGATTTTAGGCAAACATTGCTATTGATTCCACGATCAACGCAAGTAGATGAACTTAATGTATGCTTGAAGTCGTCTGGTGTTGTGGAAACACTTTAAGAGACTCAAATTGACTGTAAACAGTGTCGAGTTGTAGAACGATCAATCTGGAAAAGTATTTTCCAAACAATTGGTGGACATTGGCAACGACAAAATCCTGGTTGACACTTCGACCGGCTGCATTCAATTTCCCGTCGCTTTCTGCCAGTTCACCAAATAAAAATTCGATAGGTTTTCCAATAGGTACTTGACAACTTTGAATTTAATTTGTGAACGCACTATTTCACTGATCATCTAACTGTTACTTTCCTTTTTTTCAGTAAACTATCAACATATTCATCACGAACGAACAACGTATGCAAATTATAAAAATGTACTACCGAAATTCGGAGTCGGTGACCGCAACATTAAGAGCGTTAACTCCAATTATCGGTCGACAATAATGATCGTCACGTTACTGTGAATGGAAAACATGGACTTGGACGACATGTGGTTTCAACAGGACGGTAGCACAAACCACATAGCACACCGTTTGATGAAGAGTAAGTTTGGTGAGCGTGTTATCTCAAGAAATGGACCAGTCAATAGGCCGCCTCGCCTGTGCGATTTAACGCCTCTAGACTTTTTTCTTTGGGGCTACGTAGAATTTTGTGCTCTATAAGCGTGTACTTTCAGTTTTCACGTGTACTTTCAATTAATCCGCAAAATTAGTACCTTTGGCCCCTCTGTGCGACGTTGGAAGAACTCAGAGCCAACATTGAACTCGAAATAGCGGCCGTTATGAGCGAAATGTGTGACCAAGTCATCGTAAATTGGGTCCAACGAATCGGCCGCTGGCGACTTGCCCGCGGTGGCCATATGAATGAAGTCGAGTTCCATTCATAGTCGATTATAAAGTTTTGGAAATATCTCAAATGGTTTGCGTTTTATTTAAAAAAGTGGTCAAGTTCTTATTAAAAAACCCGTTACCTTTGTTGTTAGACCAATAACAGAAAAAAATTTAATTTCAAATTCGAATATCACCTAAGATATAAGAGATAATTTATAATTTTGAGGTGCTCGTCGAGCAGAGATTCTATTTATTGAAATGGGAACACAAACGAAGAAATAGGATCGTTTTAAAAATGTATCATGCCCGAGGTGTCATAATTTGGGGAATCCTGGCCGCGCCCCTGGTGAGCCCATGAGGTCCAAACTTAAAACGTAAACTCGACAACACTTTCTCATTCAAACCGGAGGAACCGTTTAGAAGTTACAGCTTTATTTCCCACTTCTTATACCACTGTGCTTTGATCGGACTTTTAACAAGGTATGACATAGAGGTCTAGTATATAAAATCAAAAGTTTGCTGCAACTATGTACTCATCAGAGCTGTAAATGAATCATTCTTTTTTGATTTTAATTCATTATGAATTAGCTAAATTTTGAATTAATTCATTGAATTGAAAAAATGAATTGAATGAAATTTGAATCAATTCAAACGAATTAGGCAGAAATGAATTTCAATTCATTTCTAATTCAAATGAATTTGTAAAAATGAGTTGCAATTCATTTACAATTCATTTGAATTGAATTGATTTTGAATTAATTCAAATGAATTAGAAAAAAGAATTAGCAATTCAAATGAATGACTCGAAAATGAGTTGCAATCAATAAAATTCAAGAGCAGATCTCTAGGGGGAATTTCTCCTACCAAAATGAAAATATCCAGTACAAAAATTGAAAAGCCTTGTCCTGTATACGCGCTTGATCAATGAAAACATGGTGTTTGGTGTTTATTTCTTCAAGAAGAACTGATTTTTATTTTGAAATACGCGGAACGACAAAACATATTCAATATTCAAGAAGCTATTAATAATTTTTGAAATTTTGTGACCCACGACCACCCAACGACAAACTTTTTGCTAATGTTTATATTATATTTATTTCAAAAAAATAAAACTATCTTCCAAAAATAATCAAAAATCAGGAAAAATAACAATGTATGTAGTTCAAAACACAATTGAGTTTCATAAATAAGGCTAATTAGATTTAATTAGAATGCATCATTCACCTTAAACAATAATAGCTTTTCAAAATTATCATCTGAAAGAGATCCACGTTTAGGGATGTTTAGAATAGAGGCGTACGAAAATAATCTTTCAACGCCAGCTGACGATGGTAGCGGCGCATTATATTTAAAGAAAGACTTTTTAACCGTCGATTAATTACTGCATACTTGATGAATTTTAACAATCTGCTAAATATGCTGCGAATTTCGCGTCGGAGTTGGAAATGAATTGCTAATTTTTTTTTTAATTCATTTGAATTAATTCAAAATCAATTCAATTCAAATGAATTGTAAATGAATTGAATTAATTCAACATCAATTCAATTCATTTGAATTGGAAACGAATTGCAATTCATTTTTACCAAATTCATTTGAATTAATTCAAAATCAATTCAATTCATTTGAATTAGAAACGAATTGCAATTCATTTTTACCAAATTCATTTGAATTGACTCAAATTTCATTCAATTCATTTTTTTGTGTGAATGATTCGCGAATTAATTCAAAAATGAGTGATTCATTTACAGCTCTGGTACTCATAAATTACTGGAGTCTTATCTATCGGATCGACTTTTCAGAGTTAAGTACAATGATTATGTGTCGAGATAATACATGATTAGAGCTGGAATTCCACAGGGAAGAGTGCTAGGAGTTATGTTATATTTAATTTACACCTCGTGCGATAAATAACCAATTTCTCTCATGAAAACCCACTCATAGGATCTAGTCAACTTGGAAATGGCCTCATACGTGTGGAGACATGGTTAAAATGGCGAATAGGGGTAAATGAGTTGTAAAGTTTAAAATAATTAAAAAATGTTCTCAAAATAATTTCAGAATATATAAAGTCAATTTCTTTAATATTTGGTCATGTTGGTCCAAATGGCAAAATAAGATTTATATTTTCAATACTAAAAAATATTCGCAATAATAAAGATATTACGGTATATTAAATTATTTATTTATATAATATACTGATCAAATGGGATCTTCAAATTATTGGTAGCCTTCTTATAAATTGAATCATTCCCATTACAACATGTTGTTACTATTTATAAGTAGTTAAATATTGGACATCATAGCGTGCAGACGCGACTATTGATCTCGTCCTGGAACACATGTTAATATTAAGGTCTATGATGGCCGGCTTAATTGTTAGATCTTGGAAGTCGAATATAAATACTGATGCAAAAATTGTGAATACTATTATAAGGCGAATGGTATTGAAATGCTCTTTTGTTATAGTTTTACTAACAATGAAAAGTATTTTTTGATCATAAATTGTAAATGGATTCTCGGATATAGAGGATCCTTATTAAAATAATTCAAACTACTTCATATCTCATTTTTTTATATTGCATCGCATTAACATGACGATCTGATGGATCCAATTTTGTTCCTAGTGTAAAATTTAAATTTTATTTTAATTTTATACTGTAAATGAAAATTTGTTTAAACGAAACAAACAATTCTTATATTCTGCAAATAAACTTGTCAAATATAAGATATTTCCATTATGGAACATTTTGGAAACTGACTTTAATAAATTTCTTGCTATAAAATAGTTGAGTGTATTGTATGTACTTAAATTATAAATCAGCAAGATAATTTTATATAATTCTTGAAAAAAACTTAAAAATGGTCAAATAAATATAATTTTATTAGTATTGGGCTACAAATAGAAATACAACATTATGGTTAAGAATAAATTAAAACAAGTCTATATAAAATAGAAAAGATGGGGATCAATTTTGTACGGAAATGTAATCTCGGAAGATTTAAATTGTATATGATTGTCTTAAATACGACTTTTAAAACAAGTTTTGTAGATTTTCTTAAAATAAGTTTTTTTTTCAGCATTTGTTTAAAAATTTAAAATAATAATAGATGAATTTAACAAGTTGTGTTAACTACTAATGGAAAGACAGTTTTTCATTTCACACCCCATCTTTTCTTCGATATGTTGTAAATTTCTTTGTAAAGGAATTATTTAAATATTTTTAGATTATTTCTGTTAATTAGCTTTTCTTATGACGAATTTTCTTTTTACGTATTTAAATCACACCTAATTTGTACTCGTACCTCAAATATTCGAAAACTTTTTTTCAATGACCTGATACAATTTTTAGTTTCGCTTGATTTTCTCTTAAAATACATATAATTTTGTTTAACAATATTTATTAAAAACTTACAAAACATGAAGATTTTCACAGCTCTTGGATTTGGAAATGTCACTAAGGCAAATTTTGTGAAGAATTTCTTTAGCCATTTGCAAAGATATGTGGGTACGGGATGTTTTCATTTTTGAGGAGGCCTTCTTTTCGCGGGATTCTTTTAAGCGCATCTGGAAGAATGATGAAATAAAAACAGTTAAATATAAAGTATATTATTGAATATTTTATTTTCTAAGGAACAATCTATATATGGGGCATTTCATGTCAAGTGAACCAACTTTTGAAATCGATGTCTTCCGATCGGGATGAAATTTGCACCAAGGTTAGTTCTATTGGATAGTAACTCAGACACAACAAAATCGGTCGAGAACTCTCTGAGTTAGACGGAGTCAAAATTTTATATTTTGACCAAGAAAGGTTTTTTTCTTATCCATGTAACTTATTACCTATTGTTCTTAGCTAAATTTGTCTCAAATAGTTTAATAGTCTATAATAGATTTAAAAAAATAAAATAAAAATTTTTAATATTTTTTTTTCCGAAATCAAAAACTTTTTTTTCAAAATGGGCCTTTTTTTCTTAAAATAAAGCTTAGATATTTTCCTTGAAGACCTATTTAGTCGCTTAGTGGGATGCGTGTTCGATATCTATCAAAATAAATGTTTTGTAACTCAAAACATGAAATGTTTTACTTTTTTTCAAAATCAAATTTTTTTCCAAAATGGGCCCTTTTTTTAATTTTATGGGCCCTTTTTAGAAAGCTTAGATCCATTCCTTTAAGATATTTTAGGTCGCTTAGTGGGATGCGAGTGGGATATCTATCAAAATAAATATTTTGTAACTCAAGAAATACAATTTTTGAAATTTTTTTTGAAAAATCGAAATGTTTTTCCAATATGGCCCTTTTTTTAAAAAAGTTTTTTTTTGCTCAAAAGAAAGCTTAGGTCTTTTCCTTTAAGACATATTTTGTCGCTTAGTGATAGATATCCCAATCGCATCCCACTAAGGGACCAAAAATATCTTAAAGGAATGGACCTAAGCTTTCCTTAGGACAAATTTTTTTTTTTTTAAAAAAGTGCCCATTTTGAAAAATGTTAGATTTTGCAAAAAAAAGTCAAAAATTGCATGTCTTACGTTACAAAATATTTATTTTGATAGATATCCCACTCGCATCCCACTAAGCGACCAAAAGGGTCTTCAAGGAAAATATCTCAGCTTTTGGTTGAGCTAAAAAAAAAATTAAAAAAGGGTCCATTTTGAAAAAAAAAAACGTAAAAAATTTTATGTTTTGAGTTAGAAAATATTTATTTTGATAGATATTCCACTCGCATCCCACTAAGCGACCAATTTGGTCTTCATGGAAAATATCTAAGCATTACTTTAAGAAAAAAAAGGGCACATTTAAAAAAAAGTCAAAAAAGTATTTAATTTCGAGAAAAAAAATATTAAAATTTTTTTATTTTTTTTTTAAATATTTTTTTCGAAAGATTGAAGAAAGAGCTATCTGAACTATTTGGAACACAGCTCAGAGAGTATTGACCGATCTTGTTGAAAAATTGTGTCTGAGTTAATATCAAATAGAACTAACCTTCATCCCAATCGGAAGACATCGATTTCAAAAGTTGGTTGGTTCACTTGACATATCGCACTTGTTCAACAATACTGTATTTTTGCAAGAAATCAACTAACAAACATCAATATCTATCTACTGTAAAAATTTCAACGTATTCCGATTACTCTTTCATCTCGAAAACCACATTTGAGACCATTTTCGTGATAATTAGTGACTAACTTGTATCAACAAAAAGGTATTATTTTGAGTTAGTACAAAAATTTAAATAGAAATACATCGTATATTTTCATACAAAAATTTATTATTTTGAATTGAGCCTTTATTCAAGTTAAAAATAATCAAATTATTTTATTTAAATTTGGTTGTATTTTGAGTTGATACTGTTTTGTTGATAAAATAATACAAAACAAGTAAGAAAGTATGGTCGGTCATGCCCGACCATATAATACCCTACACTAAGTAAAAGAGCAAAAACTTTTTTCTTTTAAAATTTCAATAATTTATATTTTTGAGTGATTTTCGGAAGTGGGCCTTATATGGGGGCTATGACCAATTATGGACCGATCACCATGAAATTAGGTCGTGTGATTTATGTCTATATGAAAATTTACTATGTTGAATTTTGTGAGTATACCAACATTTTGCGCTCCAAATAAGTTTTATATATACAAAATTTATGTCACCAAATTTTGTTACGATCGGTCCATAATTAGTCATAGCTCCCATATAGACCCGCATCCGAAAATCACTTTAACGTGCATAAATCGCTTAAAAATATACTTGGTATACTCACAAAATTCAACACAAATAACTTCCATATAGACATAAATCACGCGACCTAATTTCATGGTGATCGGTCCATAATTGGTCATAGCTCCCAATAAGGCCCACTTTCAAAAATCACTCACGAATATAAATTATTCATATATATTTTAAAAGAAAAATGTTTTTGTTCATTTACTTGGTGTATGGTATTATATGGACGGGCTTGACCGACCATACTTTCTTACTTGTTTTTTTATATAATTTTCAAAATTTAATAATATTTTCCATTATTCTCCCCAAATGAAAAAACCAATGAAATATCAATAGTATAAATCTTAAATAAATAAAAAAAATATATTTACGTGCCTGTTTCAAAGTGCCAACAAGTAATTCATCTACATTATGTTGAATGCCACTGGACGTTTCAATAAATTTGGCATCGCGTGAGGCCGCCAATGATTTGCCTTCTATAATTAAATTACACACAAACAAAAAAAATGAAAGCGAAAAAATACCAAATTAATAATGTAATAATAATAATAGAAAAATGAATTTATTAATAGCTAACCAAGTATAAATAACTTATTAAATAAGAAATATATAAAGATGAAGAACGAAACACATAATATTTGCATTGAATTTAATTACCTTGGGATGTTATAACTCTGGAGCGAGCTAAATCAGCTTTGTTGCCAACTAGAATTACAGCTTTATCTTTAGTATAATTTTCCTGCCACAAATAATTTATTGTTTCCTCAGCCACGCGAAATGATGCCTTATCAACGATGGAGAAAACTATAACACATCCATGGGGTTCATATGTTGACAGAGAATTCTCGACCTTAGGTTTATTAAAGCAAAAAATAAAAATATAAATTATATTAAGTTTTATTTAGTTAATTAAGATACATTTAGTATAATAAACTCTTTGATATGCCACAAATCGCAAGTGGCTTAATTATAGTCATCAAAAATTATTGCCAAGAACTTAAATATGACACATTTAACACAATATATTAGATATAGTTTTATTTAACTTACACTCATTTCCACACTCGGATGATCAATAAACACCAATTCAGATTCCTCATCGTCCAACAGTATGCTAACAGTCTTCTCCCCAAATTCATCATCTAAAACTCAAATTTGTATTATTAACTAAAAAACACCAAGTAATTTTAAAAATTAAATGCCAACAAGCTAATTTATGATACAAATACATTCAGTGTTTATACATATTAAGGGATTGGAGCGGAATGGGACAGTGGCTGTTAGTTAAGAAGGGCATTTTAACTTACTGTGCTGTGCTTTAAACAATTGTTAATAAATGGTGGCTATATCTATATAAACTATCTAGTAGCTGTATGTAGTTCATAAAATGAAGACATAAGATCTGGTAAATGATTATTAACTTACCTAGACTGGCATCGTAGGTGTGCATGTATTCCGATGTCATAAACTGATTGACTAAGGCCGTTTTTCCAACACCAGCATCACCCAACATAACAACACGATACCGCGGTGGTGGCGGAGGTTCAAAATTTTCAGAGTCATCATCATCTTCCGGAGATGCTGGTACCGAATCGACATTGGCATAACCACCGCCACAGCAGGAACCCTCAAAGGGAGATCTTTCACTAGCACTGTGAGTTTAAATAATATAATTACTTATACAAATGTATTTGAATCAAATAAAAGTTAGTTCTTAAAAGTATTGTATAGACAAATAAATAATGGCTGCTTAATTGCTGAATATGGAATAATAGTGCAATATTTGGCTGTGCTGAATCTTATATACCCTGCACCTTTGTATATGTATTTTAAAAAGAATAATTAATAACACTAGTTTACAAATCAAACATTTTTGTTTGCTCATGGAATGAAACTTATATTTTTGAGAAGAGCTAGGGACGCTAGTTAATTGACCATTTTTTGTTTCCCACCTATACGTCAAAATTTGTAGATATATGGGTATTTATTTTTCACCTGCCCTGAGTACTACTAATGCATATTGTAGTGTACCGAATTGTGGTAATTAGGTATTTACATCGTTTCTGGGTACTCAACACTCTTGCGAAGTTACTAGATAATTTCAGAGTTGTACTTTTTTGACAAATTCCAAAAAAAATTAACGGGAAAAAAATAAATACTGTTTAAAATACATCTTTTTTTGTAGATAAACGTTAATAAATCGTTAATAAATTAAATACAAAACTCTAAAGTAAAAACTATGTTAAAATGTCTTCTAGAAAGTGCGAAATAAACCCAGATCATCTTTGTTTTATTAGCGGAAAAATTATTCAGTTAAATCGAGGTTTTCCTATAACACAAATACTGCAAAATGCTTATTTACATTATTTTGGATTCCCCGTGTTAAATCAGGATAAAAAGTGGATCCCTCATTCGATTTGCACAAATTGTAGTGAATATATTCCAGGTCAAATGAACATTATAAATGTCAGTTTGATTGATCCACAAAAAATAGTTTTGCCGCCACTCCACATTAAATTAGGTTTAATGAACATTTTCGTAAAAACTTTAGATGAGACAAAACCAGCATTCCAATATTTATGCAGCGTGTTCCCGAGTTTTTCTAAGGCCAAAATAAAAGAAGGGATATTTGTGGGTCCTCAAATATGAAAAATTTTGGGTGATACCAAATTTGAGTGTCTATTAACTGATGTTGAAAAAGCATCATGGAATTCATTTAAACTTGTTGTTCAAGAATTTTTGGGGAATAAGAAAAGTCAAAATTACCAGGATATTGTTGCGAATTTATTATATAATTTTGAACTGATGGGTGTAAATATGTCCCTCAAAATTCACTTTTTATATTCTCATGTGGATTTTTTCCCGGAAAACCTCGGACACATGAGTGACGAATAGAGAGCGTTTCCATCAAGATTTGAAGTTTTTCGAGAGGATTTATCATAGTTTTTGGGTTCAGAATAGCTAGGAGACTACTGTTGAAGTGTTGTGAGGGAGACAAATGAAAATAATTATAAAAAGGGGACTAAACACTTCACTTTTATTTTTTTTTTCCTAATTTAATGTACATTTTTATATGTTTCGTTTTTAATAAATATCTCAAAAGTTTGACGTCCAGGATTTTTTTCAATATTTTTTCCGAAGTTAGAAGACTTAAATACACAAATCCCCATATGTTTCAATTCATGAGCAAAAACCTTGTAAACTAGTGTAATTAATGTTTTTGTAAAAAAAAATACTTATTCCTCATTGTTGCAGTTATCGTGTTGTAAAGGCCTGTGAAATACCTTTGCCTAAGCTGAGGGAAATACAACGTTGCAAAATCGATAACTCATTTTACAATAATACCACACGATGTTACCTTTTTCGGCACCGTACGTTTACAATTTCACAGTGGGGCAGAATCAAAATTTTTTCTAAACGGGATCAAATTTCAAGTCAATATCTCAATATGATTCAAAAATATGCCTCTTTAAAACTCCGTCCTTCAAAAATATAAAAAAGTGCAATATTTTTGAAGGACGGAGTTTTAAAGTGGTTTATTTTGGAATTTAATTGAGATATTGATTTAAAATTTTTTTGTAAATTAACTTATCTAAACAAAAACAAAAAATAGTTCGGAATAAATGTGAATCAAATTGTTCCTAATATTTGCAATCCTATTAAATTTTGATAAACATTTTAGTTTTAGAAACTCAATAAATAGTATGTAATAAAATCTTTATTTATTAACAAAACTCAATGAAATTTTCAAAATTTTTTAAATTTGTTATTCTAAATAACAAAATTTAAAAAACCCCCATAGGGTCCACATAATAAAAATACTTTGGAGATAAATAGGAAACACATCGAGGTTTCCAAAGCTGCTTTCCGTTTTATGATTGCAGCTTGAGGATTTTAAAACATGTGGCCCAAAATTGATAAAAAGTGGTTCAAATTCCGAAGGACGTAGGGGCGACATATTCGAAAAATAGGACATGGCTTTTATACCAAAATGCTCTCCGTAAAGATATCTTACAGAAAAACATAAAACTGTTATATGTTCTTAAAGAAATTTTTTTTTTTAATAAAAAAGAGTTAAGTCATATTTCCGCCCAAAAAAACAGCAAAAATCTAATATTTTTTGAATTTTTTAATTGAAAATCGTTTATTTTTGGATCCATAATCGATATTGCTCTGAAATCTTTTGTAAATTATTGGTAATTTAGTTGTCTAATTAACAAACCAATTTAAAAAAAATTTTGAAATGCTTACCATTAGGAAATTATAATAGATAAATAGCATAGGAAAGCAAGACCTAGCCGAGTGCTTTCCAAAAATATAAAAATCATTTTTTGTACCTACCATTTTCACATCTTAAACTGGAAAACTCATTGGCTACGCCCAGTGAAATTTTATCCCGATCGGACCGATTAGAACAGATTTATTTTCAAAAAAATTTGATTCTGCTCCACTGTGCGATGTTACATTTTTTCGACACCGTACGTTTACAATTTGTAAACAATCGGGTATGAATAGGCAACACAATGTTGTCAATCGATGTCTCATCTAATCGTGAATTACAAGCCTGAGAAAGTTCCTTGCCTCCCATAGGACAGGCAGTATGTTACATTACAAATGAATCCATCCAATGAAATTATTATATCGAATTAACTTTAAAGAAATTATGTATATGGGGCAGTTCATGTGAACCAACTTTTAAAATCGATGTCTTCCGATCGGGATGAAATTTACACCAAGGTTAGACATATTTTTGAACAAGATCGGTCAAGAACTCTCTGAGTTAGAGGGGGTCAAATTTGACATTTTGGCCAAACATGTAATTTTTCTCATTCATGTAATTTATTACCTATTGTTCTTAGCAAAATGTGTTTCAAATAGTTTGATAGCTATTTTTTCAATCTTTCGAAAAAAAAATTAAAAAATTTTATTATTTTTTTTCCGAAATCAAAAACTTTTTTAAATTTTTTTTCAAAATGGGCCTTTTTTCCTTCTTAATATAAAGCTTAGATATTTTCCTTGAAGACCTATTTGGTCGCTTAGTGGGATGTGTGTTCGATATCTATCAAAATAAATGTTTTGTAACTCGAAACATGAAATGTTTTACTTTTTTTCGAAATCTAATTTTTTTCCAAAATGGGCCTTTTTTTTAATTTTATGCGTCCTTTTTAGAAAGCTTAGATCCATTCCTTTAAGATATTTTAGGTCGCTTAGTGGGATGCGAGTGGGATATCTATAAAAATAAATGTTTTAACACACAAATTGCATATCTTGAGTTAGAAAACATTTATTTTGATATACATATATCTAGGGTTTCCACGCGGGAAAAATTTCCCAGGAATTCCCGGGAATATTACGGCTTTTAGGGATATTCAATGAATTTTATTCATATTTAGAGAAAATAATAATAGTGGTTCATATTTGTTTATCTACATTCAGATATGAAAAATGTCTCTAACTACGCATGTTTTATAGATTTAACATAGTCGAAATTCTTAAGTTTTTTCATTAATAAAGAATTTATTGATTTTATACTGATTAAAACTACGACTGTGAAAATACCGATAAAATACCACTATTAAATTTTAGAAACTCTTATAAAGGCTTCATTGTACAACCAAATATAGTTATTTTATACTTCTTTTAAAATCCTGTTGTAATTATAAGTAAATTTATTCGAAAAAAATTTTCTGGTTTTTTTGGTTTAATTTAGTGTTAAAAAATTCCCGGGAATTCTCGGAAATGAAACGTTTCTTAATTTCCTCCCGGGAAAGAAAAAAGTTCGGCAAATTAGGAATATATCCCACTCGCGACGAAAACCATCTTAAAGGAAAGTTTTCTTTATAGCAAAAAAAATTAAAAAAGGGCATTTTAAAAATAAGTCAAAAATATATCTTGAGTTACAAAACATTTATTTTGATATTTATTCCCTTCGCATCCCACTAAGCGACCAAATAGGACTTAAAGGAAAACAATTAACTTTCTTTTTAGCAAAAAAAAAATTTGAAAAAAGTTCGAATTTTCAAAAAAAGAAACCAATAATTGAGTTACAAACTATTAATTTTGATAGATATCCCACTCACATGCAATTAAGCGACAAAATAGTTCTTAAAGGCAAAAACCTCTTTCTTTCGAGCAAAAAAAATTAAAAAAGGGCCCAGGGATTTATGGTAAAATGCCAAGAATCTGTAACATATGGCTTATAAATTGATACAAATCATGGTCCCTTAGACTATTCTTACTAGCTAACTATTAATCCACACTTATTTACACATAGTTAAGAATTGGGGCAGATACAGGGTATTAATTAAATTCATAAATTACACACAATATGTTAGAGAGTGCAATCGAAGTCTTAAAATTCCATTATCGATATCAAATTCTTTTAATTTCTTATATTTACCGGCTATTTGTTGAATTAACACTTGTATTACTGCGTGAACGTCTGGATATAATCGAATCGCCACAATTGACAACATTTCCTTTGCTTATTGAAAAATGACGCAAACGATATAAATCATCACTTGCTCGAGGATTATAAGGACGGTCTGGTAATGAACAAACGCGTGGTCTAAAGTGATCGGGCACTACAAAATAAAATGCTCAAAATTAATAAAATTCCCAATATTCCATAGATAAAGATTTTCCCAACCTGGTAGTTCTAGGAAATTTGAAGTTCTACGCTGACGACCGCGATTCGATGCCTGAAATGCCAAAGGACCGATGTCATCATTTGACACCAGCGAAGCATTCGAGCAGGCGCTCTTCATTGACTCACGTGAACTACGACGACTGGCCAAGTAGGCCAGACCACCCTTCGAACTGCCACGTCTGCGTGGCTTATAGCTGCCAGCTGTGGGTGTTGAAGATTCACCAACATGTTTGTGTTTATTTCTATCGTTTTCAGAATCTTGTGTTAAATCACTAGTGGATTTTCTATAACGTAAAGAGACCACACTGTCCGAACAAGTACGATCCAAAGTAGAATGTGAGCTATGAAGAACCTATTTTAAATGTTATAAAGTTGATGAAAACTATAATGGATGATGATGTTTTATGGGTGCTATTATACCTGATAACCTGGATTTGAAGTTATATTTATGGCATGTCTTCGTTTGCGCACGGCAGCACTTGGCTCTACCAGAGGACTTAAGTCTTGAGCCTGATCCGAGGACGTCTGTCTGGTGGAAGTGTCGGAGTAACTAAATGACGTGGTAGTAGTTGCTAAAGTACTCGTTTCGGACTCTACGGACAGTTGTGTACACTCGGTTACACACGAATCACGTTTCGTATAGTAGTTGTTAACGCCTAAACCTTGATAATCTCCACCCGCATTTGAAGATATCGTCATTTCCCATTCATCGCTGCGTTTACACGATTGATTTGTACTGCTAAATCTGGTTAATTGATCAACGGGTGTTGAACGTACCATTTTTTTCGAATTCTGCCTCCTATGCTCATATAGTTTTGGCGATAAGGGCGGCGGTTGCGATTGAGTTTCGTAGTCATTGTCTTCATCATCACCATCATCGTCCGGTGAAACTGGTTCATAATATTCAAATTTTCGGCTGGGAGAATCCACCAGAGGACTAATGGCATCGAAAACAAAACTACGAGGTGCATGAGGACTTCTTCGTGGTGATATTGGAGTCTGATTACCACTATACAATAGACAAGATGGTGAATCCATGGAATTTTCTTTCGAAAAAACTCCTTTAGGACTGCGAGCTCCCGATGTTGGCGTGTGGTAATATGAAATCGACGACTGACCACCATCATCGCTGCAATCATTGGCAAATGTGGTTGTTATTTTGGGGCTACGTGGTGGATTATCACGACTGCTAGATCGACTGCTTCCCAAGGAAGATGATGACGCCGCGTCCGAGTAACTACTTTGGCAACTATAATTACTACGCACTGATGGACTGCGTTGTGGCAGCGATGATGTCTTAACACCTGACTCGTACGGATTGCCACCACTTTGTACTTGAAAGTTTCTGCATAAATATATACGAATTAAAATGAAAACATACGGATTATAGAAATTTACGACCTACGAAACGAGTGTCATCTTAAAATAAAAATAAAGTTAAAAGTACGAGTGTTATGTGAGTACATACAATACGTTAAAATTCCAACATTAAGTGAGAATAATGTCTGCGCTATTAGTGTTAAAACATGTTTAATGACACACATAAATCGAAATATCTGCTTTTATGGGGGGAAGGTATTCCAAAGTACATATGTATATGCTTTGATTTAAGACAATATATGGAAAAGTTTTTGTTCAAAAAACCTTTTCATGACTTGCGGAGGATAGTGATGTGAATATTTTTCTTTACCGTGGATATTAGATATTTGCCAAATCTGTTATGGGTCCTAGGCAATTTAATTCATTATTCCAACAAGTTTTTTTGTTTACTCATATAAAGTCTGACTTACTGAGAAATTAGCACGTTGTATGCGATACAAATCGATATCATAACGACTCAAACCGAATTTATAACGAAGCTGAAAGAATTAATCGAATTAAAAAAACAAACCGACACAACTCGAAATAACGCAAATCGGGGATTTGTGTACTTGTTTCCTTAACAAGAAATCAAATTGGCTAAAGTACATTCAGTAATCGCTTAAGTAGATAATTTATGTAGGAACGGGACAGAATACAGAGTTTGACAGGGGACATGACAGAGACAATATAATAGTTAATGGGCTGGATTTAACCCTTTCGGGACGGAGTTTTATTTTGAGAACCAAAATATATATGGTAGAAATTTTTACATATTCTAATAAATGTGGAAAAGATATTATGTTCTGCATACTTAGAAATCCTGAAATCGTCCTTTTATCCTGTAAGAGACCTATATTCGGCTGTGCCGAATCTTATATACCCTTCACCAAATTATACTTCAAAATACAAATTTTAAATATTTTTAGGTAAACTAAATTTATTTTTTTCCAAAGTTGTTTTTTTCATTTTTTGGAAAAAAAATTTTTCGAATTGTTATTTTAATTTTTTTTAAATATTAAACATTTTTTTTAAATTTAATTTTTTTTTTTAAATTTAAAAAAAAAATTTTTGTTTTAATTTTTTTTTTGGTAAAAAAAATCGATTTAAAAAATATTTCTTCCGATTTTGACCCATTGTAGGTCCAACTTACTATGGTCTCATATATGTCGTTACAAAGGTCTTTGAAATATCTATCATTAGATATCCATCTATATTAATGACTTAAGGTACGGTCACACACAGCTAATATTTGACGTTTATCGTCAAATATTTCATTGCCTGAATCTGACCACAAATAAAATTTAGAGCAAACAACAAAACAGATGATTTTAGTCAAACAAAATTATTTGTCGGCAAACAAAATATTTTCTTAATGTGAACAAAGTGTGACCACTAGCTACATAAATACCTAAAAAATATATAATTTGATCTTGCAAATATTTTTAAGGTTAAAGCACTTATTTCGAATTGTAAAGTCATCATTTTATTAGAGATTTATTGAATTTTGTTATCATATATTGAATTTAATTTTTCACTTTTTGTTTGACCAAACTGCTGCGAAAAAGAATCAGTAAATATATTTGCCGTGTGGTCACACTATATCAAAAACTTTCATAAAATAATTGTTTGATCAAATAGAAAAAAACAGAAAATTATTTGCTCAGCATGGCGGAAAAATAAGAGGAGATTATTTAAATATTTTTCGTACTAAATTAAAGACACAAATTCACTATTTTTTTTTAAACATAAATACATATTCAATATTTCTTTAATATTTGTTATTTAAATTATTTTCACTAAATAATTGCATCAATAAATGAAGTCTTCTTCTTCACATAAAAGTCATTCAGCCTAGGATGACATACTGGGAGAAAAACTAATTGAAGACATGAAGTCTATGTTGCGATTTTTGCAATTTTATGCGATTTATATTTTTATACGTTTAACATAGTCTGATGTTTGATTATTTTTTATTTATACATGGAGTTTGTCTATTTTCAAAATTTAAAATTGCTCATATGTACATATGGAATATTAACTGAAATTTTATACAGATTGAATTTAAAATCAAAGAAAATTTTTTATACATACATAAATGGTATGAATTGATTGTAATTAAAAAATAATTCTTAAACAGTATGATCTGTTTAAATTTTTTTCTACTGCAGAAGAAGAATATCTCTAATATCTCTAATAGCTGATTTTGGTATCATATAAAAATTTTTATTATAAATTTTTAGATAATATGATTGAATTGGAATTAATTAAAAATTTATGTAAAAAAGGTAAACATTTCCGTAAAATTTTATAATATTTGTAAACATGTTCTTATTCTGAATGAAAAAAGTTTGGAAAAAGTCGTGTTCGATTAATAATATTTATTAAAAAAACAATAAGCATTTTTACTGGAATTCAAGTTGATAGCAAGTGTAATTCAAGCCTTGAATTATAGTCAAGAAATTGAATAAAAGTTGTATTACACTTTATTTCAGTAGCATTCTCCAGTAAAAAGGAAACATTAATTCAAGCCATATGTTTTTTGTTTGAATGATATTTAATTTTTCAAATATTTTTCAAGTTTAAAACTTAATTACATCTGCATTCAAGTCAAATTCCAACAAAATGTTCAAGTGCTTGAATTTTTGGGTGTTTAGTGCTTACTGGGATAAAACATAATTACATTTCCATTCAATTTCAAATATGAATTGTGATAGTAATATAATTTAATAAATAAACATTTAATAATTATATTATTAAATTGTTCAAGCTTGTGTTCTTTTCGCGATTTGTTTTCATTATTTAGCGATTTTTAATTTAAGATATAGCAACACTACTTTTGCGATAACACATGATGCAACAGCTGTTATTTGACGCTGTTTGATCTTGCAAATGAATTGCAAGATCAAATAAAAAAATACCCAAAATGCAGGAAAATATTTGCTGTTTAGTGGTCACACATTGGTCACATTACAAGAATGTTTTCATATTGGCAAATAAATTTGTTTGACCAAATTCAGCTGTTTTCTTGTTTGCAGTGCAAAAATATTTTGTGTTCAAACTAGAAACATAAAATAATTGACGCTTAAATAAAAGTACTGAAATTTCATAATTCTTTCAAATGTGAAGCAAAATCTGGTAATATTTTACTTTCTAGAAATGTCTTTTTTATTGATGAAAGAAATTAAAGTTGTTTTGCAGCTTTATTTAATAATTATTTAGAACAAATATTACCATAAATGTGACCACAAGTCAAATATATTTTCCCCTTTGTGTGTTTGATAGTATTTCGGTGTAGTTTGATTAAACAAATATGGCAAATAAATGTGTACAGTGTGAACACAAAATCAACCCATGAATTATTTGATGTAGTTTTGATCAAACACATGAAACATCTTGTGTCAAATAATTTGCGTAGTCTGACCCTACCTTTAGTAATACAGATATAGGTCAAAAATAGGCCAAAAATCAAGGTTGTCCTGGTTTTTTCCACATATCTCTGCCATTTGTGGACCGATTTTGCTGATTTTAAATAGGAAACTTCTCGAAGGCATGTCTGACAGAATTATTGAATATTCAACAGACAGACGGACATGTGGAAATTAGAAACGGAATGAAAACTTATATATACCCTTCTCACGAAGTGAGATAAAAATTAATAAAACATCAGAATATTATTAAATTTAGATGAAAGTACACATTTATTTACTAATTTATAGCATTTTATAAATGTAATTAGGGATTTGTGGAATGGCCTGAGCGTATCATCTATAATAAAAAATAATAATAGATAATAAAATAATAATGGAGAAAGTCGGGATATTTGGACTCTCAAAAAACTGGAGCAAGGTGGGTAAAAATGTTGAAAATTTAATTTTCAAATACGAATATCGCCTAAGTTATAAGAGATAATTGATATCTACGAAAAGGTTTTTATAGTGCTTGACGTATAAAAAAATCGGAATCCAAACGAAGAAATATAATCGTTTTAAAAACTGGAACTCGACAAGACTTCCTCTTTGCGCATGTCAAATTTCATTCAAATTGTACTAAGCGTTTAGAAGTTACAGATTTATTTCTCTCTATTTTTTTTGTCTATACCACTCTGCGGCCGTCTTCCAAACTGCTCAAATTTAAACAATATTGTGAAATTCATTGTCAAGCTGTATGATTACAAATATTACAATGAACCCTTAAACATTTTTAGGGGTTATTTAGATAAGAAATTGCATTGAAAATAAAGAATATACGAAAGTTTGAAAATTGCTGGGACGTATTATCCCAGTAGTCCCGAAAGGGTTAAGACGAATGGAGACAGGACGAAACAGTTTTTTTGATTGGGTCACAAATTCTATTCAATGGACATTAATATTTCAGAGAATAAACAGATTTCAAAAAATTATATAGTATAAACATATATACATATAATATTTGATCTCAAAATGAGTATTAATTAAAATCTCCTGAAACAAAAATAAGGATGAAAAATTATTTTTAAAAATTTGTATGAAAAACACTCTAAAAATTGGTTGTCATTATAAACATGTCCATCAGTACAAGCTTCTACTTATCAACAATGTTGATAGCATGCATTTATTAGTATTGTTTGTGAGTATGGCAACTAAATGTTTAAGCTGCTAACATTAACATTGAAAGTTTTAGAGTTCGAATATACTAGTTTTGTCTGTTAAGATCATTGCAGAAATAGAACTTTCAAGAAGCATCTAGATGCAATAGTAAAGTAATAGTAATGCAGTGTATATAAATTGGCCGTGAGAACACCAACCAGTCAAATTAACTTTTAAATTTTAAAGTCCACTTAAAATAATATCTGAACCGATCAAGAAAAACTGTGCACTATGTATGACATCTAAACAAACATTGTTCAATAAATTTTTAAATGGATTTTTTGGCTTTCCGAAAGAATTGTTTTTTCGTGTTTTTTCTACAAAATATTATCCTACCAAAAATACACTTTTTTGACAGTGAGTTCACTATATGCAATACTGTATAAATCGGAAAACGACTGTAGTTTCTATTGTATTTGTAAAATAATTTCGACTATTTCAGTAACATTTTAAAATTATTCTAAATCATATATGAACGTTCATTGGAATACCTTCTCCATATGTGTAAGTGCCTGCAGTCGTATTTGTGTTTTGTCAAATTTATCACATTTATTTAAGATTTTCAGTCACGTTTCCACAATATCAAGTGTCAAGGGGGAATGCACAATAATTACATACCTGGGTGGTTTGGGACATTTGTAGGGTAGTGGTGATGATGAAGCTCGTATTGGAGCCTTAACTGATGTCTGATTTTGACCGGGCAATGGTTTTCCGCCATTGGTACCCTCGTCCCAGCTGTAATGATGTTGCTCCATTTTGGGAATATAACGAGGACTCGAAGGTGTGTGTCTGGGGCTAGACATTTTGAAACAAATTATTCCTTTATTTCTGGCTTTGGCAAATGTCTACAATTTCACTTCATGTTGTTAAATTTATAGGATTAATTTCTAATTTGATTTTTGTTTTTAGCAGCAACTGAATAATGGTATGTGTATAGTGTTGAATGATAAAAATATAGGCTAATAAAAAAATTGTATACATACAAAGGTAAAATACACAAATGTAAATTTTTACTTACACATCTTCGCCATACGTGTTACGTGACTTCTAACCGAAAAAAATGCCTCTGCACGAGGTTGTATTTAAATAGTTAAAACAAAATAAAATGCTAAAGTTGTCAAAACAGAATTTATGTTATTTCCTTGTTTTTACTCTTGTTTGTATCTGTTTTTATGTGTGTGTAGGAGTGTGTATGTTTTTTTGTTTCAAACTGAAAAACCTTTAGCAAATATAGGGCGTAATAAAATTAGAGCCTGTCATGTCCGCGAGCTAAAACTGTTGCTTTCGATGTTTTATTTATTTGCTCAGGTTACAATGAATTTACACGTAAACACACGAGCATCACTATATGGATGTGTTTGTTTTTCTTGAAGTTGAAGTGTACCCAGCAGTTCTAGTGACTGATTTTACCTATAATTTGGGGTTACCTCTAGTTACATAAATAGCTAAGTGACTAGTTATTTTAACTTGTGCGTGTCCAAAGCAGGACTCAATTAACTCATAGTTTACAAAGTAGTCAACGCATGTGACTAGTCAGTTACCTTACCAGCTGCAACTATTAACTAGTTATTTTGAAATGACGGGTGCTAAGAGAGAGCTAATTGACCTCAAAAAGTCAGTTAAAAGTACATCTCCAAGAAAGTCTAATAACTGCGTGTAAAAAAACTTTCCACCGACTACTCTCCAAAAGCTTACTTCCGGTTTGTAAAAAAATACTTTCTAATATGAATGCAGTAAAAAACATTTAAAGTGACTACCGTCTAGATTACTTAGAAGCACAAAAGTAATAATTGACTTCACGCTAGATTACCTGGATGATAGTATAAAATAAACTGTATTAGAATTATATCAACACAATCTGTATAAAACCATTCATAAGTTTTACAAGTAGTCAATGTAACCTTTTTTTGTATTTAACAAGTATTTTTTTACAAACCAAAAGTAATCCATTGGAGAGTAGTCGGAGAAAGGTTTGTTTACAAGCAATCGGTTATTGGACTGTCTATCAGATGTCTTTTTAACTGAGGTCAATTATCACCTCTACATGTTAAAATTATTAGTTATGTGATGGATCAAGTAACCAGTTAGGTAGCTAGTAATGTAACTGACTATATGTAACCTGTATGTGAATGCGTTGACTACTTCGGACCTGCTATTAGACGGTCTATTTGTAATCTATTTATGTAGGGTCAATTAATTCCCTGCTTAGGACATACATTTGCCAAAAATAACTAGTCACATAGCTATTTATGTAACAATTTTTCACCATAAATAATCAGTCAGGATAGTCTCCTTGAACTGCTATGTTACTATCTATAAGGGATTCATAGACTACCTGTAAAACTGCTGGGTATCTAACAAGTATGTTCTTCATATCCATATAAAAATATTCAATTTAGTCTCTGACTGCATGTAACTTGGGAAAATTTTGGAGGTTTGTTTCACAAATACCGGACTATTTGGCTAATAGTTGTGATTAGGGATGCCAAACGGGACTGGGTTTTACAAATCCCGGGATTCGGGAGTTTAGAAATGTAAATCCCGGGATTTTTCGGGACCCCGGGATTTTTCGGGATCCCGGGATTTCGGGATTTTTCGGGACTTCGGGATTTTAATTAAATGTCAAAAAACATCAAGTTCAACAATAAAAACTATTTATTTCGTTAATACACTAAGTAGAAATATAACAAAGGAAAAACTAATGCATTGAATTAAAATATATATAAAGTATTGCGGAAACCGGGCTACATTTGTTCATAGTCCCCATACATGGTCGCCTTCAGAAAATGACTTTGACATTCATAATTGTCTTATAATAATTAATATAGTGATAAAATTGAATAAACAAGTTGTATATGAAAATTAATCTTTCTACCAACTCTTGTGAGGACCAGTCAATAATAATATAACCTCTATATCAGAAAATATTTTATAATTTGTATATAATGATATTAAAATAAATTTCATTCATTCATAAATACTGATTCAAGTCCCCATAGAAGACCAAAACTACTACGTATAAAAGATTCGCCATAGCTGAATATAACACTCTTACTTGTTTTATATTAGTATTATAAGTATGCTGAAATTTAGCTTTCTAGGTTTCATCCTAAAATATTAAAAAATCTCGTAATTTTCGGGATTTGTTAATCCCGAAAAATCCCGGGATTGTTTTTCACAAATCCCGGGATTCGGGAAATCCCGATCCCGAAAAATCCCGGGATTTTCGGGATCGGGATTTCGGGATTGGCATCCCTAGTTGTGATACTAATAGTTGTGAAGGTTATAAAACTAAAAAATTTGTTAGTTCCCTTAGGTCGTGGTTTTTACTTAAACATTAAATGCCAATTAATAACCAGATTAGTTAATCCAAAAATAAATCTATTCTAACGTTAATCCACTTTGATGTTTTTAGTTATAGTTCTAGTTTGTTAAACATTTTGTTATCAAAACTGTGCGTAATTTATGAATAACAAGTAAGAGAGCAATATTCGTCTGTGCCGAATCTTAAATACCCTTCACCAAATTATGCTTCAAAATAAAAATTTTAAATATTTTTAGGTAAACAAAATTTATTTTTTTACCAAAGTAGTTTTTTCATTTTTTGGAAAAAAACTTTTTCGAATTGTTTTTTTTAATTTTTTTTTTTTTTTTTTAATTTTTATACCCTACACCACCATAGTGGGGAGGGTATTATTTTTTTTAATATTTAGCAGAAAAAAACTTTTGGTTAAAAACTAACTATGGTCTCATATATATACGTCGTTGCAAAGGTCTTTGAAATGATTATCATTAGATATCTATAGGGGGCGGATTTTCATGCATTTATTATTGGAAAATATGCGCCTAAAATATGCTTCAAAAAAATCAAAATATGACCTAAAAATTTAAAAAATATGCACTTATATTTTTGTGCAGAAACATAAAATAATTAAGTATGGAATTCGAAATGTCCAAAAAAATACACAACACTGTTGCCAGCAGTTAGAAATCTTTAAATTATACCAGGAATTAAACAATTAAAGTTCTAAAACTATTTTTAAAATAATTTTTCATCTGAAAAAACGATGGACGATATATTAATTGTAATATCTTGGTATGAATACTTGTTTAAAGCCATAATCTTTAGAGCTTCTCTATTTTGATCGTGTTGTAAAGTAGCATCCAACCATAATTTTTATCTCGTAATAACCAAGCAATTAAGCAATTAGTAAATGTATCCCTTATAGAGGGAAATAATATCTGATCACTTGGCTGACTCCAATTTATATATTTTGGGTCATTTGACGTGCTATTTGTAATGCAGAGAGAAGTCAATTGGTTACTTTATACATCCCATGGAAGCTAGCATAAAGACAATTATCACTTAAGTGTCTCTATGTAATCTATAGTGTCTCTAAGTTTTCCAAAATCACTACTTTACGACAGTCTCGTAGAAATGACTGTCAGGAGCGGTAACTGTGTATGTGAATCTTTCGATAACGAAATCTCTTATAAATCGAATTGCAATTAAAACAAATATGAATGTTTTTCGATACATTTAATGAATTTTTGATACTTAAAAAAACTAAACTTTTTTGAAGAAAAATGTTTTGAAATGATAATTTTCAATTACTGTTAAGCAATGAAGAACTTAATGCCAGTTTCTCGATGTCGAAAGAAGTTAGTTAGTAAATGTTATCTACTGCTATTTCTATAATAAATTCGACAAAAAAAATTGTTGTCGAAACAATGTATTGCCCATTAATGACAAAAAATTATATTTTTATTAAAAATTAGCATAATATGCATATAAATATGCATTTTGAAGTAAAATATAACAAAATATGCATTATCAATAAAATATGCAAAAATATGCACTAACAAATCGATGCCATTTTGCAGCAAAATGTGCGATTCGGATAGATAATTGGTCTACATTGTATTTGGACGTTCGAGAAAAAACATGCATTTGCATATAAATCCGCCCCCTAGATATCTATATTATAAAATTCGGAACATGCGAAAAAGAGTATGGCCCATAATCATAGTCAAACAATAAAGTCGGTTCTTTATAGAAACAACTTTAAAATAAAAACCTGCATTTAATTATTTTGCAACTATAGTCAAAATTAAAGTGTGTTTTAAATTGAACCGACTTTAACTGGGTGCCACCTCAAATGTAGAAAATGTTTTCATACAATATGCAACATAATATAGACAAGTGGCATCGCTGAACAGCTGATATAGAAAAATAAAAAAAAAAACAAAAAAGGTAAACAATAAAAGCATAATCTGTGAATAAAAGTAACCGAGACAACTAAAGAAAAAAAGTTGTTTGTGGTAGAAAAATGGAAAAGATAAGATTAATATCATATTTAGGATATTTTGGTACTAATTTAATTAATAAATGTTCAATAATTGCAAAATCTCTACCAATATCTTGTAACTTAAACATTTTTTACATTTTGTCGAACATTTTTACATGGCGAAGAACAGCTGATGCTGTTGTTAATTGAGTTAAAAACAGCTTCAGCTGGTTTTATATTTACAGTCGACTTTAACGTCAAAAGTATATTTTATCTTGTCTATGGTAGACCTAAAGTCCACTCTTAAGTAAAGACGACTTTATTTCTCTTAAAATATACTTTATTTCTGACTATGATTATGGGCCTATATTTTTAGTTTTTGGTCAAAAAAATTTTATTTTGAAGTATAATTTGGTGAAGGGTATTTAAGATTCGGCACAGCCGAATATAGCTCTCTTACTTGTTATTCATAAATTACGCACAGTTTTGATAACAAAATGTTTAACAAACTGATTTTGATTTTCCTTAAAATTTATAAAAAGACAAAACAGCGACTATAAAAAAGATATAATCTATATGTTAAATTACACATTTTTGGAATATATTTTCCTCTTTTTACGAATCTAGAAATTTTAAGAAATAAAATGGTAAAAGTTATAATCCCATTGACAAAAAACATCTTTCGATCTATACAAATTCCAAATTTTATAACGATATATTAATCCGTACGAAATTTTAACTAATTCGATTCTAAATTTATCTATGCGAAAATTTTTATTCTGAAAATTACAGAGTTAACAATGTCCTAGAAATTGTATATAAATGAGCCTCTCCAAAAAAATTATTTGAAAAAAAGTAACCTTCCTTGAAATCTGCTGAATTTAAATCGATTCTTATCAATTCTCATTTGATATTTATAAGAGTCGAGAAATAAATTTTTTTAAACATGGGTATGTACCATCATGATACAACAATATAAGGTACACTCAGTAAAAAATAAATTCTCAATTATACATTTCTTGTAACGTCAAACAAAAGAAAATATGAAAAAAATCAAAATCAAAGTTTGACGTTATAGGGTTAAATATTGAAAACTCTCCCTAGTGATTCTACCTTCTACAATTGTTGTATCATGGGTATGTACAATAAAATACAAATATTATTTGTTTTAAATTTTTTTTTCAACTTTTATGTTTTTAATTTTTTTTAACCAAAACTTGAAATTTTAAATAAAATAAGCAACCTATTTTGTTAAAAGGTTTGTATTGGGGATTTTGATTATAAAGAACAATTTGATTTGAATAGCAAAAACCTGGTGTGGTTCATAAACCAAATTACATTATAGAAAAAGCCAAAAAGTTTAATGTGATTAGTAATACAAATTAAATTTAAAAATTAAATGCAAATAATCCTTTTATTTTACACCTGATCTTTGCTATTGTCTTCATATTTTTGAAACGACCTTTGTATTTAATTTTGAAACCCTGAAAAAATGTGTAAATGTGTGAATGTTTAGTGAACGGTTTTTATACTGAAACGTAAAAGTGTGCGTGTGATTCTGAGTGCAAACTCCATTAAATTGAAGGTGGTTAGAATGATTCCTTGAAAGAAATTACTGCAATAGAGAATATACATACATGTGAACATACCTATGTATATAACACATAAGAAAGACATGATTGTGTATTCAAAAATCAATTTACTTGGTATAAAATTGTATAATTTAATTCTTGGATATCTTAACTGAAAGAACATGACCTTAATACACAAAGATAGAAAACAGCAAATGTCAAAAATGTTAAAGTGTAATTTTGTACTTCGCTTATTTTTATTAAAACCTAAAATAAATTTAAAAAAAACAAATTCAAATGCAGACCATATTATATTCGAACATTACGGCTTAGCATGAAAGTTAATATTTATGCTTGTTTATTTTAATAATACAATTTATTTATTTATTTTATGTAGTAAGTATATCAAATTATTTTTGTATGTATTTATATACGAATATATGAATGAATGGGTATATTCTTTATACGAATAAATACATCCCAGTCGGACTTTGAGTTAACTTAAAACTAACTAATGGCCAATCAGAAATGAGTCACAGGTGACTAAAAAACTAGCTCATTTCCCTTGTAAATCCCTATTCAGTTTTTCCATGTAGTGTCATCACAGCGAGTCAGTACTCACTCACTATGCATAAGTTTCAGCTAACCACAAGCTAACTCATTATGAGTTAGCTTGTGGCACATAAAGTATGATTGCACTATAAGTTAGCTATGAACTGACTAATTAATGATTAGGTTTTACAAGTTAACTTATAGTTAATTTAAATAAGTCATTCTACATAAGTTTCAGCTAACCACAAGCTAACTCACAATGAGCTAGCTTGTGGTTAGCTGAAATTTTTTTTATCATTGTTTTATTTTATATTTTAATATTAATTTGGTTGGTTTTCATTTTTTTGCTGAATATATAGAAAAATCTAAGTACCCAGAAATTTTGGTTGAAATCGGTCAACCCGTTTCCGCAGTTAGTGTTAACATCAAAGTGTACACTTCTTTTTATATATTACTTTCGAGTGACTACGTTAATTTTCTACTTATCGTATAATTTAATAGATGCAGTTCGAGATAATGTAGAAGAAACCAGACAAAGTAATTAGAAATGTGCTGAAATTAATAAAAAGCGACATTTTTAAACCGTTTGCGTATGTGGTCTTCCTCAAATTTCTAGACAAACTGATTAAAGTTATAAACAAAACAAATATATACAGTTTTAACTGTCATGATCATGAAGAAAAAAAATATAGAACTTATTTTTTCTTATTTGCTTTTTACTCTCTTTAATGCTTGTTTATTTCTGCATCAGCTTTGAGTGAGTCAAAAGTTAGCTTAATACTTATCGAGATGAAGTCAGTTGTTATAATAAAATAGCTCATCTATGCACAATTTTGCAGTTATGTTGCTATTTAATCTCGCTACTCTCTTTAATGTTTGTTGATTTCTGCATCAGCTTTGAGGGAGTCAAAAGTTAGTTGAATACTTATCGAGAAGAAGTCAGATGTTTTAAAAAACAAATAGCTCATCTCTGCATCAATATTGAGTTACTTCAGAAGTTAGTTGTAAATGAGTTAGCAATAAGTCAACTTGATTTTGAGTCAGCTCATAAAAGTCCGACAGGGATATTATGTACTTATACATACACATACATATTCATAAGCTTTATACATATTTATATTTGTACATAAATATATATACAAATGATTTAATATTTCATTAAATTGTATATGTATGCATTAGGGTGGCCTTTATTAAAAATTTGTTCCCCATAATCTAAAACACAACTTTTGAAAATTTTATTAAATTCGAATAACGTTTAGATGTTGGACATTTTATTTGAAGTTTCGACTTTGACTCAAAAGTATCAATATTTTTCAAAAAATAAAAACCTTTGGCACTGATTAGAAACACGAATAGAAATTTATTTTAAAAATTTATAGAATTTTTGAGTGATTTTCATACAAAAATTTCAAAATTGTCGTGTTTCTGAATCAGGGGAATAAAAAACTGTTTATCCTTTCTCCTCGAATACCGTTGCAGTTACCGAAATAACTGCAATTAACCTTACTGCTAAAATATTTTTACCGATATAATCCTAAATTTCGTCATGAGTATATCATATAAAGTAGCAAGTTCGAAGGAATTTCAACAAAATTTGGCACATGTATTATCTTTGGCCCAAAAGCTCCTATACAAATGCCCTCCGAAATAGGAATTTTTAGGCCATAAATGTTTAATTTATATAGATATTTATGAAACAAATTTAGTACTTTAAGGTTGAAAAACGTAACATTTATTTTGATACCGAATACAAATGTAGGTTTCCATCTCTGATCCTAATTTATTTCGAATACGAATGCGAGAATTAGATATGGAAATCAATAATTTGACACGTGAAAAATTTTGTATTTTACACACAGCATCAAAAATTATAATGATTGTCATGATTTTAAAAAAAATCAAAAAAAAACCCTGGTGTTTACTCACTTTTGTGGCTGTGTAAGGTATTATAACACCGTGATACAATTTTAAATTTTTTTTGTTGGACTTTAACGACATTATACACATATGAAACCTGAGATCATATATAGTAGAACTGCGTTTTCAGTTTTAAATTTTGTGATCTTTTCTCCATTTTAAAGGACTTCAAAGTTTTAAGGATATACAAATTTCAAAAAAATTATTTAAATAGTTCTGCTCATTAGTTTTTCTTTATATGGATATCAAATGAAAGGGGACAATTTCTAGAAGTAGATATTTTTTTTATTTTTACTTTTCAGGACGAAAAGATGTAAAAAATTTTTTTTGAAAAATGTATCCTTTTATATCCTTGAGAATTTCCAATATATTTTTCTAAAAAAAAATATATGTTGAAACTATGCATATACTTTAACACATGCTTAAATTTCGTTCTTAAAGCTTTATAAGTTACACCTAAACAGAAAAAAACATATTATTAAGTTCATTAAAAAAAAAATACTTTTATCGATACAGCAATTAAGATTACAAAAATATTAGATAGCACTTTTTGGACTTGAACAAGTCCACATACACATGAAACTGGAGATCGTATATAGTAAATCTGCGTTCTCAGTTTTTAATTTTCTGATCCTTTCTTCTTTTTAAAGGACTTCAAAGTTTCAAGGATGTACAAATTTATAAAAAATTAAATAAATATTTTTATAAATGTTTGTCAAATAAAAGAAGACGGTCACCAGAAATGGAAACAATATTTTTTTAATTTTTAAGGACAACAAATTTCAAGGAAAATCCTTTAAACATTTTTTCTTTCATGTCCCAGATAATTTTCCTACTAATTTTAAAAAAGGGTTGAGTCTATTAAAAGTTAATTCGTTTTTATTTATCAGGATACATTGTATATAAAAAGTTAAATATCTTATGTAACATCAAGCATCTAGTAGTTTTGAATTGACACGTCAAAATTCTTATAAATAATTTTTAATAAGTGGTCAATTTTAAAAAGTAATATGGAATGTCCTAATAAAAACAAGGACAAAAGTACTATCTAATATTTTTGTAATCTTAATTGCTGTATCGATAAAAGTATTTTTTTTAATGAACTTAATAATATGTTTTTTTCTGTTTAGGCTTAACTTATAAAGCTATAAGAACGAAATTTAAGCATGTGTTAAAGTATATGCATGGTTTCAACATATATTTTTTTTAGAAAAATATATTGGAAATTCTCAAGGATATAAAAGGATACATTTTTCAAAGGACATTTTTTACAACTTTTCGTCCTGAAAAGTAAAAATAAAAAAAATTATCTACTTTTAGAAATTGTCCCCTTTCATTTGATATCCATATAAAGAAAAACTAATGAGCAGAACTATTTAAATAAATTTTAAGAAATTTCTATATCCTTAAAACTTTGAAGTCCTTTAAAAAGGAGAAAAGATCACAAAATGAAAACCTAAAAACGCAGTTCTACTATATATGACATAAGGTTTCATATGTATATGGTCCCGTTCAAGTCCAATAATTGCTGTCGCACGGTGTAATAAACATAATTTCCTAATATTTTCTTTTCAAAAATGTATAAAAACAAAGCAAGATCCCATTAACATTTCATTAATCAATACCATATTATATATCATATTGAAGATATTTTGAAGCACTATTCAATGATACCCATAATGATCAGATTATTTTCCAAATATATGAGAAATTTACTATTATAAAGCTGCAAAAAAAAATAGCACCACCCCCAAAAAACCTCTTCATGTATATTTTGGATTGTATTCGAGTTTTGAGGACATATGACGTATAAGCAAGAACCTTTTCCACCAAATATAACAAATGTACTCTCATCTGTCCATAAAATATTCTTCCACTTTTGGACTGGCCAATTTTGATGTACCATTGGGAACTTTATGCGCTTTGCGATATGCCTAGCATTTAAAAGAGGGGCCATTCTTGGACTGCACGCTTTTAAATTATGTTCTCTGAGACATGTGCGAACTGTTTGTACTGTCGCAGTTATATTAAGGTCTTTTATTAGTTCGGTTACAGCTTTGAAAGGATCCTTTTTGCTCCCGCGGATCAATCTTTTGGCGTGAAGCGGGTTCAGAACTCGTTTTCTTTATAATTAATTGCGTTGTGAATCATTTTGTTCGAAAACCCAACCAATCGACCAACTTCTCTATAAGATTTTCCATTCGTGTATATATTTATATTAAATTCCTACTCTTAAACTATGAGAGATCGGACAAACATTTTAATGTTTTTGTGCTTATAATCAGGAGAGCTATCAACACCAAACAAATTATTGAAATGCAAGCTGATTTATGTCAAAATTTCTTATAATTTCAAAATTCACGGAAAAATATGGGAAAACGTAGTTTGAAACGTTTTTTAACCGCTAATTTGGATTATTTATGAAATGGTATTTTATTTAGATAATTTCGGTTAGTAATGGTGTATTAAGTAAACGGTAATTTCAATTTAGTTTAAATTATTAAAAAAAATAACAAAATTTTATAAATTTTTAATTTTGCCATTTACCAGAATATAATTGCGTATAAGTAATATTGATGCATTATAGAAATTATAAACAGGTATACTCATACGTTTTGTTGAGTAAAATTTATATTTTTGAAAATTTTGTGGAAGGTTAAAAGGTCACGGTAATGCTAATTCGGATAAGTTCGGTAACGGTAATTGCAGTCATTACGGTAACGTTAGTTTAGCCATAAATGTATTTTAATGATAACGTTAATTTCACCGTAAATTAAATTACACTGTCCAACAGCATTTTTGGAACAAAATAGCAAAGTTCATGTTGACTAAATAATTTTTGTAGAATAAACTTATAGTCCAAGTGGTCTGAGTATTTTTTTTTTACCATGGGTCAAAGTTTTAATTTTTAGATCGAAGGGAGCATTATACTAAATGAAAACAATATTGTAAGTTAATGTATGAGAAAATTTTTATTGTCAGAGTTATATATTGGAATTTTATGGTGATCATTTGGAAGATGTAAAACCTTTAGCTCGTAGTTCTAGGGGTCAAGTCTCTTTTGTTGTGTCTTATTTCTGACTTTCTGGTTGAATTTTCCGTTATGGTAAATTCAGGGACTTATAGTAAAATTTCACGAACAATATTTTTGCGTAACATTTTAACCCCTTAAATCCATGTTTTATAGTGCTTTTTGCTCTTTTTTAAAAGAAGGTCAAAAAAGACTAGTGTCGTGAGGATTTAGAGGGTTAACATGTTCTACAAAAATATTCTCCGTAATATTTTACATAAATTTGCTGAACACATTTTATTGCTAAAATGTATGGATCACATGGTTTCTTATGTTGATTAACAATAAGAATGTGCCAGAGTTGGGGAACATGTCTTTTTTGTTGTCTCCTCTATCAAAATTTATTGGTCGGACCTTGTAATTTTTTTTTGTGTTGTACAAAAATTATGAAAATAGATACATAATAGAAAATTTGGCTAGAAGAACTATGATTTTCTTTTGTCTCTATTCTTCAATATTTTGGAAAATTGCGAGGGCTTGAAATTAATTTTTGAGCTATGGTTTCTTTGGCAAAGTTTCTTGGAATAACCCATAGAACAGGAATCGCTTTTGTCGCAAAAAATATGACCCACACTAATAGATATGTATGTATGCAAAGATGATATAAATTCACACATATGTACATATGTATTTGTATTTACCTGTTACTGCGGCTCTTAAATATTGTAGAATATTTATGTATATACGATTATGTACATAAGTAAATAAAGATTTACGAATACAATGTACATAAATATAAAAGTTGTAGTATTTACACACGCTTAAAACAAACAAGAATGTTGTCGAGTTATATAAAAATATAACTAAACAACCGAAATGTTATGCTAAAATACTAAATGAAAATGTTGTAAAAAAAATATCTATGTAGCAAGATAGGCCCAAAGACAAGGTTTGGATGCAAACAGCAATAGAGTACCAACATTTCAAAGGAATAATTCCATTATTTGAAAAAGTTTAGACATAAAATTTGCCAGGCTCACTTTCTGTGAAATACAATAATTGTTTAAAAGAAAATGCTAAAGAAAGTAGGGTTGAAGAGGAACCATACTCCACTTTTTTTTTGAGGGTATCTCAAATTAAAACCACAATATATATTCTTAATTTGTTTCTTGTTTCGGATACTTAGATATGTTGGCTTTAGTCTTGATCATTTTAATCTTGCCTATCTCATCTTCATATACATATTTTTTAACATTTCTGTACTGACATAAAACGTCGAAACCGCCCGACCTATGGAGTAAATACGCCAAAGGGATGGGGCAGATTTGTCATTTATAAATAAATAAAATAAATAAAACAACAAAATCCAAAAATAGAAACATATTTTACTGTTTTATACCATAATTTACAAAACAATGTATAATAAACTAGATATTTAATTGTGACTGATTTTTTCTATATTTTATCAACATTTTGCTCTCCATCAAAGGGATTCCTTATATCTGGCGAATGTGAGAGGTTTAATATATTTTTTTTTCATACTTCAAATTAAATGATCGAAGAAACTGTTGCCACTTATTGTTCACTATTATTGACATTCTATCACCAACCAATATCTTTTTTGTATCACAAAAACTAAAAAATTAGGATAATAATTTCACAAGTTGAAATATTTTCACAGCTTTTTGAAAAACAATTAATCGCATCTATCACATGATATGTAAAATTAAACTTAAACATAAATTGATGATGTAACAAAATCGATTACTCGGTTTTTAATTTGTTCGTTGTTGGCAGATGTGCCCCTATGGCGAATGATCCCCCTTCTACCCTACATAACGGTTTAACATTTTGTAATTGTGATAACGATAATGAAGTCTGTATAGGTTATTTCAAATTTATCTACCTACTACCACTCCCACTTTCAGAGAAAAAATATTTCTTCTGCAGAAAATCACACAAGATGAACTTTTGTGAATTTTTAAAAATATTAAACCATGATTAATTTTTAGTTGAACAGAATTCTAGAAATGTTATTTAGCCATTCCTTAAGCACCGACACTTTTGTTGTTCAGTAGAAATGTTACACATTTTTGAAAGCACCCACTTGGAAAAAAGCGCTTCTTAGATGCAATAGTGTAAGAGAAAAGTAAGACAGTGAGCGTATCTAAAAATTATTACATACAATTATTCGTAACAGTAACAATTTTTTCATTTGTAATATTTGAATTCAAAATATGAGAATTCTGCCCTTAAATATTTCCAAATTGCTAGATTTATTATATCAAAAAACAGTTTTTTTTTTCTTTATTTGTACAATTATTTAAAAAAAATCCTTATCCAAACATGCATCTCTATAACAATAATAATATATTGTACATAACATAGTTGGTTGGTAAACTCATTTTGCCTGCGTGTCTTGTGGCAAGTGTTTCAATAATTTCCCAGTGCGTCACTTAACACTAAAATCATTTTGTATAATTTTATTAAGTGCGAACGTTGTCGCATACATAATATCAGATAATTTCAGTACGTGCGCATTTGAATATTTACACGCACACCATTTTGTAGATAAAATGATAAAATTACGAGTATAAAACTAAAAATAAAAATAAAAGAAAATGCAATAAATACATATTTATACTAAAATACCTACAGCCGTATTCATAACAGAAAAAACGTACTCTTTGCAAAAAGCGAATACATTTTCCTTATGAGAATTTGCACACAAACAAGTTAAGGTGCCTTTAGATTGTGCAAATATTAGATGAAATACAAAGCTTAGTGTTACAGCAACGGCGGATTAATGTTTCGAGCGCTATCCGTGAAATGTTGTCATGATTTACAAGTTCGTGAGTGCTATGTTGAGGACAACAGGTAAGTTTGATTTGCAACTTATTATTGTTTAGCTAAGAGGTATATAGACATTGAATTTTCAATTTATATTAGTGGCTTAGTAAAGAATAATAAATAGCATTCATATATACACATCATCAATAGGAAGATGGAGACAAATGCTTTTATGTCTTGATACTTAACATCGGTCGTGTTTAGTCAATAAACCACTTCATATACCCTATGGAGACTCTTAGACATTTTCATTTTTAATTTTTCTATTTTTGGAAAACTAGACTGACAAAATTCGACAAAATATGTATAAGATTATGGGCCTGGCTTAGCTCAATAAATGCGAACGAAAATGTTCTTTCTTATTTTATATTGAAAACAATAAAAAAAATTCAAATTTATTTGTTGTTTTCAATATAAAATAAGAAAGAAAATGTTCGTTCGCATTTAGTGAACCAATTTCTCGTTTCTGTATATCTCGCATCGGAAAACTTCTCACATGAAGTGTGAAACAAAATATTCCATTGTTTCTCAATGTGCTAGAAAAAAGTGTTTCTGTGTTTGAATGCGAAAACAGACAACACAGATTCTGTTCTTACTGGAATATTTCCAGTAATTAAGTGTCAAATGCAAGACAAATGTCAACGAAAGAAAGAAATTATAATAAAACCAAAACAGTGAAAGGCTAAAAAAAATTAAAATGCCAAAATATAACAATTGTGTTTTATTGATTGTCATCATTTAAATAGAAAACAAAAAGTATAGTGGGGCGCTTATAACTGCTGAATTTAAAAAAATAATTTTGAAACACATTTTTGTGTATTTACATGTGTATAAATAATTATTTTATTCAAACTCTGTGGTACTTACATTTTCGGCTGATTTGGGTTCCATATTTATGCATACGAAGTTAAAAATATCTATATTTTTTTAAAATTTAGCTTTCTCACACCAATTTCAAATGTGACTTGTTTTGACAGTTCTTGTGAGAAACTTTTCGCAAAATATTGTTACAGAAACACTTTTTCTCACATCTTTCCAATAATTGCTGGAAAATTATTTAAATGACAGATAATTCTCGCAAACTCAAGATACAGAAACACTTGTGCGAGAAAAAACATATTTTGTTTCATTTTACACTGTTTTTGTTGCAATTCAATCGTTTCATGCGGAAAGTTTTTCGATTCGAGAAATATAGAAACGGGCTACAGGCCAGGTATTCATATATTGAAAAACTGTGGTACAATTTGGTAGATTGTGGTACCATATGAAATGTTGTTTTTGATTTTTAAAATTTTTTAATATATTAAAATGTGAAATGCCTAAAATCAACACAATAAAAATTATTCTGAGACAAGAAGGTCTACTATCCTAAATATTATACAAAAATTTGAAAAAAAAACAAGTAAGAGAGCTATATTCGAATCTTATATACCCTTCACCAAATTATATTTCAAAATACAAATTATAAATATTTTTAGGTAAACAATTTTTTTTCCAAAGTTTTTTTCGTTTTTTGGAAATTTTTTTCTTCGAATTGTTATTTAAAATGTTATTTTTTAATTAAAAAAATTTTTTTTTTGGTTTTTAATTTTTTTTTTGTGAAAAAAATTTCGGTTTAAAAAATATTTTTTCCGATTTTGACCCATTGTAGGTCCAACTTACTAATGGTCGTATATACGTCTTTGCAAAGGTCTTTGAAATATCTATCATTAGATATCCATATTGTCTATATTAATGTCTTAGTAATCCAGATATAGGTAAAAAATCAGCCATTTGTGGACCGATTTTGCTGATTGATCGTTCGATTAATCGAATAATTTCTTACGAATAATTATTCAAACAATTTAAAAATGGACATTTTCGAATAACGAATAATTCGAACAATTTTATGTAGAATAATCGAATAAACGAATAAATTTCTTAAAATTTTTCATAATTTAAAATTTAAATAAGTAAAATGACTTACAAAAATTGTATTGTTTCTGAAATTCGACAAATAACTAAAGACAAAGGGACTTTCGATCACTGTAGATGAGTGTTCCGATAGCTCCTTCTATAAATATATAAATATTACTGCAAGAAGTTACAATTCTAAAAACAAATCTTTCAAAATTTTTAACTTAGGACTTGAACCAACGAAAATAAAAGGTACGGAATAAAATATTTGTTATTTAGCTGGCGAAATATTAGAAGAATCGCAATTAATAATCAAAATTTTAACTTAGATTAAAGTGGAGTTGAATGAGATGGAGAATGTAATTTTGAAACGGTCGTAATTTTGAGGATGACATTGATCTTAAAATATATATATATATATTATATATATATATATTACGTACGCGGATGTTATTAACCGCGTACGTAAGTGTTGCAAAATATTTAATAAGTCGAATGATAAACACAAATATTGCAAATTAACGTTTTGTTGCAAGAACAGCATGAAGTTCGTGATTTGGAAAATCGTTGAACATCTTTGTCTAACATGGTAATAAACTTTTTGCGTATTTGTAAATGCGTCAATCATGCATTGCTTGATTTAAAATTAGCCACGTTCACTGACAATGGTATCAAACTTTGGACAGATTCCCTTTTTTGTGTAATTCCCCAAGACCACTTTATTAAGCAAAGATTCGGCAACGTTGATAGAGCTTGATGTATAATACAATTTGTTATAAATAATTTAGAAATAGTGAATAATTAATTTACTAAAGAATTAGTTACTCAATTTAAAACCCGAATTAATGAACCACATAAAAAAGTTCCTAATACGTTTATATTGTATTTGAATTCAGGATCATGTCAACTAGCTCAAATTTTTAAAGCATAGCTCCAAAACGGAAAGGGTTTGCTAGTGGAGTTTTGTAGATTGTTCGGGAGTTAATCTGATCAGAATATTTCCATTGAAAATTTAATAATGAACTTTGTTTTCGAATATTTTTTAACATTATCAATACTTGAATTGTTAACTTTAATGTTATTCTTTAACAATAAAATATTAAAAAACCGACATCAAAACTTCATTATTTACTTTTGTAAAAAAATTTAAATTATTCGAATAATTCGATTAATTTTAAACGTGTGATCGAATTATTCGAACAAGTTAAAATCTCTTATTCGAATTATTTGTTTTATTCGAACAAGAGAAAAATCGAATAATTCGAATACCCTAATATATACTTTATAGGTTCGGAAAATTATATTGTGGAACTTACAAACGGAATGACAAACTTATATATACCATTCTCACGAAGGTGAAGGGTATAATAAACCTAAATATCTCTTGAGCTAAGAGATTATGCATCTAAGTGAGACCCAAGGTGGCGTTTAATTTTGCTAATTAAGCGTAGAGAGCTTTATTTACAACTTTTGAATCTGTGATTACCCCCACTGAAATTTTCCTGCAAAAATGTTCGTAGAATATTTTAATCCTTAAATGACTTTTTGAAAGGTTTTTTTTCTTGATTTTCTCAAAGAGAGGAGCTATAGGGTTAAGATCTTCCACAAAAATTATTCACATAAAATTCCACAATATAACTTTGACAATAAGAATTTTCTCAGACATTAACTTACAAATTTTTTTCCTCTAGTAATGCTCCATTCGATCAAAAAATTAATCGCGTTTTCTTTTCTGGCATAAATGATGCATTTATTCTGCCTTATACCCTTTTCTGTGTTCTTTTCTAAAAAAAAATGTAGTTTGGTAAGGGTATAACGTGTTCTTTTCAAATAATGTTGCACTAAAACCCCGAAGATATGCTACACGTTTCATCCTCAATTTGATCAAAGGGTTTGAAATACAGCACTTTTTAAACAGCAAAATGTATAGTTTTACAACATTAGGGCCATTATTACAACTTGCCTTTATAGTTAAAGTTATCTTTAATGGTACCTTTTTCTATTGCTTAAAGTTACCTTTAACTATAAAGGCAAGTTGTAATAATGGCCCTTAGAAAATTGCATAAATGGTAATGGTTTTTTTCTATTGTGATCGTTAAAAATGTAAAACATAATGAGGGTATGGGTAACCTTTAATAAATGGTACAAAGTATGTTGGTAACATTTTGAGTCAGAAAAGAAAACGCCATAAAACTTTGACCCACTGTAAAAAAAAACTCAGATCAGATCGATTATAAGGTTATTCTACAAAAATTATCTACTCTATATGCTCTTTTTGTTCCAATCAAAAAGTCTTAATTTGTTGGACAGTGTATTTAGTATATATTCGTTATCTTTGGATCAAAAATTAGAAGATATGATTAACACAATGTATATTAAAAAGTGTGAACTTTGAACATCTACAAAAACCAAACTAAATTGAATTTGAATCTTCTGGAGAATTTTAAAATTTTGTGTAGACTTGGAGAACATGTATGCGAAATATCATCTTATAAGATGTAAGGTAATTGTCCTAAATTTTAAATTTTTTATATTTAAATGTAAATTTCTAGATAAAAGAAATCATTCATTAAACAATTTTTAAAGGATAATTTAAGTCATTAAGTAAATGTATTTATTTATACGTAAGTTATTCTCCTTTGATCCCTAACAGTATTGTTAAGAGTTACTAAACAAATAAAAGCAAACAAATTTCGTCAATTCTTTGTATGTATTTTTACATTGCTTCAAACTTTCATAAATGGAGTGAAAGCCATTAAAAAATCACTTATATTAAGATTCGCCCAGAACATTTGTTAGTTACGACTGAAGGTATTTTAAATTGCTGTATACGGCTGTCCTGTCTTCTATATCCCCTTCAACTTAAGGTATAGTCACATATGGCAAATATTCGGCGAAAAAGGCGTAACCACTAAATAGAATATATTTGAATTATTTTATTTATTTCAAAAACTTATTTTTTTTATGATAATATTTCATTTAATTTTATTTGATGCTATTTGTAATAAAAAAGTGTAAAAAAAACTTGTCAAAAGGTCAAAAAGAATACCGAAATTCTTAAAAATTGGAGCAAAAAAAATCAAAAAAGGTATTTTTTACAATTTTACTCCTAGGGTCCACATTTCCTTCGGGGCTGGGAAATACTTTGGGGATAAAAAGGGAATATGTTTTCAAAAGCTGCTTTCCGTTTTCTGATCCCAGCTTTGGAATTTTAGAACAATATGTCAAATTCCAAAGGGCCTGAAGGGCGTTTTATACTAAAATGTTGTCCGTAAAGATAACTTACAGAAAAACATAAACTGTTGTATGTTCTTAAATAAATTTTTTTAAATAATAAAGAGTTTGTATATTATTGGTTGTCTAACTAAAAAATCTCCATTCGCTTTAAAAGTACGCCGTATATTTTTCAAAAAGCGGACCAAGGTATGACCAAATTTTTAAATTTCAATTTTCAAATGACTATAACTCGGAAATTATAAGTGATAAATAGCACACGCAAGCATGACTTTTCAAGATATAACCGAGAACTTTCCAAAAATAAAAGTGTCTTTGTGATCGGATGGGAAACAAAAAAGGCATGTGTTTAAAATTGTTACATATTGAAGGTACCCTACTTTGAGACCCCTGGAAAATTTTAATTTTTAAAATTTTTATTTTTAGTCAAAATCCAAAATGTGAAAAAGAAATTTGGGATTTGTTATTAAAAATCCTACAATTCCCAAAAAAACTTTTCAGAAATCCCAAAAATGGTATTTTATAGATTTTTGACTCTGTTGACCGTACCGAGGGCTGGGCTATAAATTCCCCAAGCTAAATATTTAAGAACATATTGGAACATAGAAAAAAGTTTTAATCTGACATTATTTTAACTAAAAATTTTCCAATAAAGCAAAGTTAGCGCTTTACTTTTTTAAATTTTTACCAGTATTTACCGACATTTAATTTCATTTAAAATCTTTACTTTCTATACTAAGAGCACGAACTAGTCTACCTTGTATCTCCCTAGGTCCTATCGTGTTTACGACAGACGGACGGATATGGCTACATTGTCATACAATTTAATAAGGACCTAAAATATATATAAATATGTTTGTGTTACAACCGGAATGATAAAATCAATGTACCTCCACATTTTTTTTTTTCATTTTGTACAGGGACTTTTTTATTATTCTGCCAAAACATGACTGTATGAACGAATGTATTTGAGTGTTTTGTGTCGGTTTTATTTAATGTTTGAAACCTGTTGGTATTACAATGACAACTGAAGTGTTTACTTGAGTTCTGTTGTTGTTCATTTCCTTTTATTAGACAGCATCATAGAAGCAGATAGATTTTCAAAACACTTACAGACATATCTATACACAGATGCATAGAATGTAACTACTTATATATCGTTGGCTAAAAAGGAGAACCACTTTACTATCAAATGTTTAAAATCAAATTATTAACTTATTGTGGCTCATTAAATCAAGAGCTAAAAACATCTTAACAAAAATATCTCATGTTAAAATCGATTCAGTAGAATAGCTTACAAATGTATGTGATTTAATGAAGGCTTTTACTTCAATGGGAACTATTTATGTGCAGCTATGCGGTTTTGCATTTAAGTCAACGATATGTACATACAGTGTCGTTCAAAACACATCCGACAAAAATTGCTACTAAGTATACAAGTACTATTTCTATAGGAAAAACAAATATACTTGTTTTTTAAAACAAAAACTATATGATACAACAAGTTTCAATCCTGAAAACAGAAAATGATAAATATTTGTGTACTAAAAAATATAGAAAATTAATAAAACCATAAATACATAGCAGGACAATTTCTTGACCACACATGTATTAGTCTCGTGTGGACAGGGACACAAAATTGACAGAATGTGACCAAACAAGACAAATTAATGTGCGCTCACAAAGTTGTTCGCTGAGTGAACAAATTGATGGCTAGTCAAGACGGACGACAAAACATATTGGATGAATCTGGTTATGTATGAAAAAGAAAATATAAAATTACCGTTACAATTGTTCAATAAAAATTTTATATGAACAATATTCTTTTCACACTTATACCAAATTCTGTTGAAACTATTCATCGAGGCAATCGACCAAAATGCATATAGACTTATGTGTACGGACTGTACAAAGATAAGCAGCTTCAGCTGGGCTCAAAAGCTATAGAGCTGCGAAGAAAAATCGTAAAGCTTGCTTTAAATTTTAAACTGAATTTTGTGTATTATGATGGAATAAAAAGAGTTCGAAAACCTGTCAACTACAAACAAAATCAAAAATACTGCACAGTGGGGCAGAATCAAAATATTTTGGAAATAAATCTGGCAATTCTAAACGGTCAGGATAAAATTTGACGACAACATAGCCAAGGAGTATTTGAGTTAAAGCTATTAACATGCTCCAGGCCGGCGCTATTGGTTCTGAATTCGACATGTAAAATTAACATTTTTTTTTGTTTCCCATCCGATTTCAAAGATTTTTATATTTTGCTTGCGTGTGCTATTTATATCTTATAATTTCCGAGTAATAGGCATTTCAAAATTGACATTTTTATAATTTTAATACACCAATCATATACAAAATATTTCAGAGCAATATCTATTATGGATCCAAAATCAAACGATTTTCAATTCAAACATTAAAAAAAAATTTTGGATTTTTGCTGTTTTTTGGGCGAAAAGGTGACTTAAATATTTTTTTATTAAAAAAATCTTTCTTTAAGAACATATAAAAATTTTAGGTTTTTCTGTAAGGTATCTTTACGGAGAACATTTTGGTATAAAAATTTACCTATTTTTTTTAATCAAAATTGATGTGTTCTCTATTTATTCTCAGAGTATTTGCCTAGGCCCATAGGAAATGTGGGCCCTATGGGCAAAATTGTATAAAATACAATTTTGGTATTTTCGTTCCAATTTTTAAGAATTTCGGGATTTCCTTTGACCTTTTGACAAGTTTTTGTACACTTTGTTATTTAGAATGTCAGATTTAAAAAACGCTGAATAAATAAAGATTTTATTACATATTTAATGAGTTTCTAAAACTAAAATTTGTATCAAAATTTTAATAGGATTGCAAATATTTAGTAGGAACAATTTGATTCACATTTATTCCAATTAATAAATAAAGATTTGATTACATATACTAATCTTTGAAATCGGATGGAAAACATAAAAATGGCACGTGTTTAAAAATTTTAAAGACAAATTAAAAAAGGGCCCATTTTGAAAAAAAAAATTTTAGATTTTGCAAAAAAAAAATTGTATGTCTTGAGTTACAAAACATTTTTTTGATAGATATCCCACTCAGCGACAAAAAAAGCTGTTAACGGAAAAAACCTAAGCTTTCTTCTAATTGAAAAAAAAATTAAAAAAGGGTCCATTTTGGAAATAAAGTCAACAAAGTTTTTGATTTTGCAAAAATGTCAAAATTTTATGTTTTGAGTTACAAAACAAGTTAAGCGACTAAAAAGATCTTCAAGGAAATGACCTAATCTTTCTTTTGAGAAAAAAAAGAAAAGGCGCATTTTGAAAAAAAAAATTCAAACATTTTTTATTTAATTTTTTGGAAAGATTGAAGAAATAGCTATGTATAATATTTGGGACTCACTTTGCTAAGAACAATATGTAATAAGTTACATGGATGAGCAAAAACACCTGTTTGGCAAAAATGTCCTCTAACTCAGAGAGTTCTCGACCGATCTTGTTGGAAAATTGTATCTGAATTACTATCCAATAGAACTACCTTGGAGCAAATTTTATCCCGATCGGAAGATATGGATTTCAAAAGTTGGTTCACTTGACATGCTTGATATGATTAAAATATGTGCGACAGTTTTAACAAATTGCGGTTATGCAACAAAATATTGGTATGTGTTATATAATCAAATATGTTGTGTAGAATGATTTTTTATCTTTTTGTTAAATCATTAAATAATATCATACGAAATACTGAAATTAAATTTCGCTGATAATAATTCTGAGGATGTATTATTATTTTATAGTTAATTTATTGTCTCTAAAAACTTTACTTTCTTTGGAACTTTGTTAAATATATTTTGACCGATACTGTATATGCAAATATCTCACAAATTCACACAAGTATAAATAAATGAGTGTGTGTGTGCGTAAGTGTAGGTGTGAAATACATACATATGTATGTATACATGTAGATTTATTTAACAAAATACTATTGTTGCAACCATGAATTTCCTTCCATAATTGCATTGAATGTCGTAACGGAAAATCGTTGCACATGTTAAATAAACATTTTTGTTTTTATTGTTGTAGTTTTTTTTTTTTTGTAAAATCATAAGGAAACTGAATACATTAGGAAAATGAATTGTGTAAACTGAAATGTGGCAAAAACTACAACAAAGTGTACAAATGATATATGCTATTGTACTTAAAACAACTTTGCCATTTCAAAAAGAAATTTGAAAGGGTAGAAAACTTTTAGTGTGGTCGTACTCCTTTTACCTTAAACTTTTTATAAACGTATGAAATACCTACACCACCGCTGAATATACTAAGGTATTTATTTGCTTAGGAATGGTCCATTTTCGATCAAGTAGTTTGTTGTAAACATTAGGACGATAGAAAAATCATAAACATTTTCCTGTGCATTTGGAAAATACATAACAAAAAATGTGAATAACATTCGTAACTAAATGATAATTATATCGATTACAATATATACAATTATTCGTGTATTTATTTAGATGTCTAACACTAACCTTAAAGTATACCGATCGACTTAGAATCACTTTCTGAGTCGATTAAACGATGTCCGTCCGTCCGTCCGTCTGGTTGGCTGGCTGTCCATGTAAACCTTGTGCGCAGAGTACAGGTCGCAATTTTGAAGACATTTCAATCCAATTTGGTACATATTATTTTTTCGGCCCAAGGACAAAGCCTGTTGAAACTGGCTGAAATCGGTCTATTATTTCACCTAGACCCCATACAAATGTCCTTCCGAAATTTTACTTTATCGGTCATAAATGTTTAATTTATAAATGTATCTCCACAAATTGTATCTCCAAATAAGTTTTATATATACAACATTTATGTCACCAAATTTTGTTACGATCGGTCCATAATTAGTCATAGCTCCCATATAGACCCGCTTCCGAAAATCACTTTAAGGTGCATAAATCCCTTAAAAATTTTGGTATACACACAAAATTCAACATAGTTAACTTTAATATCGACATAAATCACACGACCTAATTTCATGGTGATCGGTCCATAATTGATCATAGCCCCCATATAAGGCCCACTTCCGAAAATCACTCAAAAATATAAATTATTGAAATTTTAAAAGAAATTTTTTTTTTGCTCTTTTACTTAGTGTAGGGTATTATATGGTCGGGCTTGACCGATCATACTTTACTTGTTTTTACTTAACAATAATTTTTAGAATCTTAATTCGATTGGAACAGTTCTCAGCTGGTGTTCTACTACAAGTGTTAGGTTTACATACTTGAAAGTAAAAAAGTCTTTTAAGTTCAAGTTTCAGACAAATTTGGGAAGAAGAGAAAAAACCCATAAACAAGCCATTGAAAAAATTGGCGGATAATATGGTATACCATATGTTCTGTTAATATTGTATACTAAACCACATAACCGATGAATAGTGTTTTAATTTGTAAATGATTTGCGTTTTATTTAAATCGTCTTCAATGGATGAGGTTAAAGTTGGCGGCTGACCAAGCTTACCAGAAGCTCCTCAATACATTCTTCGCTTCGTAGGAGACATTGAATGACTGATGCGAAAGTAATGTCCATCTCGTTGTTTCTAATAGCTCAGATAGCTTTCTTCAATTCTTCCACTGCCCATTTTCTTACTTCACCATTCTTTGGAATATTATTTGTTTGAAATTCTTTAGCTATACCACATTAGCCGACCAAGTGGTTTATTGAAATTATTATAAAATTAAACATATACACTAAATATGCTATATTGTTGCATGAGTTCTTCAATAGCAAAATATTCCAATTTGACTTTAAAATTAAATTAATGACGTTTAAAACACGTGATTTTAGAAAAAAATTAATTTTTAACAGATCACAAAAAAAGTCCACCACAAGATCACACTGATTTTTTACAACTGACTATTTTCATGACCTGCAAAAATGAAGCACACTCAAGCAATGTTAATTGTGTCAGATCATAAAACTCTTAAGCTTGGTACCGTTACTCCTATGATCTTGGTTTTAGAGATAAGTAGCTATACCACATTACCCGCCTAAACCATATTATGATACCCGCAAATCAAATTTTTGAAATTAACTCTAATCTACATACATACATATGTATATGAAAGAATATGCTCTTAGAACACAATTCTGATTGAGACAGAATGATTAACTCAATATTACAAGATCCGGACATTCATCTTTGATAAGCAAATATGACTTAGAGAACACAAAACCTTATTCCATAAATTGGGATAGTTAAGTAGAGTACTACAATCATTCTGGCAATAGATAACAGGAAGTTCTTGAATCATAATATTGAAGCTATTGAAGTATTTACAGTCAGTTCAATGGAAGGAAAACGCACGAAAAGTGGAGTTTTCTGTCACGTATTGAAACAAGCTGTATATTAGGGTATTCATTCGTGTAATGATCGTTCGATTATTCGAATAATTTCATAGGAATAATTATTCGAATTATTTAAAAATAACCATTTTATAAAAAGTTATCACTATTCATTTTTTAATAATACATACGATTTTACACTAAATCGTTAATATATCCAAATATGACAATTACTGTCTAAAAGGGATTCATTGACTACTTGCTTATCTGCTGGGTACTCACACGCCTTTGTCCGTGACTGACCACATCAAGATGTAAAATGCAAATAAAATATACCAGAAGTACAAATTTATTGTATTTTTTCGATTTAATTTTTGGGGGTAACCCCATTTACTCAATCTCTGGTTATCGTATTCGTAACGATACACTTCCAATTAAGATATTTTTTATAAGAACTGTCAGTATATCGCCACGATAAAAAATAACCAGAGATTGAGAAAATGGCGGTTATTGTTTTAGATTTCTGTTTTAAAATCAAACAGAGATATTCAAAAAACATTGTTAGAACTAGAACAATTATTGTCCAATTCATAAACAGTTTTGTATTAATGTATGTTGTATAATTGTTTAAATGCTTATATATTTGAGAAAAACTCAAACAAATTCGTTTATAATCTGTATCCTATTTTATTTATTAAAATCAACTAACACATTTATTTTAATTGTGTAAAATCTACTCATAAAACTTTAACAAAACAAAAATGTAAATAAAATAGGAATATTTGTTAGTGACTTGAAATTTCAAGTGGGCGTCGCACTTCCCATACAAAGTAAATAGTTATTATCTGGTGAACTATAACTGTGAAAGCCGTAAAACTTCGCAAAATTTACTTCGGTAGAATTGTGCGCATCTTGGCTAAAAATGGGCGTGACATATCGACCCCTTTGCGCGAAATTATCGTATGTTACAAAAACCAAATTTTACAGGAGGGCGTTATTATTATTATTAAATTTCTTTGCATCGGCTGGTATCAACAACACCAAATTTTAAATTCGATACAATAATCGATTTAGTAAATTAAATTTCACATACGATAAAATTAACTTAGTAATATTTCCATAAATATAGCGAATATCGTTATATTTTACTATGAAAAAATTTAACATTCGATAATTTCTCGCAAAGTGGTCGATATACAAAGTAGTTATTTTCGAATATCTGGAGAACTATCACTGTGAAATTCTTCGAACTTTATACGAGCCAATTTCTTATTTAACCAAAATTGGGACTGATCGGAATAGGGGACCTTCCATAGAAAGTAAATAGTTATTTTCAAATATCTGGAGTACTATAATTGCGAAATTCCGCAAACTTTATATGAATCAATTTCATATCACGGCATGAAGTTTAACCAAATATGGGAAGGATCGGAACAGAGGGTGAGTCACCTACCACACAAAGTAAAAAAAATATCTTCAGAACTATAATTGCGATATTCCTCAAAATTTGTCCGAATAGCTTGGCTGAAAATGGTCGGGATTGGATTAGTGGGCGTGGCACCTCCCATACAAAGTATATAGTTAATTTCGAATATCTGGAGTATATATAATTGTAATGTATGAATCAAATTCTTATCACTGTACGGAGTTTAGCTAAAAATGGTCTGGTGTGGTACTTTCCATACAAACTACATAGTCAATTTTGAATATCTGGATAATTAAAATTGCGAGATTCTTCAAACTTTACCTGAAAATTTATTTTTTAAAATTTTTCCTAATTTGTTTCAAAATGAGCGGGTTAATATTAGTGTAACCTCCTTAATTTTAAATTTATATTTTTAATCACTTTCATCAGCTTCTATTAAAACTTTATTTGAAGTAATAAGTTCAACAAACTCAGCACATCTTAAGCTGAAATTGAAATGGACCAACAACTAAGCTATAACTAAAGGTACAAGTATCCTAGAGCGATCGTGCCATTTATTTTTCATGAATGTTAAAAAATGTTTACAGTTCAAACATATTTTGATATATAATTGAATGAGTTTTTTTCGGAACTTATGGAAGTTAATGCACTAAGTATATTGTTAAATAGTGATATTCAGTTTTGAGAAAATACTATATTTCAGAAAATAATGCATCCTTGTCTATAGGTATTTCCAATTTTTTTATATTTTTTGTGGTAATTAATGAAAAAGTTATGTTTTTTTGTCCCGGTTATGTTTGGCGTCCCGTTCAGAGCATCACCGGAACACGGGACATTCGACTCTAAATCTGGTCTATCCCGACGAAAACTGGACGGTTGTCAAGTCTAATTTGAAACCGAATCAACTAGATTTAGTGAGAGTACCTCAATTTCTCTATTAAATAAAACATGTTAATTTTTTCTAAATGTTCTAGAAAAACAGGTAGGAGGTACATATGTTATTTTTTCTGCACTTTCTAACATAAGTTCCGACATTTTCATGTCTTTTAGGAAAATTTTCCAAAAATATTTGCTGTAAAATATTAATTTATAGACAATTGAATTTTAGCATAATTTTAAACGATTCAAACTTTTAAATTAACATTTCCTATTCGCTTAAGGTAAAAGGTACTAAAAACGCTCATATACATTTAGTTACCAATTCGGTTCCCAAAATAAGTGCCATAGTACCATTGGTTTCAATTATGGTTTACATTTGTCTTGTATAAGTAGATAAGAAAACAAACTAAAACTGAAACAAAAATAAATATGTAAAAGTTTCTTAAGAACTTTGTCATTTATTGCGTATTGCGGTGGCTCAAGTAACAACACAAGTAGGAGTGCGTACGAGCAGAAGAGTGAAAGAGTAAAAAGAACAAAAAAATATATATTTTATTTTATTGATTTTATATACATTTTCAATGATATGACATCTTTCTATCCAGCCAGTGTTATCAATGTTTGTATGTATGTTTATATCTCTCTATAATGATATTTATATGTATGTGATTGAGAATGTAATGTTGTTACATGGTGTTGTTTGTTATTTTTTCGAACCCAACCTTCCTGTCATTCATTTATCCTGTAGGTTGTCTTTATGTTACGTTTTCTGTTTGTTGTTGTTTATATTACGTTTACTTTCTTACCCACCTTTTGAATAATATTTCTCTCTATACATTTATGCATAAATACATATGGATATATATATATGGGCATTTTCATGGTTCACATACGTGACAGTCGCATACATCAATGAGACAAAAATTTGGGAAATTTGTAACTTTTATTTTATTTCTTTTTGTGTAGAACGTAAGTATTTGGAACTGCATGGTACTAAAATATAAACAAAACTCTGCGAATTGGACCTGACTTTGTTGATAAATCCTTTTTTTAATATTATTTAAACAATCATTGTTTTTTTTAAAAATTTACACAATTGTTCAATTTGTTTTGATTTTCTTTTACAGTTTAAAACGTTAAATTACAAAATTTTGAAGGATGTAGGTGTAATGATATTTGCCGTCACAAACGTGACATTGGAATGTCAATGAAAACAAATTTACTGTTTACTGATCTTTATTTAAAGAGAATTATTGTTGTAATTATTAATTCACCCTTAAAGTAATAAATATTTAACTGAAATTGTTATTAAAAATATAAAAATACATGACGTTAACATGATCTTAACTTTGCAGTTTGTTTGATCACCAAGGAGACGAATATAAAATATGAACCACTTAGTTTAATAAAATTGAAGTATTTTTCTTTAATAATATAAGTCAAAGGATATTTTTGTTAATTTTTAATTTTTCGGTCATGTTTGACTTTTCTGTGGAAATGCCCATATATAATTTCAAACATAAATACATACATATGATTATTATTTTGTGTTAGTATGGCTATAAGAGGGTGACTCTAAAAAAAACTTTTTGATATTTCCAACTAAAATGAAAGTTTACTTAATTTTAAGATGCCATTTAAAATTGTCTGTACTTGTTAAGGACAAACATTTTCTTATATGTCTTTCTGATTTATCATATATTTATTCCAAAGCAACCACCATGTATGTAATTCAGGTTTCATAACTCTTATGATGGAAATTTTCAAACAAATAACCGTTAGATAAACCAAACAAATTTATATTAAAATTTCTTTAAAATTCGAAATGAATTTCGATAATTTTTAATACCATTATTTTATTTTACTGTTCATTGTTAGACCAATCTGTAGTCATATCGAAAATGTAATTATATCTCTATTTAAGAATTGGGATCTTTACTAACATTATTTCACAAAGTTAATTTACTTATTAGGGTAATTCCATTTTATTTCGAAATCAATTTATCAATATGATAAAAAAAAGCTACGTAAAATTAAAATTACGTTACGCGAAATATTTTAGGAAAATATTTTAGTTAAAGATAATTTTTGAATATCATAAACCATTTTCTAGTCATAGCCAATTTTTGCTCCTTTGCAATGTATTTTTCTATCCTTAATATATTGAATATTAATAAAGCATGTTTCGTCGTTATTTTCTCAGTGATTTTATAATCACTTTCGTCTCAAAATCTCTTTCTAGACCAGGGGTTCTCACAATATTTTAACGGCAAGTATGAATAAAATAAAAAACACAATCTAAATTGAGACACTACAAATTGATATTGAGAGAATAAAATTAATATTGAGGAAATATAAATTGAAATTAATATTGAACAAGTAAGAGTGATATATTAGGCTGTGTCGAATCTTATATACACTTTACCAAAGTATGCTTGAAGACAAATATTAAAAACAAATTTTTAATGAAAAAAATGTTTGTAAAAAAATTTTGTTGCTTATATCTTAGCCATTTGTGAGCCTATTTTCTTGATTTTAAATAGCAACATAAATGGTATTGTATCTGATATATTAATATACATATATCAATCATGTAATCCGATTAATTTGTATCGATTAACCGATTAACCGAAATTCCTATTTTTTTGCACTTTAACATATTTTTTTGTATTTATTTTCCCGTTTCAATTTAAATACAAATTAAAATTACATATTTTTTCGAACATCCAAGAAAAATGTTTAGTGAGTCATATTTAATTTACATGTATTTGAAACTTTGTTTGTATTTGTATTTTGAAATGAGTCTTTTATCAGAACTTAACAAAACTATTAAAAGTATTCACAATCTAAAACAATCCCAAAAGGACTCGAATGGATTTTTGATGCTTTCGATTTCTCCAACATCTACAATCAGCAAGAGAGTTTTTTCCAAGTCAAGTTTTTTTAAATCTAAAGAAATAAATCATTTAAATTATATTCTTTTTTAAAAAAAAGATTATTTCAGAAGATCTCACTATAATCCTAAAACACTCATATGTGTGTTTTGGATCTCAAATACCATATTTGCTATTATTTTTTGGTGGAATTGTTGTTTTATTCGTGGTTGTATTTTCAATTTAATATTAAAATATAAATTATTCGGTTAATCGAATAATTTCAAATTAACCGATTATTAACCGAATGAATCTAAACCCCGATTGATTATTTGCTCGATTAACCAATTAAACCAGTAACCCGATTAATTGAATACCCTAATATATACACTTACCAGGCCTGCCAGATTTGCCGATTTATCGGCATTTTGCCGATTTTATACCTTAAAAATAGCAAAGTGCCGATTTCGCGATTTTTGTTCCAAAAATGCCGATTTTTTACCTAATTCTAAAAACTTGGTTACTTTATATATTTTGAATATTTTCGCAACTCTAAATACTTCAACAAAACTATTTGCAAAATATGTATGTTATTTTGTTAGATAGTAAAAAGGAAATAACAATTTTAAATCTTTAAATATGATTAATCTTCAATTTATTATTTAAGGAAAATATAAATATATGATGATTTTGAAATTAATTTACCAACGTTTTGAAAAACAGTTTGTGGACAAAAGCGTGGCGGTAAAACATCTGCATTCCCATTGTTAGAAAAATTTATTCAACAAATAATGATACTGCCACATTCTTCTGTGAATGTTAAACGTATTTTTAGTCAGGTCAATCTTAATAAAACTAAATGTCCATGTTCCCTTGTAACCGTACCTTTAGAAGGTGTTCTTTATTCTAAAGATTTTTTAAAATATAACAATTCAAATTGTTTTGATATAGATATTAAGAAAGATATTTTAAACTTGACAGACTCAAGCATGTATTCTTAAAAATTTAAAACCAATTTTCATTTCATCATTATTTTTACTTAAATATTTAACTAAAAAACTTGAACATATCTCATATAATTAAAGTATATATTTACTATATATGTATGTACATTACGCCGGGTCGAATTGTATGGACGATTAAAAAGTAAAAAAATCGTATAGCAGAAACACAATCTACGGAAAATTCTAACAATGTTTACTCAAGAAACCATAGGTCTAAAATAAAATCCTATCTTGCGCATTTCGTCTATTATCCAATAAAAATACATTAAAAAAAATAATACTGAAATATCATTGGATAAAAGACGAAATGTGTAAGATATGATTTGATTCTTGGGGAAAATTTCATAGAATTTTCCGTAGAATGCGTTTCTGCTATACGATTTTTTGTGAAAAAAATCACCCTAATGTACATATGTATGTATAAATAAAAATTTAAAATAATGAAAATTTAGACATAAAATTTTATCTTTGTATAACATAACATTAATATGTTGATTGCTGAATGGATTTCATTTGTTTTGATATATATTTTTTTTAATAAAAATGTTTGATTTCATACATTTATAACAAGTGTTTTTTTAATTGCCGATAATTTGCAGATTTTTTAAATCTATATGCCGATAAATGCCGATTTTTTTTGATAAAGTTGCCGATTTTCCTTCAAAATTATCTGGCACCCCTGACACTTACCACTCATGTTGAAGGGCATATATGACAATTAGATAGGTACCCTGCTAGCATTTAGAAGATTGTTTTTTCAAAAATCACCAAACTGAGTCCTTTTCGAGTACGCTTAAAAAATGATTCGAAAATGATGCCCATTAATGATTAAAAAGTGATTTATTTCAAAAACAAAATATACATCAATAATAAATAGATCATTTAGGTATTCTAAATATGATTGTTTACAAATTTATTTTGTAATTATATTTCACGCAGTTGGAAGATCAATAATTGTTTCATGTACTATTGTTTTTAATTGTAACAGACTTAAAAATAACTCAGAAAGGATACAAAAATTACTAAAATATGATTCGAAAATGACTCCAAAATTAACAGCAATTCGACCCAAAACTTACTCAAAAATTATAAAAAAATGAGTGGAAACTTATCAGAAGAGGGACTCATAAAATATTCATTTAGACGAGTCGCGGATAGGGTACCAATTTCTCCCGACGAAACTATCATTTAGGATCATAAAATGAGCGCATATTCGAGCTTTTTAATCGAGCTGAAGTATTAAAAATTACTCGAATTTGAGGGTATAAATCCTAATGTGCTGTTTTTCTATAGCGAACGAATACTTTGAGTGGAAATTTAACATGTGTTTTGTTATTGTAACAAAAACAAAATACATTTAAAGTTACAAACTAAAATATAATTTGTCAAGCTAAAAAATATATTTTAATTTAAAAACAAGTTTTAATTAATGTTTGGTTTTGCTACCAATGATTTTTGATCAAAATTGTTATTTCAAAAACAATTTTAATAGAAACATTATGTAGAAAATAACCCGGATTTTGCATTTTATTGACACTTTCGTAATTACTGTTCTTGATATTTTGGTTGGCGTTTTCTTACACAAAAACTACGCGTAAAACAAATTTAAGAAAAGATTTGAAAAAGTTGTGTTTAATGAAGATATACTACTGGTTTATAGATTGTTAAATTCACTGAAGAGTCATTTCATTTGATTTTAATTACTAGCATAACCCAGTGTACTTCGCTACCCCTACCCTAGTAAAATTAAAAAATATGAATGATTTCTGATACAACCTAACTACGTACAATGGAACGAAAATAACACATGCAAAATATAACTAACTAATTTGGTATGGGAGAAACAAATCCACTGTTCTGATCCCACCCATTTTTAAATCTTTTGTGTAAAAAAATAACTCATATCAAGCTTTACTTTAACTTTCCTTTCATCACGCTTAGCTAAACTTTCGTACAGGGATCAGGAATAAATTCGTTTTCAGCTAACCTCCGTAGAATGGTAATAAATTGATTGATACAGAGTTTAGATATTTTTAGAATTATAGTTCTCGAGATATTCAAAATTAATTATTTACATTGTGCACAACTACTACTGCAATCCCGACCATTTTCAGACAATCTCTGTAAAATGGTAAGAGAGCTATGCGGACAAAGTTTGAATAACCTTGCAATTATTACTTTGTATGGAAGGTGACTCACCTCCTTTTCCGACCCCTCCCATTTTGGTTCCCCAGATGTTCGAAATCAATATTTACTCTGTATGGGAGGTGCTACGCCCTCTAATCTAATTCCGTCTATATTCAGCTAAACTCCGCACAGTAATAACAAATTAATTCGTAAAAAGTTTAAACACTTTTACAATTATAGTTCTACAGATATTCAAAATTTATTATTTACTTTGTATAGGGCCACGCCCACTATTCCAATCCCGAACAATTTCAGCGAAACTATGCAAAATTATAAATGAGCCATTTAGACTAAGTTTAAAGAATCTTGCAATTATAGTTCACAAAATATTTAGAAATAACTATTTAGTTTGTATGGGAGGTGACTCACCATTTGTTCCGACCCGTCCCATTTTTTATTAAACTTCATGCCGTGATAAGAAATTGATTCGTATGAAGTTTGAAAACCGTCACAATTATAGTTCTGCACATTTATAAAATAAATATTTACTTATGTACAATCCCAATAAGCATTTTTACTGGAATTCAAGTTGAAAGCAAGTGTAATTCAAGCCTTGAATTATAGTCAAGCAATTGAATTACAGTTGTATTACACTTTATTTCAATAGCATTATCCAGTAAAAAGGAAACATAAATTTAAGCCATATGTTTTTTGTTTGAAAAATAAATAAATTTTCAAATATTTTTCATGTCTTAAGTATAATTACATTTGCATTCAAGTCAAATTCCAACAAAATGTTCAAGTGCTTGAATTTTTGGGGCTTTGGTGTTTACTGGGAATTACATATTTACCCCCATATGTATAAACAGTTTTTAAATTTGTCAAAGGGTTATAAAACAAATTTTGAATGGAAATTTTGTTTATGCATATGGGAGTTAGAAAACAAAAAAAAAACACCTTCAAAATATAGGTTTTTAAGTGACTTTGAATTACTAAAGTCTTCTTCTTTGTTTTCTATAACAACTCTCACTTAAAACAGAGCGAACTCAATACTGTTTAATTGTTTCTCTTATTTATTTATAACAACAAATTGGACAAACACGCATTGTTTTGTTTACATTTTAGCTTAAGGTTCACATGTACACGTTTTTGCATATGTATTAGTAACATCTTTAAACGCTTATAACTCCTAAAAAACTGAACCGATTTCAATAAAATATAATATCTGCACTTCTGTGAAGAAATCCCTTTAAAATGGTATATTTTTTACCCTAATTGAATGTATAATGAGAGCGTAAAAGGGATCTAAAGAAATCGACTTCCCTATTAATATTATGATTATGAAATCCGTTTCAGGACGTATAGTTGTGGTTTTTTATTTGCGAAAATGTATATTCTGATTCAGCACACCAATGGTTTACCCTGGGACAGAAAATGTGAACAATGATATATTATATTTTTAAATTATTATTTATTTTAGAGCCACCCTAATGTGCATTTGTTCACAAGTATAATTTTACACATTCACAACGAAATATACTGAACGGCACCGAAGTTGCCCATCTTTTCTACCTTATCACTCATAACTCTTCACCAATTAATATTTAATATTATGAATATACAATAACTAGAGTAAATACATACAACAGCAATTGTTGGCTTCCCAGAAATACATTTTCCATTAGATGTCTTCTCATATCACAATACAATGTTGGTGATTCTACATATTGTCCCCTATAGTCGTTGTTTTTTTTAAGTTAAAGTAATATTCCTCTTTTATTGTATTCTTTCTCGTAATTACGCCCTACATAGAGATCTGACAAAAGATTGTCATGGATAAATGGTTTTAATGAAATTGACACATGTGGGCGAAAATTCTTTCTGCTTTAAGAACACATATAGTATGTTTTTGTAGTAGATACATTTTTATGTATATTAAATGATTAAATCATTCTTATTATCATCTACTGTGTTCCGACAATTGTTAAACAAGGTTAATTTCTTACATATTACATATTGAAGTAATAAAAAACTACATACCAAGGGACCATAGTCAATAACCTCTATCTGAGATTTTCATGAAAATAAGTTTTTGAATATAATTCAGCAAACAAGCACACAGCTTCTTCTGTTGCATAAATTTAATAGAAAAATATATTTTTTTAACTTTATTAATTTTTTTGGAATTTCTTTATCCTGAAAATTCTGAATGCAAATAAATAATTAAATAAATAATTACTTATTCATTCTATTTTGGATAATTTCTACTTGCGAAATATGATTTCTTACTAATTTGGACATACACGCAGAGAAAAAATATAGTTGGGCATGGTTACTGTAACCATTTCAATATTGTTACAAGTTTTTTAACTATATTATGGGCACAGTAACCATTTACATGATTGTGGTAACCATAATATGGTTAATTTACGATTCACATGATTGTAGCAACCATATATATGGTTACAGTAAACAAATATATGTTTGTGACAACCATTCATATGATAATTTTTTTTCGATATATCTAAAATCGCAGGACGACTGGACCGATTTAACTAATTTCTTTTAATGTTCGCAATACAGCTTTTACATAAATAACTTGGACAATAAGCGTTTAATAAAGAAAAGGAGCTCGATCTGTGATCATTCATATTTCTGACAAAAAATTTATTTTTTATATAAAAACTCACAATATCTAAAATATTTTTACCCTTTTCAAACCGCTTCCTTTTCAAACCGCAAAATATACATAAGACATTTATCAACACAGATAAAAGTTTCAACTTAAATAGAATGAATTGATTTCAATTCATAAAATTTATAAATAATTTCTTAAATAGTTTAACTTTTTAATATTTTTTGTTTTCATACAAAATCTATGTAGGAGGCTTGAAAAAAAATATTTCAATTTTCATTTACATACAGTCAAGGAAAAAAGTCTAAATACACCCTACGATTTTGAAGTTTTAGAGAATTAGTGGCGATAATTAAAAAAGATGTTATAGCAATGTTTAAGGTATTTAATATTAAGACTATTTGAAGTAAAAAAGAATGTGAAAAAAATGTAACATAGAAATTATTGGGAAAAAACATAATAATTAGCGGGAAAAAAGTCTACATACAATGTAGTATCTTCTAACATCAAATATAATATTTAAAACAAAGAAAATGAAATAACAGTTAATTTTGTTGATTTATTTAAATTTACAAACATTACAATTGTTAAAGTGATAATTAAAGATTTTTTTGAATTTTTATCCTTGCAAATGACAAATTGAAAAGAGATTCATATTCCAGTTCGGAATATGACAAATTTAAGTCGACAACAAAATTAAGTCGGCTACTGTACATACGATCATAATACATTATAATAACACCAATAGAACCGAAAATAAGCCAAGATCCGGCAGACCTAAGAAGCTTTCGAGACGTGATGTTACCAATATTTTGAAATTAGTGAACCAGGATTCGAAAATAAGCGCCCCAAAATTGGCGGAACAGATCGAAAAATGTTCCAATAACATTGTTACTCCACGAAAAATTATAAACATTTTACATGACAATTGATTTAATAGCAGAACATAACGCAAAAAACCACTCATTTCAGCGAAGAAACGTAAACTTTGGCTTGAGTTTGATAAAGCTCATATGGACAAGGGTATGGATTTTTGGAATCGTGTTATATTTGCCGACTAAAGTAAGTATAATATTTTCGTAAGTGATGTCCGATCCAAAGTTTGGAGAAAACCAAACACTGCTCTTGATCCAAAGAATATTGTACCTATAGTCAAATATGGTGGAGGCAAAGTTATGGTTTGGGGTGCCATGGCGTCATCTGGAGTGGTTCGTTTGGTTTCTGTCGAGCGTAGCATGGAGCGCTATCAATATAAAAACATATTGGAACAAAATATTAAGGCATTTGTTGATAGTTTTGGCCTGGGAAATCAATGGATTTTGCAGAAAGATACCGATCCTAAGCATACTGCGCACATTGTTCGAGACTGGCGTATTATGCCCCTAGACAACTATATTCACCACCCCAGTCACCAGACTTAAACACAATAGAGCACATATGGGCGTTTTGTAAAAATTTGTGCGAAAATATGACATCAGTAGCCTTGAAACATTAAAAACCGCTCTTATTCGAGCATAAGCCGAAAAACACCCTCTATTACAGAGAATTTGGTGAAATTAATGCACCGTCGTCTTATTGATGCCCAAGGTGTATCAACCAAATATAAAGAGTTAATTTTTTTTTTAATTTTATATAAAATTTTGAAATAATATTTATTTTTTGGTTGCTGTATGTAGACTTTTTTCCTATGAATTTTTAATGTTTTTGTTATTATGGTTTATATTATGTAAATTTTTTAATTTTTTATTTTATAAATAAAGTTATTTATTAATGCCTTAAATACTGACATAAACATTTTTTTCATTTTCCTCACGAACTCTCTAAAACCCCTAAATCATAGGGTGTATGTAGACTTTTTTCCTTCACTGTATATGTATTTTTATGTTATTCAAAAATGTTTGAAATTTTCCTTGGAAAATTTATTATTTTTTTTAGAAAATGAGAAAATATGCGCGAAATGTACTAAATTTTTTGAAGAAGATAAAATGCTCTAATCTAAATGAATGTTTAATGATATTTTTTACATTTTAGACTTTTAGATACATCTTGAAAGATTGGCCAATATAGGACTATTATACAAAAATATGTATCTTACCTAAATCATTAGCTTGCATTAGCTAATGATTTAGGTTGTAATGAAATTTTTTATAAAATATCAGCACAATTGTGTAAAAAAAGCTAAAATTTCCTTCATGTACAATTTTATAATATTTATAAACAAAGAATAATAACAAGAAGTGAAACGCTGTCAAAAAAAACCTAAGTCGGTTGTCAAAAAAACCTAACTATAAGAATGTATTGGTATCATTTTATTTATATGTATTGGTTTTCAAACCACTTTCACCACACTCCTCAAACACACAGAGTAAAAAAGCGACCTCAAAAAATTATAACAAAATTTTATTACAATTAAATTTAAAAATTCAAACAATTCTCAAATTATTTGAATTATATTTGATCTGTAAAGGTTTTATAAATAGATTTTTCCGCTTTTTATTCCATAATTTCTGCAAAAATTAAGTTTATTTGAATTTTTTTATTAATTTCCAATACGAAATTTTACAAATGTATTGTTTTTAGTTTTTATTTCAACCCTCAAAAAATTTATGTCAAAAAAAATTAAAAAAATATTTTTTTCGTTTGTGCAAAATATACACGTCTCGGTTATTTAAATGGTTTAAATGTGTGGAAAAAAATAATAAAAATATTATGTGATGGTGAAAGTGTGTGTTATAATTGCAATTTTGTGCAATTTTCAAGAAAAAGTTTTGAAGTTAAATCTCTCTCTCAATTGTCTTGAATTCACACACTACTTGTATGTGAGAAGAGGGAGAAGTTGTTGTTGTAGAAAAAATGAGAGGCTTCCCTTCTTGTTATTCTTTGTTTATAAACATGTTCTTATTCTGAATAAAAAAAGTTTGGGAAAAAAGTCAAGTTCGATTAATAATATTTATTAAAAAATTCATTCCAAATTTGAATTTCTTTTTTCTGTGCATGAATACAATAGTCATAGAGAATAGACATAGAGCGGAAACTCTCCTGTCAAAGACCTAACTCAGTTGTCAAAAACCTAAGTGGTGAGAATGTATTAGTAGAAAAAACTATGTGAAAACAAAAACAACACTCGTATGTGTGATTATTTTGAGTAATTTTTTTGTTTGAGTTTTTTCTAGTTTCCGCTCTATGTTCTCTATGACAATTATATATTATTATTATATTATTTCAATTCATTTATTAATAATTACTTAATTTTTTCATATTTTCCGTGTTTAATTAAAATCTACAAGTCTTAAACATAGTTGTCGAAAACCTAACCCCCATTTTCTCAATCTCTGGTTATTTTTTTATCGTGACAAACTGACAGTTCTCATACAAAAAAATATGTTAATTAGAGGTTTATCGAAAAACGATAACCAGATATTGAGAAAACCTATCTCTTGCAACAACAAAATACATGTAAGTCAATGTATTTTGTTTTTGTATCAGATCTATGATTTGTTGTATTTTTGTTTGACAAACGGAGTGTCTCGTCTCTATGTACATTTCTATTTTTATGATGTTCAAAATTGTTTGAAATTTTCGTTGGAAATTCTTTTATAGTTTTCAGCTACAAAATGAGAAAATATGCGCGAAATTGACTGCATTTTTTTAAACAGATGAAATGTTTTAATGTTAATAAATGTTTAATTATATTGTTCTTGCTTCATTTTTTTTAATTCTTCTTGAATGATGGGTCAGTCAGTATAAGGCATATTTACTAAACATATTTGAACTAAATAATTATGTACTGCAATTGTAATGCAATTGATTATAAAATCAAATTTATGTATGTAATAATTTCCGTCATGTACAATTTTATAATACTTATGGCATCACGATAAACACAGGCATATGTATGTATATGCATATGTATATGTAGTGTCTACAAAAAAGGATTTTATCTGTATATTTTTGGCCCGATTTGGCATTATGCCTCTATGGTTAAAATACCTTGAGTGGTACTCAAACAATAATGTCAATTTTGTACCACGGGAGACAAATCCACCCAACTGTCTAGAATTTTGGCCAGTGGAAAGGTATTGGGCTCTTGTTACTAAAATAATTAAAGAACACAGGAAATGTATACCAAGACATGTCTGATTTCATGCGTAATTGGACCACCTCATCCATAATGGTAACGAAAAAACTATAAAATCTTCAACGGGAGGATTTCGGGAAAAAGTGACTTTTAAATACCGAGTAATATGCCATTATTTTAATGTTTAATAAATTTTGTACAATATTTGAATAAATTTACGAATTTTTATATTTAAGTTTTATTTAACTTAATAAAAGTCTAAGTTTTAATGTATCCAATTTCCTATTTTACATTTGCTATAAACAATTTATATTACATACTTCTTATTAAATATCTTCTAAATAAATTAATGTTTAATTTTGCATTTAGATTTTTATTGCTTGTGACTACAGATCATAGAGAAATACACATAGAGCAGAAACTATAAAAAAACTGAACCAAAAAAATTACTCAAAATAATCAAACATACGAGTATTGCTTTTGTTTTCACTTAGTTTTTTTACTTAATACATTCCCACCACTACGGTTTTTGACAACTGGGTTAGGTCTTTGAAAGGGAGTTTCCGCTCTATATATATTTATTTATGCTACAAATATTCATACAGACCCATCAGCCTATTGTCTAATATATCAAAGCTATTTGAGAAGATACTTATGAACAAGTTGTACCCGATGTTAACTGAAAACAATTGTATTCCGAATCATCAATTTGGATTTAGAAGAAAACACAGTACTATCGAACAAACCCATAGACTTGTAAATATGGTGAGAAAAGCGTTTGAGGAAAAGAAATACTGTTCTGCACTCTTCATCGACATCTCTCAAGCGTTTGATAAGGTATGGCATGCTGGATTAATATACAAATTGAGTCAAAATTTACCGGCAAACACACATAAGCTGTTGGAAAGCTATTTAACTGGTCGAACATTTAAGGTTAAAGAGGGAAACTTTTTAAGTACTGCACAACCCATTGAAGCTGGAGTCCCCCAAGGCAGTATCCTGGGACCTTTTTTATATTTGATGTATTCGTCTGATATGCCAACTAACAATCGCACTCATACATCAACATTTGCTGATGATACTGCTATTCTAAGCATTCATGAAAACCCTCAAGAAGCGTCTCGTCACTTACAAAACCACATATTTGAATTAGAAAAATGGTTAAAACAATGGAAAATTAAAGTCAACGAGCAAAAATGTACACACATTACATTTACATTGCGTAGAGAATCATGCCCTCCTATTCATATCAATAACCAAACAATAATTCAACAATCGGAAGTGAAATACCTCGGAATACATCTCGATCGTCGCCTTACATGGAAAAGTCATATAGATGCAAAGTTGACTCAAATGAAATTGAAATCAATTCAAATTAATTGGCTTATTGGCAGAAACTCCACGCTTAGTTTAGATTGTAAACTTCTACTTTATAACATGATCATAAAACCGATATGGTGTTATGGCATACAGTTATGGGGCACGGCCTCAGCGTCAAATGTAGAAAAGATCCAAAGACGCCAAAACAAGTTTCTAAGAATGATCACAGTTGCCCCCTGGTATATCAAAAACACGAATATACACAAAGATCTAAACGTGCCCATTGTAAAAACTGAAATCTCGAAAAACGTACAAAAATATTTAAAAAAACTTGAAGTTCACCCAAACCCGCTGGCCCGCAACATATTAGATAACCGTGGCCACACTCGATTAAGAAGGAGGGACATAGCAGACCTAATCTAGAAGGAAGAATGCCAATTTAACCAAAACAACCATGAACACAAAATTTTTTCGTCCGGCACTGGCTGGACTAATTAAATAATAATATTAGATATAAGATTTGAACCACTTATTGTTAGTTCATTAAATAATGAAGATACAATAAATAAATGATGAAAAAAAAAAAAAAAAAAAAAAAAAAAAATATTCAAATATATATAAATTTAATAATGAAAGCCATTTGAATACAAAACAACAATATAATGTTCTTATCAAAAGGAATGTACAAACATATTTGTGTGGGAAAGGAAAATCATAAAGTTTTAAAAATAAAACTTTTTTTGGGTCTAATTTTGCCAAGAAACTTTGTTAATTTTAAATTATAAAAGTATTTGAGCCAATTAAATTCCTGATTTGATTTGTTTTTTGTTTTATTTCTTTTTGTTGTTTTCCTAAGTTCACATATCTTCTTTAATTTAACGAGGTTGTGTTTAACACCTGAGGCGTACCTCAGGTTGAGAGTACCTTTTACATTTTGTTGGTATCACCACAAGACCCACATTAATGGTCGCATTTTATTCACTCACAACCGCACGCACTCACTCACAAGAGAAAAACAATTTTCTTTTTAGCTTTTCAGTTTTATTCTTTAAATTATGTAAATTTATGCAAGGTCTTCAGCCGAGTTGTCTACAAGTCATGATTGCAGGCATAAATACAAAAAGACAATAGAAATAAACACCAGCAGAAATGGGTAAGCAGCAACAGCAGTAGTCGACATGGCAGCAGCTGTTGCTGTAACTAAATACATCAGTAGACGGACGCAACAGCGTCATTCATTCATGGGCACGTAGAGTAGATTTTTTTGTTTCAAACATACACACATCGATATTGACACTTGTGGAACTTTAGGGCAAATCACTTTTCAAGAAAAACTTTAAGGGATTTTTTGTAAATAGCAATGTGTAATCCTCTGCATTACTTGGTAATTGGTTACCCTTTTGGAAAAATTACTTATTACACAGATCAACAGCAAAAAAAGGCTTCACTAACTACTATATAGATTTGATGCATCATGGTTACCGAAGTACGAAGTAAGTTATTTATTTTTGCGTGCTAGTTGCTTTAACCTTTAGAGAAATATACACAGAGAGGAAACTAGAAAAAAAATTACTCAAAAAATCACATACGAGTGTTGGTTGTGTTTTCACATAATATATTGACAACCGAGTTAGGACTTTGACAGGAGAGTTTCCGCTTTATGTATATTTCTCTATGACTTTTACCTCAAATCGTATTTAGATTCAGCAATTAATCATAGCTGTGGATTTTCGGTTACCCGGATTTTATCATTCAAAAATTTCATGTTTTGGTGATTTTTTTTATTTATATTCATTGTATTTACATCAAACATTAAATTTGATTTAAAATCTAAAATTCTGATATCTAAAGATCTTTCGATGCTAATTTACAACGATTTTTTAATGATTCTTTTGCAAAGCAATAGCGAAGTTTTATTAAATTCGGAGATGGCTATGAAAAAAACATTAATCTGCTATCTGGAAATAGTAGCAGAAGGAGTTGGTATTTTTGAAAAAAATACACTATTGTGATCACTGCTCGGTGGTAAATTCCGGCCAAAAATGCTTTTTTCTTTAAAGATTTTTTTTGTAAATTAGCACATGCTTTTATAAAACAGTTAGCAGTTAACCATTCCACGTAGTTATTACGGATTTCTTGCGTGTTCTTTTTATATAAAAGTGAAGTGATTAGGAACTAGTTTTAAACCTATAGAAACAAAATTAAAAAAAGTTTGAAAGGCCCGAACAAATTAAAAGGGGCTATGAGAGGTTTAGTGTAAATTACATCTAATACTGTAAAGTGTTAAGAGTAAGTACTGTACATTTCAGCTGCAATTTTTTGCCATTCCAATAACCAGAACGATTTCAGGCCTTCATATTTTACAATTTTTTTTTGTATTTTTTTGGTCAATTTCAAAAATTATGTAAGTTTGAGAGTTATTTGCGTCTATGCTGATTTGCCCAAACCATGTATTTGTATGTCGAAATTTTTTGAATGTATCATTTATGTTATTTTTAATTATAAACCTAATTGAAGCCATTTACAAAAATTAAATACTTTTTTCGATACTTTTATAACGTCAATGTTTATTTGGCCAACTCCTGTATGTAATTTCTAATGTTTTTTGCGATGGATCATGTGTGTCGATCTTAAATGTGCACCAAATTTGAGGCATTTACATGATTAACCTAATTTTTCCGATAATTTCAAAACGTCCATGATTGTTTGACCAAACCCTGTATATATATTCCGAAATTTGTACGACCATTTTTTCAATCACTTATGCTATTCTTCATTTTTGGACTAAATTTATATGAATAATCTAATTTGTTCGATACTTTTAAAACGTCCATGATTGTTTGACCAAACCCTGTATATGAAATCAGAAATTCGAATGACCAATTTTTTTTTCGATCACGTATTTTATTCTATATTTTTGGACTAAATTTCAGCCACTTACATGCAATTTTTTAGATACTTTTAAAACGTCCATGCTTTTTTGGTCAAACCCTGTATTAGAACATCGAAATATTTATCGATCGATCGGTTATGTTATTCTTAATACAAATACCAAATTTCAAAAATTTTTATGCAGAAATAAAAAAGATATGGATTTTTGCCGGAATTGACCAACGTACATTGGTTCAAAAAGTTATGATATCACAAATTAAAATTTTTAAACAGATTAGTGTTTTAAGTTTTACTTCATTAATCATGAACAAACATTTGAAATCGAGTCTTCCGATCGGGATGATCCAAACCAGGGTTAGTTCAATTGGAAAGTAATTCAGACACAATTTTTCAATAAGATCGGTCAAGAACTCTTTGAGTTAGAGAGGGTAAAAATTTTACATTTTGGCCAAACAGGTTGTTTTTCTCATACATGTAACTTATTGCCTATTGTTCTTAACAAAATGTGTCCCAAATATTTTATATAGCTATTTCTTCAATCTTTCGAAAAAAAAAATTACACAATTTTTGAATTTTTGTTCCAAAATCAAAAACTTTTTTGACTATTTTTTTCAAAATGGACCCTTTTTTAAAAATTTTTATGTTTTGAGTAACAAAACATCTCTTCAAGGATAAGACCTAAGCTTTCTTTTTAAAAAAGTGAACATTTTGAAAAAAATTAAAAAAAGATTTTGAGTTTGGAAAAAAATGTCAAAACTTTTTGTGTTCAAAGTTTCAAAACATTTAAAAGAATTCCTTTCAGTTTCGGTTAAACCGGTTTCAATGAACTCGTCTAACCGAAAAATCATTTATCTAAAGCAGTAAGTTTTCAGTTAACCTAATAACCGGTTCTTTATAAACACTAATTTTGAATCATAATTTAGCACATATTATAATCAAGAAAAAAATTACATTTTTTAGAAATTTCGTTAAAAAAATTGTTTAACGGACTCTTTTTATAAAATAAGTTGTTTGAAGGATATTGGGAATATGGTTTGAAACTTTAATATTTTCCATAGACTTTTGACTTTTAACTTTTGGGGTTTCGTTTTATAAAGTGATATCCTAGATGTATAATTTGTATTTTGAAATATGAATGCAATTATATGATTTTTTATTATTGTTGCATGACCCAAAAAGGAATTAGAACTGCCGATAAGACATTATCCAGGAGACTTAGGTAATATAATCTAAAAGCTCACAGTCCAAGAAAAGTCTCATTTTTGACAAATAAGCATGTGTCCAAACGGTTGCAGTTTGATTAAAACCACCTAGAGTTGCCAATTTTAAAGTGGCATAATATTTTGTGGTAAGATGAGTCAAAAAAAGTCTTATTTGGTGAAAAGGGTTCTCGATCCTATGTTAGAAGACCATCAAATTCGGAATATAACCCAAAATTTACTGCAAAGACTGCAAAACCCGGAGGTTCCAGTATCATGATATGGGGATGTTTTTCGTACTACGGTGTTGGGCCTATTCATGGACGCAACAGAATACGTCAAAATACTCGAGGAAGTAATGCTGCCGTATGACAATTACCCAAAACATTCCAGCAAAAAAGCTAAAAAGTGGTTTCAGGATAATAATGTCCCTTTTATGGAATGGCCTGCACAGTCCCCTAGTTTAAACCCCATCGAAAATTTGTGGGCTGATGTTAAGTAGAAGGTATCCGAAGTCAAACCGATAACAATAATGATCTTTGGGTCACAGTGCAACTGGCCTGGCATTCCATTTCATTAGAGTGAACCCAGAACTTGGCCTCAAAGCTGTTATTTCCAACAAGGGTAACGCAACTAAATATTAAAAACAGTATGTAAGGATAGCTACTCAAATTACAACCACAGTAAACAATATTAATAGAATTGCAATATTTTTCCTTTCAGGTCACGATGAGTGGTGCTATTATTTTGACAGATTACTTTTTCAAATTTTTGGAAAAAATTTAATTTTTTGTATTAATTTGAATTTAAATGAAATTATTTTTCTTTTTATCGTTTTTTATACATATTTTTATTAAATTTTGAATAAAATTACAAACCCTTTTTTGAATAAAGGCAGAATTAAGGTTTACGTTCTGTTACGTTCCGAATCAGCTGTTTCTCTTTTGTACATGAAAAACATGTATAAGTAGTTAGTTTTTCTGTGCTGTGTTTTAAAGAGGAATTATACATTAAAACAAAAGAAAAATTATATATTTTGTCACAGAACAACTAACTGCCATAAGTAATAAACAGAACGCAACAGCAACGGAAAGTAAAGACTAATGAAGCGTTAAGATTTTTTTTACCTGTTTAAAATCATGTATACTAGTGGTGCTATTATTTTGACAGTAACTGTATATATATTTTTTAAAGATGTCAGATAATTTTTATATTTTATTTATTAAACATCTAACCATACAATCTCAAATACAAAATCTATTTTCAATTGAAAATTTTTTTAAACTTTTAATTTTGAAATTTTCATTCCCAATTTCGAGAAAAAAATCCCCTAATCTGACAACATTGGCTGTGTTCAACATGTAATTGTGTTTGTGTGTATATATATGAAAACACATACTTAAATAAGTACAAGGAAATACACGGAACAGCAACAAGTGTTGTTATTTTGTAAGTAAATATTTAAGTAATTGTGCATGTGTTTGTATTTACTACAATTACACATATATACATATGTATGTGTGAATATATCCTGAAGAACTAACATTATCCTTGCGTGTAATCTATTGCCCCCCTTTGTGTGCATTTACATACATACATATGTATGTATGTACGTTTGTTTGTGAGTGTTGGTATGTTGTAAGTATGTAGATGTTATGACCGCTTAATTGTTTTATTTACTATTGTCCCGAGTGATTTTCTTTTTTTGTTGTTGTTGTTGTCTTCTTTTCTGCTGCTGTTGTTGCTTTAAGTCTCATACATTATTTGTCGTTGACATGGCTAATCTGTTGCTGAGTGCTTGTGCTTTGATGTCCATGAAATCTGAGTTGCTGCTGCTGATAAATCTTTTTAACGCTGCTGCCACACTTAAAATGATTACAATTTCAATTTAAAACCACCCACAATGCAACACATCGCTAATTCTGGGGTCTCGAACTTAAAGGGTTTTTCTGTTACGTTTTTTTTTTGTTTTCTTTAGGACAAAATTTTTTTTTATTTTTTTTACACACACACACATACAATCACTACTATATTATATACTAGACATGTATTCTTCTTTATTTGTATGCAGGTACAACAAACTATACATATAACACTTTTTTCCACACAACAGAAGACGGCTTCGAGACTTTGTACTTTACGATTGTTTTATTTTTCACGTCTTATCGGTTTAATTGCTCGTTTACAACTGTTGTTCATATTGTAATAGTGAAAGTATTTCAAGGGATTCATCGCAGGAATGGAAGGAATTATGTGCTTGCAGCTTAAATGTGTTGATGTTCATTTAAGCTCATTTCCAGACCAAAAAGCTTTTTTTAAATTCCAATGAGCTTTTTTATTCCAAAGAGTGTAAAAGTTTAGATTTATGAGTATTTTATATTTTAAATATATTTAAGCTTATTTATAGACCATTTAATTATTATAAAGCTTATTTCATTCTATATTTATAACGTTTTCATATTATTGCAGAATTTAAAAAATGCTTATAAATAATGATAAATAATTTAATAATCAGCCCAAATATGAATAAAAACTTCCTGGGAGTTTTTTCCCTTTTCTCATTTTTCCTATTTAAATTCAATGAATTTTTTATTCATAATTGGGGTGAATATAAAATTGTAAATTTTGTCATTTCCGTTATCCTTTAGCCATTTCCGCATTCATCCACCACAAATTCTAACAAATGTACCGAATCTCTAAACTTGGCAGCACTGAAATTATTCTAAAACAACGACGCCTTAAGGTATGCTAACATATTGATTGTTGCAAAATGGTACAGAGATGTGTATATGGCATTCATATAAATGAGTTTTATAAAAACTTTGAAGTATAATTACCAGGGCAACCATATATGCAATATCATATTTGTTGCTGTGCGTCGTATAAACATATGAGTTAGTATTTATTTATCCGTTTCAGACAATTTTAAGAATTTTGGCATCGATTTGTTAGCGCATATTTTTGCATATTTTACCCTTTACTGCATATTTTGGCATATTTTGCGTTTTATAGCATATTTTTGCATATTTAACTCATAACTGCATATTTTTGTTGGATATTTTCTTTTATTTTTCATTATTTTATTTGCCTTATATAATTTTATTGTTTGTATTGTAATTTTTCATTTCTATATTTTACTATTTTGTTAAGGTCCAATGATAATTGGCCTAAGTTACTTAAATAAAAAATAGAGTACCCATAATCGCTTATATTCACAGAGTTTTCGTTGATTTAAGGGAGCTTAGTTTTCATATATTTCAATTAAATTAAAAATATACACACAAATATTAAAATTTAACAAATAGTAAAAATACGTAAAAAATTAAAAGAAAATGCCAAAATTGTATGTTATTATGCGCAACTTCTTAAAAAATTGTTGGATACATTTAAAAGAAGGAATTTTAGTCAGCTTGAGATTGAGACAGTTTGGGTATTAATAGTTTACCACTAATGTAAAATTAAACAAGTATTCAACAGACGTTCAGAATATTAAGATCTATCGAAAATCTCGCGTTCAAAACCCGTTGATATATTTACACAACTTGTAAAAAAAATTATTAAGAAATCGTTAAAGAAGAATATACGTGGATATCGATAAACGATACAATGGATGAGAAAGGAAGAAACATAGGAAATGTCAGTGATACAACTTGAACAAAAAGTTTTTTTAATTGCCGCAGTCTTAAATAGAACTAATCATTCCACTATTGTAAGGCTCTTTTATAATTCTATTTAAATTTTAGAAGCCGAATTCAGATGTTAATCTAGATATATGATGAATGCTCCAAAATCCTTTGCAATTTTTTACCAAAAAATTACACGCTATTCACAGAGTTTTTGAAACATTATTCAAATGATAAAAAAGCTTTTAGAACTTCATATAGAATAGAAACATTTGGAGAAACTTATTGGGTACATCCTCAGTAGGGATCCTATAAACATTGGGACACATGCATTGAGAATGTAAAATATTATGCCACTAATTACTAAAAAAAGTTTGAAGTATTAAGCAGTTTAAAAGATGAGACAAATCAATTGATTATGATTGTCTAAGAAACTCGGAAATCTAAAACAAATATTAGTTAAAAAAATTTAAAACTTAAGTAAACACATAGTAATTTATTTCTAAATATAATAAAAAGAATTGAATATAACTATTTTCATGTAGTGCCAAATTCCCTAAAATCGATATTTAATCCTATAATAACCAATTTTAATTTATGAGCTCAATACGTTATTTACTTCATATAAATTTTTTTATGAAATTTTGAAATCAAACAATAACCAACTATTTTTAAGTGCATATTTTTTATATTTTAAGAGCATATTTTTCGTTTTTAAGTGCATATTTTATGCGCATAAAACACTTTTTTTTAGAGCATATTTTTGGTTGCCCTGATAATTACACTCAAAAATCTACAATAATTATATCGAAATTGGGCTAAGAATAATATAAATAATAAGAGCATTTCAAGAGAAAATATTTTTCTATTTACTAAAAAAATATTTTCTAATATAAAAATAGCAACCTAAAATATATTTTTATATACAAAATTTATTTTAATAAGTTTTGGTTTTTAACGTGTTTATTATAAGAATTTATTAGAAATACAAGGATATTTTTAGAAAAATATTTGAATATCAGAAGATATTTGTGAAAAACAAAATAAAGTCAATGTAAAAAACACAAAATTTAAACATAAACATATTTCAAACTTAAATAGGAATTTCTTAAATTTCCCATTTGTTTATTGAAAAGTTTCATTCTTCGGAATCTGTCCATATTTATACTAGTTAAAAGATAAACAAAGCTTTCCAAGCCAGAGATGGTTGACTGTATTACGGTTAAAACTTATGCTTGGTCCAACAAATTATTATTATTATTTTAATCACGTTAGCTTTTAAAAATATGTCAGATATTACTTTTTTATAAATCATTCATTTTCAACTATAATTTCGGTCAAAATGGCAAACAATAAAAAGTACGTGAAAAAATAATTAAAACTTTTCAAAAAAATTTAAACAAAAATTGCCTTGCACATTGAAAGGCAACCTGGATTTTGGTAAGGCAAAAGAAGTCGAACAACTCTTTCGAAGACCACCGAACACCTCTATCAGAAAAGCATCTCTCTCGTAAAGAGATTATACTTCAAAATAAAAATTTTTAATATTTTTAGGTAAACAAAATTTATTTTTTTTCCAAAGTTGTTTTTTTAATTTTTTGGGAAAAAAATTTCTCGAATTGTTTTTTTAAATTTTTTAAATTTTGGTCGCTTAGTGGGATGCAAGTTCGATATCTATCAAAATAAATGTTTATTTACAATTTTTTACTTTTTTTTGCAAAATCAAAACTTTGTTGACTTTTTTGGACCTCTTTTTAATTTTTTTTTGCTTAAAAGAAAACTTAGGTCTATTTCTTTAAGACCTATATGGTCGCTCAGTGGGATACGAGTGGGATATCTATAAAAATAAATACTTTGTAACTTAATACAACAAATTTTGCCTCATTTTTTGCATAATTTAACTTTTTTCCCAAAATGGGCCTTTTTTAATTTTTTTTGCTCAAAGAAAGCTAGTTGTCTTCCTTAAAGATCTATTTGGTCTTTAAGGAAGACATACAATTTTTGACTTTTTTTTGTTGACATAATTGAACTTTTTTTTTATTTTTTTAAAACAAAAAAGTCAGCAAAGTTTTTGATTTTGCAAAAAAAGTAAAAAATTGTATGTTTTGAGTTGCAAAACATTTACTTTGATAGGTCTTCAAGGAAAATATCTAAGCTTTATTTTAAGAAAAAAGGGCCCATTTTGAAAAAAAGTCAAAAAAGTTTTTGATTTAGGAAAAAAAAATATTAAAAATGTTTTATTTTTTTTTAATATTTTTTTTCGAAAGATTGAAAAAAGAGCTATATAAACTATTTGGGACATATTTTGCTAAGAATAATATGTAATAAGTTACATGGATAAGAAAAAACTCTTACTTGTACAAAATGTCAAATTTTGACTCCCTCCAACTCAGAGAGTTCTCCACCGATCTCCATTAAAACTAATCTTGGTGCAAATTTCATCCCGATTGGAAGACATCGATTTCAAATGTTGGTTCACTTGACATGAAATGCCCCATATATATGTATATATCATTCTGGAATACCACCATTTGCCCAATGTGCTATCTCATACATATGTTTTCTATTTAATTAAAATCTTGCAAACATTTTTGGATACCCTATATATTTAATTTCTATAATATAATACATATAGTATATAATCAGTGATTTGGGTTTTTAGCACAATTGTGCCATTTTGGCACATAAAACATTAAATAGCACTTAGGCATAGTCGACACTATTTTAGCACTATTCCTGGATTTTAAAATAATAGCACTATTCCTAGATTTCAAAATAATAGTTCCAAAAATATACACAAATATAAGGAGCCGCAGAACAAAAGGTACTTTTTCGCATTTTTTGACAAATTGGTTTTTTGGTATTTTTATAAAATTAGGGTTGAAATCTTCTAGATACAATCAAGTTAGCAAAAGAAAGAAGAAGATAAAATAATTATATGAAACACAAATCATTTAATTTGCATTTTCTTTGAGAAGCGGAATCCGCATTCTTCTTGCTGACTTCATTAATCGTCTCATTTTCATTGTTTTGGACGGATTTTGTTGGACTTGAGGTTTTCATCTATACAGTTCTAAATACGTAAATAAGATTCCAATGCGTATTCATTATAAGGTTTGTTTTATGATATTTCCCAAAAAAGTTTTCAACACATGTTTATTCTATATTAGATCACAAGAACAAACAACGTCAAACAATATAAAAATGATCTTATATTGTGATAATATTTTCTAAACTTAAGCTGTATTTAACTTAGTCAAATAAGCTCAATATAAATTGTTCCATTTGAGTGAAAACTCAAAATCTAGTTATAGATCTGTTAGAAGTATTACAGATCTATGTGTCTAAAAATGATCGGTCTACTGTAGAAAGGGTGAAAATCGGATCGAAAATAGTTTTAAAATATAAAACTAACAAACCTGAAATTTATTAATACGTAATAAGGGTCTTTCTAGGCCCATCCAAATGTAAACTATTTTATGTGTTCTTATAAAATCCCAAAGCTGCATTTCTAAACAGTTTAGCTCTTTTATGTTCCGAACCAATTTGGCTGGGAGCCAGTTGGAAATTGAAAACTTTTTTCCAAAATATTATGATTCTGCCCTATTGTGCACACAAAATGAGATCTTGAGTTATGTGAATTCTATAAGTTAATTTTGTTAAAATTAGTTTAGGCTATCCAAAAAATTACAAATGGCAGCTATCCAAAAAAAAATATGATGTTAATGTTCAATTATTTTCGTATGATTTTGATGGAAATTCTGAGTTGTTATTGATGGAACAAAACTAATGGTTAAATATTGAAAATTGAATATTTTTAAATCAAAGTTCAGATTGAAATGTGTTTTGTTTTTGTCTATTTAATTATCTGATGAATACGCTGAACGCTTTTCCACTGAACACAATTACACTTCACTGATAAAGATGGTGTCTATCTATCTACACTTTGTGTTCGTATCAGTGTGTCTACGAATAAAAACAAACAAACGAATATTTTCTTTTTTATAAAAATATAATTTAGCACATTATAATTTTTATTTTTTGTTTTTTGTGGTTTAATATTTACAGTCATATTTCTTATATTTATTAAATAAAAAACATGTTTTTTATCTTAACACTTAAAATTATAAAAACATAGATTAAATAGTCTTATAGCTAAGTAGGACTTGATAGTGAATAAATAGAATCTCTTTGATTATAAAATAATAAAAAAGCATTTTAAATTCTTATATACAAAATAAAAAAATTAAATAAGGCACAGAATGAAAAATGAATCCATGCGAAAACAGGTAGCAATTTAGCTGTCATTTGTGTCATTTGCTCATAACAGTTGGGGGTAAATTCATAATCTTACATGGCGGCAATACGTTCCTTGAGTTGTTCCAATTCTTTGTAGATTTCGGCGGGTAAATCGGCACCAACTTGGGTCTCGTAGTATTTGCGGATATCTTCGACTTCTTGAGTCCAGAAGTCCTTGGGCAATGAGAAGAGCTCTTGCACGTTAATGCCACTGAGACCTTCAACATTTAATTGACCTTCGGATGGGATTTGACCGATGGGAGAGTCAACGAAGCATTCTTCGCCATTGCAACGGCGCAATACCCATTGGAGCACACGAGCGTTATCACCGTATCCGGGCCACATGAATTTACCATCGGCACCCTTGCGGAACCAGTTGACATGGAAGATTTTGGGTACATTACCACGAGATTCCATGCTCAACCAGTGCTTAACGTAGTTGCCAAAGTTGTAGCCGAAGAATGGACGCATAGCGAAGGGATCGTGCATGATCACCTTGCCCTTGTGTTCAGCAGCAGCGGTAGATTCACTGCGCATTGCGGAGCCAATGAAAACACCATGGGTCCAGTTGCGGGCTTCATAGATGAGTGGCACACCAGCGGGGCGACGACCACCGAAGAGCATGGCACTGATGGGAACACCAGCGGGATCTTCCCAGGCAGCATCAATGATGGGGCATTGGCTAGCAGGAGTACAGAAACGAGAGTTGGGATGGGCAGCAGGTTTGCCAGATTCCTTGGTCCAGGGGTTACCCAACCAATCGGTAATTTGGACACCTGGAGCCAAGCTGCTTTCCATACCCTCCCAGTAAACGCCACCATCGGAGGTGTAAGCGACATTGGTGAAGATGGTATCCTTGAAGACGGTCTTCATGGCAATGGGGTTGGTTTCCATTGAGGTACCGGGGGCAACACCGAAGAAGCCATTTTCGGGATTAATGGCACGCAAAGCACCATCTTTGTCGAATTTCATCCATGCAATATCATCACCGACACATTCAACTTTGTAGCCACTGAGAGATGGGTTCAACATGGCAAGATTGGTTTTGCCACAGGCAGAGGGGAAGGCGGCAGTAATGTATTTCTTAACACCATTGGGATCGGTGATGCCCAAGATCAACATATGTTCAGCCAACCAGCCTTCACGCTTGGCAATGGTGCTGCCAATACGTAGAGCAAAGCACTTCTTGCCCAACAAAGAGTTACCACCATAACCGGAGCCATAGGAAACGATCAAGTTATCAGCTGGTTTGTGCAAGATGATGGTACGTTCAGGATCGCAAGGCCAGGCAGGGTGCTCAATGACGCCGTTGGCAGGAGTACCCACACAGTGAAGAGCGCGAACGAATTCTTCCTTCTTTTGCAATTCATCCAAGACAGCAGCGCCCATGCGAGTCATAATGCGCATAGAAGCAACAACATAGGCAGAGTCGGTGATTTCAATACCAATCTTGGAGAGAGGAGATCCAACTGGACCCATGCTGAATGGAACGACGTACATGGTACGGCCCTTCATGCAGCCAGGGAAACGTTCCTGGATGGCCTTGTCCATATCAGCCATGGAAATCCAGTTACCCAAAGTTCCCTTGACACCATCTTGAGGGGTGGGAATAGCTTCTTCCTTGTGTTCGGTGCAAATGAAAGTCTTGGATTCAACACGAGCAACATCAGCGGGATTGGTGCGGGCCAAATAACAGTTATCATACTTGGGCAAAGCAATAATGGCACCAGTTTCAAGCATCAACTTTACAAGCATTTTGTTTTCCACTTCTGAGCCATCGCAGATGTGGATTTGATCGGGTTGGCAGAGAGCTACAGATTCTTCAACGAAGGCTTTGACTCCTGGGGTAAGTTTGTTGGCAGAGCCATAAGAGACATTGGTGCCACGGATGTGGTTGTATAGACCGCAATTGTCTTGTTTGGCCTTGTTTTGCATGGGCAAAGCACCATTGGTACTAAAAAGTAAAGAAAACGATTTGTTATTAAAAATTATTTTGCACGTTGAAATATATTGTCTTAGGTCGTCTAGCAAAGAAAGAATTTTGAGGCACAAGTGTTAAACAATTATTTTTTAGGAATCACTTTTAAAACTGTAAATTCTGTCGGACGGACAACTTGTTGCTAAATACTTACATTGGCTTAGTTTGTTCGATGAGTTCAGGCATTTTGATTAGAGTTTTGTTATTTTAGTAATTTACAAAAAATAGTTTATAGAAGAAACACTTAATATAAGTATGTGTAGATTTGTTGTATTAATTTAATTATTTAATGTAACACACTGTACACGATCACAATTGAAAATATCACAAGTTTTTTTAATTTAATTATTTGGCTTTGAATGTTCTTGTGTTTTAACAATTTCATATGTTCCTCCAGAGTTTTTTGTCAAATATTAATTTTGTTTTTAGATCACTGACAATTTCACTTGATCTTTCCATTTACTCAGGCCTCGAGTAACTGATGCCACGCTCTGTATTGTGAGCGCTTTTATACCCAGGCCCATGCGAATGTCGGTTGGAAGGCAGGCAGGCGACGCGCTAGTATTTTACACACAACAATAACAAAACGGTTTTATTTATTTATTAGTATGAATGTGTGTGTACGTGCGAGTGTCGAGAGGCAGCTAGAACTCGTTAGTGTAGTTCGGTTTGTTATTGTTGCGTTATCTCTTTACTATATCAAAGATCGGCGCGTCGGTCGTGTGTGAGTGACTCGTACAACATTATCGTGTGCATGTGTGTAGTTAGGTGTGTTTTGTTATTGTTTTGTTTTGACTATAAAACGGTGTATCCGTGGAAACATGTGTGTTTGGAATATCGGATAGAGGGCCAAACTTCGGCTGCTGATTGGTTGTTTTATGGAGGCTCGTCAGTTTGTTTTGGCCATTAAGTATATTATTCTCTTAGCAGAGCATTAAAATATGTTGGTGTTGGTGGCAGCAAACGAAAAAAAAACTCACATACAAACCCAATTATTGTTATTGATTTTGTTGTTGCTGCAGTTTGTAGTACATACATACATATATTTCATTGTTATTGTTTTTAATTTTTTTCTTCTTTTTTCTTTTATTTTTATCAAATAATAATTTTGCGTGTATGGCAACAAGTTGAAATTCTTATTTTAGCTTGATAAAATTAAAAACAAAAGTATGTATAGAAAAGTAAGTAAAAGAACAAAATAATTTCGTGAGAATTAGTTTTAATCTGATTTCGCTTTCTGTACTTCACCTTAACAAAATAAATACGTTATCAAAAAAGGTTTTTATTGTACCTACGAGTAGTTTGTATTAATTTTTCTATTTTTTATTAATTTAAACTAGAAAATTATACATAAAACGTTACAGTATTTTCAGTTGAATAGACTTTTTTTAATTTTATTAATTAAAAAAAGAATAAATTAAAAAAACCTTTTTTATAGTTTTAAAAATTCAAACTTTAAAATTTTCATTACGCCTTCGCTTGTTTCTGTTTTGGGTTGGGGGGACTTTGAACTCTGAAGTTGTTTACTGAAACATTTTCAAAAAGAGGCACGTTAAAATACTACTACCACCACTATATGTACATATGTTTGCATGTGTACGTTTGTATGTATTGTATTGTTGTTATACAAATTTATTATCAAAACAAAAAAACCAAAAATAAAACATTTTTTATTTCAGTTTAAAAATTATTTTTTAAGAAGTACAACCACTTACCGCCCAGCAATATACATACTTAATTCACTTTAAAGTTATAAATTAATAGAGATTATCAATATTTAAAAATTTCCATTATTCAATTATAGATATTTTAAATTGATTGCTAAAGTAACTGCATGCGACAAAAAAACAATTTTATTATATTCATAACCAAATATATTCATATTTGTGTGGCCCGCTCTAAAATATATACGTACATATGTTAATATAAAAAATCCTTTAAAAAACTACTCGCAAAATTTTAATTTATATTTTATTATCAGTGAAAAATATTTATTTTACTTGCAAGAATAATGCTCCAAAAAAACATCAGATATTTTTTTTCAATCTACCAGAAATGATTTGTAATTTTAGTCAGTAATTTTAATTCATACTTCCAGTTTTTTTAATATCTTTATAATAATAACATTTTAGCAAGTTCTCTAAATTTGTATCAAAAGATTACTTATTTAAAAGAAATTCTTGATTGAACCTAGTTATATACATATGGGGGATTTCATGTCAAGTGAGCCAACTTTTGAAACCGATGTCTTCCGATCGGGATGAAATTTGCACCAGGTTAGGTTAGACTTATTGGATAATAATTCAGACACCATTTTTCAACAAGTTCGGTAAAGAACTCACTAAGTTAGAGGGGGTAAACATTTTTAATTCAAGACATACAATTTTCGAGTTAAAACATTTATTTTGATGTATATCCCATTCGCATCCACTACTTTCTTTTGAGCAAAAAATTTAAAAAAATCCCCATTTCGAAAAAAAGTTATTGATTTTGCAAAAAAAAAACAAAAAAGTTGATTCACTTGACTAATGTATGTATATAAAAATTAATGTGTGTGTGTTTGAAGACTATAGACGGCTGGGCTAGTCTTCCTTTGTACCTGGAAGTAACTAAAGGCTACTTTTTATTTTGAAACTCCAAATGGTCGTGGCACATCCCATAAAAAATAAATATTATCAGCGAATATCCTGGAGTAGTTTAGCTGAAAATGGGCGTGATCGGATTAGTTGTCTTTGACTTTCCCAGTGTCTGCTACTGTAATAAATGTAAAGGATATCGGAACAGTGGGGTTGGCCATAACAATTTGGTTAACGTAGTAGCGATGCAAATGGATGGTGACACCTCCCATACCAAATAATAATTATTTTCAAATATTAAAAATATTAAAGGGATCAAAACCGTGTGGGATCCTGTATCCTCCAATACAAATTGTATATTTATTATTGAATATCTGCAGAATAAAAACTTTGTGAAAATTCCTTTGGTGCTAGTGCCTGTTAATGAAGTATCAACACATAGGTCGCAACATATAAATTAAATTGTTACACAGTGCTACAGTGCAAAAAACACGCGATCATGACAGTATAGGTTCGACTCTACTATCAAAGGGTAGTAAAACCCTATACTCAGTTTGTCCATTTTGGTGACCAATTTTTTTTATATGGGCTCCCAAAGATTCGAAAAGTCAGCGGGGCTTCAAAAAATGTTGTCATCAGTTTTTAGCCAACAGCTAATTCAGACTTGGTGATACAGCTTAATTTTATGTAGCAATAATATAGCTAAGAGTCCGTCAAAGAAATATTGTTAACATTTTTTCCAAAAAAATAGCTTCTTCGTGCAAAAAGTCCACATATTTTTTCTTTTATAGAAAAAAAATTATTCGGGACTATATACAATTTTTTTATGAAACTTGACTCACTTAAGCGGACATTCTTCCCCCCAGCCCTATCCAAACTTGACCAATTTTGAAACAAAATTTTAGGTTTGAGTAAAAAATTCTAAAAACGCAAAGCATCGTTCCTCAAAAGCTCTTCATAGCTCACATATAGCCCTATATGTTTTTTATATACATACACACTGTAAATAAAGTCATAGTGGGCACTTTTTCTAAAAAAACTCAGTTTTTGGAACACATTTTCCCAGTTTTAGAAATTTCGGTGTTTGAAAACAAAGAATGGCAATAATAGTGATGCCATTGACTTAAGAGCACTTAGATCTATATTACTTCCAAATTTTATTGTGACGTCTGTAACCGTTATTAAATTTTAAATTAATTCGAAGTTATTTTTCTTGATGGAAAATCACTATATTAAAATATTTAAGTTTTTAAGGTAAATGTCGTCCGAAATTTACTTCATTCACTAAAATGTCAATCTTCAAGCTCTTCAAGAGCCCCACAAACCTTGCCCACTTTCAACAATTTTAACGTTTTTTCATACTTGCATCAAGTCGGTCTTGCGTGATCAAGATTGGGTAACGTGATGCACCAAAATGGACAAACTGAGTATAGGGTTTTACTACCCTTTGTTAGTAGAGTCGAACCTATACTGTCCTGATCGTGTGTTTTTCCAAAAGTCTTCATTTGTTGCATAGTGATTTTATTAAATATCAGAAAAACTATAATAGTATGATTCTCAATACTTTGAATTAGTAATTTTAATATCATTGTATGTAATTGGGATGTAAATTAAAGGTATCAGAGCAGTATGCGTGGAAACTCCAATACAAATTAAATAGTTATTTTCGAATAGAGAACTAGTATTGTAAGAGTTCTGATCGAAATTTATGTCTATCTTCAAATATAATGTTTCCCAAATTCCAACATTCTGCATTTTCTCAACTAACACATGTTTAAGTTGTGTTCATTTTAGGTATTTTCCGAAATTTGTCTAGAGTTTGAGAGGGTTTATTATTATGATTTATGTAGCAGAAAAAATACCTAAGAATTTAATTTCAGTATTTTAAAAATGTAAACAGCTTTTATTGCTGCGCATGAAAAAACTAATATGATGCCCTATAGCAGTGGTCGGCATTCATGGCCAACAGAGGCTGAAAGTGAACGGTTATTAACATAAACACGATTGGCAACAAAACATTTAAAATGTCAAAATGAAAAACAATCTACTGAGTTTGTCAGTTTTCAATATTAGCATCCTATAGAAGTAATATCCTAATATCGTTTAGTATCAAATAATTGTTTAATATGAAGAAAAAGATAAATTTACTTATTAAATAGATTTTTAATACAAAAATCTCAATGGAATTAAATTTATAAATTAACATTAATATGAACATATAAGAACGTATAAGTTTTACCAATTTAAAAATGCGTTTCCTGTATTTCTCTTGTGAATCAGGAAAATGTTTCTTTATATTATTTGATTTAAGGAAATGTTAATTGCATCTAAAATGTTTTATTTATGAACAACAATTAATTTTAATTAAACAATTTAATGTTTTTTTTTTTCAATTGTTAGAAAATATTGATTCTATGCATATGTCAATAGAGAGTATTTTTTTAGTATAATAAGAAATAAATACAATTTTTATTTTTGTTCATAAACGAGTATACGAATAAGTATGTATCTAATATATTTTATGATGCAGGATATCGAAAATTTTCCATACAATGTGATGTACATACATACATTTGTCGGTTCGTAAGTACATATTTATCTATGTACATATAAACCAATTGACTACCTGGGTCACACGCTTTATTATCTTTTTCGGTATGATTGAAAATAAAATATTGACAGATTAATACAAATTTCCAGTATTTTTTTTGAGAAATCAATCAAATTTGTTGGTAAATATATAAAAATGTAATTTTATCAAATACTTAACAATTAAATCAAATATTTATATGCATTTGTGACTCACAGAACTCATTGGAGGTACAATGTACAATACAAATGTACTATAGTTTTTTTTAACGGATGTGCTTATGAAAATTATCGATATCTTTAAGTGTGTAAAATTATATTCAATTAAGCACTCTTCATTTTAATAATAGACACTCAGTATTAAACTTGTTTCCCACGCGTGGCAATATTGTTATTATTTCGTCATAGAGTATAGTTTTAGAATTAATAATATTTTTAGTAGAAATACTTAAAAAAAATTAAAAAAAACTTTAAATTTTTTAAAAATAGTTTCTGAAATTCATCAATTGCATTTTAGCAATCTGCTGGAATTTCAAATGTATCTACCATCTTGTTATTTAGCTTACTTTAAAATTAGAATACTAATTTACTTTACATGAGGAAGTATTGAAAACAAAAACTTTAATTCAAACAACAGAAAATACAAAATAGAAGTTTAATTGAACGTTATTAGTACTACAGAATCTCATTTTATCTTTTCGAATTTGTAGATATAAACCTGCAATACCGAATCGGGTACAGAATTGTCAATGTAAAAATATACAAATATCAACAAGTAAGAGTGATATATTCGTATGTGCAAAATATTTTATACCCACCATCAATATGTGACAAAAAATTCATATATAACTTGTTTATGTCCAATTTCATCACGATATTAGTAACTATAAGATGGTTATGAATGTTCAAGTCATTTTCTGAGGGAGACCTTGTATGGTAACTAGGGAAAAATGTTGCCCAATTTCAGAGTGTATTTCTTTTAGGCCATTAAGTTGTTTCAACAGACATACGGGCGGACATAGCTAGATCGTCTTAGGATATACATACTTTTGTTTCGACTAATATTTTGATATGTTACAAACGGAATGACAATATCAATATACCCCCAATCGTTTTTGATGGAGGGTATTACAATAATTTTGTATTCCGTTATAAAAAAAATGTGAAAATTAATATGTATTTAATAACAATACTGTCCAACAAATTGAGACTTTTTGATTGGAACAGAATAGCGACCCTATAATTCTGAAAGGGCATGTTGAGTAGATAATTTTTGTAGAATTAACTTATAGTCCAGCTGGTCTGATTTTTTTTACAGTGGGGACAAGTTTTAATTTTTTAATCGAAGGGAGCATTATACTTATTGAAAAAAATGTTGTAAGTTAATATCTGAGAGAATTCTTATTGTCAGAGTTATATTGTGGAATTTTAAGGGGATCATTTTTGTGGAAGATCGTAATCCTCTATCTCCTCTCTTTAGAGGTCAAAAGTTGTAAATAAATCGTTTTAAGCTTAATTAGCAAAATTACACGCCATCTCGGGTCTCACATTTTTTAAAAAAATCGCCAAAAATCCAAATATGGTTCTGGACCGATCTTGTTGAAAAATTGTGTCTGAATTACTATCCAATAGGTCTAACCTTGGTGTAAATTTCATCCCGATCGGAAGACATCGATTTTAAAAGTTGGTTCACTTGACGTGAAATCCCCCATATGTATCAAACATTTTTCTTGTCAAATCGAAAATAATGGAAAAGTAGATCTGCAGGAACAATTTTGTTCAAAACTGCCTTTTCACTACTGCATAAAAACACCTGTTTTTATAAATAATTCCTTGATTTCTTGTACACTTAGGTGTTATTTATTTTATTGGTTGCTTTAACAACTGGTAACTTTCGATTTTAATCTTATTATCGCATAATAACAAATATTGTTGAATTTTATTCGCTTAAAAAAATAACTTAATAAAATAAAACAATAAAAATATTGTTTTTATCAATCCGATTTGTGTTGATCATATGATTTTAATATGAAGTGTTTCGACCATATCATACGAAACAGGGTATCTAGTATATGAACATATAATATATACAATTTTATTTGGTCAACTTAATGACAAAATTAATGTCCATACATATATAATACTTATTTTTTATTTTTTATACATATATCTATAAATGTATATAGTATATAATATTATAACTACGTATGTTTGTATATCTATGTTTTTGAAAAAAAAAAATTTCCAAGAACTTTAGGCGATTCCAAATACTGATGAAACGATTTCCATTTAATCACAAGATACTGACTGCATAAATTGTCAAGTTGCCAAAAAAAGAAAACTCAAACACACTCAAAAGAGCGCACATGTTTGGTTTTGTATCTATTTAGTTAAAAAAAAAAACATTTCACATCACATGGAAATCGTCATAAGGCCCATTCGTTTAATGAGGAAAAACAAAGAAAAATTTTACACTTTTGTTTATTTCGAATTTATATATTCGAAAACAAAAATCACTTTTAAATGTCCTCTCCTTTTTCAGCACGCGTGTTGGGAAATTTCACAAACAATAAAATTGTTAAAAGACATTTTTCAAAAAATTAACAACGAATTGTTGGACAAAAACATTTTTCAACAAAAGAAAAAATTAAAACTAATAAATGTAATAAATATAAAAATTTTACGATACTATAGAGTATCACCAAGTCCAAAGTTTTGAAAGTGCAGTTAAAACAAAAGTAAAAGATTATTTTTAATCATTGTGTGTGTTTGTGTATTTGTTTATTTATCGATCATTTTGTGGATCACTATAATATTGTGTTGAAAATTATAAATTGTTCTAGTTTTTTTTGTATTGTAAAATATTAAATTAAATTCTCATGACAGAATACTGATTAATTCTTATTTTTAATGTTTATTTAACTAAAGTAAATAAACTATATTTGTCTTTTTTGTGTATTCATTCCCCTGTCGGAATTTAGTGTCAATTGTTTAAAACGCACAAGTCCCATGTCATTTGGAACAACATATTAAATATATCTCCTAAGCCAAAGTAATGTTTACGATCCTCTCGTATATAATGGGATCAGTTCGGTTTCGATTTCCTTCCCACTATCCTAAATTCTCATGAGGATCACTTGATCACTTTTTATTTAGACTTTTTTTTAGTATGAATACAGATGTTTGTGTTATAAATGTTTAAAATTTTCCTGATACAATCAACAATTTTAATAGGATCACTTAATTTTGTATATAAATTTCATCATACATACATATGTATGTAAAAAAAAACACATCCAACTCAAAAGTATTTACACGTGTAGGGTATTTGTAAAATGAACCATACACAAAAACTGTAAAATTTATTTGATTTTTATTTTGTTTAGAAACATACTTGTTTGTCCAGCAGTAAAATTTAGCTACCAAATGGTAACAACTTGAAACCAAGAATTCATGTTATAATTAATTTATTTATAAATTAATACATATTACTTGAAATATTTCGAGCTTATCTTGAAAGTTAGCTTTAATTGTACGTGTATTTTTAAAACATTTGATCCATAGAATTTACGTCAATTCGAAATTGTTTTGTTTTGATTTTTATTTTTAAAAAATATAAATATTCATAATCAATTGGAGATCTGCTTATTAAATTATGTACCCTACAATAGGCTCTTAATAAAAATAAAATTATTTAACAGCTGTTGTATTAAGAAATTTCATTTTTAATCAAATTTAAAATAATAGAAATCAAGAGGAATGGGGAGGCATTTTCATAAGTAAAAACATTTTTCGTTTGCTTCTTCTTATTTTTATAAATTTCCATGTTTTTGTTTTTAAAAATTATTTTCACTATTGACTGACTGGCTGACTGGCCAGCAGATAGGCTGTCACATTCAAATGAGAGCGATCTCCCTCTGGGGGGCAAATTATATACGTATGCATGCATACAAACTTTTCGCTGTCGCTGAAATGAAAACAACAATATTTTCTTTATTTTCAATCCAGAAACAAAAAATGGAAAAAACAGCAAGCGACCGCTTAACAACAAAATTAACAATACAAATTTATTAATAAATTTATTAAAGTGATAAGAAACTTTTTTATTTTTGTCAATATCTAAAGATTTTGAATTTGGTGTTTTTTTTTTTAAAAAAAAGAGGTGTGTTCATTTCATTTCAATGTTAATGCGAACTTATCGTAAAATTAGAAATTTATGATTATTTATTCCAACTTTATCGCAACTATAAGATGTTTTTGATGTGTGTTTGTGTGTGAATTTTTAGATATAGAACGTGTTACTTTGATACAATGGGCCAAGTACAAGGGGCTCGTTATTGGACTTTAAAGAATGTTCTAGTTTAGTTTATTTTTGTTTGTTTATTGTTTAAATAACCTAGACTAGTTAATTAGTTCATATAGAAAAGGCAAACAAACTAAAGACCTGTTTCACGTTGTTGAAAGAAAAATGATTTAAACAAATTTGTATGAAAACTATTCGAAAGAATTTCAAAAACTGAGTGTTTTTCATACAAATTTGTTCGACACATTTTTCTTTCGACATAGTGGAAGAGGCAGTAAATAGCTTAAACAAATTAATATTAGAACATTCTAATATAATACATAATTCTATGTACTCACCTCCTGTAACCTAACTACAAAGGATTGTAATGCATTTTCTGCATATACTTCAGAGTGCACAGATTCAGTTCAGTCCCAGATTCTGTCTAATTATATTTCAAAGAAATACGCATATTCTGTGTAAATAAAAATGTGTATATATGCAGAAAGTAAAAACCGCCGAATCACCTCATATTCCAACACATCTATGGAATAATAAAAACATAAAAAAAATAAATATTTACGGATACATGTGTGATGAACATGTGTTGTTTTTCCCGAATAACAAAGAAGAAAAAAATAAATAAAATTAAAAAATATAAAAAGAAAAATACTAATTAATATTCTAAATCCAGAACAGATTAATAATCACATGCATTAGTTAAAAAATAAACAACAATATTGACCAAAAATACTTGATTAGTAAATATAAACAAAATAATAAATAAGTTATTAATTTCTTTGTTGACATTTAATAACAAAGTATATGGGCAATTCCATGTCCACGTATGTGACATTTATACGCCTATATAGTGGAATAAATTTGGCAAAAATGTATATGGAGTATATGGAATATAATTTGTTCTTTATGTTCCATTCATACTTCTAAAAAAAGTAATAAGTTCTTTCGAAACATTGGCCGACTTCATAAACGCAATAGATTTTGTTTTGACAATGTCGCAAGTTCATTATTGTATTGCAGTGCTTGTCCATCCGCAGTATCTGTAAAATTTGTGAACTGTTTTTATTTATGATTATTTACAAAACATTTATGCGTTCATGAATGTCACAAAGTATTGCTTTGCATTACTGCGTTTATGAAGTCGGCCATTGTTCTTCAAAATATCGAGCGGAAATAATTTTCAGGTACCAGTAGAAATATGCGAAAATTTGCGAATCGTGAGAGGCGTTATGTTTTCTTTTAAATTCTTACACTAAACCAAATATTTTTCCTTTACAGTCCGTCATATTTAAATAAAAACAATCTTTGGATGATTTTATAATAAATAAAATTTAATATCTTACGTGACATACCGTACGTGACAGATTTTTCTCTTATAATAAAACAATATATATTCTGTAAATATATGTATATATACAAAAAAACTAAAAAAAATAAATAGAAAATATATGTATATTCGGTTTCAATAAACAATTTGATAATAGCAAAAAAAACAGAGTCAAATTCATTTCATACTACATGATAATTGAGAGCTAAGTTTTCGCCACAATCTTAGACTAAAACATACCAATTAAATTAAAAAATTAAATAAAGTCGGTTTAAACTATTATTTTTGCTCTTAAAATGTTGTAATAAGCTGTAAATACTTTCACATAGTAACATTTTATGGTTTTCTCCTATTCAAATCATTTTGAAAATAAGTAACTTTCAAGGGTTTTTGTTTTTTCGGTCGTGGTTGTTATTCTCGTGGAATTGCCCATATATATTTATTAGGGTAATATTTTGGAAATGTTTGGCATGTGTGGCCAACCTAGTGATCCGTTAAAATACCTACTCCTGCAAGTTCGAAAAGAAAAAAAACATCATAGCAAAAACAATCACCCTAATAAAAATAATATTTGTTTATGTTTTTTTTATAAAATTTAAACAATTTAAATTAATAGATTTCACACGCGTAGAACTACCATTAATTTAAAGCCTAGCTTAAGCTTATATTCATTCTTTCATTTCTTATAGTAGACTTTGAATATTAATCTTTATTTGTTTTTCAAACATTGACGTATTTTTTTTGCATAATCCATAATTTTTTGTGACATGAAATAAACAAAAACAAGCCCCCAATTTATTTAAAAAATTTAGCATGATAAATTTCTCAAAGTGTGTTATTTTAATTACTAACCAGCAAAGGTAACAACTTGCAATTGCTCAATAACATACTTTAAAATGAATACTGCATACCGTCTCCATTACATAGAAGTAATCGTATAGTAACTGGTCAATTCACCAAAATTTTCGAGACTTCAGTCCATTGTTTTTGGTTAAATTGAGAGTGCTGATTACGATGGTGTCATTCGTTTGTTCTAGCAGCTCTACTTTAAAAGATATAGGACATTTAATATTTGCATGATTTACACCATTTTTTGTATTATTCAATTAAAATTTCACGAACGACCCTCCAAACATTTAAATATTTTCTGCATTATTGATCTACATAAAAATCTATTTCATTTGAGTATAGCCACATTGATGAGTATATCAGGATATCTAAGTTGTATTGCAAGGATATTAAAAATTATGTTTTTTTAGGTTGGTCCTTTAAACATTCTAAAATATCTAGAAAGCAACTTCACATTTTATCTAATTTTCTATTTATTTTATTTATTTAATAACTACATAATAATACAATTATTATAAAGTTAGATTTTTTTGAGCACTAGTATCTAAGGCCATCAACTCATATTTTAAAGATATGTCTTATAATTATAAAGATCAAATAATATATTAAAATTACATTTTTAGTTTAAAATTATATGAAGTTTTGTTTATGGTAAATTTCATATTAAACATATGTATATTGGTATTTTTTCTTTATTTTATTTGTAAGCATTTTTTAATCAAAGCTAAAGAAAGATTAAATTTTATTAAAAATATTTAATTCTTTTAAGAGATTAATAAGGTTGCTAATATTTTCTTTTGAAATATCTGAGATTATGTTTTGGAGATTGTAATTATTTTTAATACAAATTGATTTAATGTAAATACATTCATTGACAATATGGTGCATTGAAATAGTTGATGATCTACAGAATATACATTGAGGAGCAGATTTATTTTGCATGAGGTGTTGGTGTGTCAGCCGGCAATGACCTAGTCTTATTCTTAGATATTTTTGGAAATGTGTCCTTGAGATGTCAGGTGGATAAGCAGATGAGATTCCGTCTGGATTGAATTGTTTGTAGAAGTGTGTATAGCTGTTCAATTCCTTTTTATGTTTATTGTGGAAGTATTTTTCGATTGCTGAGTATATAGAACTTTTGTTTTGAGTTTTATCCATAATAAGTGGTAATTTTAGTGCCTCTTTAGCGATTTTCTCTGCTGTTTCATTTCCTTTTATATTTGCATGTCCAGGTATCCACATAATATTTAATTTTTTTGGGAAACGAATTAGATTATCTCTGATTTCGCTGATGGTGTCGTTTTAATTAGTAATATTTTGTATAGCTGTTATACAGGATTTGGATAATTTTCTATTGTTTTATATTGTAATACCAAAAATGTTTATCTTTACATTAAAAATTAAATAGTTTTACAAAATTTGTTGACCCATTTTTATACTGTTTGGAATTGAGATCAATGATTTTTGTTTGGAACGCAAAGAGCGGTAGATTGGGAAAAGTTTAATATTTAGATCTGTAAATTTTGAACTACTAGTGCGATTGCAAAACGATGTACGAACGAATCGTAGAGGAGAACACATGCTTTCAGAAAATTAAAAGTCGACCGAAACTAGCTGACCTAAAAGCCTTTAAAAATATATTTTTATTTCTAATAAACTCCAAACTAACACGAAAAAATATCTCAATCCACCTAGTCGGGAAACAAAACACCCTATAACAAATTTAATATTTTTCCCCTACACATTGAAAACTCATTATATATGTATGTCATAGTAGAGACCATACATAGTAACACTGCATACTCAGTTTTTCATAGCCGTGTCGGGAGTCCTTTTAAATGGCCTTTAAAAATTCAAAAAATTTTATAAAATAAATAGTATATTGGGGTATGAAATAAAATAAGCCTAATAAAGTTATACGTTTCCCTCAAAATAAAAAATAAGGATGAACATTTTGTTTTAATTTTATTTTATTTTCACACAAATTTTTAAAAATAACACTGTGCTAAGTTGCTAGTTGAAAAAACTGTCAGGTAATATTGCGGAATTTCGGTTTTTTCAGTTTATTCAATAAACTAAACCGTTTTTGAGTTACGCGATTGTATGTTATGTAACCTCCTCCATTTTCGAAATAACGGTATATCTCGAAAATACGAGCTAACCGAAAAAACAGTTGGCACTACTGAATTCAGCGTACCCGAATTAGATTAAGACGCTGGGTGCCCCTCTTGACAGAAAAAAGTGTCAATTTCATGAACAGTGTAATTTTTATTTTTTTTAATTTTTTTGGTTTTTTTAATTTATTTTTTGGTGAAAAAAAAATCGGGTTAAAAAATATTTTTTCCAATTTTGACCCATTGTAGGTTCAACATACTATGGTCTTATATACGTCGTTGCAAAGGTCTTTGAAATATGTATCTATTATTAGATATCCTTATTGTCTTTATTAATGACTTAAGGTAGGGTCACACATGGCCAATATTTGAAGAAAAAGACGTAACCGCTAAATAAAATATATTTTAATTCTTTTATTTATTGTCAAAAAAAAATGTGTGCTATAAAAAGTGGTTACGCGTTTTTGAGTAAATATTTGCCTTTAGTAATCTAGATATATGTAGGTAAAAAATCGAGGTTGTTCTGGTTTTTTCCCTATATCTCAGCCATTTGTGTACCGATTGCGCTGATTTTAAATAGGAATCTTCTCGAAAGCATGTCTGACAGAATTATTGAAGATTTGGATCCCGAAGATATCTGGGGTCTTCAGAAAATTGATTTCAACAGACAGACAGACAGACGGACATGACTTAATCGACTCCGCTTTCTATAAGGGTATAAAAAATACCGTTGATATAAATTTTTTGACAATACATATCGTTACCTTGATATAGAAACGACCTAACTCGTGTTTTTTGTATTCTCAGATTTTCGTTTATTTCGATTAATCGTCCGCTCATATATCAATCACATTTAGCCAAAAAGTCTCGACTTAAAAAATGCACGAGTTAGGCCTTTTCTATATTAATGTAACGATATGTACATATATATATATGTATGTATACATAAATTTGAATTGCGATCTATAAATTAGAACAAAATAACTATTTTCTAAGAAACTTTTTCTAAGTAGTACACCAGAATCACTGCATTGTTCCTTATAACTTCCAGGAATATTCCTCTAAGCAGATCACAGCGAACAAAAATCATATCTGATAAATGCCTAACCTCAACGCCTCTGCATTGTTAGATCACCGCCCAAAGTTTTTATTTTGAGTTAAAAAATATACATATATGTGCTGTTTTTCTATAGCGAACGAGTATTTGAGTGGAAATTTTACATGTGTTTTGTTATTGTAACAAAAACAAAATACATGTAAAACGTCCACTCAAAACATTCGTTCGCTATAGAAAAACAGCAGAATAATTATTTTTTTGTAGTAACAACCTAATTTAGCATCTTTTTTTCCAATGTTTTTATGAATTTAAGGCAATATTTAACCATGACATTAATCTAAGTACATGAACTAAATTTAATTAAAGACTGATATTGAAAAAAATTGTAAAGACCTTGAAACTTTTTAACCTTGAATGTGATAAGAATAAACCAATATTACATTTAATTTTTTCGCCTCTTTAATTATAATTACAAAAGGAAATGTTATCAACATTACTTATTCAGTTTTTCGTTTATTTATTCATTTCAGTTTTCTTACAATATTTATTTACATTAAAAACAAAAAAAGATGATGATTTTATAAAATTTTCGTTATTTACATTTTGGATAATTAATTTGAAAAAGTATCAGTCTACGGGATTTACTATCTTAGTACCGCTATATATTTACAAATTTTTAATTCGTTCCTTTAAGCCTTGCAGTTCGTTGTTGATATCTTTAGGCAAGTGTGAACCAATTTGAGCTTTAAAGTATTTTTCAATGTCGGCCACTTCTTGTTGCCAGAAATCTTTAGGTAAATGGAAAAGTTGTTTCAAATCTACTTTGCCAGCTAAACCATCTGTATTTATGGAGTCATCTGCGGGTAGTAAACCAATAGGAGAGTCCTTATAGCTGTCTTCACCATCAACACGACGGAAAATCCAATCGAGTACCCTGGAATTATCACCAAAGCCAGGCCAAAGGAATTTACCATCGTTACCTTTGCGGAACCAGTTGACATGGAAGATTTTGGGCACATTACCACGAGACTCCATACTGAGCCAATGTTGTAGATAGTCACCGAAATTGTAACCGAAGAAGGGACGCATTGCGAAGGGGTCGTGCATAATTTCTTTACCTTTGTGCTCGGCAGCTGCTGTAGCTTCACTGCGCATTGAAGCACCCATGAAGACGCCATGCTTCCAGTTGCGAGCCTCATAAACTAGAGGTACACCAGCAGGTCGCCGACCGCCAAATAGAATGGCACTTATTGGCACTCCTGCCGGATCTTCCCAGGCAGGATCAATAATGGGACATTGTTGGGCAGGAGTACAGAAACGCGAATTGGGATGAGCTGCTACTTTACCGGATTCTTGAGACCATAGTTTGCCCAGCCAATCGGTAACAGTAACGCCATTAATATTAGAAGCCTCCATGCCCTCCCAATAAACACCGCCATCAGACGTTGAGGCTACATTTGTAAACACTGAGTTTTTAAAGATGGTTTTCATGGCGATGGGATTGGTGGACATGGAAGTACCAGGTGCCACACCAAAGAAACCATTTTCTGGATTTATAGCCCTTAGAACACCATTGCTATCGAATTTCATCCAGGCAATATCATCGCCCACGCATTCAACTTTATAGCCCGGCAAAGTAGGAGTCATCATGGCCAAATTCGTTTTGCCACAAGCTGAGGGGAAGGCCGCAGCAATATAGATTTTTCTGCCCTGGGAATTTGTGATTCCCAATATTAGCATGTGTTCCGCCAACCAGCCTTCACGTTTGGCAATGGTGCTTCCAATACGCAATGCAAAACATTTCTTACCCAACAGTGAATTACCGCCATAGCCTGAACCATATGAAACAATTTCATTGCTTTCCGGCTTGTGCAAAATTATAGTTCTTTCTGGATCACAAGGCCATGAAGGCACCTGAATTTTGCCATTCTCGGGAGAACCTACAGAATGCAAGCACTTTACAAATTCACCATCGCCCTTGTGAAGTTCATCCAAAACCTTGGATCCAGCACGAGTCATGATTTTCATAGACTCTACTACATAAGGGGAATCGGTAATCTCGATGCCGATTTTTGAAAGTGGCGATCCGACCGGGCCCATAGAGAAGGGTATTACATACATAGTGCGGCCCTTCATGCTGTTGGGAAAACGCTCTTTTATAGCCTTTTGCATATCTTCCGGAGAGATCCAATTACCCAAAGCACCCGGTGTGGCTTCATTGGTCACCGGCACTGTTTGCTCTTTCTGTGGTGTGCAGATGAAAGTGCGTGATTCTACTCGAGCAACGTCGGCCGGATTTGTACGAGCCAACCAACAGTTTTCATATTTTGACAAAGGAACAATAGTGCCCTGCTTAACCATAAGTTTTTTCAGCACAGAACTTTCATCTTTAGAACCATCGCAAATATGTACTTGATCGGGTCGACAAAGGTCTATACATTCATCGACGTAGGACTTGACGGCTGCCGTAAGTTGATTTGGATTTCCATATTGAAAGGAGCCAAATGCACGATAAGTCAAGCGAAAATTATATTTCAGTGCTGCTGATGGTAGTTTGGAACTGTAAAGAGAAATAAAAAGAAAAATTACATATTAATTACACAGAATATTTTATAAGTTAAGCTTCCTATCGTAGTTAAAAGAACATTTGGTCCTAAGTATTTTTGAAGTTTAAATTCATCTGAATTGTAGGTGACATTTGTTTTTATATCATGTATTCCAATTAAAGATGTTGGTCTGTCCACTCTTATATTTGGACTTAAAATTGTGTATTGCATAATCCGAATATTTGTCGTTCTGTTTTTTTCTAAACTTTTTTTTTGCTAAAAAAAATCTTGATTTGGCCATTACGATGAGACTACAACGTAATAGTCTATTTTTTGTAGAAACATATCGAGAAACTGTACATTTTGTTCGTTATTTTACCCAAAAATATTCCACAGAAATGGCGGCGGTAACGAATTCTAAATCAAAACAAACTACAGAACACGTTTTTTCCACTAAGTGTTTTTATTATTATTATTTTCTCGTATAGCAACATACGTAAACAATAATGATCACCTGTTGTTGTTCTTGCTGACCAAATACACAGATACTACAAACAGAATACGCAGATATACACACACCACATAATCAGCACTACATCTCTTTGTATAACAACAATTTCATTTAATAGGTATACAACGACTTACGAGCTACACTGATTTATTATTACATTTCTTAATAAGATGTTCATTGGTTATGAAATGTGGGCAATTCCATGTCATAGTACGTGACATTTGTACGCCTATAGAGTGGAATAGATATCTGAAAAATAATTTGGTCTTTATGTTGCATTCAGAGGGTACTATATTTAAAGAAAAAAATAAGTTCTTTCGAAACATTCTTGTCCAAAATATCGAGCGAAAGAAGGGTATATCGTACGTGACATAAAACGGAAGTAATTTTGAAGTAATTTCTTACACTAAACCAAATATGTTTCCTTTACAATCCGTTATATTTAAACAAAAACAATCTTTGGCTGATTTTATAATAAATAAAATTTAATATCGTACGTTATAGATTTTTCTCTTACAGTAAAATTGTATATATTTTTTAAATATATATATACTAGGGTGATTTTAAAAAATCGATGTCGGATTTTTTTTTTGAGTCTCCCTCCTAAAATGTTTAATTTTGTTACATTTTAAGATTGCCAAAGTTTGAGAACGATTGAAAGATGTTAACACGTGCCACTGGGGAAAATCTCGATTTTTTGGCAGTTTGGCGACTTGTTTTTGTTTCTCGTCCTTTGTAAGTAATTGGTTGTAATCTGTGATGAGCTTGACTCTTCGCTATTGTGTAGAATATAAAATATTATAAACAGTATGGCCTTTAATTTGATGTATGACACTAGCAAATAGCTTTAGCCGTTCCAGAAAATATATATTCAATTGATAATAGCAAAAATACCATCAGAGTCAAATTCATTCAAAAAGTTAAATATAGTCAGTTTAAACTATTATTTTGGCCCTTAAAATGTTTTAATAAGCTCTAAATACTTTCATATAGTAACATTTTAGTGTTTTCACCTATTCAAATCATCTTGAAAAAAAGTTTTAAGGGTTTTTGTTTTTTCAGTTGTGGTTGTCATTGTCGTGGAATTGCCCATATGTAACCGTTTCTAGGTTTATCTCGTCTTCAAAGAGGAAAACAGTAAACTGAGCCCGGATTACCTCATTTGTGATTAAATAAGCTATCATTAATGAAATTTTCGGGAGAAGTTCTTATATACGAGCTATGGTAAATTATGGACCGACCCACAGTGGTTTAGAAACTTTTTTTTTTGGAAATATTTCGGTATCTTGGGAACTATTGGAGATATTGTTTGGTTTGAGCTGAGGTGTTTTCGATTTGATTTACGTTTGTTCAGCTTCCTAGCGATAATGGGGCTACGCAATGCCCCTCAAAGTTGGTCAAATCGGGTCTCAATTTTTTTTAAAAAAATCGCCAAAAAACCATTTACGATCCGAATGAGCTGAAATTTTAAATATAAATAGACCTTTAGAAGGTCTAAAAAATACGCTTACGTCTACAAAATACGCTTACAAGTGTACGTTATCTCTATTAGTTGAAGAGGTATTCAGGTTTATTGATTTATTTTTTTTAATTTAGCTCGATCTTTTTATGGTTTTTTAGATATAGCTGGCCTACGGAGGGTCAAAATTTATTGGTGATAAAATTATAAATAAAATAAAAGCAACTTGCTAACAGTTATCTCTTCCCTATAAAAAGTTATACGCATCCAAAGTTGGAACTTGTAAAAAGGGCCGTATTTTTTTATTTTTTTTGTTTCCAAAAAAGCCCATATATTTTTTCTTTTGCAGAAAAAAATTTTCTTTGGGACTATATAGAATTTTTATATGATCCGGAAAGATAACATAATACAAAAGCGTGTAAATAAAAATTTGGCTCAGTTAAGCGGACATATCACCTCCCAAACTTATCCAAACTTGGCCAATTTAAAAAAAAAAAATTGTTTGAGTAAAAAATTCTAAAAAGGCAAGGCACCGATCCACGAAAAAGCTCCATATTTGTATAACCCCATATGTTTCTTAAATATTTACTAAGTGTTTTTACTATAAAAAATGTGGAACACATTTTAGGAATTTCGGTATTTGAAATTAAAAAATGTCAAAAATTCTAATGCCATTGATTTAATGATATTTGAGTCTATATTGGTTCCAAATTTTGTTACGATATCTTCAACTGTTAAAATTTTACATTAAGTAAAATTTTATATTTTTATTCGTGGAAAATCACCATGTTATAATTTTTTTAGTTTTTAATTTTACTAAATTATCAATCCTCAAGTCATAGCGTTTTCAACAATATCAAATACTTATATAAAGGGGCGTTATTTACTCCTCAAAAGTTCCACAAACCTTGCCCCCTTTGACAAATTTGTACGTTTTTTCATATAATCACATCAGCTCAAACCGTGTGAAATTTGGTAACAATATCTCCAATAATTCCCAAGATACCGAATTATTTAAAAAAAAAAGTTTCTAAACCACTGTGCGACCGTTACCTAATGTTTAGCTTATATAAAACTAATATATATTGAAGATATTAACTATTTGTTGTATGGGGGCTAGGAGAAATACTGGACCTATGCTAACCAGAAAGTGATCTTGAGCAGATTTGTATACTTTCGTTGAGTTTTGGGACAATATTTTTGTACATTAAACTATCTGCATAAACCCAATATACCCTCCCCACTATGGTGATGTATTTCATACAACTTTTAACGGATATTTTTGTAGTTTTTATTGTTCGATCGTTTGTTTTAGGAAGCGGGAAGCGCTTTTTTCTTTGTGCTTTGAAAACAGCTCATATTTTACTGGGACAGTTTCTGTAATATTCATAATATTTAGATGTTGGGTAATTACAGTCCAATATAGAACTCTAACTTGTTCCATGTCATTTCGTCGTATTTGTTGTTGGGCCGATTTTTCATATGGATATTCCACCAATAGCCAACATTAATTGTGTAGGGTGCATTAAGCCAGAAGCCACACAAAAATTGGCAAACAAAAAATATATATTGGTGAGGGGGATCGTCAAACAAGACAGAAATAAATACATGTGTGCGAGTGTGAATTCAGCCTATTACAAGCAAATTCAAATTGAAAAACATTTAAGTAAATATGTTTGAAATTCGCGTGTTTTGGAGAGTTTAAATATGGACAGAGAGTGATGATAATGATAGAGCGAATAATAAAAGTCAGTGTTGCCAGAACATTTCTAGATTTCAGCATACATCTTCTATTATATAAAAATGAATGTATGTCTGTTTATTTATTTGTTTGTTTGTCTATAACTTATATTAGCCTAAACCACTCGACCGAACCTCTTGAAATTTTGACTGTATGTTTATCTATATCATCAAATTTCAAGTGGGCGTGGCACTTCCCATACAAAGTAAATAGTTATTATAGAATAACTGCAGACCTATAATTGTGACAGCCTTCAAACTTTATACTAATCAATTTCTTACCAGTGCACGAATTCTAACCCATAATGGGACGCATCCGAACAAGGTACGCAAAATAGCTATAAATATTCGAAATTGAATAAGTGGGCGTGGCAACTCCCAAACAAAGTAAATAGTTAATTTCGAATATCTGGAGAACTATAATTGTGATCATTGTCTAGTGGACTTAATTCTGTATGGAATTATTTAAAGTTTCCCGTTCCATGCAGAATCTGTTTTTAAAATTCTTCAATATTAATATACAGCATTAGCATGGTAACACTGATACAAATAAAAACAAATGTTTTTGTTATTGAATTTTGTATCTCTCTTTGCATTCAGTCCGTTGATGCAATATAATGTTGAAGTACATTTCGTTGTATGTATGTATTTGAATGCCTCTTACTTTGTTCGGTCAGATTGTATGATGCAATGTTTCATCATCATTAATTGTGGCGATTGCTTGGAAACAAGGCGGCAGACAACACGTTTCTTGAAAACATCTAGACATTTTGTAGAAGAAAATTTCGCTTTCGCTAAAAACAAAGAGAAACAAAGCTTCGTACATCCATCAATCTATGTAGTATATAAATATGTATGTATATCTATATAGTACATGGGTACATTCTGTATGTATAGAATTTGTAGCTGTATCTCATTGAAAGTAAAATGAACATGCATAGATAGCATACAATCAGTCCATTGATCCCTTTTGCAGAGACGCGCATGCATCTACAACATATGTATACTTAGTAGCGATGCTCATTGTCGCATTTACTACTGGTATTTTCTAATTACGAACAGTGACAGATGTGGTATTTTTTGGTAAAGTTTTTTTTTTAACAAATTCTATTCTTGTATTTATTTTAAGTTATTTTCAACATGAATATTTTCATTTGTTTTTTTTATGTGTATAACCTCGTCAAAATTAGCACAATTCTGTCTGTTTGTGATAACATTGTGTAGATTTTGATGTTTTTAATAAATATTTATAGACAAGTATGTACATGAGAATTATTTAACAAAATGTTTATGTAGTATAAACAATAATAATCATGACAAGCATATTTTTAAAGAGCACCATCGTCACATAATTTAAAAACATTTTCATCCAAAGAAACCCTAAAATTTTGGCGAATTTAACAAAATATTTTAATTTTCTGTTGTGTGTTTTTGGTACTATTTTTAAGGATTCAAAAAACATCCATTGTATTAATTTTTGATGCAAAATCGACTGGTGAAATCAGATTTGCAACATATTCAACCGTTTTTGCTCTACAGAAAAATATGCTCAAGGTGCGTTGAACCACCACAAGGAGTGAAAATTTTCAAAAAAAAGGACGCCATTATTTTTGTTTACGCAAAAACCTTCAGAAAAATTATGATACCCGAAAAACAAATGATGTGACCTGGTCACAAACGAACTCTAATATACATATTCCTTAAATTTGTTAAACAATTCGTTCTTGTAACTTTAACTCTCAGTTTATTTATCTCTAATATAAATATTATTTTGTTATTTTCTGAAATATCTTATAATATCTGAATTATATTGTAAAATAAACCAAATATTATTTTTATTTACATAAAAAGATAAGAAAATAAAATATTAATTTTATGTTTTAGAATTGGGTTGCGTTAAATCGTTACGAAAATGTTTGGACACATATTTGTACATAAATGAATACTGTACTCTGAATAAATATATTAATAGAATATACGAAGGTTGTCTGTGAAATCTTATAATACAAATACGTTCCCACTACATCAAATAAAATATTGCTAGCAAATATTTCATTTTAATTTTTCTCAGACAACCGTTACAAACATTTTCGTCGCCAAGAAATTATGAATATTTCATGGCACTTGGATTTCATGTCAAGTGAACCAATTTTTAAAATCTATGTCATCCGATCGCACAGTGCGGCCAAAAGTAAAAAAAAAAGTTTTTTGTTGGGGGTTTTTTGTCATTGGGTTGGTTAAAGAAATGCTCTAGGAAATAAAAAATTATCATAGTAAGGACCCTTGCCTCAAATGCCATTCAAAATTTCAGTTTGAATGAGGCCTTCACACGAATGGCACCCTACCGTAGGAAAGATCGACTAGAAGGAGTTTCCGTTAAACAGGTGTCATAGTTTTTGTAATCAAGCAAATCAAACGAAACAAAATGGACTCTACAGCTAAAGGTAAGTATAATACGTAAAAGCAAAATCTGAATGTAAATTTCTAAATAGTAAATTTTAAGAAAGTGATATGTAAAGACTATGTTTTATTTTTAATTTGTTAAACAAAATTGATGTGATTGAGTGACATTTTTTTCCTGCTTTTTCCTGCTCTCTTAGCTATTGTAGGTAATAAGTCAAAGTATTAGTTAACAAATAAAATAAAATTTTTTTTTTGATAACTACTTTGCAAAAATACTTACTAGAAGGTTTACGGCGCATTTTTTTTGCTTGTAAGGTGGTACGCTTTAATTTACATCGCCATATTGCATTTCACCATTGTACATTTGTTAATTTTTAATAAATTTTTAATTATATACCCTAAAAATATCAAAACAAAAATTTTTAATCAATTAGCAAACATTGAACATTGTTTATTTCCAATCAATATATGTATTTAAATCTATTTTATAGATTTGTATGAAAAACCCAACTTCATTATTGACGTCATCAGGGTATTTTCTTTAAATAAAACATGGCTCCTTGCTACAACTCAAAGTGATATGTATAATGGTTTTTATTGCACGAGCAAAAAACTCAACATAAAAATGGGCTGGTCTATCTCTGATAACACAACTCAAACTAAATTTAATACAAACACTTATTCGATCTTTAAAATATGAAACTAATTTGTAAAGTAATAAATTAATGCTAATTAAAAAACCTCCATCATCGTCGCTTTGATTAAAAGTCTAGTACATACAACAAAATTATTCGCACACTGGTGATAACTTCAATAAAATGGAATAATTTCTACTTAATAGTTCATACAAACAAATCGTTAATTCATCAAGTAAACATAATTCAAGGAAAAGAAATACGTATTTAAGTTTTTCGATTGAAAGACATTTATTTGAATTTAGGGAGAAAATACATTTGAATGTATCATACAACAAAAATTTAGTCTTATCATGGCATTTAATCATACCACATACAGACTTCATATTAAAATACGATCGTAATATACCTGGAAGACAATATAACAACAGCATGTTACATATTTTTAATTAATAAAAATATCTAAAAGATAAGATTTGAACAAAAAAGCATCAATGGATTCGTAAAACCGTCTTTATACCAAACACGTAAGAGAGCTATATTCGGCTGTGCCGAATCTTATATACCCTTCACCAAATTATACTTCAAACACACAAATTTTAAATAATTTTAGGTAAACAAAATTACAAAATACTTTTTTTAATTTTTTGTAAAAAAAATTTTTTCGAATTGTTTTTTTAAATTTTTTAATTTTTTTTTTTGTTTTTTTAAATTTTTTTTTTAATATTTAGCGAAAAAAAAATTCGGGTAAAAAAATATTTTTTCGGATATTGACCCATTGTAGGTCCAACTTGCAAAGGTCTTTGAAATATCTATCATTAGATATCCATATTGTCTATATTAATGACTTAGTAATCCTGATATAGGTCAATAGAGGTTTCTTGTTTTTTCCTTATATCTCAGCCATTTGTGGACCGATTTTCTCGATTTTAAATAGCAACCGAAGAATTCCGGAGATATTGATGTATGAATTGTGTACGTAAGTTATTTGGGGGCAGAGGAACCAGAATATATATACTTTATAGGGTAGGAAAATTATATTTTGGAAATAACAAACGGAATGACAAACTTATATATAGCCTTCTCACGAAGGTGAAGGATATAAAAAATGATGAGGGTATATTGATTTTGTCATTCCGTTTGTAACACATCCAAATATTTGTCGCAGACACACGTAAGTATATGTGTATATACTAGCTATGGCCGTCGGCCTGTCTGTATATCTGTTGAAATCACGATCGGTCCTAGCTAGCTTGCTGAAGTTTTGCACAAATACTCTCTGTTTAGAAGGATTGTTTGGTATTGTAAATGGGCAAAATGACCTGATAGATTTTAATCATGAACGGCTTTAACCTAGCCCCCATACAAATATCACTCCCGAACACTTTTTGAGCAGTCAGAAATATTTTGATTATGCGGCAATCCTGATGAAATTGTGAACAAATTAATTCTAAGTACTCCGAATTTATAGTGTAAAGTATGGCAAAAATCGGCAACATTTGTTCCTAGTACAAGGTCCCCCTCAGAAAATGACTTGAATATTCCTAATTGTCTTATAATAATTAATATAGTGATGAAAGTGGACATAAACAAGTTTTTTATGAACCTTTAGTTTTCTACCAACTTTTGTGATACTACTTTTTCAAAAATTTTCTAGTAAAACGGATTTCAACCTTACATTCTTTTAAACCTAATAGTATATTTAGTATATTCTTAAAGCCGAACCACAAAACCGAAAATTCGATTATATATCTATAAAGGCAATTTTAAAATAAAATTTTTGTTTTTTAATTTTGTTTGAAATTTCTTTTCATTATTTACATTCATTCAAACATATTTGCAATTACTTGAATGTATGTGTTGGAAAAAGTTTTGAAAGTTCTATCTAAAATATGTATTTCTTATAGTTCTATTTTGAAATAAATTCAACTTTAACAAAATTTAACTTTAAAATTTCTTTCTAACAGTCTATAGAGTATATGATCGAAGATAAAACTTGAACTGTTGCCTACTTACTTGACGCTCCATATTTACTAGACAACAGACATTTTCTTACAATGAATTTTTCTTATATTTTATTTATTTACATTTAGTACGTATTTATTTAAATACTTAGAAATAAATATTTAAATATGAAATACATTTCTGGTTTGTTGTTAGCTGTATAAAGTTTTTGTGACGTCACACACAACCCACAATAAATGTTTCGTAATGACCATGATCAATGGACTTTGGATCCGCAATCAGTGTAAAACTTGTATTCTATATATACGAGTACACGAGTACAACATGTCTTCGGTCTATTTACACTTACAGAACATTTCATTAAACGTGTGTAAATATTCAAGTATGTTTGTGTATGTGTAAATAGTAGTTTTTAAATTTTGAACAAAGAACTCAATTTCTTTATATAAAATATATATGTACTCGTAATAAGTATAGATAAGTATGTGTATACGAAACATTTTAAAGATTTTTCATCATTTTGTTTTCTCACTTGAAGGTGAGATACGAGTAATGTGCATCCATCAACTGAACTGGTTGCCCTCAACAAATCATTGCCCTTTTGTAAATTCTTAAATGAAATACAGTTTTTGTTGGGCCAAGGTTAAACCAAATTGTATGTGAATGAACGCGTTCAATACAAACATTTTGAATAAATAGAAATTTGAAAGCGATTGTTATGAAGAAATACGAATACACATACAGTTTTAGACCGAAACAAATTTCGTAGGTGATACATATTAACGCAAAAATTTAGTAGATCTTTAACGAAAGAATTGTTTTTTTTGGAAATCTACAATGTAAAAACCAATGTCCTCCCATATTCTGAAACCGTCATGATTCAATTTTAAAAATAATCCGTTTTTGCTTAAGTTTTAGTGACAATGATATGACTCGAACGATGGAAATTCTCGTTTATTTTTTCAAGAAAAATTTTTTTTAAAAAGGTACCGTTTCTTTTTCCGAATTTTATTTTCGCAATCGAGTTCCACAAAAAATTTAATTCAATTTATTTCAATACGAGCAAAAAACATATCTTTTAAAATCTATAAAACAGATCTTAATTCTTCATTATTTTATAAGCGTTTATGATTTTGACAAAATAGCTAATAATTGTGTGTCAATGACACTTCTAGCAACATTACTGAAAAATTTCAGAATCGAAGGTCTAGATCTGCATTAGTTATAGTTTCCTAAATTTTAAAAATATAAAAATAATTGAAAAGTATGAGATTTATTTTCTTTTTTCTATTGTTTTTTAAAAAAAATTTAAATTATTTATACAAGTATTATACTCACCATCAGAAAACATGGGAGTTATATTAATTTTGTCATTCCGTTTATATCATATCTAAATATTGGTCGTAGAACCAAAAATTATATTTATCCTGGGTCCTCATAAGATTCTAAGACGATGTAGCTATGTCCGTTCGTCTGTCTGTTGAAATCACGATATTGCCCAAACGAAAGAATCTAGCTGATCGAAATTTTCCACAAATACCTATTAAAAAGGTTTATTTGGTATTGAAAATAGCCATTATTGGTCCATGATTTCACCTAGTCTCAATACAAATGTCTCCCTGAAATACAGTTTGAGCAGACATAAATATATTGATTATGTGGCAATCCTGATAAGATTTTGAACAAATTAGTTTAAAGTACTCTGAAATATTACAGTAAAGTATGGCGAAAATCGGTTAACATTTGTCCCTAGTCCCGATACAAGGTCCCTCTCAGAAAATGACTTGAACATTCATAATTGCCTTGTAATAATTAACATTGTAAATGAAATTTTATATGAACCTAAATAGTTCTACAAACTTTTGAGAGGACCGGTCCATAATTAACCCTACCACCATATTTCCCCTATATCAGAAAACTATTTTATTGTTAAATATTGATAGTGGGTACACAAAATGCGGCATAGCCGAATATAACACTCTTACATGTTTTCAATAAATTTTGTAATTGATTAAAAGCAAAAATAGAAGAAAAACAAGTAAGATAGTATAGTCGGTCAAGCGCAACCAACCAATACGCTGAACTAGTATATGATTCTAAACAGTTTTCTTTTGATATGAAACTGATTTGTATTGAATATTATTTGAATACCAAAATTGTTAAGATATTTATTATAGACTAGTGACCGCCCGGCTTCGCCCGGTAGCATTTACTAATATTAGTTCGTCAAGTTTCTCCAACCTGTTCTTATTTATTTGCAAATAAAATATCTAAATTTGTACTGCATACTTTAAGGGCTTTTTTATTACAGTTGGTTGGACTCAAAAAGCCGGTTTTAGCCGCAATTTTTTAATTTTTTTTCTTTACAAACCATCTCCTGAAAATTTCGAATCGATATATATAGATAAAGTGATTTTCGGAAGTAGGCTTTATATTGGAGCTATGGCTAATTATATAATACTTATTTGTGCTGAATTTGGGTTGAATATCTTTATAAATAAGATATTTATGAGAGCTTAACTATTTTCATATAGGGCAATCGTATGGGGGCTAGGAGAAATAATGGACCGATTCTAACCAAATTCAATAGGCTCCGTCCTTGTAACAATATAAAAGCTTGTACGAAATTATCTTTAAAATTGCGACCTTTAGTTCAGCGCTACATTTATTAATTTTAGCTATTAAATCCAAATTAAGCTTCTTCCATTATGGATTATTTCCCCGTCTTTATATTTCCAAACTCAAAATATGATATTTTAGGGAATTATTTTATAAAAGAACTTCTGAAAGATGCACCTCATCAGAGATATAAATAAAGCTTAGACTTTCCCGATTGACTAAAATGTTAAACACATATATCTGTTTATCTGGTCCATAATATTTCAAAATTGGTTTATTCAGCTATGTTTATTATTGTCAGAATTCCAATTTTTATATATCCATTATAAGATCTTAAAGAGCAAACATTAATTTTTTTAACAAAAAGTTGTAACATTTTAAATTGCAGTTTTGAAAATGATATGCAAACATTTAATTATGTTGGTCTCAGATTGTAATGGGTAAAGGTAATGGTTAATTAGACAAAAAATCATATCAAAACATTTATGTATGAATACTAGAAATGTAAAAATAGTATTACGTTACAAGATTCCTAAAACAAGTAAAATTTTGTATCGAGGAAGTATTTTGACGACTTTGTTTTAAATTAATTTAAGTTAAATTCAATAAAAATATCCCAGATTTTAAATAGAAAATACTTTTATTTATATTTAGCTTCACATATTTTTAGTTTTCAATACATACTTAGTATGCATTTATCAGAAAGTTTTAATATTTATGGAAAAAAACCATAGTTAAAAACACACTGTAGGGTATTATTTAATATGTCTAGACTGATTAAAATTGTTTATTTTTGATTTCAATGTTTCTATATTTTTATTTACTCCATAGATAAACCAGCTAAACCGTTTGCCATTCCAGTTCAACTGGTTACAACTCGTATTAACTAATGAGGAAAAATGTAGATTTTGTACTCGTATGAATATTCATTATTATCACTAACAACAAGAACAAACATAAACTAATCGTTAATCGTAAAAATTATATAAAAATTAGTTAAATGGAAACCATCATTTTGTATTGGGCATATTTATTTATTGATATTTCGAGTCATTTATAGCTACATTGATGTAGATATGAATGTATAGATTTTATGTATGAATATATTATGTATAAATGGATGTGTAAATGATTGTAAAAGTGTGTATTTTCGTATTCGATAGCATAATAATTAATTTTGTTGTCGATATTACTTAACTGCGCAATTAACTGCGATTTTTCGTTGATAATTTTGTGCAAACGTACATATGTATGTAATTACAACCAAAATAGCATGACATTATTAACATACATGTATAATGCGTAGATCCAAAGCCAGGAAACAAAAACCTCAAATTTAATCAGAAAAAATCCAAAGTACAAAAGTTCGATGATTGCACGATATGAACTACATATATAATGATTATTGCAAACAATGTATTGATGTTATTGATTGATTTACAATTTTGTTTTAAATTATTTTACAGGAAGTTGCTAAATTGGTCTACTTTTTTACAATAAATTGATTTCTACATATGTATATGTTCAGATTTTTTTACTGAAAAGGTGGTCATTGTTTTAGTCAGTGTTGAAAAAGCTACGATAATTAACAAATTTTTAACTAACTGTAGCAGTAACTCAGTTCATTTTCTTATTTTTACTAAAACTACAGCTTCTCAAAACAAAACTGTAAATAGAGCAGTCGTAATAAAACATGTGGACTGTGGACTTTTGACAAAACAATTTAAGTGGAATTATAAATTTTTCAGAAGATTTTATTATATGTCATTATAGAATTTCGAAAGTTTTGTATAATTCTTTGTGAAATATAATTAAGTTTTTCAAGGATAAATAATTAAATAATTATAAATCAATTCAACAGTTTTAAAATTTCACTTAAGTTGTTTTGTCAAAAGTCCACTGAAATTATAAATGGAGTAGTTTTTTAAAAACTCAAATCATTGCTACTGCTATACTTGAGGTAACAGATAAGGTAGCAGTTAACATAGTAGTTGAAGTAGCAGTTAACGTAGTGAAAAAATAAACCTTCAGTCATAATACCAAAAATTAAAGAAATTAACATTGTGTGTTGTTTTTGTTGTTTTAAAAGTGTTTGAAAAATTACTACGTCAACTACTACCTCAACTGCTACTTCTGTTACTACTAAATTATAAAAGTAGCAGAAATAATAGAAAACTAATAACTTTGATACTTTAAAACACATTCTTTTTTTAAGTAGCAAAAGAAAAAAAATTACTCTGCTACTTTAATTTTTTCTTTTATGACTACTACTACAATTGTTGCAACTAAAATGTGAAGGTAACAGTAGTAATTCATTGACTCCGAGTCTAGCTACTTATAGTATAGTTTTTTAAACACTGGCTGTAGTCGTATATCGTACATTTATACCTAAAAGGAACAATTTGAAGTCGCACGTCATCACTAATAATATTGTTTTCAATTATTCTATTATATAGTTGATATAATAAATGCATATTTATATCAGAGCTGTAAATGAATCACTCATTTTTGAATTAATTCGCGAATCATTCACACAAAAAAATGAATTGAATGAAATTTGAGTCAATTCAAATGAATTTGGTAAAAATGAATTGCAATTCGTTTCTAATTCAAATGAATTGAATTGATTTTGAATTAATTCAAATGAATTTGGTAAAAATGAATTGCAATTCGTTTCCAATTCAAATGAATTGAATTGATGTTGAATTAATTCAATTCATTTACAATTCATTTGAATTGAATTGATTTTGAATTAATTCAAATGAATTAAAAAAAAAATTAGCAATTCATTTCCAACTCCGACGCGAAATTCGCAGCATATTTAGCAGATTGTTAAAATTCATCAAGTATGCAGTAATTAATCGACGGTTAAAAAGTCTTTCTTTAAATATAATGCGCCGCTACCATCGTCAGCTGGCGTTGAAAGATTATTTTCGTACGCCTCTATTCTAAACATCCCTAAACGTGGATCTCTTTCAGATGATAATTTTGAAAAGCTATTATTGTTTAAGGTGAATGATGCATTCTAATTAAATCTAATTAGCCTTATTTATGAAACTCAATTGTGTTTTGAACTACATACATTGTTATTTTTCCTGATTTTTGATTATTTTTGGAAGATAGTTTTATTTTTTTGAAATAAATATAATATAAACATTAGCAAAAAGTTTGTCGTTGGGTGGTCGTGGGTCACAAAATTTCAAAAATTATTAATAGCTTCTTGAATATTGAATATGTTTTGTCGTTCCGCGTATTTCAAAATAAAAATCAGTTCTTCTTGAAGAAATAAACACCAAACACCATGTTTTCATTGATCAAGCGCGTATACAGGACAAGGCTTTTCAATTTTTGTACTGGATATTTTCATTTTGGTAGGAGAAATTCCCCCTAGAGATCTGCTCTTGAATTTTATTGATTGCAACTCATTTTCGAGTCATTCATTTGAATTGCTAATTCTTTTTTCTAATTCATTTGAATTAATTCAAAATCAATTCAATTCAAATGAATTGTAAATGAATTGCAACTCATTTTTACAAATTCATTTGAATTAGAAATGAATTGAAATTCATTTCTGCCTAATTCGTTTGAATTGATTCAAATTTCATTCAATTCATTTTTTCAATTCAATGAATTAATTCAAAATTTAGCTAATTCATAATGAATTAAAATCAAAAAAGAATGATTCATTTACAGCTCTGATTTATATAATCTTATATATAAATAGGCCACACGTTTTTTTGTGGTACACTTTTAAGTATGTTATTGTCCACCGATATTGATGAAACATATATGGTTTAAAAGGTTATTTTCTCTAGATGTGCACAATATAAATAAAAATTCTTTCCATAAAAGTGGTCGAATTTCGGCCACCAGGCGATCCTAGTAGTATATAAATATAAGTAAATTGATTAATTTTCAATACTTTAATTATAGAAATTTCGGTACAAACATAGAATAAAATTCCCACAGTCTTAATAAAGCTACGTAGGAAAACTACAGTCAGAAGTCATAACATTTCGGTTGTTATTCCATGTTCTTGAAAAACATTCAATTACCTTGATCGATATTATTTTAAACCTTTATTTGCGACGTTTTTTTTATACATACAGGCGACATACATACTGATAAGGTTCACTACTCAGTATATTATTTACTCATATCAGTTTATGAAAATTCGACGTGTGCCTGTAATTATTGAGACGTTATTGTTCGTTAACACAGTCACACTGTATTCGTTATTAAATTTTGTTAAAATATCTACAAAACAAAATGTTTATAAGTTTACAAAATGTTTACTTGTATGTATGTATAACTTTCTTTGATAAGATAAATGTTTTAGACTTATTTTTGCAAAATGTGTATTAGTGTGGAATGAGATATACGAGACAATTGTTTTCCAATTTGAATGATATTTGAACTGATTATTGTAGCACTTCGCCTAAAACTCACATTCTGAAAGCTAAGTAAAATTTTTATTTTCAAAAAAAAGTGCAGATTCTTGAACTTTAATTGACAAAAATATATATTTTTTACATGTGGTGATCAATGTTGAAAAGATCGATGTTTGTAAGCATTCTGATATATTTTCAGACATTTTAACCATTCTTTTCTAATATAATTTACCTAAGCGAATATTTTGTATTCAACCGGTTCACATAATAAGTATTAAAACTCGATATTCCGAATATTATGAGAACGGTTCTGAATAATTAATTCAATAGTTTTTTTTACATTTCGTGTTACAAGTGTAACACGAAAGGGGCTGTATGTCAGCTGAGCGACCTGACAATCTTGTATTTATTGAAAATACAGTGAAGAGACGAGACTACTTAAAAATTTGAATGGACAGTTTGAAAGGAAGTGCTTAAAATTTAGGTCTTGTAACTCCATGGGTCTTTCAGCAAGACAATGACCCAAAACAAACCGCCATAATTGTTAAGGAGTGGCTATTGTATAAAGTTCCTAATTCACCATCGCAGTCCCCAGAGCACCTATGGGACATTTTAGACCGGAACATTAGAATACGAAGCATTTCATCTAAGGACAAACTCCGAACAGCTTTAATGGAAGAGTAGGGCAAAATTACTAAAGATGTAACTGAACCTCTTGTTAACTCCGTGAAAAGGCGACTAGAGGTACTAATTAATCTGAATGGAGGACACATGGTGTATATGTTTATACACTATTGTTTTATTGAGGGGACGATATATACTTTATAGGGTCGGAAATGAAAAATGTAGAAATTATAAACGGAATGACAAACTTATATATACCCTTCTTATGATGGTGAAGGGTATAAAAATGAAAACTGTTAGTTTGGTGGTGTCATTTTTATTAAAGTTTTTTTCGATCTCAGTCGTTAATACGAGTTGCTTTTTTATTAAAAAATGTCTCTCAATTTCAAATGGTGTCATTACAAATTACGTTTAGACTCTAAACTAGACTATCCCAATCGTAGTCTTTCTTCTAAACATAATTGTGACAGATCATATTACTTGTGGGACAATGTGGGCTTTATCAAGCCTACCAACCTTTATACCAAAGGGACATATTTAACCCCATTTCTCAATTTCTCGTGACGATATACTGTCAGTTCTCATACAAAAATTATATTACATAATTAGAAATATATATTATACGAAAAACAATAACCAGAGATTGCGAAAATGAGTCTTAAACAGTTTAATTTCGATCAAGGTCACAAAAATTAGCACTCTCTTTTAAAAAATTCTGTAACAACTGTACATTTTCAATAAAAAGTTTGCCTCCAAAATATTAAACAATAAAATAATCAGCAATAATTATAAAAAAAAGTCAAAACAAGTTAAATTCTATTTTTATTACAATTAACAATTCAAAACATGAAGAAATAGGCGAATAGAGAGAAACCCATAGCAGAAGAAGCAAGAAGACTGTATAAAAACAAAAATCAAACAAAAACATTTGAAATCTAAAATAACAATAACTAAATACATTTTCGAATAACTCGAAAAACCACAATTAACATATGTTTTGCAATTTACACACACAAACTACACTAAATGGTTCATACTTGCTATGTACGTGCATAACTGTATTAATGAATCCATGTATACATATAAACATACATAGGTGTGTTCACGTCAAGATGTACGTACCCAGTAAACATTATATGATGACGTATCTGATGTCAGAATTTTCTGAATTAATTCTGAGAATTTATGAGAAAATTAACCGATTTGTCGAAATTTTCTTCTGACATTTGACAGAATTGTCTAGAATTTTTTTCAGGCATTTCTGCACATTTTCTGGTATATAGTAAGAAAATTATACCTTTTGACAATAATTCAAAATAAAATTATTAAAATATGTATGCAAATACTTACTTATTTATTTAAAATTTTAATTCACAATCTATTGGAGTTGAAAGCTGAAGAAATTGTAAAAGTTGCAAACAATTTTTTAAAATATGTACCTACTGAATTTATCTAAATAAATTAAAATTAAAAAAAAACAGAATTTTAATACGTAGTTTATTTTTACAAAAATCAAATAATTTTCTGATGTTTGTATAGACTTCTATTAGAAATGTCGTAAGAATATAAATCAGACATCTTTAAAATTCCTTTGGAATTTCCCTAGGAATTTACTTCAGAATTGATGCAGACAAAGAGTTACAATATCTTAGCAACTACCTACTCATACAAATTACGGTACAATGACGCACAGTGTTATGGCTTCATACATTTTTTTAAAAAGTGGTAGGAGTGCTCCTATGATAATAGAATTTGGTACACTTGACTAGTTTCATATAGAAAAGCTATATATTAAAAAGGGTTCATAACGAGTACCCTAGGAGTACCTCACATACAAGGGTTCTTCCAAAATAACGTTGTATCAGTCATAAATTCTTAAATAATGCAGAGATATAATTTAAATTTTTCGTATGTTAGTTCCAAGTGACCAGATATCATACTACAAAGTATGAAGGAAATCGTTCCATATTTGAACCTAGTCCACATATAGGTCCCTTTCTGAAAATAGTTTTATCGTTAAAAACTCACATAAAAATAATAGTATCGTGATGAAATTCGACATAAACAAGTTTTATATAAACCCAAATCTATCTGTTAAGTTTCATAAGGATAGGAGAATAATTGCTCCTATCCCCCATATAAAAAGTAACGCCTAAAAGTATGCAAAACCTTTTATTGTAAATATGCATTGCAATTTATTGTAAATATTCATAAAAATACGTGAGTTTTATTACAAAATTTATAAGTTTGTTCAGCAATCGAAAAAAGTCGCAGATTTTTTTTTTACATAAAATGAAAGAAAATATTCCAAACTTTCATTTAGTAGTAGTACCATGGAGGTAGACCGAGCTAACTTATTTTTTTTTTCTAATGAAAACTGCAAATGCTAAATTTTTTGGAGTTATTTTGATTTGCTCAGATCTCTTAAACTATATATATAATTTAAATATATTTTCTTTCCTATTAAATTTAAAATAATATATTTTAATAAAAATTCTCTAAAACTATTGGTAGTTGAACCATATTTTTTGTATAAACAACTGAAATGTGGTGAAATTTTCATCAGTTTTCGTTGTATAACTTTATCACACTCTTTTTTATACAAAATTTTATTTTTTTCGAAAACAAATCATGGTTTTCTATTAATGAAACATTTCTCTACAGAATTGCATCATTAGATTTCTAAAAAATAAATGTAAAAAAATGTGTGTCTTACCGCCTTCGGATTCGAAATCGGGAACTTGTGTAGATTTTCTGTTCGAATTCTGATAGAAATTTGACAAAAATGTTTAGTGGGTATGTATATAGGTGTGTTCGTATCTATGTGTGTGAAAATGAACTGAAGAAGGGGCTCGACTCATTTTATTCGAGGTTATCACCATGACTTGTCTTGTCTCTGAGTGACGATACCAAAAAACGAAATAAACAATTGTATGTATGTAAATTTATATACATAAGTATACAATGAACACATACATTTGCACTTGCAAAGTTGCTCCACTAAGCAGATCGGAGTGAAACCTGTTATTTCTGCTTTTCTTTATATAAAAAAGTTGTTGAAAGACCCAGCTGTGTGATATTCCAGCCGCGCCCATTAAAAATGTTCGTACGAAATAGAATCAAAAAATTGCACAAACATTTTTGAGTTGATTTTAATACAAATTCACACATATGAACACAAGCACACACGTTCGCATAATTTTACACGAAATGCCACCACAAAAGTACAAATTGTTTCTTAAACAAATTTGTTTAATTTAAATAACAAATTTTTATGTATACGAATGTTCGAACAAATAAAAACTTTAAAATAGAAATGCTGTTGTCGTCTCTTATTTTTAAAACAATAGTATTATAATGTTCATAATCTGTACTACATACGATCAGCCCCATTCTGCGAAATGATATAATTTCATAGTGACATTTCCATAATTCATAAAATTTTGATGTATCTTCGATTGAATGACTATTTTAACTAGTTTAAAGTGCTATTAAATTAATAAATTAAATTTTGTTTCTAACTCTAACTATAGAGTTAGAAACAAAAATTATTTCAAATTCTATTTATTATTTTTTCATAGATTAGTGTAAGTTTATCATTGTATCTTTCATTTAATGATATTTGTTCAACACGTCAATGGTTTGCCGAGATATTTTAGATAATGAGAATAAATTTACCTAGAAATTGCATAACTATGTATTTCACATTAAGTTGTATCATCAATTACGGCTAACTAAATGTTTCTATTCTTCTTCATTTCAAATTTATTTGGTAACCATAAAAAAATTGGGGTATATTGATTTCGACATTCTATATATTCCGTATATTCTGGGTCCTCATAAGATTCTAAGGCAATCTAGATATGTTCGAACGCCTGTTTGTTCGTTGAAAACATGACAGGGCCCAAACGAAAGGAGCTAGCTTGCTGACATTTTTCACAAATACTCTCTATTTATAAAAAAAAAACAGTTTAGTATTGAAAATGGACAATATCGGTCCATAATTTCACCTATACCCCATACAATATACCTATATGAACATTCGATTTTTATATTCGGATATACAGTGCACTCGCGGTAACGTGAACACTGAAATACATACATTAAATTCGATTTTTCAAGTTTTGGGAATCCCCTTATTTAAAAATGTGTTTGTATCCTCCAAATTAATTTTTTTTTGTATTTCAGCGAATGAGTATTTTTATTTGCTATATAATTTTATTTCAATGTATATTTTCTAGTGATCTCGTTTTGTTTTGTAATGCATTTTAATCAATAATTTTTGTTTTATATTTTAATAATGCAAATAATAATAATAAAAACGTTCAAGCATGTAAATTTTATATGTTTTGCATGAAATTCGACAATCGCTAACGTGAACAATTTCACTAACATGAACAGCCTTGGTTTTAATTAGTTCACGTTTCCGCGAGTGCACTGTATGTACATTAGAGTTAATTTCATAAATTTGATTTTCGGGTATCATAATTTTTCTGAAGGGTTTTGCGTAAATAAAAACAATGGCGTCACTCCTTGTGATGGTTCAACGCACCTAAAGACGTCTACCAGTCGATTCTGCATCAACAAATAATACATTTGATGTTTTTGAATTCTTAAAATGCATAATAAGAATAAAAAAAAAAAATTTTTTTTTAAACATGCACGATGAGAAGGCATTAGCAAAACGGCATCAATATTTCCTTTCTATCACTAACCATATTTACAGAATATATATTGATTTACTATAAGAGATACATTTGTCACGTACGATTTTAAATTTTATTTATTATAAAATCATCCAACAATAAATTTATCCCCCAACAATAAATTTCAGTGAATTTATCAATAAAATTGGGAATTTGGAATTTTTTACTAAAATATTAATTTTGTATTTTAAAAATAAATTTCGACCCTCCGTAGGCGCGTCATATCTAAAAAACAATCAAAAGATCGAGCAAAATTAAAAAAAATAAATCAATAAACCTGAATATCTCTTCAACTAATAGAGATAACCTACACTTGTAAGCGTATTTTTGTAGACCATCTATTATTTATATTAAAAATTTCAGCTCATTCGGATCATAAATGGATTTTTGGCGATTTTTTTAAAAAATTTGATAATTTGAGGGGCTATGCACTGGCCCCCATTATCGCTAGGAAGCTGAACAAACGTAAATCGACATCACCTCAGCTCAAATTATGTGAAAGTTCGTAACAATGTATCCAATAGTTCCCAAGATACCGAATTATTTCCAAAAAAAAGTTTCTAAACCACTGTGTGACGGATTGTAAAGAAAAAATATTTGGTTTAGTGTATGAAATTAAAAGAAAACATTTGCCTCTCACGATTCGCAAATTTTCGCATATTTCTACATGTACCTCAAAATTAATTCCGTTTTATGTCACGTACGATATATCCTTATTTGGCTCGATAATTTGGACAACAATGTTTTGAAAGAACTTATTATTTTTTAAAATAATAAGTTTTAAAGTACCCTCTGAAAGGAACATGAAGACCAAATTATTTTTCAGTAACTCTTATTTTTGCAAAATCTACTCCACTCTATAGGCGTACAAATGTCACGTACGATGACATGGAATTACCCATATATAACTTAGTAAACACACTGAGCATTAATTTAAAAATTCAGAATAATATCAATAAAAATGTGTTTTTGATTTTGAAAGATTTCCATTTTACATACCGATTATTTATTATGTATAAATGTACATACTTATGTATGTATTTATTACTGAAAAGGGGCAGATCCTCGTCTAAGTAGAAAACCAGTGACACAAATAAACAAGAGTATAAACTGATTTTTGTCTACACGTTTAATTGTCGAAGATCGAACTCCAGACTCACCACCAAAGCGTGCTAAAGTTTATTTACTTTTATTGTTATCGTTTCGCTACTCGTAATGGATTTTGTTTTTGTTTTGATTATGAATTCTCCTCAGCGATACAATAACATCAACAACGATGACAACAACATTATTATCATTGTGTAGTTTTCTTTCTGTACATCGTTGTATTGGTTGTTGTTAAAATTTAATTGCAAAAATATTCCAAGAAAATAAAAAAAAAATGAAAGACAAAGATAAGACAAACGTTTTACGCACTAAATATGTATCTTCGTATGTATGTATTTACAAATGAAACGAATACAAAATAAAATATAAACAAATTTAATATTCAAAATGTGTGTTGATCACACACTAACTCACTCATCCAAATAAACATGTTGTATTTATTATTGACTTACAATCGATCGATTGATCAAAACATTAAACAATAATAATCTGTGTCTCTCATGTCTTGTGCCATCACACCATACGAGGAGTGTAAATAATTAGTTATTGAGTTGGTAGATATTGAACGAATGTTTACTAGTGGTTTCTAATTTTTTCGCATTAACTTCACGTTAAAAGTACGATTTTTCACTCACTGTTGCCAAGTGACTGAGTTGGGTGTATTTGTTTTGTTTTTTTTTTTTTTGTTCTCTTGTACTCGTATCGCTGGTTTTATATTTATGACTGTATCAGTATATATTTCTGCTGGTGCTACTTGTATTTGGATTTGGGGCCAATACTGATATTTTGAAACCAACAACAAACACTGGTTCTACAAGTTTAATTTGTGTAGATGTTGGTTTGTTTGTTTTTGGCATGTGGTTGGATGGATGTCTGCGCGGGTGTTAAAATGTTCGCATGGAGAATGAGTTTATGAAAGAGGAGAGACCAATAAATGTGTTGATCAAAATAAAGAAACGGTAAAATTGTGATAAATAGAATTGAGAAGTTGATATCAACTGAAATTCCAAAAAAATATTGCATATTTTAAGGCTAATTTAACAATTCAATTACACAGCATTCGCACAGTTGGGTCAATGTTATGCTCACATAAAGAAACTCACAATGAGCATATACATAGCTCTAATACATTGATTTAAAAAATGTTTTCAATAAATTAGTTTATAGACAACTAGAAAGTTTAGAGTTAAAAAATATACGTCGTCACTTAAAATGCAAAAGGGCCTATGAACACTTTTTTTTAAATTTTACAGGAGTGAAAAAATACATACATAATACAATTTAAAGTGCTGTGGTTACAAATATGATTTTCATTCTCCAATAAAGTCGTTATTTTTAACCCTTCGTTAGTCGCAATCATTTTCAATCGAGACTAGTCGCAATGACCAAATTGATAGCAATAAAAGAAAGTCGCGTTTGAAAATAATCTCTTCACTTTTTATTTCGAAAGCATAAAAATAATATTAAATTCAAGTATTTAAAAGAATAATACAAATAAAATTGCTGTATAAATATATTTTTATCAAAAAATAGCTTAAAACTTAAAAATATACAAATGATTTCAGAGCAATATCAATTATGAATCCTAAAATAAATGATTTTCAATTTAAAAATTCAAAAAATAGTAAATTTTTGCTGTTTTTTGGGTGAAAAGGATCATCAAATATTCCATAATATCTATTTACTTTGTATTATTGTTGGTAGTCCGCCCATATTCATATTGATAGCTGATTTAGCTTCTTCTGTATGTACTTTGTTATATTTATGGGAGGTGCCACGCCCACTATTGCTAGTTTGCCTATTTTTGGCCTAAATAAGTAATTCATATAAAGTTTCAAGACTTTACATATTATAATTATACAGATTGGTATGAAATTTAGTATTTAGGGAGGTACAACGCCCACTTGAAATTTCAAAACAAAAAGTATCCCTTCAGGTATAGTGGAACATATAGTAAAATTTTAAAAAATCTACGTGGTATGAGTCGGGAAATTAGTATTTTTCGATGACACTATGGACAAAAATTGGGCATACGATACGATTTTAAAGTTAACCAGCACAATGACCCTAAGAAACACGTCGCAACTTCTACAAACATGACTTATTTGGCATCGTTAAAACTCCAGTTTAATCGGCAGATATCAATGTTATTGAGAATTTGTGGAATGTTCTGGAGAGAAATATTAGAAAACACCAGATTAGTAATAAGTAGGACTTAAAAATGCACTCCAACATGAAGAGAAAAAAATCCGGTTTACTCTATGCAATCTAGACTTAAAGCTGTTTTAAAACAAAAAAGCCACAAAATATTTGTTTTCTTTGAAATATAACTAAAATTTTTTTAATTTATTGTTTGTCATAAATTAATTTTGTAATAAGCTGTGAGCCACAGTATATCTCACTCATTGAAAATTGTTTTCTCTCGCTCTTAAAACAACCATTGAAACGTGAAAATAACCATACGGTTTGATATTTCTTCTTTGATAAATGGTATTTGTTGCATATCTGTAATAATAAATTTCAGTCGAAAATGTGAATGCATTGGTAATAAAAGATCCTATTTCTTCGTTTGTATTCCGATTTCAAAAAAATTACACATATAGAATCTACTCATGGAGCACTATATAAAACTAACTATCAATTATCTCTTATAGCTTAGGAGATATTCGCATTTGAAAATTAAATTTTCAACATTTTTTCCCATCCAGTTTTTTGATGACAGCGGTTCCAAATATTTCCCGATTTTCTCCATTTCTCTTTTATAAGTTTAACAACAGATGTGTACATCAAATAAAGGAAGAATTGTTTAAAAATCATGACTGAGTCCAAAGTTACATGCATTTGAATTTAAAAATATTAAAATAGGCGAATTTTCGTTATTTTTTTGGGAAATAAGTACTTTTATTATTTTTAAGTTATCTAAAAAATTTCTAAAAGGATGTATACTGAATTTATACTTTTTGAAAAGCTAACTTTACATCAAATATTTCAAATGAAAAAAAATTTATAATTTTTGATACCGAGGGGACCAGGTCCATTCAAAAACGCCATTTTTTTTTCTGTAAAATTCAACTTTAGAGTAAAAATTCTAAAATTGCATAGTCGATATCAAAATATAGTAACCCATTTTAGATGGCCCAATATGTTCTTAATTATTTTTTGTAAAGGGTTCCGATAACCCCGAAAATGGTATGGATATTATAGCCTAAAAACTAAATAAGTCCATTTTTGGGATTTTTCAAAATTTTTTTGGGAATTGCAGGATTCCTGATTACAAATTTCAAAATTTGTTTTTAGTTTTATATTTTTAATTATAAAATCTATATAACTGTAAAATTTTATTAAAAACTATTCATAAATAAAAATTTAATTTTAATTGAAAAATTTGTATCTTTGCAAAAACTCAATAAAAAGCAATTTTTGTCATATTTTTCAAAAAAGTATTCCATGAATTTTTTTGATTGTCAAAAGTTATATACATTTTTGAAAAGTAGACGAAATCCTCTATCCATTGATATATAACATGTCTAACTTATGTTTTTTTCGTGGAAAATTAATTAGGGAAAACTTAACAACTCGCAGAGAATTTACCGTGTGAATTTTCATTCAAATCGGACTAAGGGTTTAGAAGTTACAGATTTATTTCCCTCATTTTTTTTCTCATACCACTGTGCGGAGTGACATTGCACATTGGTGCAGAATCAAAATTTTTTGGAAATACATCCGGAATTTCTAAACGGCTGGTCCGAACGAGATAAAACGTTTGCGTATCCAAGGAGTATTCGAGTTTGAGTTATTAAAATGGGCCCCACAAATGCTCCAGAGTCGGCGCTAAAGCGGCTCAAAGTAGGGTACCTTCAACATGTAAAATTTTCAAACACGTGCAATTTTTTGTTGCCCATCCGATTTCAAAGATTTTTAAATTTTTGGCTCATAGAATGTCTACGTTGGAACTTCTAATTAAAGCCTAATTGAAGTTATGCTGTGGCAATCCTATAAAAAGTGTTAGAGTAACTTTGGGTATTGTGTACTATGCGGATAATGTGGACCAGTGTCTTTTTTCAGAAACTATTGAAGGTATGATAAAACTGATTTGTCGTACATTTTACAATTTGTTTGAAACGACAATTGCCCATTTGCTTTCATGAGTAATTGATATGTTGGCTTTTTATTCTTGTATTGAAATTAATGAGCGTGCTCAACATTTTTTTCGGCTCAAGTAAGAAATAAAATTTGGTACAGTTACTTGGTAGAATTTAATGTTTGGTTGTTTTATATAGTTAAAGTGGACACGTAGTTTTCAATATATTTGGTAAGAATTTAAGCGCATTTAGATTATTAGGTAAAAATAATTTTTTACCACTGTAACCCAAGTTTGTGTAATGTGGACCACTTAAATTACTTGATTATGTAGTACTGGTCCATATTGCCCGACAATAACTATGTACTTTCTTTGTAAGCAATCTATCTAAGCCAAGATCGCGACATTTTAGTTTGTATTAATAAAAATATATTGAAATTAAATTTTTTAATCATTCATGATTAGTTGGTTCATGAATTTTATGTATTAAATACTAGTCCACATTACCCTTATATAGTGGTCCATATTACCCTAAAATTTTTTTATTGCTTATTTTTGGGTTCCTTACAATATTTCCACATACATTTTTTATCCTTTGACGGAAAAAATTTTCAACTGCAAAAACAATTAGAGAATACATTAGCTAATTTATTGCTTCACAACTTTTTTAATATCCATATATATTGTGGCCAAAATTTAGAAAAAACAAAACGGTAACATTACCCGAAGTTTTATATATAAAAACTACTTTACACAAACTTTACACAACATAAAATTTTATAAAAGAATAAATTTTTTAGAAGATTTTTAACCTTCTTCTGGTTTTATAGTTTCATAGAATAAGAGTAGGAATAATTGCAAAACCAATCATGTTTCGCAATGCAATTTTAAATGTGTATGACATTTTTATACCCTTCACCATGAGTGGCAAGGGTATATATAAGTTTGTCATTCCGTTTGTAATTTCTACATTTTTCATTTGCGACCCCACTATGTATATATTAGGGTATTCAATCGATTAACCGTTAATCGGTTAACCGATTAATTTTTGCCGGTTAACTGTTCGAATAATTTAAAATGGAAGATTTTCAAATAACGAATAATTCGATTAATTTGTGTCGATTAACCGATTAACCGAAATGTCTATTTTTTTTGCACTTTATGCAGAATTACTTTGTAAAATTTAATAAAATTTAACATTCCCTTCTAGCAATAGCTTTTTGAAGTATAGTACGAAAACTGAAACTAAGGAATTTGGAAATGACATTTTTTCTAGAATATTTTATATTGAACTTTGTGATAATGAGTTGAAGGACGATATGGTAATAGACGAAACTAAAGACATTACTGAAACGAGTCTTTAATCAGAACTTAAGGAAACTATTAAAGTATTAGAAATCTAAAAAATATGCTTAGAAAAAACTAAAAAAGAACTGAGAAATTGGACAGTAAGATAGTTTTTTCAAGTCAAGTTTAATTAAAACAAAAAAAATCTTTTAAAATTGAAGGATTTAAATTACATTCTTTTTTTAAAAGATTATTTCAGAAGATCTCCCTAAAATCGAAAAAAAGAACTCACATGTGTATATTTTTATTTATTGTTTTGTAGAATTATTATGTTTTGTTTGTTTTTAATGATTTTGTTCTTTTTATTTACAAAATGCTTATTAAGTTACAAAATTCGTGTTTTTCTTTTCAATTTAAAATTAAAATAGAAAGTATTCGGTTAATCGAATAATTTAATATTAACCGATTAAATCTAAACCCCGATTAATTATTTGCTCGATTAACCGATTAATCCAGGAACCCGATTAATTGAATACCCTAGTATATATATTCTGAATCGTTATAGATAGCGGAGTCGATATAGCCTTTCTGAAGCCCCCAAATAACTTACATACACGAATGATACATCAATATATCCGAAATTCTTCTGGCTCGGTTGCTATTTAAAATCGAGAAAATCGGTCCACAAATGGCTGAGATATAAGGAAAAAACCAGGACAACCTCGATTTTTGACCTATTTTTGACCCATATCTGGATCATTAATATAGACAATATGGATATCTAATGATAGATATTTCAAAGACCTGTGCAACGACGTATATAAGACCATAGTAAGTTGGACCTACAATGGGTGAAAATAGGAAAAAATATTTTTTAACCCGAATTTTTTTTTTGACCAAAATTTTTTTTCACTAAATATTAAAAAAAAAATAAAAAAAAAAATTTTTAAAATTAAAAAAAAAATTATAAAATTTAAAAAAATTTTAAAAGACAATTTCGAAAAAACAACTGAAAAAAACAATTTAAATTTTGTTTACCTAAAAATATTTAAAATTTTTATTTTAAAGTATAATTTGGTGAAGGGTATATAATAGGGTATTCAATCGGTTAACCGATTAATTTATGTCGAATAAACCGAATAAACCGATTAATTTGTGTCGGTTAACCGATTAACCGAAATTTCTTTTTTTTGCACTTTAACATATTTTTTTGTTTTTAATTTTCCATTTTAATTCAAATACAAATGTCAAAGTAAAATTACATATTTTTTCGAACATTCAAGAAATATGTTTAGTGAGTATAATAACTGATATATTTAATTTACATGTAATTGTCGGATGAGAACATGATAATTAGCAAAACTGGAGACACTACTGAAACGAGTTTTTATCAGAACTTATCGAAATTATTAAAAATATTTAAAATCTAAAAAGTCCAAAAAGGACTCCAATGGTATATTGGAGGATTTTATATGTTTAGAAAAAACTAAAAAAAATAACTGACAAAATGAATATCCATTTATCATGTCTTACTTTCAATTTCTCCAACATCTACAATCAGCGAGAGAGTTTTTTCCAAGTCGAGTTTTATTAAAACTAAAGAAAATTATTTACTTTTTGGTTGAACTGTTATGTTTTGTTTATTTTTTATGTTTTTGTTCTTTTTATTAATAAAATACTTCAATAAGCACACAAAATTCGAGATTTAGTTTCAGTTTAACATTTAAATAGAAATTATTCGGTTAATCGAATAAATTAAAATTAACCGATTAAATCTAAACCCCGATTAATTATTTGCCCGATTAACCGAATAAACCAGAAACCCGATTAATTGAATACCCTAGTATATAAGATTCGGCACAGCCGAATATAGCCCTCTTACTTGTTAGAACTAAGGAGATGCAAAATCCTTTTGATCATCTTCTGCGAGAAGGCATAGTGGAATGAGTATCACATATCTTAGAATGTATAAATATGTATTGTAAAAGGCCTACAAAGTGAAGCCCTGGAATTTTTTCCCGCTGGGAAGCTTTTTTGTACAAATATTCGTTTTTGTTTGTAAACAAACAACTTTCATACGGAACTAAGAAAATTGCAGGTATAGAGAGTGAGAGAGAGAAAATGAAATATTAAAAGTAACAAATAAAAACGTTATAGTCGAATCATATGTGCCCAACACCAAAACACACGATTTTTGTAAATTATGAAAAAACTTTGTTTCTTATTGTCGTCTATAACTAAATGAATACTATGTGGACTATGTATTTTTAAACAACTTATTTTTTTGTTTGAAAGCCATTGAAATTAAACCGAAAATCGGTCAACCGTTTTTTTCATCTTTGTAAACTCAACCGGTTTCGGTTTTCTTTAACTTTTCGGTTTTTTGAGAAACCGATACCATTTTTAAAAATATTGTTTTATTCTATAGAAAATTATAGCGTTTGACAATATTTCGTAAAAGATATAAAATAATTGCATAAACACAAAGCCTTAAGAATCAAAAATTAAAATTCCGACGATTTACTTAGCACACAATTCCTAAAATATTTCTTATAAGCGTCCACAAACAAAAATAAATCTAAATAGACCTTTTTCATATTGAATAAAAATTTAATATAACCCAGTTAACCGGTTTTTTAAAAGACAAAAATCAAAACCGGTTTTTTTTCAAAAACAAAATTTTTCGGTTAAACCGGTTTTTTTAAATTTGACAGTTTTTTGGACCTACACACATGATAACTTTGGAAGCAGTAGATATATTTGAGAATATATTGGTAAATTAATAGACAGTAAATAAGATTAAAAAGATAGATTTTCAATGAAAAATATTATTATACTGAAGATTTTCTATAGAAAATAGTACTGAATATTTCTGTATAAAACACTGTTATACTGTAGATTATCTATAACTAGAAAATACTTTAGCTATAGCAGAAAATTATTCTGAGTCTAAAGGAATTTGTAAATTTGTCATGTTACATAAAATACTGAAAATAGTTTGAATGTATATTCATGTAGCAGGAGCTACGGTAATTTTCAATATGAAATAGTATCAAAAAATGTACGATCGTATCAACTTTTACATCTCTGTGCGTTATAGTCTAAAATATTGAAGTATGTACTTTTAGGTCTGGTACCGTAGGAAAACTCCTAAAATAATTCATGGTTAATCGGATGCATACAATCGGATGAGTACATAATCAAATTAAAGAACAGTTATACACTGCGTGTCACAACTATAAGCGCATCATTGGTATAGCTCATATTTAAATTTAAGAAAATATATTTCCAATAAAAACGCTATAAGTTGTAAGTTGATCAGAAATACATTAAATTAAAATACATATTACATTTATTCAACAAGGTTTGCTCTTTATTAAGGAATATTACAATGGCTGGTGTTTCATGACTACAAATGTATTTAAGAAAAAATTAACAAAATTCATGTTAAATCAAAAGGTGCAATAAATTTATATCGAAAAGATTCTCCCCTATTCTTAACAAGCTTAAAAATCCTTTCTGGAATAATGTCTACTATTGTAACCAATTATGGAAAGCAGTTTAAGGTAAAATTAGCATTAGCACTGCCAATATTCTAGAAAAACTTAGCGGAATAATTAGGAATAACGCCCAAAATACGTTTTCAATAGTTACTTGACACTAAAATCATAAGGATCTTTAACTTTAATATTTAACCGTTAATCGATTCACCGATTAATTTTGGTTAGTTAACTGTTCGAATAATTTAAAACTGACGATTTTCAAATAACAAATAAACCAGGGACCGAAAATAAGAATTATTCTTGAAATTTCTAAGGAAATAGTCATCACAGGAAAATATCGGAGAGTCAAGTCAAGCATACCATTTTTATAGTTTTTTTATATTTTTTTTTCTAAAAATAGTTTGTAGCATTAAAAATATAAGGTTTATCTGATCGACCCGATATAGGTTTGTATCCTCCAGACTTACTGTATTAATATTAACTCTTTGACATTTTTAAAATTTTGAAGAAAATTATCGTTATGAGTTATTTTTCTACCAAACCATAGTTAATTTTATATAAGACCATAGTAAGTTGGACCTATAATGGGTCAAAATCAAAATAAAATATTTTTAAACCGAAATTTTTTTTTTCACCAAAAAAAAAATTTTAAAAACAAAAAATTTTAAAATTAGTTTTCCGAAATTTTTTTTTTCCAAAAAATTAAAAAAAACAACTTTGGAAAAAAAAAAATTTTTGTTTACCTAAAAATATTTAAAATTTGTTTTTGGAATTATAATTTGTTGACGGGTATCTAAGATTCGACACAGCCGAATATAGCTCTCTTTCTTGTTTTACAACTATGTTTGAATTTTAAAAGTAAAAATATTAAAATTTTTAATAAAACTGTAAAAATGTTGTTTTTTTTAGCCTTTTCTTAGCTTTTATCATGATATTTTTTACAATTTCTTTTGCTTTTTTCCTGATATTTTGTTGCTATAAACACCGATTTTTGTGCATTTTTTGTCTTATCTGATTATAACACGTTAACATTCTATAAATAGTTTAAACAAAACATGTCATTAAGTTTGATAAACCGAAAAATAACATGCGTTTATTGTTATAGCACGCAGTGTATTTGTAGTACATACTACATAGAATGATAAAAATATATGTATGATGTTTTAAATTGCTGTTAAATTCAATAATTTATAATTTAATTTAAATTATCTACACCATTTCCAATTATATTTAAGAATTTTCTACTTGTATTTCAGAAATTTCCAGTTGTATTTCAGAAAATTCTAATAGCAATACAAATGGAAATTTCTGAAATACAAATAGAAATTTCTGAAAAATTCTGAAATACAATTATAAACTTTTTAAGTATAAATTAAAAAGTCTGAAATACAAATGGAAATTTCTGAAATGGAAACTTCTGAAATTCAATTGGAAATTTCAGAAAAACAATTAGAAACTTCTGAAATACAATTGGAAATGGTGTAGTGTAGGCTTATGCAATAAATACGAGCATACAAATGTTAAAAATGTGTATAAATGACGCAAAAAATCATATTTGTTATCAAATTATGAAGACCTATTATGGTCACACTCTTAATTTATTGCAGATTTTATAAAAAAATATAAATATAAAAAACATATTTTGCAACAAAAATCAAAAGGCTCAAAACAAAAAGTAACAAGTAAGAGTGTTATATCGGCTGTACCGATTATAACACTGACACAGAAAATAACCATACCCCTAACTACTACCATGTAGGCCCTATCATGCCTCCAACAGACAGACATAGCAATATCGTCTTAGAATCTTATATGGACCCAGATTATTTGTGGCTCTGCGATGAATATTTCGATCTGTTACAAACGGAATGACAAAATGAATATACCCCCCATCTTTTTGGTACTGGGTATAAATATTAAACACAAACTAGAGATTACAAATTTTAATCTGAAGCCATGGAAATTTCCTAGAGACAAATGTTTTTCCCCACTAATGTATGATGAAATGGTCGGCTGGATGATGAGTTAGTGAATGGTACAAAAATGGATAGCGGAAAAGAGAGGGAAGTTGAAATTGATGATGTTGTTATTGTTTTAGTTGTTGCATTTTGACAACAATTTAGTACAAAGTTGTTTTACTTGTGTTTTTGTTTCAAAAATGTTGTTTTTTTATAACTAAAAACGAATTCATAAACAAAATACAAATTGTATCAACAGTGTGCAAAGAAAGTATTTGGACAATGATACTGTGTTTATATATTTTTTTATTTAAATTGTGTACATGACCTTTGTTTATTTTTAAATTAATAGTAAGAAAATGATTTTAATCAATATTATAAAGAAAAATATCAATATTATTCTAATATCATCATCATAATATTAATAGGCAAGTCGATTTCTTTAGACCCCTTTTACGCTCACATTATACATTCAATTTGGGCAAGAAATATACCATTTTAAAGGGATTTATTCACAGAAGTGCAGAATATATATTTTATTGAAATCGGTTCAGTTTTTAAAGAGTTATAAGCGTTTAAAGATGTTACTAACACATATGCAAAAACGAGTACATGTGAACCTTAAGCTAAAAAGTAAACAAAGCATTGCGTGTTTGTCCAATTTGTTGTTGTAAATAAATAAGAGAAACAATTAAACAGTATTGATTTCGCTCTGTTTTAAGTGAGAGTTGTTATAGAAAACAATGAAGAAGAAGATTTTAATAATTTAATGTCGCTTGAAAGAAATATTTTGAAGGTTTTTTTTATTTTCTCGATATGTAAATAGTAAGTAAATAGTTATTTTATAATATCTGCAGAACTATAATTGTGACGGTCTTTAAACTTTATACGAATCAATTTCTTATCACTGCATGAAGTTTAAGCAAAAATGGGACGGATCGGAACAGGTGGCGAGTCACTTCCCATACAAAGTAAATAGTTATTTTTAAATATTTTGTGAGCTATAATTCCAAGATTATTCAAACTTTGTATAAATGGCTCTTTTATCATTTTGCATAGTTTCGCTGAAAATTTTAGGGATTGGAATGGTGGGTGTGATACACCCTATACAAAGTAAATATTTAATTTTGAATATCTGGAGAAGTATTACAATTATAAAAGTGTTAAAACTTTTTACGAATTAATTTCTTATTACTGTGCGGAGTTAGCTGAATATAGGCGAAGTTAGATTAGAGGGCGTAGCACCTCCCATACAAAGCAAATGTTTATTTCGAAAATCTGGGGAACCAAAATGGAGGGTCGGTATAGGAGGTGAGTCACCTCCCATACAAAGTAATAATTACATGATTCTTCAAACTTTGTCCGCATAGATCTATTACCATTTTACAGAGATTGGATGAAAATGGTCGGGATTTTATTAGTGGTCTGGCAATTCCCATACAAATTAAATAATTAATTTCGAATGTCTAGAGAACTATAATTCTAAAAGTATTTAAAATGTGTATCAATCAATTTATTACCATTCTACTTTTTTACAAAGTTTAGCTAAACGTGATCAGATTAGTAGGAATGACCCCTCCCATAAAAAGGAAAGTTAAAGTGAAGCTTGATATGAGTTATTTTTGTACATAAAATACATAAAAATGGGTGGGATCAGTGGTATCTCCCATACCAAATTAGTTATTGTTTGAATATCAAGTAAACTGTAATTGAGAGATTCTCAATATTTTGCATGTGTTATTTTCATATCATTGTACGTAGTTAGGTTGTATCAGAAATCCATTCATATTTCTTAATTTTACTAGAATAGGGGTAGCGAAGTGCACCGGGATATGCTAGTACTTTTTCATAAGTAAAATTGAAAAATACGTATTTTAAGGTATTTACAGACAACAACACTTTAGGTAGGGTCACTCATGGCAAATATTAAATATAAATAAATTTTTTAAATAAATAAAACAATTTAAATATATTTTATTTAGTGGTTACGTCTTTTTCGTCAAATATTTATCATGTGTGACCCAACCTTAACATATATTAATACATTGTTTGCCTTATTTAGATTTAAATTTTTTTAAATTGTTTTGACCAATTGTTTAATACCGAAAGCAAATAAAAAAAAAATACATTTGTATTATTTGAAATTCTAATAGGGTAGAAGGGAGACCATACGCGACTTTTTTGAGGCGTTCTCAAATTAAAACCAAAATACATATTCTTAACTTTTTTTTTGTTTCGGATACTTAGATATGTTGGCTTTAGTTTTTATCATTTCAATCTTGCCTATCTCATCTTAATATACATATTTTTTAACATTTCTAGACTGACCCAAAACGGCGAAACTACCCCACCCATGGGGTAAATACGCCAAGACAAGCAAATCAAAAAATATAAACGTTTTTTACTGGTTTATACCTTAATTCACAAAACAAAGTATAATAAACTAGATATTTATTGTTTATTTCACATAACTGAGCAAAAAAAATTTAAACAAATTGTGACTGATTTTTTCTATAATATATCAACATTTTGCTCTAAATCACAGGGATTCCTTGTATCTGGCGTATGTGACCCAGGGGGAGTTTTTAATATAAATTTTATAATTATATTAAATTGTTTCGTACTTCAAATTAAATGACCGAACAATTATTGTCACCTATTGTTCACTACTATTGGCATTCTATCACCAACCAATATCTTTTTGGTATCACAAAAACTAAAGAAGTTAGTCCAAAAAATTCGCACCCTGAAATATTTTCACAGCTTGTTGAAAAACAATTAATCGCTTCTGGCTCACATCATATGTAAAATTAAACTTTCAAACTTTCAGGGATGATAAATAATTGATAAACCAATACATAACTTGATAATGTAACAAAATCGATTACTCGGTTTCTAAGTTATTCGGTGATGGCTGATGTGCTCCTACGGCGAATGATCCCCCTTCTACCCTACAATTTTTGTTTAAGTATGAGATTGTATACGTGATTTTTTTCAAGTATTAATACTCAGTATTGTAGTCTGAACATACCTTTAGTAGATCTTAGTAAAGTGGTCATACAAATAAAAACAAAGTTATATCAGTTACTTAGTTTAAAATTGTAAATTGTTGAAAGAAATGCTGTATCTAATTTACTTGAATAGTATATAGTAATTTATGTTTCTTTATATTAAATTGTAATTGTATTTAATTTGACACATACCCATTGTTCAACAGTTGTATTGTTTTGATCAACATTTTGTTTTGTTTTTCTAGATGATGCTGCTGCTGCTGTTGTTGCTCTTGACAAACGTTTTTTGAACTCTATTGTTCTATTTTGGTATCAAATACTTATGTGTAAGGTATCTAGCAGATCCATACATAAACAGACGTACGATTGAGTGTATGTACTCGTAAATGTGTCACAATCAGTAAATAAACATATAAATTAAAATAATTAATTTTCTAGCTCCTTTGCCAAAATCAGATTGTGGTGTCAACCAACAAATACTTTCGTTTTTATTTATTTATTGTTTTGTTTTTTTGATCTGCTTTAAATGCAATTTTAATATGTATTTGATTTTATAATTTGTTTTATTTTTTGTTACTGATAGCGGTATGCAGTTACATTTACAGCCGCAATGCTGAGATTTTTAGATTGTTTTTACGATCTGTACGGCAACAAGCAACAGTTGCTACTGAATAGCGTTGGTCTGCAACAACATTTCTTATTTTCGATTTATTTTATTAAAAGCACAATATTTATGTTTTTTTTCTTCGTTTTATTGTTTTGTTTTTTTTGTATTACTTTTTCACATTCGTTTATGTTGTCTGTGTTTTTTTTAATGTTGTTTTTGTCGTTCAAAAGTTGTGTGTTGGCGATAAGATAAGACAGGCCCCCACCAGTTGTAGCTGGTTTACTGAGACACATCAAACATTTGGGAAACCAAACTGAGTGCAAGAATGCATATGACCAGTTTACTGTATCCACATTTTATGAGCAGATACACTCTGGTTGCAGTCGCTTTGCTTGAGTTTCAGTTGCAGTTGATATTCTCAAATGCATTTGTTACGTACGCAACTGAAAAAGTGGTTGGTTTCTGTTATTGTTGTTGTTGTTATCGTTGTAATTAAATGCTGATAACAGTGTTTGAGTGTGTATTCCATAATTGGATTACATAGTTGCGACCCCATAAGTTGTTTTCGTAGTTTTTACTGCATACAATCATTATAGATACTCAGCTGTTTTCAGCTGAGCCTTACATTTATGTAACGGATATGTTAAATGTATTATGATGTTGGTGGCAATAAACTATCATACCCAGCATAATTGATCATACCCAGCAATGACTACTTTATGTCATCTGCATTATTTATATGTACAATGGTTGAGTCGACCACATCTGGCTTGCAAAACTTTGTAGAGTTTGTAATGTGGACAGATTCTAATCATTTTTTTACTTTGTTATAAAGCAAATATGAAAATAAAGAAAAACATTTTTTTCTATAATTTATCTTGTTTCAATTATGAAATATTCGTTTTTCACCATAAATTTATTTTGGTTTTCGCAATAGTTGTCCAAAAATATCCTCATATTTCTAATAAACTAAAAACATGTTCGAAATATCTGAACGTGCACCGAAGAGCAGATTACACAGGGCAACAAAATTGTAAAATTTTTAGAGGTTTTTTAATCCACTACACAATTTTGATGTGTTGTGGTTCCAGTAGTACAAATATGGTCCAAATTTAAAATTCTATGGAGAAGTTTTTTTTTAAATATTTGTAAAATTGTGAATTTTTTAGACCTCTCTCCACATAATTTATGATAACTCAAAAATCGTTAGTCCATTATTATTAAAATAAACTTAGAAAAGTTTAGATTTACATAGCCTTTAATTCGTTAATATATTGTGTTTTAATCGGTTTAGTAGTTTCGAAGTTATAATAACAAATTGAAGCAAAAAATTTATTTTTTAAGTGAAAATAGAAAATTTTTGTATTTTAAAAAACTCATGAAAAATCGAAAACGGCAGAACTTGTTCAGGTTTATTACTCTGTAGCAAAGCCGAATATAATATCAACAAAATGAGATATCGATCATAAAAATCGATTGATTATTTTCGAATTTATTCACAATTCTCATTTTGTTCCTATTACATGTGGCTTTTCGATAATGCAATAAATCTGAACAATTTCTGCCGATTTCGATTTTTCATGATGAGTTATCATAAATTATGTGGAGAAACGTTTAAAAAAATTCACAAAAAAAACACAATACATCAAAATTGTGTAGTGGTTTATAAAGCCTCTAAAATTTTTTCTATTTTGTTGCCCTGTGTATAGATAACAACTACATATTTTATTGTAATTAGAATGCAGAATTACGTTTTTGCAATTTTTGATTAAAATATTAATCGATAATTTTTACCATAATCAAATACTAGAATTTGATTACACATGTTATTGACTTTGTTTCTATTATTTTAAACAAAAACAGTAATTGAACAAAATTATTTTTGTCATTGGTTGAACTTTAATAAAAAATAGTAATTGAAAATGTGATTCTCGCAATTGAATTAGCATTTCCGGTGTTTTTGTGTAGAATGAGTTTTTGCCGAAAACGAAGCAGGATGGAAATCATTCAAAAGCTTTGTCCAACTTGTTCTTGGTAATAAAAGCACTTTCTTAAAGACAGATATTTAATTGATCGTTTCTTTTTATGACGGATGATCATGAAGTATAGAAAATGTTTGCTCTCATTTTTAAAAATATGTTAAAAATGTATGCCAAACTAATTTACTCATTCTACTCGTACAATTGTGATTTACATATAAGATAGGACCAAAGCAAATACTTTTATTATAAATATAGATATTGATTGCTATTACCAATAGCTATTGGTCTAATTCGTCCTTTAGAATTGGATCCTAATTAATTGAGATTCGAAAATATTTATCAATCGTTTAAAGCTTGCAAAAAAATCCTCATTTCATAACCAAATATCATTCTAATTTTTTTACTTCATACAAATTTAGATCAGTCTAATATACATACATATATAAATATACGAGTACTTTGGATTTGTTTTGTGTGCAAAAATTATTGTACAAAGTTTATTTTTTTATTATTTTGTATTTTTACTTAGTTCACGAGGGTTGTCAAAAAAGTTCATTATTCCAGTTATTTAAATTTATCAAGACACAGAGAGGTTTAAAATGTCAAACTAGCAGCGACAAAATTAACTAGAAATCGTAACTCTACTATTTTCGAAACAAATATTAAAACAAATTTTAATATAAGGAGTACGAAAAATGTAATATCGTAATAAAATAAAAATTAACAAGTAAATCATTTTATATTTATTATTTTATTACACAGAAAAAAGAAATTCATAATTGGAATGAATGATTTTTTTGCTTTTTTTACGTAAATTGTATGGTACTTTATAATAAATTGCATTATAATTGTATTATCTAATGAATTATTTTAAAAATGTTTGCATAATAGCCGTATATTGGCCAATATATTGAGATGAATTATAAATATCTGAACCTTAAAAAATATCATTAATCATAATAAAACATTAATAAACATTAAAGCATTTCATCCTTTTAACAAAATTTAGTGAATTTCGCGCATTTTTTCTCATTTTGTAGCTGAAAATCATAAAAAAATAAAAAAAATTCCAAAGGAAAATTTCTAACATTTTTGAACAACATAAAAATATAAATGAAATTGAAATAATATTTTTCAAGCCTTCTAGATTTTTTTTTTGAAAACATAAAATATGAACAAAATCTTACTATTTAAGAAATTATTTATAAATGTTATGAATTGAAATCAATGAAATCAAATCATAATATTTATGTTGAAACTTTTTTCTGTGTATGTTTAATATTAACAAATCTCTTTTGGAGGCATGCAACGGTGGCTGCAGGGAATTCGGAATTCGCAATATAGCTAATCTGTTGATACTGCCTAAGCATCTTCGATATCCAATGACCGTCCATGCGCGGTGTAGAGCCGCACCCTTCACGAGGTGTCCTCACCGTGTCCATGGAATGAATGGCACTAGGTAAATGTGTCTCCTAACGGTGACCTCCGGACAAGGGTATTGTCCGGTTTTATTTTTTCCCATCAGCAACAAGGGGCTCTGTTGCATGATGGTTTGTGTTCTCCCCATTAATATATTTTTTAATTACAGATGGATACAAAATTAAACATAAATACAAACAAAAACCAATCAGAACAGATCGCTATGGTGCTAACTGAACCTGTAGAAGAATCTAATATGCCTAACTCGATAATCGAAGAATTGGATGAAAAAGATGCGTTATTGGTGTTAACACCTAACACGCAACCCTATACATCCGCGAATCAGCTGGTCCAACTGCAGATGATATACCTGCTACCAAAAGCATAGGCACGTCTAAATCTAATCTACCTTCGTACAGGAATGTGGTTCAAATTGTACGGCTAGGGTTAATTGCATTAGATTTTCCTGCTTATATAAGCAGCAGTGCTGGACAAAATTGTGGAGCTTAAAAAGGCTCTATTTAACCACGTTTAAATCTGACTGGCTTGCGTTTAACTGTAAGGGAAACGATTCAGCACAATGCATCAAGGATGAAAACTTGGAAAGAGGCGGTGTTAAAGGTTGTATCGGACGGAAATATTTGTAGTATATTTTTAACAGTTTTAACAGTTAGGTTTTTTCTTTGATACGAAAATAATGCTCTCGGAGTTTTGTTTACGTTTGTCATACGACCGCCGTATAATAATCATAGCAAACATTTTGCAAAAACAAAAATAAAAAAATAATTTAATAATTATTTCCTATTAATAAACTAACACCTAATTTGCCTAATCATCTGTGATAAGGCTATCTAATGGATTTGTTTTCATTTATATTTACTTATTATTTATATGCATATACTTAGTATGCATTGTATTTAATAAATATTAAATAATGTATGTTTGAATATAATTCAGTTCGTATCTTCAGACATGTGTCATTAATTACATTTTTGTTTGTTTGAATTGAAGTTTGTTTTTGTACATACATTTGTATTTCAAAATTGGTTTCAAAATTTTAATTTATAATAAGTGTTTCCATAGGGTACAACTAGAGGCGCAACTGAGAGTAAAATAATTACTCTCTTCACACGTACTTGTGATATGTGAATTCAACATACTTGTGAGAGAATTAAACACATAAAAATACTTCAAATTTTAACTTCGATATTCCGATTAAATAGAGACCGAACCACTTTATTACACTTCTACACAATATTCGGCATTTTTTTTGGAATACTTTTCAGGACACTTTTTTGCCGAAACACGTTAATATTGCTCAAACGAAAAAAAATATTTTTTATTAATTTTTGACACTTAATTTTATTTGTGGTGGAATTTAATTTATAGAACAGAGTTTCAATTTTTGGCATTGGAAATAGAAGAAAATTTAAATAAATTAAAATTTAAACATTTTTATACAACTCTGTATGTCTGGTGAAAATTAAAAAGGCACCAATACAATATCAAAACCAAAGTATACCAAGTAGTCCAACTCAGGGATGTTAAATGAAGATTTCAATTTTGTACCACCCTCCAAAAAAAATTGTACTTTTTGGACCTTCGCGGTACCATATTTTTTTTGGTTTATTAAAACATAAAAAAAGTACATAAAAATTCAATTGTACACAAAAAACAAAACTTAACATTAACATAGATTAAATTAGCTACTACCGACCAAAAACTACAAATATTTTAATTTTTTACTGACTTCAGCTGAAGCTCTAAATTGATTACACAAGGCAACAAAATCGGAAAAAAATTTAGAGGCTTTTTAAACCACTACAAAATTTTGATGTATTGTGGTCCAGTAGTACAAATATGGTCCAAATTTTAAATTTTATGTAGAGGATTTTTTAAAAAAAAATGTTTAAGTAAAATTGAGCTTTTTATACTTTTCTCCACATAAGTAATGATAACTCAAAAACGGTTACTCCGATATTATTAAAATAAACTTAAAAAAATTGAAATATACATAACCTATATTCCGTTTAATCGGCTCAGTAGTTTCGGATTTACAATAATATATTGAAACAAAAATATATTTTTTACGTGAAAATAGCTAATATTTTTGTATTCAAAAACTCATGAAAAATCGAAACGGCAGAAATTGTTCAGGTTTAATGCTTTATCAGAAAGCCAGGTATAGAAATAACATGAGAAATATCATAAAAACCATTCTTTTCGAATTTATTCACAATTAAGTGAATTCGCCCATATTCGCAAAATTTTAGTTTTTTGTTTGATATACATAAAATTGAGCAGTTAATGTTCTTCTTTCGATTGATTGAATTTTGAAATAATTTTCCCCATGCTATCTATGTACAAATTTTAACATACATATGTATGTATATATTTCGTTTCAATCGGCTCAGTACTTTCGGAGTTATAATACCAAATTGAAACATAAATATACTTATTTTTTACGTGAAAATAATAACAAAACAAATTTCCACTCAAAGTTTCGATTTTTCATGAATTTTTTAAAACAAAAAAATTAGCTATTTTTTTGTACTTAGGTGCATCAAATCTATAAAGTGGTTCACGTCTTTTTTGCTGTTGACCTGTGCTATTGATTGAAACAAAATTTGCAATTCCCATTCGGGAACATTTTTACTAGTAGATGTACAATACTACTTGAAATAACATTTCCTGGAGTAAATTTATGGAACCAATTAACACTTCGTTATTAAGGTTGACTTTAGTCCTCAAAACTCAAAATTTTATATAAAATTGTTTGTAATTTTCTTTAATTTCTTTAACAATATCAATATTGATATTATGTTTACAAATTGCTTGTGGTTTTTGTAAAAGTTGTTTATATAAAATATTTTAAATTGTACCAAATGAGACGCGGTAGTACCACGGTACTTTAGAAGGTAAAAATGTACCAAAAAAAGTACAATTGTACCAACTTTAACATCCCTGGTCCAACTCTCTATTTTATAAATTTACTCTCTCACATATACGGGTACTTTGTAAATTCAACACCCTTGTGAGAGAATTATACACATCAAAAGTCTCGAAATTTTAACTATAAATTGTCCAATAAATATAGTTTGATACGCGTAAATTCACTAACACACATTATTTTATAATTTTTTTCAACACATTTAGCACTTTTTCTTTTCCGAAGCAAGTCCATTTCGCACAAACTAAAAAATATTTTTTTTATTAATTTTGACGTTTTATTTTGTTTGTGGTAGGTTTTAAAATATAGAACAGAGTTTCAATTTTTGGTATTGAAAATAGAACAAAATTTAAATAAATTAAAATTTAAACATTTTTTTAGAACTCTGTGTGTATGGTGAAAATTCAAAAGGAACCAACACATATACATTTTTGTAACTAACACATATTTAGACTTAGGTACTTTTTCACTAACACATGTATAGAGTTAGGTACTGCTATCAAAGAGTTGGACTACTTGTTATACTTTGATCAAAACTATGTACTAATACATTCTCACGTCTTAGGTTTTTGACAACATACTTAGGTTTTCTCCCTCTCAGTAACGCTTCTATGAATATATTATTCTATGAGTATTTCCATCAGTAAAAAAATTGGTGTATGATGATTTCCATAATTGATTTTTTTTAAGTCTACCTCAATAAGAATTTTTAATGAAATTTATTAACAATATCAAATAGACGAAAATTATTTATTAAGATCCATTTTCGCACTCTCCTGGAATATATCTGTTAAAATAATAATATATTTTTTATTTGGAATCCAATTGATACTTCGTTTAAAAAGTTTTGGATTTGAGACATGCATGAAATTTAATGTTGTTATTGAATCATCTTATAATAGGTTATTAATGTCAGAAAACGTTTATATTTTATGTTTAAACATCTTTTGATAAATTAAATAAAAAGCTACTTTTTTTAAATATAGCTACTTTGACACTAACCTCGAAACTTCTAATAAAACTTGCAATCCGATTTGCTAAAATGTCTCATTGTAATTATTGTTATAAAGTAACTATATGGTTATTTATAGTGCTGTGAAGTCAAAGGTTTTTTCATGTTATTTTAATGTGTGATTTTTTTAATTTTGTATCGAAGTAGGCTGTGATTTTTTATTTAAAGTTTGTTTTTGTAAATTAGCACATGTTTTTTAAGAGTTAGCAGTTAACCATTCCACGTGGTTATTCCGGAGTTTTTGCGTGATCTTTTTTTTATAAAAGTGAAGTGATTGGGAACTAGTAGTAACAAAAGTAAGTGCTTTAAATTTCAGCTTCAATTACGTGCCATTCCAATAACCAGCACTATTTCAGTGCCTTCATCTTTTACAAATGGCGAACTTTTTAAAATATTTGAACTTAATCAAAATAGAAATTGGTATGAGATATTATCAATAATACTGAAATATGTATATAGAAGAACGTTCAAAAAAATTTTTGAAAGAAGACGAAATAATAAAAAGGAAAATGTCTGGTTTAATAAGCACGACACAGTGGTATAGAAAAAAATAGAGGGAAATAAATATGTAACTTCTAAACGGTAAGTCCGATTTGAATGAAATTTCCCATGTGCAAAGTGTTGTCGAGTTTAAGTTTTGAACTTCGACCTCATGGGCCCAATAGAGGAGCGATCAAAGGTCTTCAAAGTAGGACACCTTCGTGTGTGTTCCGATTTAAAAACTATTACACAGAGCATCGAGCACTATGAAAAACCTCATCGTTGCTATCAATTATCTCTTATAGGTTAAGAGATATTAGTATTTGAAAACGAAATTTTCAACATTTTTACCCATCCTACACCAGTTTTTTTGATAACAGCGGATCCAAATATTTCCCGATTTTCTCCAATTTTCCTTTATTGGAGTAACATCTGACGTATGTGTCAAATAGAAAAAGAATTTTTTAAAAATAATAACTAAGTCCAAAGGCGATTTTTCGCTAATTTTTTGGGAAAAAAGTACTTTTTTCTTATTAAGTTATCGCAAAAAATGTCTAAGAGGAATTTATACTTTATTTTATAACTTTTTATAAAATATTTTAAATGAAAAAAAGTAGTAAATTTTTGATATCGAGGGGACCAGGTCCAGTTAAAAACGTCTTTTTTATGTAAAATTCAACTTTAGGACAAAAATTCTCAAATCGATATCAAAATATAGTAACCGATTTTAGATGGCCCAATATGTTTTTAATTATTTCGTAAAGGGTTGTGATAACCCCGACCCCAAAAAAATCAATAAAACCCATTTTTTGTCATATTTTTCAAAAAAGTATTCCATGAATTTTTTAATTGTCAAAAGCTATACACATTTTTGAAAAGTATACAAAATCCTCTATCCATTGATATATAATACGTATTTTTTATAGTGCTCGATGAGGAAATTTTATATGTGTATTTTTTTTGAAATCGGAGCACAAACAAGGAAATACGATCGTTTTAAAAAAGTAACATACCCGAGGTGTCCTATTTTGAGGACTAATGGTTGCGCCCCTGGTGGGCCTATGAGGTCCAAGTTCAAAACTTAAACTCGACAATACTTCCTCTTTGTGCATTCGAAATTTCATTCAAATCGGACTTACCGTTTTGAAGTTACATATTTATTTCCCTCTATATTTTTTTCTATAGCACTGTGCGATGTAGGAACACGTTTGAAAAAAGTTATTCGGTACGGTTAAAATTAAATGTTAATTACTTAGAATGCGAAGGAAGGAATCCTTAAAACTTATCAACTAATTTATGTCAAGAAGTTTTAAAACTATTTTATTTCATTAGCAATAAATCTATAAAAAGAACAAAATACGCAATTTTTTGGTCAATTTCAAAAATTATGTAAGTTTGAGAATGGATTATTTATGTTATTTTTAATTAAAACCCTATTAAAACTTTTAAAACGTCAATGTTTATATGGCCAAATTTCTAATAGCTTTTGGATCAATTGTGTTGTTCTAAACATGCACACCAAATTTCAGGAATTTACATGAATAACATAATTTTTTCTTTTTTTTGGGACTAAATTTCAGCCACTTTTTGAACATCCTTGCTTTCCATAGCATGGAAATATTTATCGATCGATCAAGTTATTATTAATACAAATACCAAATTTCAAAAAAAATTTATGAAGAAATAAAGAAGTTATTTTTGGCCGGATTTGACCACCGTGTACTGCAACCGGAAATAACCATTAGGTGAAGATCTATTAAAGTTAGGTGCAAAATAGTGACTAGGGCGTAGTTCATCTGTGATGCCGATGCAAGCAGATATCCGAATTTTTTATATTTGTCCTCATGAGAATCTATGTTTCTCAACCTCTTTTAATTTTTAAAATAAAACAACTTCATTGATTGTTTTTTTCAACTTAACCAACTATTTAATTTTATTTATTTATTAAACGTTTCTGTTCTTGCATTCAAACAAAAAAATTTAATGTTGTTAAAATTACAATTTATGTTTAATAATTATTTATTTAAGTGTTAATGTGTGTGCATGACCGAATACGTGCATGTATTCCTTTATCTATGAATTTATGTATGGATGTATGTATGTATGTTAAGTTGTATTGGTTAGGTGATTTAATTGTATTTATTAGAAATGTATATAAATATTTTATTGTATGAATTATTGTAATTTATAAATATGTATATAAACCATCATTTCCAATTTGAACAGAAGATTGTGGGTTGAATATCTATGAAACAAATAAGTGGCACCTAAACGTATGCTATGGTATTTAATACATAATCAAAAATAAACAGTGAAGACCAAATGTTTTCAACTATTTATGTTATTTCATATTAAGTGAAAATATTATGACTTTTATAATTATAATGAGTTTTGATTCATAAACAAAAGCTTAACTAAATAATATATTTCAACTTTATAATAATATAAATGTACAATATTATATTTTTTTATATAATAATTAAAATGAATAATTAATTGTAGGTATTTAGCCTCAACTATTTTTATCTTATTTACTATATATTTTTCATTTATCATAAAACAGCATTATGACCTGTGTCAAAGTGAATTTTATTATTATTATTTTTTGTTTTAATAAAAAGGTACACTTATCTCTGCTTTTCATATGGCATTTTGATTTTTTTTTTATATATGTATCTTAAATTAAACTTGGAAATAAACATGAAAATTAGGAAAGTACGAAATAGTTACTTATACAAAATTAAGTTTTATGTTGGATGTTGGTGTATTCTTGAAATTGTAAATTAAAATAATTATTAAATTTTCGTTAAATAAATTCATTGTAAAAAGTCTGTTTTTTTTTTTTGGTTTTCAATTAAATTTCATAAAAAAAATTATTCACTTATTGTCTCAGACGAATCTTTAAAAGGTGTTCATCAATGTTTGAAGTTTTTATTTTCATAAATTAATGGTAGGTAATGTAAATGATAAAAAAAAAGATTCGGGTAATAAGTATATAGCTTTTATTTACTTAAAAACTATTTTCTTTATATTAAAACCACTATAAACTATTCACAGCAGTTTATTTTTTGTCTTACGAAACATGTTTAAAATTAAAAAAATATTTTTATTTCATTTTAATTAAAAAAAAAAAACAATATACATAAATATTTTTCATATCAACAGAATAATAATTGGTTTTGATTTAAAAGTATGATTAAATAAAAATTATTATACATATAACAAACAAAGTTGTGCGTCTAAAGAAACCATTTAAATTGCATATTTTGTTTATTATAAAGCGCAAATATTAAGGGAAGCAATCTCTCTTAACAGTGCATCTATTTGCCAAGTCCATAATGGTACTTTTCTATGAGATTTTCTGAGGCACATTATAATAAATATCAGATTGTTAATCTGTAATGTGTGTATATCTGCTTTTATTATTTATAATTATTAAAGAAGAGTTCAGAAGGCTTTACTTTAACTTAGTAAATATACATATTTAGTAAACCAGGTTTACCAGTTGTTACATAAGTCGATGTAGAACCGACATTAGGTTTTTCCATTTTAGTAATTTTTTTGTTAGGCCCATATGCATTTTCTCAAAATTATTTTGTATTTTTTTAATATTAATTTGAATTTCAATTTATTTCTTTTCAGTTTTTGAATCAAATCAAAAGATTCATTCTAGATCGAATTTCGAACAGGTCTTGGCAAAATCGTTGAAAGAAATCTTGAGTTCCTGACTTCGAAAAATCAAGACTTAAATGTATCATACCACGCATGCCTGAGAGTATCTTGATCTCTATTTTTCATGGCATAATTTTTGATAATTTTATTTATGTTGGAATATTTTATATAAAATTTCATTACTAAACCAAAATGTAGTGGTCCTACACACAGTTTACAGCTTTAAACCTAAATTAGATTGAAATTACTAACGACTGGAACTTCGATAAAATAATGATATTTGTATTAATTAATTATAGACAGAACATTTTGTATTCTGTATCAAAAAATAAAATAAAATTAAAAAATTCCAGAAAAATTTTAAAGATTTCTTCAGAATTAATTTAATATTCAAAGTCAAATTATTATTTATCTCAGAACCATTCTATAAAATAATTCGTTACGAATAAATTCATAGGATTTATTCCTAAGCACTTGAGCATTGATTCTTTATAGAATTAATTCCTTATTAAATTATTCAAGTTTTCGTTAATTCAAAGCCATTTATTAAAATTATTGAATGATTAGATTTTTCCTGGATTCTATTACAAATATTTTCATTCAGTTTGTAGTAAATTTGCATTAAAAAAAAATTAACCATTCACAATTTTAATGAATTTTATTTTGAATTAAATCAACAATAAAGTCTATTCAAATAAAACAAAGCTAATGAGTTTTTGTTGGAAATGAATAGCTGACATTTTTTAATTCTGAATTAAGATTTAGTATATTAATCTCAAATTGTTGCGCATACAGAACATAAAATTATAATTTGAACTTGTTTTCTTCAAGGAAAAATATGTAAAAATTCATACAATTTAAGAAACTATTTCTAAATATTATGAATTTAGCTTAATGAAATCAATTCATGTACAAAATTGGTTCTGTGAACAAACGAATAATGTTGACAGCCAAAGTATTCAAAAACTAAAAATTAACCGATTTTTTCAAAAAAATCAACAGGTTTCGATTATTTTATATTTCCGATTCTACAGTGTTTAATGAAAGCGTAGTTTTTTTATGCAGGTCAAAAATAATATTCATTTCCCATTATATAAACTTCTTCTTTATGTATCTGTTTACAATTATTTACAATTCTCCAATATATAATTTAATTTCAGTATAATTTAATATAAATGTGTTAAAAAAGTCTCTACATAAATAATTATTTTGTATCGCGTTGACTTAATTTAGAATATTTACGAATACTACGTGGTCTTCAAAATATCTGTACATTTTGTTAATATGTATTTCACATTTGGAAACTTTTGACACATTTTTCTGAACTCTACTTTGCGTAGAATTTAATAATTTAAGAGAAACATTTTGATTTATATGATTTTACATTGTTGATTTTAGAATAATTTAAGTTACGGTCACACATGGCAAATATTTACACAAAAAAGCGTAACCACTTTTGTAGCACAAATTTGTTTGACGTTGTTTACTCTAACAAGTGTTTTGTAAGATCAAACTGCATCAAATAATATAAAACTAAATATTTGTTTTGAATTGTCCTAAGTAAAATATATTTTATTTAGCGTTTACGTCTTTTTCGTAAAATATTTGCCGTGTGTTAGGGGTCACATATGTTTGCAATTAATAAAAACCCGATTAACCATTTTTCGAATAATCTGCAAAACTATTAAATTTTTGAGACGTGTTAGAGAATTGCGTTAATTCTTTTCCGTATCACTGTTAGAATTGCGCCCTAAAGTATGCTGTACTTTTTATAAATAAGTACGATTACAAATACAAGTGTATAAATATGTGTTGAGATAAAACGAACTAAGCAAAAAATCACAGAAATTATTATTTAAAATACATTTTAATTTGGATTTGTTTGTTATTTTAAGTTTTATTTATTTTATACTTTTTGGAACATAAATTCTAAAGTGGCAAGCAATTAATAACAAATTATAAAATTATTATTAAAATAGAAATTAAAACATTTGTATATATTTGTAGTTCTCTTATTAATTTATAGGATAAACTGTGGGGAGAAAACAAAATAAAATAAAATATTTTAGAGTTCAACTCTGTTTGGAAATGCGTTCTAAATCTCAACCTATTAAAGCGAAGTAAAAGTTAATATTCATGTTGTTCTGTGGTCTGTGAGTTTTTGAATATTCTTTTTTTTTTTTTTTTTCAACAGAAAAACGTTTCTTTTGTATATTGTATCTAAAAGTATTTGGTTAAGTAAGATAATTTATTCATACATGTATTATATTTTAAAAATTATGTATAAGTATAAATAAAATCAATTTAGGTTACAACTAAATATCTATGTATGTAAGTAACTTAATTCAAGTTCTTTCATCATCATATACTGTTTTTCTTGTCGTTTTCTTTTTAAGTTTAAGCTTTTTTTTGTTTTAATCATAATTCTTAAAAACTACTTACTTAGAATTAAAAACTACATAATTCATTAATTTACAAATACTTTCATTTATCATTTCGGTATTTTTCTTCAACTTCATCATACCCTTGTTATCTTTTACAAAATTTTTTTAATTTTAAATTGTTGTTGGTTTTTTATTTTTTAATTTTTTCTTGTTCTTAAAAATTTACAAATATAAATTAGTTCTATTTTTGTTGTTGTTGTAACTGTTTTGTTCTATTTGTAAATTATTTTGAGTTTTATATATATTTTTGGTATTTTTCTTTTATCATTTGAAATTTTTAACATTAACTTGCTCTTATTTTATGGTAAAACAGAAAATTAATGAAAATTTCTACTTAAATTGTGGATTAAAATTAATGAGAGGTCTACAAATCGAATACTTCCATTTTAAACGGCTTTTTGCTTGATGGCACATCTAGATGATTACCGGTGGCACGCATCATTGCTGAACGCATGGTAACGGGTTTATCATCGTCATCATCATCGGATGCATCACTGTGCGTCTTAACATGTCCTCCTAATGCTGGACCACTAAAGTCATTATCATCATCATCGTCCTGTAAACATGAAAGTAAAATATATAAAAAAGAGATTTATTAATTTTATGCAAATTTTAATACATTTACTTGACATGCTTAATTTAAATCATTAAAATTTAATACAAATTTAATAAATGTATGTATGTTAGAGTGATCTAATTAGAATTGTTCAATGGGCCGTAAAAATATTAGGATGTAGGATGAAGTTATTTTGTGGTGCAACGGCTCTAAAGTTTGGAAATGCAATTATACATTTTTTTCTTAAGTTTTGAAAAAAATTTGCATTAAATAATTATTTTTTCATTTTAATGTAAAAGAATCGTAATATCAACGCAATTATCATTCTAACGAGATATAAAAGGCAAATGTTTGTTAAAAATTTTTTAAATTATTAAAAATAATCCAGGAATTAACGTGTCGCAGACCACTTGAATATGAAATGTAAGCAAAAATTAACATAATTTGAGAAACATTATAATAAAAGCTTATTTCTATTTTAAATATATCTGTATTTATTTGTTCATGAAATTTTGTCAAAGAAATATTAGAATTTTTATATGATCACTTTGTGATTTATTGAAGATATATAAAGAAAATTATGTCAATATCTTCCATAGTTTTTTTTACATAAAACCTATTTAAAATAGTTTTTCCATTTTTATCCTTAATAAATCCCAAAGTAATGACCTAAAAATTCTAAAATTTGTTTCACTAAATGTTACTAAAATTGAAAAAGGGCGATATTTGAATTCTTTTAAATCAACCCTGCGTTACTCGCAACTGATCTGGTTGATACAGGCAAACATTTTTTTATTGTAAATTTTTTTAATCGCCCTAAATTTTAATCTATTTTTTGATAAATTAATATTTTTACTGCAATTTTATTTTGTATTACTCTTTTAAATACATTGCATTTAATATTGTTTTTATGTTTTCGAAATAAAAAGTTAAGAGATTATTTTCATACGCGCCTTTTTTATTGATATCAATTTGATACATTGAGACTAGTCTCGATTGAAAATAATTGCGACTAACGGAGGTTTAAAATGCAAAAATAATTATTTGGTGGCAACATATTTACAAGAACTGAAAAAAAAATCCTCATCTCCAAATTTCAGAGCCTTTGCGCCAACAGTTAAGGTCATCATATCTTCCTAATATTTTTCAGAACGTATTTCTACAGTCCATAGAATAATTCTAATATTGGAGCACTCTAATGTATATATTAAAAAACAAATAATAAAACTTAGCAATAAACATACATATCAAAATATATTCAATGTAACTTTCAGAGTTTTTTTTCAGAGAGGCGGGTGTATTAACCGCCAAGCAAATTAATAGAGATTGAGCATTTCATTTCTAAATCAATCTAAATCGTTGGCAATTTCAATGTCTTCTGCTAAAATATTTACCATTCACGAGTTTACAACATATGAGCAATGTTTTTACAGCATTTTTCAAATGTTTCCTATTTCTATAAATTTAAATAAATTAGCCCAACCCGGAAACCAAACAATTAATTTTTTAAAACCCAAATGATTTTAATATTCTCAGTTTTTTTTAATCACTCAAAGAAATGCTGAAATGCTGTTTTAAAATTTAACACAGGTTGAAAAATAAAGGTGGAACCGATATTTTCAGCATGTAATATCTAGTTGTATATTACATGCTGAAAATATCGGTTCCATTTAATTATTTTGTTAAAATTTATTATATATATTTTCAATATAAATGTAGTATTATTCTAATTACACTGTTCAACAGCATTTTTGGAACAGAATATAATACTGAAAGGGCATGTTGAGATGATCATTTTTGTAGAATAAACATATAGTCCAGCTGGTCTGAATTTTTTACAGTCGGTCAAAGTTTTAAATTTATGATTGAAAGGAGCATTATACTAAATGAAAAAAATGTTATTAGTTAATGTCTGGGAGAATTCTTATTGCCAGAGTTATATTGTGGATTTCTATTGGGATAATTTTTGTGGAAGATCTTCACCCTGTAGCTCCTCTCTTTAGGGGTCAATTCGAGTGAATTAAAAAAATGCTTTCAAAAAGGACATTTAGGCTTAAAATATTCTACGAAAATGTTTACCGAAAAATTTCATTGAGGTTCACCAAAGTTGTAAGGGAAGCTCTTTATGGTTAATTAGAAAAATTACACGCCAGCTTGGGTCTCACATTTTTTAATTAAAAATCGATTTATGATCCGAATGAGCTGAAATTTAAATAGTCCCTAAGAAGATCTACAAAACGCATATGATAGTTATCTCTTTTAGTTCAAGAGATATTTAGGTTTATGTTGCTGGTGATCTGTTTTAATACTTAAATTCCTTTTTGGAAGGACTTTTTTGATTTTCTCGAAAAAGGGTCAAATTGCCCCCTAAATAGAGTAGAGAGAGTTTTAAGATCTTCCGCAAAAATGATCCCCATAAAATTTCACAATATAACTAGACATTAACTTATAAATTTTTTTCAGTTAGTATAATGCTCTCTTCGATCAACAAATAAAAACTTTGACACACAGTAAAACAAATTCAGAACATCTGTACTATAAGTTTATTCTACCAAAATTAACAACACAACAGTCCTTTCAGAATTATAGGGTCGCTATTCTGTTCCAATCAAAAAGTCTCAACTTGTTGTACAGTGTTATTATTCAATGTTATTAAATATAGTTTGTTCTTTAATAACTTGATATTAGATTTGAAAAATCTAAAAAAAAGATTCCTGCGCTGGACGAGGTTTTCACTGACTAAAAGCAGTACAATCCCGCGAAAATCGGGACATTTGGCAACATTTTGTAGGACAGATAAAAAAACACTCTCGCTGGATCGAACAAATACTTGTCCGATTTCAAAACGATTTACGAACGAATCGTACAGGAGGACATAAGCATCCAGAATACAATAAAAGGTGAGATGCAGGGTGTCAAAGTCGACCACCTCTGTTTTGAAAACTTAGTTGACCTTGTATCTTGTACAATTATGGACAGATTTCCATTATACTATGTTAAAAAGCATATTAGAAAAAGAAAATAAAGAATATCCTATTTATTTCTGAAAGTTATCTCTTATACTCAGAATATGATATTTAGGGGACACTGAATATTGAAAATAATATAACATTATTAAATTTTATAAGCTCAATATTGGAATATTAGTTAAAAAATTTAATAATAGAGAGGGAAAGGTGCAAACATTTTCGAATAATAATTGAATTGTTATAATAATTTTAAATAATATATTATACATAAAATGAAACAATAAAGTAATGGTTTTGTTCCTGTACTTGGCACATTTGCAGTTTTTCATGAATAATTCTAATTAAATCCTGTAAATGTGACAAGTACGGGAATAGATAAAATAATAATAATAAATTAATTACGACAATAAATAATATTTATTAGTAACATATGTACATAATTTGTATAATTAAATATTAATATTTTCAAAAACATCAAAATCTTAATAAATTCTCACATTTGTACCGAATAACCATTAAATTTTATATAGCGACATAGGGAATCGATAGCCTCAAATTGGCACATGGAATTAAGAATAGTTTTGGCAATATTTAAAACCTTTTTTGAGACTAAAATTGCAGTGAATATTCGTTTAATTTTTAAATTACTTCATTAAGCTTGGTATTCTGTTCGAGTTCACGTGGAAATTTCTGTGACATTTATTAAAAAATTTGCATCGTGAAATGTAGCTAGCAAAATATTTTTATAGAAATTTTACATAATTTTCTTGTTTAATTTTGGGTTTTCTGGGGATAATCTTATACCCACTTGTGGATTGTATATTTTTCAAGATCTTTTATTGCATTTTATACATTGTATTTTTCAACAAATTGGTCACATTACATGCAAACGGACGTAACTACACAAAAATTCAAAATAGAGTTTATGATTGAATATGGTTCTTTTTGTCAAACTACATACTCATGTAAATTTTTGGATCCCTGCGATCAAAACTGACAACTTTATTAAAGAAATTTAAACGGACGTTTGACTTGATTGTTATTGATTGTATAAGGATTTTTGCTTCTCCAGTAAAAAAAAATAAAAGTTTAGTTAAGTCCGCATTTAAGGTAACGAATTATTCTATTAGAACAAAATTTAGAAGAAAAATTTTACATAATTTTTAATATTTCATATACCCAAGGTACCCCACTTTGGAGCCTTGGTGCTCCGTACCCCATAGTATTTAGAGTCTCAATTCAAAATATAAACTCAACTATAAATCCTCTATAGCCATGGGCAATTTGATTAATATCGGATTATACGTTTAGAAATTCTAGATTTAATTCCACTTTTTTTGAGAAATTTGGAAATAAATGCTGCAGTAGCGGATATAAATAACAAACAATTAAGAAAGTATAGTCGGTCAAGCCCGACCATATGATACCCTACACCTAGAAGATGATTAATTTATTTGGATACCAATATTTTAAAGATATTTATGCTAGTTAAAGTGATTTGCGGAAGTTGTCATTATATGGGAGCTAAACTATTTTCAAATAGGACAGTTGTATGGGAGCTAGGAGAGTATACTTTACGATGCACAGTAAGGCAGAATCGAATTTTTTTTGGAAATAAATCTGGCATTTCTAAGCCAAGGAGTATTTGAGTTTAAGTTATTATGGAAAAAGATGACAAATAGAGGACACAAATTTTATAGATGACAGCCAGTTAAAATAGATCCTCTAAAAAAGAGGACCTTACTTTAATTTGTTTTCGATTTTGTTACCTTGCGTTATACTACTACACCATTTTTCATTGAAATTGAGAAAATTCCAAATGAAACTGAGAATTTCAACTTTAAATTGAGAAAATTCCAAATAAAATTGAGAATTTACATTTTAAATTGAGAAAATTCCAAATGAAATTGAGAATTTCTATTTTAAATTGAGAAAATTCCAATTGAAATTGAAAATTTCCATTTGAAATTGAGAAAATTCCAAATGAAATTCAGAAATTCAAATTGAAATTTAAAAAATTACAAATGAAATTGGGAAAATTCCAATTGAAATTGAGAAAATTCCAAATGAAATTTGGAAAATTCTAAATAAAATTGAGAAACATTATATAAATTATTTTAAATTAAAAAAAAACAAAATTAACGATTATATCAGATGTGGAAAGATGTGGTGGTCTGGACAGAGAGACCAATTTCAATTTATTTTGTCGTAGAAAACATGGTTGTTTTCGTGTTGGATCCCGAACAGTTCTTTCGATACCTACTTCCCGTGGCCCCGACATCCACCTGATGGTGCAATTGGTACGCAGGCATTATTCAAATGGATAGTCGCAGAGGTTCGTTCACTGCCGAAAGCGCAAACAAATGGGTCAAAATGTTGGTCAATAAGACTGTGTACATATGTTTTTTGTTTAATGTACATATATTATTTACGTAGAGTAAAATAAAATTTTCTCAATTTTATTTGGAATTTTCTCAATTTCGAATGGAAATTCTCAATTTCAATAGGAATTTTCTCAATTTAAAATTGAAATTCTCAATTTCATTGGGAATTTTCTCAATATCATGATAATGTTCTCAATTTCAATGAAAAATGGTGTAGTTTTATTTGTTAAAATATTTGCTTATACAATTAATGGGTTTAATCATTATACAAAGTGAGAATTCAATTATTTTTTTCTTAATTTAAAACATAAAAATTACAAAATAATATTAATACAATACAATATATGTATAAATAATTTATATAATTACCTTTTGAGATCATAATGTGTATTGTTAAACCAATTGAACCCAATATCAATACAAATGCATGAAGCTGTATAAAACTATTCATGTCAGTATGTATGAGTTAGTAAGTAAGTAAGTATCTATGAAGTATTTACTATTATTTATTTATGTATGTACGTTGTTGAACTGAATGTATATTTTTGCTGCTGATGTGATTTCTTTACAATCGTTGCATATTACAAACAAACAAACGAATAAACGATTAAATAAATAGTAAATTGTTAATATAAATTACAGTTAACAGTTACAAATGTTACAAAGGGTACGCCAGTACGTATTGTTAATATTAAATAGTTTAAAAATTAATCACAAACGAAATGAGTTTAAATTAAACAAATTAGTAATCATGATTATTTAAATTCTGCTGCATGTGTGTGTGTATGAATGTTAGTGTTACTGTTGTTGTTGTTTCTAATATTATTAATTAATTGATGATTAATCATCATGCGCTAATATGTGGACTAGAGTTAGTAAAATGTTTTGTTTTATTGTTTGTTGATTTTATTATTTAGACTAAAGTAAATTAAATATTTGCATAAATGTTCATACAAATTAATTTGTTAAAATGTTGAGCTTTCAGCAGGGACTTTTAAGAATAATTTTTATATTGTTTCTATTCTAGTTTTTTTTTTATATTAATATCAGTATCAATTTTAATAATAATAATTAATTTCGATTTAATTTAACATTAAAACTACATACTCGTTCATAATTTTACTTTACTTCATTTGTATTTAAATGTTACTTTCAATTTATTTTTGTGAATAATTTTACTTCTTTCTAAATACTTTTAGTAAAAATTGTTTTCATTTTCGTTTTATTTTTATCATCATCCATACGAAGTAATTAAGTTAGTAAATAATTAATTTGTTCGGTTTTAATTTGTTGTTCTTGTTAAATGTTGTAAATAATTGCTGTTTGAAATATTTTCTAGTTGTAAAATAGTTTTTCGTTTTGTAGTAAGTATTTAGTTTACATAAGTTAATAATTATTTATTTTTATTCTCTTGGTTAAAGTTGTTAATTTTTTTTGTTAAATATATTAGTTAATAAATCATTAAGAAGGCGCTCTTCTCTCTCACACTCATCATTGTTATATTAAGTATTATGTTTTGAAGTTTTGAATTTTTGTTAATTACTTTCATATAAATTAATTTAATTTTTTTAAATTTTTATTTTCGTTTTCTATTCATATAAATTTTGTTGATGATTTGTTAAAAAGCACTTTTATTTTTTCTACTTAAGAATGTTGATTTTCATCTGATGAAGATAACAGGTGAGAGAGCGTTCATTATGTAATATTTGTTTGTGTCTGTTTGTGTAATTTTGCAGGTGTTAAAGATGAGTTATATTTTTATTGTTTTGGAAATTTTGTCTATAATTTTTATTAGTATTTTTATGGTTTATGTTGTCTTTGCTGTTTGAATTTCATTTCAACTGGGAGGTAACCGTTATTTTAAAATTTCGTTTAATAGTTTTAAAAAACATGAACAAATTTGAAAACATTTAAGATCCTTGTTTTATTTAGCAATTTAATCATCCATTTATGTTGTTTAGTTTGATGTTGTGTTGAAGATTTTCTATTTAAGCGTTTTGAATGTGTTGTTGTTGTAGTTGTCGTCGTCGTTTTTATGTTTATTTTTTATTATAATTATTTCATGTTATTTTAATTCTGTACAAAAAGAATTTAGTTTTGGGGAGTGAAAAAGAAAAAGTACAAAGAAATACAATAAAGTTACAGTAAATTAGTTAATACATTTAATTATTACAATACGATTTTTAGCAAAACCACTCATAAATTTAATAACAGTTTTATGTTTGTAAATGTTGATACAATAAACCATTTAAAATTATATGAATCCCTTCATTGCACAGTGTCAGATTTCATTGTTTCAGCGGGATTTAATTAAAAAGAAAGTCCTTTTTTAACAAAAAAAATTATTGAATACAATAAACAACATAAGCGTTATTTACAAAAAAAGTTTTAAAACAAAAAAATGTAAACAACAACAATATAGCAGTATCAGATAGTGAGATGTTTTATTGACATTAAAAATTTTTAATAGTTCTTGTTCAAAATAATCAATTATTGAATACGTTGAATTTTGTTGTTTTATGATATTTTTTTATAATTATTTTTGAATATTAGACAACATTTTTACTAAATAACAGTTTCATTGCATTTTAAAATAAGCCTGCTAAATTTGTTTGGCAGTGATATTCAAGACATCCATTTTAGGTAAGATTTTTTTTAATTTTAAGTTTTTAATAGAAAAAAGTTACAGAGTTCCGTTGAATTCAGTGAGAGTTTTTTTTACTGTATAAAACTTATTTGTGCTGAATTTGGTTTGGATATCTATATAAGTAAGATATTTATGAGAGTTTAACTATTTTCAGATAGGGCAATCGTATGATGGCTAGGAGAAATAATGAACCGGTTGTAACAAAACTGAATGAGCTTCGATCTTTGGGCAATATAAAAGCTTTGAAATTGCGACCTATAGTTTGATTACAAGGTTTGCATGGATGAACAGACGGACGGACGAACATCGCTAAATACACTCAGAAAGTGATTCTAAACTGATTGGTATACTCTGAGATGGATGTTAGGACAATATTTTTCCATATATAAATTTTAGCCTACTAAACCCTCCCCAATATAGTGGTGTATAGTATACATATTATTTTAATTTTAACATTTGTATGGGAGGCATACATACATAGGAAAACTGCGTTTCAAAAAAGATTGAATTATCTTTACCCGTTTTTAAAATTTAGACTTTAGTCCCTCTAGATTACTCAAACTGTTCATTGTCGTGAACGATCCTTTGCTAAAGGAAGATTTTCATTTTAAAAAGCTATTATTTAACTTGCGCATTTGTTGATTTGTTAGTTTAGGTCACAATTTGTAACTGAATTTTGAATCAATTCTTGTAGCCCGAATAGGCTGAAATTAGGAATTCATGCTTACACCCGATGACAGTGTAATATTATTCGAAAATTCGAATTTATGTTCGAACAATCTTTAAAACTATTAAAATAATCAATAGATCATGCATAAACCTTGTGCCAATACAGTATTATGTTCGAAAATTCTAACTTATATTCGAAAATTGCTTAAAAAATACTTTTAGTTTTATACACAGAGAAAACTGATTCGTGATAGCAACCGAATGTGTTGCCAATCGAATGATTCTGTCTTAGTGACCGAATTTTGCAGTTGTGGCTACAATATTTTGGAAGGGGCAACTAAAGTTTAGTTGCCTCAACTGAAATTCTTCTTTATCAAGTGACTTTCTGTTATTAGAACTGAAAAATTCTATGCGTGCAACCGAATCATTCGATTGGCAACAAATTCGGTTGCTATCACGAATCTGTTTTCTCTGTGTAGTATCAGAATAAAAACTTTTTACATGAAGTTTCCAGATCCAACTTTTTTATATCATATCAATTGTATAATGTAATGAATGAAAATTTCTTTTCTTCTTTTTAGAGCATTCAAATTTATTATTATTTTATTAACATCTCAATTAATATTTTTGAATGGAAATTTCAAATCTTTAAGACCTTCTTTCTGTGGTTCATATCTTAGCCATTTGTGGAATGTAAATAACTTTAAACACTCAAATAAGCCTATTTTCGAGTGGACTTGACATAGACATTATTATATTACAGGTATTTGAAAGGCCTTTTCAATGATGTGTAATGCCATTTAAAAGTTTGAATCATCGTCGTTTTTAACAAATAACCCAAAAAAAGAAATTTCATTACTTTGGCCAATTAGGTTCAGAACATATTGAGGTATTTCAAATTGTGTTACAATAGAAACTCAATAAATATTTAATATTTAATAAAATCGTTATTTATTAAGAAAACTAAATGAAATTTTCAAGGTTTTTTAATTTGGCATTCTAAATAACAAAATGTAAAAAAACTTGTCAAAAGGTCAAAGGGAATCCTGCAATTCCTAAAATTGGAGCGAAAATCCCAATAATGGTATTTTTAAAATAGGATCCACATTTCCTTTGGGGCTAGCAAAATGCTTTGGGGATAAATGGGGAACATATCAAGGTTTCTAAAGCTGCTTCCCGTTTTCTGATCCCAGCTTTGAAATTTTGATAAAAAAATCGGTCAAATTCTGACATATTAGAAAAATAGAACATATTGTTTATACCAAAATATTCTCCGTAAATATACCTTACAGAAAAACGTAAAATTGTTATATGCTCTAAAAGAATGTCTTTTTTAATAAAAAAAGAGTTAAGTCACCTTTTCGCCAAGAAAAACAGCAAAAATTTATTATTTTTTTGAATTTTTAAATTGAAAATTTTTGGATTCATAATTGATATTGCTATGAAATCTTTAGTATATTATTGGTAATTTAGCTGTCTAATTTTGCAATGAGTCCATTCGGGCTAGAAATGAGCCCTATATTTTTAAAAAAGCGGACCAAGTTATGGCAAAATTTTGAAAGATATAAATAGCACACGCAAGTATGCTTTTTCAAGGCAAAAATCGTGGGGAAATAAAATCGGATGGGAAAGAAAAATTGTACATGTCAAAGGTACCCTACTTTGAGCCCCCATATCGCCGCCCCTGGAGCATTTGTAGGTCCCATTTTAATAAATTAAACTCGAATTCTCCTTGGCTACTCCCGCATCAAATTTTATTCTGATTGAACCAGCCGTTTATTAATGCCAGATTTATTTCCAAAAAATGTTCCATTCTGCCCCACTGTGCAATGATGTTCAAGATTCAAAAAATTCAAATGCATTTAAATTTTTTAAGCTAAATTTTAAAAATAATTACATGTTTAAAAAAAAATGTTCCTTTTTTGTCTCTTTAGTTGACAAAATAGTTATAAATTATATTAACGAAATCATAAATAACATTTACATATAAGTGGTTTTCAGTTAAGATTCGTATTGTAAAAATAAATTGTTTTATTTATGTAAATTAGGCAAAAGAAAAGAAAGCATTCTATCTACAACTTACTTCAAAGTCTCCAATTGTAAAACGTGTCGCCGCTAATGAATCTTGTGGTGGCATATCCGGACTCACAATCTGTATGTTTTTATTATTTCGATTTTGTTAAATGATTTATTTTTTTTAATTTTCAAATCAAATACGAGGCAAGGTAAGCATTTATTAAGAAACAAAACGAAAATGAGACGAAACATTAAAGTGATTACAAAATGGAATTGTGTGGCAAATACTTATTTGTATGAATATACATAATTATAATAAGGATCATCATACTTAAATTGTTAGCAACGACATTAAAAAATTACACAATATCTATATTTAAATAATAGTTACATACATAAATACACAAGATCAACTTTGAATTTGATCCCTTGGTGACTTTTAACCCAATCCATACGTACAGTTTTTTTTTAACAAAGTAAGTCACATACTTAAATATTTATATAATAAATACAGACGTAATGTATTGATTTATTTAATTTAGAGAGAGAAGTGCTTTAAAATACAGTGATCTCATTACCCCAACACTACTTACATCATCATCGTTATCAATCATTTCCTTAGTGGAGGCGGTTGTTTCATTTCTTCGAATTGAACCTTGATGAATATCCAAATCAACCTTGAGGCATTGGAAGCTACGCATTAGGAACACTATTGGCATTGGCAAAACGCCAGCTAAGATCATAGACAAAGCAATGCCCATAACCCATGTTGGATAGCTTTTAGCCTCAACCGCGCCCTTTAAGTAAACAAAAATACATGTCCCATTCATTAGTCACTCGAATTATAAAAAGTAAATAAATAATTAAGTCAAATAATTACCGTTTCCGCATTCCAGGCACCATAAGTGGGATTCTTAATAATCATAAACACCACAGATGAGACGAGAATGGCCACCATAATAAGGGGACCAAAGTACCGCCAAGTTAATTGCCAGTAGATGCCAGGTCGGTAGCCAGTCATTTGATAGATGTCTTCGGTAAATCTAAAAATCAGTTATTCATTTAAGAAATAGAGTTTTACATAACATCCGAAATGGTATTTCTAATAGTTATACCTTTCATGACCATAAATATAAACGACAGCTATCATTTCCATAAGAGCAATCACAACCAGACCAATTGTACCGGCAAAGGAATCAAACATCTTCAGCCAATACTCGCCAGCACCTGTACAGAAGATGAAACCGATAATGAAGCAGAAAAGACACACCACTCCAGTAACATGTTGTTTCTTAACCCGCTTAATGATGTCGATGTCGAACAGTGTGCACAGCATGCCCTCAAGTATGCCAATCTGTGATCCCAAGCCCAGCGACAGCAACATGGTAAAGAATAGAACTGCCCAAAATGGTGCACCCGGTAACTCTACAATTGCCTGTGTGAAAACAATGAATGCCAAACCAGTACCTTCGGCAGCCTATACATTTTAAATATAATTAATAGACGTTTAATATGCCGACTTCAATTATGCAAATATTTTAAAAATTGTACTTACATTGTCCAACTCATGCGATAAACTGCATTCTCCCAGTTCCCATTCTTTTGTCTGATTCAGGCTGATTTTGGCCATTGCTTCTTCATAGACTTCCTCAGTGACATTATTTGAAGACAACATCTCATGCTTAAATAAAATGTCTTTATTTCTGAAAAATTCAAAAAACTATTAAAAGATGTTGATTTTTTTTACAACGAGACAGCAAATGATAGTCTGTAGTTATGTGTTTCTTTGAGTGTAAGCAAAATTAAATACTAAACTAAAAAAGTAATATCCGTGGACTCATTGTTAATATATGGGCAATTCCATATCAAATTCAATTCATACTACAAGCTAATTGGGAGCCTAGTTTTCGCCGCAATTTTAGCCTAAAACATTAAAAAAATAAATATAAACAGTTTAAACTATTATTTTTGTCTTTAAAATGTTGTAATATGATCTAAATACTTTCACATAGTAACATTTTATTATTTTCTTCTATTCAAATCATCTTGAAAAAAAGTTTCAAGGGTTTTTGTGTTTTCAGTCGTGATAGCGATTCTCGTGGAATTGCCCATATGCATGTATATCATGAATTCAACAAGACATCACAAATAAATTGAACTTGGGTCTTCCGATTTTTATCATATTCATTAGACATATGTACATATGTATGTACTTATGTATAATCCTTTGAGTCTTTGTCTATACATTTTTATAGTTGGAATGTATTGATTTATAGGCATTTTAAAAGTTTTTCAATAATATTCTATTTATATTTTATAGTTAGCGAGTAATACGAATTTGAAAATTTATATTTCAAGTTTTTTTTTATATCGGAAACAGTTTGTGAGCGATTTCATTGATATTCTTTCTGTTAGTTAAACAAGTAATACAAAAGTCATATGGAAAATGTTAAAAAGCAATATAAGTTACAAGTAACAAATTAATAGATTTTAAGTATGAAAATTAAGAAAATGTGTTTTTTTGTAGTTTTTTTTGGCCAAAAATAGCTATTACTCTTTGTTAGAAAATAATTTATGTATCCAAAATCAATAAAATTATTTATCCTAACCCCCATTAACACGAAGTCTGGTTATGCCTTAACTAATAGTTATACAGTCGGTTAAAATTATTTTTGTAGGAAAACTGTCAGTATAACTATTAGTTAAAACATAACCAGACTTGGTGTTACTGGGGGTAAAGAATTGTGAACTCATATAAAATGGACATAATGAGGGGAAAAGAGACAACTGCACTTGCACAACATATTTTAGAAACAGGACACTCAGCTGATTTTGAAAGTGTCAAAATATTGGACAAAGAGGGCATGGAGAGGAAAAGATATACGATTGAAAGCTTGAGGATACAACAAAAAATTGACAAAACGATGAACCTAAAATAAGACACGGCAAATATAAATATGAGTTACAGGGTTGCTATTAATTAAACGAACTGTGATATTAAACTATTTTGTACAATTGTGGTTATACGTATGTATTTTATGTTTAATATTATATGTTTAATGATAAATGTAACAATAATTTAATGTAAAGAAAATATCTACAAAAAACTGTAAGTGTTCTAAATGTTTGTTTTGAAAATATTGTTTTAATTTTAAGTTTTATTATTTAAAAAGACGATCCCTTGAGAAAGTTGACATAACATCTACGAAACGTCGGGAAAATTGTAATAAAAATATGATTTTTTATTTACATTAAGGAAGTTCAGGCCCTATTAGCTTAATAAACTCAACAACTTTAAAATAATTAAATTTGGCCAAATATAAATAATAAATCGTATTTTTGTTTCCATCGTTACATTTTTTAAAAAAAAAGTTATCTATGTAAAAATGTCATTGCAAACAAAACTCCCAATTTCTAAATGTTTTTCTTAATATGTAATATTTCTTAAATATCGGATACAATTTTAATTCGACATTCCCTAAAATGAACTTTTTTATTCCGAAAATGTTCGAATACGAGTCCTAAAATATGTGAACATATGTTGAATATAGGGCAATATATACAGTGAGCCGCAAAAGTGAGTATACACCAAAAATTATTGGATATTTTTTAAGATAATGAAAATTCTAAAATTTATCCATGATTAAAATTTTAAAGTTTCGGTTTGATAGAGATTGGCTTGAATAATATCTTTGGTTGTGAAAAATATAGATTTAAGTCGGACTATAATGATTTTCATGATCTTAAAAAATCAAAAAATTCGCTGCTGTTTACTCACTTTTGAGGCTCACTGTACCTGCCAGCGTCTTTTTGGTAGAACGTGGGGGTTTAAACCGAAGATGATTTACTGGTCTTTTACTACGGTAATTAGGCAAATAATTACATATGCTGCATCGGCATGGTGGAAGAAGGTAGAATAGGTGACCGCGAGAGCATTACATGCGAAGGTATATCGCCTCGTCTCCATTACTGGGTCCATGAGGACCTGTCCCACTTATGCTCTGGGTGCAATCCTAGACATCCCACCATTACACTTATTGGTAATGGAGCAGGCCTATAGGAGTGCATCCCGACTACCGGGAATATCCCGTGTAATGCCGGGAGATTTGGCTGGGCACATGCTCATTCTAGGCATCTTTGCAAATGGTCCTAGTATTGCAATATCGGACTGTATGTCACCAACTCTGGAGTTAAATAGGAAGATAAGGGTCCTTATACCTGAAAGGGACGAGTGGTTAAATCAGTAAATCAGTATGGTTTACTGATGGTTCCAAACAGGCTAATAGTGACACTGGGTCTGGTATTTATAGTCCCAATTTTAAAAGGAGTATCCCAATGGGTACATTCCCATCAATATTTCAGGAGGAGATTTATGCCATCCTTATATGCTACAACAAATGCTTAAGAAGGAGATTAAGGAATAATAAAATATTTTGTATGTCTTATAGTCAGGCTGCTCTTAGAGCATTATCATCATATGAAGTGAGGTCTGGTGTTGTTATGGACAGCTAGACATCCTTGAATGAACTCGGCGCACACAATGAACTTACATTGTGCTGGGTATCTGGCCATGAAGGTCACGCTGGCAATCGACGCTCTTTTATAGGTCCTGAACCGTTCTTTGGCATCCCACGTAGATACACTATGGAACACATCCGTTCTTGGGTTGAATCGGAATTTGCTCGATTTGGGGATTCATCACCCTATCCAGACGTAGATCCCAGTCGTTGCTTTCGCTCGGAAATGGTGACTTGAGGATACTTGCTGGATTATTCACCGGACACTGTGGTTTAAAATATCACCAATTTATGTTAGGTAACGTTGAGAATGAACAGTGCAGGTTTTGTGGACTTCATGCCGAAACCTCTGCACATGTTCTATGCGACTGCCAATGCTGGCAATATGCAGAACTAAATGGTTCGGAAGGGCCTAAATGGCTCCGGGACGCTATTTATCTCTCACCTAATATAATACTTGGCTTTATACGTTGCCTAAATCTGCTAGGATGAAAAATCTAAGGCTGCACAAAAGATACTTTGGGTCGCAGTGCGTAGAGCCTCACTAATAATAATAATAATAAATATTTATTATCGAATTTCTGGAGAACTCCAATAGTGAGATTCTCAAAACTTTGCTTGAGTAATTTTGTTACCAAATCGATTTTTTTTCCATTTTTTTGATTTTTTTTTTTCTCAAAAGAAAGCTTAGATCTTTTCTTTGAAAATCTTTTTGGTCGCTTAGTGGGATGCGAGTGGGATATCTATCAAAATAAGTATTTTGTAACTCAAGACATAAAATTTTTTTTAGTTTTTATAAAATTAAACTTTTTTTCCAAAGTGGGCACTTAGAAAAATATCTTAGCTTTCAAAAAAAACTAAAAAGGGCACTTTGAAAAAAAAATTCAACAAAGTCAATAATTGTATGTATTGTGTTAAAAAACATTTATTTTGTTAGATATCGAACTCGCATACCACTAAGCGACCAAATATGTCTTCAAAGAAAAAAAGTTTTTTATTTCGAAAAAAAATATTAAAATTTTTTTATTTTATTTTTTTTATTTATGACGATACATATGTCTGTAGAATTCTTCACAGGTCCTTCCAAACACATTTTATGTGACAAATTTGGATTGAGCCTATTTGTTCTAAGATCTCAATGTATAATTCGATAATAATAATTACAGAGGATATAGTTGCAGATAGCCTGTTGTCAAGTTATTGTCAATAAATAGTAGTTCTATAATTATTAGCATTCAAGTTATTTTCAAACTATTATGGGGTATGACATGATCAGAATTGATGGTCTAAATTTAAATTTTATGTATGTAATTGTGTAAATTTCCGCTATATGTATTTATTTGAGTGTATCATTCGCAAAATGTTTTCCACTCTCGTCTAGCTTTGATCAGGAAAACATTTTAATACAATTTACTGCAAATCACCTTCATTTATGTCAATAAATAATTTCAATCATGACATATTTATAAATAAAATAATTAATTAAAAAAGATTTTTTTTGTTGCAATAGTGAATGAAAAATTAAATAATTGCGTCTCAAAAACATACACATCAAAACCAATTAAGAGTAATAAATAACTGAATGCTTATTGTGAATAAGGGCATATGCAGCAAAATTTTAAAGGTATTTAAAAGCAGTATTTTGTTATAAATGTTACCAGTTTTATGGGCCGACCGTTTAAGCAAAAAATTCAAAATATAATTTTTTGTATAAAGAAGAAAAAGTTCAGTTAATTTTATTTTACTGTTCCATAAATCTGTCTTAATTATAACCATGCAAACATGGAAATAGGAAATCGAATATCGCGACTGAACCCAATAGCGTGTTCTAAAATGTGATCGTGTAAATGTACTTTTATAATGGTGTAAATTACTTGTTGTGGAATGATGTAATCAATATTCAATTAACAATAATTAATCGCCAATCACTCATGTCTCTCATTTGTAATCACAAATTGGTTTTTAAGCTTTTATTCAGCTATCACTTGCCATTGCAGCAAGCACATGTTTGCAACAATTGCAATTGTTTCGTTTGCCTAAACGTTCAAACAAATCAATTGCGGACACTTAAGTACACTAGCGCCCCATTGATTAAAAACCGTCGTCGTCGTCGGTATAACCAATCGTCCGTCTATAAGGTCGGTCTGTCTGTCTGATTGCCGGTCTATTCATTAATGATTCTCGCTAAAAATAAAAACAATTGCCACACAAACTCATGCTATCAGTCAAGTCAACCAGTTAAAATATTCATATTTTTTGTTATGAGAAATTTAATAATGATCTTGAATATACATAGTTGATGCTCCAACGCGGTTCTAGGCTGTGTTTTTGTTTTTTTGTTCTTTTCATTTTACTTACGCTTCAATGCAACGATCCATATTGACGGTTGCCTTAAAGCCCAAAATGGCAAATATGACCACACTGGCATAAATGGCGGTGATGGCATTACAAACGGACACTAACAGTACATCACGGACGCAATTGTTCTTGGGCGTATTGTAACTACCGAAGGCAATCAGGGAGCCAAAGGCTAAGCCGAATGAATAAAAGACTTGAGTAGCGGCATCCAGCCACACTGTGGGATCAGCTAGCTTTTCAACTTTCGGCGTGTACATATGCATGAGACCCGCACTGGCGCCGCGTAAAGTTATGCCACGAATAAAGAAGATTGTCAGGACAATGTAGGGAAAGAGTGAAGTAAAATACACCACTTTACCCGAACTCTGAATACCCTTCATCACAATGAAGAACACAATTGTCCAGGAGAGCAGCAAACAGAGTACAATCCACCATTTAAGACCGCCAGCATCATCCATGGACGGAGCTGCATCCAATGTTGTACGATACCAAAAGTATGTGGTTTCAGAAGATAGCGCACACTCCTCCACCACAGCACCTGTGCCATTGGTAGGACATGAAGCCCAGGGCAGAGGATACTAAAATAAATAAATAAAATTATTTTATTAACAAATCACCAGCTACAAACAAGAAGCAATTTGTTTGACCCTCTATTGTCTATTGTCTACTTACCCGGAAACTATTAAACAAGTAGAAGAACACCCACGTTATAATCACATTGTAGTAGAGCGCCACAAACAACGTCACTATACACGATGAGATGCCAATACCACCCAGCCAAGGGTGTATGGTATTCCAGACGCCCAGCGCACCCAGACGCATGCGCTGTCCCATGCCCAGTTCAATTAGAAACAGTGGTATGCCTTCCAATATCAACATCACCATGAACGGTATTAGAAATGCACCTGCAAATTTAAAAAACAAAAGTGAAGAAGGTGAATGAATGCATGAATATAAATTAAACTGTGTATTTCAAACAATTTGTACAAGAATGGATTCGACATGGATATTCTTTCCTACATTCAGTATTATATCCAAGTGACATAAAATCAATTCGTTTATGTGTTTGTTGCTGTTGTTGCTTCTGCTAATTTTTGCTATTTTCTTTATTACTCATTATACCCTGGCTGCAATCTAATCAAATTGGATTAGAAATTACGATTGCATTTTTTGTGCGTGTTGCATATACATATACACAGATACGAACAAAATAAAATGAAAATTTAATTAACAATTCAATTACTTAATTTATAAAAATAAAATTTTATTTTATCGAAATTTAACCCCCTGTCTATACCTGATAAATTTTTATCATGATAAACGTCAAAATCGTTGTCATGATAAAAAATTATCCAGTATAGTCCCCATTTATTAGTATTATTCCTTCCTTGTTAGTGCTTTTGCACAGACAACTTTGTCTTGACAACAAACGTCATTAATTGTTATAATAAATATTTGTCAAGTATAGACAGGGGGTAAAACTAAATAAAAGTTTTTGCTTAAAATTGTAATAACTTACAATACAATTTGAAACATATAATGATTAAAAATATTAAATTCCACAAATGGTTAATAAAATAAAATTTTAAGAACAAAATACACTGATCAAGTCAAATTTATGGAATTAAAATAATGATATACAGTAGAGTGTCCCTTAGAATTAAATTTTTTGAAATGTTGAAACGGACCTAAAATACCATCGTACCGACTTTCGATTTAGTTTTGAGGTGCATTTACAAGGGTAAAAAAATGAATTTTTCTCTTAAGGGTTAATTTCCATTTTTGTACTGTTATTGTAAATACTAGACTTCATGTTATATTTTTCTTAAGTTTCATCAAAATCGGCCCAAAAATATATAATATTTCGATATCTCTCCATGAAAAATTCCAAATATTGAAAAATTTGACCTTTGACCCTCAAGATTTAAGGCTTAGCGTTTTCCGATTTTAGTAAAGCAATAAGACTATATTTAAATTGAGCTGGACTATAATATTCTGAATTGGTTTTACTTAAAAATCATAACAGTAAGGAAATTTTGCTCATTCGCCAAAATATGGCCAAAAAATTAGTTTTTCTCGAAAATCGCAAAATTTAAATCGCAGGTACGGAAAAACTAAAGGAGGTATTGACATAATTTTTACACATTTTTATTTCCAATTATATTGTCAATAAATCCCCATGTGATGATCATACAACTCTGAAATTTGTTTAGCAAAATTATTAAAAATTTGAAATTGGAGTTTTGAAACTGCCGTTAAAAAATATTTTTTTTTGGTTATACCTGCGAATAGGTTAACTGTATCCTATGAAGATAAAAACTCATATACAAGTAAATATGGATATATTTTAAGTAAAAATGTGGTTTTATTTTAATATTTCTCAAAATATGTTAATTTTGTTCCTACATTTCTTGTTCTAATGGCCTGAGACACTTTAATGGCCTGTCGATTTTTTAATAACTTTAACATTTTTTAACCAGTCTTTTATATCTCATTAGAACGACAATTACTTACGATTCTTTTAAATTAAATTACAAAAGTAATTATTTAATGGCAAACATTTAAAAACAACTGAAAAAATGCATTTTTTCCCCTTGTAAATGCACCTCAAAACTAAAACGAAAGTCGGCACGGGTTGCTCTTCTTAGAACAAGCTAAAAGTTTTTTGGTGGTATTTTTGGTCATTACGAAAGGTTTCAACTGGTACCGTTTCAATATATCAAAAAAATTTAATTCTAAGTGACACTCTAATATATATACTAAGGTGGACCTAATTTTAAATCGTTTAAAAATTGGCGTGCCGCACGATTGTTAAAGTTCGTGGGAACGAAATTGGGGGAAAATGGATAGAAAAAGGCTGGTAACTACTCAGAAGTCAACCTTAGGGAGGTAAAATGTATGAGCATTATTTTTGTATCCCCAATATTTATCTAGAATAAACTAATTTGTGGTTTTATTATTAACTTTTTTTGTATTTACTTTTTTTCGTGAAATATTTAATTCAAATTAAAATTGTTCCAAATAAATATATATTGGTTTTAATATAACGTGCAAAACATCGCGAAAACAAACTAAAAAGTGATGAGAGTAAATGCTTTATTTGACGTTGTAGGGGTAAATATTGACAACTCTCCCTAATAATTGTACTTGGTTGATTCTGTCATGGAATTACACCAAGTATAAAAGCTGTGAATGTGGATCGAATCGAACCAAACTTTTTTTTACGTGTGAAACATGTGTATTGTTTTGGCGTATTTTTGAATACATAATTGAGATATTGACTTGAATTTTTGTTAGAAAAATTAATTTATCTAAACAAAAAAGATAAGTTCGGAATAAATTGTGGATCAAATTGGGCCTAATATTTGCAATCCTATTAAAATTTTAGTTTTAGAAACTCAATAAATATGTAATAAAATCGTAATTTATTAAGAAAACTAAATGAAATTTAAAATTGTGATTCTAAATAACAAAGTGTAAAAAACCTTGTCAAAGGGAATCCCGCAATTCCTAAAAATTGGAGCGAAAATCCCAAAAATGGTATTTTCTACAATTTTGCCCATGGGATCCACATTTCCTTCGCGGCTGGGAAAATGCTTTGGGGATAAATAGGGAACATATCAAGGCTTTTAAAGCTGCTTTCCGTTTTCTGATCCCAACTTTGGGATTTTAGAACATGTGGTCCAATTTTGAAATATTGATAAAAAATTGGTCAATTTCCGAAGGGCATAAGGCCGACATATTCGAAAAATAGAACATATTTTTTATACCAAAATATTCTCCGTAAAGATACCTTGCAGAAAAGAAAGTTTTTTTTAATAAAAAAAAAGAGTTAAGTCACCTTTTCGCCGTTAAGCAACAATTTATGCCCTAATTTTGTAATACGTAACGAAACGTTTTTTTCGAATAAATTTGTCATTTTTGAATTTTCATATTTTTCAAAACGCATTTTTCGTATCTGTATATAAAATTGAATTTTATAAAACAGAACAAAACGTTCACAAGCGCTTGAAACATCAAAAACAAACGTTGAGAATTTCTTTTCGTTTCAATACATTTTTCATAGATTTTTAAATTTTCAAAGAAAAAACATTTTTTTGAGAATGTGTTTTTTCTTTTTATACATAAAAAATACAACAACAAAAATTTGTTTTCCAAATAAATGTAAAAAACAATCAAAAAATTCAAAATTTTTCAATAAATTTTATTTGTTGCAAAATAAATAAAAATATTTTAATTTATTTGGCAGAAAGTTGACATAAAAACGATGTTTTCAAACTAGGTACCACAACAAAAAATTGACTTGAAACGCAAATATCGTTTCGTTTTATAAAATACCAAATTTTTATTTTTTCGTTCCAAACGGAAAGGCAAACGAAAATTAGTTTGAAGATACAAAATGAGGCCATTAATATTTTTTGAATTCTTAAATTGAAAATCGTTTATTTTTGGATTCATAATTGATATTGCTCTGAAATATTTTGTATATTATTTGTAATTAGCTGTCTAACTAACAAAAGTTTTGAAATGCCTATAACTTGGAAATTATAAGAAGGCCTAGCCGAACGCTTTCCAAAAATATAAAAATCTTTGAAATCCGATGGGAAACAAAAAAATGGCACGCGCTTAAAAATTGTTAATGTCAAAGGTACCTTAATTTGAGCCCTCATAGCGCCGCCCCTGGAGCATTTGTAGGGCCAATTTTAATAACTTAAACTCAAATTCTCCTTCGCTACGCTCATGTCAAATTTTATTTCGATCGGACCAGGTGTTTAGAAATGCCAGATTTATTTCCAAAAAATTTCGATTCTGCCCCACTGTGCAATGTCTATAACCAAAAAAAGGAAATTCCCGTCTTTTGGTATATTAACTCTTTTGGATGATTTTGATCTTCAATTTTTGTAAATACATCTCCTAATATGGGAAAAGTTCAAAATATATTAAAGCCAACGATTTCTCAATAATTAGAGATTTAAAAAAAAAATTAAAAGTCGAGATTCTATAAATTCAATATGCATGAATTACAAGTTGCATAAGTCTTCGGTTTACCACATTATAAAGCATGAAAATTCATTAAAAAGGTTCGTACGTACAACAGAAAGTGGCTCTGTCAAATGTTGCACCTTAAATAAAGCTGAGTACACAGGAATTGAAAAAATGATTTATAAGTGGTTCGCAAAAAAAGGGAAAAATGATGCAATATCAATGCCAGTGAAGGATGGTTGAAAATCCAAGCGTCGAGCGGAAGTAGATTTTTAAAAATTACAGGCGAGAAATTGTCTACGAAACCTCATCTTATTGATCCATTGGTGAAAGAGTTTAAGTATTACGTTGATGAGCATGGGTTGACTCTTCACCAAATCTACAATGCCGACGAATCCAGTTTATATTATAGGGTGCTTCCAAATCACACTCTTGTCACATGTAATCAGAAAACTATTCCGGAAGAAAAATATGTAAATAGCGAATGTTGACGTAAACAACTGGATTCAAGAAGAATTTCTGTGGAAAGTAATGAGGAGATCGAGTTGGCGTAGGTGTCTACATTCGGGTACTCGATATTAGGCTATCTTTTAGACTTCCGAATGAATGTAGCATTATTCAGGCTGAAATATCAGCCATCAAAAGGGCGGCTAACTGGCTTAGTTATAACAAGATATCAGACAGGGATATTTGTATATATACTGACAGTCAGGCCGCTATAAAATCCCTGACAGGTGTATACACAACATCCAGGAATGCCGTTCATCCTTAAACAGGATGGCGAGACATTCAACAGTCGTACTCAAATGGGTACGGGGACACGGGGTACTATGGGCAACTGTGTTGCCGATGATCTGGCGAAAAATAGCGCCATGTTACCTGACGGAGACATAGATTTCCTTTGTGGGATTCCGTTATCCAAATGCAAGCTACAAATTAGTAACTTCTACTATGAGCTCGCTCAGGCAAGATGGGATTGAGAACCCACATGCACTATAACCAGGATGATATGGCCCCGATTAAATCGGGGACGGACAATACATCTTCTTGGCTTTACACGCTCACAATTGAGTGGTGTAGTGGCGGTCATAACTGGACACTGCACCTTTTGGTAATCACGCTAGGAGACTTGGTTTGCAGAAGTTGTCAAAACGAGGAGGAAGATGAAACTATTTTTCATCTTCTTTGTCATTGTCCGGCATTAGGAGATCTACGCCTAAGGTTTCTGGGACATCGTTCCCTAAATAATCTTTCTGAGCTCTCGAATATGAGGCTTGAGGGCATTAATGCCTTTATAGGTAGGAGTAATTGGTTAAAAAGACCAGACATGGGGATCACTTTAGAGTGACCCAATAACCGCCGACTCATTAGCACGTAACTTTTTTTTAAGATCTCCTCCCCCTCTCTTTCCTCAGACATCTCCTTCTTAACTTCTTCAATCTTCTCCCTCTCTCTTTTTCACTTATATCTGTCCCTCTTTCTTCTGTTTTCTTCTACTTTCAGGTAACACAAAGGGACCATTGCTTGGACCCATGTGAGCTGCTCTTATTTTTCTTCATTTCGTGGCTGCCTGGAAACCTAACCCAACCTAATGAGGAGCAAATGGAATTATCAGATACGGAATCAGAGGATTTCTTCGATTGTATAACATTGATAAACATATCCATACAATGGGCTTTGGAAAATGATAAGGCGACAACAGTACTATATGAACTACGTGATTCAGCTGTTATTTTAAAAAAATAATTTGGGGATAAACAAATAAAGGGGTTTTTCCCCCAATTTCGTTTTCACGAACTCTAAGCCTCGTGCGGCACGCCAATTTTTAACCGATCGAGTTTAAACATTTCTCAATTTTTTTTTTATCCTACCTGTCCTTTGTTTTTGAAACAGATAAGGGTCCACCTTAATATACATACATACTTATATAGATACTGTCAAATTTCAGTAAGTATTTAGGTATTTTTCTTAAGAAATTTTTATTAATATTTAATGGTCTAAATATAATGGGTTATTTACTGAGATAAAAAAAGTAGAAAAGCATTTACATTTTACTGGTTGCTTAGGCCAGATCATCATTGAAGACATTGAAGCTTTATTTCTAAAACTATCAAAGCTAAAACAAAACACCAAGAATAAACAGTGATTTTATCTTTTCTTACATTCCCTACTACAATTCGTCGGTTTTTTGCCGATTCGTACTGTTGTTTGTAAGTGGGTTAATAAAAATAAAACAACTTGCTTTATTCGTTCTGATTACTGTAATTTCTAGGCTCATAATACTTTATTTGCCAACTCAGCTTTAGGGAAAATATACATTAAGTTTGAAATCAATCAAAACTACTTGAAAGAAAACTTTTACTGACCCGACTGAATGTATGATATGACTGTTTGGTTGAATTAGTTTTTTTTTTAATTTATGCAGTTCAAATAAAACAAAAACTTAAACTAGATCAAGTACAAAATTAACCATAAAATACTATGGGGAATGAACAAAAAAAAAAACATGAGTAAAACAGATGATTTTTTAACAATGAAAAAAAGTTCTGTACCCTCAACAATAAACCAAATAAAAACGATGATGTTTGAATGACGATTGCTGTATGGATGTAGTGTTGTTGTCAATTTAATTGAACTAAACAAAAAGCAATGCAACCAAATAACTTTTTATGATGTTTAATTTTATTTTATTGGCAGGTACTTATTTGAATTGTAGACATTTGCATACATTATATAAAATCTAGTACATATCACCCATTTAATGAAAGACCGTCATAACTGAAAACTTTATTATTCTATAAATATAAATAATTCTATATGAATAAAGATATTATATCCACTAAACCATACACTTAAGGTGAATATCGTACACGACATTCGTGAAATATTATCAGAAACATTAAACAAAAAATCAAGCACTTGAACATTTTGTTGGAATTTGAGATGAATGCAAATATAATTATGCTTTAAACTTAAAAATAATTAAATATTTTTTAAATAAAAAAAATGTGGCTCGAATTTTGTTACCCTTTTACTGGAGAATGCTATTGATATAAAGTGTAATACAGCTATAATTCAATGCTTGAATTACACTTGCTTTCAACTTGATATTCAGCAAAAATGCTTATGGGGTGTTTATGTTTTGCAATTAAGATTAGTTAACTTGCTTTCGCTTTCAAGAAATATTGTGACCGACACTTGTGGTGCAGAATCAAAATATTTTGGGAAAAAATCTGCCATTTCTAATAGGCTGATCCGATTGACATTTCATAGAGTCGTAGCAGATGTTTATTCGAGTTTATTTTTGAAGACGGACCCCAAAGTCCCCTCATATGTTCCAACCCTGATTTAACTTAAACAAGTAAGAGAGATATATTCGGCTGTGCCGAATCTTAACATATACCCTTCACCAATTTTTTAAAAAATAGTTTCAAATTTTTTTTTTCCAAATTGTTTTCAAAAAAGTTTTTTCCAATTTTTTTAAAATTTTTTTTTTTTTTAATTTTTAAAAAACAATTTTTTGGGAAAAAGAATTTATGAAAACAAAAAATTTTTTTGATGACAAAATAAATCGAGTTAAAAAATATTATATGTATGAATCATGTATTTAAGTTATTTGGGGGCTACGGAGAGTTGATTTCAACAGACACACAGAAATTACAAACGGAATGACAAACTTATAAAAATAAAGCTATGCTGATTCTCATAGACGTATGATTAATATTATTTATAATTATCATACGCTCTATAAACAAAATTTATACACATTGGCCCATAATCATAGTCAAAAATAAAGTACATTTTAATAGACTTAAACTCGACTTTACTTAAGAGTGGACTTTAGGTCTATCATAGACAAGTTAAAGTATACTTCTGACGCTGAAGTCGACTCTAAATATAAAACTAGCTAAAGTTGTTTTTAACTCGTTTAACAACAGCATCAGCTGTTCTTCGCCGAGTAAAAAAGTTCGTCACAAAGTAAAAATGTTTAAATTACAAGATATTGGTAGAGATTTTGCAATTATTGAACAGTTATCAATAAAATTGGTACCAGAATATCGTAATTATGATATTAATCTTATCTTTTCCATTTTTCCACAACAAACAACTTTCTTTCTTTAGATGTCCCGGTTACTTTTATTGTTTACGTTTTTTGGTTTTTGTTTTAATTTTCTATGTCAGCTGTTCAGCGTTGCCACTTGTCTGTTTTTTGTTGTATATTGTATGAAAACATTTTTTACATTTGCGGTGGGACCCAGTTAAAGTCGGTTCAATTTAAAACGTACTTTAATTTTGAATTAAATTAAATTTGCAAATTAATAAAAATCAGGTTTTTATTTTAAAGTTGTTTTTAAAAAGAACCGACTTTATTGTTTGACTATGATTATGGTCCAATACATATGAACATCATAACAAAATGCCAAAAATGGTGATTTTTCGAAATTTTTGTATGGGTTCCAGAGGGTGTGCCACTTGCATGGGTAGGTCGGCCCTCCAAAGTTAGTGGGGGTCGGTCATACATTCAAACTCGGTTGGGGCACTTTAAATGCGTCAAAGTGGGATTTTTCAAAATTTGACATTGGGGTCAAAATAAGGAACATCAGAATTCATTTTAGAGGTATGCTTCCTTGGGCAAAGTTTCCTTGTCATTTCTTTCACGTGAATACTCGGGGCGGTGAATTCCGTAAAATTTTTAACTTGACTTTCTCTAAAAGATGCTTAAAGCTCCGAAACAAATGCAGAAGGTTCATATATCAAAAAATATTTAACCCAAGTTCATTATTCAAATTATTTCAAAAACTTCCTATCGAAAGTGGAATTATTTTAGTATTTCGCTTTTTCACAAAGAATAAAACGAAAATTTTTGGAATGAATTTTTTGTTTAATATTATTGGATTTTCTTTAAGTTTTAATTAACATGTTTAATTAATTTTTGATTTAATAAGCAAAACATTGACAATTCAAAATTAAAAAAAATTAAATATTTATATTTAGCAAATTAACAAAATTGCAGTGGGGGAACGGAGAAAAAATGTGGAAATAAATCTGTAAAATTATAGAAGGCTTTTTTCTAAAATGTAGGAATAAAAAATGGTAGCTGATTTTTTTGGAAAATTTTAATGTTTAAAATGCAGTAAAAGTTTTGTTTATGAATCGTTTTTTATGAAATTTTACACTTATATAGAAACTCTTAATCCAAATCCAAAAGTGGAAAAGATATTTGTGAAATGTTAATGATAATCCCACAATTCCCAAAAAAAGTTTTAAAAAATCTCAAAATTGGGATTTTTTCGATTTTTGGTTATATTGAATGCACCAATTTTGGGGCTATGAAATCCCTTTGCACTATATTGAAGAACATATTGGGAGATACAAAACAGGTCTTATTTCTTTGAAAGCAGCTGTGCGATTAGAGAATATGTTGTTTAAATTTCAAATTTACATAAAAAATAGATCTACTTCGGAAGGCTCTGGATCACGCACTAATACAAATTTTTATATAATTTTGTTTTTTTAATATTTCCCGAGATGTTATCTTTCAGAAAAATATAAATACATTATTTATCGTTTTCTTATTTTCTGTATTTTTTTTATGAAAAAAATTGCGAAAAAAACGAAAAGTTGGCATCATTTTCAATTTTTGATATACCCAAGGTGTTGATCCGATTGGCATGAAATTTGATACCTAGATTTAAAAAATTGGATAGTTTTTTTTTATAGTTAATTGCCCAATTCACAATTGATGTCGTAGTGTTATAGCATTGTATGTCATAAATATTTTTCAAACAAATTTTTCGAAACAAAAACAAAACATTAATAAAAAAATTACGACATACAACGATACAACGCTACGACACCAATTGTGAATTGGGCAAATATATATGTTATGTTATTGGTATAAGTTATAACTCCTTCAACCCTCACTGTATTGTAAAAGTGCAAAATAAAAGTGGTATATAAATTTTGCATTGCTTTGCAAATTTATTTCATATTTGTATCACCATTCGATGCGTTTCCAATTCAAACAATAGAAAATTAAATCTAAATAAACAACTGATTGCAACAAAAAAATAGTACAACTATACAGCAAACAAAAAACTATCTGAAAGTTGAAACACATAAATTTGTAATGAAAAATCTAAACAAAAAGGTTTTGCCACTTAATAAATGTAAATAAAAACAAATAAAATAATGCCAAATTGCACGAGTATTTTACATGGAATTTAATTTAATGTCATTAATTTCAGAGTCAGAGTCAAATGAAATCATTTGTATTTGCTGTATAGTATAGATTTGTCACTGTTCGCATTCCATTGACCAAGTTAGATCAAGTTCAAGGTATATATGAATAAACAAATATATACAAAAAAAACTTAAGTCGATGTACGGAAAATAAATGCAAATATGTATTCATATTTATATTACAAGACTCGTAGATGGTTTGGTTTAATTGTTTGATGTTTGACAAAATATTGAATTAATATAATGTAAATAAATTCCTCATGGAATCATATGAATAAGGTGTAATGTGGAACGTACACAAAGGTATACAAATATTCAAACGTATGCACTTGTTTTTGAAAATTTATTAATGTTCGACTATTAAAAAGATTTGCGAGTATAAAAAAATCTACAAATGATATCTCAAAAGTTTTGATTTGAGGCGAAAGGGTATTGCACAACATTGTATTTGAGAGCAAATAAAGCAAAAGAAAGATAGGTATTAAAATGATATCAGGAAAAAAAACTATTATATATTGATATTAAATATTAAATTCTAGCCAATTTGTTACCTCATTTCCTATATTAATGACGTTTTAGACTCACAACTGGCTTTCAAATTTCGTTAAATTAGAATACCGTTTATTATTAGATTATGTGCACTTACCTCCACCATTCTGTTGACATAAGTATGGAAAACGCCATATATTACCCAGACCTACTGAGTAACCAATAATACTGAGAAAAAATTGCATTTTGCCAGACCATGCTGCACGTTCTGGTTCGCCCGGTATCTCCACAGAACTAACGGAATTTCTCTGAGGCGCTGTCAAAACAATTGTTACACCATGTGTGCCATCTCCGCGGGCTCGAGTATTCAACGGCGCCATTTCATGGCCATTGCGAGGCGCATCAATAATTTTAGTGGCAGCCATCAACAAATAAAAAGGAACGCCAATCCAGATAAGAGTATATTTCTTGTTTGTTTCTTTTCAAGCACAAAAAAGTCTATTTTATTGAACACACTCGTACGTAATTAATGAGTATTTAGAGAATTTTCCACTTTGTAACTGAAAGAATAAAAAAAATATATATGGAATAATTAAGACATTTTCACATTAATTTATAATTTACATAAATAATTATAACATCGTGTAACAGTTATTTTTACAAATGGAAAAAAGCTGATATTAAATATTTGATTCCATGATGGGTATCAAATAAAAGCTAAGAAGTTCAGCAGTCTAATGCCCGTAATTTCAACAAGTAGATATCTACGATGTAAAATAACCAACAGATAAAGTTACATAAAAGGTAACTTGACATTAATTTCAAATCAATATCTACGGGTAAATATTTTTACTCCATAAGTAACTAAGCACTAATAAACCGAATAAAATTCAGAAACTTATGCTTCAATACCAAATAATAACGGGTTTTATCGAAAATTTTAATTATGCTTTAAAAATAATAATTCGGTGTTCTTAACCGAAGTACAATTTTAATTCGGAAGATTTGTATGACGTTTAAGTACACAAATTTCAATTAACAAACTATGTTTTATACAACAAAAATTTAAAACTCAATATCAATAAAGGCTTTTATAGACGACAATACCGAGTATTAATACTTTTTAAATTTAAAATATTATTAAAATCATCCAGTTTGTCACGAAATCATTTTGAAAAATACATTTTATGTTTACACGACAGTATTCAAAATATTTTTATATTGATTGTTGATGTTTTTCTGCTAATTTTATTTATTTTTTATATTCTCTTCTCGTTAATTGTTCGTCTTATTTGTATTTATAACTAAATACATATGGAAATAAAAACTTTTTTATTGTTTTAACAGATTTATAAATACCGAGCGTAAATCAAAAAAATCATTTGTATTATTGAAAATCGAATACAATTTTTGTATAGACTATGAAATTGTATTATGATACATAAGTTTTTGACAAATATTAATACTCAATATTGCCGCATATAAAAGCCTTAAATCTACACGGTAAGTTTTATTATGATTTTACATTATTTAAGTAACATATAATAAAGTACGTATTATACGTTAGATACGCAAACAGATGACCTATCAAATCGATTCCAATTTACAGAAATGTGTGATTTGAAATGTGACATTTGGATATTCGAAAATATCATTCCTTCACATGCCATCACAATAGTTTGTTGAACCATTTATTTATTGTGCGTTTCCATTTTCGTGATTTCACCAAAATTCCTGAATTATTCCAAATCATGTCGAAAGTATCTGTAAGCTAAATTTTTTCATGGACATGAAGTAAATAACGATAATCTGAAAATCGGAATAAAATATCCTTTTTTTTTTTGGTAATTTGCATTTCGCACGAAATCTATTAATATGAAAAACACGAGCAGAGTTCAGTGTATAGAGGGAATGGTTTTGTTGTGGATATTTTGTTATTGATTCGCTATGGAATTTTGAGATTAACGGCGATCCTTATAACGAATGCTATGAGGAAAAAGCCCTTTAGGTGGGTTTAACCTGATTCGGTTGTCATTCGGATCCTTATAACGAATGCTATGAGGACAAATTCCTCTAAGGTGGATTTAACCTGATTCGGTTGTCATTTCTGGCAAAATAACTGACAACGTGAACCGTAATCAGACTCAGTGCTATCGTCAGTTGGAATCAGCGATCGACTATCCCCTATCCAATAATGATACTGTATTTCAAATTTGCCATCAAGAGATTATTTAGTTCTTACATCTCGAATGAATTTTCAGAGCTCTCCGCCTCAAATATGATCTGTCAGGGATATACGATTTTATACTGATTAGCTAGCTGCTATAAATCATAGTCCCCCAAATAGAGGCATTAAATTTGTGTGAATGTATGGGTAAACAATAAAATATCCGCAACAACATCAAGCAATTGATTGAAATATTTGTATTTCTCCTCTCTATTGTTTACATTCGTATACGTATTCAGTCCAGTAAGGGTCCAAATGACCCTGAACTTTTAAAATCACGAAAAACACTGTCATTTTGACCCCAAGTGCTATTAATGGTTAATTTCCATTTTTGTGCTATTATTGTAAATACTAGACTTCATATTTTTCTTAAGTTTCATCAAAATCGGCCCAAAAAATATAACATTTCGCTATCTTTCCATTATATATTCCAAATATTGAAAAATTTTACTTTTGACCTTCACTATTTAAGGGTTAACGTTTTCCGATTTTAGGAAAACTTTCAGACTATATTTAAAATTACCTGGACTATGAACAGATTTTACTTAAAATTAATAACAGTAAGGAAATTGGGCACATTCGCCAAAATATGGCCAAAAAATTAGTTTTTCTCGAAAATCGTAAAATTTATATCGCAGGTACGGAAAATTTACAGGAGGAATTGACATACTTTTTTCACATTTTTATTCCCTAATATGTTGTTAATAAATCCCCATGTGATGATAAAAAATTTCTGAAATTTGTTTAACAAAATTTTTAAAAATTTGAAATTGGAGTTTTGAAACTGCCGTTAAAAATATATTTTTTTTTTGTTATACCTGCGAATAGGTTAACTGTGTCCTATGAAGATAAAAACTCATATACAAGTAAATATGGATATATTTTAAGTAAGAATAAACTTTTGTTTTAATATTTCTCAAAATATTTTAATTTAGTTCCTACATTTCTTGTTTTAGTGGCCTGAGACACGTTAATAGCCTGGCGATTTTTTAATAACTTTAACATTTTTTAACCAATTTTTTTATTCTTTTATATTTTATTAGAACGACAATTACGTACATAAATATTTCGATTCTTTTAAATTAAATTGCAAAAGTAATTATTTAATGGAAAACATTTAAAAAAAAAACTGAAAAAAATTAATTTTGTTCTTCTTGTTAATGCACCTCAAAACTAAATCGAAAGTCGGCACGGGTTGCCCTTCTTAGAACAAGCTAAAAATTTTTTGGTGGTATTTTAGTTCATTACGGGTCATTTTCAGCGGGTACCGTTTCAACATTTCATAAAATGTAATTCTAAGGGACACTCTAGTGTATACCCGAAATGGGTAAATATCATTTACGATCAGTTTGAATACATCTCCGTAACCTAGTGAATATCTTCACTGGACATTGCTGGTTTGGAGTAGATGCCTGATGCATTGGACTTCCTTATAATGACTATTGCAAAAGCTGTCATAATGAGGAAGTTAAGCGAGTACCTTATAAAGGCCGTTCGTTCTTTAAAGATGGCTGTAATTCGTGTTAGGCCTTGATGGGTGAACACGTTTATAGGTCTGTCAGAATAACTCAAATCGAACTCGGAGTAACCACTTCTTGTCTTTTGTCTTTCACTTTTCCTTAAAACCCACGATATACTTCTCTTGGATTACCTTTTGTCGGTTTCATCTTCCATCTTCTTCTCTTTCTTTTTAGGTATTATAAAGGGACCTTCTAGTCCCAAACTGGTTAAACCTAACCTATGGAATTTCGCAGTGTGAAAACTGCCCATATTTGGACATATGATTCATATTAGTTTGCAAACTAGACACATCCTCAAAAATGAGTAAACTCCACAAATTATTTGATTTGTTTAAAGATATTGAAAATCATAAAATGTATCCATCGATTCAAATTTAAAAGTATCGGTTTGTTGGATATTTGGATGAATAATAGATTCGGTTCTCAAAATAAAAATTAATTCGGACTATAATGATTTTCATGATCTTAAAAAAAAAACAAAAAAATCACTGGTGTTTACTCACTGTTGAGGCTGTGTGTAATTCAAGTTTTATATTCTGTATGTCGTTCTATAAGAAATCTAAAGAAAATTCTCACTTCTATAGGGTCATATTTTATAATGTTTAACGTGTAAAATTGTTATTATATTATTTATATTCATGTTTGTTTAATATAACTATAAATTAAAATTAATATTCTGTAGATTGCACTTGACCTTGTCGTTGAATTAAAAAAAATGCAAAATAAACCCCAATACCCAAAACCTTAATAACATGAAATTAATCTTGACCAGCATTTGAAATGAAACCAAATTTGGTTACTATGCATCAGAAATTATATCTTTATTAAGATACCATTTTCGTTTCTCCCCAGGGCTTTATCAAATTCATTACATCCACGTCTCTGTTTGTTTTTTTGTTATTCTTATTTATATTATTATTTTTTTTGTGTTTAGATTAGAGTGTTCAAAATACCAGCAAATTCAAAAAACCGGTTTCGGGTTTTACCCGAAAAATGTGTTTTTGAAAAAACCGGTTAAGTGATTTTTATTAAGATTTTATTCAATAAGGAAAAGGACTAAAGAGTGATTAAAAAAACTTATCCTTGGTCCAAAAAATTATTATCTTTTTTAAATCACGTTATTTTTTAAAATTATGTCAGATATTATCTCTTCTAAATCATTAATTAACAACTGTTATTTCGGTCAAAATGGTCAGTGAAAAAAAAAATATGTGAAAAAAATAATTAAAACTTTTAAAAAAATCGAATATGGACTTCCAAAAAAATATCAAACGATTTGAAGGATAATCGTCACACTATTCCAAAAGAAATTAAGGAATACTTGAACATTGAAAGAAAACCTGGATCTGGAAGAAAGAAAGGTCTAACAGACCTTTCGTGGTAAGACGAACGAAGTAAAACAACTTCTTCGAACAGCACCGAACAATTTTATCAGAATAGCAGCTCGTAAATGATCTGGTTATTTTGTATGCAGAGTCAAAGCTAATGCTGGATTGAAGTCGCATAGAGTTCAGAAAGTTCCAGATCGCAATGCTTTAAAGAACTTAGAAATTTTATAAAAAAATACTCCTGTTTTGTGATATATAATTCAAAAATTCCGTGTCAAGATTTTTATGTAAATAAATAAACTTTTTGGTTTTAATTGCATGTGTAATTTCATTCCTATCATAAAATCCATTAATTTAGTGTCTAATTTGCATAATGTGTTTACATTAACCTTTAAATACTAATATTTAATCGTTATTGTTTTGGCATCCTATTTCAATATTGTGGATACTACATCTTTGCAAATTTTGCATTTTTGAATATTTAAGCCGTCTAACTCTATGTAATAATATTATATGTTTTACGAAATACTGTTAAATACTACAATTTTCTATAGAACAAATCCATGTTTTTAAAAATGTTTATCCAAAATATTTTCAACTGAGCTTTAGAAAATATATTTCATTAAAACCCGTTTACCGTCTTAAAAAAACTCGATTTATAAAAAAAAACGAAAAGTTAAAGAAAACCGAAAACGGTTGAATTTACAAAGATGAAAAACAGGTTGACCGGTTTTCGGTTTTGGATACTCTACTTTTATTTGTATGAAAATAATTATATTGAAATATCGCTGCTGTCGTTGTTTTTTTTCGTTTGATCGATATCCTTATTTTTTGTATTAAGGCAGTAAAGTAAGTATTCTTTATGCTGGCATTATTATTGTTGGCTTTAGTTTTTTTTTTGTTTTCTTGTTATTCGAGTTCATGTGCAATAGAAATCTACAAGGACTTGTCATTATTCTCTTCGTGCATTTGTGCTATTGTTAATGTACTATATACAGATGTATAATGAAACAGAATTACAGCGTTAGCAACATTTGAAAACACAATATTTGTGAAATATGTTTACGGATAAAAATATCCAATAAAACAAAAAATAATTCATTATTTTTAAATTAAGTTGAATTACTTAGATAACACAGGTCAACAGCAAGAAAAGGCTTCACTAACCCCTATATAGAGTTGATGCATCATGGTTATCTAAGTACAAGTATAAGTACAAAAATTGAGAATTTTTTTAGATGTTTCTCCACATAATTTGTGATCGAAGGTTTAGTTCGATATTATTGAAGTGAACTTAGAAAATTTACATAAACTTCAATCTTTTTATATATTGCGTTTTAATCGGTTCAGTAGTTTCGGAGTTATGATAACAAATTGACGCAAAAAATATATTTTTACGTGAAAATATCAAATTTTTGTGTTTTAAAAAACTCATGAAAAATTGAAAATGGCAGAAATTGTTCAGGTTTATTACATTATCATAAAGCCGCATATAAGAGCAACAAAATGAGATATCGATGATAAAAATCTATTGATTCTTTTCGAATTTATTCACAATAAAGTGAATTCGCTTATTTTCAGAAAATTTTATGTGCGTAAAAGCGTGTACTTTGAGTGAAAATTTTACATGTGTTTTGTTATTGTAACAAAAATTTTAAAAAAAAATTCAGAATTGTGTAGTGGTTTAAAAAGCCTCTAAAATTTTTTTCGATTTTATTGCCCTGTGTAATTGTTTGTTAAAGTTATTATCAACAACGGACATAATTTGGTTAAAATGTTATCAAATTTTTTGTTAATTGTATGATTGATTAGAGCTTCGAATTATTTAATTGAATTTAAGCTTATTTCACTAAAATCTTAATTCAGAATTTGTTTTAGTTTTTAATTATATACAAAATGAATGAACAAATTTATTTAAGACCTATTTGTAACAGTTTTAAATTCAAAAATAATCATTCAATAAATTTTATTAAGCTATAAATTTGAATTACAGAAAACTTGAATGATTCAATAAGGAATAAAATCTCAAAATAATCAACTCAAAGCCTTATAAATACTAAGGATTTTGAAAATTTAATTACGAATTAATTATTTCGAACCTTTAGTAAGTTTACTTTCTACATTTATCTTTAGAGCTGTCGTTCTCATTGTGTTTATATCTAATATGTATTAGCATTTGTTGTTTGTGTGCATAGTTTTATTCGTATATATTCTATATCAAATAACATCTTGGTCAAATAATCCACTAGTTACGAATATTTGCAGACGACTTTTTAGTCTTTAATTTTAAAATTAAAAAGAAACAAGTAGAGGCGTTGTGATTTTCAACATGTTCTTATTAATGTGGCACAAGGTCTTTGGCACAAGAATTTAAATCAGCAAAAAAGATCTTAAAAATTACTATATTTAAACATTATTGTAACAGAATATTAAATTATCTTTAGACTTACACATACTATATATATATACATTCATATGTATGTACTTACAGCTAAAGATACTGCAGATTTTAAATCAATATTTTTAAAAGGCAATCCACATTTTTACTTTTTACATCGACTTTATATCTATCTATCTATACGTATAGGTATGTAAAAATAGATTTTGAAAATAGAAATTGAATTTTCCAATAAATTGTTTATATTGTAACGTATAACGGTAATGTATTATGACATTTGAAAGAACCTAAAAATGATGCTGCTCACTTGAGTTAACATTTGTAATAAAGAAATGTATTGTCTACATTAGGGTGGCCCATATATTGAATTTTTTCCATTAAAAATCTGGGATATCGTAAAATTGATTGTAATTTTCATATTTTAGATTATGGCATTGGATATCGAGCAAAATTGTTTTTTTATTATAAATTCGATATCGAAATTATATCGTCACCTAAAATGCAAAACAACGTATCATCAACAAATTCGAAATTGATTTTATTATTGATTACGATTCACTACATCATATTACATACATATGTGTAAGCAATTTTAAACTTTTAATATCAAAAATAACCAAGTTATAACCAAAATTGAAACTAAATTATCATCAAGTACATCATTTTCTTAAACAAAATTACGTATGCTCTTGAGTAATTAATTAATAAATAGTTTTCACCTTATTTTAGGTAGTATCCTATTTATACCCTACACCCATCTTAAAGTATATGGATCGACTTAGAATCACTTTCTGAGTCGATTAAACCTTGTGCGCAGAGTACAGGTCACAATTTTGAAGATAATTCGAAATCGGTAGAAATCGGTCCATTATTTCACCTAGCCCCAATACAAATGTCCTCCCGAAATTGGAATTTATCAGTCATAAATGTTTAATTTATATAGGTATCATCACAAATTTTTGCTCCAAATAAGTTTTATATATACGAAATTCATGTCACCAAATTTTATTATGATCGGTCCATAATTAATCAGAGCTCCCATATAAGACCCGCTTCTGAAAATGTTGGTATACACATAAAATTCAACATAAATACTTTAATATAAACATGAATCACACCACCTAATTTCAAGGTGATCGGTCCATAATTGGTCATAGATCCCATATAAGGCTCACTTCCGAAAATATCTTTAACGAGTATAAATCTCTTAAAAATGTTGGTATACACAGAAAATTCAATGCAAATAACTATCATATAGACATAAATAACACAACCAAAATTCATAGCGATAGGTCCAAAATTAATCATAGCCCCCATATAAGGCCCACAATATCTTTAAAAAATATCTTTAACGATCATAAATCTCTTTAAATGATGGTATACACATAAAATTAAACACAAATAACATTCATATAGATATAAATAACATGATCTTATCTTCATGGCGATCATAGCTCCCATCATAGCACTCTTCCGAAAATCATTCACGAAAATAAATTATTGAAATTTTAAAAGAAACATGATTTTGCTCATTTACTTAGAGTAGGGTATTATATGGTCGGACTTGACCGTTCGCACTGTAAATCCTCGTATTTATCAGATTTGAATATTATTATTTTCAATTGGAATTGTTTGAAACATTGACTCATAACTTGAAACTTCAAATAACGTGTCCAACCTCTAAACGATATCCGATTTTCAGAATTTGGTTTTTAGATGACGGAAAACAATATTAGGCGTTGTGCCTAAGGGCCACCCTAATGTACAATTGCCAAAAAGTACTTAGTTTAGTTGACAAAAAATGTTATTGTTAGCAAAAATAGAAGAAGGTACAAAATAAATGAAATTTTTAATTTTTGAAGCACAATGCACTATAGGTAATTTCATCTATTTTGAGGCAAAAAGTTATGTTTTGCACTTTCAAAAATGCATTTTTTGTTGTTGGTATTTGATAAAGAAAACATTAAAGCAGATATCGGCAATTTTTTGTAAAAAATTAATGTCGACTGTTTAGCAAGTGGTCAAAGTAATTGTTTGTGAGCAAAATGTTGAAACTATTTATTTAAATAGTTAAAAACCAACATATGTAATTTTAAATTAAATATGAAAAACAAAAAAATGTTTTTGACGAAAAACACTCATAATTCTGACATAACATTTAATTTTAAAATTTTTTCTGAAAAATTAATTTTGGATAAGCTTTTCAAAAGTTAGCCGAATTTGGCCAACAATCAGAAACGTGTTAAATGAAGAATATTGAGTTTAATTCAATTTCATGATGCACTTTTTGGAAAAAAAACTAACTTTCGGAAGTTTGTTTGGATGAGCAGATTTAAAAAGAAAATCATTTTTTTTTTGAGGTTTTGGAAATAAAAAAGTTTGCACTTCTATTCACATTTTTACTCACGCAAATCAGATTTTTTTTAAAAAAAAATTTACCCCTCCATTTTGAATTTGAAAAATTTTAACTCAGATTCGAAATCAGTAACCTGGAAAACCTCCGTTTACCAGATTCGAAATCAGCAATTTTGTATAACGATTATCATGTAAATCAGAAACAATTTTAAAATTTACCCCGCCATGGATCCGCCATTTTGAATTTGGATAATTTTAACTCACACCTTGAAAACCTCTGTATACCAATTTTCATCTTTCTTCAAGTTTTGGCCATAAAAATGGGTTAAATTACTTATAGTAAAATGTATGTAATATATAGGGTATTCAATTAATCGGGTTTCTGGTTTAATCGGTTAATCGAGCAAATAATTAATCGAGGTTTAGATTTATTCGGTTAATAATCGGTTAATTTAAAATTATTCGATTAACCGAATAATTTCTATTTTCATTTTAAATTTGAAATACAACAACGAATTTTGTGTACAAAAACATAAAAAAACAGCAAATAAGGTATTTGAGATCATTTTTGTAAACATATCGCCTATTTGCTGCAACAACGTCCTAACTTGAAATCCGTGTTTTATGAACTGAGTAATACAAAGTTCATTAATCTTTAATTTTGTGTGAAATTGTTTTTTTGTTGTAAACATCAAAATTAAAATTCATGTTTTCTCGTATATTTGATAAGTAAAAATTTGGGTTAAATACAGATTAGAAAGATATTAACATCTACTATTTATATTTCTGAAATCGCATGATTTGTTGAAAATTTATTTAAGAAATAGTAAAATGTCATAAAATATTCAAAGACGTTTTTCTCGAAACGACTTTTTTTGGATTATGACGTTGTTGCAGCAAATGAGCGATGTGTGAGTTTTTTAGGGTTTTAGTGAGATCTTCTGAAATAATATTTTATAAAAAGAATATAATTTAAACGATTTTTTTCTTTAGATTTAATAAAACTTTTCTTGGAAAATACTCTCTCGCTGATTGTATATGTTGGAGAAATCAAAAGCATGATAAAGAATATTCCTTTTTGGATTGTTTTAGATTTTGATTAATTTAATAGTTTCGTTTAGTTATGGTAAAAGACTAATTTCAAAAAAAAAATTTCGTCTATACATGTAAATACAAACAAATTTTCAAAGACATGTAAATTAAATATGTCAGTTGTTATACATACTCACTAATCATGTTTATTGGATGTTCAAAAATATTTAATTTTAATTGTATTATTGAAATTTAAAGTGCAAAAAAAAAGGAATTTCGGTTAATCGGTTAATCGACACAAATTAATCGGTTTATTTGTTATTTGAAAATCGGCAATTTTAAATTATTCGAACAGTTAACCGTCCAAAATTAATCGGTTAACCGATTAACGGTTAATCGATTGAATACCCTAGTAATATACATTTTTACTTCCTGTTTTTTATATTTGTCATTTTATCAAAGTATGTTAATAGAAAACATGAAAAATATTCTGCAGATTTCACCAAAATCAGGACACATCAACCAGGGTCAAGAGTATAATTTTTTAATATTTGGTGTTTGGAAATATATTTAAGGAGATTTCGAGAACTCTAAAATATAACAGTCTTAGAGGATTCCGTGTTTTGTAGTTATAACATATAGATTCTTAACAATTTTAAAATCGGACCTCTTTCTATTTAATAAAAACAAATTTCTGATACGCCATTTTAACATTAAGCCAACGTTACATAGATTCTTTTGTAATAGGTTTTTATATTATTGCATTTTGTTGTTGTTGTTTACTTCTTTTTATTTTATTTTTCAAGGTTAATTTTACTTTTAAACTATTGATTTTTAACCTTTGATACACACGCTCACTAACACAAAAACCATAATACACATGTACAAACATTTAACTAATCGCAGTTGGCTAAAAATAAATGCCATGGCTTAAATCACAGGATCCATTTCACAAAAGTAACCGTTCTATTCTATAAACATGCTGACATACATACTTATGTGTGGTTGTACTCCTACACAGGGTTTATAATATTTTGGCACGAATTATTCGGGGAGAAAATACTGCCATGAGTCATCAACGTCATGTGGTACAGATTGTTACAAATTTGTAACAGATTATGAATAAATGTTTATCACAAACAGGACTATGCCACATTAAATGCAAATTATTTTTATTGAATCAAATCGATGTATCTATCATTCATTAAATATAAATTATTTTAATTTTCTATTATATACGAGTGTTTTTATAACAATAAGAATTTCTTATAGATTTGAATGTTTTTAGTTTTAAGCCCATAGCCTCTAAAAGTAAATAAATATAAATTTTGGAAAAATAATCCGGGCAGCCGTGGCTTTTTGCTTATATATCATCCTATATGTTAACATTTGATGCAACAGGTTATCTGTGGACTTTGGAAAACCTATTTTAATGAATATACCAGAAATATATATAAAGGGATTTCTATAGTAATTCGATAGGCCACACAAAAAATTATATGAAAGAACACTTTATATTCTTAAGTCCATTCACCCATACCAATCATGGTAAAGGTTATAATAATATGACTACCAACAAAATGAGCCAAAGAAGTACCGGCCTAAAACAAAAACGAAAAACCACCCGACAATTTTCCATACAAACTAGTCTGAATTTTCATATTAGATAATTTTCATATAAATAAATAACGATAAAGCAGAATAAAATGTTCCCCAAATATTCTATGTTGCAAATTCAGTGCAACCAAAAACAATTTCAGGTCCATCCAACGCACTATAGTTCAAAGTATCACTTTTTCCGTGCGAAATTAATAACTATTAAAGTATTCTACTGTTTCATACCAAAATTGGACCATAGGTGAAAATACTTACATTATCAACAAATTTAAGAAAAAATTAACCCTTTGTCGACCATTAACCCATCAGGAGAAAAATAAAGTAAATTCATTGCTTTTGATTAGAAAAAAATTATTTCATATTAGTTTTCAGTCAAATTAGTTGAATCAGTGAATTCATTTTGTAAACACATTTGATTCAAAATATTGATTGAAGTATCAGATAAAACTTCGCACAGTGGTATAGAAAAAAAAGAGCAAAATATATCTGTAATTTCTAAATCCTTAGTCCTTAGTTATATTTGAAGATAATTTTACATGCGCAAAGAAGAAGTGTTGAAAAGTTTAAATTTTGACCGCATGGGCCCACCAGGGGTGCGGCAAGAGGTCCCCATTGTAGGACACCTCGGGTATGTTCAATTTTTAAAACGATCGAATGTATTAATACCTTGTGTACTGTGGATGTCATTGGTAACCAAAGATACAAATCTGAAAGCATATATCACTATTAACACATTGACTGCCAAGGCACTTTCAGCAAATAAGATGCTGGGGGCCACCACATTTTCTTTGCGTAATCTCTTCGAAAACGTCAATATTGGAATTTAGGCTACTGTCAGTAATATTTACTGCTTAGAAACAGATTTTTTTTTATAAATAAAAGGGTCTTACGAAATGGCGAAAAGGAATTTTTTATGGGATACTGCGTTAGCAAAAATACTCAGTACAAGTTCAGAAAGTGATGAAGAATGTGAAGATTACAGTTTTGATGAGGAACTTCCAGACAACATCGAAAAAAGTCTTAAAATCCAGCACTATTGTGCGACATGGCTAGAGAGAATAAAAGTCGTGTCGGACATATGTGTCCGACGTGGCGTAAACCGCATAGTGCAGTTTCACACATATGTGTCCGACGTGGCAGTCAATGTGTTAAGCCATATATTGTTTTCATTTCGAAAATTATCTTCCTTTCTTCTGCATTTTTGACATTTTTCTTTTAAGTAATTGTAGACAAAATGGCGGATTTTTCATCCAATAATTTTTTACAGCCTTTAGGAATAACAGGAGCACTAATTTTCTTCACAATATATTTAATAATTGCATAATATTTTGTGTCTTTTGGGCGTTCTTTTAGCCAAAAAGTTATTTTTTTATAGCACTGTAACCTAGAAAAAATTTAATTACTCAGAAAACGCAAAAATGCGCAGTATGAAATAAAGTGAAATGAATTCACGACATTTCAATATATTTATTTCATTATATTTCAAGTTTAACAAACGTTAACATTTTTTTAAAAGCTTCTATAAAGTTAATGTTTTGTAATCAAAAGAAATTACTTTAAGGTTATGTTTAAAAATTGTAATTTTTAATATAAAGGGAAATAGTTTCCAAATATTTAGGAAAGAAAAATTAAGTACTTACACGTCTCGTTGTTCTCCATTTTAAACATTATTTAAATTATTCACACACTTTCCACAATTAACGGTTAAAATTTACAATATAATATTGATACTATTCACAAATTTTTAAAAAAGTATCGAAACTTTGACTTTGAAGCAGTATTTTGTATTTTACAAAAACCAATTGCGAATTTGATTGCATTGGAGTTTTTGTAACAGGTTGACAACAAAAAATAATGAATAATAACAACTTCGAAATTTGAATTTCGCACGGAAAAAGTGATACTTTGAACTATAGTGCAACGTTTAAATAGTAATTAATCATAGCTAACCTATTTGTCCAAAATACGTCGAAACAGTGAAAAGTTTTGGATCAAAATATATCAAAAGCTTTGTCTGAACTTATCACTATATGTACAAATTTTGTTTTCGAAAAGATTAAAATGAATAAATCTAGCAGTGTGAAATTTACCACTGATATTTTCAAGTAATAGAAAATAGAAAAATTAACCAAATCGGGTGAACTATTAACCAAATTATTCGATATAAACGTGCACTCTACTTAAGGCAGTCATCTATCATTAAATAACAAAAATGTTACATCGACTTTTACAAATTATAATTTTTTGTTATTAGATTTCAAATAGTTGTATGTCAAAATCATCTAGGTAAACTTTAGGTTTCTTCTATAAGGCGATTGTTCGAACAATCGTTCTTTTATTCCCAGTTTTGAAGTATTATTTACTAAAATTTATTGTCGATTTCATATATCATATATTTTTATACCCTTCACCTTCGTGAGAACGGTACACATAAGTTTGTCATTCCATTAGTAATTTCCACAATATAATTTTCCGACCCTATAAAGTATATATATTCTGGATCCTTATAGATAGCGGAGTCGATTAAGCCATGTCCGTCAGCGTGTCTGTTGAAATCAACTTTCCGAAGCCCCCAAATAACTTACGTACACGATTCATACATCAATATATTCGGAATTCTTCCGGCTCGGATCGAGAATATCAGTCCACAAATGGCTGAGATATGAAGAAAAAACCAGGACAACCTCGATTTTTGACCTATATCTGGATTACTAAGTCATTAATATAGACAATGTTGATATCTAATGATAGATATTTCAAAGCCCTTTGCAAAGACGTACATAAGACCAGTAAATGGGTAAAAATCGGAAAAAATATTTATTAGCCCGAATTCTTTTTTCACCAAAAGTTTTATTTTAGCTAAAAAAAAAAATTTTAAATTTAAAAAACCTAAACATATTTAAAATTTTTATTTTGTATTATAATTTGGTGAAGGGTATATAAGATTCGCCACAGCCGAATATAGCTCTCTTACTTGTTTACATTAAAATAGGATAAAAAGTCGAAAAGGTTGACTTTTGGTCAAAAAGTCAACTATTCAAAATGTTTAAAAAGTTGACTTTTAAAAAATCGAAAAATTGTTACATGAAAATTAATTTAAAAATTCAAAAATTAATTTCCCGATTAAAAAATTTACAATTTCAGATAAAAGCGTACGTATTAATTCATTATTTATACAATATATACATATGTACATCTCCATATACATGTAAATGTATGTACTAAATTCATTCACCCATATATTTTGACATTCAGTTGAATATTTGAAGAAGTAGAAACAAAAAAAAGAGTCAATTCTATATAATGACGGAGGCTCGTCCATGCTGACGTAGTTCTTAATAGTTGTACATACAATTAAACAATATGCAATACAATACACACGCAGATACATACATATATTCATATCATCAATACATATGTATAAAAATAAGTATATAAACATGCCTTTCGTGTAATTGTAAAAGCTGCAAAAAATACAAACACATACTTGTATACTTTATATATACCCCTGTATGTAGTAAATGTCTATGTATTTATTTAACTACTCATTCTAAGGATACGAATATTAAGGGACAAAAATAGGAAATAAACAGTTCCTCTTTTATAGTGCCAGGACAGTTATGACGCCACGATATGTCTAAACAAATGAAATACAATAAGAACAAGAGCAAAAGCAAAAGCAACAACATAGAAATTCCAGCTGAGTTACACAAGAATGTGTTTATGTGTTCTATTTTTTTTTGTACATACAAACACAGCAACATTTCTATTTATTAAATTTTAGTTTGCCTCTGCTTGTAAGCACATGATGGGGAATGAAACGAAATGGAACAGAACAGAACGGTACGGTACCAACAAGCGAAATAATGAAGGCGAATTCATTGCAAATTCGCATTTGATTTCCGTCGTAAATACAGTTGTAATTGTGTGTATGTGTATTCGCATACAAAATGCGCAGTAAGTAAAAAGGAATCTCACAAAATCGAACAGAGAAAGAGAGTAAAGTACCGTAACAAATCATAGAGAGGAAATTAATTGTGAGAAGAACACAAAAGAAATTAAATTGATGAGACATTCTCATACATGTGATTGATAAATAAAGCAACACACCATGTTTATAAATCAATTGAAATAAATCGAACATTGAATCAACATTTATTTATTTATTTGTTGTTGTTTTTTTTTGTATCTTTTCTATGTATTTCCATGCATTTAAACAATGCACCAATGTGGCGTATACGTAATGCAACATTGAATTTATGACGTCTAATCCATTTATCTTTTATTTTTTTATTTCATTCCCAATAAAATATTAAAATTTGTTAATATTAATTATTTGTATGTATCTCTATTAAGCTGCTACCACAATTCGATTTCTATTAATAATTGTGATTATTTTATAAATGATTTCACCTACAACATTCATGCTAAGGAAATTCCCAAGAAATCTGTTGTTGATACAATTAAATAATAGTCATTATTTATCTTTGATACGTCAACTTTTTTTGTACATATATGTATATTTGTTAAGTATGTATGTATGTAGTTGAATACAAAATACGAATACAATTCTGTGTTATCTATTGTACAATAATTAATGATCATTTGCCACCCCATGGTCTTTTATTTAAATAATACGAGTGCAATAACTAAATATTACAAATCTGTAAACGATTGTGTTTGAGTGTAGTTAATTGAATTGGGTATGATTTTGACGCAGGTCGGCACTAAACATGTTCAAGTTAGAAAAGCCATAAAGCGGTCGTTAATAATTAATATTTAATTTATGAATTGTAATAAACCAGCTCTTAAAATAAACACATTAGGCTGGGACGATTTTTATGGACGATCAAAAAGTAAAAAATCGTATAGCAGAAACACAATCTACGGACAATTCTAAGAAATTTTCCCCAAGAAACCATAGGTCTACAATCAAATCCTATCTTGCGCATTTTGTCTTTTATCCAATAAAAAAAAAACTATTAAAAAAACAAGTAAGATAACTATATTCGGCTGTGCCGAATCTTATATACCCTTCACCAAATTATACTTTAAAATACAAATTTTAAATATTTTTAGGTAAACAAAATTTATTTTTTTTTCCAAAGTTGATTATTTCCTTTTTTGTAAAAAAAAAAGATTCGAATTGTTATTTAATTTTTTTTTTTTAAATTTAAATTTTTTTTTTTTTTGGGTTAAAAAATATTTTTTCTGAATTTGACCCATTGTAGGTCCAACTTACTATGGTCTTATATACGTCGTTGCAAAGGTCTTTGAAATATCTATCATTAGATATCCATATTGTATATATTAATGACTTAATAATCCAGATATAGGTCAAAAATCGAGGTTGTCCTGGTTTTTTCCTCATATCTCAGCCATTTGTGGATCGATTTTGCTGATTTTAAATAGGAATCTTCTCGAAAGCATGTCTGACAGAATTATTGAAGATTTGGATCCCGAAGATATCTGGAGTCTTCAGAAAATTGATTTCAACAGACAGACAGACGCACATGGCTTAATCGACTCCGCTATCTATAAGGATCCATAATATATTTACTTTATAGGGTCGGAAAATTATATTGTGGAAATTACAAACTAGGGTATACATAAGTATACCCTAGTTTGAAGGTGAAGGTGAAGGGTATACAAATATATACTGAAATATCAATTGATAAAAGCCGAAATGCTCAAAATAGGATTTGATTGGGGAAAATTTCTTAGAATTTTCCGTAGAATGCGTTTCTGCTATACGATTTTTCGTGAATAACGAATATTTTTTTAAAACCAACAATGGCCCTAATTTTAAAATTTTTGAAATTGCTTTAGATTTGTTTTATTTTCTTCTTTAGTTAGCTAAAACTTACTTCCGAAAAATGTTAGGTCAATCGGATAACTCGGATTACCAGAAATCGATGAAATAGTTTGAACAATGGTACTTCGTAAATATTATTAACACAACTTTTGCATTCAAAAAAATTAGTAAACATTTAAATTTCAATTAAAAATTTAATAATCATTTATAATAAACGGGAAATTTAATTATATTAATTCCCGTTAATGAAAAAAGTCCGGCAAATTAGAAAAAAAAAGTATAAACAAAGGACTAATGCATTCTTAGCTGCCAAATCACTTTGAAATGCACGGTATTGATATTGAAATACCAGTATTGGCGATTGTTTTCTAATTGACGTTTAATAATTTAAGTTGTGTTTATTTAATCGATAAAGTGTATTTGCAATTTTTTCTTCGTCATCTTCATCTTTTGTAGCTGGAACTATAGTAAAAATAATGGAAACACAATTTTGTTTACTTAACTTATTAATAATTACAATAAAATATAAAAAAATAAGCTGAAAAATAGGGGAATTTGAAGATTATACTACTAATTATTCACCTGGAAGAAGTACTTATTTTAGTTCGCGATGTCCCAAAAGTAATACTTTACATTTTGGACGGAAATAAGTTGTTTTGCTAGTAGAATTATTTATAAAATTATGTATTTACTAAAATAAAATAAATAAATAAAAAAAGTAAGTCGCAGCCAAGTGTCGAACCAACAACCTTCCGATTGCTAGTCAACGTTGTACTCACTACACCACTGGTTAATTATTTCATTGTGTGTCAAATAATGGTTTTCTACTTTTCGCTTATTTTGATATTTTGTAGACAGAGATGTCATATCTTAAACAATCGTTCAAAATAAATTACCGAATCACACTATCGTTACTGCAAGCTATTATTTATGTCGATAAACATTACGATTGTCGGTTCGTTAAAAGTTAGTGAATCGCACTACAGAAGTAATCTATTGTAGAATTGTCGGAGGAAGGTTTGTTTACAAGCAATCGGTTATATAAGATGTCCTTTTAACTGACTATTTGTGGTCACTTAGCACCCGTAAATATTAAAATAACTAGTAACCAGTAACCGGAATGTGAAACCAATGCATTAACAACTTTGGACCAGCCATCAGACAGTCTATTTGTAATAAAAAAGGGTCAATTCTTCCCGAGATACCGAATTTTTTCAAAAAAAAAAACGTTTCTAAACCACTGTGCGTCGCGGCATCTTAAATAACTTTATGAATATATTCACGTGATCTTAGAAAATGTTTTAATTATTTTAAATGTTAACAATTAGAAATACAATCGAATACATAATAAGAATAGCTACGTATAAATACATACTCTCGTATATTTGTACTTTGGTATAAGGAATGTCTGTATGAATTTATCAATTGTTTACTTAATTAATACACATTATTGCTTTTTTGCTGCTGTTTCTGTAAATTATTTGCAATCAGTCGCTATACATGCAGTCTCGCCTAAAGTTTTACAGAAACGTTTAGATAAATTTAATAATTGTGATTTCAATAAAACAAATAAGTATTTCTGTACAAAAATATTCTATTGTTAATAATAAGTTTGCATTATTTTTAGAACTTACACCATCATAGATGGCTTGTATGTATATTCAACAATTATAAACTTTCATTGCAACTTTATATCTCAGCTATACGTATTTCGATTCAAATTATGTTAACTTAAATTTATTTTGTACAATAATTTATTCATTTTTATTTTCACATACATATGCTTCAATACATATGTTTTAAAATTTATGCAAATCACATTTACACAAATTTAAATTAATGTCGTAATGGTAGTAATTACCACCATTATCACATATGCATTTATACATTATAGTTCACCTTTTGTAAGACCAAATAAGAATACACAACATGGTTGATGCTGAATTCGCGAAAAATTCACAAATATTAATATAAATTTTACATTACATTTTCCGATTTAAATACATTTTCAGTATACTTATATTTAGAGAACAAATAAATGAACAAGTTCGTTCTTTTTGTTCAGTTGTTCACTTCTATTCTGTGGTGTTTGACTGAACTAATTGAATGAACAATTGCACTCTTAATGTTTTTGCAGTGAACAAAACGAACAGGACACTTCTGCTTTTGGAAAATGAATTTGATTTTAATAATAAAGAAAAGAAGAAGGATTTACATAAAATTCAAACAATATGAATCCCATTTAAAAGCGTTTTCAAAATATAAGTTTTATATAATGACAGATGACCAAAAGGAATAACGTGAATAAAAAGAACAATAAAGTACAATATGATTGAACAACTTCACATTGTTCATTTGACTGAATTGTTCAATTGAACTTGTTCGTTCATGAACAACCCAAATCTACTTATATTCTTATGAATTGAGTAATAATACTCTGAATTTATTTATTTTATTATTATTGTTATTATTGCCAAAAATTTAGTTTTTCTCCAATTGCTTGATGTCAAATTGCAGGTACACAGGAATTTTGAGAGATGTTTATCTAATGATAGATAATTCAGCCTATGAAATGAGTGTTTGAAAATGGTTCTACGCCTTTCAGGTGCCTACTAATGGGTAAGCAAAGTTGAAATTTATGGAAAAATCAATTTTATAAAATAAAATATTTTTTATGATTTTATGATTTAAAATCATTCCAGAAAAGATTTGTTGATTTTTCACGGTTATATGTCACTCTTGGAACCATGTCTTTTTACAAAATTTTACCACTAGCAAAAAATGGGGCAAGAACGGGCAGCTGGAAATGTTTGCATTAGGTAAAGTAATAATCAAAGAACTTATTTTGAAAATATGGCAAATATAGAAATTGATTGTTTTTTTTATTTTCCATCAAAGTTGAGAAATATTGAAAAAAATGGATAGTTGGTAAATATCGATTTATCTGGACAAATACAAAGCAAACAGTAATTTTTTTTTTATTATTTTCTTAATTAATAGAATCAAAAATAATGACGATCCCTTACATAGTTTTCTATATATTGTATCTGAAAGCGGACCAAATTACCTAAAAATGGTCCGTTTTTTTGAAAACTGAAAATCAGTCAACATAGAAGGGCTACATCTTCTGAACCAAAAATCTCATTGTAATAAGAGTAGCATATTTGAAATCGTTGGACAATTTACTGTAAAATAGGTTTATTCAATAGTTTTAGGGGCACATCGAATTTTTGATTTTTGCAACCTCACTTGTTCTACGGGCGCCACTGTGCGACGCCTTCTCTTATCTCACAAGATGTCTTAAGTGACTTGATAAGTGAACTTGTCCTTTCAAAAGAGAGATCTGAGCTGCAAGCAGATTGAAAAAATCAGTTTTAGTTTTGGCGACGCCAAAATCATTATAGACCTGTGTTATAATTATCGGGATGAGCAATATTTGTTCTATTCTCAACCTGTGTTTTCAAACATTTTGTTTGCTTTACGACTATACAACATATGTTGTGAATTAGACAATTATGTTGATTTAAGTTATTTTTCAAATTTATGTCTAATTCAAAAACATAAACAAAATTTAAAATGTTGTTGGACATTGAGTTTGGAAGTGTAAATCTGATATGCACCTATGTTCCTTGGCATAAAAGTAAATGAATCTAAATACAATTTAACTTAAATCGACATACGATGTTTTGTGATATTGCCACAGAAATAGACACACTAATGTTTGTATGTAAAGAGTGAGTCGAAAAAAACTTATACACACTATTCCAGCCAAAACTTATTCTTGGTTCAACAAATTATTAGTTTTTTAATCACGTTAGCTTTTAAAAATATATCAGATGTTATCTTTTATCATTCATTCATTTACAACTGCTATTTCTTTCAAAAAATATTTAAGACTATTAAAAAAATCCAATTCATCACACTGTTTCAAAATCCATTGAACAGCATAAAGAAGGCCTAGATCAGGAAAAAAACGTCTAACAGATGGTAGAATAAAAGTCGAACAACTCTTTCGAAGAGCACCGAACACTTCTATCAGAAAAGAAGCTCGTAAAATTAAAAATCGCAATGCGGAAAAGAACTTAGAACAAAACAAAGAACGAAAAAATTGAGCTACAATTTTATAAAAAAAAAAACAAGTAAGAGAGCATTATTCGGCTGTGCCGAATCTTATATACCCTTCACCAAATTATACATTTATTTTTTTTTCCAAAGTTGTTTTTAAAATTTAAAATTTTTTTTTGTTTTTTCAATTTTTTAATATGTATTTAGCGAAAAAAAGTTTTGGTTCGGGTTAAAAAATATTTTTTACGATTTTGACCCATTGTAGGTCCATCTTACTATGGTCTTACTACGTCATTGCAAAGGTCTTTGAAATATCTATCATTAGATATACATATTGTGTATAATAATGACTTAGTAATTCAGATATAGGTAAAAAAAATATGTCAAAAATCTATGTTTTCCTGGTTTTTTCTTTGACCGATTTTCTCGATTTTAAATAGCAACCGACCCGGAAGAATTCCGTAGATATTCGTGTATGTAAGTTATTTGGGGGCTTCGAAAAGTTGATTTCAACAGACAGACGGATATGGCTTAATCAACTCCGCTATCTATAAGGATCCAGAATATATATACTTTATAGGGTCGGAAATGAAAAATGTAGAAATTACAAACGGAATGACAAACTTATACATATTTAACCTTCTCACGATGGTGAAAGGTATAACAATTAAGAAAGTATGGTCGGTCAAGCCCAATAGTACCCTAAACTAAGTAAATGAGCAAAAACATTTTTCTTTTAAAATTTCAATAATTTATATTCGTGAGTAATTTTTGGAAGTGGGTCTTATATGGGAGCTATGACCATTTATGAACCGATATCCATGAAATTAGGTCGTGTGATTTATGTCTATATGAAAGTTATTTATGTAGAATTTTATGTATACCAACATTTTTAAGAGATTTATGAACTTTAAAGGGATTTTCGGAAGCGGGCCTTATATGGGAGCTATGGCAAATTATGGACCGATGATAATAAAATTTGGTGACATGAATTTCGTGTATATATTTGGAGCAACATTTGTGTAGCTAAATTAAACATTAATGACCGATAAAGTCCAATTTCGGGAGGACATTTGTATTGAGGCTATGTGAAATCCAGTTGCAATAGGCTTCGTCCTTGGGCCGAAAAAATTATATGTACCAAATTTTATCGAAATATCTTCAAAATTGCGACCTGTACTTTGCGCACAAGGTTTACATGTCAGCCGGACTGACATCGTTTAATGGATGATGAAACTTATGTACATCCGGGTCAAAATTTTTATGTGGTTGATGGACGTGTTAATTTTCAAGAAAAATACCTGGCAAAAAGTGGTATTCAAACAATATTGTAAATTTTGTACCACAGGAGGCAAATACACCCAACTGTCCAGAACTTCGGCCTGTGGAAAAGTATTGGGTTTTTGTAAAAATAGAATTAAAGAATTTATGCGTAAGTGGTAAAAGGTAAAGGAAGCAACTATAAAATCTTTAAAGGGATTCCAATATTTAATGAATTTGCACAATATTTGAATAACTTTTATATTGAACGGTGTAAGTTTTATTTAATTTAATAAAAGTGTAGGTTTTTTTTGGCACACTCTTTGTGTTTATATTGAAATATGTATTCTATTTTCTGTTTCCACAATTATTTGTTTTAAATGACTCGTCGTTAAAATCATTTTTCAATACAAAACTCTCAATGAAGGTATGCATCCACACACACGTTCCAATATAAACGATTTTAAAATATCTACAATTATTTTTGCACAAAAAATATTCCAAACAACCACATTTTATTTTATTTATTTTTTCATTTGCAATTTTTCCAACCCGCGAGAACAAAATGTAAAAGTATTTCAGCACAAATTTATTTAGTGTATTTTGCAAACAAACACACCACATCAACAGCCAACAACAGATTCTCGTAAAATAAACGGAAAATAATTCATTATATTACACAACATTTTATGAGTTACGTAAATATTTAGCAAAAAAGAAGAAAAAAAACTACAATAAAAGTAAATCACTGACTTATGACGCCAGTACATACATAAATACAAACATACATGTATGTATTTATTTAAGAAGTAAACTTCAGAAATTCTCTTACCACAGAACGTTATTTGCGGTATTGAAAACAAATTTCAGATGAATTACATTTTAATGTTGTTTCTATTTTACTTTCCATGCGTGGTGACATTCGGAGTTCCTTATAATAGATACAAAATGAGATTATACTATATTTAGATAGATACATATGTATGAAAGCAAGTCTTTATTATCCTTTACCCATTTTAAATTTAAATGTAACACTTTGTTGTTCAATTATGCTTAAAGTTTAAATAGCTTTTTGTATATCTGTCAAAAGATCACAAGTGAATTGATTTTAAGGGTGTCAGTGAAATGTGGGTTATTTAATATTGGAACACATAATGGGATTTTATATATATATGTATAATCGTGTAATGGTATGCCAAAATTAAATAACAAAAAAAGTTATTTTTTCCTTATAAACGCTTTTCAAAAATTCAGAACTTCTCTATTATTTTAAAAAAAGTTAATAATGAAATCACAAAAACAGTTAATAATGAAATCACATACATTCAATGATTGGGTTCCAAAGATATATCTTATAATTACACTATGCAACAAATGAAGACTTTTGGAAAAACACACGATCATGACAGTATAGGTTCGATTCTACTACCAAAGGGTAGTAAAACGCTATACTCAGTTTGTCCATTTTGGTGACCAATTTTTTTTATGGGCCCCCAAAGTTTCTGAAAATCAGTGGGCCCTCAAAACATGGTGTCATCAGTTTTTGGCCAACAGCTAATTCAGACTTGGTAATACCGCTTAACTAAGAGTCAGCCAAACAATTTTTGTTAACATTTTTTCCCAAAAACATAGCTTTTTCGTGCACTTTTTTTTAAAAAATATAGGAAGAACATTTTTTTACTTTTCTTATAATAATTTCCTGAGACTCCTAATTTTTCATTACCAATATTTAGCAAAGTTGTAGCTACGGTAAAGTTGAACAACTCTTCTGAACATACCAATGCAATCTGAACATAGCTCATAAAAATCATTTTGTATCTTAAAAATTTTAGTTTTATACTATTTTTTGACGCTAAAACAAAGATTTTTTGTTAAAAAAGTATGTTCAAGTGTTTACTTCTCTATTGTGCTGCAATAACGAAGAATGGGCAAATCATTATCGATATGATCCGGGCGCATCACGTTATCCTATCATGATCACGCAATACCGTCTTGATGCAAGATATGAAAAAAACGTTAAAATTGTTTAAAGTGGGCAAGGTTTGTGGAGCTTCTGAAAAGTAAATATAAGCTTTTTATATAAGTTTTTGTTATCGATGGAAACCTTATGACTTGAAGATTGACATTTTAGTGAAACGAAATAATTTTGTGTTTTTTCGGAATCATTTACCTAAAAAAATTTTAATATGGTGATTTTCCATCAAAAAAAATATAAACTTTGAATTAATGTAAAATTTTAACGGTTACAGACATCACAATAAAATTTGGATCAATCCAATGCCATCACTTTTGTTGCCATTCTATGTTTTCAAACACCGAAATTCCTAAAACAGGGAAAATGTGTTCCAAAAACTGAGTTTTTTTTTAGAAAAGTGTCCACTTTAACGTTATTTACAGCGTGATAGTAAAAGCGTTTTGTATGTATATAAACAACATATGGGGCTATACAAATATGAAAAGTTTTTAAGGATCGGTGATTTGCGTTTTTAGAATTTTTTACTCAAACCTAAAATTTTGTTTCAAAATGGGCCAAGTTTGGATAGGTCTGGGGGAGACAATGTCCGCTTAAGTGAGTCAAATTTTACTTTATACATTTTTGTATTAAGTTCTCTTTCAGGTCATAAAAAAATGTATATAGTCACGAATAAAATTAGTTTTCTATAAAAGAAAAAATAAGGGGACGTTTTTTGGGAAAAAACTTAAAAACCACACGCATACAAAGTTGAAATATATAAAAAGATGCTTCAACTTTGGATGCGTGTAACTTTTTATAGGGACGAGATAATTGTTATCAGGATGGTTTTATTTTCTTTAGAATTTTATCGTAAATATACGTCATATATAAAAAACAAATTCCGACATTCCGTAGGACCATCTTCTTTATATATATAATTCTTCTGTACGTGTGTTAGTAACTGAACTCCTCCTTAACGGCTGGGTCGATTTCGATGAAATTTGTTGTGTGTGTTTGAGTGGGTCCCTGGATAGAATGGGCATGGCACATCCCATTCAAAGTAAAAATTTATTATTGCATATCTGGGGTACTATTATAGGGGGAGTCTTAAAACTTTGTGTGAGCTATGGCAGAACAACGTTTGCCGGGACAACTAGTCATATATAAAATACGAAAAAAAAGATCGAGCAAAATTTAAAAAAAAAATAAACCTAAATATATCTTGAACTAAAAGAGATACCCTACAGATATAAGCATATTTTTTGTAGACCTTCTCAAGGACTATCTATGTTTCAAATTTCAGCTCATTCGGATCATAAATGAATTTTTGGCGATTTTTTTAAATGTGAGACTTTGAGGGACCACCCACTAATCCCCATTCCGAACACCTCAGCCGAGAAAATAATACAGCACAACATAGAATTGTGGACTTCATCATATTATTTTAACAAAAAAAATTGTTTTAGCATCAAAAAATAGAAAATTGTTAAGGTGCAAAGTGATCTTTATGTGCTATTTAGGGTGACTAGACACGTTCAGAATACATTCATATGTTCACAAGAGTTATGCAGCTTTACCGTAGCTACAACTTTGCTAAATATTGCTAGTGAAAAATTAGGAGTGCCTTGAAGTAATTCTAAAACAATTACAACAAAAAATGTTCATCTTATATTTTTTTTCAAAAAGTGCACGAAAAAGCTAGTTTTTGGAAAAAAATTTAACTAAATTTGTTTGGCGGACTCTTAGCTATTTTATTGCCATATAACGTTAAGCGGTATCACCAAGTCTGAATTAGCTGTTGGCCAAAAACTGATGACACCATTTTTTGAGGGCTCACTGATTTTCAGAATTTTTTTGGCCCATAAAAAAATTGGTCACCAAAATGGACAAACTGAGTATAGGGATTTACTACACTTTAGTAGTAGAGTCTAACGTATACTGTCCTGATCGTGTGTTTTTTTGCACTGTTGCGTAACTATTTTATGATTGCACATATGTTATATGATCGTCTCAACCATGTTTTAAATTGGCTTGAGAATCGTGTTGGAATAAACATGAGATAAATTAGTAATCTTGAGCAAATTAAATTTTTTTCCATTGACGTTTTTTTGTTTGTCTTTCTAATAAACATATAGACATATTCAAAACGCCGATACGTGTAATTTGTTACATATATTGTACAATAACTTTTCCACTTGAGAAAATAAAAGTGGAAACTTTTATTTTTATGTGACGTTATATTTTTAGACAAACGTTAACCATCACGTACGGTACAAAGAATTTAAACATTTTTGTTAAACAATAATGGAACTAACTAGGTATTCACGCAAATAAATTGTATAACCAAGGATTCTAATAATAAATTATAGGTGAAAACACGTATTGTAAATTAATAAAATTTTAATTTAACTCGACTGACGTATTCAATTTAGGTAATGTTATTTAAATATCGCTTTAAACACAAACTCTTGCGACATGACATTGTGTCATGAGAATTAGAAACCAAAATCAAAGTTTTAAGTTTGTTCTTAATGCATGTCTTTACTATTGTATGTATCCTATTGATATGTTATTTATAATAACATAAGTAAAATCACAAATATATTGGTTGGTTGGTTTACTTGGTGCGACCAATCAAGTAGAGTCGAAGGGAGATATCTAAGTAGTCCCTGTGCACAGGTACCCAAACCAAAGTAATGTCAGATAGACAATCTAGTCTTGACAGACAATTCATACATTGCCTAACTACACGCAGAGAAAAAATATAATTGGGCATGGTTACTGTAACCATTTATATAGTGTTACAAGATTTTTAACAATATTATAGTCACAGTAACCATTTACATGATTGTGGTAACCATAATATGGTTAATTTACGATTCACATGATTGTATCAACCATATATATGGTTACAGTAAACAAATATATGTTTGTGGCAACCATATTTATGATGAATAATTTTATCATAATATGCTGTTCTCAGATTATGATAAGCCTTAAGCCGAGAGCACCATAATATGATAAGTCCTTCATCATATAAATGGTTGTCACAAACATATATTTGTTTACTGTAACCATATATATAGTTGATACAATCATGTGAATCGTAAATTAACCATATTATGGTTACCATAATCATGTAAATGGTTACTGTGACTATAATATTGTGACTATAATATTGTTGAAACCAAAGTTCTATACAAAAAACCCAAAACTACCCGTGCATTGAAGAAGGAATTTCAAAGCTGCATCAACGAAATTCAGCTACATTTATGCACTTTATGCTTCAATCAATTTTTGGAAACAAATAATTGTTCTAGTTTTAATTCGAAGACAACACAGATACATATATTTAGGAGTTGTAAATACACTCCAAAATATATCCTTTTTACAAATGCCATCATATAAAGATTGTAAAAATTACAATGTTGGCGATTTACACGTTTAAACAATAAATAAAGCACACAATTTACAATTGTATTCTAAAGTTTATCATTTAAAAACATAAACAACGTTGTTACATTTGAAAACTGTCACGTGGGCAATTAATTTATTCAAAGCTATATACAGTTCAATACGTTGACATTGAATATTGAGTAATGTTTTCCGAAATCAAACGAATACAAAACTACAATACAATTAAAAATAAAATATTGAATATTAATAGAAAAATAGAAAAATTAAATGTTTTTAAATAAACAAACACTCATACAAAATTGCACATAATAAAAATGTTTATTTGTTTTTATTTTTATTGTATTTTTCATAAAAAGTATTAAATAAATATTTATTAACTAGAACTTTTAAAAAAGTAAATATGTTGGGTAAAAACTTTAGACGAATTTGTAAGTACACTACTGTAAATAAACTAATTGAGCATTTTACAATTTCTTTAAAACAAATCCAATTTCAATATTTATCTAAATTTTATTTTTAATAACTGCATTTTAAATTTGCTTTATTTGTTTGTTTTTGGTTTTTCTACAAAAAACTGCGGTTAGGTTTTAGGATATTCCAACATGTGTAAATATCTGAAATTTTCATTAATTGATCATACCAACAACAAAGAGTTTTTAATTACAAGAGCCCATGATAACAAAGAAAAGAACATACCATAAATAACTAATTTGTAGTGTAGAGAAGTTCGGTATGTTGGATGGATGGATGTATGGATAAGTACCTATTCAAATAATAAATAAGTATTCTATAGTTTTTATGAGAAAATGTGAATGATTTTGTTTTGATATTTCCTTCCTTCTTTTTGTATTTATTTAACCAGAATACACACAAACACTTTTGTATTTTATAATTTTTTTTATTTCATTTCGCATCCATACAAACCACATTTTTCAATGGCTGTATAAATGTACATCATCCAATCGTAAATATGTATGAAATCATATTACGAGCAAGTACTCTCTCATCTAAATAAAGGCTTATATTATAATCTTGTACAACTATTTCTTTTGTGTTTACTTTTCTTTTTGTTTTAAAAAAATATAATGAAATATAAAATTAAATTCCATTCAAATTAATTAAAGTCTGTATTTACGTATATGTTGATTTTCATTTATGAGTGAATGGATGTTTTTATAACCTACACTTTAGGTGATGATTTTATGAGTTTATCCCCATTTAGCAGTGTTGCCAGGTATCCTTATTATTCATGTAGATAGTTTTGTTAATACAGGCTTTGAAGTTCATTGCTTAAATGTTGATAAAATATTTGTTCAATTCACAACTGACGTTGTACAGTCGTATGTGTTATAAGTCGTCTGAATTTACAATAGTTGATAATTTCTATATAAATGTTTTGTACAACACCTACAACATTTTTCCATATGGGGGATTTTATGTTAAGTGAACCAACTTTTGAAATCGATGTCTACCGATTTGCACCAAGGTTAGTCCTATTGTATAGTAATTCAGATAAAATTTTTCAACAAGATCGGTCAAGAACTCTCTGAGTTAGAGGTGGTTAAAAAAACATTTTGGCCAAACTTTTGTTTCTCCACATCTATGTAAATTATTACCTATCGTTCTTAGCAACATTTGTCCCAAATAGTTTATATTCAATCTTCCAATCCATCTTGAAATCGATATCTTCCGATCGGGATGAAATTTTAACCAAAGTTAGTCCTATTGGATAGTAATTATTCAACAAAATCGTTCAAGAACACTATGAGTTAGAGATGCTCAAAATTTTGAAATTTTGGCCATCTTCTGTATCTTCTCATCTATGTAACTTATTATCTATTGTTCTTAGCAAAATGTGGCCCAAATAGTTTAGATAGCTATTTCTTCAATCTTTCGAAAAAAAAAATTGTAACTCAAGACATACAATTTTTGATTTTTTTTTTGCAAAATCTATATACTTTCTTTTCAAAATCAATCATTTTTTAATTCATGCTCCAAAGAAAATTTAGTGGGATATAGTATATCAAAATAAGTGTTTTGTAACTCAAGATATACAATTCTTGATTTTTTTGGCAAAATCAATAACTTTTTTGACTTTTTTTCTCTTTTTTTGCTCAAAAGAAAGCTTAGGTCTATTACTTTAAGAGCTTTTTGGTCGCTTTGCGAGTGAGATATATATCAAAATAAATGTTTTGTAAATCAAGACATACAAAATTTATATTACTCGGTTAATCGGTTTTTAAAATTTGGAATTAAAATCAATGAATTTCATGTTTCGATAAACTTTTGTATTCATTGTATATTTGGTCTGATTTGAAACTTAATCTGCTGATATACAATATAAAGCTCTTTCGATATAATTTTTTAAGAATTACAATGATTCTATGTAATAGAGAAAGATAAGTTTACTTAAAAACGTTTTCAGAATCTTTTACACATAAGTAAACCATTGAAAATTAAATTCCGCATAATTCTAGAAGTTTAGGCTAAATCATACTAATGAAGCATTAAAAACTTAACAAGTATTATATATTTAGTAACATAGTTATTATGCTAGGTCGAATTGTATGCACGATCAAAAAGTTACAAATCGTATAGCAGAAACGCAATCTACGGAAAATTCTAAGAAAGTTTCCTCAAGAAACCATAGGTCTAATTTTTTAAAAATTTTATTTTCGAATTCATATTTGTATTTTTTTTTAATTTAAAATTTTTTTTTTTTTAATTTTAAAAGAATTTTTGGTTTTTAATTTTTTTTTTTTGGTGAAAAAAAATTCGGGTTATAAAATATTTTTTCCGTTTTTGACCCATTGTAGGTCCAACTTACTATGGTCTTATATACGTCGTTGCAAAGGTCTTTGAAATATCTATCATTAGATATCCATATTGTCTATATTTATGACAAAGTCATCCAGATATACACACAGCCTCAGTAGTGAATTTTTTTAAGATCATAGTGAATTTTTTTAAGATCATAAAAATCATTATATTCCCAATAAAATTCTTTTAAATTTGAATCTATGGACAGATTTTAGGATTTGCATTATCTTAAAAAAATCAAATAAGTTTTACTCACTTTTGAGGCTCACTGTAGGTCAAAAATCGAGGTTTTCCTGTTTTTTTCCTCATATCTCAGCCATTTGTGGACCGATTTTGCTGATTTTAAATATGAAACTTCTCGAAAGCATGTCTGACAGAATTATTGAAGATTTTGATCCCGAAGATATCTGGGGTCTTCAGAAAATTGATTTCAACAGACAGACAGACGGACATGGCTTAATCGACCCCGCTATCTATAAAGATCCAAAATATATAAACTTTATAGGGTCGGAAAATTATATTGTGGTAATTACAAACGGAATGACAACTTATATATACCCTTCTCACGAAGGTGAAGGGTATAAAAAGAGAAAGAAAGCTTGTTGATGCCATTAGTCTTAGAATCTGAAACACTATTAATAGCCACAGGCGTTTAGTGTTGAAAAATTTAAGCCAAAAAAAACCGCATTGTTAAAACTAGAAAATACGAGCAATATACAAAAGATTATTAAAATTATAAAATATTTTCCCTAAATGTGCTTTAAAATACTTTCTACTGCGTAGTATAATGTCTAACCAAAGGGGTTCGGTGTTTTGTTTGTCTAAATTTCTACTCCAAAATACATACATATGTATGTATGTAGTTGAAATACTTTTTCTTTGTTTTTTTTTACATACTTCGTATTGTTTAAATATTTAATGAAATAAGCGCAAACAATAATTTAATCATATTATAGTAATTTAAATGATTTTTGTAAGTAGCTATAATATTACAGTGTACTCGCGATTATATGAACACCCTAATATATGAACACCCCAAAATATGAACACTTTTTACTTCCATTGGCTACTCTAAAATATGAAATTAGTGTGCAAAAGCTTTAAAATGTGAACAGCTTATTTTTAGTTTATTAAGGTATTTCATCTATCTACACAGTGTTGAAATCTAAATCAACAGGGTAGTGGCTAATATAATAATTCAACTGCATAATAAATAGGGGATTTCCCTAGCTGTAAATGGGAATTAGATGCCATTCGCAAATATAAATAATCTTGCAAAAGTGAACTGGCCTGGTTTTAATTAGTTCATATTATCGAGAGTGCACTGTATAATATTATACTGTGATCTTATCCTATCTAAATATGCTTTAATTAAATAAATCCTTGCTCAAAAAAGAGTGAAATTTTGATCAAGCTTATTTCATAAAATATTTGAACAATGTGAAAGAAGTGCCTTTGTTAATATGTATGTACCTTCATAAATAGTTAACGAGTATGAAAAGCAACGACCGCTGCAAACTTTACACATATTTTTTTCGTTGTTTTCATGACAATTCTTCAAAGTTTCTTATGCTTGTAACTGCTCTTTGTCATCCCTTATTGCACTGCCCTCCTCGTCAGTCATGTCACATGTTTTTCTAATGAATATTTTGAAGTGTACTTGTGTATGTGTGACATTCATTTTTTAAAAGCTAAAACCAAACAAAACAAAACAAAAATGTGGAAAAACAACAAAACAAAACAATAAAACACGACAACCGAAAAAGGTCCTTAAAATGCTTTGCGTTTTTGTTTTGCTGTGCTGTGTAGCAGATACATCTACGAAATACATACATACATGCGTATATTTGTATCTATGGATGTAGTTTACACTGTAGTTGAGTTGGTTTTAAATACATCCATACATATTTACATAGAAGTAAGTATTTCTGCGACGCAATAGATGTTGTTATTTTGGCAAACAGCTTTTTTGTGTTAAACCTCGTAAGCTCACCCTTTCACGCTGTATAAACAAACAAGCATGTTCAAATGTTGTTGTGTGCAGTACAGAAAAGAGTGCATTCTCTTTAATCACTCTCAATGGTGTTGCCTTTTAAAGCTTTTGCTGAAAATCAGAAATCAGTTTAGGACCATCTGAGCATGTGATTCTGTATTGAACATCGATCAGCTTATTGGAATATTTTAAAAATGCAAACACATTTCGAACATGTACAATAGAGCGTCCCAAAAATTTTCTTTTTTGGAATTTCGGAACGCATACCCTCTAATTTTTTTATATATATAAAACTATAGTTAACCCGACTTGCGATTTAGTTTTGTGGTGCATTTACAAGGGGAAAAATGCAATTTTTTCAGTTTTTGTAAAAATTTTGCCATTAAATAATTACTTTTGCAATTTAATTTAAAAGAATCGATATGTGTACGTAATTGTCGTTCTAATAAGACATAAAACACAAAAATTGGTTAAAAAATTTTAAAGTTATTAAAAAACGCCAGGCCATTAACGTGTCTCAGGCCACTAGAACAGGAAACGTAGGAAAAAAAATTAACATATTTTGAGAAATATTAAAATAAGAGCTTATTTTTACTTAAAATATATACATATTTACTTGTATATGAGTTTTTGTCTTCGTAGGATACCGTTAACCTATTCGCAGGTAACCAAAAAAAAATATTTTTTTTAACGGCAGTTTCAAAACTCCAATTTCAAATTTTTAAAAATTTTGTTAAACAAATTTCAGAATTTGTTGATCATCACTTGGGGATTTATTGTCAACATAATAGGGAATAAAAATGTGGAAAAATTATGTCAATACTATAGTTTTTCCGTACCTGCGATTTAAATTTAGCGATTTTCGAGAAAAACTAATTTTTTGGCCATATTTTGGCGAATGAGCCGAATTTCCTTACTGTTATGATTTTTAAGTAAAAGCTATTCAGAATATTATAGTCCATGTAATTTTAAATATAGTCTGAAAGTTTTACTAAAATCGGAGAACGTCAACCCTTAAATCGAGAAGGTCAAAAGTCAAATTTTTCAATATTTGGAATTTCTCATGGAAATATATCGAAATGTTATATATTTTTGGTCCGATTTTGATGAAACTCAAGAAAAGTATAACATGAAGTCTAGTATTTATAATAACAGCACAAAAATAAAAATTAATCCTTAATAGCAAGGTCTCAGGGAGACCTTGTATGACGACTAGAGACAAATGTTGCGGTTTTCGTCATAATTTACAGTATAGTTTCAGCGTACTTAGAACTAATGAATTGAATCAATTAAAAGTGTTATATTCTGCTGTGCCGTCAATTTCAATGGAAAAATGTGGTTTACTGAATTTCGTAAACCACAAAAACCGTTTGTGTGCCAATTTTCTTTGATGATATTGGCTTCGGAAAGTTGATTTTAACAGCACGATAATGCTGTACGATCCAGAATACATATATGTTTATACTTTTTACTTAATTTTTCGCAATTGAAAAATGTGAAAATTACAAACGATGAAGGATATAAAAAATTTCCAATAATTGCTGGTTGTTATTTACAATTTGTGGCTGTCATGTTGTTTTCCTCACTGATACCAATCACTATGACAAGTTACACTATTGAGCTGTGATAAAATCGTATTATCAATATTATTATATCCTATTTAGTAGAGTTTCTAAAAACCCGAAGAATAAAACAGGATTAAAAAAAATTAAAACCCGGTTTCGGTTTTTAGATAATTTATTAAATATTAGGATGTTATAGGGACAAAATCAGTTGATAATATTGAAAATTGTATAAAATATACAAACATACTAGATAGGATTATTACTGTCAAATACAACTACTTTTGATTACAATTTAAACAAAATTAAAGAAATCCAATGATACTTTTTTTACATCGATTTGACTTTAGAGAAATTTAATGAATTTTCAGGATCAAAAACCTGTTATTCACTGTCTTGTAATGTTTGTTTTTCATTTGTAAATTTTCAAAATAAATTTTGAAAGATAAAACCGAAAAATAATTGTCGGTTTCGATTTTAGGTCTTGAAAATCTTGATCTTGATTTTTGGATAAATGACTATATTAACGAACGGTATTGCTACATAAGAGACCAGTCGGTAATACATCCAGAAAAAGTAATTTTTGGTGCGGATTTTTGCCGATGACATTACAGGTTCTTACTTCTTCGAAATCTGCATTGGTGAGGCGATCATCGTACACGGGCGAGCACTAAAGATCAATGATAACAAATCTCTTTTGACCCAAATTGAACGAACGTTCATATAAATTGATCAAAAACTTTTTATTTTGTTAATTTTTGGAGACATAACTTAACTATTAGCAATAACTATTTGTCGATCGATTTGTTTGATCAACAGAAAATATTTTTGGAACATTTCATGAACCTTAAGGTAGGGTCACATATGACAAATAATTGACGAAAAAGACGTAACCACTAAATAAAATAAATTTGAATTCTTTTATTTATTCCGAAAACTTATTTTACTTTAGATGATTTTTATTTTATTTTATGCTGTTTGATCTTGCAAAACAATTGTAAGAGTAAACACGTCAAACAAATTTGTGCTAAAAAAAATGGTTACGCTTTTTTGAGCAAATATTTGCCATGTGTGGCCCTACCTTTAGGTTTATTTAAAATCTTTTAACACCTTTAAAGTGCTGCATGTACAAAAAAAAACACACCTCGTATTTCTATTTATTAGAATAGAATCTTTTTACATTTTCAGTATTTGTTTGCCTGATTTTTACATAACACTCTTACTATTTACCACCACATGAACAACTAGCACACAAACACAAAATCACACACACACACAATACAACGATTGTTATTTTTAAGTCATACTCATTCTACTCGTACTCGTCATTGTGGAAAAGTACTGACACTGAGATTTTATTTGAAATAAGTAAAAGCTAAAATATTGCAATTCAGACATGTTTTAAATGAGTTACAATTTAATTCTGATAAAATCATCTGAAAATTTATTTTATCGTTTTAATTAAGTTTTGATAGCGGTCGGCAAAATTTTGACCGATGGGTTGGATTCTCCAAAAAGTAAAGATAAAAGATTTTTACTTTATAAGGCTGCCTTGATTTGTTCTAATTATTTTTACAACTGAGAATAATAGATGTCTTTTGAAAACCGCTATTTTTCAAGATTTTATTGTGTCATTCATAACGACAATTACACAGGTCAACAACAAAAAAAAAAAGCTTCACTAACCACTATATAGATTTAATACATCATGGTTTACTAAGTACTAAAATGGTAAAATTTTTTAATTCTATGGACAGATTTTTTTTAAAATTTTTTTTTCTAAAATTGTGAATTTTTTTAGATGTTTCTCCACATAATTTATGATAACACAAAAAGGGTTAGTCCGATATTATTGATTATATTGCTTTATCGCAAACCCAAATATAATATCAACTAAATGAGGTATCGATCATAAAAATCGATTAATTATTTTCATGTAAAAAATATATTTTTTGCTTCAATTTGTTATTATAACTCCGAAACTACTGAGCCGATTAAAACGCAATATATAAACAGATTAGAGGTTATATAAATTGGTTATATAAATCAATAATATCGGACTAACCCTTTTCGAGTTGTCATAAATTATGTGGGGAAACATGTACAAAAATTCGCAATTTTAGAAAAAAAAATTTTTCCATAGAATTTAAAATTTGGACCATATGACATCAAAATTGTGTAGTGGTTTCAAAAGCCTTTGGATTTTTTTGGATTTAGTTGCCTTGTGTTATTGGAATTGATATACCATTTAAATGTAACGGTAGCAGATTTTATAAAAATAGTAAAATTTTCAATTTCATTTTATTCAAAAAATTTTATGAAACCTTTCACATACATTTTTTATTATCTTTTAATTCCAAAAAAAATATATGTTTAACAAAATATATGTCTGATTAATTTATGATTAATTCTAAAATTTTTTTTTATTCAACTGCTCATAGTTTTAGATTCCATGCCTTTAAGAGTCTGTCTTTTCATAATTGTATGAGGTAAAATTTTATTAAACAATTACCCATAGGCAAAACAAAATCGATTGTTTCCTAATTTATTATAAAAGTAATGGAGCTCCATTAGACAATAAAAATTTAATTAAAATTGTATATTTTAAATGTAAAGATTCCCAATTTGTATTACTCAAATACGCAAAAAGCAAATAAAAAAAATAAATTCTGCCACAAAATATTTTGGCAATGGCAAAAATTATTGTTTATACGTTTGAAAAATTTACTGAGCAATTTTCAAACAAATCAATTTGAAGATTTTTACCATTTTGAGATTTAAAATAAAGATAAAAAGAATAGGAAAAAATTATGAATATTAAAATTTTGCCAAATATAAATGAACATTTATATTTTCATTAACATTCACACGAGTTCAACTTAACTATGTGTGTGTGTTCAAATAAGTATTTCCATAATTCCCCTCTCTGTAAACCCATTATTTAAATGACATGTGACATAGAAAATGAAGAAGAAAAATGCTAATGAATTGTTGTAATTTTCATATTTGCAATTTTTAATAAATAATAATTTTTGAATGTGAATATTTTTTTATTATTTTTATTATTTTTGGGGAAAACATAAAACACACTTTCACACAAACACACAAATTTGAAAAATTGATTTTCTGCCAAAAGTACAAAAATCACACTGAAGTCAAGAGAGAGAGTGTAAGGCCATGGCAAAATCTTACATGCCAAATAGGAAGGAAGGTAAGCTCCACACAAACAAAAAAAAACCTACAGCAAAAATAATAACAAACACACACCCATACACAAACATTAACATAGACAAGAATGTATAAGAATGTGTGTGTGTGTCGGTCCGCAATGGCATTTGTGGAGCAGAACGTAATGTTGAAAAATGAAAAGTGGAAACTCTCATAAATAGACCCAATGCCATTGCCAGCCTCACTGCAGTATGGCCAGAAAGAACACTAACTATTGTCAATACGCAGGAGCGCCATTTCATAATCCCCACCACCGCCAACTCTTCATATCCATCCCTAATGTCATCATCGTTATCAAATTCTTTGACATCAACACGAACAAAAATCTTTATATACTATTCATACATACTTATTTACATACATATATACATATTTATGTATATTGCCATATACACAGATCAACATTCATGGTACATTGTACTAGTTCCGTCATGTCATCGTCATCTCTCTCTCTCAGATTTCTGTACCAGATTTTTAAGTCTTTTACATCTCTGCTCCATGTTGTTTAAACAAAATACACTTGGAGAATTTGTATACCCTTCCCTATAGGGTATATATAAGTTTGTCATTCCGTTTGTAATTTCCACAATATAATTTTCCGACCCTATAAAGTATATACATATATTCTGGATCCTTATAGATAGCAGAGTCGATTAAGCCATGTCCGTCTGTCTGTTGAAATCAATTTTCTGAAGACCCCAGATATCTTTGGGATCCAAATCTTCAATAATTCTGTCAGACATGCTTTCGAGAAGTTTCCTATTTAAAATCAACATAAACGGTCCACAAATGGCTGAGATATGAGGAAAAAACCAGGACTACCTCGATTTTTGACCAATATCTGGATTACTGAGTCATTATATATATAATGATAGATATTTTAAAGACCTTTGCAATGACGTATATAACACCATAGTAAATTGGACCTACAATGGATCAAAATCGGAAAACAAATTTTTTAACACGGATTTTTTTTTCACCAAAAAAAAAATAAAAAAAATTTTTAAAATTTAAAAAAAAAATTAAAAAAACAATTTTGGAAAAAAAAATTTGTTTACCTAAAAATTTGTATTTTGAAGTATAATTTGGTGAAGGGTATATACAATTCTGCACAGCCGAATATGGCACTCTTGCTTGTTTTTTTCTTAATTCGATTAAATATCACAATTTGCCAGTACAAAAAAACCCATGGCTCTTGACTTAAAATCATAATGTAAATGCCCCCAAATTATGGACCGATCATCAATAAGTTTCTGTATATATGAAACTTATTTGTTTTGAGATATATGTTTTTTAAATTGATTTTCGGAAGTAGGGTTATATGGACCGATCGGATATCTATATAATTAAGATATTTCTGAGATTTTAACTATTTTCAGATATGTCAGTTGTAATAATGTGAAATAATATCCGGTTCTAACCAATTTTAATAGGCTTCATTCATACTTGGGGCAATATCGCATTTTCTAAACCGCTGGTATGATTAAAATTTTCAGAAAATAAAATATGTTTCCATTCTGTATATATACAAATGAGATCAGATTTGGCTGAACTTTAACTTCTTGTAAATTAAACAATAAATTTAAAGTAAATCCGGTTAATCGTTCTACTTTAGCAATTACAGTTTAAAGAATATTGCAAAGAATATAGCCGAAAATTCAAAATTTAATCTTAAATTTTCACAAATACTAAGCAATCTATTATTTCGACTTATTGACTAACATATACAATGTTCAAGTGAAGCGAAATCGTTTAATATTTGTAATTGCTATATACTTTGGAATCACTTTTACAGTGTATGTAATTATTCAGCTTGAACATTCTGGAAATCATCAGGATTTTTACACCATTTACTTCTTTAAGAATATTATTGGTGTTTACAGTGTAAAAATTAGGGTATTCTAGTTTCAAATAATGATCGATTAATCTAAAAATTTCTTACGAATCATTTTTCGAAGATTATAAAAACTAAAATTTTCGAATACCGAACAATTTTATGGAGGTTATTCGAATAAATATATATTTTTTAATTTTTTTTTATAATACTAAATTTAACTAAGTAATAATTTCTTCTATGGCGTTAACAATAACTTGATCCACTCAAAACGAATAGATTAGACCCAAATCACGGTTTAAACGTTTATCAAAAACGGTTACTGCGATATTATTAAAGTGAACTAAGAAAAATTTAAATTTGCATAACTTTTAATCCGTTTATATATTGCGTTTTAATCTGCTCAGTAGTCTCGGAGTTATAATAACAAATTGAAGCAAAAAATATATTTTGTATGTGAAAATAGCAAATTTTTTTGTTTTAAAAAATCATGAAAAATCGAAAACGGCAGAAATTGTTCAGATTTGTTACTTTATCGCAAAGCCACATGTAATAGGAACAAAATGAGATATCGATCATACAAATCGATTGATTCATTTCGAAATAATCCATCGATTTTTATTATCGATATCTCATTTTGTTCCTATTACATTTTAAAGGTTATGTAAATTTCAACTTTTCTAAGTTTATTTTAATAACATTGGACTAACCCTTTATGAGTAATCATTAATTATATTTTTATAATTTTACTTAAAACTTAAAAAAAAAAACCATCCATAGAATTGAAAAATTGGACAATTTTTGTACTAGGTAGCCATGATGCATCAAATCTATATAGTGGTTCGTCAAGCCTTTTTTTGCAGTTGACCTTTGTAATATTAATATAATATCCAACAGTTTAAATATTTATTTGACTTTTGAAATTTATGTTTTTTTACATATGTTTTATTTGTGGTATTTTAAAAAAATTACATAAAAAAATTTAATTTTAATTTTGAACCCTCGCTATAAAGTAACGAAACATCTCAAACTATTTAAATTTAAAATATTTGTAATGTTACAATACCATTTGCCTTTAATACTGAACTCCACAAAAATATCAATAAATTTCTAGTTGAATCACTATTGAAATTTCTTCATGTGCATTAATATTTTCGTTTTCAACTGTAAGTTTACGAGCAAACTTTGTATATTTTAAATGTGAATATAAATGATGATGAGCATGATGTAAATAGACCACCCTCCTGCTCCACCCTAATTGCCGAAAATTTTAGAGAACTTGAGGTTTATGTGTGTGTGTGAGTGTGTGTTTTTCTTTCTGCTGAAAATGTGCAATTTTCAATTTTTTATAAAGATTTTAGATGTTTTTTTTTAGTTTTCTTTGAAAATTAATGTATTTTTATAGTATTTATTTACATACAAAATGTTTATTATCTATTTTTGTAACAAATAAATTTTTCAAGTGCAAAACAAAATAAATTATTGGAAAATACGTTGATTGGTTTTTTATTTTTGGGAGGGGGGGTCTGTTGTTTTTGGTCTTTATGCATGCGATATTTTTGCTGCAATTTCACAATTTTGAGTTCATTTAAATAAATTTTATTGTTAAATGTAAAATGTTACAACAAGACATGAGTAGACCATTAACTAAATACTACTTATGTATGTAGGTTCATTTATAAAAAAAAATTTAAAAAAATACAAAGTTTTTTTTAGTTCTTTTTAGCTTTTTTGTTTAAAAAGTTTAAATAAAAAAACCAAATGTTGTTAACAAAAAATAAATAAATAAATACACAGAGAGCAAGATATACTAAAAGAGAGCACCACTGCAAAAACAGCAACAAACTAAAAATTGCATTAACAATAAAATTAAATTGTTTAAACAAAAAAAAAACTAGTAAAATTTTTAATGACGTTTGCGATAATAAAAATTCTTGTATAATTATTTTCCGTATTCAAATAAACGCAGACAAAGTAGCCACACATACACACGCACACACATTAATATATGTATGTATGTGTGTATGTTTATGTAAATTTTTTAACAAAAATATTTATTTTGCAAATTATACAATAATTTATAACAAATTCACCCACCACACACTTGGAAAATATGGATTATTTTATAAACGAAATGCTAAAGTTAAAGTTGTTGCTTTAAATATTGAAAATTAACTTTAAAAGTACACAGTTTTGTTGGTAATAAATACAAATGGATATTTTCTTCTTTGTTTTATTAAAAAAAACCTTTATATTAAATTTAACAAACACTCACTCTCACTAAAATAGAATAGAATCGAATTGAAACTACACATACACTGGTGTTTGAAAATTTTCTTTAATTTGAACTTTTTTTTCCAGTCGTTGTAAGGGTAGTTTTATATGCTCCCATATATAGTTGGTTGGCTGGATAGATGACGGGGTGTATTCTTAAAAATGTTGATTATATTTTTCCTTAAGTTTTCTTTAGTACTCCATCAAGAAAAAAAACACAAACTTAAACTTTTTTTTCCACAAAAACTCAAACCACTCACAGACTGAATCAGAAATGACTGACTGACTGACTTAATATTCCTTCACTTACAATATACTTTTATTCAGATTTATGTATTTCGAACTAATGTTTATTAATATTTTATATTTTCTATATTGTGTGTTGTTGTTGTTGTTTTATTTTTCTTTTTCAAAATTATTTTACAATTTAAACACTGCGTTTGTTATTTTGTTGACTACCGGCGCTTAGAACTTTCCGTTATAAACTGATTCATATTGTGCTGTGAAAATTCGCCGTATGGTTGATTCTTTCTATATGAACCGCAAAGGGTGAAACTTTATTCGTATTCGTTAAAGTGTATAATACATGTAAAAGTGTATCTGTGAATGTATTTGTTTGCAGAAACATTTCTGAATCGAAGCATTTAATGAAAAAATACGAAAATATTGAAAAAAGCTCATTGTGCTTGTGTATGCGTATGCGCTTCAATATACGAGTATGTCGAGTATGAAAAAAAGCTTTCTTTTTTGCTGTTATTTCGTCCACATGGTTTTTAAGGATAACGAAAGCAAAGCAAGGAGTAAAAAACACGTGCATACAAATAAAAGGGAAACATTTATTTATTACACTTAAACAAAATTTAAATTTCAATATACACAAGTTTACAAGAAAATATATGTATATTTTTGTTTGTTCATTGAATGAAGCATAAATTTTTGGTGGTAGTTAATTAAACATTAGCTGTTTCCCAAATATTCATCACAATTTAAGAAAAATTGGTTTTTGTTTTTCATCTATCCTCATTTGTTTATAAAAAATGTTCGTATGGTATCGTTATAATTTTCTAAATTTAAAAAGATTATTATGTTTTTAATGAATAAAGTAATAAAAAAATAATTATGAAAAAATTAATGTTAGTTTAATTTGTACACTCAAAATATTATGTATTTAGGTAAATTCAACAGAAAATTCATTAATAACACAAGGCAACAAAATCGAAAAAATTTTAGAAGCTTTTTAAACCACTACACAATTTTGATGTATTGTGGTACTAGTAGTGCAAATACAAATTTGAAATTCTGAGAAGTTTTTTTTTTAAAAAAATGTTTAATTATTTTTAGACATTTCTCCACATAAATAATGATTACTCAAAAACGGTTAATCCGATATTATTAAAGTAAACTTAGAAAAATTTAAATTTACATATACTTTAATATATTTTATATACATATTTCGTTTTAATCGTCTCAGTAGTTACTAGGGTGATCGACCCGGTTTTTTGATTAAGTCGGTTTCGGTTTTTTTGAAAAGCTAACATTTCGAATATCGAAGAAACCGGGTTTTTCTCCTCGAATAAATGGTTTTTTTAAAAGTGTGTTTTTATGAGTTTTCGTGTATTAAAAATTTTAAGAAATATTTTAAATCCATTTAAAACAAATACTCCAACTATTTTCGAAGACTTTTAATTTTTGTATAAATGTTACAAGCGATCTGGACAGCTTAAAAACATACTCAATGCTTTGTTAACTATATGTCCTACAATTACACTGAGAAAGATCATTTTCAATTTCTAGCTTTATAAAAACAAAAGAAAAAAATTTAGATATTTTTTTTGACCAATTTATGTTTCTAAAAACCTAACGTAGTTGTTGACATTTGCAATTAAATAAAATTCATATAATATCAACCACTCCCTTTTAGAAAAAAATCAATTTTAATTTGAGCATGGTTCAAATTTGATCCGAAGACCTTGTGAAGGTTAAAAGAAATAATCAAAATTAGAATTGAAAAGTTTTTAAGCATTTTTTGTTAAATGTTTTCATTTTTGTGTTATGTTTTTCCATGAACTGTTTTTGTTTTAATAACTATTATTTTAATAAATAAATCTTTTTTCCTTCTTATATCTATGCATTTCAATATTTTTCCATAAAAACCGGTTAAGCGGTTATTATTAAAAAACCGAAACCGGTTTATATTAAATTGCAATTTTTCGAAGAAACCGAAAACCGGTTTCTAAAGACTGTGGAAGAATCGACCACCCTAGTAGTTACGGAGTTATAATAACAAATTTAAGAAAAAATATATTTTTTAATTGAAAATAGCTAATTTTTTGTTTTAAAAAACTCATGAAAAATCGAAAACTGCATAAATTGTTCAGGTTTATTAATTTATCGCAAAGCCATATATAATAGCAACAAAATGTGATATTGATCATAAAAATCGATTGATTCTTATCGAATTAATTCAAAATTAAGTGAATTCGCTAGTGTGTCCCAATTTTTTTTTTTATTTTCAAACATATGGGCAATTCCATATCATCGTACGTGACATTTGTACGCATAAAGAGTACGCATAAAATAAGAGTATCTGAAAAATAAGTTGGTCTTTATGTTCCATTCAGAGGGTGCTATATTTTAAAATAATAAAAAGTTCTTTCGAAATATTATTGTCCAAAATATTGAGCGAAATAAGAGTATATCGTACGTGATATAAAACGGAACTCATTTTGAGGTACATGTAGAAATATGCGAACATATTCGAATCGTGAGAGGCGTTATGTTTTCTTTTAATTTCTTACACTAAACGAAATATTTTTCCTTTAAAATCCGTCATATTTAATTAAAAACAATCTTTGGATGATTTTATAATAAATAAAATTTAATATCGTACGTGACATAACGTATGTGACAGATTTTTCTCTTATAATAAAACAATATATATTCTGTAAATATATGTGTACAAAAAGTAAAAAAATTAATAGAAAATATGTATACATTCGGTTTCAATAAACAATTTGCCAATAGCAAAAAAACAATCAGAGTCAAATTCATTTCATACTACAAGCTAATTGTGAGCCTAGTTTTCGCCGCAATTTTAGCCTAAAACATACCTAAAACATTAAAAAATTAAATATAACCAGTTTAAACTATCATTTTTGTATTTAAAATGTTGTAATATGTAACATAGTTACATTTTATTATTTTCTTCTATTCAAATCATCTTGAAAAAAAGTTTCAAGTGTTTTTGTGTTTTCAGTCGTGGTAGCGATTCACGTGGAATTGCGCATATGGAATTTAAAAGCTTATAGGGTAAAGTATTTTTGAGATTTTGTTCAGATTTTTCGGAAGAGCTTGTCAAGATGTCACTAGAGTGTCCCTTAGAATTATTTTTTTTGGAATGTTGAAACGGTACCCGCTGAAAACTTTCGTAATGACCTAAAATACCACCAAAAAAATTTTTTAGCTTGCTCTAAGAACAACCCGTGCCGACTTTCGATTTAGTTATGAGATGCATTTACAAGGGGAAAAAATGCATTTTTTCAGTTTTTTTTTTAAATTGTTGGCATTAAATAATTACTTTTGCAATTTAATTTTAAAGAATCGAAATATGTACGTACGTAATTGTCGTTCTAATAAGATATAAAAGACAAAAATTGGTTAAAAACTGTTAAAGTTATTAAAAAATCGGCAGGCCATTAATGTGTCTCAGGTCACTAGAACAAGAAATGTAGGAACTAAATTAACATATTTTGAGAAATATTAAAACAAAAGTTTATTCTTACTTAAAATATATCCATATTTACTTGTATATGAGTTTTTATCTTCATAGGATACAGTTAATCTATTCGCTGGTATAACCAAAAAAAATATTTTTTAACGGCAGTTTCAAAACTCCAATTTCATGTTTTTAATTTGGGGATTTATTTACAACATATAGAGAATAAAACAAGTAAGAAAGTATGGTCGGTCAAGCCCGACCATATAATACCCTACACTAAGTAAAAGAGCAAAAACAATTTTTCTTTTAAAATTTCAATAATTTATATTTTTGAGTGATTTTCGGAAGTGGGGTTATATGGGGGCTATGACCAATTATGGACCGATCACCATGAAATTAGGTCGTGTGATTTATGTCTATATTAAAGTTAACTATGTTGAATTTTGTGTGTTTACCAACATTTTTAAGCGATTTATGCACGTTAAAGTGATTTTCGGAAGCGGGTCTATATGGGAGCTATGACTAATTATGGACCGATCGTAACAAAATTTGGTGACATGAATTTTGTGTATATAAAACTTATTTGGAGCGGAATTTGTGGAGATACATTCATAAATTAAACATTTATGACCGATAAAGTCCAATTTCGGGAGGACATTTGTATGGGGGCTAGGTGCAATAGTGGACCGATTTCAGCCAGTTTCAATAGGCTTGGTCCTTGAGCCGAAAAAATAATATGTACCAAATTTGGTCGAAATATCTTCTAAATTGCGACCTGTACTCTGCGCACAAGGTTTACATGGACAGCCAGCCTGCCAGCCAGCCGACCAGACGGACGGACGGACATCGCTTAATCGACTCAGAAAGTGATTCTAAGTCGATCGGTATACTTTAAGGTGGGTGTTAGACTAATATTTTTGGGCGTTACAAACATCTGCACAAACGCATAATACCCTCCCCACTATGGTGGTGTAGGGTATAAAAAATGTGATAAAAAGTTGTTCCGTACCTGCAATATAAATTTTGTGATTTTCGAGAAAAACTAATTTTTTTGCCATATTTTGGCGAATGAGCTCAATTTCCTTACTGTTATTAATTTTAAGTAAACTCTGTTCAGAATATTATAGTCCAGGCAATTTTAATTATAGTCTGAAAGTTTTTCTAAAATCGGAAAACGTTAACCCTTAAATCGTGAACGTCAAAGGTAAAATTTTTCAATATATGGAATTTCTAATGGAAAGATAGCGAAATGTTATATATTTTTGGGCCGAATTTGATGATACTTAAGAAAAATATAACATGAAGTCTAGTATTTACAATAACAGCACCCCATGTGATGATCAAAAAATTCTGAAATTTGTTTAACAACATTTTTAAAAACTTGAAATTGGAGTTTTGAAACTGCCGTTAAAAAAAATATTTTTTTTAACCTGCGAATAGGTTCACTGTATCCTATGACATATACAAGTAAATATGGATATATTTTAAGTAAGAATAAACTTTTGTTTTAATATTCTTCAAAATATGTTAATTTAGTTCCTACATTTCTTATTATAGTGGCCTGAGACACTTTAATGGCCCGGCGATTTTTTAATAACTTTAACATTTTTTAACCAATTTTTATCTTTTATATCTTATTAGAACGACAATTACGTACACATTTTAAATTAAATTGCAAAAGTAATTATGTAATGGCAAAAATTTAAGAAAAAACTGAAAAAAAATGCATTTTTCCCCTTGTAAATGCACCTCAAAACTAAATCGAAAGTCGGCACGGGTTGCCTTTCTTAGAACAAGCTAAAATTTTATTTGGTGGTATTTTAGGATATTACGAAAGTTTTCAGCGAGTACCGTTTAAAAACTTCAATTCTAAGGGACACTCTAATAAAATTTTAAACTCAATTATTTCGAAATGGCAAACAAATTATACACTATTTTTTATTAAGGGGACGATATAGACCATGTAATCTTAAATTTTGTAATTGCGTTGCTAGTTTTTAGTCCCCATTGAATAAAACCAAAAGACTAAATTATTTTTCAGTTACACTTTACAAATGTCACGTTCGATGAAATGGAAATGTCCATATGCTAGGAAACTACTAAAGAAAATATTTATTAAAACAGAATTTACACTGTTCATTTTTAATATTTTGTTCCAATTTTAATATTATGTATTTGAGTTTGACACAAACCCCTATATGTTTCACAGCTTGAATAAAACCTTGTGAACTAGTGTAACTAGGAAATTTGTAAAAAAAACTAAATTATTGCACACAAAAACCAACCCTTACTAAATAAACGAGTGTGTCTATTTTATTAACCAGGTTAAATGATTAAACCGGTTTGAAAAACCAGTTCATTAATAAATTTTCTCTAATTTATTTTTCGCCTTTTTCATGAACAAAACACAATTATTTCTAATAAATTTTTTTTTCCTACAGAACATGAAAATTAAATATTAAAATTTTTAAATACTAACAATTTCAATTCAAAATGATTACCAAATGTTCTATAATTAATAAACAATTTATTTATGCTGCCTGTTCCACGATGTCGAAAGAAAAATGAGTCGAACAAATTTGTATGAAAAACACTCAGTTTTTAAAACTCTTTCGAATAGTTTTCATACAAATTTGTTCTAATCATTTTTCTTTTGACATCGTGAAACAGGCCTAAGATTTTTTTTACTCGGAAATATTTTTTAAAGTTTAAAAAAATAAAAGAGTGCTATATTCGGCTGTGCCGAATCTTATATACCCTCACAAATTATACTTCAAAATAAAAAATTTAAAATTTTTTTTTTAAATTTTAAAATTTTTTTTTGTTTTTTCAATTTTTTTTTGTGAATAAAAAAATTCGGGTTAAAAATATTTTTTCCGATTTTGACTCATTGTAGGTCCAACTTACTATGGTCATATATTTGTCGTTGCAAATGTCTTTGAAATATCTGTCATTAGATATCCATATTGTATGTATTAATGTCTTAGTAATCCAGATATAGGTCAAAAATAGGTCAAACACCGAGGTTGTCCTGATTCGAGGTTGTTCCTTATATCTCAGCCATTTGTGGACCGATTTTGCTGATTTTAAATAGCAAACTTCTCGATGTCTGACAGAATTATTGAAGATTTGAATCCCGAAGATATCTGGTTTCAACAGACAGACATACGGACATGGCTTAATCGACTCCGCTATTTATAAGGATCCAGAATATACAGTGGTGGCCAGGTAATTAAGACAATCATTGTTTGCTTAATTCCATGTAATTGTCAATTATTTTTTCAAATATTTCCACAAATATGTATGCATGAGGACTGTTTTAACACACAAGTGTGTTTTATTCGACTGTATCAATTCATACATATTCACCACGAACTCATAAGATTTTTCTACAACTTGACCAAAATTTTTTTTTTTAAATAAACATATTTTCTCACATTTATATCATTATATTTTTATTATTATAAAATATTCGGACCAAATTTCGTATTTTTAGTTCCATTAGTTTCGGACATATCATGTTATTAACAGCGGATGTTGCTGAGGTGGGTCAACGTTTTTCCATATATGTTTTACCGATTTTTCCAAACATTTTTGAGAAACTAGAAACATTAATAATAAATTGCATACCCTTAGAGGTCCTTTTATTTTGGCTCTAACGCACTTAAAATTAAGTTGATGAAAAAAATTCAAGTATTTGTCTTAAATTGGTGGCCACCACTGTATATACTTTATAGGGTCGGAAATGAAAAATGTAGAAATTACAAACGGAATGACAAACTTATATATACCCTTCTCACGAAGGTGAATTTTTTTTTTGTATGGGAGGTGCCATGCCCATTGTTCTTATCAGGCTTGGGGGGTTATGATTACATTGTGTAATATATTACAGGTAAATTACCATTACCTTGTAATTGCATTTTTGCAATTACAATTACTTGTAATGTGTAATTGAGCAATAGCACATTACAAATTCAATTACAATTACAAGTAATTGTAATTGCAAAATTTTACATTACAATTACATGTAATTGTAATTGAAAAATGTCAATTACAATTACAAAATTAAGAAAAAGTAATAGTAATATAACTAAAACTTTGTAATGATTACTTTCAAAGTATTTATTATTTAAAAAATATAAAATTACAGAAGTTACCAATTACTTATTTTTATAGTGTGCAGTAGAATGCTAAAGACCAGTATATTATATAATAATAACTGATGCATACTCGATTAATTAAATTAGTCTTCAGTTTCCCGGCAAAGATTGAAAATCTTGATATAAACATAGTTTGTAAACAACCGTTTAAAATTAAATAAATTTTTTCGAAGTACATATGTATATGGATTTTTAGCAACTTCGAATTCTCTGAAATTCAGAGTATACATTCTACTCACTTCAAGACGTATAAACTCGAAACTCCAACTCCAACAACTAAATTAGGTCATTTACTTCTCAGAACTAACATATTAACCATTTTTGAAATATGATGTACGCATATTGAACAAAATTAACATACTATTTTTAAAACGAATTAAATTTGTAAACAAGGAAGAGTACTATATTCGGCCGTACCGAGTCTTAAATACCATCCACCTAAATGTGATGAGAAATATAGGAATTACATTAGTATAAGGATCCTATTATGTATGAGGATTGAGAAAATGTCATTGAAATACTCTTAAATAAATATATTGTTACGAAATTGTACTTGAATTCAAATATAACGATTTTAAGGGCTGATTTAAAAGTAGCACAATGCTTTCAAATAAGAGTGCTGTAATAGCAAACTGTAACATATCTGTCGGCATTATTAAATAAAAGCTTTCAGTTTATTTGATCGTAAGTTGGCAACGCTGTATTCGAATATTCAGTTAAAGAACATTGTAGAAAGTACACCACAGATGGCGTATGTATTAGTAAGATCTAGAATATTCGAATTTTGACAGTTAAAGAACAATCTAGAGTGCAGATGGCTGTGTTATAAATAGTGGCAGAGGTTGCAGTCGTGAGTCAGTTTATCAGAGACGCTATTCAAATAAACATCAACTGAGTGCCTTAAAGTGTGTGTGTTGTGTTTTTCAAGTAAATTCGTGTACATTATAAATTGTGTCTGTATTTCTTAGAATTTACAAACGTGTATAAAAAACATTGAGTGACTATTTAATTCCATGATAAAAATATAGAAGGTAGTTTCAATCCAATTTTTTTTTTTTTAAATAAGGTTTTTTGAAGTTTCCTTTTTTTGTGAGCATTATAAAAAGCGTTGCCACATTCCAAAAAATGATTAAGATTTTCGAGAATTTTTTACAAAAAATGTGTAATTTAATTTATTATTTAAATAAAAATGTATTATGTTGTGTTGGGAGTTATTGATTCAATTCCTAACGTTCGATTACTTATTAAAACACGTTGACTATTTTTATATGTATGCATTTTCTTCATTTTTTTTATTACTATGTAAATATTTTATATCTTTTAAATGGAGGTTTAATTATAAGAGACAAGTAGCACACGGAAGAATGTATTTTCAAGATCTAGCCGAGCACTCTCAGAAAATATAAAAAGTCTTTGAAATCGGATGGAAAACAAAAAATGGCACGCGTTTAACAAATTTACATGTCGAAGGTGCCCTACTTTGGGTCCCATAGCGCCGCCATTGAAGTATTTGTGGGGTTCATTTTCAAATCTTAAACTCGAATATTCCTTGGGTACGCCGTTTAGAAATACGAGATTTATTTTCAAATAATTTCGATTCTACTCCAGTGTGCATAGTTAATGGATTATGATCGGTAATAATCGGTGATATATATGCCAAAATATGTTTACATCATAAATAGTATTTTAAAGTTACCTTGTGTTCATTGGGACAGCATTCATATCCAATCTCACACGCTTTGTTTAAACTGAAATATTACTTTTAACTAAATGCTCGGAGCACACCATTGGCTGTTTTGGCAAATCTTCTTCGCAAGCTTTACATACATCCATAAACTGTTGTTGTTGTTGGGTTAATATTTTTTCTATTTTTTTAATAATTTTCAAATTAATGAAAATTATGTATTCCCAAAGAGAAAATTTGAAATTGATATGGCATTACTATTTTAACGAAAACGTCAAAATCCTTAAGCATGTCAGACGTAGAATTTTAAAAAATAAAGAGAGAATGAAACTACCTTCTATTTTTCTACTATGTTTAATTCTGTTGTTGTTGTACATTTGAATAAATAAAGAGTTGTTACCATTTTCAAACTACTAAACGGCTATTATTTGCAATCAAAAGTATCCGGTTTATTTAAAGGAAATAAACTAACGTTGGTTAGTTAAAGGTTAAAACGTAAAAGTATGTTTTTCATACCACTAGGTCATTATCCAGAAAAATTGTATCCATTTTATTTACCAACAACATTTTTTCGCATTTGTTTTATTTGTCATCATCAAATACGTAAATGTAACCCCAAATTTTAAGCCTCCTATCCTCACCATCCCATTTTTTAATCGCACTTTTAGTTGTACATATTAGCAATATCCATATAATTCAAGTGCCGATTGAATTTCAAACAGAAGGAAATGGCTCTACCGATTTGTATGATATTATATGTATGTTTGGTAAATATGAAAATAGGTCGTAAAGTTTATTTCATTTCGCTAGAATCAAAATATTCACTAGAAATAATATGTATGGCGGAACAACGTTTGTCGGGAGAGCTAGTAATAACATAAAATGTGTTTATATTCATAAATAAATTTAAATTCGGACATTTATAAAAACATGAAAATTAAAAATTGTTATACATATTCAAAAATTATCAGAATTAAGTCTCACAACCATAATTGCCAACAAATTCTCTTCAAATAAATTGTACCGCAAATATCCAAGAATCAATATTAATGCTGAAAACGACCATTCTACACTTACTTCCAGCTAATTTCTGTATCCACGGAATTAATATTTTTTTATTATTCCAATACTCAAAAAGATCTTCGTCAATATCTAGCCGTTTTTCTCTATAATTATCCTTTTCGTAAAAAGCTTTGCGAGTGTTGTCATTCATCTCATATTCAAAAATTAACGTCTGTTTATGCAAAAACAAACTTGACAGCTAGTCAACAGTGTTGAAAAACGAAATTAATTCAATTTAGTAATTTATTGTAATTCGATAGTTATAAAGTATATTTTACAATTGGTGAATTTGTTTTGGTAAAAAATACAGAAATACTTAAATAACTGTTACTTATATAAGTTTCGATAATTAATATCTTGTTCCAAATTTTTTTTTCTCAACTCACAAAACGCAGTTAACGCATTAATCTATCTTACTTGATTGTTCAATTCAATTTCTCATTCAAATTGGCGTTTCAATTTTCATTCAAGAAAACAGCTGATTACAGCTATAAATTGTTGTTTGAATATTTTGAACTCATCAGAGTTAATCGGCAGAATCTGGTTCAAAATCACTAGCGATTTAAAAATGTTTGAGAATTTTGTTTAAAAACAGCAAATAATAAATTTTTTAATTGTAAAATAAGAAATTCCATATTCAAAAAGTAATCAAAATTGCAATAATTGTTAGTTAGTTTTACTAACATGAGCTGTAAAACTCAACATAATTTATTTTTATTTTATTAAATACAAAGAAGAACTTCCAACATAATATTGCAAATAAGACAAGATCCATAATAAAACATATTATTCAAAAATGTTAGCAGCTCCAGGGTTAATCAATGTTTAGTAATTTATTAAATTTGCCGGTTATATTTGCAGCTGGCAATGCTGAAGCTATTGTGATTTATTCAGTTTATGTTTTGATGCTATTGTGAATACTAAAAACGAAAACAAAGCTCGCAATATTGCAAATATGTATTAAATACTTAACTCGTGTGCAAAAATATGTTGTAACTATCAATAATGTTAATAATATTGTATTAAATATACATTTAATTTGATCGAAAGGTTCCCAGTTTATTACAATAGCTTTGGCTTGGCAACCCTTAAAAGGTATTAATGCAATTGGACATCTGTCAAAACCAAAAGGAACAAATTGTTGTTGTTATTGCATTTCTTGTACAAACTTCATTAATAAAAAGTGGAAGGAGTCGTTTACAATCGATTTTTTGATGCAAGTAGAAAGTAAAGTAAGAAAAAATCTTTAAATTTACAAATTTTAAAAAAATCTCCATATTTAAGAAACCAGAATGGATGCGTAAGTAAAGAAATTGCTACTGTAGCCAAAAGAAATCAATTCAATTGAAATTTATATGCCACACAGATTATTGGATGAGATAGAGTCTTTGGAAGCTATTTTAATGGACGATGTGCTTATAGAGCGAAATTCAGAAAGGTATGAAATTTATTATAGAAATTGATTAAACTCTAAAAAAAATTGTGTTCTTAGTATTCCAATATTAATTGAAACCACGATTTTTCCGGTTGTCGGCGAGGACTCAGAACAGCAATATGTATGCGTTACTTTGCAAGTGATACCAACTGCAGGCTATCCGGAAGTTAGTCCCGAATATAAGCTAGTGCGTCCACGTGGGTTAGATGATACACGTATGGCAGAAATAAAAGCCGCAATTGAAAGTAAACTAAATGAGTCGATAGGATTCCCGGTGGTGTTTGATTTGATTGAAGTTGTGCGTGAACACTTGACAGGCAGCAATTTGCCAAGTGGCCAGTGTGTGGTGTGTTTGTATGGGTTTTGTGATGGCGATGAATTTACACGCACGGAATGCTTCCACTACTTGCATAGTTATTGTTTAGCACGCCATTTGAATGCGATGCGTCGCAACTACCAAGATGAATATAATAAATTACCAGCTTGGCAACAGAAAACGGCTAAACCATTTCAAGCATATTGTCCAGTATGCCGTGAAAATATTAAGGATGAAACTGATAGCTTGCACTGTGCCATGCCACCATCTGATTTGCAAAATGCTCCAGATTTTCAACCCACCCCCGAGTTGAGAGAACTGCAACAACGAATGTCTTCATTATTCGTACATCAGAAGAGTCGTGGTGCCATTATAGATTCTGAAGCTGAAGTTGGTGCTGTTTTGTCAATTGAAACAGAAGCCGAAATTCGTCGTCGACTAAATCGTAAACAGCAAGAAGAAACAGCTATTGCTGAAACTACAGAGAGTGGTGGCAATAATTACACTTCAAATTTTGTTGAGCTTAGTGGTGGCAGTAGCAGTGGTTCTGCTACACCTGAAGCAGGATCTATAGCTGAACAACAACTACAGAAGGTATGTGTGTTTCTATTTTTCTTGTTTTGCTGCAAATTGGTTTTAGTCTATAATAAAAAAATATATATTTATGCTTTTTAAGCCTCAAAGACATAAATTGATCTCTGTTACACAGCACAGATTTGTCTAATTTTGTTACCATTATATTTCACAATAGAGATCCTATTTCCCGAACTTTTTCCAATCTCGGGAAATAGTAATAACATCTTTTTATTGTCGAGAATATTTTAATACAAAATTTATCCAAAAACCAGTACAATTTTTCAAATAATCGGCCAAAATCTAATATATCAGTATTTATATACTTAGAAGTTTTATTGTTAAGCATCTTAACACTTTTCTAGTGTGGTAACTGAATTTATTGTTAATAGATTAAATATATGATATTTACAATAAATCCTGAACAATGAAATTTGTTGATAACGGCATTGGCAGGGTAGAAAATGCATTCCAATTGTCAATTGTCTAAAGTACATTTTCAATGTATTATTTTAACTATTACATATTAAAATTGAACTCAGTTCAAAATAAATTTAATTCTACTATGATTTGCTTAATTTTAGTTAGGGAGACAAAAATTTGGTTATTTAAATCGGATTTCTGATATATCCACTAATTTTCTGTTGTTAGGCCGTGTGTGAAATGAAATGGTTCTGCTGTGTGAAATGATAACTTTTTTGCATCCTACAAACTAAATTTATAAAATATAAAAACTCAAACATCTACAGCCCAATAAAAAAATAATTTCAATAAAATTTATTGAAATAAAACTATTGTTTTAATTATCCTATTTGCTTTATACATCCGATCGACCTTACTGTTCCAGACTTTAACGAAATTTTCAAGGTTTTTGCGACCGGTATAGGTTAGCAAACTATATTTGGATTTGTGAGGGATACAAATGAAAATATTTATAAAAACAGAATTAACACTGTTCATTTTTAATTATATGTTCCAATTTTTATGTGATTTAAGTATTTTTCTTTCCTTCTAGACTTCTTTATTAAACATTTATATTTAATTTGTATTATGTACTCCTTTAGGATTCGATTGGTGCAAATATTAAAACTGCATTTGCACCGGTTGTTCAACATACACAGCGCGATGATCCAACTAATAACAATTATCAGCATCAGAGCGGAAGTGGCAGACGTCATCATTTCCGTGGCGGTCGTCGTCATCACCATCATCATCACAATCAGCACCAGTCTGAACGTGATCGAGAACGATTTCAACACAATCACATTCCCTCGGCCACAACGGCTTCCTCCTCGTCGTCATCGACAGCTGGAGCAGCGAATACATCATCTAGTCATTCCAGTGGTTCGCAGTCAATGCAAATAAATCAAAAACAAGCAAAGGCCCATGCAGCCGGTCATAGTCATAACAGGTGACGATGGCCTCTCTACAAATATATAATATATTTACACAAGATGCTGCTACTGCTGCCATTGCTGCTACCCTCCTCTCTCTAACCATTATTACAACTAATTTCCTAATAAATTATTATCCTTTCGTTCCTTCTTTTTACTCAAACTTCTTTGCCTCTTTGTTAAAACATAATCAATCAATCATTAAGAATTATGAATTAAATGACAATATCTATATTTCTTTTATTTTTTTGTTATTGTATGTATTTATTCAAGTTATTTTATAATCAGAAATATTTATTTATTATTTAATATTTTTATATATGTTTTACTTTACTTTAGTTTTGTTTTTATTTTATGTATTTAGAAAACTAGTTTAATTTTAAGTGAAAATCGCACACACCGTAATAAGACTCATTATTGAATACACTCTACAATACTACTAAATACAACAATTTTGAAACACTATCTGTTTTGAATTTTATATTATTTAGAATGAAATATTTAGCAATAATTGTATATGAATATGGACACTATAATTTTAAATTAATTTATTTTATTTAAATTTCTATTTACTGAGTATCAGTTGTTTTGTTTTTAACTTTATTTTTATAATATCAAAAAGGTAGTCAGCACTTGAAAAGTGTAGCATCATCTTGTTGTCTTCGAATTTGCAAAATAAAATTAAATGATATTAAGTAACAACAACATGAAACATAAAATAAAGTGAATATTATAAAAAAGGAACAAACATATGGACTTGATTTGTATACAGGTGTTGGAAACTGTTTTGTGCTTTCATTTTTCATTTTTCATCGCTTATTCCTAAACTGAATTTAGATTTTATCCCTAAAGTAGCTGATAATTACGTATGATTGATATTGATGCCATACCTGTCATCCAAATAGAGTAGTTTTGCACAACACAGTATTCCTAGTCATTTTAAATTATACTTAAATAATAATTATGAATGTATCGAGTACACATACATTCATAAATAAATAAAAAAGAAATATAATTGATATGCATGTAGAGATGACATAAAATATTTGAACATTTCAATCAATTAAATACGAAAATATTTCCCTAATTAATTCTATACTAAATCGATGAATGTAGTACATCTAAATTATTGTGTCAAAATAATAAATACTTAAATATATGAATTAACAAAGTTTGCTGTGGTTTTAATTTGGAAGAATTTTATAGTAATTATACAGTCGGACCGAATATTCGGTCTCGATAGGACACAAAATTATATATACATATAGAAAAAAAGATAAATTAGTAAATTTGAAAGAAGAAATACGCTTTGAATATAATAAAATGTCTAAGCATCCATTAAAAACTGTTCCGTCAAAAATAAAAAACAAGATTATTAATGATTTCACAATGTGAAGTGTGTTCTGAGGGCACCTAAAAATGAGCTGAAACATGGTCTAAATTAAAATATGTAAAATTTTTTGGAAATTTAAAAGTGTCGGTTTAGGCCTGAAAAAACGGATTCTGTCGGACTTCATACACGTTACATTAAATAATAATGGAAAGTATTGAATTCTTAGTGAATATCGACATGTAGTACTTCATTCATTGATGGGTCCCAAAGACATCGCGGTTTAAAAATAACACTATACAACAAAATCAAATTTTTTCCAAAATTACAAGGTCCGACCAATAAATTTTGATAGAGGAGACAAAAAAAAACTTTCGGCGTTTTGAAAGTTTACATCTGAATTTTATAAGAGAAGAAAATCAAAAGTTGTTTTATTTTTATACCACTTTGCTCGAGCTAAATTACAGCTCAGAGTTGGTAATGCAAAGTGTGTCCATTTATTAAAATTTTATTGATTATATACTAAATTAATGCTTACATTGCATTTTAACCTAAAGTGGAGAATGTAGCAGTTGGACTGAACATTGAACGCAAGAATCACATAAAAATTAAGTAACGATTAGTACAACACACAAAGTGTTTACTGTTTTGTCGTTTCTGTAATATGATATTAATTCTTTTGCATTTCAATATTCTGTCGGTATAGTTGACATATGGTTTATGCTACACCTCCCTTTTACGGAAGAATGTTCATACAGTTTTTAAGTGTATGGACATTCTTTAACAAATGGTTACAATAACCTTAATATTAAATTTTATTACAAAATATATGTCTTATAAGTAATATAAAATATGTCTACGTAGACTTTATAATGGAAAATTTTAATTCTATTCATTGTTAAAAATCTTAAGTCTATTCTTATGAACTATTTGCTCTTTGTTATTTTTCTTATCTATTATTGTTACATTATTTCTTAAATCTATATTTTTAATTTCAAAAGGTCCTTTATATTGTGGATCTAATTTATGACCTGCTTCATTTTTAACTAAAACTAAATCTCCTATTTTAAATGTATAATCTAACAATGTCTTATCATAATTTAATTTCTGTTTTAACTTATACCTATCAATTAGTTCTCGGGGCCTCTTATGTGCCACTTCTAATCTATATCTAACTTCCTTAGCATAATCTTCTACATTATATACAGGAGCTATTGATTGAACCTCATTAAATTGTTGAAACCCAAACTAACTCATAAGGACAGTAGTCATGTACAGTAGATGGCGTAGTATTAAAACAATAAGTGAAATACTTGAGCCATTCATCCCAATCGCTTTTGTCAACGGATATGTATGATCTTACATATTCGTTGAAGGTTCTATGACTTCTTTCCACAGTTCCTAGTGTCTGATGATGATAAGCAGTCGATGTAATATTCTCTATTTTTAAAAGGTTACACAATTCATTAAGTACTGAGTTTTTGTACTCTGTACCCATGTCCGTAATGAACGTCTTCATCGGACCATAAGTAAGAATAAAATGTTCAAATATAGCTTTCGCAACTGATTTTGCGCTTTTATCTTGTATGGGTACCGTTACAAGATATTTTGTCATGTCACATATTATTGTGACAGCATAAGAATTTCCGTTATAAGATTTTGGTAGTGGACCTATAGTATCCACTATTACCGTATCAAATGGTTTAGTCGGTGTGTTTGTCAAAGTCAATGGCATTTTTGTGTGTTTTGTAATTTTAGCCGACTGGCATTTTTTACACATCTTCCAGAAATAATATCTTTTTATTTTATTAAGAGTTCTTGAAACACCAGAATGTCCTCCTTCTGCTGGATCATCGTGGTATCGTTTCATTATCTCTGTTATTAATTTGGCACTTGTTACGTGGATCACCTCATTAAGTAGCGCTACTTTTAATAATTTTAATAATTTATTGCCCATTTCTTTAAATTCATTAATAGAGATAAATTCGAAAATTTTCTCACTAGGTGCCACTTGTAATTTATTAATGTTTAGTTTACCGGCCACTTCTTCGAGCCTTGGGAAAAATTGTCCAAAGTCAAATTTTCCATTAATAAACAATTCATTCATTTGTATACATGCTAATGTAGATTTGCCACGTTTAATATAAAACTTTTGTGGGGTAATCTTTAGCTTACAAAATTTTCTGACGTCAGAATTCATAATTGGTACAAATATATTGGGCTTCTCATTTTCATTTTCTAAATGCCGTTTGTTTATTGTAACTGGAGACTTTTTAAGTGACTCTTTTGCCATTGATCGTGTGTTTATTTTGTATATATTGTTATTTTCATTGTTTATTTTTTTCAAGTCATTTATGGATATACGTGATAATGCATCAGCAACATAATTATCTTTTCATTGGTATTTAAAATCCTAATAAAGGCATTGTCAGATTTAACCAACGTGTTAGCTTTAAATACACCTTCTTGGGGCTCCTGATTTGGAACAATTTATTTCTTGTTCAGCATGAGTGAATCTTACTTGACGAATCACCTTTGCTCTGGCAGGCAACGTAATATCGCTGTAAGCACTTATAATTGGTACTTCTATCTGCTGTGGAAAATTTTCAGGTCTTAAAATAAAACAATCCTGGTCTTGGCTGAATTCAAGAACGCAGTTATATTTTTTAATGAAATCCATTTCTATAATATCGTCGCATGGTATGGTGAATTCATCTCTCACAACGTGAAAGTTATGAGGTATTAAAAACTACTTGTATCTTAGATAAAAAAAAACTTAGATAAAAAAAAAACATCGTACCAGAGATCTAATTTTGCCTTCACCTATTCCACTTAATTTTGTTATATATTTAGTATTTAATTTTTTAAAGTCATATTGGTGTTTTAGCAAGGATATATCTGCACTAGCAATGTTAATAATTCTTTAGTTTGATTAATCTGTAGTCTTATGAAAATGCTAAAGTTGAGGTTAAGATTGTACACTATTCTGATCCTAGGGAGCGTTCGGGTTTTCCGAATCGCTATCAGATAGATTGGCTGCTCTTACATAACTTCCGCGGTTGTTAGCACGTCGCCATCTATTTCTGTTGCTGTCATTAGTATTATTTCCGTTACTATTCGGATTTTTAAAGTCATTGTTGGCATAAAAGTTATTGTTATTTCTGTTATAGTCTCTTCTCCTATCATAATTATTCTGTCTTTGGCCATAGTATAGTATGGCATTCTGCTGACCTGTTGCCTCGGTACAGCTATTTACAAACTTACTGACAGCTTCATTCATGCTGTTAAACTGTCCTGCTTCCATGATAAGTTTAACTTTATCAATGGTGCAGTTTTTAGCAAGTGCCTTTACGGCAACCTGTGTAGAATATTTACTTGCCAATTCGCATGACAAACCGTTCAATATGTATGCATTTTCTAATGATCTTGTAAGATTTACTATTTCTGTACAAATATGCATTTTTTATCCTTTCTAATCTATTTCAAAGGACCTTAAAATTTTTTTTTTTTTTTACTTAATTAGACTTAATAAGAACTATGTAATTAATTTCTATTTCTTAAAAATTATTTATTATATATTATAGTTTACATTTTATTTTTTCTATATTTTTATGGTTAAATTTTTGTCAAATGGCGGTTAACGCCTACTGACCCTATACGTGCAAATGGATGCACAGTAGTTTTTTTTTAAATTTATTATATGGGGCATTTCACGTCAAGTGAACCAACTTTTGAAATCGATGTCTTCCGATCGCGATGAAATTTGCACCAATGTTAGTTCTATTGGATAGTAATTCGGACACCATTTTTCAACAAGATCGGTCAAGAACAAAATTTGACATTTTGGCCAAACAGGTGTTTTTTTTATCCATATAACTTATTACCTATTGTTCTTAGCAAAATGTGTCCCAAATAGTTTAGATAGCTATTTATGCAATCTTTCGAAAAAAAATATTAAAAAAATTTAATAAAATATTTTTGATTTTTTTTTTCTTTTGAGGTTTGCTCCAATACCATCACATGCTCCTTTACCATGAGCAGTAGGATGAAAATGCCACTCAGCTGGCATTCCAAAATCTTTTTCATGAGCTGTAAGATTTGCGAAGCTACTTTTGTTTTTAAAATGTTGACGAGCTCCGTCCGAAACGTAGTATACCTTTTCTACTGTAAATTTTGATTTTAGATAATTTAGTATTATCTTCTGGTACTCATAAACTGCAACGGTGTCATGTTTTAAATCGTCGGATATGATTGCCATACTTTTGTGTTCCAGGTTTTCTTCTTTCATGTAGTAAATAACTACTGTGAATATAGTTGCTTGGTCGTTATTGAAGTGGAATGCTTGTATGGAATCCTGAAGAACATATTTATAGTTCTCTGCGAAATCAAATGAAATAATGAATTCACCAGACTTCAAATGTGTTTTCAAGTCCTTGAAGAATGACCACTGCTCTTTGACTAAAAGGAGTGTGAGAATCCCATGCTCAGCAACCAATTGTTTAGCAATTCTTGCTTTTCGTTGAGACGTTCCAAACTCAGTCATTGTTTTTGCAGAACTCCATGTTCTTGGAGCAAGCGTGAGAAGTTGAATTCTTTCAGCTTCACTCTGTGACGTTTTGTATTTCTCTTTTATTTGTTCAAGAACTTCTACTGCATCCTTATGGTATTGGTTTCGACACTCATTCGTTGAATTTGAAAAGTTAGAATAACCATCATCATCAACAGTTCTGACTTCATTCTCGGAATTACTTTTGTCTTCATCTGGAATAACTTCAACGCAAGGCTCATTACTATTCAAATTCGGTAATTCGTTCAACTTTCCGAGCTCTTTCCTGCATGATCCACAAATTTTCAATCGTTTTGACAGCGTAGGGAATTTTTTTAATAAGCCGTCGGAAATATTTCGCATATCTGATGATCTGTGCTTCATTTTGTTAAAGGGATTAAAACAAAAAGACGAATAAATTTCATTTTCAGCCTTAGCCTTTTTAGAAGTCGTAGACATTTTGAATTTTGTAAGTATTTATGTAAATAACACACGTCTTAACTTTAACGCTGTTTCTAAAAAACTGATTTCCGTATGTCTTCAGAATGACAATAAATAGTTTTTTAAGATCATATAGGTAGTACGTTTTAATGAATGAGTCTAAAATCTTTTATTAGGGTCAAGAAGGGCTTACATACTAAAGTACCTAGTTTAACCAAATGTTACAAATAATAATAAAAATAAACCACCATATAAATAACCTACCTGTCAACTTCTACCTCTCCACCCACTTCTTAAAGTCAAATGTCATAAAATAATAAATAAACTGGTACTTCGGAGAAGGGCCATAAAATATTTCCACTTGATTCCAAAAATTTGTTTCTGGGGCACCTGCTATTTTAACAATGAAAATCACGTGCGCTGAAAACTACCTCAAGGATTGGCCGCAAGATACAAAACTCAGACAAATTTTGGGGGTGGAAAATTAATAGCGGTCGGCCTCATATTGCACCCCTCCAGTGGCTATTATCGGTCAGTTGTTGTGGTTTTTATTTTTAAGGTTTTAGAAACACTTACACACAAATATGAAAAAAATCAATTTAAAAACATTTGTCTTGAGTTACAAAACATTTATTTTGATAGATATCCCACTCGCATCCCACTAAGCGACCAAAAAGGTTTTAAAGGAAAAGACCTAAGCTTTCTTTTGAGAAAAAAAATTAATAAAAAAAGAGTCCATTTTGGAAAAAAAAAGTCAAAAAGGTTTTTGATTTTTCAAAAAAAAGTAAAAAATTGTACGTCTTGAGTTACAAAACATTTTTTTATAGATATCCCACTCGCATCCCAAAAAAAATTAAAAAATGGGTCCATTTTTTTTAAAAAAAGTCAACAAAGTTTTTGATTTTGCAAAAAAATTCAAAAATTTTAAATCTTGAGTTACAAAATATTTTTTTTGATAGATATCCCACTCGCATCCCACTAAGCGACCATATAGGTCGCTTAGGAAAAGACCTAAGCTTTCTTAAAAAAAATAAAAAAAAAAAAAATAAAAAGGGCCCATTTTGAAAAAAAAAGTCAAAAATATTTTTGATTTAAAAAAAAAAACAAAAATATTTTATTAAATTTTTTTAATTTTTTTTTTCGAAAGATTGCATAAATAGCTATCTAAACTATTTGGGACACATTTTGCTAAGAACAATAGGTAATAAGTTATATGGATAAAAAAAATACACCTGTTTGGCCAAAATGGTAAATTTTGACCTCCTATAACTCAGAGAGTTCTTGACCGATCTTGTTGAAAAATGGTGTCCGAATTACTATCCAATAGAACTAACATGGTGCAAATTTCATCGCGATCGGAAGACATCGATTTCAAAAGTTGGTTCACTTGACGTGAAATGCCCCATATACATATTTTTTTCTATATTTCTTTTTATATACATTTTATTTTGATGAGGCTTTTAGAAGGATATCGCTCCGGTCGATTTTTAACCACATGGCAGGATCTTCCTTTGGTTTAGGACTTCTTCTATAGTGATCGCCTTTGAGCCAGGCGATCTCATTCTGTACTTTGGCCGTACAGAACCTCTGGCGGAGACTTGGCTGTCCGCCAGGAACCACAAGATTACTTTTGGGTGCTCTTTTTTGTTTGTTAAGCACTCCAAAAGACTGGTGTAAATAAAATATTACAATTTGTAAACAATATTTTTCCTTGGGTGCTCTAAAATTAAGCACTCCGAAGGACAGGCAGGATCAAAAATATGCCAATATGCTTTTGGGTGCTTTTTTTTATTTTCTAGCACTCCCAAAGACTGGCAGGATCGCCATATAAGAGAAGAAAATCAAAAGTTGTTTTATTTTTATACCACTTTGCTCGAGCTAAATTACAGCTCAGAGTTGGTAATGCAAAGTGTGTCCATTTATTAAAATTTTATTGATTATATACTAAATTAATGCTTACATTGCATTTTAACCTAAAGTGGAGAATGTAGCAGTTGGACTGAACATTGAACGCAAGAATCACATAAAAATTAAGTAACGATTAGTACAACACACAAAGTGTTTACTGTTTTGTCGTTTCTGTAATATGATATTAATTCTTTTGCATTTCAATATTCTGTCGGTATAGTTGACATATGGTTTATGCTACAATTTAATTTGAGGGCGGGTTAAAGTTTCCCAACTCTGGCACATTCTTATTGTTAATCTTTATAAGAAACCATATCATTCTTACATTTTAGGTATAAAATGTGTTCAGCAAAGTTATGTAAAATGTTACGGAGAATCTTTTTGTAGAATATGTTAACCCTCTAAATCCTCAAGGCATGGGTCTTTTTTGTCCTTTTTTAAAAAAAGTGCAAAAACCACCATTAAAACAGGGATTTAAAGGGATAAACTGTTCTGCAAAAAAATTATACGTGAAATATTACTATAAGTCCCTGAATACATCAAAACGGAAAATTCAACCAGAAAGTCAGAAAAAAGGAATAAAAAAAGAGAGCATAGGGTTAATTTCGCATTTATTAAGAATTTTATTTTAAAGGACATTTTAGGTATAAAATGTATTCTTCAAATTTATGTAAAATGTTACGAAGAACATTTTTGTAGAATATGTTAACCCTCTAAATCCCCAAGGCATTGGTATTTTTTGTCCTTTTAAAAAAGAGCAACAAACACACGATGGCTGAAAGAATCGAACATAATATTTCATGAACAACAACTGAGAAAATATTCACTTAAATGTTTACCTTTCGGGGAAAAGAAAGAAATATGATTTTTATTGAAAATTTAGAGAGTTTTTGTTCTTTACTCAAGAATGTGTTATTTAATGAATTTAAGTTTGAATTTTGAAAAATTAATTATAATTTTTTAATATTTATATAAACAACCAAATGTACAAAAAACAAGTGATATTCAGTATTAAATATTAACTTCTTCTAATTAACTTGTTCAAATTAACCTTGTTTTTAAACACAATTAAAAACCTGACTATATTTACGATCTAATTGTTTTGTTCTTTACTCAAGAATGTGTTATTTAATGAATTTAAGGACGTTTTTTCAATTAAAACACAAATGTAATTTTTTTATTAATTGTACTGCCTTTTTTCTTTGGTGTACATTTTTTGTCAATTCAATATATGTTCTACCCTAGGTGGTATCGGCAAGCTTAATGCGACACTATCATCCTTCTTCGTCAGAGAGATACCGAAGTATATACCACAACTTACCAACTCCTGAACTCAATTTGCAATTCATCTGATGTTCAAATAATATTTTCCGTTTATCATTATTTACGAACCTGCAAATTTCACGATAACATTTTTATAGCACATTTCTGATTTCCCTGGAATACCTTGCTGATCTGATACCTGGAATATTTTGCCGACTAGGCCCAATTTCATTACTGTTATGAATTTTAAATAAAATATATTCAGAATATTACAGTCCACATACTGGCCTGTAACAGAATTCCATTCCGATCGAAAGTGGAATTAATTCCGTTTTTTTGCTTTTTCAGAAAAAGTAAAACGAAAATTTCTTTCGGAATGAAACCACTTTCATGTTACAATTGTAATTATTTGTTTTTCTAAAATTTTAAATCAGTTTCTGTAGCAAAAACATAACTTTTGCTTTAATATAAAAAACGCTGTTCAAATTAAAATCAGAAATAAAGAATTATTAAATATTTTTGGAATTAATAAATTAACCGGAATCTGAAGAACCTAAAACGAAATCGATCGGAATTGTAACTACGGAATTGAAACCATTCCGAACAAAATGTTTGTCAGTCTTGATAATTTTAAATATACCACGAAATTTTTACTAAAATCGGACAACGTTAACCAATTTGCAATACATATTTAAAATTTCAAATGAAAAGATAGCGAAATATTATAAATAATATAAAATAAATTTCATATATCGTCAATAAATCCATAAGCGATTATCTAAAAATTCTAAAATTTCTTAAAAAAAAATTTAAATAAAATTGAAAATGGAGTTTTGGAGAACTGCCGTTAAAAAAATTAAAAAAAAATATTTAATAGCAAAATTTTTCCAAAAACTGAAAAATTAATTTTCCTTCGAATTGGAAAAAATCTTTGAGTAAGTTATATTTAATGATGATGGGAAATTTGTTTCTCTCATTAGAGTAAATATGTGTGCTGTGTCCTCCACTATGCCAGTGTTCGCAATTAACCGTAGATGCAGCACCCATTTGGTGTAGAATCTTCTTGCGTTCTCAAGTCGGAAGCCTTGAATTTTGTCATGTCAGTATTGCCAAACCATAAGTCCTTTAACGTCATCGGAAATAGCCTACCATAATCAACGTCTTTTGTTATTTTTATCTGAGTATATTCGGTATTATATTCACCTTGTAAAAGGGATTCTATTACTGATATTGCATCCTTGAATGGCCATTTGATGTGTACCAGAGATCCATTTCTGGAGGCCTCTTTGGCTGTTCTATCTGCCTTTTCATTTCCAGAAATGTTCATATGACCAGGAATTTAATTGATATAAATTATCTCAAATTGTGATTTGTCTCATTTGTTAAGGATTCTATGTGTAATGTAGTTTTGATGATTAGGATTCTGTAGAGCATGTAGACAGGATTTTGAATCCGTGAAAATTACAATTTTCTTGAATGAATTTCGAGTAGCAAAGTCAATTGCCAATGCAATTGCTAGTAGTTATGCAGTCATTGATGATAATATTATAAATGTATAACAGGATTCAGCAGTATCAGATTCAGGATGAACGAAGGCAAAACCAGTAAAGTAGTTGGATACAGAACCATCAGTATATAAGATTTCATATTCCTCATGTTTAAAAAAGTTAAATTTCTCAGCAAATAATCTTTGGATAATGTCTCCATTAGCCACAGCATTGTTTTTACAGGATCCTTTAAAGAAATCAGTTTCGAATGTTATATGATCATTGTTGTTGTTGCACCTCATATGTTCATCAATGTCATTGAAAATGAAATTATATTGACGATAAATATTGGCTATGCTTGTTTTTATACTTTGTAATTCGTTAATATAATTTGAAATTGGAAGTTTGTGAAGTAATGATTTTAATATTTCCTTAGCTGTTAGAAGAGTAATTCTGAACTTGGCAGGAAGTTCATTAGCCATATAGTATAGAATATGCGTAGGAGTAGATCGCAGAAGACCCAGTGCCTGTCTTAGGTAATTGTTTATGTTGGTGTTAATTATATTTAATGCATTTTTGCTGATTAATAATACGATAAAAGTTACAAGTTCGTTTTATATTTCAAACAAAATTCTTAACATAATCCATTGATGAGTCGCCATTCGCAATAGTCCGGCCCTAGTACCTGATTGTCCTTCAGGAATTGATTTTGTATCGATGATCAAATTTAGTGGACGTGGTCCGTTGTCGAAGTGAATCGCCCTCGTCCCCACAAAATTGAAGGATAATTCCAATTCCCTACAACGAATTGAAAGGCTTGTCAACTTGTCCAATAGATATTGTCCTACAATGTTGAAATCCTTATCGAATACCAACATGAAAAAATCATCCGCAAATTGAAAAAGCGCGGTTTTTTCATCATTGATTTCATGTAAATTTGCCGTGAAAAGGTTAAATAAGATCGGAGAAAGTAAACTGCCTTGTGCCAAACCGTTACTTGTTTGAGCCTCTTGATTCCCAAGTACGAGTATTCCTTTTTCCAGAAAGTTGTGTAGCCATTTTATTATATCGGAATTGAAATTCTTATTTATCATAATTTTACATAATAAATTGTGATTGGTATTGTCGTAAACTTTGTCGATATCTAAGCATGCTGCTACTACGTGATGTCATTTCCTTTTAAGATTATAAACTGAAGTGATGACATCATTAATGCATTTAGCCGTAGATCTCCCCTTCCTGAATGCATACGATCTCTCAGGTAATAAGTTGTTCATTGTGGTGTGATTTTCAATATGTGTCTTAATCAAAGATTCAAGTGTCTTAAACATAACAGAAAGAAGACAAATGGATCGATTATTTGATATTATTGATGAATCCTTATTTTTGTTTGGTACTGGACATATAATAATACGTCTCCGAGAATCTGGAATTATCCCATTTTGCTATAATCGATTAATTTCATTAAACAGTTTTCCTCTTTCGCAAGGTTTAAGCTTTTGTAATATTCTATATGATATGTTATCGTCGCCTTTAGCATAGTCATGGTTTCGAGATGCAATATATTTCTCAAATTGTTCAAATGAAATAATTGGTATGTCCGAATTCGGAGCATAATTTAGTGTTTGTGTATTATTAGTATTTATCGTAGAGTTAGGTTCCGTTAAGTTTGATAAGAATTCCTTAATCTGATCGGAGTTCCATGAGTTGTTCATGAGTTGTAATTGATATTTTGTAATTCTTGATAGTTTTTTCCACATTTCCTTAATCGAGTTTGGATGTGATAGATCATCCAATAGATCACTAAAAGCTTGATTTTTCTTTTCATTTATATATTTTCTAAGTTTAATTTCCATTTCTCTGTATGTTTCGAGATTATTAAATGATTTATCTTTGAAATATCTGTTTCTTACTAGATTTCGTTGGCCAAATAACTTATTTGACTCAATTCCCCACCAATATTCCCATCTGTTACTGTTATAGCGTTTTTCGTTCTAAGATTATTTATCGTCTTTGAAAAATCATTTAAGTCACCCACAACTTGTATATTATTGATATCATTATAAAACTTCTTGAGAATATTCCTAAAATCCTTATTTTTCATAATATTGTTGATTTCGATAATTATTGGACAATGGCTACTACCAGTTATTTTAGTGTTCATTACCTTCTATGAAGTAATTTGTCTATTACAAAAGGTCACATCTATGGCTGATGGTTGAGAATTTGGTGGTATAAAGGTGTCAGTTCCATTATTGATACAACTGTAGTTGGAATTCATAAGAATATCTTCAATTATTATACTCTTATTATCGGTTGAGTTTCTATTCCATAGTTAAGATTTTGCATTAATATCACCACACAATAACGTTAATTTTTTTGTTTCCTTGCATAATTGAATATTTTCCTCATTTCGTTAATAAATTCTTGAATATTCATGTTTGGAGGACTATAGTTGCAAATTATTGTGATATTTCTTTTCAAACTAATAGTTGATATGGATATTGTGTCATATTGAGAATTCATATTATTAATTGTGAATCTTATATGTCTTCTGATATAAAATCCAACACCACCAAACCCATCCTATATGTTTTTGCATACAAAGTTATAGTTGTTCAAACTTGTGCATGCATTATCTGTTAACCAAGTTTCATAAATAATTGCAATGTCAATATTATTGTTAACCATAAAAATTTCAGGTAGTTCCTTATTACCTTTCTTTTTTAAACTTTGAATATTAAATTGTAGTAGCTTCATCTTGAAGGCTGGTGTTTTAAAATTTCTTTTCAATTATTGATTTACTAATCCTGTCAGCATCCATGTAATTCATTCCCTTATTTACATTGTCCCTCATGTTCAATAACATTTTTATCGTTTGATCCGAGTTAAAAATACCATTTGTCCAATTCGTAATTATACTAGTGGTATCCTGAGAAACCTTGGTAAGAATATCAATTGCCTTGTTATAGTTATCTGACATATCCGTCGTTTCCGATAATTCCATAATATTTTCATCCCCATAGTTCTGCGTTTCGTTGATGTTTAAGGTTTCCGTGAATTATTTCTAGGCAAGTTGTAAGAAAAGTTCATAGAATGATCCCTTAATACTTTTTGATGTTCTTTAAATAACTTACGCGTATTTGCTTCTGCATTTTCTCTGTTCATGTTGTTCCTTGCCACCTTCGAGAATGGTAAAATTCTATGGAATTCTCTAATTGCCTCGTGATGGTTATTGATGTTGTTGTTTCTGTTGTTTTTCATCATCATGTTTCAGAGGAGGAAATTTCTCAGAATCTTCTAATATAGAAAAATTGTTGGTAAATAAACCCGATAATCTTGTCCTGGCCTCTTTGACTTATAGATTTTCCACTGTCATCAATTTTTTCAACGCATACGCCTTAGTTCTTGCTGGGCATTCCTTAAATGTGGGTGGATGATTTGCCTTACAGTTCGTGCACTTGATCACCAAGCAATTGTTATCATCATGTTGATTATAGCAATTTCTACACAATTCAAAGTTTTGTTTACAGTGTTGGGCAAAATGGTTATATCTGTAACATCTATAACATTGACCGAAAGGTATAAAGTACTTCACACTTATTTTTGTGTAACCGTAGATTAGCTCCTTAGGAATTTCATTACCCTTAAAAATCACCTTCATAATCGTTGTTGGTACAAATATTAATTCACCTTCAGTATTCTTCTGTCGTCGATTTATCCTCAGCACCCTGATGATTCCAATTGGTGAGTAAATAGATTCTAAAAAGTCTTCTTCAGATATTTCCGTTGGTATGTCATAGATTATACCCGTTTTCGATACAAAATGTGCAAATATCTTAGGTGATAGACCTTTTTCCCGAATTCTAGAATCCTTTACAAAATTATTAGCGACAGTATAATTCTTGAAAGACACTTTACATCTTCAAAAACCAATTTTTGAAATCTCTAACACATTTTCAATCTTCAAATCTATAATAGTTTTACATATGGTTATACCATTCAAGTATTTTCTCATGCCATTTGCATCATATGCGTCCACGTAAACAAATTACCGGACCCTTATGTTCCTCATCATAATGATACTCAATATTCACTCTAGTTGGCTGTTCCCGATTTATATTAATGTCGTTAACACACAATTCCACGTTTTCTGTCCGAGTTATGTCAATATTCAATGCCTTATCCGACTTACCCTTTGTTGTTGCTTCATCTTCCATAGGCTTCACTTTGGTTGACTTCTTCCTACGTTTCTCCTGGTCATCTATCTCTTCCGGCGGGCAAGAGCCCCCGGCTTCAGCCATTTTCCGCTTTCCACTCAAGGCTTAATCTTCAGATATTTTAATTAAATGTGTTGATATAATTGGTTGAAATAATTCCGACCTTCCCTTTTAAATCCAATACTGAATGCTTAAATCCAATATAATTCTCCATTCACGTTGATAAAATGAGGTTATGTTTCACAAAAGGACGCCACTTTATATACAGTCAGCGTCAAAAGAAAGTGTACAACTTGTTTTTACATTTAAAACGTTTTATTTACATATTAAAAAACAATTTTTTCTCCAGTTCTAGTATATTTAACAAAACACTTAATTGTTCTCTTGCAATATATAAACAAAAAACTAAACTATTTCAACTGCAACAAAAACAGTAACAACAAAACCAAAAATACTCCATTTTTAACGCGTCAGAAAAAAGTGTACACATTTAGAATAGCAATAAGATTTTTCTAGCTACATAAAAAAATATATTGTTATTCTTTATTTTTGCCTAGATTATAATTTTTTGTGTATCTTGCTGCTAGTCTCATGAGATTTTAAGATAGTAGCTTTTCTTGTTTGATCGGGAGAACTTTAAAACCAAAATGGGAAAACAAACTGCAATTGAAACAAGAAAGTAAGTAATAAAATTTAAAAATGAAGGCAAATCGTCAAGTGAAATCTCCTCTATAATAGGAAGAAGCCATAATACTGTAAAAAAAATTATAGACAAACAAAAAAATTTAGAATTTTAGAAGATCAGCAACGTGCCGGAACACCAAAACGCCTTAACAACCTTGAAATACGATCGATTGTGAGAGCAGTGAAGAAAGTATTCACAGTAAGTGCAGTAAAATTATGCGAAGAATTAACAGATTCGTCTGGAGTGAGAGTTAGTAACAGTACGGTTCGCCGAGCGCTACACCCAAATGCTCTATATGGTGGAGTTCCGAGAGAATAACCCCACATTTCCAAACGAAATAAAGAGCGACTTCGAGAATTCGCAAATAGGTATAAAAATCAAGAAAATTGTTTTGGAATAATGTGCTGTTTACGGACGAAAGTAAGTTTGAGATTTTCGGAAATAAAAATAGGAGTAAAATTTGGAGAAGCAAAAATCAAGAGTTCGACCAAAAAATGTACTATCCACCGTAAAGCATGGTGGTGGTTAGGTGATGGTGTGGGGGTGTATGGCGGCAAGTGGCATGGAAAAACTCATATTTATTGATAGTTTGATGAGCAAAACCGATTACCTAAACATTCTTATAGAAAATATGGAACCCATCATTAGAAAATTAAATCGAGACCGAACCTGGATCTTCCAACAGGACAACTATCCGAAGCATACTTCTTAACTTGTTAAATAATGGTTGTTGTATCATACACCGAAACAACTGGAACAACACCCACAGTCACCGTACATTAATCCCATTGAACATCTGTGGTAGCATTTGGACAGACAGATCAGAAAATGAAATATTACCAGCAATGACTCTCTACACGAAATCTTGCAGGAAGAGTGGTTCAACATCCCAACATCGGTGACATCAAAATTGGTAGAAACAATGCCAAGGAGGCTTGAAACTGTTTTAAAACCCAAAAGATGTCAAATAAAATACTAAACACGTTTTTTCTTCTAATTTACCAAAACTGTACACTTTCTTTTGACGCGTTAAAAATGGAGTATTTTTGGTTTTGTTGTTACTGTTTTTGTTGCAGTTGAACTAGTTTAGTTTTTTGTTTATATATTGCAAGAGAACAATTAAATGTTTTGTTAAATATACTAGAAATGGAGAACAAATAGTTTTTTAATATGTAAATAAAATGTTTTAAATGTAAAAACAAGTTGTACACTTTCTTTAGACGCTGACTGTATATATACTATGAAAAACCACGTTCTGAACATTAACGTCCGTATTCATAAAAATTTTAAATAGCATTTTAAGGCATTTTTAAGCAAATTTCCTTAAAATTGTATTCATAAACGTATTTTAGCTTAAAATACCTAATTCAAATGTTGTTTTAAATAAACGAATTTTATAATTGCTTTGACCCTATTTTAAACCTATTTTAAGGTATTCTTTTTATATTTTATCTTAAAATAAAGGAATTTTAAAGATAATTGTTTATAAATTTGCAATAATAGACGATAATATTGCAATTGCTAAACATAATTTTAACTCCGCTTCGGAATAATTACCATTATAAAAATATATGATTTTGTTAGATATTCCTCCGGCAGTGAGCTACATGAGGTTCACAAGTTAGTTTTATAGGCATTTTTATCATTTACTGTTAACCTGTAACGGCATGTAGTAATTATATGTGTAAACATAGTGGAAGAAGGTCCACACAATCTAATATACTCACTCCGGCATTAAAATTAAGAGTTTTATCATAGAAAATCATTAGATTTTGTTACAATTTAACAAAATGACAATAAAAATAAATTAATAAAACAAATCATAAAATAGTGATGTTTGTTTAATCACAGAATATTCGTCATTCGAATACTTTTAATAATAATTGAAAAATATATATTAAAATATTTGTATATTAATACATTTTAGCTTAATATAAATAGGAACGGATTTTATTCGCTGATTGTGCAAGTTTAACAACAAGTTTAATCAGTATTTTCAGATTTTGTTTACTGAAAAAAAAAATAGTACGAGTACTTCATTATTTAATATTCATTGTTTTACTGCACTATGATTGAAGTGGCACATAAAAGTTATAGTGTTACCATCACAGAATTTAAAAAAATATTAAAATTCTGTTTACTTAAAATGCTGATTATGAATACGAATTTATAGCAAAGCTATTTTAGGCCTAAAATGTGTTTTAACTAAATTGTATTTTAAACCTTAAAATTGATTTTTTATGAATACGGGGGTAAGTACATAAAAAGCACAATAACTAATATACACTGGTTAGACAAAGACAACAATTATGACTTCAAGTAGAGTTGTGTAGCTCATGAATGACCTAGTTCAATTGAACTATTCACTCAACTGAGCGAAGTGAATCATTCATCATACTGAGCGTTTTCAACTGAGCGGTTTTTTTTATGCTCATGTTTCTTTCAGTACTCATGAAAGAGCTGCACAACCAAATTCATTTGTCATCTTCAATCAGTGTAGCCAGATGTGGGGATTTGTCCCCAAATTGGGGATTTCAAGATTTTTTGGGGACAGAATTTCGTGGGGAGGGATTTTAACAAAATTTGGGAATTTACATGCATTTTTGGGGATTTTAAATTTTTAGACATTCTTTATTTAAATTTTATAGTGCTTATTCACATTTTGAATAATCATATTCTATTTTTTAACCATTTGTACCTGTAATTAAAAATGTTAATTACATTTCTTCAGAATTTGATGAAAATTAAAAAAAAATTTAGATATGCATTCGACACTTTTTTTGCTCCCAGGCCACAATTTACTTTGCTATTCTAAAAATTAAAAAAAGGATTTCAAAAATGTTCACAGATGTTAAATTGTTTTAAATTCTTCTTAAAAATACAAAGCTGAATCATTCTCTAAGAGCCAATTTTTGAATTCGTATTTAAATATAAATTATCTTTAAGTTCTATTTAAATACGAAAATGAGTTTTTCGGTGCTCTTTTAAATGATACTTAAATGGCAACGTTAGTTATTTAAAATTTATTTAAGTTTCATAAACTTGTAGCGCTGTATTTTTTTACAGTATCCAGCAAAAACTCCACTTCCGATACGGTGACATTGTCCATTTTCTTACCAATCATTTTATTTTTTAATAAACTTTATTTTTTTTATTGGGCAAAACGTACAAATTTTTGTTTTGGTTGAACACCTGTTTTATGCAAAATTATCGATAATTGTTTGACATTTAGTAGTGCTACCATAATTCTATCATCATTTAAATAAGAAAAATTATATAGCACTGAAAAACTCGGCTGTGCCGAATCTTATATACCCTTCACCAAATTATACTTCAAAATAAAAATTTTAAATACTTTTAAGTAAACAAAATAATTTTTTTTTTTCAAAGACCCCTTTCACACTAAGAAATTTAGTTGCGCAAGTCTCTTGTGTTTGTAGATGCCAGAGGTAATGTCGGGTTAAGGAGAAGAAATTTTTACATGCTGTTTTGTTGTTGGGCAAGAGACTTGCGAACTTACTATGGTCATAGTATTCCAGATAAAGGTCAAAAATCGAGGTTGTCAAATTATAAATTATGCCTCAGCGCCTTAAAAGCTTTTTAGAGGCAATTAGTGGCAACATTTTTTGAAAAAAAATATTTTCAAATTTTTTTTATATTAGGAAAAAAAAATTTTGGTGAAGAAAAAAATCGGGTTAAAAAATATTTATTCCGTTTTTGACCCATTGTAGGTCCAACTTACTATGATCATAGTAATCCAGATATATGTAGGTCAAAAATCGAAGTTGTCCTGGTTTTTTCCTTATATCTGGACCGATTTTCTAGATTTTAAACAGCAACCGAGCCGGAAGAATTCCGGAGATATTGATGTATGAATCGTGTATGTAAGTTATTTGGGGGCTTCGGAAAGTTGATTGCAACAGATAGACAGTCAGACGGACATGGCTATAATCGAATACAGTATCCATCTTATTTATCAATTTCATTGCAAATTAAGTTAAAGTTCTAAAGTCGAATCTTAATTATGTACTAAAAGGTTAACTGAATTTACCTTTTTTTTAAAAACATAATTTTTTGGGATAAAAAGTTCAAACCCCTACATTTTAAAAATCGAATATTAAAAAACTCTTGATTTCTCAAGGAGTCCTAACAAATAATATCTTCTAAACAAGTTGTTTCAAAATCCATGAATCAACTTTTTTTAAAACGGACAATAGTAAAATTTAATATTAACAATCTTTCGCTCACTGACATTGAAAAGTGAGTGAGTATTGTGTCCAACAAAAATTAAACGATTATTCGAATGTAAGTTTGTTGTGTATGTATATAATCGTATGCTGCCGCGTATATATTGTTAGGAAATTGTACTTGAATTCGAATATAACGATTTTAACGGCTGATTTAAAAGCTGCATAATGCTTTCAAATAGCAGTACCTCTCAAACTGTAACATATGTATCTGTGGGCATTAACATTGAATAAAAGCTTTCAGTTGGCCATTGATCGTAAGTATGGCAACGCTGTTTGCTGCGACCGTATATTCGAATATTCAGTTAAAGAACATTGTAGAAAGTACACCACAGATGGCGTATGTATTAGAAAGCTCCAGAATATACGAGCTTTGACAGTTAAAGAGCAATCTAGAGTGCAGATGGCAGTGTTATAAATAGTGGCAGAGGTTGCAGTCGTGAGTGAGTTTATCAGAGACGCTTTTCGAATAAACATCAACTGAGTGAAAAAGGGTACTTTTTTCTTTTTATGTTTCGAAAACAATTTCTAAGACGATGAAAAGATAACTTTTCATCAAATATTTTAAATGAAAAAAAATTTAAAATAGTTGATACCGAGGGAACCAGGTCCATTCAAAAAATGCCTATATTTTATGTAAAATTCAAGTTTATTGCAAAAATGTTCAAATTTTCAAATCGCATAGTCGATATCAAAACATAGTAACCGATTTTAGATGACCAAATGTTCTTAATTATTTTGTAAAAGGTTCCGATAACCCCGCCCTGGTATGGATATTATGGCCAAAAAAACTAAAAAATCCCATTTTCAACACTTTTTTGGGAATTGCGGGATTCCTGATAACAAATTTCAAAATTTGTTTTTATTTATTTTTTGGCATTTTCAATAGAAAAATCTATATGTATACATAACTGTAAAATTTCATTAAAAAATAAATCCCCAAATTATTATGCAGTTATATTAGAATTTATCCACTACACTGTTGAAATAAGCTGTTCATATTTTAAAGCATAGAAAACAACTAGATAGGTATCTGAGAGTCAAAAACCTAATTCATGAGAATGTATTGCATGTATTTTGTTATTGTATCACCCGTATGTGTGAAAAGAGAGTAATTTTTCCATATATATTACTCTCTCCTTCCGTTCTATGTGTTTATTCTATGTTTTAAAGCTTTTGCACACTAAGTTCATATTTTAGAGTTGCCAATGGTTTACTTTTTAAAAATAGAAAGCTAAAAATTTGTGAAAACGTGTGCCTTGATGCGCTTTACCAATATCTATTATAAACTCAATTTTGAATTTTTTAGTTGTTAAGTCCTTTTGCATTTCAGGTGACGATATACAAATTAAAAGGTTTTCTACGACAATGCACATTGGTTTAAAAACTAAAAAAAATATAATATGGTGATTTTTCATGAAGAAAATTTTAACAATTGAAGATGTTATAAGAAATTTTGGAAATAATTTAAATCGAAATGCCCTTAAACCAATATAATTTTTGACATTTTTTATTTTAAAATACCGCGATTACTAAAACGAGGAAAATCACACATAATTTACCGTGTGCTAGTAAAAAAAACTGCATGTATTTAAGTAACATATAGGGAGCATTTTCGAATTTTTTTACTCAAACCTAAATTTTTTTTAAATTGGTCATGTTAGGATAGTTCTGTTGGGTACTATGTCCGCTTAAGTGAGCCAGATTTTACATTACATGTTTTTGATTAAGTTCTCTTCCGGATCATATAAAAATGTTATAGTCCCGAAGAAAATTTTTTATTACAAAAGAAAAAAAACTAGGGACTATTATGAGAAAAAACGTAAAAAATACGGCCCTTTTTAATTTTTTTTAAATATGTATTAATAAAGGCAAAATTGTTAAGTTTATTTTTAAAGATTTTTTTTTTTTATTTATTTATAAGTTTGTTGTATTTAATTTTTTATAAGTTTTTATTTATTAATTTCAAAATTTTTTTTTTGTTTTTCATAAAATTTTTATTTGTTTTTTTTATAAATTCAATAAATTAATTTGTAAGTAAAATTAAAGTATGTAGTACATTTATTAATTAATTACTATAAAATTAATTCCTTTTTATTTGTTTTTTATTTATTAATTGGCATTTTTTCAATTCATTCATATTGAATAGAATTTTGTATGTTTTTCTTTTATTTTAGATTTTTATATTATTTTAATGCTATTTTTTGTTTATGTATATTGTAAATTATTTAAGCAAACAAATTATAATATAAACTAGAGAACATCTTAGATTTGTAATAATTATTAACTAAACTTAAGAATACATACGGTTTAAACGAAGAAATTAAAAGAAAGAAAAACCCAAAATCGAAATAAACATTAAAATTTTGCATATAATTCACATTTATCAATTCATTACACATTTAGTTTAGGGAAGATTAAATTCAAATACATCTATTCTTAATTGTTTTTCTTCCTTTTGCTCCCTGTTTTTATAGTAATTTAACTTCATTTTTTCTCAATCTTCACATTCATACGAGGCAGCAAGCAAGCAGTACAATGTTATATTTAAATATACAAATTTGATTATACATACATACATATAAAAGAGATTATTTTTAATTTTTTTTATTAGAACAAAGGAATTATATTCATAGTTTTAACGAAATCTCTTTGCTGTATTTCTTTTATTTTTTTTGTGTGTGTATAAATTTAAACTAAATACTAAAACAAATATTAATTTTAAAGTATAAGCAAAATGTTATAATAAAAAAAAATTAAAATGAAATAAAAAAATAAATTTTGTGTGCTTTATTGAGGAGTTTTGTTGTAGCATTTTTATGTTTTAATTTTTTTTTAATTTTCCTTTATTTTGCTAAAACGTGTAAAGAGAACATCTTGGTCTTGAGTTTGTATCTATTAGAAATGACTTTTTTGTTTTCTTATTTGATTTTTTGTATTTTAATTGGTAATTGAAGAGAGTTTTTGGGCAACTCCATTCACAGTCTTTGATTTCAGGACATCATTTTCATATGAAAAAATAGTTTCTTTGCCATTTTCATAGACCCTAGAAGAAAGAGAAAGAGAATAAATACATCAAATAAATGGAAATAAAGAAAATTTAATTTCAAATAAATTTACCTCTTTGTCATTAGTTTTTTGCCATTAACAAATGTTGTCGATGTTGAAGTACGTTTAACAGCTCCATTTGTGCCAGCACCGTTAGTGCGACCACTACTACCATTCGACATACTGCTGTAGGATGAGAATGAGGTAAAACCATTGCTGGGCATTAAAAAGTCCATCATTGAATAATTGAGCATGGGGGAAGCAAAGGGTGAAGTCAATTTTGAATTTGCTCCATGATGATGGTGATGGCTTCGACTGCCCGAAGAACCATTTGCACGCCGGCTACCTGGCTGTGAACTGTAATGGACTTCTATATGTGTAAACAAACATAATTATGATTTGGTTGTATAAAAATCAATGTTTTAGTTTTTAAATTACCTCTAAATAAATCGGCAAACGGTGAATTCCCACCGAAAAATTCACGAAAAACTTCTTCTGGCGGCCGGAACACAAATGGATTACCACCACCCATTATGTCGAAATCATCAAAGTCATGCGTATGATGTCTTGATGAACGATGGTGTCCACGATCTCCCAATAAACCTTCTTTGCCATATTGATCATATACACGACGTTTTTTCTCTGTAACATCAAAGAAATAAACAAAAATTAGTTGATTTCATTTTTCAAATTGAATTAAAAATGATTTAATTAATATTTTAGTTTCAAACAAAAACTCAACGAGATTGCACGATATGTGTGGGTTAGTTCTTAGTTAACTGGTAACAATTTGTCTCCTATATTATATAAACACAAAACTTAAACACTTTTAGATATTATGTAAAACCAAAACATTTGAAAAACTAAAATACAACTCTAAACTATACTGCACTCTATACCACTACTGCACAAGAAATTCTAAAACACAACCCAAGGTCAATGTTAAACAATCCTGAGATAACTTTGGACCCTTTCTATGTCGTAAATTTCATAATCCAATATTGTAAATTAATATTTATTACATTATTTCATATGCATTTGTATACAAATCTAGCTTCATACATTATTTTGTTTCATACCATTTAAACTATACGAGTGTCCAACTTAAGTAAAGAAGAGTTTGGTTCACATTATAATTAGTGTTTATAAAAAACCGGTTTGTCGGTTAACCGAAAATTGGCCTTTTTTAGAAAACCGGTTTTTCGGTTAACCGACTTCCGGCATTTCCGACATTGAAAGGAAGTATTTTCAAAGTTTAAACAATAGACTTGGAACATTGTCTGTCCAGCTGGTCTGAATTTTTTTTTAAAGTGGGTCGAAGTTTTCATTTTTTGATCGAAGGGAGCATTATACTAACTGAAAAAAATTTTGTAAGTTAATGTCTAAGAGAATTCTTATTGTCAGAGTTATATTGTGGAATTTTATGGGGGTCATTTTCGTGGAAGATCTTAACCCTCTAGCTCCTCTCTTTAGGGGTCAATTTAACCATTTTTTCGAGAAAACATAAAAAATCCTTTCATAAAGGACATTTAAGGATTAAAATATTCTACGAAAATTTTTGCCGGAAAATTTTAGTGGGGGTCAAAATTACACGCCACCTTGGATCTAAATTTGTTTAAAAAATCACCAAAAATCTATGCTCGATCTTTTTTTAGATATGACGGGACTTCGGGACGGTGCACAGTGCTTTGTTTTCATATAAGCAATGGACAAAAATAGAAGGAGTTATCGCAGACGAATAAAAATTAGTAGGATATTACCTTTTGGTAAGGTTAAGAAAAAATATAATTTTTAAAAAAATCCATGCAAGGATACGGGTACCTCCCATATATCCTGAACATATAATTTTGAATAAAATTTACAGTTATACTCCTAACATTTTAAAATTTGGTTATACTCATTTTAATAAAGTTATTGATGTTTTTGAAAATTTTTATTACAATCGCAGCAAGGATTCGGGTGGCTGCCATATATCGTTTTCCTTAAAAAACCTAGAAACCTAAATAAAATCATTAATTTTCAGAAATTATTGTTCTCTTATAATATTAGATGTAAAATTATGAAAATGTCATCGGAAGGATATTCATAATTCCGATACATCAAGATCTCAATATCCTGTATAACATCTTATTTTTTTTTTACAAATTCGTAAAAATCGTTTATTTTGGAACCAAGCTTTAATTTAGTTATTATCATTTCAATTCTAGCAAGGATTTACATAGCTGCTATATATCCTTTTTTTAAAAAAACTACAAATGATTTTAAAATCATCTAATTATTTCAAAATTTGTACCAAGTTAAACAAATTAACATCATTCCCTACAAACTTGTATAAATAAGTACACAATTTATTTAAAATTAGGCTATTGAAATATGCTCCCGTTTTGTATCGAATTTCTAAATTCGGAAGGACGGATGGACGGACATTTTGAAATGTTCATAGATGATAGTTCAGCTGTAATATTAGAAACTGGATGCTGGATTATACTTTATGTGCTCATAATATCAGCAGAAGCTCATATTACTATCTCAACCTAAGGTTATATAAAATTATTGAGTTACTTACATTTACTGTAAAAATGTATTATTTATGGGTGCCACCAAAAACAATTTTTTTTAAAGTTCTAGTCAAAACGGACAAATAATGATTTCACATTATAATAAATAAGAGATAGGCATTAGATAAAATTAAAGAAAAATCAAAATTGATTAACATGTTTTTTTGCAAAATTAAATCAAACTTTTGTATTTTTTTGGATTTCACCTAAAAAAATTTACAACTTCAGAAACCAAATAAAGAACTATTAATACACTTTATGTCATAAAACTACTATTATCAAATGATGCAATATTTCTTAGTTATTAAAAAGAAAAAAACGGTATTATTTTATAAAAAACAAAAAATCTGTAGCTATTTTCCCAAATCATCAAATTGAAAATTTCCAAAATGTGAATTTAGACATTTAACCAAAAACTAAATTTTAATAGTTTTCATACGAAAGGACAACCAATGATTACATTTTCTTAAATATAACACCTAAAGCTATTCTAAGGTACAACATAATAAAAATCGATTAACACGTATTTTACTAATATTCCAACAAAGTTTTGGAATTTCAGGCTTACAATAAAAAAAAAGTTAATTATTAAAAATTGCGCAGATTAAACATTTAACCTTTTTTGGATAAAAAAAGTCCCTTAATTTCACATTCATATTCTTTCATTTGCAGCCAATAGTAAGTTGATATCTTTTAAAACGATTTTTTAACAATTATTTTAGTTAACCTTAAAAAAATATATTTTTCTCAATAAAATTTATGTTAAAAATGTACTAACTTTAGCGACCTCTAGTGACGACAAAAAGAGATATTTATAAAAAAAATCTTTATTACACGATTGAGTTATTTAGTTAGGTATTCAAAAATAGTAATTTCATTAACATCAATGTCATGTTCTTATTTTTGATTTTTGTCCATTGAACAAAGCACTGTGCGGTGGTTCGAATTTTTTTTCTAAATATCATCTATATTTGCAAGAAAATTTCGAATACTGTAAAAGCAACTTGCTAACAGTTATCTCTTCCCTGTAAAAAGTTACACGCATCCAAAGTTGGAATATGTAAAAATTACCATATTTTTTAAACAATAGTTTTGTTTATATATTGAAATAATTAAAGCCCAGATTTTCAAATAGTTTTTTAAAGTACATATTATAACAAAACACAACATAATTCAAAATGAGTCCTGAAAATAATTTATATTTTTTAAGAATTTTAAAAAATTATTTTTGAGATATTGACCATTGAACTTTTCAAAGATATGACCTTTAATAATGGTAATATCAAAAACGAAATTAAAATTGAAGTTGTTCATTGTGTAGTTTAAAAGTTACGATTGAAGCTAAAACTGAACTACATAAAAACCCACATAAAAGACCTGTGATTGAGGGTAGAATTGAACTACATAAAGAACTACTGTCGAAGTCTCAATTGAACTAGCCCTACGATTGAAGCTAAAATTAAACTACTTAGAGCTAGTTTCTTACTTGTCAGTTAAACTCAGCTTAACACGCTGTTATATTAATCCTGAAACTTATTTTGCCGGAATTTAACCAATGATTGTGTTTCTCACTAGTGGATTAATTTTGTTAGCATTGCCATACTTTTCAGTCAAATCACATGTTTATTCTTCAAATTTTTTCATATAAATATGGCAATACTATACATTTTATAAGAAATGCAACCGCGTTACATAACTTTCTTTGTAAATTTTAACTTTCTAAAAGAAAAAGCGAGATAAAAGTATATAAAATGTATATTAAAAATTATATTGATGTTAATAAAGCAAATAAAAACAAAGAGCTGTTGTGCTGAATTGTTTATTTTATTTTCCATCTGTTTGTGCTTTGGCATTTTATACTTAGGTTTAACTCACCAATGATGCTCAGTTAAAATTATATAAATATATATAAATTATAAAAAATTATATAAATATATATATATTAAAATTATATAGCATATAAACAATAAGTGAGAAACACAATTTTTAGTTTAAGTTAGGTTTAAGCGAAGAATGTAGATTATCTCTATCCCAGAAACTAGCTCTTAAAGACCTATAACTGAAGCTATAATTTAACTATTAAAACTAGAATTGAACTGCATAAATACCTAGTATAAAGACCTACGGTTGAAGCTCTAAATTTGAGCTTCATTATTTGTATCAGAGAAGTTATATACATTAGGGTGGCCCTTAATAAACAAAAGTTGGATTTTGGCCATTCTCACCCTCCAGTTTGATGAACATTAGTAAAAAAATCAGCCTGAAAAAAAAATTTTGCCATTAAAAAATTACTTTTGTAATTTAATTTAAAAGAATCGAAATGTGTACGTAATTATCGTTCTAATGAGACATAAAAAACAGATATCGGTCAAAAAATGTTAAAGTTATTAAAAATTCGCCAGGCCATTAACATGTCTCAGGCCACTAGAACAAGAAATGTAGGAACAAATTTAAAATGTTTTGATAAATATTAAAATAAAAGCTCATTTTTACTTAAGATATGTTCATATATACTTGTATATGAGTTTTTGTCTTCGTAGAATACCGTTAACCTATTCTTAGGTATGAACAAAAAAATAAAAATTTTTTAACGGCAGTTTCAAAACTCCATTTTCAAATTTTTAAAAATTTTGTTAAACAAATTTCAGAATTTTTTGATCATCTCATTGAGATTTATTAAGAATATAATAGGGAATAAAAATGTGAAAAAATTATGAAAATATCTCTTATAGTTTTTCCGTACCTGCGATTTAAATTTTGAAATTTTCGAGAAAAACCAATTATTTGGCAATTTTTGGCCTAAAAACTCTATTTCCTTACTCTTATGAATTTTAAGTAAAACCTATTGAGAATATTATAGTCCAGATAATTCTAAATATACTCTGAAACTTTTAGTAAAATCGGAAAACGTTAACCCCAACCGATTTACCTAAAATTTTTTCAGGATGATTTTTTTACTAATGTTCACCAAACTGGGGGGTGAGAATGGCCAAAATCCAACTTTCATTTATTAAGGGCCACCCTAATATACATATGTATGTTATTTCATAAAAGCAAACAAATATATTACAAATATATATATTAGCTAATTTAGATGTAATTAAGATGCCGTTTGTAAAGTATGACTTCCATTATTTTTTGATAGGTAACAATTTCCGAAGAGAAGAACTTTTTTATCTTTGGGAATTTAAGAATATATTCCTCATTTTATAAAACGGAACGTTTAAAAACATTAGAAATTAGTATGAAGAATAATGAGAAAAACTGAAAATTTAATTAATTTTCAATATACTATATAACAAATTATGGAAAAGCCAAGGGATTTATCTTACAACAATACTGAGAGAAATTAGTTCTATTTTTATTATATGGAATGAAAATTATTTTTTTTAAAAGCAATTAATATTCCAGATTTTAACAGACATGTGGTTAATCTGAAAAAGAATACATTTTAAATGAACTTAACAAATTACAATATCAAAAGTAAATATGTAGTAGCAAGTAAACAAAAGAGTTAAGTGAGATAGCCAAATTAGTACTAACAGATGTTTTAATAAATTAGAAAATGTTTTTTTCTTTCGTTTTCAAATGCAACAAGCTAAAAGAAATGAAAGAAAATACAGTTTCAACAGCAATTCTTTGTTGTCTGGAAAATGTTTATGTTAGTTTTCGAACGTTTAATAATGAGTTAGAGAATTGTTAAAAATTATAGCAAAAACAACAAACAGTAACAAATAAATTTTCAACGCGAATTATATTTAAACAGTAGCAAACAAGCAAGCATGTACTTGGCCAGGCAGGCAGCGAGCCAAACAAAACATGTACACAGAACAGAGCCTTGCTTGCAGCATTCATCCAGCCATCCAGCATCCATTGTTTCTGAATGGTTTTTTTGTTTTAATTTCCATACATGTGCAATTTTTTTAGTTTTAGTAACAACTTATTGGAAATTTTTCAAAAAAAAAAACAGAACAATAACAAAAAAACGTAGAAAGAACGCTTGTGGTTTCTATTTTGTTTATAGTTAAATGTTTCGTTTACCAAACAGTTTGTGGAATGGTGTGGATTCAAAGAGATTTCTAAAGGTGAATGTTTGATAGCGATTGCCACGCTTTGATGAACCATAACTTGGTATATAATCATCGTAGTCTTTGGCACCTGTAGTACGATAGCGATAACCGCTACCATAACCATTTGAGCCACCATAACCACCAGTCGACGTATATGATGATGAGTTGCTGTAGCTGCTTTTATGTAAAGTCGAGCGAGAATCGTATATTTTTCGTTTGCGTTCTACCCAGACAGACGATCATTTAATTGATAGAGTACGATTTAGTTTATTTTATATACATACAAACATATGTACGTAGTTCAACAACATAAAATATTTAGAAAAGAAAATAATTTTTAAATATATTTACAAAATAGTAAAGAAAAGTTAATTTGGGAGGACATTTTTAAAATGGAAGGGACATTTATAATTTCAACATGTCATAAGTTGTAATTTAACTCACCGTCTGATAAAACTTCGTAAGCTTCGGATAACTCACGAAAACGTTTGTTGGCCTCATCTAAATTATCTGGATTTTTATCCGGATGCCACTTTAATGCCAATTTTCTGTAACTAAATTGAAAACAACAAAACAACTATTAGTATTAACTTGAAAACATATTGATTTTATAATAAAAAACTTACGCTTTTTTAATTTCTCCTTCTGTGGCTTGACGTGGTACCTCTAGAACTTTGTAATAATCTACCATTTTGTTAGAATTTTGTGTTTAAGTATTTCAAGTGTAAAATGTGTGTTTTCTTCTTGCAAAATTTAAGTACCAGTGGTCCTTCTTTTACTATTTCTAGCGACCACCAAATGTCAGTTCTCAAATGTCTTTTAGATATTCTTGGTTGATTGATGAGTTCTCTTTCCGAGTGATTAATGAAGTTTTAATACTAATGATGATGTTATCTGCAAAGAATTTAAAAAAATACACATTCAAAGTATTAGTATTTATAAATTAGAAAGGAAACACATCGCAGTTTAGTGTGCAAATGTGCTAAGTTCACTTTCTATGAAAACTGAGACTGTTTGTGTTAAAAATGTTTACAATTATTTTGTATTTTCTCTTCCATTTTGTGGTATGCAAACGTGTCAAGTCCATTTCATTTTGTCAAAATTGCAATATTATTATCACAGTCAAATGTTATTGAGTATAATTACTAATAGCGTCAAACTGGTTTTAATTATTGACTTATTCATCAAATTTCCACCAAAAAACTTAAAGCATAATTTGTTTAAGGAAATATTTGATCATTTGGAAATTTATTATCATCTTGTCTACTAATATGAGCAACTTTAGTGCAAATAGAGGCTTTAAATTCCCAAAACAGAGCTAAAATGATAAAAATAAAGAATAATTTTTATAAGAAAATGTAAATATATCCTAAAAAGAGACGCTATCGCATTTCTTCAAAACTGTAATTATTTATCATTTGAAATCATAGCAAATAAGTAATAAAAGCAAGGATTTTAAAATTTGTGAATAAGGACTTAGCACTTCTGCTCTGAATCAAATTCATATACTTTACTCTCTATAATCTCTTCAATTTTGCAAATTTTAAGAGTAAATAAAATAGTTTAAACATATTTGGGACATAAACGAGGCAGAATACAGAAAAATATATATGTAAAGGCATTTAGTACTCAACATCGATTGAAGGGCATTATTCAACAGGACTCAATGTCTCATTATACCCTACACCACCATAGTGTGGAGAATAATTTTCTGAGTCGATTAAATGATGTCCGTCCGTCTGCCTGGCTGGCTGTCCATGTAAACCTTGTGCGCAAAGTACAGGTCACAATTTTGAAGATATTTCGATCAAATTTGGCACATATGTATATTTGTTTCGGCCCAAGGACAAAGCCTGGCTGAAATCGGTCCATTATTTCATCTAGTCTCCATACAAATGTCTTCCCGAAATAGGACTTCATCGGCCATAAATGTTTAATTTAATTTTATATAGGTATCTACACAAATTTCGAGGGATGTTATAAATAAATGGTTGCGTTGACAAAAACTCGGTTATTTTTATTTCAATTCTATCTGACTTTCTGTAGCTAGAATATTCATAGTTATATCCAACTGCTTCATAAGTGTTACATAGACAAAAGTTATGAAATTTATCAATTTATTTCATTACAACTGCAGTCTACAGTTTTCAATTTCTCCGCTGAATTAATACAAATTATTTCAACCATTTCATGTTGAAAATACAAACCACTGATTTAAATCAAAATTCCCAATAATTATGTTTAATGTCTTCTAATAAACAAGACCGGAAACGAGTCAAAACGTACAATCAAATCATACAAAATACAACAACATTGCTAATATGGGCCAACTACAATAATCACTTATCGAAAGAGAAATAAAAAAATAAATGCAAAAAAATAAATATAAAACAAAAGCCGAAGATAAAAAACGGCAAAACTAATTAACTAATTATAAAGTGAAAAGCAAACACAATCCAGTCCATCATGTTAGATATTGTTTATTATGAATAATTATACGTAGCATAAATTTAATAATAATAAACCCCACCATCAAATATATGGATGAGAATGTCAAATCCGTCTGCAGTCAAGTGACAGTCAGCGAAACAGACAGACATACACGTAATAATATAAATTAATGACACATACATATGTAAACAATGAATTGGACAGAAATTAATGCTTCCATTAAAAAAATAAATACTTATGACAATTTATTTTTAAAAGAAAAATTGCCAACAAAAAAATATTTAAGACCACCAAGTTGAAAATACAAACAAACCCCCAAAAAACAAAAAGCACGTTTTTTGTGTGTTTAAAATGTGGATACATGCAAAATACAATAACATTCGGGCTCTTGAACTGTATAGCTGTGGAGGAGATTCCAATGTTTCTATGTGTAGGAATGAATGTAAAGTTTAACATTTGACAGTTCGAGTTCAATGTCGACCAACAACACCACAATGGCATCATACGTGTAGAATGTATATTGTATGTAGACAATGTGTGTTAACCACCCACTAACGGAGTCACTCAGGCAGTTATTTAGTCTGTCAGTGAGTCAGTACTGTCCAAAAATAAAGAGAGCAAAACCAAAAATTAAACAAATAAACAGACTGAAAGAAAATAAATGAATCAAATAAAATCCATAAAAATTTGTGCAAGATGGAAACGAAAAATGTGTATGGATTAGGGTTCCTAATCGGGAATTCCCGGAAATATTTTTCTTTTAGAAATATCCGGGAAATTTCGGGAATATTTCTTAAGTTTTCTGCTTAAAGTTGCACTATTACTTATGCACAGATAAAACAGATTCATTGCGATTTGTTGCCAATAGAATTATTCAAGGTTGGCTACAGATTCGAAACGATTAAAAGGTAACGGTATTTTAGCGGTAACGGTAATTGCAGTTATTTCGGTAACCCGATTTGAATGATAAGGGTAATCTCATCCTGAATTAAATTATTAATACAATTTACAAAAAAAATATAATTAATTTGACAAAGGTGGTATTTTATTATATTTAAATATTTTTAGTTTTCCAATAAACTCAAATATTTAAAACAAAATCTGGTATTTTAAAAATTTTCTTTATTTATGGAATGACAGGAACGCTGCTAAAAATATATACCTGCTGTATAAAATGGATGATGAAACGTACGTTCTGGCAAATTTTTCGCAGCTTACGGGTCAATATGTGTATGTTGTTGATGCTCTAGGGAATGTTGCAGAAATGTTTAAGCCCCAAAAGCAGAAAATTTTCACAATTATCTTGGTTTGGCAAGCAATACGTAGTTGTGGCAAAAGAAGCCAAAATATTTGTTACAAAGGGCTCTATAAATACCGAAATTTACATCAAGGAATGTTTACAAAAGATGATGCTTCCGTTCATAAGACTTCTTAATGTGTACACTTATTTTTGGCCTGATTTGGCATCCTGTCACTATGGTAAGCAAGGTCTTGAGTGGTAAAAGATCAATAATGTGGCATTTGTACCAAGAGAGGCAAATCCTCCAAATTGTCTGGAGCTAAGGCCAGTGGAGAGATATTGGGCTCTTGTTAAAACAGAATTGAAGAGTACAAAAAGGTGACCTGTTTGAACAAAGTGACAGAAAGCACTATAAAAACCTTAATGGAAGGGTTTCCGGAAAAGGTTAATAAATTCACCACTATTGATTAGAAATATAAAAATATTTTTTGTAAATCATAATAATAATTTCAATCAAATAAAAAAAAATCAAATAAAATTAACATTTATGTATGTTTAATAGTGAAACTTCGAAGAATGTTTATACATATTTAGAGAAAATAATGACAATAATACTGGTATTTCGAAAGGAATTACGATTTTTTTAGATTTAAATTAGTTGGACCTTTTAAATCGTTTAATAAAAGTAAGACATTATTGAATATTTGAAGAATTTTACGGGTTTTTGACTTAAGTATTAAAAAATTCAACTGATTTTTTATTATCAATTAATGTGATTATTCAAATTTGCATAATTTTATATAAAAAATCATGAATTCCGTATATTCATAATCAATAGGAGTATCGATTGTATACCCCTATCGGTGCAAACTCAGTAGCGGTGCAAACTTGACCCCATTTTTTATAATATCGGACGCAATATATGACCTATTTCATTACATTCTTTTCTGTTAGTTAAACCATAAATAAAAAAAATCTCAATATCTTTTACGAGTCCAAAAATAATCGAAAAGTCGTTATTACTCTTTGAATCCTACAAAAAAGTTTCTCAAGGAGCTTTAATCTTTTTTTATATTTTTATGAAGGGCATCTCAACAATACGAAACCTAAAATATATTAATAAGGATTTCCCTAGAACCTTCCGAATTTAATCTATTATTTTTATGAACATTTTTAGTTTAGGCTAAGTGTTCTAAAATCTCACAGCTAGGAAACCAAATCGAGTATTGCAAATCATTCATAATATTATTTTACCAGCCTGATAAAACAAGCAAAGCTACTTGGCATGCAATGAAAATGTTTTAAATTTTAGAACTACTTCCTAGTTCTTTGCAGTTGAGATCGTAAGATACAATAGTGGCAAGTAAAACAAAAATTGACATCAGCATCGAACTATTACTTCAAAGTAAACACATGTTTGTACTTATGGACATTCAAAATTAGTTCAAACGTTAGTAAGTGCCACTATATAGGTAAGTGAATGTGTTCTAAAGTGTGTTATTAAGACAGTTTTCTGGTAGGTGTATATACCACCCAAAAGTGAAAATAAAAGGGAATAAACAGAACAAGAATAAACATGTATTCAACAAATAGATGCGTGAGTAAAGATTTCTTATTTCTTTTGTGGGTTGGTTTCACCCAGTTTTCCAAAAATACTTTTACGTACTTAGTCATATGGGAAGAATATTTTTTTAAAATTTAGGTATATTAAAAATAAATATTACACTATGCTACATTAGAATACAAACTGACTTATGGTATAATGTATGAAAACTTTATTTTAGTTAGAATAAATCAGAGCGGAATTACTTCATTCGTGATCCATCCATCAATAAATTGCAAAGTTTGCAACGAAGAGTGATTTCCGCTAATATGAAGAAAATGCATTACTTAACCCTACGTTTTCACAAGCTATCAATTTGTTTACTTATCGGAAATTGTCCACACATGAATTTGTCTCCTGTGGACATGAACATAACATGGACAAAAGGTGCCCAAACCAGACAAATTCATGTGCGCTCACACAATTGTTCGCTGAGTGAACAAATTGATGGCTAATCAAGACGGGGGTTATGTACACCATAACATTTCTCGTAACTCTATCCAATTGTTCAATAAACTTATTTTTCAAAACAAAATAGAAAAATCACCTAAAGACTTTTATTTTTTGTAGAATAATATAAAAGTTTTTTTTTGAATTTTTCAGAATTATGTTAAATGAAAAAAAAGTTTATATATTTTTGATCATCTCGATAAACGGAGATGATTTGACATCCCTCACCATCTTTAACAAGTAATTACAAAGATATTATAAAACAAGTAAGAGAGCTATATTTGGCTGTGCCGAATCTTATATAACCTTCACCAAATTATACATCAAAATAAAAATTTTAAATATTTTTAAGCAAACAAAAATTTTTTTTTCCAAAGTTGTTTTTTCATTTTTTGGAAAAAAAATTTTCGATTGTTATTTAAATTTAAAAATTTTTTTTTTTAAATTTTAATTTTTTTTTGTTGAAAAAAATTTCGGGTTAAAAAATATTTTTCCCGATTTTGACCCATTGTAGGTCCAACTTACTATGGTCTTATATACGTCATTGCAAAGGTCTTTGAAATATCTACCATTATATATAGATATTGTATTGTCTATATTAATCCAGATATACATAGGTCAAAAATATGTAAAAAATCTCAGCCATTTGTGGACCGATTTTGCTGATTTTTAATAGGAAACTTCTCGAAAGCATGTCTGACAGAATTATTGAAGATTTGGATCCCGAAGATATCTGGGGTCTTCAGAAAATTGATTTCAATAGACAGACAGACTGACATGGCTTAATCGACTCCGCTATCTATAAGGATCCAGAATATATATACTTTATAGGGTCGGAAAATTATATTGTGGAAATTACAAACGGAATGACAAACTTATATATACCCTTCTCACGAAGGTGAAAGGTATAATTATACCTCGACATGATAGTTGGAGATATAGAATTTCGCGAAGACCTTTTACTATTCGTTTTCCAATTTGATATGCAGAAGTGGCAAAATTAACTTCAAGTGGCGTGATTTTGCAAACCTGTGCAAATTTCTCGTTTTTGCAAGGTGTTTTAGACTTCTTACATTTTTTTTTGTTCAGATGTGTTGTATCTATTATTTTTCCTGAATAATTTTAAAATATCTCGTAAATTTTTAATTTTTCTTCTAATATTTTCTAAAGTGACTCAATTATTTGTCTCATACTACGTTGCATTTCATTTATTTGTAAAATAATTTATTAAAAAAAATAAAATTCATTGTTTGATTTATATTAAAAGCTTTAACTTGCTATGTTAGTTTAGGTCAATAATTGAATTTTTTAAATGTTTTATTATTTTATTTTCTTCTTAGCTGAAGGCCAATGCTGCCATTGCTCGCTTAAGATTAACATATAATTTGTAATTATTATGTTAATAAAATAAAATAAATGGCCCATAATCATAGTCAAACACTAAAGTCGGTTCTTTTTAAAAACAACTTTAAATTGAAAACCCGCTTTATATTATTTCCCAACTATAGTCAAAATTAAAGTATGTTTTAAATTGAACCGACTTTAACTGGGTGCCACCTCAATTGTAAAAAATGTTTTCATACAATATACAACAAAATACAGACAAGTGGCACCGACGAACAGCTGACATAGAAAATTAAAACAAAAGCCAAAAAAGGTAAACAATAAAAGTAACCGGGACAACTAACGAAAAAAAGTTTTTTGTGGTGGATAAATGGAAAAGATAAGATTAATATCATATTTAGAATATTTTGGTACCCATTTTATTGATAACTGTTCAATAATTGCAAAATCTCTGCCAAATTCTTGTAACTTATTATACCCTTCAGCTTCGTGAGAAGGGTATATATAAGTTTGTCATTCCGTTTGTAATTTCTACATTTTTCATTTCCGACCCTATAAAGTATATATATTCTGGATCCTTATAGATAGCGGAGTCGATTAAGCCATGTCCGTCTGTCTGTCTGTTGAAATCAATTTTCTGAAGGCCCCAGATATCTCCGGGATCCAAATCTTCAACAATTCTGTCAGACATACTTTCGAGAATTTTGCTATTTAAAATCAGCAAAATCCGTCCATAAATAACGGAGATATGAGCAAAAATCCGAGACAACCTCTGAAAATTTCATCAAAAAACACAATGCATTGCATACTTTGACAAAAAAACAACAAAACGTATGCTTGGATGTGCAAGCTTTGTGTATTTTGTTTTTTTTTTGTGTTTTGTTTCTTTTGGCGTTGTTGTTGTTTTTTATACAACTAAAGTTTAGTTTGGTTGTGTGTTGGTTTTTTTGACAAAAAAACAACAAATCGTATGTTTGGATGTGCATGCTTTGCGTATTTTGTTTTTTTGTATTTTGTTTCTTTTGGCGTTGTTGTTGTTTTTTATACAACTAAACTTTTGTTTGGTTGTGTGTTGGTTTTTTTGACAAAAAAGCAACAAATCGTATATTTGGATGTGCATGCTTTGCGTTTTTTTGTTTTTCTTTTGTGTTTTGTTTCTTTTGGCGTTGTTGTTGTTTTTTATACAATTAAACGTATGTTTGGATGTGTGTTGGTTTCATTGCCTTGTGTATTTTGTTTTTTCTTTTGGTGTTTTGTTTCGTTTGGCGTTGTTGTTGTTTTTGTGTTCTTGATAAATTTAGGATGCTGTACGCTGAAAGTGGGCAATGTACATACATATATAGTAATATTATTTTTTATAATTAGTATATATTATATACTAATTATAAAAAATAATAATGCATCCACAACAAAGGTGAAGGGTATATAAGATTCGGCATAGCCGAATATAGCACTCTTACTTGTTTTTTTTTTTACTTTTTGCAGAACTGTTTTACATGGCTAAGAACAGCTGATGCTGTTGTTAAATGAGTTAATAACAGCTTCAGCTTGTTTTATATTTACAGTCGACTTTAGCGTCAAAAATATACTTTAACTTGTCTATGGTAGACCTAAAGTTCACTCTTAAGTAAAGACGACTTTATTTCTATTAATGATTATGGGCCAATATTTTCTTCTTTTTACCCCCAGTAACATGAATTCTGGTTATGTTTTAACTAATAGTTATACTGACAGTTTTCATACAAAAATAATTTTCAGGGGGTTAGAGCTCGTTGAATATTTTGAATTTAAATTCGAATTTTATTGAATATATTCTGATACTATATTGAAAATACTTTAAAATTTGTGAACATTTTGAAATTTGTTTAATATTTTTAGGTTCGAATTTGGAAAATGTAAGAAATTGGCGTCAAATAAATGTAAAATAAATAGTCACCCCTATCGGCAATAACATGTGAAATTTTGTTCCCAAGAAATATTCATTTCCCTCGAATGGAAAATTGCTATCGGGAATATCACGATTAACTTTACATTCACAATAGTTGATTTTGTTCGTAACAACAGTTTATTGTTTACAAAATTCCATCTAAAAATTTCACAAGGGGAATTTTTTCACGTGAACAAAGTTGATGAACGAAAAAAGGAAAAGGGAAAATATTTTATGTGAAATATTGATTCGCGATAGGGGTGAGTATGATTTAAATGAAATTTTTTTTTCTTCTTTTTTGAGCATTTGAATAAAAGTTTTTGATTTTTATTTTAAAAATCATTTTTGTTTGAAAAAATTTTTGTACATAAAACTCATAACAGTTACGGTCTCTGGTTATAACTCCAGATTTTAAAAGTGAAGTAGTCAGACTACCCTGCAATCCACATTAATTCACCTGATGTTTGTTTTTTGTTTACTGTAGCACAGTGTTATTGCTTAAATGTGTGTCGGTTGGCTTTATGTGGCATGTTCTTTGCATTTGTTTTAAATATTACAACTTGTTTTACTATAGACTCTTACAGGTTAAAAATTATAGACACACACAATTATTTCGACTTTCCGTTGATGTAGCGTGCAAACAAACAATGTACATTGGAATTTAAGTTTGTTTTCCATACCTATAAAAGTGAGTTTGGTTTTTTTTATACATTCATACATATATTTAATTGTTAATTCCATAGTTAAAAATTTCCTTGACACAATTTCTGCAAAACAAAAAAAAAATACAAAAAAAAAAAACAATTTCAAAGCAACAATTCTAAAAGTTCACATGCTGTTGTTGAATTTCAGAGACACGAAGGTTCTGTGCGTAGGTTCTCAAGTTCATGTTGTTTGTTGTATGACTGAGTTTGCGATTTTTTTATTTTTTATTTTTTAGTTTAGAATTTCAATGATTGAATTACAAAATTTCAAGTTGTTCTTGTTAATGTTGGTGTTTCAATATTGTTTCTCAAATTTCACATGACAAATGAAGTGTAAATGTATTAAATATAGACATTAAATTGAGTTTTTTTTTTGTTTTAACAATTTCAATTTCAACAAGTACTCGATTAAGGTTGAGTTTTAAAAAGTCCATTTAAAGTTAAATTTGCAATTTTGTGTTAAGTTGATTTTGTGGGGTTTTTGTGTGGAAAGTATTTACACCCAATTTAAAATTAAGTTTACACAGTGTGGCAGAATCAAAATAATTCAGTCACAACAATTCGTTTATTTGAACTAATCTATTATATCTGATTTACAATAAATTCGGTTATAACAACTAAACTTATTTTTTCTATGTGACAAAAACAGAGAAAAGTTTATGTCGACTTAACACAAATTGAAATTTGTAAAAAATGTATTATTATAGTTCGTTCTAAGAATATTCATATTTAGAGAAAAAATTACAATAAGACTGGTTTAATATATGGGGTATTCATGTCAAGTGAACCAACTTTTGAAATCGATGGCATACGATCGGGATGAAATTTGAAATTAGTTCTATTGGATAGACGCAATTTTTCAACAAGATCGGTCGAGAACTCTCTGAGTTAGAGGGGGTCAAAATTTGACATTTTCGCTAAGCAGGAGTTTTTCTCATCCATGTAACTTATTACCTATTGTTCTTAGCAAAATGTGTCCGAAATATTTAAGATAGCTATTTCTTCGATCTTTCGAAAAAAAGAAAATTAAAAATAATTTTCGAAAATCAAAAATTTTTTTGACTTTTTTTTCTCAATTTTCCTTGAAACCCTATTTGGTCGCTTAGTTGGATGGGAGTTGGATATCTATCAAAATAAATGTTTTGTAACTCAAAACATAAATTTTTTTTTTTTGCTTAAAAGAAAGCTTAGATATTTACCTTGAAGACATTTTTGATCGCCTAATGGGATGCGAGTTGGATATCCGTCAATATAAATATTTTGTAACTCAAGATATAAAATTGTTGCCTTTTTTTTGTTTTTTTTTTTGCAAAATCTAACTTTTTTTCAAAATGGGCCCTTTTTTAAAATTTGTTTTGCTCAAAAGGTCTATTCCTTAAGAGGTTTTTGGTCGCTCAGTGGGATACGAGTGGGATATCTATCAAAATAAATGTTTTGTAACTCAAAACATACAATTTATGAGTATTTTTTGCAAAATCAAAAACTTTATTGACTTTTTTTTTTCAAAATGGACCCCTTTTTAATATTTTTTTTTTGCTTAAAAGAAAGCGTAGATATTTTCCTTGAAGACCTATTTGGTCGCTTAGTGGGATCAATATAAATAATTTGTAACTCAAGACATACAAATTTTGACTTTTTTTTTAATCTCTTTTCCTTTAAGACCTATTTGATTGCTTAGTGTAATGCGAGTGGAATATCTAAAACCGTAAAAACAGTTTCCTAAAAAAAACTTTTCAGTTCAAGACGAAAAAACAAGATTAATAGAGTCCACAATGTAAATTGTAATGTAACTACAAATGTCCTGAATCTGATTTAAAATTGCAATAATATTTTTTTTTTAATTAATAGTACATTTGAAAAGTTTCGGTTTGTTTCGGAATAGGCTGGACTCTAGGTTCTATAGCTTATACTGACAGTAGATATACGGTGAGAAAATGAAAGGGAAATTTCAGTTAAGGACCCATTTATTCCTATATGTAGATTTCAGATAATTAAAAATTTGTAATCAACAAATTATCAACTATTCCCTTAAGCAAATACTAAGAGCCAGTTTTTGACTTCGTATTTAAATATGAATTATATTTAAGTTCAATTTAAATGCGAAAATGAGTTTCTCAGTGCTTTTTTAAATGATACTTAAATGGCCGACGTTGGTCATTTAAATTCTATTTAAGTTTCATAAACTACCATATGTTTTTGACAGCTGACTTTTGTTGTTTGGTTTTTTTTTGTAGTAAAAAAAAAAACAAACAACAGCGTCTTGCTAAAAAAAGCGTCTTGCAAAAACTACAATTCCGATGCGGTGCAATTGGAGCTTCTTTTGTGCATTTTCCTACCAATAATTTTATTGTTTAATAAACTTTTATTTCTTATTGGGCAAAATGTATCAATTTTTGTTTTGGTTGAACAGCTGTTTTAAGCAAAACTATCGATAAATTTTTGATATTTAGTAGTGCTACCATACTTTTATCTTATTTAAATAAGACAAATTATGTAGCACTGAAAAACTCAAACTGTATTTAAATACAACTTAATTTTAAGTTAAAATTAACTAAATACGTATTTAAATAACAAGTCAAAAACTGGGCATAAGCCATCTGTTGTCTAATTTTTAAAACATTTTTCACTCTTGGCGAATTTTGTTTATCGTAGATACAATTTAAAATAGTTCAAAGTGGCAAATTGAAAGAAAATTCTAATTTTATTTTGTTTTTCTGCTAAATTTGATGTAATCATTGCATTTTTCTTCTCTTTTTCTCTCTCTGCACGATAATAGCAATTAGTGTACAAGTTGATATAAAATAAACGTCAAAGATTTTTAGAATAGAATTCTTCAAAGTTGTTTTTTTAAATTTAAACTGTTATTTAATTTTGTTTTCTAGTTTAAAAATACCTGCTTGTTTTGACATATTTGGCTGACATTAAGTGGGAGTACTGACTTGTCATATACCGGCCACCAACCACACCACGCTATTAACTACTACTACACTAAATAGCGTCGTGATACCTGATTTGATATGATGAGTTTATGATTTTATGAGAACATTGTATGTTCGCTCTTAAAGAAATAAAAATAATAAAAAAAAACATACTGATGACAACAAACTACAAAAACATAACACTATCTAAGAATTATTTATGCACTGAGAGAAAAATCGTGAGCTAATGACTTTTGAAAATTATTGAAATTCTAACGATAAACAATAAAATGCAACCAAACTATTTGAAATTCTATGGATAACAAAGCTTTTAGACAAGAGATAATTATTTAACAACAAATGATATTCATAATTTTGTTTATTTGTTGTATTTGTGGCAGAAGCAAAAAACCATTATAAAATATTTTTGAATAAATTTGGCTTCAAGTTTCTATTTGACAAGTAAACAACAAACAACAACATTAATAGCAGCAGCAACAACTTTATTTTGTTATAAAAATGTTTAGCAATGCAGTACAAAAACAACTAAAATGTATGTAATTCTTATTTTATTTTATTTTGTTGCTGTATTTTAAACGTGTCCAACATACAAAATTTTTGTCTGACTTCTAAATGACGAAGACCAAGACAATGATGAAGCAAATAAAACCCAAACAAAAAACTCTAAACAGAAAAATAAAATTAAATTCAATCGAATAAAATATGCAAAGCTGTAGCTTAAGCGTAGAAAAAAATGTCTTTTTTATTTATATTTTTAAAAAAAAAGAACCAAGAATTTCTTTCAAGTGTACGTGATTGAATATAAAAATACAAATATAGAAGACAGAGTCTATTAACAGCAAAAATTCGTAGTATGAAAATACAAATTTAAACATACGGATGGTTGGACGGACTAACATACGTTCATATTGGTGTTTCTAGTAGCCCGTAGTAGTAGTAGCCAGATATGGAAAAGTTGATACGATCGTACATTTTTTTGATACTATTTCATTATGAAAAGTACCATGGTACTCCCGAGACTCATTTGATACATTCAAACTATTTTTTAGTATTTTATGTATAAAAACTAACTCGTGTTTTTTTTTTGTAAGGCCAGATTTTAGTTTCGCTTATATATCATATTTAGCCAAAAAATATCGACTAAAAAAAAGTTACGCCTTTCTATTCTATATAGAAAGTCTTGTGTATAACGGAATACTCTATAGAAAATCTTAAATAATACTTTGATAAAAAAAAACAACAGAGAGAAGTCAGTTGGTTATTATCTATATATCTAGTAATCTAGCGTGAAGTCAATTGTCACTTTAGTGCCTCTAAGTAATCTAGAGTGTAGTCACTTTAATCTCCATATATTGGATATTCAATTGTCACTAAGTATCTTTTTGTAAAACGAATTTCAGTCTATGTAATCTATGTATGCTCACATAACTAGTAACATAACCTAATTCAGTAACCAGCACTGACCAAAATAATAAGTAAATTCACTAGTTTGGGAAACTAGTGAAGTACAGCTGGGACATTTTATCCGACCTCTATTCTCATGAATCGGTTTAAATAAAATTATAAACTTTGTGTAAAAATTTTGTTTAAATTAATCTATGTTTGTAAACATTTTAAATTTAATAATTTGAGTCTGATTTCCGCAATATTCACTAATTTGCGATCCTATATGTTAACAATATTTTTAATCCTTATAGATACCGATATTCGCCTGTCGGTGTTTTGCTTGAAATGGGAATCTCTACGTTGTAAAATACCTAGCAGATAAATAACCTTAATTGTTACTTCACATTAATTTCAAATCAATATCTATGGGTAAAAATTACCAAAAAATTTTACCCCATAAGTAATAATACACTGATAGATATCTAGTTATTTAAATTACGGGCAATAGTCATGAGAATTTTGGAATTGAAAATAAGTAAAGTCGGCAACTACATACTGTTTTCGATTATATTAGATTCGATTTTTTTTTTAATTTTATATTGATAGTGAATAAAATATTTGTTATCCAACCCTGAGAAGTAAATAAAACTAGATGTAGTAGTAGTCGGTATGACTAAAAATACACCAACAAATAAGATATAAATTTGTTTTAATTAAATATCGAATAAAATAGTTGGAGGTGGCTAATAAGACAAACATGACAAGATTACTGTTGCTGCTGCAGCAGTTGATGATGATAAATAAATTGAGTTATTTATGTGAGAGTGTGTTTCTCTTGTGCGAACACAAATATCGATCATTCCATTTAGTATCTTTGGGGTTTCTTTATATAAACACTGTGTTGTTCCTTACAACTCAGATCGACCTTTTAGTATATGTTCGTCTGATAATCTAAGTCTTATCATATGATGAGCTGGATATGAATAAGAGTAACATCACAGTTCAGAATTAAAATTAAATGTTACAATTTTGAAAATCTTGCAATATGAGATTGTTAGTTAATATATCAAAATAAAATATTCTATATAAAAAAATTCACTTTTTGAAAAATCAAAATAATGAAAATTTTAAGATTTTAGCACATTATGTTTTGGTCCGAGGCTAGTAAAGGGCAACTTGGTGTATTCAGAACACATTAGGGGATCTAAACTTGTAATTCATTGGGGACAATCCCAGCTTTGAGATTGTATGGGGTGTATAAAAATTCATGCAAAATTTTATTTTACCGCATTTTGTAAAGCAGTCTTCCCAAAAAAAAACGGTTTGAATATTAACTTCGTAGACAGTGACCCCATTTCTTTTTATGGGGTTATTTGCAGTAAAGGGTCTAAGCCAACAAACACACAACCGCCCGCACTTTGAAGGAGTAAATTAAACAGTTTTGTCGGGGTAACAAAAAATCGGTTATTTCAATTGTAATAAGGGTTCCCAAAATTTTTGTATTCCCGGGAAATATTAAAAAATATCTTCGTAATTTTATTAAAATATTTAAAATGTCAGACTAAAGGTAGGGTCACACATGGCAAATATTTGCTCAAAAAAGCGTAAACACTTTTTATAGCACAAATTTATTTGACGTGTTTACTCTTACAAGTATTTTGTAAGATCAAACAACATCAAATAAAGTAAAACTAATTTTTTTGTTTTGAATCATCCTAAGTAAAATAAGTTTTTGAAATAACTAAAAGAATTCAAATGTATTTTATTTAGTGGTTATGTTTTTTTCGTCGAATATTTGTCATGTGTGACCCTACCTTAAGTTAAATCAGGAAAAAATATTTATGTAATTAGGTTCGAAGACGTCGTATAAACATATGAATTAGTTATTAATCCGTTTCAGACATTTTTAAGAATTTTGGCATCGATTTTTTAGTGCATATGTTGCTCTTTACTGTATATTTTAGCATATTTTGCGTTTTATAGCTTTATGTAGAATAGAAACGTTTTGAGAAATTTATACCGAACATCTTCTCCATACTGATCCTATAAATATTGGGGTACATGGTTGACAATGAAAAATATTCACCCTTATTCTACTTGGCGTCGTCGACATCGTCGTCAATATTGAGTCAAAAAATGGTATGTGTTTCTCCGAAATCGATAACAATTGATAACTTCTGACAGAATTTTATACTTTTATAAGTCGGTACAAAATGCTGTCAAAAGTTACCAATTGTTATTGATATCGGCGTAACATATACCATTTTTTGACTCAATATTGACGACGATGTCGACGACGCCAAGTAGAATAAGGGTGATTATGCTATTAATTATTAACAAGTAAGAGAGCTATATTCGGCTGTGCCGAATCTTTACCTCTTACCAAATTATACTTCAAAATACAAATTTTAAATATTTTTAGGTAAACAAATTTTTTTCCCAAAGTTGTTTTTTTTTTAATTTTTTGGAATCAAATTTTTCGAATTGTTATTTTAATTTTTTTAAATTTTAATTTGGTGAAAAAAAATTCGGGTTAAAAAATATTTTTTCCGATTTTGACCCTTTGTAGGTCCAACTTATTAAGGTCTTATATACGTCGTTGCAAAGGTCTTTGAAATATCTATCATTAGATATCCATATTGTCTATATTAATGACTTAGTAATCCAGATATAGGTCAAAAATCGAAGATGTCCTGGTTTTTTCTTCATATCTCAGCCATTTGTGGACCGATTTTGCTGATTTTAAATAGGATCGGAAAATTATATTGTGGAAATTACAAAAGGAATGACAAACTTATATATACCCTTCTCACGAAGTTGAAGGGTTTAAAAAAAGTTTGAAGTACAAATTAGGCATTTTAAAAGATGAGGCAAATCAATTGATTAAGATTGTCTAAGAAATTTTTGAAAACTTAAGTAAATTAATTGTATCAAACTATTTTCATGTAGTGACCAAGACAGCAAAATCAAAATTTAATTATGAGCTCAATATTTGTTTTACTTCTTATATATTTTATTAATAAAACTTTAAATCAAACAATAACCAACTATTTTTACGTGCATATTTTTATATTTTAAGAGCATATTTTATGCGCATAAAACACTTTTTTAGAGCATATTTTTGGTTGCCCTAATAATATGCATAAAAACTTATTTATAGGAAAACGGAAGTATTTTTTGTTGAATTATTAACTTAAACTCCACTCGTAATAAATCCAATTAAGTATGACAATTGTATTTTTTAACATTGGGAGAAGCCCTACAGCATTTATAGGGTGTGTGCGATTTATTTTTATTTTTTGAATAATTTAATAAACGAAATGAATTACAAAAAGAAAACTACAAATTAAAATCAAATACTAAATGAATTAGATTTCTGGTTGAGAAAACAAAAATAAAAACAGAATTGCCTGCATGACTGTCAGCCTGCCTGCCTGCCAGCCTGGCTGGTTAGTTGGCACAAGTTGTGGGCGGACTACGACAACAAATTGCAAATATCTTTGTGTTCAGCAAAAAACAGCAAAACATTGGAGGAGAAGCGGAGAAGAAAAAAAAAACGTCTAAAAGATTTACGATGATTACGTCTTTTTGCAATAACACAAATTGTTGTTGTTCTTCGTTTTTTTTATACATATTTATTTAACGTTAAGGAAGCAACATTTCTTTAAGTCGAATTAAAAATAAAATTGTTTTTATTAATAACAACAAAATAAATTATAAATTGTTGATAAAATATTAAACATTTTTCAACATGTTCTAAGAAAATCATTTAACAAATACTTCCTTAAAGCAAATAAACCAAACGAATTTGTGGGTAAAAGAACGAAACAACAAACAAAAGAAAGAAGACTGAATTAATTAAATTTATTTTGCGCTAAACATTAAACATTAAAATAAAAATAAAAAAACAAACAACTCGCAATTTATATAAACAAAAGAGAAGAGAACTGAATTGAATAAAGGGGGAACGAATCGAGCGTATATTATATAAGTTCAGATACATATTTATTTATTTGTATATTGTATATAGAAAATAAATACATAATTGTATCTGATCTGTTATGTTAGATAAACTCGAAAACCAAGAAGAAGCGATTTTATGCCAATTTTTTTTCTTTCTTTCTTTCTTTTGTTTTAATTAAAACAGTTAACAATTGAATAAAAAAATAAAAGAAAAAAAAAACTAAATTAAATAAGAAATAATAAACATGAAATTGATAGTTTTGTGACTGAGTGTTTCTATGCTGTTAACCCTTCAAGTGACTCAACATTTTGTATAGAACATTGGTTCGTCTGTGGCACATTGTGCGTGTTGAGTGTTAAATTTGAGTTTAGCTTTTTTTCCTAGCTCTTCTTATGCCTGATTGAGTTGACGCTCTTAATTTTCTTTTCATTTCAATAATAACTATTACATCATTTGTGGTGGCAATCAACTTTTATCGTCATCTTCATCATTCAATTGTAGTTGTTGTCGTTGTTGTTGTTGCTCAAACATTTAACACCCATTACACTTCACACGTCAGATCTGGGCAAACTTCCTAAAATCCGCGGAACTCTATTAAAAGATTGCATATTTAATTCGTAATATTTTCTTTATTTTAATTAATTTGGTTCTAGATTAATCGAGATTAGATCGAACAAACTACTTAGATTAATATCCCCCGGAGCAACGAATGGGTTTGCTTTAGAGGAACTAAAATAATCACAGTTTGGTCCAAAAGATATTCAGAAAACTATAAAGGAACATATTAACCTAAGAAAATCAGCAGTCATTGATTGCGGTTTAGTGGTCACTTTACTAACCACCTTTTCTACAGTCTTTAAAACATAGTTTATTGGCATCTATTGGATTTTTTAAAGGATAAACTAGTCTAGAATATCATAACTTAAAAGCGAGGACTCATATCCTAAAATTAAGATAATTAAATGTTGTCCATAAATCCATTGTTTGGCATTCATTAAAAGATAAAAAACTAAAAGCTTCTAATCTGCACAGAATAATCGAAATTAAGCCTTTTCAACGACTAGTTGATATTATACAGAGGTCCCAATCCATAATTCGTTGGACAATGAAGACTGCACAATGGTATATAAGAAATTTTCTAGTGGTAAATTTCAACTTGCTTGATTCATGCATTTGAAAGTTCCCGTTAACAAAATATTTATAGTGGTAAGTCCGAACAAAGTTTTTTATATATTTTGATACAAAACTATTTAGCTGTTGAACATATTTGGTTTATTTTTGAAAAGATAACTTAGCTATTAGCAATAAGGTTTAGGCCCTATTTTGTGCTAATTTTTTGTTTGGACCAATGTCAACCTTTGGGGGAAATGTCAACCTCCTAGCTCTTCCCTCTAGGCCTTGACGAACTTACAACGGACAGTCTTAGATTTGAATAAGGTCTCAGAGCATATACAAATTTATCTTATTGGTGGTTGATATTAAAATAAAAAAGTTTATTCATGTAAACAAATTTACAAAAAGCATTTAGTACAGTTTTGCCCTATCCCAGTTTTATAATTAATTATTTTCCTTAAATGAATGATTATTTTGATTTAAAGTTTTCCTGTTGTCATTCCAATATATGTATAAGATAATAATCATCTCTATTCTAAAAAGATTTCCCAGGTGCCAAAACTTACCCACGATTCCATGAAATGAAACCAAGAGTTGTTTGTGATATCTCAACCATCTATATACATAAAAAAATAAGACTCTATGTGATCAACACACTCCAGTATTTGTACGAGCAGAAAAATGATCCGCAATAACACCAAAATTAACACCAACGATCACAAATGGAAGTATTAAATATTAAATTGGGCATTAGCGTGATAAAAAAAACAACACAAGAAAATGACAGTCAGAAAACTAAAGGTAGTACTTGTATCGTAGCAAATGCACTTTATTATACGCCTTCACTTTTTCTGGTTGCGAAAAGTTAAATAAGAAGCGGTAATTTGATCAATTTCAAACATTAGAAGTTTAAACAGCTTAAAGCAAGCAGCTGTGCATGAGATACTAAAACCAATCGTAATACTCGTACCAGCAATCACTAAAAACCACCACATTTATTTGCATGGTACTCCATGGTACTCTTTCAAATGATGTCATAAAGATGGTAAATAACTACGCTACGAAATGTGTAAATGATAGGCACGTGTTAGCAGTAGGGTTCCTAATTTCCCGGATTTTTTTACTTTCCCGGGAGGAAATTAAAAAATCGTTTCATTCCCGGGAAATTTTTAACACTAAATTAAAACAAAAGCCAGAATTTTTTTTTCGAATAAATTGACTTATATTTGTACCAGGGTTCAGTTGGTTCAGACTTTATAAGGGTTTCTAATTTAATAGTGGCATAAAGTTTAAATTAGATTCATTCTTAATAACCAAATTTTTCTGCTGTGGCTTGAGCTAGTTGAAAAAAATTCGGTTATTTCGACCGTACAACTTCTTTTTCAACTGACTATCTGTTGCTAGAACCGAAAAAATCTATGGATATGATAAAATGATTCAATTAGCAACAAATTAGGCTATCGAAACGAATCTGAAAATTGTAACTTTTAGAAGAAAAATTATGAAGAAATTCCCGACAAACATTTCCCGAAAATTAACAAATAAATATTCCCGCGTAGGAACCCTAGTTAGCAGACTTACAAAGGAATTATTGCCAATACATAACTTAATGACTGTTTACAAGAAGCTGATTTGTTTTTATAAAGGAAGCAAAGTATTCCCGACTTAATTTTCACCTGTTCGTCTAGCGATTAAATAATATTGCCATTGATTGCATAAATTGTGTCGTGAATGACCTGTACCGGGATAGCATTTATTAGAGCTAAAGAGTGAGATCGAAAAAACCTTAACACACGTTTTTCATTAAAACTTTTAACCCAAGTATTATTAGATTTTTTTTGATCAAGTTACCTTTGAAAAGTATGTCTGTTATTATATTTAATGTCAATTATGTTGTTAATCTAATTAAAATGAGTGACGAGAAAAAAGAGCGTACTAAAATTATTAACTATTTTCTAAATAATTAGAAATTTAAATTTAAAAAAAAATCGAGTTATAAAATATTTTTCCGATTTTGACCCATTGTAGGCCCAACTTACTATGGTCTTATATACGTCGTTGCAAAGGTCTTTGAAATATCTATCATTAGATATCCATATTGTCTATATTAATGACTTAGTAATCCAGATATAGGTCAAAAATAGGTAAAAAATCGAGGTTGTCCTGGTTTTTCCTCATATCTCAGACATTTGTGGACCGATTTTGCTGATTTTAATTAGGAAAGTTTTCGAAAGCATGTCTGACAGAATTATTGAAGATTTGAATCCCGAAGATATCTGGGGTCTTCAGAAAATTGATTTCAACAGACAGACATACGGACATGGCTTAATCGACTCCGCTATCTATAAGGATCCAGAATATATATACTTTATAGGGTCGGAAAATTATATTGTGGAAATTACAAACGGAATGACAAACTTATATAAGGGTATAAAAATGAAAAAGGAAATAACTCCCGGGGAATTTTTTTTCATAATTGGGCTAAATGTGTTATTTGTACCAAGAGAGGTGGTAAATCCTCCAAATTGGAGCTAGTGGGGAGATATTGGGATCTTGTTAAAAGAGAATTGAAGAGCACAAAAGAGGTGTCCAAAAGTGTGGTAGATTTTAAACGGAGATGATCTATCTGTTCTAATAAAGTGATAGAAAGCTCTATAAAAACCTTAATGGAAGTGTTTGCGGAAAAGGTTCATAATTCATTACTTTTGATTACAATAATAATAATAATTTCAATCAATAATGGTTTCTTTTTTATTAACATTTATGTAAAGATTTATTCTATCTCACTCCTTAGTTAAAAGCAAATAAATTAATTGTCTGTAAATGACAATTTGTTTAGTATCATTTCCCACACATGTAGTTAATAACACAGTAATTATTTATTCGGAAACTTCACAAACTAAATACATACTATTATGTATAATTAGTATATAAGAGTTGAAAAACTGCTATTATGTTGCACGCAACTGTATAACATAAGCAGTTATACAAAAGTATTATGATGAAAAATGAGAGTTTATGTTACGATTTAATTGGTCAACAATTGTTTATAAATATGTTTGTAGTCGTATGCAACACAACAAACAAAAACATTACTAGTGAGTGAATCAATACAATACAAAACAATAAACTAAACAAAATAATGTTAATGATGGCTATTTTCGAAACATAAATGTTTAAGTTAATTCATGTACTTGTACTTGTACTCGTATGTTTATGTTTATGTTAATTCAACAACAAACAACAGTCAATGGCTGTTGCTGCACAATGAATGTTGTGTTTAATTAACGCACAATTGCCACTTTCTATTGCCACTCGACTCTGCCTGTTGCCACTTTTACTCTACTCTATAGTCTATGTAAAAATAAACAATAAATAGGAAAAAGAAAAATATCATCAGCAACAACAAAACCCAAACAAAAGTTGGCATGTAGACATGAGTTTTTGTTTCTTCATCTTCTCGGTTTTACGTTATTGGTCCACAAGACATGAAGAGAAGCAAACGGGGGGAAAAAACACAACATGGACGGACAATGGCACCGCACCTCAAATTGTCCGCCTGTTAGCCTACTATTCTCTTGTCTAACTGTCTAGTTGTATGTCGGCCAAACAAAAGTCAATTCGTGAGTAAATGAACAGCAGAAGCAGCAGCAAAAATAGTGAAGTGAAATAATACAACATCAGCAGCAACAACAGATCACAAGAACAAGTGTAACACACTAATCTAACCCAGTTTTCATTCATCTGATCAATTGCAATGTCTAGAGATAGACAAACGAAGAAACACACTTACAAATACCCACTGATACCGATAAATAGATAGATTGTTAGAGAGATAGATAGATAGGTAATGATGAAGCTGATGATACCCATGATATTTGAGTATTTAGTAAAAGAAAACTACAATGAAACTTTACACGTTGCACCGACAACAATAACAATAACAGCAACAACAACATCTAATAATAATAATTGAAAAATAATCTAATAATTGAAAAGTAATAAAGAATATAGAAAACAAACAATAGAATCAAAAGAAAAGAAAGAAAATTATATCAAATTCAAACACAAATAATAATTACAACAACAAACAATTGCCGCAATGCAATTTACACTCTCTCATACATGGAAACTACTGCGGTATTTGTTACACTTTTTACCAGTCCACGAGGGTCTTAACAAAAGTTGTTGCTAAAATTCAACTAAATTCCACCAATAATAACATTAGCATTTTTAATAAAATAATAGAATCCTACCGAAATATGGAAATAATAAACGTTTCACCCTCAATTTTATCAAAGGGTTAGAAATGCTGCACTTTTTAAACATTATGAGGGTATGGGTAACCTTTAATAAATAGTACAAAATATGTTGGCAACAATTTGTGTCAGAATAGAAAACGCCATTAGACTACAATATTTTTACTAAACAACAGTTTCATTGCATTTTAAAATAAAGCCAGCTTAATTTGTTTGGCAGTGATATTCAAGACATCCATTTTAGGTAAGATTTTTTTTTTTTTTTAATTTTAAGTTTTCAATAGAAAAAAGTTACAGAGTTTCGTTGAGTTCAGTGAATTTTTTTACTGTAGCGTTTACCATCCTTTCTAATTCCAGAAACAAAAAAGAAAATCCACCCCGGAAAATTTTGACCCATAAAAGCATCATGACCAAACAAGATGTTTGTAATGAAATTTTCGAAATTTGTCTTTCAAAAAAGCAAAAAGACATGACATAGTAATAAAATTTGGAGAAATGACTTTTGCATATATTCAATTCAATTTTATTCCAATACCAAAGTGATTTTCGGAAGTGGACGTTATATGGGAGCTATGACTAATTATGGACCGATCGTCACAAAATTTGGTAGTGCGAGTTCGGCTTATATAAAACTTTGTGCTGAATTTGATTTGGATATCTATATTAGGGTGGCCCTTAATAAACGAAAGTTGGATTTTGGCCATTCTCACCCCCCAGTTTGGTGAACATTAGTAAAAAAACCATCCTGAAAAAATTTTAGGTAAATCGGTTGGGGTTAAGACGTGCCGCAAGCCCTCTGAAGTTTTGAGATGCATTTACAAGGGGTAAAAATTCATTTTTTTCAGTTTTTGTAAAAATTTTGCCATTAAAAAATTACTTTTGTAATTCAATTTAAAAGAATTGTCGTTCTAATGTGACATAAAAAACAGAAATCGGTCAAAAAATGTTAAAGTTATTAAAAATTCGCCAGGCCATTAACGTGTCTCAGGCCACTAGAACATGAAATGTAGGAACAAAATTAACATATTTTGAGAAATATTAAAATAAAAGCTAATTTTTACTTAAAATATGTCCATATTTACTTGTATATGAGTTTTTGTCTTCGTAGGATACCGTTAACCTATTCTTAGGTATGAACAAAAAAATTTAATTTTTTTAACGGCAGTTTCAAAACTCCATTTTCAAATTTTTAAAAATTTTGTTAAACAAATTTCAGAATTTTTTGATCATCTCATTGGGATTTATTAAGAGTATAATAGGGAATAAAAATGTGAAAAAATTATGAAAATATCTCTTATAGTTTTTCCGTACCTGCGATTTAAATTTTGAAATTTTCGAGAAAAACCAATTAAGGAGTGAGATCGAAAAATTCTTAACACACGTTTTTCATTACATTTTTTAACCCAAGTATTATTTGAATTTTTTTTTGATCAAGTTACCTTTGAAAAACATGTCAGTTATTATGTGTAATGTCAATTATATTAATTTTTTTGTTAATCTGATTAAAATGAGTGACCAGAAAAAAGTGCGTACTGAAATTATTAAATATTTTCAACAAAACCCAACTTGGTCTTACAAAAAGTTGGCCAAGCATACAAAGGTCTGCCGTCAAACTGTTTCCAATGTTATTAAACAGTACCGGGAGAACTTGTCAGTTGATAGAAAACCTGGTTCAGGTAGAAGGAATGGTCCACATGATGTTTCTAAAGCCAAAAAAATAGAACGCATTTTCAAAAGAGCTCCCAACACATCCGGTAGGAAAGCAGCCCGGTTAGCTCAGTGCTCGGACTATTTGGTACGAAAAGTTAAAGCTAATGCAGGTTTAAAAACATACAAGGCTCAAAAAGTTCCTGACAGGAACGCTACTAAAAATTTAGAGGCCAAAAACAGAGCACGGAAATTGAAGTCAAGTTTTATAAAAAAATATTCTTGCTGCATAATGGATGACGAAACGTATGTTCTGGCAGATTTTTCGCAACTTCCAGGTCAAAAATTTTATGTTGCTGATGCTCGAGGGAATGTTGAAGAAAAGTTTAGGACCCAAAAGCAGACAAAATTTCCCAGAAAGTTCTTGGTATGGCAAGCAATATGCAGTTGCGGCAAAAGAAGCCACTCATTTGTTACAACGGGCTCTATAAATACCGAAATTTACATCAAGGAATGTTTACAAAAAAGGCTGCTTCCATTCATAAGACTTCATAATGTGTCCACTTATTTTTGGCCTGACTTGGCATCCTGTCACTATGGCAAACAAGCCCTTGAGTGGTACAAGAACAATAATGTGGTATTTGTACCAAGAGAGGCAAATCCTCCAAACTGCCCGGAGCTAAGGCCAGTGGAGAGATATTGGGCTCTTGTTAAAAGAGAATTGAAGAGTACAAAAAAGGTGTCCAAAAGTGTGGTAGATTTTAAACGGAGATGGACTACATGTTCGAGCAAAGTGACAGAAAGCACTATAAAAACGTTAATGGAAGGGTTTCCGAAAAAGGTTCAAAATTTCATCACTAGTGATTAAAACTATAAAAATAATTTTTTTTGTAAATTGTAATAATAATTTCAATCAAATAAAAAAAAAATTAAAGCTGTAAGTTTAGTGGTTTCTTTTTTATAAACATATATGTATGTTAAGAATTTTTCGATCTCACTCCTTATTTGGCAATTTTTAGGCCAATGAGCTCTATTTCCTTACTCTTATGAATTTTAAGTAAAACCTATTCAGAATATTATAGTCCAGATAATTCTAAATATACTCTGAAACTTTTACTAAAATCAAAAAACGTTAACCCTTAAATCGTGAAGGTCAAAGGTCAAATTTTTCAATATTTGGAATTTCTCTTGGAAAGATTTTGAAATGTTCGAAATGTTGTATATTTTTGGGCCGATTTTGATGAAATTTAACAAAAATATAACACAAAGCCTAGTATTTACAAAAGCAGCAGAAAAATTAAAATTAACCCTATATAGCACTTGGTGTTAAAATGACCCCAAACTTTTAAAATCATAATTTTTTATGGTTTTAGAAGTTTGCGGCACGTCTTAACCCCAACCGATTTACCTAAAATTTTTTCAGGATGGTTTTTTTACTAATGTTCACCAAACTGGGGGGTGAGAATGGCCAAAATCCAACTTTCGTTTATTAAGGGCCACCCTAATCTATATAACTAAGGTATTTATGAGAGTTTAACTATTTTCAGATAGGCCAATCGTATGGGGGCTAGGAGAAATAATGAACCGATTCTAACCAAATTTAATAAGCTTTGCCCTTGAGGCAATATAATAGCTTGTACCAAATTGTCTTTGAAATTGCGACCTTTAGTTTAATTACAAGGTTTACATGGATGGACAGACGGACAGACGGACATCGCAAAATACACTCAGAAAGTGATCCTGCGCAGATTGGTATACTCTGAGGTTGATGTTAGGACAATATTTTTGCACATTACAAATTTCACGGATAATATTTTTGCGGAACATTTTAACCCCTTAAATCCCTGTTTTAATGGAGTTTCTTGCTCATTTTTAAAATAATTACAAAAAAGACCCATGCCGTGAGGATTTAGAGGGTTAAAATATTCTACAAAAATATTCTCCGTAACATTTTACATAACTTTGCTGAACACATTTTATACCTAAAATGTAAGGATCACATAGTTTCTTATGACGATTAACAATAAGAATGTGCCAGAGTTGGGAAACTTTAAACCCCCCTCAAATGAAATTCAGATGTAAACTTTCAAAACACCGATACACGTGTCTTTTTTTTGTCTCCTCTATCAAAATTTATTGGTCGGACATTGTATAGTGTAATTACAAAAATATATAGTTAAATCATGTTGCGAAAATCTTCCTTAATAGACCAAGGCATAATCTCTACAAGCTTTTTACGATGATTAGTATCAATCAAAAAATCTGATATATCAGATATGTTATATCCCAAAGTTTCCACCTCCATATTCACTGTTTCTTTGAGTTGGTAAGACTGGGTAGGAACGAACTCCTGGACCAAATAAATTAATTAAGGAGCCGCATAATACAAGGTACTTTTTCGATTTTTTTTTTAAATTTTGGATATTTTCACATTTATTTATTTTCAAACACTTTCGTAGTTGATGTAAAAAATATATCAACTAAAGACATATGTTCAGAAATAATATTTAAATGATCAAACTGAAGCTCTAATGAGTAATAAGATACACGTTAACAAATTATGAAAAAGGGTTAAATTTTGCTCCATATTTGGTGTATTAACACGGTTTACTATTTGGTCATATAAATGATAGTATATATATTATGATAGTTTAATCAAATTTTTGTTGTGTTTCAAACAAAAAAGTTCTAAATTAGTAAGACTATTTGAACTACATATGTTTATTGTTTTGTCATAAAATAATACTTTTTTTTGTTTAAAACACAACACCAACAATTATAATATATTAGGACAATATGACTAATAGCAGACTGTGTGAATAGCCCAATTGTAAATCATCGGATTGGAATGCTGGTTTCTATAAATTTCCGTTAAAAATTAAATCGAGATGCTGAAACATAGCATATATGTAAAATAGCATAGCATTTCCATAAAAGTCCGCCAATAGAAACGAATTTTAATTAGAAAGAATTAAACGGATTTTATAGGAAATTACAGTAGGTAATTAGGTGAAACTTTTTCCGACGTACCTCGTACACTAACTCAATCATAATAATTATCGTTGATTATCATCTTGTATCTTTCAATTCAGTACAATTTGATTTTTTTATCAGAAACAAATTCATTCGAAAATTAATAACGTGTTCACATGTGAGTTTCTTGATTGGAATGGAGTACAACAAGAATGCTGCATATTTGTTAAGTTGGAATGAAAACAACAAATAACAAATTAATTGCTTAGAAAAGATAATATAAATACACTTACAGAAAATATTACAATAGTATAAATTTGTACTGCAAATAAAGAAAAGGCTGAAAAATTTATAAATTTGTGGCCTATATGTTACAATATTGTATGGCTGAGATATGTGAAAAACATGTATTTAATAAAAAATTACTTGTTACCATAAAATTACAATAAACGAAATTATTATTATTTTGCATTAAAATCATCGGCCATAGAAGAAATATTGATTTTTTCTTGTTCGGAAACCCAATCTGACAGAGGTATATTTCAGAATTTATTTTAGTTGAAATGTAAACTTGAAATCCCCATATCATTGGATTTTATCGCCGAAATCTAGCCTAATATTTGGCATAAGAAATATTGAATTTTTGTCAGAATAGCAATTTATACATTGTTCGGAACCCTAGTAACCCTTAGGAACTGTATTCTTCTTCTAGGCTTTTATAAAGGTTCTCTTAATAAAATCTATTCCAATAATTCGAAATTCAAAATTAATTTTAATTGAAATGAAATAACTTGAAATGGTCACGAAAATTTAATATGTTTTTTAAAGCCAAAATAAAGAATAATCATAAATTTATATTTATTTATTTTCATCTTGAAAAGTAATGTTAAATACTTCTAGAAATTCTTTTGTATAAAGCTATTGTGATTACAAAATACTTTTGAAGAGTTTTTAAGAAACTAATGACACTAGTTATATATTAGTTCTTTAATAGTTCTATAGATCACTTATTAGTTCTAAAACAACTTTTTGGAACCAGTTTAAAAACGTTTATATTATTTTTGGATAATTGGACAAATGTACTGAGAATATTCAACATAATACTACATTGCGTTCTGCGGCAATATTATCTATTTCTGAAAGGAATATAAAGCAATAGCAGCTGAAACAATTCAAAAATCTATTAAGAATATTATCGGTAATAATATAAGTCTTCTAAGGCTTATTCAATAAATGAATCAAAGAAACAATAAAAATGTTTCATCTGCTTCTTGAAACTAGTTCCAAACGTGACAATTTCAAACAAAAATCACTGATGAAAGAACTAGTTCTAAAACTGTTCCTGGGAATAAATGCTAGCTACGCAATGCTTCTTTAGAACCAGTTCTGGAGGTGTCAATTTCAAACAAAAATCATTGGTCGCAACTAGAGTTTTTCCGGGACGGAAAATCACGGGAATTCCACAAAATGTTTAATCCCGAAATCCAGGGAAATTATGCGAGAATTCCCGGGAATTATTTTCCTTAGTTTATGTGATGTTTTTTGAACTTGACTTTCTCTAAAAGACGATTAAAGCTACAAAACAAAAAAGATTTAACCCAAATAGACCAATAACAAGTTCATTATTCAAATTATTTCAAAAACTCGTGAATGTTCAGGGCTATCACAGAATTCTATTCCGATCGAAAGTGGAATTATTTTAGTATTTTGTTTTTTCACAAAGAGTAAAACGAAAATATTTGGAATAAAATCACTTTTCGTGTTTAATTTGTTTAATATTATTGGGTTTTCTTCAAGTTTTAATTAACATTTTTACTTAATTTTTGATTTAATAAAATTAACATTGCCAATTCAAAATAAAAAAAAAACAATAAAATATTCATTTTTTGCAAATTAACAGAATTTATTGAAATATGTATAACGAAGGTAGAACAAAATCTAATGGAAATTGAAGCCATTCCTATACAAATCACAAATGCCACAGATTTATGGTTTTACCTCTAAAATGTATTATTTAATGAAAAAAAACCAATAGTAGTAACAAATCCCATTTCATTCCAAAGAAATGGGATTTGTTACTACTAATAGTGTAAGCCCCATTTTCTCAATCTCCGGTTCTATCTAATCTACTGATAGTTTTCATACCAAAATTATATTAATTGGAAGTATATGTGTACGAAAAACGATATCTAGAACATATTAACATGCAGGGAGCCAAAAATTTAAAAAAGTCATTATTTTGATATCACTAAAATATATACTTATGTAAGGACTAACAGAAGCCATTATCAGCCGAGCTGACAGGGTATATTAGGCATAACTGTAGTTTGGCGGCAACGGTGCCCAACCCTGATATAAACAATTTAAAGTATCACATTTTCATAGTTTATAAACGCAATATTCTATAAGATTCTGCAAACAAAAATATAAATTCAACCCCTTCTTTACACAAAATGTTTGACTGATAAGCTATCATTGTTATCTAAATATACTACGCTACTCAATTTATATGACACACATTTCTTATTTCACACATTTAGGAGAGAATTAATAAGTAAATAAATATAAAAATAAATAAATACATATATGTATTTGCCCTTCACACACAAAGCGTTAAATAGCTGCTACTTCATACGTATTTGCTATTTATTTGTGACACCATTTCAAGCCGAATTTAAACGTCAAATTGGAAGCAATTTTTACATGGTGATGTTTGTGGTTGGTGATGTTTAAATTGAGCTTTTCAAATTTAACATCGCACTTAAAAGTTGAGAAGGAAGTAGAATATTATAAATATTTCAAAGAATAATGTCACTATTTAACATACATTATTATAAGCTCCAATACTTTGGTGTTTATTAAAAACAAAAAAATGCTAAAAACCTATTTTATTATTTGCATTTAATCTATTATGACAGTTTTTATTACAGCAACTTAGATCATATAGTAAGTACTATTTTATTACACACAAAAATAATATATTCAAGAAAGTTTAAACAATTTATCATTTCTTTTAAATGATAGAAATCAAAATTTATTTTATTAACTCTCAAATGTGCCACTGGTATCAACCGCACCATTCATTCGGTGGTACATAGTAGCAACAAGTAAATAAATAATAAAAAGTAAGAAAAAAAAAGATATTTTCTATTTTAAATTGTTAATGAAGTCATCGTCTACATCAGACATCACCATCAATGTTCGTTGTTGTTAAAGTCACATCATTGCAGACATTGTAATTTTTCATTTTTCCAACACAAGTCCATAGACTTAAATTTTATTATCAGTTTTTCTTGCATTTTATTTTGTGTTTTGTTATTTTGTTTGATTCGCCATGTAAAAGACAATAAATATAAAAAACAAAGTAGTCATTACTATGCAATTTTTTATTATTATTATTGTTTTTATTTTTATTTATAAACAATGAAATGCATTTAACACTGAAGTTGCACTCAATAAATATTTATTAAATAGACAAACAGATGGACGGACGGACGGACGGACGAGTGAAATAAAAAATAAATTAATTTCAATAGAGGAAAACTTTGATATATGTTCGAGAAATACTATACAACAAATTAGAGTATGCAAAGAAGAGAAAGAAGAGAAGCAAAGTTATAATTTTCACAGTTTTGAAATTATATACATATTAATAATTTGTTAGACATGTTTCATATTAATTTTATTAGATGATTTTAGGTTATCTTTCGATCTATATTTCGAAGAATGCTAGAAACGGTCTGTCCACTGTTGCTGTCCTGATCCATGAGAGATCATGTCAAATACAGAATAGGTATTTCACCAATTTCTCAACGTCCTAATCATGTTAACTTCCGCAGTCAACACGAAAATGTTGATTCAATCTCCTTACAAGTGCACCTACAAAACAGGGACTAGCCTACAGATCTACCAGAGCCTGCACTTAGTAAAAATGCAAACATATCCACCAATATATGTATGGCAGTTATATAGGGGCCTTAGTAGTGTCGATACATTACATTATTATTTTATTATTACTGTTGGAAAAAATATTCTCAAAGTAATATAATATAAACATTTTATTAAAAGGAGTTTAGAATAAAATAAATGTTTTCAAATCATAATTTCAATATTTAGAAAGCTCAAGTAGTGATTTATAAGATTCGGCATAGCCGAATGTAACACTGTTATTTATTAAAGTATGACATAGATCTACATCTTAAATGAAAAAATAAGCTATCGAAGAGAGAGGCAATTGTACAGATCCGCCTTACTTATAAAGCTCAAGGAATATAGGAAAATTGAACCATTTTATAAATATCTAGAAAATCTGGATGCAACTCCGCTATCGGATTACTCACTATGGCGAACCACAAAAAGTCTTAAAATACCTCTGATATGTAAGACCCCCTTGCGAAACTTAAGTGGTGGTTGGGCAAGAAATGATACTGAACAAGAGAGCTATATTCGGCTGTGCCGAATCGTATATACCCTTCATCAAATTATACTTCAAAATACAAATTTTAAATATTTTTAGGTAAACAAAATTAATTTTTTTTTTGAAATTTAAAAAAAATGTTAATTTTTTACGATTTCGACCCATTGTAGGTCCAACTTACTGTGGTCTTGCAAAGGACTTTGAAATATCTATCATTAGATATCCATATTGTCTATATTAATGACTTAGTAATCCAGATATAAGTCACAAATAGGTAACAAATCGAGGTTGTCCTGGTTTTTTCCTCATATCTCAGCCATTTGTGGACCGATTTTGCTGATTTTAAATAGGAAACTTCTCGAAAGCATGTCTGACAGAATTATTGAAGATTTGGATCCCGAAGATATCTGGGGTCTTCAGAAAATTGATTTCAACAAACAGACGGACAGACAGACGGAGATGGCTTAATTGACTCCGCTATCTATAAGGATTATATTGTGGAAATTACAAACGGAATGACAAACTTATCTATACCCTTCTCACGAAGGGTGAAGGTGAAGGGTATAAAAAAAGGAATGGATTCGTTAATCTAATTGTTAAACGTCATTTTAGAGCAGCTGTACCCCTACGTTTCCCTATTCGAGAGATTGTTGATTTAAACTCCTAGAAAGCCCTTGGTATTGACAAAATCTGTAACAAGAAGAATTTGGAGCTACCACAGATAGCCTTGAATATTATCCTATAGAAAGTGAAGGATTCACTGGTTATCATGATGCCTAAGCCGGGAAAAGATCGCCCAAATTATATAGATCCATCAGTCTAACATATCAAAGGTATTTGAGAAACTGTTGAATTCCGAATCATCAATTTGGATTTACACGAAAACACATTACTATCGAACAAACTCATAGGCCCGTTTTCTCAATGTATCGACAAACTGCCTGTTACTAAATGTCGACATAAATTTATTAAACCGATAAACTGTCCTTTAACAATTTTGGGTTTCTCAATATACCGACAAAAAACATTATTTTCAGTTGGCAATACCTCTCAAAATAGATGTGAAAGTTGGGAACCCTGCCTTCAAGTGACATGTTTACATAAATCAGCTGTTTAATGTGACCATCGACAGCTGGAATTTTTTGAAAAATTCATTATCCTGCATGTCAGCCAGGTAGTTAGGCCTGGCATGATAAACTCATTCAGCATTCACTTGGAACTCATGTTCTTCGAGTTCATCCTCCATCAAATTAATGTTAATAACTCTATTAAACTTTTTTTTATAAAATCTGTTTAATATCCTTTACAAAAACACAAACACATAAAAACTATGAACAGCAGTCAGCTGATTGAATTTATCTGTACGATAAATAAATAATTGGCAGATGAGGTCGGGTTAGCTTTGCGACAGAATAGAAGCAAATGAGACATTGAGAAACCCAAATTTCTTTAATTAGCAGTTTTTTGTTGGGAAAAAAGATAATCACCTAATGAGAAAACGGCCCGGCCCATAGACTTGTAAATATTGTAAGAAAAACGTTTGAGTATACAAAATTTGTTCTGCTCTCTTTATCGACATTTGTCAAGCTTTTGGTAAAGTATGGCAACTTGTCGAAAATTTATGATAAAAGAAGGAGACTTTTGAAGTTTGATAAACTCATAGAGCAACATTTACTGGTGATACTGCTATTCTAAGCATTCATGAAAATCCTCAATGGATACAAATTGTTTCATCCAGTGCTAGCTGGACTAAAAAAATAATAGTTGTCAGATATGAAATACTTATTGTTAGTTCATCAAGTAATGAAGATACAATAAATAAATGAAAGACATTAACAGATTAAAACACACCCTTTAATTGGATTTATATGAACTAATTTCGATGACAGAAGTTCAACAAATTAAAAAATCAGCACAGTCTTATCTCAAAACAAAAAAGTTAAAAACAAATGTCTATAATTAGGAAAAGCAAAACAAGTCTAATATATCGACAAATTAAACTTCATTAGATATGTTATCATCGTTACCAATTTGGTGTTTATGCGATGAAATTGGAAAGTATTGTTGGTAGTAAACGTTTTCGATAGAAATCAATGTATTTAAATTAGTGGGATGGCAATTAAGTGAGTAAGAAAAAGTTAACCGGAATGACTATCAGAATTAAATAGTTAGCTATTAGCAGTAAAAATAAGATATCGATGAATCACGTATGTAGATTAAATTAATACTTCAATAAATTTTAGCTTCTCTCTTTCTACCGAAGTCGGTAATATTTCAAGAAGTTTTTAGACTAATTTAGTTTTAAGTTATTAATAGAATGAAATTAAAAGTAATTTCTATCTCTAAATATTATTAAAAATTAAAAATATATAAATTTCACTAATTTTAAATATGAAATTTAACTTTAATTAAGTAAAAATAAGCATTTTAGCATAAATTTTAATTTCACCAAAGTCCAAAATGTCATAAATTTATTAACATGTTGCGTTCATATTATTTTAGACAGTGGGTCATATATATTAACCACATACGTATGTTTATTAATATGAATATAAAATTAAGTTTAAAACTTAAATTTGAATGTTTATTCACCACAAACTGGTTTGTGGAATTAAAAGTTTGTGCATTCCATTATTATTTCAATATACAATAGAATTTTATGCAAGGAATCATTACGATGCTAAATTCTCGTTGCAAAATACTGTTGAAAAATAATTTGTTTCTGCAATTGTGTTATCCGCACCTGCTTGAAAAACATATCTAAGCTAAATCTCACTTAAAATCTCACGGTTTCTTGTTAAATACAATTTTATGTAAACGGGTATAAAAATCAATTAGAATTAATAATATTTAAAGTCAGTTCCCATTATATAAAATTCTTAATTGGGGATCAAATAGATCGAACAATTTACTACTTTAAATTTCTGCTAAATTAAAGCTTGCTTTTATATTTGTTGTGAACTTAAAATAAGATTAAGTTAAGAATGATCGCGATTAAATTAATCCCAAAATGAGGATGTTTATAGAATTCAAAAATATGATTCATTTAGTAATGACAGATCCAAATGGCGTTTGTTTTTGTACTTCGGGAAAGATATTTAAGTAGAGGAAAAACGTAAATGCTCCCTCGAACTTATTCACCCCTATCGCGAATCAATATTTCACATGAAATATTTTCCCTTTTCCTTTTTTCGTTCATCAACTTTGTTCACGTGAAAACATTCCCCTTGTTGTGAAATTTTTAGATGGAATTTTGTAAACAATAAACAGCTGCTACGAACAAAATCAACTATTGTGAATGTAAAGTTCATCGTGCTATTCCCGATAGCAATTTTCCCTTCGAGGGAAATGGATATTTCATTGGAACAAAAGTTCACATGTTATTGCCGATAGGGGTGATTGATTTTTTCTTAATTTCTCTCCATAAAAGGGCTTTTAGTAGGAGAACAAAAAAATGGCTGTAAGATCTAAAATTACTGACTAAAAAATTTCAAATATTTACATAGTAAATTAGTGAACTAACTAGTTCAATTCAACGATTCCATTATTTGAACTAAATGAACTAGTTCAAATCGTTTGCTCACTTAGTTCAGTATTGAACTGTGAACTAAAATGGTTCATATGTACGCTCATAAGTAAATGCATGTTTTTGTTTGTTTCTGACATAATGCCGAAAAAATAAGGGTCATAATGGATAGAATCCGTTCTCATAATTATACGGAAACTGACAGCAAATCAAAAGTCAAAAAAGAGCGATAGAACTAGATGAGCTACCTAGTTCATTTTTGAACTATGAACTAAAATGAGCGGTAAAATAAACTATTAAGAACAAGTCTAATGAATTGGATTTTTTATAACGAAAATACATTTAATCACCCTTATCCCGAATCATAAACTTTGTTCACGTGAAAAAATTCCACATGGATGGAATTTTGTAAACAATAACAGCTGTTACGAACAAAATCAACTATTGTGAATGAAAAGTTCAGGGAATATCACGATAACAATTTTCCCTTCGAAGGAAATGGATATTTCATGGGAACATAAATTTCACATATTTTTCATGATATGGGTGAATATCTATCCGTATTAGTACAAGTTACGATCTCTACAAAGTTTTGCAAACTAAAGGTGATCACTTTGATACCCTGTATCTCACCTTGCATTCTAAGTAATAGGGTGGTCACAAATTTAATTTTTTGAAAACTTATGTCTTCACGTACTATTTATTAGTTTATACATCATTTTGCAATCGACCATTAGTTTAAAATAGCCAGATTTATTACCACTTTTCTTCCGATCGACCCCCACTGTGCCAGATTTGAATTATCAAGGTATTTGGGATAGGAAACTATAGTTGGAGTGACGCGAAAGACAAATGAAAATCTTATATATGGTGGATTTCATGTCAAGTAATATACAAGACATACAATTTTTGAGTTAAAACATTTTGATATATATCCCATTCGAATCCCACTACGAAACCAAAAAGCTCATAAAGGAATAGACCTAAGCTTTCTTTTGAGCAAAAAAAATTAAAAAATGGCCCATTTTGAAAAACAAAGTCAAAAAAGTTTTTGATTTTGCCAAAAAAATCAAAAATTTTATATCTTGAGTTACAAAATATTTATTTTGATAGATATCCCACTCGCATCCCACTAAGCGACTAAAAAGGTCTTCAAGGAAAAGACCTAAGCTTTCTTTTGAGCAAAAAATAAAAAAAATGTCAACAAAGTTTTTGATTTTGCAAAAAAGTCAAAAATAGCTTGCTTTGAGTTACAAAACATTTATTTCGATAGATATCGAACTCGCAAAGGGCCCATTTTGAAAAAAAGAAATCGATTTTAAAAATTGGTTCACTTGACATGAAATCCCCTATATAAATAGGCCAACACATTTTTTGTGGTACACTTTTAAGTATGTTATTGTCCACCAATATTGATGAAACATATATGGTAGAGTCCAAATGACCCTGAACTTTTAAAATCACGAAAAACACAGTCATTTTGACCCCAAGTAATCTTAAGGGTTAATTTCCATTTTTGCACTGTTATTGTAAATACTAGACTTCATGTTATATTTTTCTTAAGTTTCATCAAAATCGGCCCAAAAATATATAACATTTCGCTATCTTTCCATTAGAAATTCCAAATATTGAAAATTTTTACCTTTGACCTTCACGATTTAAGGGTTAACGTTTTCCGATTTTAGGAAAACTGTCAGACTATATTTAAAATTACCTGGACTATAATATTCTGAACAGATTTTATTTAAAATTAATAACAGTAAGGAAATTTGGGAAATTCGCCAAAATATGCCAAAAAATTAGTTTTTCTCGAAAATCGCAAAATTTATATCGCAGGTACGGAAAAACTATAGGAGGTATTGACATATTTTTTTCTGAAACTTCTTTAACAAAATTTTTAGAAATTTAAAATTGGAGTTTTGAAACGCCGTTATAAAAAATATTTTTTTTGGTTGTAACTGCGAATAAGTTAACTGTATCCTATGAAGATAAAAACTCATATACAAGTAAATATGGATATATTTTAATTAAGAATAAACTTTTGTTTTAATATTTCTTAAAATATGTTAATTTTGTTCCTACATTTCTTGTTCTAGTGGCCTGATACACGTTAATGGCCTCTCGATTTTTTAATAGCTTTAACATTTGTTAACCAATTTTTGTCTTTTATATCTCATTAGAACGACGCTTACGTACACATTTCGATTCTTTTAAATTAAATTGCAAAAGTAATTACTTAATAGCCAAATTTAAAAAAAAAAACTGAAAAAACTAAATCAAAAGTCGGTACGGGTTGCCCTCTTAGAACAAGCTAAAAATTTTTTTGGTGGTATTTAAGATCATTACGAAAGTTTTCAGGGGGTACCGTCAACATTTCAAAAAATTTAATTCTAAGGGAGACTATAATATGTATATGGTTTAAAAGGTTATTTTCTCTAGATATGCACAATATAAAATTCGTTTAAAAATTCTTTCCATAAAAGTGGTAAAAAGTGTTCTAAAAGTTATCGACTTTTCGACCACCAGGCGATCCTAGTATTTATAAATACAGGAATAACACTGTTCATTTTTATTTGTTTGTTCCAATTTTAATGTTTGACGTTCTGGATTTTTTTCAATATTATCCACGAAGTTAGACGGTCTAAAATAACAAATCACACCATGAACAAAACAAAAACTTGTAAACCAGTGTTATCAAACACGTCTCAATATTTAAGTTGATATCTAAACTAAACTTGTTGTATCACTTTAGATTTGTTTCACTATAAAGAAATTGTTAAGCTAAATATTCAGCAAGATCTGCCACATTGACCAAATATTTACTGTGATGTTGTGTATGTGTTAAAATTGCTAACATTTGTTATTAATATTAAATATTATTAATGCATTAGTTTATAGTTTATTTAAACATTATGACAGCAGTATTTTGTATTTAATTCTTACTGTTTTTGTGCTGGTTAAATGTTGCTGATAATGTTGATAAAGTTGTTGGTGTTGTTGAGGATAATCGGGATGATTAACAGACATTATTTTTTCACAATAACAATGATTATATTTAACTTCTTTTTTTTAATTGATTGTGTTTTATTATTAAACAATAATATTTTCAATTATTATGATTTTATTGTTGTAATATTTAATTTTACATAAACAATAAGCATTATTTACATGCACTTGAATTAAAGATTTTTCATCTTTTGTGTAAACAAATCAAATTGATATGAGAAACAATAATAAAAAAAACAATCACACAAACACACACGCAAACCAAAGAAAATTATGACACTGACATTGTTGGCGTTTAAATTGAATTGAATCGAATCAAATTTTATTATATCGTATCGTATCGAAGGCGATAATTTTTTTTCTTTTTATTATTTTATTTTCGTAATATTTATTTATTTTTTTATTTTCTTTCTTATTATTATTATTGTTGTTGTTATTATCATTTGTTGCTTCGTTCGATTTTTATTGTTATTATTATTTTGGTTAATCGAATCTTGTTGTAGTAGTTGGTGTCAGTTGTTATGTCAGTCCGTCTAGTCGAAAGTTAAAGAAATAGTATTCACTCACGATATAACGATTCAATTACCGAAAACACGACAATTCCCACCATACAAACGCTGTTAGCGAGAGCTCTGACCAAACTAAATTCTGTTTAATAAGTTGGACGGTCGTGTTAACACAATCGAAATAAAATAAAACAACAACAGCAACAACAACAAAAAAGCTTACAAATTATGTGTACAGTGCAGTGTTGCCAGACAAAGTTTACCTTATGTCCCCAATCTGAAAGTCGATGTCCCCAAAAAATCCCCATTTCAAAATTGAAATCCCCAATTTTGTCACCATAAAAAAAATTAAATTATATTGTTAATACTAAATTTTACTATGTTGAGTTAAACTAAAGTTGCAATCTGGCATAATAACATACGACAAGCATTTTTACATCTATTTACCTCATTGTCAGTTTTCAAAATGTTGATTCATCGATTTTGGAACAAATTGTTTGGAAGATGTCATTTTACTTTGAAACCTGCCAAATAATTCTTGATGTTTATCCGATTTTTGTATGAATTAGTTTTTATAACTCCTTGAGAAATCAAGAGCTTTATAATATTCGATTTTTTATTCCAGAAAAAAGTATCGCGCACATCCCCATTAACAAGTAACAAGATGTCGAACACGACCAAATCATAATCACAAATCAACCGTGTGTTGACCTTAAGTTACAGGTCGACGATAAGTTGAAGAACATCATTGAAAACTTTTTTTTTTAATAAATTCTGAATTTGAGGATGTTTTTGAAATTTTTTGACATTTTTTCACTTTCGCACAGTGTAATTAACATTTAAATACGAAGTCAAAAATTGGCTCCTAGAGAATGATTCAGCTTTCTGTGTTTAGCAAGAATTTAAAACTATTTAATATCTGTGAACTTTTGATGAAATCCTTTTTTAATTTTTTTATTATCAAAGTAGTGTCCTGAAAACGAAAAATCGTTGTGTTTTTTATGTTTTTCATCAAATTCTGAAGAAATGAAAGAAATAAAATATGATTATTTAAACAAAATATAAAACCAAATAGATTAGAAATTGAAATGTTTTTCAATAAATAGCTCTTCTGCTTTATTACTAGGCCAAGTACTCTACATTGTGAATACCGCTAATGTCTAAAAATGTAAAATCCCCAAAAATGGATGTAAATCCCCAAATTTTGTTAAAATCCCCAAATCCCTCCCCACGAAATTCTGTCCCCAAAAAAATCTTGAAATCCCCAAATTGGGGACAAATCCCCACATCTGGCTACACTGGTACAGTGTGTGTTTAGCGCTCTTAATGGTCTTCTCTTAAAAAAATTATACCAAACACCATCATTTGTTTATATAGTGTTGCCAGTACATTTGTATCTTTTCATTACTACTTTAAATAGTTAAAATTTCCAAAAAAAAAAACAATCAATTATTTCACAAGGGTGTCCGTTATTTTGCGCTTTTTGGATGGATATTCAATTCTATCAAGGTCTAAAATAGTTTTCCGTCGTGTTTTGGGTCTAAACAATTTTGAAAAAAAATCCAATGAAAAATTATTTCTGAATTTCATTTACCCAATAATGTTTAAATATAACAAAAAATCATTTTTACTGGAATTCAAGTTGAAAGCAAGTGTAATTCAAGCCTGGAATTATAGTCAAGCAAATGAATTATAGTTGTATTACACTTTATTTAAATAGCATTCTCCAGTAAAAAGGGGAGATATGTTTTTTGTTTGAAAAATATTTAATTTTTCAAATATTGTTCAATTTTAAAACATAATTACATTTGCATTCAAGTCAAATTCCAACATAATATTCAAGGGCTTGAATTTTTGGCGCTTTGATAATTATTGGGAAAATATAAACATATTCTGACATCGGTATGATACCAAAAACAATCACAAAATTTCATGAATCAAATGAAATCAAAAATTTTAAATTTTTTTTAAACGAAATTTTAAAAAACTAAAAAGATTGTTTTCGATTCTTATAAACGCTAAAGAAAAGTAAATTTTAATAGTTGTAAATATTATGGTTTAATGTTGCGACTAGGGTTGTCAATTATTCGAGTTTTATTTTAATCGAATAAAAGTTTATAATTTGTTCGATTATTCGAACGAATAACGACTAAACACATTATTCGAATACTTTTATTCAATGTTGGCTACCGAATCAAAACGGCAAAAAGGGGACTGTATTTCTTGTTATTTTGGTAACGGTATTTTAATGATAACGGTAATCCTGAGTTTAATAATTTAAAAAAAAAAATGTTAAATCGGCGGGGGTTCTGCCCACCGGGAAAAGTTATATCGGTAAAAAAAAAGTTAGATCTGTCCTACCGTTACCGCTATGCGAATTGGTGTTTTAGGGCAAACGGTAGTTAGCGATAATGGCAGTCAACCTTGATGTAACAAAAAATTTACACAACATTTATTTTGATAGATATCCAACTCGCATCCCACTAAGCCACCAAAATGGTCTTCAAGGTTTAAGATCTTTTGAGAAAAAAAGTCAAAAAGATTTTAGAAAAAAAAATATAATTTTTTTTTTCGAAAAATTTAAGAAATAGTTCTCTAAACTATTTTGGACACATTTTGCTAAGAACAATAGGTAATAAGTTACATGGATTTAAAAAAACACTAGTTAGGCTAAAATGTAAAATTTTGACCTCTTCTAACTCAGAGAGTTCTGGAACGATCTTGTTGAAAAATTGTGTCTGAATAGAACTCATCTTGGTGCAAATTTCATTCCGATCAGAAGACATCGATTACAAAAGTTGGTTGGTTGATTGAAAAACTTTAGATTCCAAAGTCAGTAAATTTTTAAGACGTCTGATTAAAATAGGTCATGAGTTATATCTACGTGTATTGCCTATTAATTGGAAGGTTCACAAGGTTTTCGCCTTTAAGTTAGGTTTCATAATGTTCTGATCTCGGTGTGTTAATCCAAAGTCGATTGGAAAATAAATATATAGAAAGTAGTTTTCAATAATATTTTCAATGTAAAAAACTTGGAATAACATTATAAACTATTGGTTTTTTTATTTGAGACAGTTTTGTCCATTTTTTTTAATTGTTTCGACTATTCGATTAACCGACAATTATTGATTGAATAATTTGTTATTCAAAACTAAAAAATTTTATTCATTCGAATAAAAAATATATTTTTATGAAACAATTTTAATAAATTTGTGACAAAAAACTAAATTTTCTAAAAATCTGACAATTACACATCGGTCCCAATGGTAACCCATAATAGATAGAATTGTTAGAATTCTCGATTTTTTTAATTTTTTTAAATTTCGTTAAAAAAAACTTTTTGATAAGTGCAATCTCTAAAGTTTATCAGATTTTGTTTAAATTTTCAGAATTTGGTTTTTAGATGAAGGAGAACAATTTTAGATTTTGGGAGCATCGAAAACGCCAAAAATTGCAATATAAAGAAGTGGCCACTTAAAATCCGTACGGATTAAAGCGAGCATAACTTTTAAATGAAACAACGTATGTTAACATTTTATACATGAAATTAAAGTTAATTTATTAAACTTTAAAAAATATAACTGTAGGTTTATTTGTCTTTATTGCGAATAAATTGTCTGGCTTTTTTTCTTATGCCTCCCATTAATAGCTGCACAACTTTTCTTCCCACTTATTCCGTTATTCCAGCATATTTATTTCCAAACTCTCTTTTTATAAATAATTCTGAAAATTCTTTAAAAACATGTCTGAAAAATTAATATTTTTGTTCAATTTTACGTATTCATATCATTCTGGTGCGTTCTTTATGAACAGAAGAAACATTTTTTCTATATAGATTTTGAATGTAGTAAACCAATCCAATAGTCCCAATCCTTATCTTTATCTTTTTTTAATTCTTTATTTAATCCGAAGCCTAATATTCTATCCAACTAGTCTCGTAAATGGTTGTACGTACCACTTGAGAATATTAATCTAAAAATCTTTACTTTAGTTTAATCATAAATATTATAAATATATGGCATCATCTAATCTAATACCTAAGACGTATTGCAAAAACAACAAAAAAAGCCGATGACTATGACTACCAGCGAAAACTACACAATATAATGAGCAAAGAAAAGATCTCAACAAGTTACAAAAACAACAGCAACAACTGAATAGCACGCGAACATTATTAGTTTATCTGAATTTATAAGGTCTATAATGTATTGTTATTTGCTGTTGTTGTTATTAGATTTTCGATCACCACTTTACACTCACTCACCTTCAAATTAGTGCGATGATGAGTAAAAGATACTGCGAGAAGAGTTTAGGAGCACATTACACTACAACTACACTACACACCAGAGATGTCAAAGTTGGTAAAATGTTTGGTACAATTCGACTCTTATGCCCGTAATTTCAACAAATAGGTATCTACGGTGTAAAATAACCAGTAGATAAATTTACCTAAACGGTAACTTGACATTGATTTCAAATCAATATCTACGGGTTAAAATTACCAAATATTTTTACTCCATAAGTAACTAAGCACTAATAGATATCTATTTGTTGAAATTACGGGCATTAAAAGTGCAATGGTACACCAATGGCTAATTATCTACAATTTATAATTGGTATTTAATATTCCAAGGGAAATTAATAAATTGCTTTGTTTATATAGTTTTGGGTCTTTTGACATGATTTTTATTTTTGTTGATTGTTCAATATGAAGATCGTCAAATTTGTTTAAAATTTCTTAATAAAATTTACTTCTAAATTTCCAACCAACGAACACAAGAACGTTAATAAATAAGCAGGCTAATGTTCAATAACGAAGCACAGTGGTTAAGAAATTTGTTTTTTTTTGGCAATAATTAGGTATTGTAGATATTGTTACGAAATTTCACATGGGGACCAGTGCGTTGGTCACTCTCAAAGTTGGTCACCTCGGGTCACAATTTTTTAAAAAAAAAACGCCTAAAATCCATTTATGATCCGAATGAGCTGAAATTTTAAATATAAATAGTCCTTGAGAAAATCTACGAAAAACACGCTTACGAGTGTAGGTTATCTCTATTAGTTGAAGAGATATTAAGGTTTGTTGATTTATTTTTTTTAATTTTGCTCGATCTTTTTATGGTTTTTTAGTTATTGCGGGCCTAGGTAGGGTCGAAATTTATTTTTAAAACATCAGCTATGTTGGCGATAAAATTCTAAATAAAATAAAAGAAACTTACTAACACTTATCTCCTCCCTATAAAAAGTTATACGCATCCAAAGTTGGAACTTGTAAAAAGGGCCGTATTATTTACGTTTTTTCCCAAAAAAGCCCATATATTTTTTTTGTAGATAAAAATTTTCTTCGGGACTATATAGAATTTTTATATGATACGGAAAGATAACTTAATGCAAAATCGTGTAAAAATTTGGCAGACATATCACCCCCCAGACCTATCCAAACTTGGCCAATTTTAAAAAATTTCGGTTTGAGTAAAAAATTCTAAAAAGGCAATTCTTATTGAATAAACTAAAAAAAAGAAATTCCGCAATAAAATTACGGAAGTCAATTTAGAAATATAAATTTTTTTTGGCAAATAAAAAATATTTTTTGAAAAATTTCGAATTTTTTTTTTAAAGAAATTCATCCATCGCTATCAAATTTTGTACTGTTCAGTTCCGACCACAATCGACTCAAGTCCCCATAGAAACCCAAAACTACATATTGTATAAATGTGTATAATAATTCAAAGAAAAACGCAGTTTTAGTACATAGCCGTAAAAGTAAAATTTTTAATGAAAATTGGTACAATTTGAAAAATTTCATTGGCCGTCCCTGCTACACACTACACTACACAATCCAAGCAGTACTACTACATGTGCCTTCTTTCCCAACGAACGAAAAAATTAACAAGTCATGAACTTTAAGTTTCAATTTGAATTGAAGAGGGAAACAGCCAATAAATAGCAGCCAGGGAGTTAAATAATTACAAATAAAAAAAAAACTACAGCAAACACAAACGAAATTAAAATTAAAGATTTGTGTACTTTTTTTGGTGTATTTTTTTGTTTATCAAGTTCTTGGCTGCGATAAATATTTACGATGAGTAACTAACTGTGTTGTTTTCGTTTGTTTGAAAGTGTTTACACTAACAATGGATAATATGCAAAGTAGTATATCTACACAAAATGTGTGTGTGCGAGTGGTATTCTAAATAAGTATGAATACACTCAGAAATTAGTTGTTTTTCTTTTCATTTAAATGCAGAAATTAAAAAGACAATTGATAGCAACTGATCATCTCTTGCATTATTTAGTAATGAAGAGTCATTAACATCTGCATTACTTTAATTGGAAAAACAATGAATTCCCAGAAAATCATTTTAAACAAATTCGGCCGTTTGTAATGCTAGTTTTTTAAACACCAAGGTTGTTTAAGGGCGGATCCACTTCTTCGCAACTTACGATAGGGCGATAATTAGAATTATTAAATTTTCAATATTGTGATCATCAAGTAGCAGAGCTGTAAAAGAATCATTAATTTTTGTATTAATTCGCGAAATATTCATTCACTGAATTAGCAAATTTTTAATTAATTCATTTCACACAAAAAAATAATTGAATGAAATTTGAGTCAATTCAAATGAATTTGGTAAAAATGAATTGCAATTCATTTCCAATTCAAATGAATTGCAATTTGTTTCCAATTCATTTGAATTGAATTGATTGAAATTTAAATCCTATCAAAATGGGAAAATTTTGTTTATTCGCTAAAATAAACTTAAATTTTTATTTTTCATTCCCCCTAGATCTGCTTTTGAATTTGATTGATTGCAACTCATTTTTGATTTCATTCATTTGAATTGCAATTCATTGTTCTAATTCATTTGAATGAATTCAAAATCAATTCAAACGAATTTCAAAATAATTTGCAATTCACTTTAACAAATTCATTTGAATTGATAACGAATTGCAACTCATTTTTACAAATTCATTTGAATTGAAAAAAAATTTAAATTCATTTCTGCCTAATTCGTTTGAATTGATTCAAATTTCATTCAATTATTTTTGGTTGTGAAAAGAGTTAATTAAAAATTTAGCTATTTCGCAACGAATTAAAATCAAAAAAGAATGATTCATTTACAGCTCTGTCAAGTAGTTTTAAAGGTGGATCCAATTTTCAAAACCATTGAAAAATTACGGCATTTTCAAAACATAATTTAGAATCGTTAAAGCCCTAGTTTGCGAGGAAATTTTTATAGGGGGTATTTGTTCAAAAATAATTTCATACATCAAATAATAAGATGAACAACTAGCCAGCAGATGGACATACACTTTTCATTCACTTTCTGAGTCGATTGATTCTTAATATCCATTATTTTGGAGCTATACAAATATTATAGAAATGAAATGTGCTATATGTATTTAAACCATATCTGATTTTGCTCAAATTTTCAATATTTGCTTTTGAATGACGAAGTACAATTTTGAACCTTGTGATTCGCTACTCACAAGGTTCAAAATTGTCGAAAAAGTCCATTTTATATGTTTTTATTATCAAGTTTAAGCACTATTTATATTTTAAATATCAACTCATTCGAATCATACTCGGATTTTTGGCGATTTTTTTTTAAATGTAAGACCCTAGATGGCGTGTAATTTTGCTAATTAAGCTAATTTTCCTGGAAAAATTTTCGTTGAATATTTTAATCCTTAAATGTAATTTTTGAAAGGACTTTTTTGATTTTCTCCAAAAAAGGGTCAAATTGACCCCTAAAGAGAGGTGCTAGAGGTTTAAGATCTCCCACAAAAATGATCCCCATAAAATTCTTACATTAACTTACATTTTTTTTTCAGTTCGATCAAAAAATTAACACTTTGACCCATAAGTTTATTCCACAAAAATAATCTAATCAACATGCCCTTTTAGAATTATAGGGTCGCTATTCTGTTCCAATCAAAAAGTCTCAATTTGTTGGACATTGTAATTAATATCGTGATTAGTGTTTATAAACCGGATAACCGGTTAACCGACAAAACCGGTTTTTCTTCGAAATCTCGGCTGATTTTCGGTTAACCGGTTTATCCGATTTATATAACTCGGTTAACCGGTTTTTAAAATTTGGGACTAAATTAATAAATCTCATGTTTTATTGCATTTTTTATATTCATTGCGTACACATTATTTTAAACAATTGGTCGGATTTGAAACATAAACTGATGATTTACATAATAAACCTCTTTAGATAAAACTTTTTAAGAATTACAATGATTATAAATAGTAGAGGATGATGAGTTTACTTAAAAACTTTTTCAGAATAAATTAAACATAATGAAACAATTAAAAATTAAAATTAAATTCCTCATAATTCTAAAAGTTAAGAAGCTAAATCTTACTAATGATTCATTATAAATTTTACCAAACGTTAAATTTTATTTGATGTATGTACATAACTTCTTTCAATTAATTTGACTTCATTAGTGTGTTTTGCTCTTAAAATTTTATTTTATTAATCATTATATTAGCTTAAGGTACAAAGTTCCTTTTCAAAAATAATAATTAATAAAACTCAGATTTCAAAAATATTTCAAATCATGGATATTAGATCGTATATCCATGATTTGAAATATTTTTGAAATCTGAGTTTTATTAATTATTTGGTAAGATTTATAATGACAAATAATCACAGTTAAGAAAAGTGCGTTTGTATCTTATATGTCATTTTTTTGTGGAACATTTTCTGTTTCATATCAGATAATAAATTATTAAAATTATTAAATATGCATTTAATTAAAAAGAATTGTGATTTACACATTTTGGTTGAAATTTAATAAAAAAAACAATAATTAAAACAAGTATTACATATTTAATTTTGAAAAGCCAATTTTCGGTTAACCGACAAACCGGTTTTTTAAAAAGTCGGTTTTTTATAAACACTAATCGTGATGAAATTGGACATAAACAAGTTTTATATGAACCTACATCTTTCTACCAACGTTTGTGAGGATTGGTCCATAATTGACCCTACCGCCCATATAACTCTTATATCAGAAAAACATTTTATTGTTAATAAATAATTTATATACATATAATGATGATATTAACATAAATTTCGACATAAGTCATTTGAAGTTTTAAGAAATGAATCACTCTATCAAATTCTTTACAGATCGGACCGTAACTTATTCAAGTCCCCATAGAAGGGCAAAACTATATATTGATGGTGGGAATTCAAAATTCGGTACATCTAAATATAACACTATTACTTGTTATTTTTGGTAAAATAGAGTCTTGAAGCGAAAGTTAGTCTACATTGAAATTGCGACACCATTCCGTTTATAATTTTCATTTGTGACAATACAAAGAATATATAAAATGGATTATTATATACAACAGAGTCAGATACATATTTTCCTTATAGTTATTTGCACATTTATTTTGATGCTTTACGAACATTTTTCTGTGGCTGTACCAACGTTTCTTGACATTTAGAAGAGAATAAAATGTATATTATTAAGAGAGCCATGCACACGAACAGGTAAACATTTGTCTAAAGTTCTCTTTATCTAGAACTTACGTCAAAAACTAGAATAAAATTATTAACCCGTAAAATTAACAACAACAAAAAAACTTCATACACACAATCGTTGGTAAATCGCATAAAATCAATAAACAAATGCATTTCAAAAGCACTTGCTAGGGAATATTTCACATTAATTTCGTTTTCATTTCTTTAACATTTTAGTGTTAAAAATAAAAACAAACTAATTTCAATCTCAATAATAAAATTTAGGAAAATTTAACCATAAAAAAATATGTTTTAAATTTTATTTTGCTGAAAAAAATTTGGTTAAAATTTTGTCCCGAAATTGGACTATTACCGATTCATATTTCTAAACGTGATATACGTCGTTGCAAAAAACTTTGAATTACCTTTCATTTGATATACACACAGCCTCAAAAGTAAGTAAACACCAGCGAATTTTTGGATTTTTTTAAGAACATGAATATCATTATAGTCCGACTTGAATCTTTTTTTCACAACAGAATCTATTATTCAACCCATTATCCAACAAACCGAAACTTTAAAATTTTAATCTATAGATAAATTTTAGGATTTTTGTTATCTTAAAAAAATCATATAATTTTTGGTGTATACTCACTTTTGCGATCTTGGAATCCGCAATATGGGAAAAATTATGTTAAAAAATCGAGGTTACATATCAGACATTTATGGACCGATTTGGCAGATTTGTAAATCGAAAAGTTACAAATATTAAGCTCAAATAGTATGCAAACAAATATGTTATCGAATCCGTTAATGATTAATGTTATTATGTTTGATTCATAAACAGATTACGTGTCGAAATAGTTTTGTTAAAGCAATTAAAAATTAAATAATAATCAAGTTTTCAGGGCCACACAAGATACTACATTCATTGGACTTTCTGAATATAAAATATCATAATAAAGTTTCCATTTCATATCAAATGCATAGGTTTTCATTATAATGTCATTCAATTTAAGCTTGATTTAAATATAATTATTTTAATTAAGGAATCTTAATATGAAACATCACTATATCATTAAATTAAGTATGATTTGTATAATTTCTTTAATTATGGGAATATTTAGTGATGCATTCATTCAGTTGGGAATTACAAATCAGATTTTTGACAAGGTCCTTCACATTAAAATTTTGCACGAATGAGGCAGAACTTATCTAGAATTTTAAAATAAAAAAAAAACGTAAAATAAAACTGACAACAGATTGCAATTAAAATTAAGATCAGTTGTATTTCGTTTAAAACTTAATGACAGCCAGTAAAGGAGAGCGGGAGAGAAAAAGCGATAAGAATGAAATGAAATTAAACTAAACTAAATGTATGAATGGATGAATGAATGAATGAGTAGCTAGATGACGAGCGAACAAAGCAGCAACAACGAAACGGGAAATACTTTATTTATATTTATGATAAAAAATCCATGCAATAAAATATAAATTTTACTCGTATTTTCTTAACGACCATTATGACTCAATATTATTATTGTTTCATTTTGAAAATAAAACAGTTATTTTTAATTGAAACAACAAAATCGAAAACAGTTTGTGTAAATTTATGTGACATTCTCTGTGGGTGAGTGTTGGTGTAAGAATGAGATTAGTTGGGGATTTCCTTTAAAAAAACCGGTATTAAATATTTTTGTTTTGTTTATTGATTTATTAAAAGAATGTATGTTAGTTTTTGTTAAATGTAGATTAATTTTATATTAAATAAATGAAACTAATGAACAAAATTATAGTCATCGAGATCGAATTTACTTTGTTTGCAGATATGCCATCACCTTGTAAAATTATGACATGGCATACACACATAAACAACATGATTGCGGCAACTATGCTAAGTTCTATGCAATCATAAATGTTTGCCGGAAACGAGTTTATTGTTTATATTTTCTACAGCAATGTTTTTTTTTAAATCGTATAATTAGTCGATATATGGTTTGCAAAATGATTGAATTTGAACGATGTTATGTTTGTGAAAATTCTAAATAAAAATATTGTTATATTTATAATCATGACATGATAAGATTACTCAATAATATGGTTATGTTTCTACAACCATAATATGGTTACGTTATTTATTAAAAATATGGTTGGACTCAACCATACTATGTTTGTGCTAGAACCATACAATTATATGTTTTTACATAAACATATTTGACTTAATGTGAAATGGTGATACACAAACATATCGAGCCCTTAGCGCCAAATTATCGTAAGCGACAAAACACAAATTTTACAGGAGAAGGTTTTTTGATTATTTTGAAATTTATACATAAAATTAAAAATGTTATGATGCGATGTAATATAATTTCGTTCAAGCTATTTGTCTATTTTTCAAAAATATTTATAACTTTTGACAATTAAAAATTCATGGAATACTTTATAGAAAAATATGACAAAAAATGTTTTTTATTGGATTTTTGCATAGATACAAATTTTTCGAATTGAAATAAAATTTTTATTTATGAATAGTTTATAATGAAATTCCCACACAAGTATTGAAAAATTCCCAAAATGTGATTTTTTAGTTTTTTGGCTATAATATCCATACCAGGGTCGGGGTTATCGGAATCCTTTACAAAATAATTAGAAACATATTTTGCCACCTAAAATCGGTTACTATATTTTGATATCGAATATGCGATTTGAGAATTTTTGCACTAAAGTTTAATTTTACATAAAAAATAGGTATTTTTTGAATGGACCTGGTCCCCTCGGTAACAACAATCTTTAATTTTTTTTTTCATTTAAAACATTTTATGAAAACTTAGCTTTCAGAAAGTATAAATTACTTATCATTATAAATTACTTATATTATCGTAAAAATGTTGAAATTCTAATTTTCAAATGCGAATATCTAAGCTATAAGAGATAATTGATTGCTATGAGGAAGTTTTTTGATTTATTCAATGAGAAGATTCTATATGTGTAATTTTTTAGAAATCGGAACACGAACGAAGAAATATGATCGTTTTAAAAATGTAACACGAGGTGTCCTACTTTGAGGACCCTTGGTCGCGTCCCTGGTGGGTCCATGAGGTCCTCGTTCAAAACTTAAACTCGACAACACTTATTCTTTGCGCGTGTGAAATTTCATTGAAACCAATCTAACTATTTAGAAGTTACAGATTTATTTCCGTCTTTTTTTCTATACCACTGTGTGTCTTACCCCCTATAATTTTGAAGTTATTAACAATTTTGATATTCTCTAAAACATCAGTCGGTTCATAAAATTATAATTTTTGCAATAAAAAACAAATATAGAAAATGTCGCTTACGATAATTTGGTACTAAGGACTCGATATTATGGCTGTACAACTATTATAATAAGATCGTTGAACCATAATATGATCACACATGATTATATTATGATTATCAATTAAAAAATAATTAAAAAATGGCACAAAACTATGGATAAATGATATTTAGAACGCTAACGCAAAGTGTCTTTTTTAATTTTTTGGAAAAAAAAATATTTTCGAATTGTTATTTTATTTTTTTTTTATAATGTACATTTTTTTTTTAAATTTAAATTATTTTTTTAAATTAAAAAATTTATTATTTTTTTTTTGGTGAAAAAAATTCTGGTTAAAAATTTTTTTTCGATTTTGACCCATTGTATTTTCAACTTACTTACTATGATCTTATATACATCGTTGCAAAGGTCTTCGAAATATCTATCATAAGATATCCATATTGTCTATATTAATGACTTAGTAATCCAGATATAGGTCAAAAAAAGGACAAAAATCGAGGTTGTCCTGGTTTTTTCCACTTATCTCAGCCATTTGTGGACCGATTTTGCTGATTTTAAATAGGAAACTTTTCGAAAGGATGTCTGACAGAATTATTGAAGATTTGGATGCCGAAGATATCTGGGGTTTTCCGAAAAATGATTTCAACAGACAGACAGACATGGCTTAATCGACTCCGCTATCTATAAGGATCCAGAATATATATACTTTATAGGGTCGGAAAATTATATTGTGGAAATTACAAACGGAATTACAAACTTATATATACCCTTCTCACGAAGATGAAGGGTATAAAAATCGAGATAGTCGAGGGTTTTTGCATATACTTCAGAATATAGCTGATATATTGATACCAGATGTTTCTTTGTAGATAAGATTGGCCATCGATAATCCACTCCAATATCTATAAGTATCCAGAATATATATATTTTATACAGATTCGCAAAGGATTGTTGTACAAATCACAAACGGAATAACAAACTTATAAAAATATGTACAAGAAATTTAAATAAAAATTCACATCATGTTTCCCTTCTGGCGGTTTACTACTGAAAGACAACACTCTGCACTGTCATTTATAATTCGTTCAAAATATCATAATTTACTTTATTGATTTTTTCAACTGTCACCATGAAATCAATTTAAATTACCCCTTGTTTGTTAAACGGAAGCACAAGAAGCTATTTTTTTGTTGTTGTTAATTTTTCAAGTTCAAGCTCAAAAGTTTATTTGCATTTTTTTTATATTTTGCATTGCATTGCATAATTTCATTTTAATTGTAATGAATTTGTTTCTTTTATTCTTCAGTAATGTATGTACAAGCACGCCAGGGATGTGCAAACCTTCATAATTGAGAAACATAATTCAAGTGTATTTAATCTAAAGTTCGCCATTACTTACACACAGCCGCGAATTTTTTGATTTTTATAGGATCATGAAAATCATTATAGTCCGACTTAAATCTTTTTTTTCACAACCGAATCTATTATTCAACTCAATCACCAACAAAACGAAACATTAAAATTTTAATCGATGAATTAATTTTAGGATTTTCATTATTATAAAATAATCAAATATTTTTTGGTGTACACTTCTGAGGCTCACTGTATATCTGTTTGATATATACGCTTATATAACTCCACTACGTTATCTTTCGTGTAAACATTCATGTTAGATATCGAAATGTAAAATATTTCATAATGTTTTGATAAAGATCTCAACAATATGGGGAGTTTATCTAATATTTAATCTCAAATTGGTCACAAACCTTATTCTCAAATGAATAGTCGTATGGACGAATATATTTTTAAAGATACAAATTTTTGGTTCTGCTAATAATTAAGTATAGGAATTCACTATCAGTCAATATCTTGAGGGCTCAATTGGTCTTTTATTCCGGTTAACCTTTGTAGTGGAGGAAAATTATTTTGAAGCTATAATTACATATATGAGAGATATTACTAATTATGGACCGATCGCCATGCAATTAGCTCGTGAGATTTATGTCTATATGAAACTTATTTCTGTCGAATTCTATTTGGATATCAACATTTTTAAGATATTTATGCTCGTTAAAGTGATTTTCAGAAGTGGGTCTTATATGGGTGCTATGACTAAATATGGATCGATCATCATAAAATTAGGTGACATGAATTCCGTATATATGAAACTTATTTCGAGCGAAATTTGTGTAGATACTTATATAAATTAAATTTTTATGGCCGATAAAGTCCAATTTCGGGAGGACATTTGTATAGGGACTAGGTGAAATAATGGAAAGATTTCTTGGCCGAAAAAGTTATATGCACTAAATTTTGTTGAAATATCTTAAAAATTGCGACCTGAACTTTGCCAGACGGACGGACGGAGACCAGAGAGTGATTCTGAGTCGTTATACGTTACAAACATCAGCATAAATGCAATAACCCTCCCCACAATGGTGGTCTAGGGTTAAAAATCATATTATAACTATTTTGAGTGATTTATTATTATATCACAAATTGGGTATTTTGATTACATGGACGAGTTATTTTCGGTCTCTCCTTTGAAATATTTCATGTGCACAACTTTTATTGGATCTGGATTATCATGCAAGGTCATTAGTTATGGACGCTTTTGCATATTTATTTAAATCGCCACGATGCCTCCTTTTATAACGATTGATTTGAACGAAGAAATATTGAAATATCGACATCCCGAATATGAGAAACCCATAAAACACAGTGACGCCGGGAGGCACATCACAGGTTTTTAATATTAATTTAAATAAAGGGAATTGAGGCCTAAGAGTCGGTTAAGCTGAGCCGCCGAGTCGTGAAATATTAGGACAATATGACATGATAGGAGACCTTGTGAATTCACCAATTGTGTATATTTTTATCCTCTCAAATATGTTGGATTTGCCAACCATTAAACTATGTACTTTTAATAAGTATTACTGAAATAACAAACATACAACATTCAGTTATTAAACATTTCAAATAAAATTGAATAAAAGATAATTTATCATAAAAATCAAGTTTCCTACTACGAGTAGTTTTAGTTTGTCTGTTGCTTGTTTGTTTCAACTCGTATTGAGTAAAATTTACTCACAATCAACACGTTTTTTTTCTTTCTTTATTTAATTTTATAGTTTATTTTTTTTTATCTATCTACATCATCAAAGTCGTAAAAAAAACTACACACAATATTTTTTAATTAAATTGCGCTCTATTGCTTAATGATTCACAATTTACCGGAATTAAGAAGAAGAAATGAAAATAAAAGAACGTTTATAGACGGACTCACACACACAAACACAGATACAAATAAACACGAGCAGACACACACACATTTATAAATGCATCATAGATCACATGGATAGATGCACAATGGGTTCGATTTAAATAAATAATAGCAAATGTTAATAAATCTAGAACTTCGACTCTCCGGGTTTAATCGTAACAAAACTTGAAATTTTAACACTGTTACTTTAATTACACTACTGTGCAAAATCAAATTTTCTTTTCCAATATTTTAAGATATATTTAATGTTTTTTTCAAAATTAATGCAAAAAACACGATCGGGCCCAAAAGGAGCTAGGAAATACTCTCTGTTGATAGGATTTGTTTGGTATTGTAAATGAGCAAATAGGTCTTCAAGGAAAATATCTAAGCATTTTTTGGAGAAAAAAGGGACCATTTTTAAAAAAAATTTCAAAAAAGTATTTGATTTCGGATAAAAATGTCAACGTTTTTTATACCCTTCACCATGGGTGGCAAGGGTATATACATTTTTCATTTGCGACTAGGGTTTTTATACCGGGAATTTCCGGTACAAATTTCCCGGAAGTTTTGCCAATTTTTCACTATTCGATTCCCGGGATTTTTAGTCGGGAATCCCGGGAATTAAAAACTGACGAAAATACATAGAAAACAAGTAAGAACTTGTATGTATTATATGCCAAGTTGTGTTTATTGATTAGAAAACATTTATATTTCTAACATGGCACCACTGTGAGATGGCAACATCATATGTACTAACGATCACATCCAAATCCTTTAATAGCTGAGCGAATTCAAACTCACACACGAACAAAACAGCCATTAAATTAAAATGCAGTGTATTTTTAAACAAATTATTTTTATTAAAACATTTTAATAATAATTTATTTTTTGTTTTTAGTTGTTGTGGTAAAATGTTATTGATGTACATACGATTACGTACATAAATATTGTATGTATATTGATTAGGCAAGTAACTTTTTAAATATCAAATCGGTCCTATCCATTTAGTATACTATATACTATATATATAAAAGATGATTGGATTTTGAAATATCTTTCATTTGATATAAACATCTCAGCTATTTATGTACTGATTATACTGACTCTTAATAACAAAATTATCGAAATCATAAAAGATTAATACAGTTTAGGCTCATTTGTCCATTGATTTTAACTAAATCGCCATGATACCTCCTATTAGAAAAATTGATTTGAACGAAGAAATATATATTGACCTGCCGCAAATGTGGAATGTTGGAGTGCAATAAAATACAGTGGCATGTGGTCATGAACTTCCCGATGTACGTATACAATTTTCTTTCTTTTTAAAAATGGCATAGGATATCATTTTTGCTACCCCCTAATTTACAAACAATAGTACATGTGTAGTTGTTGTTATTTGTTTTTTTTCGGTTTTATTTGTTTGTATGTTCAGCATCAGCAATAAACAAATTAATAGACAACCGAAATAAATGTAATTAAAATTAAAAAACATTCAAATATACGAATTTTATATTTTGTTTATTTTCTCATTTAATTAATTTGTGGCTATAAATGTACAAAAAAGAAATTAAAATCTTCTCATTTCATACAACCAGCCACTGATAAACATCTGTAGTACTACTATCGACTTCAGATAAAAATAAAAATTGCCAAAAATATATTAAAAAAAAACTAAAAATATAATTATAAATAATGACAGAACACTTGGAAATATACATTTGATAGATAGATAAATAAATAAATATAGACTTCGCAACATAAACGCCAAATTAAAAACAAAACTACAAATGGAAATTTTGTGTTCCATGTTTGTACTCGTAGTTTAAAACATGTAGGGTCCGGACCAGATGTACTTTTTATGAGCTAATTTTTAGAATATTATCCTTGAAGGTATGAGTTCTAAGCACTGACGAGGTTTTTCTCCTGTGGGGTATTTGAAAAACCGGCTTAGTCCTGTAAAGATTTCTATGTTTCGAAATTATCTGAGAGGATAAAACCTTTGAGTACGGCCGAAGGCCTGCAATCTAAAAATATATTTGTTTTTGTCATAAAACAAAAAAGCTTGCGTTGCATTTTTGGGATTTTTTTCTCTAATCTAATTGAGATATTGATATATTGCAATATCTCAATTAGATTAGGATTTTGCAATCCTAATAAAATTTTGATACAAATTTTAGTTTTAGAAACACAATAAATATATAATAAAATCTTTATTTATTAACAAAATTAAATGAAATGTTCAAGGTTTTTTAAATTTGTCATTCTATCTAAATATCAAAGTGTCAAAAAAAACTTGTCAAAAGGTCAAATGAAATCCCACAATTCATAAAAATTTAAGCGAAAATCCCAAAAATTGTATTTCTTCCCATAGAGTCCACATTTCCTTAGGGGCTGGGAAAATACTTTGGGGATAAATAGGGAACACATCAAGGTTTCCAAAGCAGCTTTCCGTTTTCTGATCACAGCTTTAGAATTTTACAACATGTGGCCCAAATTTTAAATTTTTTATAAAAAATAGGTCAAATTTCGAAGGGTTAGAAAAATTAGACATGCTTTTTACACCACAATGTTCTCCGTAAAGATAACTTATAGAAAAACATAAAATTGTTATATGTTCTTAAAGAAAGTTTTTTTTTATACCCCTCACCAAATTACACTTTAAAATATAAATTTTAAATATTTTTAGGTAAACAAAATTTAGTTTTTTTCAAAAGTTGTATTTTTTCATTTTTTGGAAAAAAAATTAAATTTTTTTTTTAAATTTTAAAAAAAAATTTTTGGTTGAAAAAAATCGTGTCAAAAACATTTTTTTCGATTTTGACCCATTGTAGGTCCAACTTACTATGGTGTTATCTTTGAAATATCTATCATTAGATATCCATATTGTCTATATTAATGACTTAGTAATCCAGATATAGGCCAATAATATTTAAAAATCGAGGTTGTCCTGGGTTTTTCCTCATATCTCAGCCATTTGTGGACCGATTTTGCTGATTTTAAATAGGAAACTTCTCGAAAGCATGTCTGACAGAATTATTGAAGATTCGGATCCCGAAGATATCTGGGGTCTTCAGAAAATTGATTTCAACAGACATACAGACGGACATGGCTTTAATCGACTCCGCTACTTATAAGGATCCAGAATATATATACTTTATAGGGTCGGAAAATTTTATTGTGGAAATTACAAACGGAATAACAAACTTATATATGTATACCCTTCTCACGAAGGTGAAGGGTATAAAAAGAGTCACCTTTTCGCCCAAAAATACCAACAATTTACAATTTTTAAATTGAAAATCGTTTATTTTTGAATCCATAATTGATATTGCTCTGAAATCTTTTGTATATTATTGGTAATTTAGTTTTCTAACTTCGAGTCCATTCGGTCTAAAAGTACGACCTATATTTTTAAATTTCAATATTTTAACTCGAATACTCACTCCTTGGCTAAGCCCACGTCAAATTTTATCAGCCCATTAGAAATTCCAGATTTATTTCTAAAAAATTTTGATTCTGCCCCACTGTGAAGTAGAAATCTATGAGGCCAATATATTCAAGCGACATCGATAGTAGAGCTTTCATTAAAGTGCTTGGTAATAGAAATATGTATGAAATTGAGAGTAATCAATCGAATATTAACACTGTGTTGGGTAGAAGAAAATGTAAATATTGCATTTGAAGCTAATGAAGTTACATAAATAAATAGGAAAAATATTCCTCCTAAAAAAAGTATTGGAGTTAATGATATATAGGATGAATTAACACGGGACGGAGCGGATCATGATACAGAAATCGGTTGTGATAACAAATTATATAGAATTTATCACATATCCTAGAAGATAATAACATTTTTGTGCTTTATATTTAAAAAAGCATTGCAAAATATATTGCATTTATCAAATTGAACCAAATTCTATAAAATTAAAATACGTCAAGGGTAAAAATGCACTTTCTTGCATTTGGTGCTATAAAATCAAAAAAGTGCTTATGCTTACAAACTTGCAAAGCTATAAACAAATTTTATTCAATGCCAAGCATTTGCTTGCAACCAAATTGTTTTAAAAGTCTGACATAAACAAACTTATTTAATGTGTAGTTTTATGCAATATCCAAACATTTTGGAAACCATTTCAAAAATTTGCAAAAGTCATTGTATGTTATTAAATTGAATGTTTGTATTTTATAAAAATCATAAACAAAATTTAAGAAACACCAGCTAATTTTTTACCAGAAATAATTTGTATATTTATAAAGTTTTTATAAATCTAAACATCTGTACTCCTATATTTACGTGTAGAATGAATACAACCAAAAAAAAAAATACACAATAATTTCTAAATTTAGAAACATTCAAAAATAAAAATATTCACACATTAGACAAATTCAATAATAAAAAAACTATTTAAAATGTATTTAAAATCTTAATACTTTTCCAAACGATCAAATCAACATTAAATTCAAATTGTGGCCAAATCCAAAGAGCCAATAAATGTTAATACATTTTAATCACCTTTATTATTCATCATTACGAAGACCACAGTCATAATGAGCAATTTGGACAAATAAAAAAAAAAACAAAACAAAAATATTTTTATTATTTTTAGCCAAAAAATTCACAAGTGGGGTGCAAAGCAAAACATTTTTAAAAATAAATTTTTAAACGAAAAACAAGCAAAAACTAAGAGGCGCAGCAGAAGTACTTGTACATTAGCGGCATCAGCACCGGCATTCAAAAAAAAAAAAAAACAAATATTGTAGCAGCAATGAAAAATTTTAAAAATAATCAAGTGCGAAATCTGCAGAATTTCGTGCTTTTCATTATTCGAGTGGCAAGATTTATTTAAGTTGATTTGTTTAATATTTATTACTGCAGTTAAACGGCCTAAATTTAAAGTAAAGACACGCGGTTCATTATATTCGATGTCGGTAGCATAGAGGTACTACGAAATTTCGATGAATTTAAGTAAAATTTTGGATCAAACAAAACACAGTGGGGCAGAATCAAAATTTTTTGGAAATAAATCTACCATTTCTAAACGGCTGGTCCGATCGGAATAAAATTTTACGTGAGCGTAGCCAAGGAGTATTCGAGTTTAAGTTATTAAAATGGGCGGTGCTATGGAGGCTCAAAATAGGGTACCTTCGAAATGTAAAATTTTTAAACATGTGCTATTTTTTTTGTTTCCCATCCGATTTTCAAGATTTTTATATTTTTGGAAAAACATGCTTGCGTGTGCTATTTATATCTTATAATTTCCGAGTTATAGGCATTTCAAAATTTAAATTTTAAAATTTGTCCATACCTTGGTCCGCTTTTTTAAAAATATAGGTCGTACTTTTGAACCGAATGGTTTGAATATTTTTTGTTAGTTAGTTTCAGAGCAATATCAATTATGGATCCAAAAATAAATGATTTTCAATTTAATTATTAAAAAAAATATTTGATTTTTTGGGCGAAAAAGTGACTTAACTCTTTTTTTATTAAAAATAAACTTTCTTTAAGAACATATAACAATTTTATATCTTTCTTTAAGGTATCTTTACGGAGAATATTTTGGTATAAAAAACATGTCTTATTTTTCGAATATGTCGCACCTTCGCCCTTTGGAATTTAACCTATTTTTTTATCAAAATTTCAACTTTGGCCCACATGTTCTAAAATCCCAAGCTGGGACCTAAAGTATTTTCCCAGTCCCGAAGGAAATGTGGACCCTTTTGGGCAAAATTGTAAAAATACCATATTGGGATTTTCGCTTAAATTTTTAGGAATTGCGGTATTCGTTTTGATCTTTTGACGAGTTGTTTAAACTTTGTTATTTAGAATGACAAATTTAACAAAAATGTTGAAAATTTCATTGAGTTCTGTTAATATTTATTTACATATTTACTGATTTTATTACATATTTACTGAGTTTCTAAAACTAAAATTTATATCAAAATTTTAATAGGATTGCAATTTGATTTTATTTATTTCGAACTATTTTTAGAGAAGTTAAATTTTTAGTTTTACAAAAAAAGAATTCAAGTCAATATCTCAATTAGAATCAAAAATATGCCACTTGAAAACTCCGTCATTCAAAAATATTGCACTTTTCAATTCTAATAAACACTAAATGAGGATGAGAGATCGATTTGAAATTTGCAATTTCGAGGAAATTTTGTTATTGGTCAAACATTGTATAAAATTATTTCTTAAAAAACATTTGTTAGCGTAGCTTCTAATATTAAAGTTCAGATTTTTTGCAGACTGTTGGACAATATCTATTAAGAAAATATTATATTTTTATTTGGACTTCATTAACCCATTATAACCAAATATCGAAAATACAATCACGAAAAAAAAACGTCTCCAGTAAAGTTTGTTATACACTTAAGATATTTTCGCGGTTAGGACTCAATAGGTTTATGATTTGTGGAATTTTGTAGACACAGGCACATTAATATCGGGATGATTATTATCGTGAAGATTAGCAAGGCATCTGCGATTTGAACTTGTTGAAACTTCAGATGTATAGGGCGACACAGAAGAATAGGGGGAATTTGATTAGGCTTATAAGACTTTTTGCGCATATACATAGGACTGCTCCCAAATTAAGCTAGATCGGATTCGATTTATAGAAACAGGGGGACTATCTATCATTACACAGTTTAGTAATCATGTGGATTCAATTTACAAAACATCAAAATATGTGACTGCTAAAAAACCGAAAGCGGATTCGATTTACATAACAGTGGGTAATAAAAACTAAGGTTGGTTAACAATTCAATAACAGGTATTTCCTGTTATTAGAGTAACGTCATTATCATTAACTAGCTGACCCGGAGCGCTTCGCCACCCCAATTAGAAGAAAGAAATAGTACTATCAAGTCTCACTTTGTGAATCTAATTGTAAATGTCTAATTTCATATTTCTGGGTCTATTATTATAGAAAATGCAAAATGTGTTCCTAATTTTAAATTTTTAGGTTTATTATTATAAAATATTCAAAAAGTACCATTGCAATAAGGAAATAGTACCATTGATTATCACTTTTAAATTCGCATTCACTAAACCATAACCCGTCAAGTTTGAATTTTAGATTTGTATATCATTTCCTATATTATCAACTAATTTTGTTTCTATAATACTTAAGATTTAATAAATTATCACAAAACCGAAACAGATCGGTTTTTAATTTTTTAAAACCGAAACCGCGGTTTTGAAATTCTTCGATTTTTTGGAAACTCTAGGTCCATTATTATAGGAAATTCAAAGAAGTACCATTAGAATATATAAAAAGTACCAAAAATCCCCCACTTGTGGTTTCCCACTCACTCGGGTCCATATAAGCTTAATTTCATGGCTTTAGGTTCATTGGTGAAGAAATTACAAAAAGTACCATTCGAATAAAGAAAAAGTACCAAAAAGTCTCCCCTAGAATTCTAACTCACTTAGGACCATGTATGCTTAATTTCATGTTTTTAAGTCCATTGCTATAGAAAATTAAAAAAAGTACCATTAGAATAAACAAAAGGTACCATGAGGTATCCGCTTGAATTTTCAATCACCTTGGACCATATACGCTTAATTTCATATTTCTAGGTCCATTATATTATAGAAAATTCAAAATGTACCATTAGAAAATAGAAAAAGTACCAAAAAGCACCCACTTGTAGTTGCCCACCCACTCGGGTCCGTATAACCTTTATTTAATGTTTCTAGGTTCATTGGTGAAGAAATTACAAAAAGTACCATTTGAATAAAGAATAAGTACCAAAAAAATACCATTATAATATAGAAAAAGTACTAAAAAGAATACACTTGTGGTTTTTGATTTTGCCAAAAAATCAAAAATTGTATATCTTGATTTTTTGGCAAAATCAAAAACTTTTTTGACTTTTTTTTAAAATGGGCCCTTTTTGTAATTTTTTTTTTTGCTATAAAGAAAGCTTAGGCCTATTCCTTTAAGATGGTTTTGATCGCTTAGTGGGATGCGAGTGGGATATATATCAAAATAAATGTTTTGTAACTCAAGACATACAATTTTTGTGTTAAAACATTTATTTTGATAGATATCCCACTCGCATCCCACTAAGGGACTAAAAATATCTTAAAGGAATGGACCTAGGCTTTCTTTTGAGCAAAAAAAAAAAATTAAAAAAGGGCCCATATTGGAAAAAAAGTTTGATTTTGCAAAAAAAAATTAAAAAATTGTATGTCTTGCGTTACAAAATATTTATTTTGATAGATATCCTACTCGCATCCCACTAAGGGACTAAAAATATCTTAAAGGAATGGACCTAAGCTTTCTTTTGACTACAAAAAAAATTTTAAAAAAGGGCCCATTTGGAAAAAAAATCGTATTTGCAAAAAAAAAAGTCAAAAATTGTAAGTCTTGAGTTAAAAAATATTTATTTTGATAGATATCCCACTCGCATCCCACTAAGCGACCAAAAGGGTCTTCAAGGATAATATCTAAGCTTTTGTTTGACCTAAAAAAAAAGATTAAAAAAGGGTCCATTTTGAAAAAAAAAAGTCAACAAAGTTTTTGATTTTGCAAAAAAAGTCAAAAATTTTATGTTTTGAGTTACAAAATATTTATTTTGATAGATATCCCACTCGCATCCCACTAAGCGACCAAGTAGGTGTTCAAGGAAAATATCTAAACTTTATTTTAAGAAAAAAAAAAAATAAAAAAAAATAGCGTATTTTAAAAAAAAGTCAAAAAAGTTTTTGATTTCGGAAAAAAAATATTAAAAATTTTTTATTTTTTTTTTTAAATATTTTTTTTCGAAAGATCGAAGAAATAGCTATCTATACTATTTGGAACACATTTTGCTAAGAACAATAGGTAATAAGTTACATGGATAAGAAAAAACCCCTGTTTGACCAAATTGTCAAAATTTTACCCCCTATAACTCAGAGAGTTCTCGACCGATGTTGTTGAAAAATTGTGTCTGAGTTACTATCCAATAGAGCTAACCTTGGTGCAAATTTCATCCCGATCGGAAGACATCGATTTCAAAAGTTGGTTCACTTGACATGAAATCCCCCATATAGATAACTGTAATACTGAATTAGATTAAACTGAATTAGATTAAACTTTAAAAAACTTTAAAATAAGTTGACAAAGTTGGTATTCTATTATACATATTTTAAATACTGTAGATTTCAATAAACTCAATTATTAAAATCAAAATATTTATCCCCATATTTTTTAAATTTCTAAGAGGTTTATAAAAAACAAGTTAGAACGGTATATTCGGCTTTGCCGAATCTTAAATACCCTCCACCTGAATACATATTTTTTAGGTAGATATACATATATGGGAGCTATAACCAATTATAGGCCGATCATCATAGAATTAGGTATAGCGATTTTGGTATATATGGGGATTATTTATGACGAATTTCAACTTAATAGCGATATTTATAAGATATTTGTGCTAATTTAAGTGATTTTCGGAAGTGAACTGTATATGATATGGGCCGATCCACAACTATTTAGTGTTGTGATTTCTTTTAGCACGAAACTTATTGTTGCTGAATTTTGTATGGATACTGCAATTCTGAAGGCATTTATAGACCATAGAACCATATTTCGGGAAGAAATTTGTATGGGGGCTAGGAGAAATCATGAACCGATTCTTATAATTTTCACTTGAGTTAGTCCTTTTATTATAAAAATAACGTGTGTAAAGTTTTATGGTATTATCTGCAATATATTTACACAAATAACCAAAAATATGTGAAAATTGTCAATTTTTTTTTTAGGTTGTCTCACATTTTCGTTCATAGCTCTGGTTCTACTGAACCGATTTTGCTGATTTTCAATACCAAACTGCTTAGGACAACGATAAACATATTTTTTTGCAAGTCTACCAATTTTGTTTGCTTATTTTGGACGTGAGCGTGTTTTGCACAGGCGGACATTTCTCAATCGACTTAGAATTTCATAAGGATCAAGAAAATATATACTTTGTTGGGTCTCAGATGAATATTTCTCAATGTTACACACGGAATGACAAACTTATGTATACCCTCATTCACCACTTGTGGTTGTGGAGGGTATAAAAATGTCCATACAAAATTTGTTTTATAAACCTTTGATAAATATAAAAACTGTATATGAATATGGGGGTTAATTTTTATAATTTCAAATTACATTGTCCAACAAATTAAGAATTTTTGATTGGAAATGGGAGACCCGAGGTGGCGTTTAATTTTGCAAATAAAGCGTAAAGAGGTTTATTTACAACTTTAGTATCCACACTGAAATTTTCCGGCAAAAATTGTCGTAGAATATGTCATTTTTGAAAGGACTTTATTTTCTGGAAAAAAGGGTCAAATTGACCCCTAAAGATAGGAGATAGAGGGTTAAGATCTTGCACAAAAATTATCCCCACAAAATTCCACAATATAAATCTGACAATAAGAATTCTCTCAGGCCTTTACTTACAACATTTGTTTCAGTTAGTATAATGTTCTCTTTGATCAAAACACTAATACTTTGACCCTCTGTAAAAAAATCCAGACCAGCTGGACTATAAGTTTATTCTACAAAAATGATCTACTCAACAGTGTTATTTATAGAATATTGGTAACGGTAATTGCTGTAATTTAGCGGTAAAGGTAATCGCAGTTATTTCGGTAACGGTAGCTTAACGGTAAGGGTTGATATAAACCAAAAGTAATTATCAAGATTTTTAATAAATTATTCGAATAATGCATTTATTATAAAAAGAAAAACACTAATTAAAAATACAGCGGATTTACGGAACAAACGACTGAATACATGTGTATTTGACCATTTAAATGAAATTTTGAATGAATTTGAGGTGGGAAATTTAAAAACAAATACATATGTATAAGACGACGATGCCGGTGCTGGTGGCGCGAAGTCGATGCCAACGTCGACATCGATGGGCAAGAGTGCAAAAGCCATGTGTGTTCGTGGATATAAATAAATTCTGTTTCTTGTTTTGTTATTTTTTTGTTGATTTTGGTCGGTTTTTATCTTGTTTTCCTGTCACTATTATTAAATGGCGTCAAAAGCAAAGAAATTTATATAGAGAGAATTATGACCGAACGTCTGTCTGACTGTCTGTCCATTGAAATGTCTGTTTGTAGGATTATCTGTGTCTATACGTCTATACATATACATATATATATGTATTTGCATAACAAAAAGTGTGCAAATAATTATAGCACGTTGTAAAAATATGAAAATTGTTTTGTATTCTGATTTTATTTTTGTTTTCGTTCCTCAATCAACATCATCAATGAAATCTTTATTTGGAAATATTTCAAGAATTCACACATTCAAAATGGACAATAAAGAAATAATTGTGACTACAAAAATGTCTGCCTGTTGTGTCTGTCTTTCCATCTGTTCTGGTTCAAGAGGGGAGTGTCTGTGTTGTAGTAAATTAAAGAAATATTTCCGTAAATTACAGTAAATTTTTGTGTGTTTTTCTTGCTATTTTTTTAATTTATTTATAAGTATGTATCTATTTATTTAATTGTTTAGTCATGACAGCGTGTTTGCTACACATTTGAATGGGTTTTTTATGACAGTGGCATTTTAATCGCTGACAGGCGGTATAAAATTTGTTTTAATTGAAACGAAAACTGTAACAGCAACAAACAAATTCATACTTGTTATCCAGGTGTTTTGTTTATGTCGCATTTGTAGTACGTAGTTTACGTCCGAATAAAATATTTGTAACACTAACCATGTGGCTGTGTTGAATATTTGAGTTTTCTTACCTTATTTGAAAAGGGTATAAGTCATTATTTTGGTTGTATCTGCAATAAAAGAAATAAAAATTAGTAAGCACAATTATTAGAAAATATTATTTATTATTTTATATAACTCAAGATAATATGCAGTAGAATTGTTTATTTTAATAATTAGTGTATAAGTCTGGGTCATGCTCCGCTCCTAGATCGAATTACGAAATCGAAATTTGAAATGCGATTAGTACTATTTCATGTTTGCGAAACTTCTGGAAGATCTGGATTATTTTATACTTAATCATAAAGTACAACAGAAGTATGGTCTAAAGTTAATAACCAACTTGTACCTACTTCACTAAATAAAATAATGTGCTGGATAACCACCACTCATTACAAAAATTCACAAAATTTTAGCTGGTCGTGTTTGAGATATTTCATCAATACATATTTAAATTTTTTTTTAAATTTTAACTTGAAAATAAGGCCCTAATTTTGTAAATCACGTCACCAAAGTGATATTTATATGGAAAGCAAAAACAAAATTTCAAAAATTTTAAAAATTTGTTTTTGTTTTATAGGTATACAAAGTTTTCAAATTATGAAAGGCAAATCAACGCTTGAATTTTGGTGCGTTTGTTCTGTTAAGAATTTGTATATAAAATAAAAACAAATTTTTAAAATTTTGTTTTTGCTTTCCAATTGTGACGTGATTTACAAAATTAGGGCCTAAATTTAGAAGTGTATTCGACAATTTTTGATAGAATAATTTCTATTCTAAACTGAAAATTTTATTTATTCGAAAAAAAAAAATTTTCCTTGATTATTCGAATAATTTTTATTCTAATGCCAACCCTAGTATGGTCCAATAATGCCTCCAGCCCAATTTTCTTTAAGAATAATTTTGTTGAAAAGACATTTAGAAATTATTTTCTTTTGCCAGCACTCAGGGGATGACCCCTAATCATGGAATGCATTGCGTTGGAACGTGAAAGGAATGACTTATAAAGGATAGTCTGCTAGCAGGACCTAGTTCCCTAATTTCAGCAGAACCAATTCTATACAAAGTATCGATAGAGGAGTAAAATACACGATGCTACAGCGAATCCATAAAGTTTGATGCCCTCTCCTTTACTCAGTCGACAAGCTTTAAAATATACTTTTGATCACCCTCCCGTACAAGACAGTTGTATCCCTTTTCCATTGGATATATGTGGAGTAAATAGTGAGAAGATCAGATGGAGTAAAGTATTTCCTTCGCCGTAGTTAAAAAACAGATGCTTCTTTCACACGGTATTTTCATACAGAACATTAATATAGCTGAATTAATCTACTCTTTTCTTACAACCCCATTCAGGGATTGTCACAGAATTCTGATTCACGCATTGCACAGTGGGGCAGAATCAAATTTTTGGAAATAAATCGGGCATTTCTAAATGGCTGGTACGGTCGGCATAAAATTTGGTCCATTTTAATAACTTACTCGAATACTCCTTGTCTACGCCCACGCCGATCAGACCAGCCGTTTAGAAATGACAGATTTTTTGATTTGATTCTGCCCCGCTGTGCATTGCTTCATTGCCCCAATCTTTACCATCGATACCATCTTTCCAATAAGAAGATACTGGTGATGGCTACGTATATAATTATGACGGTAATTTTGTGTTAGGGGACACATACTACGAAAGTAGTATGTTTATTATTTTACACAAAGAATGAGTAGAAATGTGCCCTTGATAAAAATAGAGGTTTCAAAACAAGATGAAAATAACTTAAATTACCTTGAGTCCCAAACAAATCTCTCCATAACTTTAAAATTCAGAAATTGCAATTGGTTATTAACCTCTCCCTTTTCCAGAATTCGGCTTGTAGTGAGATCTCTGAGAAAGCTGGATAATAAATCGAGAGAAGTTACCAAAATCAATTACTTTTGACCTCCTGTTGAACGCCTTGGAATTATCTAAAGCAATCATTTTATTTTCGCCAAAACGGTAAATGGAACCATACCATTCTTACAATAAGAAAGCTATCAATTCGCCTGTAGCGTTCCCTATGATAGCCATAGTGGCGATAGCTAAGTAATTTTATTTTTGGGTTTTAAAAATTTAGTCACTATTTCGCACGAGCTCGAAATAAAGAACCCTAACGGCAATAAGATGTGAAATTTATGTTCCTATGAAATATCCATTTCCCTTGAAGGGAAAATTGCTATCGTGATAATCCCATGAACTTTTCATTCACAATAATTGATTTTGTTCGTAACAGCTGTTTATTGTTTACAAAATTCCATCTAAAACATGGTCGGTCAAGCCCGACATATAATATAATACCCTACACTAGTAAAAGTAAAAGAGCAAAAAAAAAATCTTTTAAAATTTCAATAATTTATATTTTTGTGTGATTTTTGGAAGTGGGATTATATGGGGGCTATGACCAATTATGGACCGATCACCATGAAATTAGGTCTTGTGATTTATGTCTATATTAAAGTTAACTATGTTGAATTTTGTGTGTCTACCAACATTTTTAAGCGATTTATGCACGTTAAAGTGATTTTCGGAAGCGGGTCTATATGGGAGCTATGACTAATTATGGACCGATCGTAACAAAATTTGGTGACATGAATTTTGTGTATATAAAACTTATTTGGAGCGGAATTTGTGGAGATACATATATAAATTAAACATTTATGACCGATAAAGTCCAATTTCGGGAGGACATTTGTATGGGGGCTAGGTGAAATAGTGGATCGATTTCAGCCAGTTTCAATAGGCTTGGTCCTTGGGTCGAAAAAGTAATATGTACCAAATTTGATCGAAATATCTTCAAAATTGCGACCTGTACTCTGCGCACAAGGTTTACATGGACAGCCAGCCAGCCAGACAGCCGACCAGACGGACGGACGGACATCGCTTAATCGACTCAGAAAGTGATTCTAAGTCGATCGGTATACTTTAAAGTGGGTGTTAGACTAATATTTTTTGGCTTTACAAACATCTGCACAAACGCATAATACCCTCCCCACTATGGTGGTTTAGGGTATAAATATCACAACTTTTTCACTTAAAAAAGTTGATGAACGAAAAATGGGAACATATTTCATGTGAAATATTCAGCCAAATCATGAATAAAAAATCCGCGGGAGATTTTTCACTTTTCCCATTTTTCATATTCAAATTCAGTGTTAAAAATGGGAAAAGGTAAAAAACTCCCGCGGATTTTTTATTCATGATTGGGCTGATTGATTCCCGATATAGGTGAATATATTTGGCATAGTCCGTTTGCGGTAGGTGGGAATAACTTGCGAATAATTGAAAAAAAATTTTAGCTTTATCAATCGTTTCAGTGAATATTTGGTCATCCTTTAAAATAGCCGGAATTGAGGAATTATGCTTTAAGCTTTTAACGAGTGACATGGGCCGAATTACCGCATTCGTGATCGAGTTAACTATTGTGTCGAAAAATAATTTCGATATCGTAATTATAACAAAATGCCTTAATCTCAAATAAGAATATTACGATATATTTTACTCGATATCGAATGCGATAATTCGGCCCCAGAACTTTTAACTGCGGCAGGTAGCAGTAAGAACTTTACCATTAGGGTACTGCTCGCATAGAGATTTTTCGCGTATTTGAGCTTTAAGACACAAAGATTAAGCATTTCTATTTCATTGCTTAGAAAGCTTCCTATCTAATTTTTGTCGGAATACAATCAAAGATTTTCCTTTATAATTATCATTTCAAGCATTTGTGCCATGACTTTTTAGTTCCAGAATGTTTTCTATTGTGGAAAGAAATCGTATTCGAAGATAAAAGTTGAATTTTATGCAGTGTTTCTCTTGTTGATGATAAATGATAAAATATTTGTTACAACATTTAATTTTTAAAAAACTCAAAACTTCAAATAAAATGTGCAACCTCTAAAAGCCATCCTAAGTCTTGCTTGAATGTTCAAGATTACGCTTTCAGATGATGAGGAATAATTTTAGGCCTTGGGACAATCGAAAATCCAAAAAGCGCACAAAATAGGTTATAAAAGTAGTATACACCCAAAAATGTCTTCACATTTGGACTGGTCAAGTTAAATTAAGTACGTACTTCATAGATAACGATACATTTAGGACATTTTCTTTTTTAAGAAGTTTAATAAATATTTTGTTTTTCAATCTTTTCTTAACTTTTCTGAATCTTATAATATATTTATAATTGTAACGCCATTTAAGGGCTCTTAACTTTTAAACACTTACAAATAAATTTGACGGTTGGGTATTAAATTATCTTACTGAACAAATTCTTATAGATATTTGTAAAACCACTGCAATGACTTCACTGTATTGAAGCAGTCAAAGAGAACATGAAACTAAACAGTCATTGCTATAATGAAGGTGGGTGTTCAATAAATAAATTTATTGATTCTAAGCGAAATATTTAGTAAAAGAAATGCTATTAAATAAATGTTGTAAATGTAAAAAAAAACAAACGATATAAAACATGAAATAAAAATAAAATAAATGACCACAAATCATCTACAAGATTTCAAATGTTGATAAGAAATAACAAAAAATTTACACTGTTTGTACACAATTTCCAATAAACAACAAACAGTATTACGAGAGATAGAAAAACAACTAAATATTGGCACGGTATTAACACTTCTATGATAAATTGTTGAATCTAAAGACGATGACGATGGCTGCGAGGCATCAAACACTTTGAATCATCATCACCATCATCATCCTCATGGTCTTCAAAAGAGAAGTTAAAACAACAAAATAACGAAGAAAGTGTTGCACTGGCGCAATGACGGACGGACGCGCAAAGCGACAATTGAATGGATAAACAACAAAACTGAAACAAACACACATATGTATGAACGAGCGAACGAGTACGGCGGGAAAATATGGTGCGAATGTTGTAAACAGCTTTTACCCACGACTCATTTTGAAAGCGATAAAACGATATAAAATCCAAGACTATAAATATTTGTTAAAAAAATAATAGCAAAAAGTGTATTTTATAATGTTGTACTATTAGAAAACGCTTAGACACTTAATACACTACAGAGAGCGGGTGGTTATCAAGACCAGATTTCGCACATATTTTTTTTTTTGTTTCATTACACAAAACTAAAATTAAATAAACCAGTCAGGAAACTATATTCTGCAAAGACGAATCTTATATAGAGCTCATAAATGCTTACTTTCAAACTAAAAATCTTATTAATTTTTAGAAAAGAATAATGATTTAGAAAAAAAATAGTGTAACGTTATAGCTTTTGATATATTTAATAAATAAATTGTATTGAAACCCATTAGTATTGCTTGCAATCATCAAATTCTCAAATAATTTCGGAGGAGTGTTGCGGAACTTAAATACGATACATATTTGGAACGGTTCTGATACGAGTTATCAATCAATGATTTTTGTTAGATCAGGGAAGCGCAAAATAGAAATTGTAGTTTGTGTGCATGTATGGGTTAAAAATAAAAAATCCGCAACATCAAGCAACAGAATGAAATATTTGTATTTTTACGCTCTATTGTTTGCAACCAAATGAGTTATTTTTTACGCTATTGCTGAGTGTTTTGTTTACTTTCGGGTTGTGTATGTGTAAATTCACGAAAATATTCGTAATCTCAACGCCTACCAATGGTTTAGATAGCAATTTCTGCAATCCTTCGGAAAAAAAAATAAAAAAATTTTGAAATTTTTTTTTGCCAAATCAAAAACTTTTTTCCCAAACTGAAGCTTAGGTATTTTCCTTTAAGAGCTATTTTGTCGCTTAGTGGAATATATATCCAAATAAATGTTTTGTAACTCAAGACATACATTTTTTTTCAAAATGAACCTTTTTATATTTTTTGCTCAAAATAAAGCTTAAGTCTGTTTTAACTCAAAAATTGTATGTTTTGAGTTACAAAACATTTATTTTGTTAGATATCCCATTAAGCGACCAAAAAGCTCATAAAGGAAAAGACCTACTAAGCTTTCTGTTGAGAAAAACAGTTTTTGATTTTGCAAAAAAGTAAATTTTTTTTCGAAAGATTGATAGATATCCCACTAATAGACCTAAATGGTCTTAAAGGAAAATACCTAAGCTTCCAATTTGAAAAAAAAAAAATCAAAAATTGTCTCGAGTTACTAAACATTTATTTTGAAAGATATCACTCGCACACTCTCACTGAGCGACCAACAAGCTCTTCAAGGAAAAGACCTAAGCTTTCTTTTGAGAAAAAAAAGTTTGTGATTTTGCAAAAAAAATCCAACTTTTTTTCGAAAGGTTTCGAAACTATTTGGGACCAATTTTGCTAAGAACCTGTTTGGCCAAAATGACAAATTTTGAGTCCCTCTAACTCAGAGAGTTCTTGACCGATCTTGTTGGACTAACCTTGGGGCAAATTTCATTCAGATCGGAAGACATCGGTTTAGGCCAAGAATGAATCAAACCAATTTCGGATACTCTGTTCTGAAGTGAAACGTATACCAGAGAGAGCGTTACGCTTCGATATAAACAAATAGTAGTCGGTTGGAATATTACGGTTTCATGTCTGGCCGAATACGTTTTTCGGCTAATTCGTTTTTCGATTTGAAACGAATCAGTTACGTTCGGTACAGGTTTCATGTGCTGCTGTGGTCTCTTGGTCCCACCAAATACCTTAGCACCATGGATATTTGGCTTTGGTGTCGAATCGGCTGCTTAACCGGGCTTCACATACCATTTCTTATGCTTCGGGTTATCGTAATGGATCGATTTTTCATCACAAGTAAGAATTCGGTGCAAAAATTATTTCCATTATATATGAATTTCCTGCTTTTGTATGAATCCTGCTGCTAACAAATGTTTTGAAATTGCTGCTTGAGTAGCTCCCAATGATTTTACAAGCTCTTGTTGAGTTTTACAACAATCTTCAATCTCTGGTCTTCAAACCTATTTATCTGGCCTGGCCGATCTTTGACTTTCGTGCCAAAATGACCACTTCTGAACACTTTGTAGCCGATGTAACACATTCACCATAACCTTTGGTGAGCAATAGGTGTGCTTCAACGGCAAGATTTTTCAAATTAAAGAAGTAAAGCAAAACTTCCAGCTTATGACGATTCGTTTGTATAAAATTCGACTTTTTCGAAGCAAAAAAAAAAATGTCAGATATGTACCCATCAAAATTACATATGAGGAGCCGCAGAACAAAAGGTACTTTTTTGATTTTTTATAGAAGATTCAACCCAAATATTATAAAAAACCGTTTTGTAAGAAATAGTTCGAATAACCCGAAAATCGGGTTATTTGAATATTCTATGGAGTACTATAAATAAGAATAAATAAAATCATAGGGGTAAAAATGCAGACTGGGCAGACGTTCCCATTCTTGTAGTATCAAACTTGCATTTCGTCAGCTTATTATTCACCCCTATCGCGAATCAATATTTCACATGAAATATGTTCCCTTTTCGCATTTTTCGTTCATCAACTTTATTCACGTGAAAATATTCCTCAACATGGGAAATTTTTAGATTGAATTTTGTAAACGAACAAAATCAACTATTGTGAATGAAAAGTTCATGGCAATATCACGAGAGCAATTTTCGAAATGGATATTTCATGGGAACATAGATTTCACATGTTCTGCCGATAGGGGTGATTGTTTTGGCACATATCCAAAAACTTGGAATTGAGAAAAGCAACAAAGAAGTTTAACATATATATATATAGTACATCACTTCTAACTAACTCCAAACGATTTAAAAAAAAACAATAATAATCTGAAGATTTGACATACGACTGATTAAACAGCTTTTGTAGTAGCTTTTTAAAATTTATCGCATTTATTTTAATTTTTTGGAAGCAATTTACATACATATTTAATCAAAATAATAAACAAACTTTAATTGAAGTAGTGTAGGTATAAAATGTACTGAAAGAAAATCTAGGAACGATTCGGTTTCGGACAGAAAATGCTCGGAATCTATAAAATTAATTCGTTTGAAAGTTTTCCATATTTGGCAAGCGGTATGAAAAAATTAACATTGTCCCCTACATTTGGTGGTAGCTATCGATGATGATCGAACGTGTCTACATTTTGCACATACAAGGGCAGTTTTAAAACCAATAATGGTTAAAATACATTAAACAAGTTCATGTTCATAGATTAAAAACAAAATAAAAACAAATTGACGATGAAACAACATTCAGTGTCTGTCACAGTCTTAGCGGCAATAACAGCAGCAACACCAACAACCATGATAATGATGATGACTACACGTTGGTTGATAAAAATAAGCTCTTGATGACCAAGATGTTGACGATTATTACAATGATAATGACGATAACGATGATAATGATGCTGTTGTTAAAGATAATGATGATGATGATCTCAATAAAGACATTTTCTAGCATATGGTTTGAAAGCCAACAAGTCTGGTCTATAGAAATTTAATCCACAACAAAAACAAATAAATAAACAAACAAACAAACAAAAAGCGTTACAAGTTTCCAACAACAATAACTGCTGGCCATAGTTGTTCGACATTCAGAGAGACAGGGAGTCACTTATTCAATGAACATAATTTGTGAAAACATTTGCAATACAAATGTAAACATAAGATTTACCAGTTGCCATCAACAATGTCAACCATCTTCCTCCTCCTCCCCTCCTCCCTTGTTTTAGCCGACTGCTGTATTACAAGTAGTGGCAGTATTTAAAGTTAAATGTCTGCATCAGCATCATCATCATCCCCCTGCTAACACCATCAGCTGAGTAATGTCTGGCATTTTTGTACATGTTAATCGGTTACTCATTTCAACGAATAACTATCGCTATGAATATCAATTCGACGTATTTGGTAAATTTTAAAATTAAAAAAAAATAATTTAAACAGAAATAATAATTGTTGTTTTATTTGATGAAAAATAATCTCTGTTTGAAACAATTTGACACTGTTATCAGTTGATGTTTACTTACGTAAAGGATGACACTAATTTGTATAGTTTTACCTAAATCGAATGGCCCATAATCATAGTCAAAAATAAAGTACATTTTAAGAGAATTAAAATCGACTTAAGAGTGGACTTTAGGTCTATCATAGACAAGTTAAAGTATACTTCTGACGCTGAAGTCCACTCTAAATATGAAACTAGCTGAAGCTGTTCTTAACTCGTTTAACAACAGCATCAGCTGTTCTTCGCCGAGTAAAAAAGTTCGTCACAAAGTAAAAAATGTTTAAGTTACAAGAGATTGGTAGAGATTTTGCAATTATTGAACATTTATCAATAAAATTAGTACCAAAATATCGTAATTATGATATTAATCTTATATTTTCCATTTTCCACAACAAACAACTTTCATTCTTTAGATGTCCCGGTTACGTTTATTGTTTAATTTTGTATGTCAGCTGTTCAGCGTTGCCACTTGTCTGTTTTTTGTTGTATATTGTATGAAAACATTTTCTACATTTGCGATGGCACCCAGTTAAAGTCGGTTCAATTTAAAACATACTTTAATTTTAATTAATAAAAAACTGATTTTTATTTTAAAGTTGTTTTTAAAAAGAACCGACTTTAGTGTTTGACTATGATTATGGGGCAATATGTTTAATAAAATTTAGCCTCGCTTATAGAAAATAGATAGTTTCCTTGTAGAAATTCCTAAATTATTGGGCTTTTTGATTGAAACTTCAGCTGTGGTTTTTTTATTCTCTTATGAAAAGTATAGTCTCCCTGTATTATTATTGATACAGAAGGTATATTGCTAAAGTACAGAACCATGGTTCAAAAATCTGGTCAATGTTTGAAAAAACCAGACCAACTCCAGGAAAAGGGAACCAAATAAGAAATTTGTCACGTTAACTCCAAAGTGATAACGATCGGTTCTAGTACTGCCGCATTATATGAATGGGACCTGTCACTTTAACATGGCGATGTTCTTATTCCTTTTAGACCCACTGTGATATATCCCAAAAGCATCTGTTCTGTTTTGGATTATTGGAGACTTTTTGCCACAAATGGACAATTAATGTGATAAGGAGTGAGATCGAAAAAATCTTAACATACATAAATGTTAATAAAAAATAAACCACTAAACGTACAGTTCTTATTTTTTTTTTATTTTATTGAAATTATTATTACAACTTACAAAAAATATTATTTTTATAGTTCTAATCAATAGTGATGCATTTATGAACCATCTCCGTTTAAAAGCGACCACACTTTTGGACACCTCTTTTGTGCTCTTCAATTCTCTTTTAACAAGAGCCAAATATCTCTCCAGTGTCCTTAGCTCCAGGCAGTTTGGAAGATTTGCCTCTCTTGGCACAAATACCACATTATTGTTCTTGTACCACTCAAGAACTTATCATAGTGACAATATGCCAAATCAGACCAAACATAAGTGGACACATTAAGAAGTTTTATGAATGAAAGCATCCTCTTTTGTAAACATTCCTTTTCGGTATTTAGAGAGCCCTTTGCAACAAATGTTTGGCTTCTTTTGCCACAACTGCATATTGCTTGCCATACCAAGAACTTTTTGAGAAAATTTTCTGCATTTGGGTTCTATAGTTTTCTTAGGTTCCTTCTTAGCAACAAATTTTTTGGTGAATGCGTTATGCAATTTTTCATCTGGGAGTGTTCTAGTATAATTTCAACAATTTTCGTTGACAGTTTTAGTTCTTCAAGTTTTCTTCCTTTGGGTTAATAAACAACTGTGTCATTGACAAAAGGATAAAGGTAAGTCAATGAGTCCTCAACCAAACCATTCTGCACAATCGATGGTCCCTCGACAACAGATCCTTCTTCACAAAGGCCATATAGAAGAAGCCACGCATCGTCTCGAATATACTATCCGCTAAGGACGGACAGTGGAAGAGAAGGTGTATATTTGCCTTCTCCTCTTACGCATTCTGACTTATTCTACAGAAGTTTCAATATCCAGGTGTGTAACCCAAACAATGGTTTCAGGACATATGGTCTTGGCCATATCCTTGTAGACTATCTTACACTTACGAGAGAAAATTCTAACTAATTCTAATAAATTCTAACCTTGGCGACATGGTACAAGGTAGAGTCCAACCCGTTAAAAAGTGTCCCATAATATATTTTATAGTATAGAGTCGAATATCAACCTCGTATATCTGATAAAACCTTAGTCAATTCACAGGCATCTCGATGACCAAAATCTCAACAATGCATTTGTCGGGAAGTCTGAAAGGCACATCATCCTTCAGTGAAAACTTCAAATGTACTCTCTTCAGGATTTTGCCTCCACCTAATTTTCTCTAGTCGCTATCAAAACCGAAGAAGAAAGTCTGGGAGTGCCAAATTATTGAAATTATTTTCTCTTCACATTGTAAAACAACACAACTTAAATTTTTTGTCAGTTTGAAATTTCAAATTTAAATAAAACAATCACACCTATCGGCAATAACATGTGAAATTTTGTTCCCATGAAATATTCATTTCCCTCGAATGGAAAATTGCTATCGGGAATATCACGATTAACTTTACATTCACAATAGTTGATTTTGTTCGTAACAGCAGTTTATTGTTTACAAAATTCCATCTAAAAATTTCACAACAAGGGGAATTTTTTCACGTGAACAAAGTTGATGATCGAAAAAAGGAAAAGGAAAAATATTTCATGTGAAATATTGATTCGCGATAGGGGTGAATATCTTTAATCGATACCATTAATTCGAATCAGTTGATAATCATAATAATGCAACTTTATATCAATAATAATACTCGTAAAAACCACATTTTACACCGATTTCACCTGTCAATTGGAGGGTATACAAGATTCGGTGTATTCAAGCGTAAAACTTTTACATATTTTTTATGTTTGTGGGATCTTTTCGCCACTTTGTTTCCAGTTAACATTCGATGGCAATAACAAATGCTTTTAAATATCCCAGACTGATCTTAAAGACGAAGATGAAGAAAAAAAAACAATCACCAACAAAAATGATGATCTATAATGCTTGGAGCATAATGCCTAATCATGTTTATAGCTCGTTTAGTTTATTCACTTTTAAATAAAACGAGATGCCAACCAACAAGTAACAAACCAACCAGCTAAATATTATGATGATGATCATCATCATGTTTATAATGATGTTTGTTACAAGAAGGATAGGATGGGATGGGATGATGTTGCGCTGTTCAGTTAATATCTTGATTGTTGTATGGAATTGTTCGCTATAAATCCAAATGGTTAATGGTACATAAATTTTCCAAACTACTTGCGTATAACACAAAAATGTAACCAACAAGTGTATGAATGCTAAAATAAGAAGAATAAACAGAAAAAAAAAAACACAAAACTTGTCTAATCTGGATAAATTTCATTATCAATTGTAAAGTTGTAGACAAAAAAGCCGTCGTAGTAAAACAACATAAACCACGGCAACATTGAAATTTAAGTTAAGCTCTGCAAGTCCAAGAGAAGTCTACAATGATGATGGTGATGACTACCAGGCTCAGTGCTAAGCTGATGGGGCATAATCACATCTAAGAAAAGCCATCACTGTCAACGTTATTTAACGACTGACAGTCAGACATTATGGGTGCAAAAATTATTTACAGGAGCAAACAACTACTGCAATTTTCTGTTGTTTCAATAAAATCACATTAAAGTCAGACAATAAAAAACTATTATCAGCTCTATAGCAATAATAATAACAAGGAAAAATAAAATAGAATGAATGACAATATGTAGCCCGTCTGTGATGCCAGATTAGTGTAATATTTTAATAATTTAACGAAACCTCTGTACTGAACAGTTGGCTGAAGCCTCTGTATTGAACAGTTGGCCGAAGCCTCTGTCTTGAACAGTTGGCCGAAACCTCTGACTTGACCAGTCGGACGAAGCCTCTGTCTTGAACAGACGACCGAAGTCTCTGTATTTAATAGTTGAACTAAGCCTCTGCATTAAACATTTGGCCAAAGTGTCTGTTTTGAACCGTTGACTGAAGTCTCTGTATTGAACAGTTGGTCGAAGCTCCTGTCTTGAACAGAAGACAGAAGCATCTGACTTGAACAGTCGGCAGGAGCCTCTGTCTGGAACAGACGTCCGAAGTCTCTGTCTGGAACAATTGACCGAAGCCTCTGTCTTGAACAGATGACCGAAGTCTCTGTATTAACAGTTGGTCGAAGCCCTTGTCTTAAACAGTCGGCAGAAGCCTCTGTCTTGAACAGATGACTGAAGTCTCTGTATTGAACAGTCGGCCGAAGCTTCTGTCTTGAACAGATGACTGAAGTCTCTGTATTGAACAGTTGGCCGAAGTCTATGTCTTGAACAGACGACCGAAGTCTCTGTATTTAATAGTTGAACTAAGCCTCTGCATTGAACAGTTGGCCGAAACCTCTGACTTGAACAATTGGCCCGAGCCTCTGTTTGGAACAGACGACCTAAGTCTCTGTCTGGAACAGTTGGCCGAAGCGTCTGTCTTGAACCGTTGATTGAAGTCTCTGTCTTGAACAGATGACCGAAGTCTGCGTATTGAACAGTTGACCGAACCCTCTGTCTTGAACAGATGATCGAAGTCTCTGTATTAAACAGTTGGTCGAAGCTCCTGTATTAAACAGACGGCAGAAGCAACTGTCTTGAACAGATGACAGAAGTCTCTGTATTGAATGCGATTGTAGAATTTCATCGTCGTCGGATCACAAAAAATAACTCTCAAAGCTGACGCAATATTTTGCTTATAATTCTTAATTTTTGAAAATAATTGATTGAATAATTTTTTATTCTAAATTGAAAAATGTTATTCATTCGAATAAAAAAATATATTTTTCTCGATTATTTGAATGACAATCCTAATAAATTGAAAAATGCTACTCATTCGAATAAAAAATATATTTTTTCTCGATTATTCTAATGACAATCCTAAAAACTACAAAAGCAATTTTGGAAATTTTAATTATAATATTCTTATATACCAGAATACCCAAATATAAGTAAATTCATTACATAATTCCCGATCTGGTAACATAAACGTTCAACTTCATAATCACTTTGCAGCAACATTTCATTCGTACAGTAACTCAGTCAGTCAATCATTGTACAATAAATGTATAAATGGGGTCATCATCAAATTACCCAGATAGATGTAGATCAGTTTTCTTTTCAATTTTGCTTTTGTTCGTTACGAAAACGAATAACTACAATAACGTAAAATAAGTTAAAGTTCAATCACGTTTTATTTCATTGTATTTCAATCTCTTGGATTCGGTCGAAACGAAACGAAACTTCAACAAAAGTAGTACGAAAAGCAAGTATGAGTAGAAAAACTATTTATGTGCTGTGTGATGAAATGAAAGGATGTTGTTGACGTTGTTGTTATTAATGCTGTTGTTTCCGAATAAAACAACCATCATTCTTCATCTTTAATCGCTTAATTTATTGATCGCATTTAGCGATATTGGAGGAGAGCGAGAAAGATCAAGACCTTAACACTTTGTAACACGATGTCGATGAAATAATAAAAAAAAACCCAACATTAATCGAAAATGGAGGTAGTAAAAAGGAAAACCTTTCGAACTAACCAACCAACTAACTAACTGTAAACACAGTGGTATTAAGTATTAGTCGATCATGTTAAACAAGTTAATTTATCATTTTAACAAAAAGGGGAAACAAACATTATGGAATTGATGAACGAACAAAATATTCGTGAGGAATCTAATAAATTCAACGTACAATATTAATATTAAAAACAAATTGCTTTAATTTAAAAAAAAATGGCAATTTGTTAACACTGATAATTTCTTTAACTATAGAGCCAGCCGTCTTAATGCTTGAATTATTTGTAAGTGATTATTAGTATTGTAGTTCAACTTGGGTGTTAAATTAGTATTATTGTACAAGGGTTAATAGTTATTGAAACCTTTTTCGACCATCAATTTGTGGTGCGAGAAATTATTGTAATAATTAAAGTTCTGCAGCCCGTTTCTGTATTTCTCGAATCGAAAAACTTTCCATGAAACGATTGAATTGCAACAAAAACAGTGTAAAATTAACCAAAATATGTTTTTTCTCGCACAAGTGTTTCTGTATCTTGAGTTTGCGAGAATTATCTGTCATTTAAATAATTTTTCAGCAATTATTGGAAGGATGTGAGAAAAAGTGTTTCTGTAACAATATTTTGCGAAAAGTTTCTCACAAGAACTGTCAAAACCAGTCACATTTGAAATTGGTGTGAGAAAAACAAAATTTTAAAAAATATAGATATTTTTAACTTCGTATGTATAAATATGGAACCCAAATCAGTCGAAAATGTAAGTAGCACAGAGTTGGAATAAAATAATTATATATACACATATAAGTACACAAAAATGTGTTTCTAAATTATTTTTTTAAATTCAGCAGTTTTAAGCGCCACACTTTACTTTTTGTTTTATATTTAAATGATGACAATCAATAAAACACAATTGTTATATTTTGACATTTTAAATTTTTTTAGCCTTTCACTGTTTTGGTTTTATTATAATTTCTTTCTTTCGTTGACGTTTGTCTTGCATTTGACACTTAATTACTGGAAATATTCCAGTAAGAACAGAATCTGTGTTGTCTGTTTTCGCATTCAAATACAGATACACTTTTTTCTCGTAAATCGAGAAACGATGGAATTTTTTGTTTCACACTTCATGTGAGAAGTTTTCCGATGCGAGAAATACAGAAACGAGCTACTGGTCTCTTCCAAAATGGATTTAAACACTATACGAAGCGCAAATAGGATTAAGATTGAATTGGGTTTGAATTTCAAAGTTTTGCGAGATATTTAAGCACATCCTTACATTATTCGTTAATTAAACAAAGCTCAAAGTTTAAACGCTCATCATAAGATGAAACAGTTGTAATTTGAAAACCAAACACACATGACAACAAACATCTGATAAAAAAATTTTAGTTTCAAAATATCTAATCTTTTCATACCCTTCACCTTCGTGAGAAGGGTATACAGTGACGGACATTACAATAGAATCACTACCAATATTTCATTTAAAACCAGGAGCAATCATAAGGATTGGTGTGGGCCAGAAAATATAAAAAAGTGGCAAAATGTGTTGTGGACGGACGAAACGACCATTAATTTAATTGGTAGTGATGATAAGACATGGGTTAGTCGTCCAAAAAATGACAAAAACATAAAACGTTTAAACATGGTTGGGGAAATATTATTATATGGGGATGCTTTTCTTGGTATTGCGTTGGTCCAATTTATTGGATTAAAGAAAATATGGATAAGCACTTGTATGTAAATATTTTGGAGAATGTTATAAAGCCACATGCAGAATGGAATATGCCCTTAAAATGGCTCTTCCAGCAAGATAATGACCCAAAGCACACGTCAGGTCTTGCCAAAAAATGGTTTTTATATAACAAAATTCATGTTATGGAATGGCCGTCTCAATAACCAGACTTAAATCCTATGAAAAATAGTAAAAGACAAACTCGGACCTGAAAAATTGAAAAACTAGGAAGAACTTTGGCAGAAAATTCACGAAATATGGTATGCAATTTCCCGATCTACATGCGAAAGTTTGTTAAATTCAATCCCCAAAAGATTTGATGCTGTTATTAGAAATAATTGATATGCAACAAAATATTAAGAAAACAACGAATTCTTATGATGATTTTTTATTTTTAATCATTTTAAGACTGATTGATTCTATTTGAATGTCGCATATTTTATTTAGTCTTTTAGATTTGACATCGTTTTTAACATAAGAATGTGTTATTTTTTTATTTTATTTTTTTCTATTTATTGTTTACGTTATGAGCATTAATATATAATGAACAAATTTTAAATTTTGAAAGAAAATTTTGTAGTTTTACCGCTTTAATCGAATTCATATGTAGTGATTCTATTGTATTGTCCGTCACTGTATATAAGATTGTCATTCCGTTTGGAATTTCCACAATATAATTTTCCGATACTATAAAGTATATATGTGTATTATGGATCCTTATAGATAGCGGAGTCGATTAAGCCATTTCCGTCTATCTGTCTGTTCGTCTGTCTGTTGAAATCAATTTTCTGAAGACCCCAGATATCTTCGGGATCCAAATCTTCAATAACTCTGTCAGTCATACATTCGAGAAGTTTCCTATTTAAGATTAGCAAAATCGGTCCACAAATGGCTGAGATATGAGGAAAAAACCAAGACAACCTCGATTTTTTACCTATTTTTGACATATATCTGGATTATTAAGTCATTAATATAGACAATGGGTCAAAATCGGAAAAAATATTTTTTAAAAAACCAAAAAAAAAATTTTAAAATTTAAAAACTAAAAATTGTTTTTTAAATTTAAAAAAAAAAATAAAAAAAAATTTTTTTCCGAAAAATTAAAAAAACAACTTTGGAAAAAAACTTTGTTTACCTTAAAAATATTTAAAATTTGTATTTTGAAGTATAAAATGGTGAAGGGTATATAAGATTAGGCACAACCGAATATAGCTCTCATACTTGTTCTGTAAAGATACTGTTCTTTTGACAAAAAAAATAATCTTATGTTCAAGAATTTTCAGAAACTACTGTCGATATTTGTAACTCATGCAATTTTGCAGTTAGGGTAATCGAGTTTTTTTAGTTAAAACCGTATTCACAACCGTTCACTTAAGAAATGCAATTTTTCAAATAACTTGAAATCGGTTGGGAAGAATCTTATTTTCTGATTGGATTTGTTTATCAAATATGGTGTTAGTTTTATAATTGCCCAATTCACAACCGAAAAATCGTATTGTCGGATAGACCAATACGAGCCAGATGAGCCTTCAACTCTATATGTCCAGTTAACAAATTTTATAGTCTTCTGAGTGTTGGCTTGAGTTTGGTTTTCCCCAAAGGATATTGGTTGTTCTGCCGACTGGGGAGTTCTGTCCCAATCTTTTAGTTCATCCTTAAAACTAAGGAAGGGTTTGGTGTCTTCCAGATTGACAGTGTTCTACGTGAACTCATCCTGGATAAATTGTCCGTCTTCTTATTAAAATATTTTCGCCATTATGTATTATGAGCTTATTTCATTCTTATAATACATATTCTAAACATATTAATACATATCTAAACAAATTAAAAAAATCTGAAAAATATCACTATTATTATTCCGATTAAACATAATAAATGTTTACTTTTTATTGAAAGTAATAATTACAATAACCCCATCGCGTTTCTGTTTTAAGTCAGAGATGCCCATTTCATAAAACAATTGTGCAAGCTAACCACACACATATTCTTATTCTCTTTGGTTTTGTAGTCACTCAGCCAGCGACGAATGAACATGATAAGCGGGTGTATTACTATTTTTGATTCTTTTTTTTATATTTTTGTTCATGATCACTGAAAGAAATATTTGGATTGTTTTATATATTTAGAACTTTAAAAAATTATTGAAGTTTTGTTTGGTTTTTCACCTCAATTTACTTCTGTGAACAATTTTTTTCAGATTTGAAATGATTTTAATCAAAATATCATAATAAAATAAGCAAAAAAATATTTTAAGTATTTAAAAATTTGTCGAAAATGATTAATATCGAAGTCTCAATTAATGAGCTATGATAATATGTCGCCGACAATTAGATTAAGATTGTTGACTTGATTAATATTAACTAATAAAGCCTTAAACATATTGACATCTTTTATTTAGTTCACTAAACTTTTCTTTCAGTGGAGCTCTTTTTCGTTCACCAACACAAATACAGTTTTAGCTTTGGACATCTCTGTTTAAGTCCAACTTTTTACAATGGCGATTAATTGTTCAGATGTCACGAGAGTGAAGATAAATAAGTTATATTCCTCTCTTTCTATTAGAACTGCCTTTAAGTTATAATTTGGATATTCTAAAAAATTTAAATGAATCATCCCATATTAGGGTTAATCCGCAAATTATAGAACTTTTTAGTTTCTTGCTACATATAGTCAGTTAGCAAAGAAGCATTACGGTTGATACTGAAGCTGAAATGGTATTTTAGGGGTAACGGTCCTAATCCTGATTTTAACGGTAATTATTTACAACGCCTGCAGCCGACTGAAAATGTAGTACAACTCTTATGTATGGACCGATCTTCAATGATATTTTGCCATTTTTATTTAAATCTATTGAATCACTATAAAATATGTTTTTAATTGAGTTTACGTTTAAATCAGTCATGTTCAGAATTATAGACCTACAAACGATGTAGCTCACATTTATGTATATGAATTACAGTCCATATAAAATCATAAAAATCACTAAAACTTCCATTGTTTAACGAACGAAACCTCACAGTATTAAAACTCAATAAAATTCCTTTAAAAATATTATTCAAGTAGTGGCATTTTAAGCTGTATTTTATTGTTCAATTAAGATATAAATTTTAATTAAAGTATTATTTATGAAAATTAAAATAAAAAAAATGAATGCATGTGAATACATTTCTAAATGAAACAACATTTTTATTATGCCAATTAAATACTAAATTAATTCTTGATTTAATTAAATATTTCTCCCAAATGCCACGCAAAAAATTATAAACAAATGCAAAAATCTTTTTATTAAAACAAATGAAAGCAAGACACATAAAATACAAGACGAACTAAATTGATACCCTAAACACAATATAGAATAACTACAAACATTTCAAATCCAAAATAAAAAATTAAAATTGAGATGTTGATGAATTACAATCACTTGATATAAAAATAATTAATAAACCACACAAAGAAAGAAACCCAAAGCAATAAATTGTGCAAGTGGGGAAATTTAAAGAAAATTTGCATGTTTACGGCGCATGTTATCATCAAAGCCATCATTGCGCCATCATGGTCAGCGTCAACGCCATTGTAATCATTATGGTCACACATTCCCATTAATGCTCAAATTAATGACAACATATAAATGAGCAAATCCAATTAATTTGCCACCTTTTATAAAACAATTTAATGATAATGTTTCATCAAATTACAAACTGCCAATACAATGTGAACCCAGCAAAAAAAAAATTAAAACAAAAAGTGAAAGAAAAACTTTATGGTAATCTACTGGAATTTTCTCCTTTTTTTATGAAAGAAGAATGTGTCTGTCTGTCTGTCCGTCCCCCTGACCACACTGACTGTCATTAAACATGTAACGAAAATTACCATCATTACATAGTGCCTCACAGCTAAACGGCAGACAGACAGTCAAGTCGGTTGTTGTCCAGGGAAACGAGTATCAGAAGTTAATTAGTGATTATGTTTATAATGGCTAAACAATTATAACAGGCCTTTGGGAGAGAAAGAAACTCTTGTAAATAGCCACAGTGTCAAATTCATTTGGCTGCCGTTGGTCTATGGTTTTGTCCGTCCCGAGTTCAGTGTCCCAAATAAGTTTGTCATTAGACAATTCAATTTCACACATATTTAACTATATATTTCAATGTGAATAGGATTTGGTTAAATTAAAATGTATTTGCAATTTCGGTTAAAACATGTTTTCAATCAAATACAATTACTTTGGAACAAAATGTTTGTCTAGTTCCCTTCCTGTCATGGTCATTACCAAAAAAAAAAAAATAATTTGTATATGAATTTGAGATTTTGAAATTCAATGTTCATTTATATTTATTGCTGTTCACTGCTAAAAGGAACATGGAGCTGTAAATAGACTTTTCCAACATATTCGAGTCGATTCTGGTGAAATGGAGAAATGAAAAAAAACTTTTTATTTTCGTTTTCATAAGAACTTTATATTATCATTTCACAATTACACAAATTGTGATTCGCGTTCATTCCATTTTAGCCGTGAAACTTTTGTATCTTTATTAATAAAATGTAAAAGTCAAATGCAGATGTCGAAGCTTAGCAGTAAAAACAATTTGTAATTTTTGAATTTATTTATCACTTTTTCACTAAAAGAGAATCAGAAACTCTATGAAAATATGAAAAAAAACTTTTCATTTCACCGTTTCACAAAACCAGAATCGACCCTCAGTATATTTGAAGAATTATCCTCAGACATTTGCTTACATTTATTGCAACTTTCCATTTCCATTTATCGCAACTAGATTTTTTCTTTTCCCGCACTTTTTTATGAATGTAGACTTCGTTAAAAATCTAAAAATTGTCTTTGGTTTTAAAATGTAATTGAATACAAATAAAAAAATCCAATACAAATTTAATATAAAGAGATAACTGACTCGTTTTCTAATTTAGGTTATATAATAGCCTGTCTTTAATTTAATTTTGGTTTTTTCCAAAAAATTTCGTTTTACTTTTTGTGAATTAAGCAAAATACTAAAATAAATCCGCTTTCGATCGAAATTGAATTCTGTGACGCACAGAACATTCACGAGTTTTTGGAATAATTTGAATAATGAGCTTGTTATTGGTCTATTTGGGTTAAATATTCTTCTGCATTTGTTTTGGAGCTTTAAGGATCTTTTAGAGAAATTCAAGTTCAAAAAATATCTCAAAACAAAGAAAAAAATAATTCCCGGGAATTCTCGCACAATTTCTCGGGATTTCGGGATTGAATATTTTGCGGAATTCCCTTGAAAAACTCTAATTGCCACCTATATAAGCTTTATTTTCGTGCGTCGTGATATGTATGTATGTCGAATTTCACAACGACTTAAGTTTTGAATTACTTGCTGAGCACTATTTATACGGCTGGAATTGTCAACTTTAGAACGACCGCTTTTGTCCCATAAGCTTCCCAGGTAAAAAAATGATTCTACCTCATCAAGTTCCTGACCGCGTAAGTTGAAGACATGCTCATTATTCAAGTTTATTCGCATGGCTTTCGTTTAACCCAGCCGTGAAGTAGTTTCCAGTATCAGCGTCCGTTTAGATTGCGTATGTGATTAGGTGTGGGTGAATAGACAAATATCAATCCCATAGTCGAGGTCCTCCCGTCTACCTTGGACACCCCACGTAATTCCCCTTCTGTGGCGTGCTGCCTCTTTCATTACGACATCGAGTACGCAATTAAAGAGAAGCACTCTCCATTCTACAGACTCCGCTACTATTACTATCAGGCTATTAACCTGCTCGAAACAGTATTTGTGGGCACGGAAACCAGCTTGCTCCTTTCTGTGCCCAGGAAGAAATGTTGTTATTCGTTTGTTTAAAATACTCGATCCGTTATGTCTTCTTTTTGTTGTAGGTTAAGGATTATTCCTTCTACAATTTCATATGTAGAACATACAAATATAGTTATTACATAAATTTTAAATATTTTCTGAGAAATATTTGGGGTATTCACACGGTCTGATATTAGCCATACTGCGAAGGGTTTTGCTTGTCTGCAGATACACCAGAGTCTCTGGCGGGAATGGAACCCACAACCCTCAGATTAATAGTCCAGCACACTAACGTCTATTCTATCAGGTTTGCACCGATTCTCTTGTCACATCACGATTAAGGCGGTTGTGTAATTGTTGACACAAATCTTTGGTCTCCAAGTTTTATCACTAATCCATTCTTTGCGAGATTAGCTGTTTGATGTTCTCCTGCTGAGAGGTTAAAGATCTTTTTTTGTATCCTCCCAACCACGATCTATATTATTGTTTCCGTTATTAGATTGTAACGATGCTTTCAGGACGCCCAATAGGGTCTTTGAGTCTACCAATGTTATATTTTTTTGGGGATTTTTTTATTGTTTCTAATAGCAGCAATTTAAAGGAGAAATTTTGCAAGTAGTAGATTATGATCACTTGAGATATCAGCTCCTCTCTTATTATGGACATCTCGCCATTTTCGGCTAATAATGATCTAAAAACTTAGAATTATAAATATCAATATCAAAAGCTTATCAACTAAAGTGAGAAGGTTATATATAAGTTTGTCATTCCGTTTGTAATTTAAACAATATAATTTTTAGACCCTATAAAGTATATATTCTGGATACCTATATATATAGCGGAGTCGATTAAGCCATGTCCGTCTGTCTGTCCGTCTGTTGAAATCAATTTTCTGAAGACCCCAGATATCTTCGGGATCCAAATCTTCAATAAATCTGTCAGACATGCTTCCGAGAAGTTTCCTATTTAAAATCGGTCCACAATTGGCTGAGATATGAGGAAAAAACAGCACAACCTCGATTTTTTACCTACTTTTGACCTAAATCTAAGTCATTAATATAAAAAATATGGATATCCCAAAAAAAAAATTTTTTTATAATTTAAATAATTAAAAAAAAAATTTAAATTTAAAAAAAAAATAATTTTAAAATAACAATTCGAAATTTTTTTTTTCTAAAAAAATAAAAAAAACAACTTTGGAAAAAAAATTTTTGTTTACCTAAAAATATTTAAAATTTGTATTTTGAAGTGTAATTTAGTGAAGGGTATATAAGATTTGGCATAGCCGAATATAGCTCTCTTACTTGTTGTTAGTAAATATTGTTCTAAGGCAACCAATGTTGTGTTATTTGTATTTGAGAAGTAATTTTTTCATAAATCCACCCTAATTTTATATTTTCTTTAATTCAATTTCTCGATTGAGATATTCATAAAGAAATAAATTTTTTGAAAAACTGGAAGCTGCATAATTGGTTTTCATGATAAATTTTATTTCAATATTTGACTGATGTTTTCATTTATATGGAGACATCTAATTTATCATCACACATATCAAAATTGTAATTGAATTTAATTTAGAATAATTAATTGAAAGCAATGTTAAAAGATAATATTACAATTATGAATTGCGTGTCACATGTAAAAATATTATTTAAATTAAACTGAAATATCAAGTGATTTTTGTTTGTAACTAGTGTTGTATGTGTAAACAAAATTTAGCAATTGTTTCTGTCAAGAAAATTCATAAATTAAAAATGATTATGCCTGTGGAAATAAGATTTAGGAATGATGAAGTATGTATGTATTTTGTAATATTAATTAAATTGAGTTAAACATTATGACAATTGTACACACACAGAACGATAGAACCTAAAACACTTGTAAGGACAATGAATTCGATTGTTTGAACGAATCTGTCTTCTCCCAGCATTGGGAACAAAGTATTCAAAACTAGTGACCAAAATAAACAATTTTTTTTATTTAATTAATTAAAAATATACGCTATATTGAATCACACAAAAACACATTAATATGTACCCTCACAATATGTGGTTTGTGGCACTGTTGCATGTCCACTTTAGCATTTTAGTTGTTCAGGCAATGGGTTTGCAACGGGGTAGCCGTAGTTGCAGTAGTTAATATTTTAACTACGCTAGTAGTACAATCCTCTGGCGACAAGTTAAGTAAAATGATATGACCAATGAAGAGAAATCATAAAACCGTATCAAAATGCAACTTTTTTGCTTTTGTATGTGGCATTATTTTAATTTTAAATTTATTTAACAAAATATACAAACTTGACATTTGTTTTAAGCTTGGGAAATTGTCAACAGCAGCAGCAAAAAAAAAATAGAGACAACAAAATATAAAACGCAGCATAAATAAACAAATCCCAAGTGGAAACAACGTCCACGATGATGATGATGACGATGATATTCATCGAATATGTATCCAAGTGAGTGTTTGCTTAATAAAAACTTGTCATAAAATGGCTAGAAAAACGAAATAAAAATAAATAATAAACATCACAGTGAACAAAACAAGAGTGTAGCATGCATCACGGATTTTAAGATCACCTGTGGTTAAATCGTAAGATAAAAACATTTGTAAGCAAATCTTAATGATTAAGGCGAGGCAAGGCGAAATAATACAAGGCTGGCGAATTGCTGTAGGCTTAGTATGCAAATGGAAACACTTGGTGACCAAAAAAAGTTATGTGTTAAATATTATGAACTTCAGATCTGATTTTAAGATATCTTTCCGATACTCTCAATACAACACTATTTTGGTGTTAATCAAGTAATATTTGTTTAGTTATTTTTTTTACCATTTAATCGTGTCCCTTTAACCCGGTATTGCCCAGAACTTTTTTTGTTTTGTATTTTGATCAAAAGATGTATACTCATGTATTTTGCCCTTCTGAGCACGAAAATGAGGTCGATTTTTCAATAAATTGTTTAGTTTTTCCGGAAAACGTGAAAAACTAGCGTTGCCATATGGTAATCCTGGGTCGCCTAGGGTACAGGTTTTTTTCGAAAAAAAAAATATTATTTTTGGATATGCTTAAAAAAAAACGATGTTTCAAACATGTTTATTGAAATTAAAAATAAAGAAAATAATTCATTTTTGTGAAAAGAAGGAAAAAAAAATTTTGAACTTATGTAAATCATGGTTTGGTATGGTAACTTGCAAAACACTTTACGCAAAGCCCAACGTTGCATTTTACACATGCTGTTCTTCCGTTAACTTTGCATCGATCACCAGCACAGTGTCTACGATTTGATGGTACTACAAAATGTCCAATTTGATCATAACGGAGAGTGTGTTCGACCTCGACCCGGCTGTTGTGCATATCTGTGGGAGGTCATAGGACCAGATGTTTTGGCTTTTGTACCATAATGTTTGCAGTAGTATACTGCAAGTTGTTTTCGAAACTCAAGCTGAGTCATTGTCGGTTGGTCTTTTCGATAAAGCTGCCAAGCATTTTGAATACAAGCATCTATGAGCCAGGTAAAAATACTAGACCACCACTTCTTTCCTCTATATGCGATTCGATATTGAGCCAAATTTTGGTCCAATCGATCTACTCCGCACATATATTTGTTGTATTCCGTGATTGCAAGAGGACGGGGTACATTTATTTTAGCTCCCCTTTCCTTAGAATAACGTTGTGCCATGGACTTCGGATTTTCGCCAAAGCAAGTAGATAACATGCAGACAACACTATTATCTTTCCACTTCACCAAACGAATACCTGTGCTTTTCATCTCAATCGATTCGGAATAACCTCTTTCCATCGACTTGAAAGTTTTTTTATGTGCTAGTGGACAGCTTGCTGGAATGCGATTTTCACGTATTGTTCCCGTAGCATTATATCCGCATGATTTCAAATAAGCCAACAAAGGATAGCTGGTAAATAAATTATCAAAATAAAATGAAAATGGTAGCAATTTCATTTCATCGGAGAAATCATCAATCATGTTTACTAATGGAGCCGCGCATTTTCCAAATTTGGCTTCATATTCAGAATTGGACCGAGGATTCTTTCCCTGGTAAATTTCGAAGTACACCAGATACCCCGATGGAGTGCAAAGAGACCAAACTTTATATCCAAACCGTAATGGCTTGCCTTTAATGAACTGCTTGCAACCATGTCTACCAAAATAGGCTATCATACTTTCATCGAAGGATAGGTTTTGTTCAGTATGAAAATTGCTTTTAGGTGGTCTGTAAGAGGACGCAATTTCCACATTTTATCGAAATTTGCGCCCTCTTTCGAAGGGGCCTTGGAATTATCTTCGAAGTGAAGACACTGCAAAATCTCTTGAAAACGATTCCGACGCATGGTGCTACTTACAAGATTGTTGCGAATGACTTCATCCTGACTCCACAAATTCCTAAAATTGGAGTGATAATTGAAGCCCGTTACTATCAGTATGCCGATAAATGCGCGCAGTTCACCGACTGTTATATTTGGATTCGGTCTATTATGTTCACAAATGTGTGTCAATATTGCATCATCAAAAAACTTTTCGAATTGTTGATGTGGTAGTAAGTCACGACAATCCTCATAATTTGCAGCTGGAAAAATGGGAACAAGATATGATGAATTATTCTTTATCCACTGGAATAACGTTTCCTTGTTTCCTGGCGGTAATGCAACATTAGAAGGTTTTGGTTGTACTTTACGTAACCGCTTTCTATCCGGCGATGCTGTACGCTTTGATGTTGTTGGTTGATCCCCCATATCTTGAGATATGTCTTCTACAATAATAGAGTGTAATTCTTCCTCATTTGGGGCTAACGAATTCAAGATTAAAAAAATTAAACCAATTATAAACTTAAATTTTTTCAAACATGCCTCCAAGTTCATCTTCTTCATCAATGTTTTGTAAATGGCGTCCACTAGCCATTACAAGTTCACAGCCACCTTTTAGCTGACCCGGGCAAACATTATCTGGAACTCCATCACATTCTTCTTCAGCATCATCTTCGCCAGATATGTTTCCATCTATAGGAGGTTCGATGTAAATGGCAGTTGGTAAATCGGTAAGCTCATTATCATCTTCAGCTTCATCAAGCTCTTGAATATAATCGAGCATTTGTTGTAATGACAAACCCCTAAGACCGCAAAATTTATGAAATGACAACAAAATATTAATAACTATACAAGAAATGTGCAAAACATCTCAGAAATTCATATGAAACGCGAATAATTAAACCTGTACCCTAGGCGACCCACGATTACCATATGGTAACGCCTTGAAAACAATATAAAAAAATAGTACAAGGAAATAAATTTTCTTAATAAATTAAATCACGTTTCATAGTTTATTTCTTTAGCTACTAACGGATATAGTTTTTATTAAAATTCGTTAAAAAATTATTACTTAAAATGAGTACTTACCGACGTGCCATGTCTTAAAACGGAAAATTTAATTTTTTTTTTTTGTGACCACAATTGAAGATGCTATAACTTCGGTAACTTAACTCAGAATAAAAAAAAATACACTTGTTTGGCAAACAACAAATGTTTTACATTAATCTGAATGTCTTTCTTTTACTTCTGTTATTTCTTTTTAGATTAATTCGTGAAAATATAACGGCATATTTTGCGTTACCATATGGTAACCGTGGGTTATTTCGGGTTAAATACAAATATGTTGTCCTCCGGAAGGATCATAATCATTTTTTGACACTCGCCATTTCACTTTTAATAATTCAGAAGAAACTTCCGATTATATCAGATGTTCACTGGATACAATACCCTATTTAACTCTAATAGGGCTATCTTTCCAAAAGTCTCTATTGGCTGGCTATTTAAAATCACTTTTGGGATCCACACCAACAACAGTTTACATAAAATTTGGCTTACAGATTGTTCAGTTCGCACCAGTTCCAATCGAGCCGCATTTCAATGTGATCATCTTTGTAAAGCCAAAACGTATGTCCAAGTGAGCGGTTTTGCTAGAAGGAAGTGAGATGACACAGAAATTATCGATACCAGATTCGTGTAAAACTCCCTTGTTATTTTCGCCGTATTAGTGATACTGTTGAATGCCTCGCCATTCAGAGAAGCCCGGTAATCCCGAACCAGTTTCGATGTGGTATAAATACCGCTCATTGATTTAAGCAGCTTGACAGTCTGTCTAAATTCGTATGTCTCTGGCAGATATGTGATAGTACTGTAGCCAGTTTGCCACCCGTTTTATCGCTGAAACCTCAACCTTAAGATCACTATATTCATCATTAAGTCTAAAAGGAATTTTGATTCCAAACTCCTCAATGAAGATGTCATCATCAACCCTCCATCACCTCCGTGAAAAAACTCAAACTGGTCGCATCTGAGGAGGAAAGCTTTAAAATATCCTCAGAACCAAATTCCATTGTGAAGATGATATTTTTACAAGGTAGATAAAACGATCTCTAGTATATGTCCTCGTTCACTTTGGGAGTCCCCCTGAGGGATAACCTCGCCTCCGAGTGTACATCTGATGATTGCCCGATATCAACCCTATGTTTGATATCGGGCAATCATGGGGCGCGAAACGGACTACATAATACCTACACCGAATTTTGATAAAACATTTAAGATTTAAGATCAGAATACTGTCCTAATGATGACTGAATCTCGAAAATTCGACTATACATATCTACTTGGATAGCCTTGCAACAATCAAGGCTCAACGTTATTAGGTCTTCTCAATTGTATCAAATCACTGGCACAACTGACACAACATCACGTCGAGTTGATATGGGTTCCAGGACATGAGGGCATCCGGGGAAATGAAATATCTGATGAATGCGCAACCAACGCAAAGGGATATTCACACCCCCTTGGTGACAGTATAGAAATTGATAGATGAACGGGCTTTGAGCGAAACGGAACTTAGGTGGTCAAATATCAGCACTTGTAGAATATCCAGAATGCTCTGGCCCAATCTGACAGGTGATAGAACTAGGACACTTTTGCCTCTTAGTAGGAATTCGATTAGGCTTTTTACGGGTATAATTACTGGGCAATGTTACGTATGGGTTACCCACGTTATAGCTATTGTATCTTGGTAGAGCTCTTTTCCATGATCTGGACTGACTCAGAGATTTTTTAGAAGTACCGGCTGGTTCATACGGGGACCACAGGAATCACATAGTCAACGAAATTAGAGAAGGAAACTATGCTCACTTTATGTATGAATTGTCAGCATAAGGAAATAGTATTTCTAAGGGTACCACAATGGGCGACAAGGCCTCCGAGTGAACTCGCTAACTTGCGAGCAATCCACGTAACCTAACCTACAAAACCAGTAATTGATCATTCCATCGGTTACAGAAAAGCCTTGCATTTACAGGCAGATTCAACAGTATTAACCCTCCGTTAGTCGTAATCATTTTCGGTCGAGACTAGTCGCAATGTATCAATAAAAAAGGCGCCTTTGAAAATAATCTCTTTACTTTTTTTTTCGAAAACAAAAACAATATTAAATTCAAAGTATTTAAAAGAGTAATAAAAATAGATTTTTATAAAAAAATAGCTTAAAATAGGGAGCTTAAACAAATTTACAATAAAAAATGTTTTGCCTGTATCAACCAGATCAGTTGCGACCAACGGAGGGTTAAAACCCCCCTCAATATCAAGTGGCTTTCACTAGAGTGTATTCCCCATATTCCCGAGATTTTTCAGTATTCAACCATCTCAACTGATTTTCCCTTCGTATATTCATGTTAGGAGATGAAGTGACGTGGATTTCAACTATCCTTTTCGAATTATTGTGTAGAAAAGAAGCAAGAAGGACTGATTTTTGAAAATCCCGAGGTTCGGGATTTCAACTAACTTTCTGTTGATAGAACCGAAAAATTCTATGTGTGCAACCGAATCATTCGATTGGCAACAAATTCGGTTGCTACTACGAATCTGTTTTCTCTGTGCAGAAATCCCTCCATGATATTAGCTTGGCATTTCTGCTTTTTGAGAGACCAATAGTTATCATCGAGTGACCGCTATATAAAAATAGTAAAACATCTGTTAAAAAGCTGATGGAGTGCATACGAATAAAGTATTGAAGAATTAAGTCCAATAGTTCGGAAACACAAATACATTTGGGAGGATCCATGTGAAAGCGGACTGCGGTCGGATTTACCATCTCTGATTTTTATGAAATTTACCACGTACAAAATATATCCAATATGTTCCTCATATCAATGACTTTTTCAATGGAAATTTAGTCCGATGTAAAAATATCGGATATGGATTCTCGCATTTGTTTATTTTTTTTATAAAAATAAATGGTTGGTCTTCATTTTTTCACCAAAAGAAATATGTATGTATATTTTTTTCGCCAGTTGTATATAAAAATATATTTAAATTGTTGCATATTAAATTTAAAAATTGTGAAATTTAACAGTTTCAAACAGAGCGACTAACTAACTGGTCACACAAAAGCTCTTGCTTCAACTTAATACTCACTTCTACCGGTCGAGTCATTCGGACGGCTGAGGTTTATGGTTTCATGAAATCATTTGTTGACAGTTAAAGTATGGCCCAAATAATAAATGTGTTTCTTGGTGTTTGCTGTTCATTCATGCTACATAACAGCGGTGATCATAATTGCTGCTGCAAATAGCTACCACTGCTGCAGCAAGAGGAACACAGTTAGTGGAGAGGCAAACAAGAGAAAAGAAAAATAAAAACAACAGCAATCTAAACAGCAGCACGGTGGTTAGCGATGAATAAAGAAATTGTGGCAACTACTTTAAAAAAAATTGTAATCATGACTTTAAGTTGCTGCTGTAGTAAATGCTTTTGTTGTTACTGTTGCATGATGTTGCGGATGCTGATGATTTTATGCAATTACAAAAAAAATGTGTAAAAACAATAACAACCAACAAACACTTACTCTCGCAAACATACATACATAACTACTACATGTACAAACATCTTAAATCAAATCTAGAATATTTGTCACGTTCCACTGTTTCTCTGATTGTATTTCAGATATTAACACGGGCAATAGCAACAAAAGCGGCAGCAGAAAAAATATCTAGAACGCGTTTTACTCTGATTCTAGAGTGCACATGTGTATCTTTAAAAACAAAACAACAAAATACCAGCATAAAGACGGTAATATAAGTTGCATGATCATCATTTTAAAAAATTGCCTACTCATAGATAGAATTACTCATGTTGCAAGCAAGAGTGTAACAACTAAACAATAGTTTAACCAAAATAAGACCAAACACAATAAAACTCATTCAAGATGTTTTTTGTGCGATTAGTGGCATGTAATACATGTTTGTAATTCTCATATTAAATGCTCATAAGGTCACAAAGTTTAAATTGCCAACATATTTCAAGTGTTTAAAAATGAACAAAAAAAAACAAGTACTTAATTTAAAAGCAACTACAGCAGAAATGAAAAAACTCATCAAACAAAAATATCTGTGAATATGTATTTAAATATCTGATGTCTCGCATTTAAATAGCCAGCTGTGATTTAAAAGAGACTGTTTGTTGCGTTGCAACACGCAAACCCAACAACATTTTTCAAAAGTGATGTCAACAGTGATTGTATTTTTGTTTTCAGTATTTTAAATCAGTGTAGGGATCATACAGCATAGGGGGAGTAGTAGTGTCAGAAAGACTACTCCAGAAAACATATTCCAGTTAGTACGGCTAAATGTAATTACAGATGACAATACTGTGTATTAATACTTTTCAAATTCAAAATATTTCTAAATAAGGACTGGTATCGAAAAAATCTTATATGTTAATAAAAATTAAACCACTAAAATTACAGTTTTGATTTGATTTTTTATGGAAATTATTATTACAATTTACAAAAAATATTATTTTTATATTTCTAATCAATAGTGACGAATTTATGAACCTTTTCCGTCACTTTGTTCGAACAGGTAGTCCATCTCCGTTTAAAATCTACCACACTTATAGACACCTTTTTGTGATCTTCAATTCTCATTTAACAATTCCATTACCTCTACACTGGCCTTAGCTCCAGGCAGTTTGGAGGATTTTGCCACATTATTGTTCCTGTACCACTCAAGACCTTGCTTACCATAGTGACAGGATGCCAAATCAAAACAAAAATAAGTGGACACATTAAAAAAGTTTTATGAATGGAAGCATCCTCTTTTGTAAACATTATTTGATGTAAATTTTCGGTATTTAAGAGCCCTTTGTAACAAATGTTTGACTTCTTTTGCCACAACTTCATATTGCTTGCCATACCAAGAACTTTTTGGAAAAATTTCTGCTTCTGGGTCCTAAACTTTTCAACAACAATCCTGGAGCATCAGCAACATAAAAATATTTCGCCATCCATTATACAACAGGTATATCTTCCATATATATAAAAATGAAATGGTCCATGTATGCAATGGCATCACGTGCGAACGGCTGGAGCGATTTGGCTGATTTTTATACCCTTCACCTTCGTGAGAAGGGTATATATAAGTTTGTAATTTCTACATTTTTCATTTTCGACCCTATAAAGTATATATATTCTGGATCCTTATAGATAGCGGAGTCGATGGCTTAGTCCGTCTGTCTGTTGAAATAAATTTTCTGAAGACCCCAGATATCTTCGGGATCCAAATCTTCAATAATTCTATCAGACATGCTTTCGAGAAGTTGGCTATTTAAAATCAGCAAAATCCATCCATAAATAACGGAGATATGAGCAAAAAACCGGGACAACCTCGATTTTTGACCTATTTCTTATCTATATCTGGATTACTAAGTCATTAATATAGACAATATGGATATCTAATGATAGATATTTCAAAGTCCATTGCAACGATGTAGATAAAGGCTATAGTAAGTTGGACCTACAATGGGTCAAAATCGGGAAAAATATTTTTTAACCCCATTTTTTTTTCAACAAAAAATTTTTTTCCAAAAAAAAAATTTTTAAAAACTAAAAAAAAAAAATTTTTTAAATTTTTAAAAAAAATTGTTTAAGAAAAATTAAAAAACAATTTCGAAAAAAAAAAAAATTAAAGCAATTAAAAAAAAAAATATTTTTGTTTAAATAAAAATATTTATTTTAAAGTATAATTTGGTGAAGGGTATATAAGATTCGGCACAGCCGAATCTAGCTCTCTTACTCGTTTTTATACGATTCGAAATTTTCAGGAGATGGTTTTAAAGAAAAAAATATTAAAAAAATCGGGGTAAAACTCGGACATTTTTTTTTCAGTCCCGTCAATTGTAATACTTACTTTAGGGAGCTGTACAAATTCAGATATTTTATTTGCAAATAAATAAGAACAGGCAGGTGTATGTGGGTTGGAGAAACTTGAAGAACTAACATTAGTAAATGTCAACTAGTTTTTTATAAATTTGATTTCAATTTCAATTTTTGCTCATTTATTTATGGTAAGAAAGTTGGTCCAACTTTCTTACTTGTTTTTTATTAAACTTGACTTCAATTTCCGTTAAATGTCAGGAACTTTTTGAGCCTTGTATGTTTTTAAACCTGCATTGGCTTTAACTTTTCGTACCGAGTACTGAGCTAACCGGACTGCTTTCCTACCGTATGTGTTGGGAGCTCTTTTGAAAATGCTTTCTATTTATTGGCTTTAGAAACATCATGTGGACCATTCCTTCTACCTTAACCAGGTTTTCTATCAATGGACAAGGTCTCCCGATACAGTTTAATAACATTGGAATCAGTTTGACGGCAGACCTTTGATTGTTTGGCCAACTTTTTGTAGATTTTGTGAAAATATTTAATTTTAGTACGCACTTTTTTCTCGTCACTCATTTTAATCAGATCAGAAAATAATTGACATTAAACATAATAACTGACATACTTTTCAAAGGTAATTTGATAAAAAAAAATCAAATAAAACTTGGGTTAAAAGTTTTAAGGAAAAACGTGTGTTAAGGTTTTTTCGATCTCAGTCCTTAATAGGTGACTATTACTGGAAAATGGTCAGAACATAAATATTTAAGTAATTATATATTGATATATAAAATCTATAAGATCGGAAATTTGTATTGGATCCGTAGGCGAGTGTGTTGATTAACCGAGGGATACAACATCTAGACCATTCTTAATCAACTATTAATTGCGAACTAGATTATGTATGTTTCGCATTGTCACCACAAGCCGAGAAACGTTCTCCGGTTTCAAATAATACTTAAAAGTTTTCTTTAGACATCAAAAATTGTGGTATCGGATACTCTACACAAATCGCAAAATTAAATAAACTAATAAAGTAAAATGCGTTTAACTTAATTCATAATTAACAATACATTAAACTTTGCAATTTAAAGAAATAATAAAAAAATAACAAATATAAAAACAACAAAACTTTCATTTGCATGGCGGCCTTTTAAAATTTAAAATAAAAAAAATGAAAATTAATTAATTCAATTAATTTACACTTGTCATCATTAATTTGTAAAAATGTTCACTTGCCCAACAAAACCTTTTCCACTTTCAACAATTTGTCAGCTTGCAATACTGTAAATGACATTGCCACACTTCAATAACACCGAAAGAAAGTCTCAGAAAATACACAAAATTTGTACACTGTCATTCATAAAAATCTCATTATTTAAAGTAACATTTGAGTAATTGCCAGGCATTTAGACGTAATCGCTTTTTAAACAAAAAAAAAACATTAAAAGAAAAATACAACAACTATAGTTTTTATATTTTATTTTCATTTTAGTTTAATGATTGTTTGATTTATGAATAAATCAGTTAAAAATATATTTTGAGGTAAAAGTTCATAAAACACAAACATCACAAAACATTTTATAGAGTTGTAAAAAAACAACACGACACTACATAAAAAGTTAAACATTTACGACATGTAAGTAAAAAGTAAAATATAAAAGTTAAAAATAATTCACGACCGTTGAATTCATTACGTCCTACATTAAGTTATGGAGTTATGCAATCATTTCTATGCCGGCGATCGTGTTACATATCTTTTTTTATTTAGTATATTGCTGCATGATAGAAAATGAAAACTATTTTAATTGATGATATGAAACGTAATTAGGAGCATGAAATGCATGACTGCGAATTTAATAATTCCCATCAAGTCTAAATTTATTTTTTATTGAGAGTTACAGTAACACGATTTTTTTAATGCGTGGGGGCCATTTACAATCATGGACATATATGTATGTATACAACATGATTTGGTCAATAGAAAATGACTTTAGATAAAGTTTTGTAGAATTGACTACGGGAATTTGTTCACAAAACAATGTAACGATTTATTTTTGAAAAAATTAAATGTGATTGAAAATGTACATTCAACAAAGGGAAAGCAAACTAGTTGTTAACATCATTAAATAGTTGACAAAGTAAATTTCGATCTACCTAAATAATGTGTAAAATAATGAATGAAGAAATGCACCATAAACTTAAAATCGACAAAAAAAATCTTCAGCCCAATTATGAAAAAAATTTCCCGGGAGTTTTTTCCCTTTTCTCACTTTTCCTATTCAAATTCTATGTTAAAAAAAAAGAAAAGGTAAAAATAAACTCCCGGGGATTTTTTTTCATAATTGAGCTGCTTGAATTATGTATGTGCTAATAATTTCATTAAATGAAGATAAGAAGTGAGATCATAAAAACCTTAAAACTTTTAACCCAAATATTATTTTTTTTTTATCAGTTACCTTTGAAAAGTATGCCAGTTAGTATGTTTAATGTCAATTATGTTCATTTGTTGTTAATCACATTAAACTGAGTGACAAGAAAAAAGTGCGTACTAAAATTATTAAATATTTTCAACAAAACCCAACTTGTTCAGGTAGAAGGAATGGTCCACATGATGTTTCTAAAGCCAATAAATAGAAAGCATTTTCAAAAGAGCTCCCAACACATCCGGTAGGAAAGCAGTCTGGTTAGCTCAGCACTCCGACTAAAAGTTAAAGCCAATGCAGGTTTAAAAAAACATACAAGGCCCAAAAAGTTCCTGACGGGAACTCCGCTAAAAACTTAGAGACCAAAGGCAGATAACGGAAATTGTAGTCATGTTTAATAAAAAACAAGTAAGAAAGTATGGTCGGTCAATACCCTACACTAAATAAATTAACAAAAACATTTTTCTTTTAAAATATCAATAATTTATATTCGTGAGTGATTTTTGGAAGTGGGCCTTATATGGGAGCTATGACCAATTATGGACCGATCACCATGAAATTAGGTCGTGTGATTTATAACTATATGAAAGTTATTTATATTGAATATCAACATTTTTAAGAGATTTATGCAGGTTAATGTGATTTTCGGATGCGGGTCTAAATGGAAGCTATCACAAATTATGGACCGATCGTAACAAAATTTGGTGACATGAATTTCGTATATATAAAACATATTTGGAGCGAAATTTGTGGAGATACATATATAAATTAAACATTTATAACCGATAAAGTCCAATTTAGAGAGGACATTGTATGAAGGCTAGGTGAAACAATGGACCGATTTCAATAGGCTTCGTCCTTATGCCTTATATGTACCAAATTTGATCGAAATATCTTCAAAATTGCGACCTGGACATCGTTTAATCGACTCAGAAAGTCTAAGTCGATCGGTACTTTAAGGTGGGTGTTAAACTAATATTTTTTTTACGTTACAAACATCTATGGTGGTTGTAAGGTATAAATATACCTGCTGCATGGATGACGAAACGTATGTTCTGGGAAATTTTTCGCAACTTCCGGGTCAATATTTTTATGTTGCTGATCCTCGAGCATCAATGTTGTAGAAAAGTTAAGGACACAAAAACAGAAAATTTTTCCAAAAAGTTCTTGGTATGGCAAGCAATATGCAGTTGCGCCAAAAGAAGCCAAACATTTGTTACAAAGGGCTCTATAAATACCGACATTTTCATCAAGGAATGTTTACAAAAGAGGATGCTTCCATTCATAAGACTTCTTAATGCGTCCACTTATTTTTGGCCTGATTTGGCATCCTGTTACTATGGTAAGCAAGGTCTTGAGTGGTACATTCGGTATTTGTACCAAAAGAAGCAAATCCTCAAAACTGGAGCTAAGGCCAGTGTACAGATATTGGGATCTTGAAGAGACTTGAAGAGCACACAAAATGTGTACAAATGTCCGATCGATTTTAAATGGAGACTACCTGTTCCAACAAAGTGACATAAAGCACTATAAAAACCTTAATAGAAGGGTTTCCAGAAAAGGTTCAAAATTTTCCGTGGCGTATGCCACAAAGTAAATGTTGTGGCATACGCTGAAGACTTAGCATCATTGGCATTGGGGGAATTCATGGATACTAAATATATGGGATGTATTAGGAAACTCCCTGAATATAGTCTAATTCTAATTCGGGATTTAACGTGAAACTGTGGTCTTTACTAAAAAAAAAAATAAAATACCTATTATCACTCCACCAAAGCGTCATTCTAAATTAAAGACAGTTAAGGATGGAGATTGTATAACTCACTACGTAACATCGTACAATACGATTGAAAAGAATTTAAATGTCATTTCGATGAATGACTGGAAATAATCTTAATAAACCTCATAATAGCTTCACACTATATTTAGAGTTTTTGCTTAACTTTCATTATAGGAGATAGTTTTCTAATTAGTTCTATAATTAACTGTTACGTCAATGTGACAAACTAGGCTTTATGACATCACCACCATAAACTAGTTCATGAAAACACCTTAATAAGTATATTACAACTTAATAAATTGTACTACATACATATTTGCAAAGTTAATAAGTAATAATTACTTTAATACACAAACCATTCTTTACAAAAACGAGAAAACATATCGTTTGTTAAGCATATAAAATCAATAAATTCTCTTTATATTTTTAGTCTATCGTATGAATTTTTATTTTAATAAATGATTTGATTGTGACTGGTACGTACATAATAAATAAATTTTTATGTTTTTAAATTCTCAATCTTCCTACAAGATTAAGAGTCGTAAATTTGTATGTTGCTAGTATTTATTGGTTTTTTTATATCTATACTATTTATCTAAATATCTATCTATCTATATTCAGTGTATTAATCCACACACAAACAAACCGGCAAAGAAACAAAACAACAAAATATTACCTTGAAATAAAAAGAGCAAATTTCAAAGAAACATTTCAAATTCGCAGCATCATTTTTTATTCATCACAATAACAATAAGTGTGAGTCTGTCTACTTTAAGTAAAGTATTGTTGGCAACAGTAATGATTAAACAGAGTTGCCTATTCCATGAACTGTGTAACAAATCGCTTTATCTCTTTGAGCTCATATGCGGATCCCAAAAAGACTCCGACTCAACCCAGAAACAGGTTTTCCTATTGTATTGGGTATGCCAAAGAAGTACATATTCTGGTCAATGCATAAAATTGTCTTGTCTTCATGGTCAAGAATCTTGCACAATTTTAACTCATTGTGTTCCCTTAGTACGTACGTTTAATGCAACAAATTTCATAACTACTCCCGAACTTATCTCATAAGATGCTAATCGAAGCATGGCTACATAACATCACAAGAATTCTTGAACCCCTTAAACTTCTCTAGCTAAGGTAGCTAAGTTTCAGCTTGGAACCCGGCCAATTTTGTATTTACAAGCCCCGTTCTTTATCAAGATTTGCAAAATAGCACCAGTGGTAAACAGGTTCTGTCTATTCTAGTGAAGGGAATTCAAATTAGGCGATAAACTTATCTAGTAAAACACTAAGGCAGGTATGAAAATAATATTAAAAGACCAGTAGATAGTTTTCGTAGAGTAGATAGTCAACCTTCTTTAATGGCCCATTCTAACATGCGAATGCCTAACTGGGAAGATGAGAACCGCAAGATTGTAGTTATTTGTGATATTGAACTTTGCTGGGTCCCTTGCCATTAAATAGTTAAGGTAACGAAAAAGAAGATGATTCTTGGTGCAAACCTATTTCGAAAGCTAGGAATTGGTTATTTTCCGCCACTTAACCGAAATCCGTTGCTATTTTTGTTGCTATTGCTGCTGTTGTTGCACACTCGTTTTGTTTTTGTACTGTGAGGGGTTTTTTGTTTTACTCGAATGCCACTAAATTGTACTCATATGATAAACGCTTGTACGGATTGCAAAATATAAAGGCAAAATAAAATTAGATTCTGATGATCAGCGATCACAAGTCCATCTAAAATGGACTTGTCTATCACTTTCGCCATATGGGATACAAATGGGCATTTCCACGATCCAGAACGCGACATTGGTAGGCTTTTGAAGTGAAATATTTAAGAAATCTATCTTCTTTTGAAAGCTTTTGAGTAGCACTATGCTTAGTGTAAAAGGTAGATTTTGTCGTTTTGTAGTTTAAAATATATTAGCAATGAACATGGGATCCAGAACGCGACAAAAACTAGACTTAACCGAAATCTTTCAACGTAGTGAGGGGATTCTTCATTTGAATGAGCTGGACAGTTGCAAACAAAGAAATATACTTATAGGATGAAATCAAAATCATGAATAGGATGAAATCAAAATAATAATAATACGCTTGGTAAGCATATGGTAAGTCTGCTTTTACACAGAGCAATTTTTCTTGAAGCAAGTCTAGTTTATAGGAGAGTGATGAAAGAAGAAATAAGAGGGGTATGTACTTGCTTGCTTGCAGCGAAAAGTTACTGCAATTCTCTTTTGTTATTTCATTCTCATTATGGCGTCATATTAGGTTTTGCATACAAAATTTAGAAAATTTTAAAAGAGAATTAAAGAGACTTGCTTCAAGAAAAATAGCTGTGACAAAGATTAAGAATTATTGAGAATAATCGTTGAAGTCAATTTACACCTTCCTTAGCCAAAGAAAAGTATTAAAGAGACCTATCACACTTATAGAAAATGTTTATTTCTATAATTTAAATCTAGAATAATTTATTTTAGACATACAGTGGTTGACAAAACAATGGAAACTTTTCCAAATATTTCATTAATGGCCTAAAATCTGAAATCATTTTTTAAATTTTTTTTACATTTTTGTAGTATTTTATTTGTATATTTGTTTAACTTAATTTAACAAAAAACAAAGGACATAATTAATTAAATTCTAAAAATGAGAAAATTAAATTAGAGATTTATTTATTACGGCATTGACAAAACAATGGAAACTTAGGTATTATTTTAACAAATATGGTCTAAACATTGCAATAACTCAATATTTTGTTGGGTATCCCTTATTTTTTATAACTGTAACACATCGACGATGCATTGAACCAATTAAAGATTCAATGGTCTCCTTTGAAATATTTTGCCATTCCCTTCTAACCGCCTCCGATAAATCTTCCTTCCTGGTGTAATTTTGGGTCCTTATTTTGCGATCTACAATTTCCCATAGATTTTCTTTGGGATTGTGATCTGGCGATTGGGCAGGCCACTTCAAAACACGTACCTCGTTGGATTGTAACCACTCGGTTACAACCCTAGAGGTGTGTTACGGGTCGTTGTCGTGTTGAAATCTCCAAACTAGGGGCATATTTTCCTCAGCGTATGGATACATAACATCGTTTAATATGGTTCTGTATCCTATACCTGTCATGGTATCTTTTATAATATGAATTGGGCCCATACCTTGCCCTGAAAAACATCCCCATACCATAATATTGCCACCACCAAACTTTACAGCATTATTTGTGTACTTTGGATCTAATATTTTTCCCTTTGGTCGTCTTACAAATGTTCTCTCATCACTGCCTCTTAAATTGTATTTGGATTCGTCGGAAAAGAGGACAGTATTCCATTTCTGTATCGACCAGTTTAAATGATGCCTGGCAAATTGTAGACGATCAGAACGGTTCTTTTTAGAAATGAGTGTTTTTTTCACAGGACGATAGCAACCAAGACCAGCCTGTTCGGGTACTTATTTCTAATTTTAGGCTATTAACAACCTCTCGAGGAGTTATTTTTGGGAATTTCTTGAACTCTCTCGCTATTAAATTATCTTGGAGTAGTCTTACGAGGTCCTCCACCTAAATGTTGAGTTTTTACAGAATCGGTCTCACGAAATTTCTTTATAATTTTTGAAACTGCTGATTTATTTATTGAATATTTGTCACAGATACTTTTTTGTTTTAAACCAGCTTTAAAATCGTTAATTATTTTATTTTTTAAGTCTTCACAAATCTTAACTTTAAAAAAAATTGTGAAAAATTACCAGAATTTAAAAATAAAATAACTGTAAACAGGATGCTTTTTACAACGTTATTTTAAATATTATTTTCGTTGTTCACTTCTTTCTTGCAGAAGTTTAAAAGTTTCCATTGTTTTTTCAGTAGCAAAATAGTGAATATTTTTAATTTTGTTCCCTTTTTTCAAAATATAATTAATTATGTTGTTTGTTTTTCAGTTAATTTATATAAATAAAACTATACAAGTAAAACACTGAAAAAAAAAATTTATTTTAAAACAAATATTTTAAATTTTGGGCTACATATGGAATATTTGGAAAAGTTTCTATTGTTTTGTCAACCACTGTATCTATCATTATCATTGTCCTGGGTTTTTCTTCATCTTGGGTTAAAAGTTTTAAGGAAAAATGTGTATTAAGTTTTTTTCGATCTCACTCCTAAATGTAATCCAACTGAATGGTCTAGACTCTAGAGGTCCCAAATGACTTCAAATCCAGAATACTTTCTTTTCATTTTTTTAGCCAGTTTTTGTGTCTGATGGCAACTCTACATTCCTAATAAAATACCTAAGCAAACAGCAACAACAAAACACCAACACCACCGCCAACCTGTTTATATCAAAAATAAATAAAAAAATTGCGAATGACTCAATGATACAAATTATTTTGTGGTCGTCTCTTGATTTGAAGCTAATGCCAATAAAAACCAACAACAACAACAATAATAAATGTGCTAAAGATATCAAATGAGACAAAAACAAAAAAACTCTCATACGAAAACAAACGACAAATGTGTGGTACACAGAATGATGTAAATAAACAACTAAAAAATATACCAACAGAAACATGATAAAAAAATAACCAGTTTTTTCTCTTACTACAACAAAAATACAAAAACTATATGCAAGTGAAATTATTAAATAATTCCAAAAGAACAAAACACAACAACAACAACAACGATTTGATGAATGAATGGAGCAGAGAAGGAATGATGAGAAAATATTTAAATTTCAAAAAACAAGAGATTTCATTTGAAATCTTAGATCTCTGTCAATAAATGTCAATCAATCAATATAAAAGTTTAGCTTGTCCTGCCTCAGGGTGTATCTGATTTAAGGTACTTACAGATTTGTACTGAACTACAGACACAACCAAAAAATAGCTAAGTAAAAAGGTCGAGAGTAAAGATCACTATGAGTGGAGAGGAAGGAAGGAAGAGGAAGTGTAAAGTTTCATGCTGTTATTTTCGAAATAAACGGTTAAAATAGTGGCCATTGATGGGTACGATCAATGGATGGTGTGCTTGATTACACTTAGTTTTTAGCTATTTTATTGTTTTTGTTACCAATTCAATTGATTAGAGTTGTTGCTGTTTTTATGTTTTTATGCGGCACAGTAACACACTCCCTCTTTAATTGCATGAAAATGGCTAAATCACGAATTACCACCAATAATAAAAAAAATAAATAAAATAAAAAACATAACAACAACAATATCCCACCACCATCATCTCTAATGTCTTTTTAGCCAAGAGCCAATAATGAATAACTGAATTGAGGGGATTCATCTAATGACCGTTTGATAAACTCGAAACACGAATTTGATTTCAAGAAACAAAAACCGAAAAAAAAACAAACAAAAGATTGATTGACTTTTCTAGTTAAAATGAAATTAATAGACAAATCGAAATGAAACAAAACGGCTACACATGCGCAGAAACAGCAAAAAAATATTTATACGAAGGAAAAAAACCTATAAAATCTATATACCCGTTTTTGTTTCTTCTTGATAATTATAAATTTAAGCATTCATCCATGATGCATTTATCTATACGTTTATTTGTCTGTCCTCGATCATCTGTTTAACACATAGAAACGCAGTCAATCAATCAGTCAGTCTTAAGTTTATATACAAATAAAACAACCAGCCAAACAGCCAATAAACAAGAATCAATTGGACAAAGGAAGCCATATCAAAATTAAATCACACCAAATCGAAATTACAGCTATACGTTTATGTTGTTGCTGTTACAACAGCAAAATCGATGAACCAAACACTTATGTACATTAGAGTGCTCCAAAAAAATAAAATTGCGAATTTTGACCGTCCCCCCTCTAGAATTGTTCTATGTATTGTAGAAACACATTGTGTAAAATATTAGGATGATAGGATAACGTTAACTGGTGGCGCAACGACGCTGAAGTTTTGAGGTGCATTTACAAGGGGAAAATATGAAATTTTTTCAGTTTTTGTAAAAATTTTGCCATTAAATAATGACTTTTACAATTTAATTTAAAAGAATCGAAATGTGTACGTAATTATCGTTATAATAAGATATAAAAGACAAAAATTGGTGAAAAAATGTTAAAGTTATTAAAAAATCGCCAGGCCATTAACGTGTCTCAGGCCACTATAACAAGAAATTTATGAACAAAATTAACATATTTTGGGAAATATTAAAATAAAAGCTTATTTTTACTTAAAATATATCCATATTTACTTGTATATGAGTTTTTGTCCTCGTAGGATACCGTTAACCTATTCGCAGGTATGACCAAAAAAATTAAATTTTTTTAACGGCAGTTTCAAAACTCCAAATTCAAATTTTTAAAAATTTTGTTAAACAAATTTCAGAATTTTTTGATCATCACATGGGGATTTATTGACAACATAATAGGGAATAAAAATGCGAAAAAAGTATGTCAATACCTCCTATAGTTTTTCCGTACCTGCGATATAAATTTTGCGATTTTCGAGAAAAACTAATTTTTTGGCCATATTTTGGAGAATGACCAGAATTTCCTTACTGTAATGATTTTTAAGTAAAAGCTATTCAGAATAATATAGTCCAGGTAATTTTAAATATAGTCTGAAAGTTTTACTAAAATCGGAAAACTTTAACCCTTAAATCGTGAAGGTCAAAGGTAAATTTTTTCAATATTTGGAATTTCTCTGGAAAGATAGCGAAATATTTATATTTTTGGGCCGATTTTGATGAAACTTAAGAAAAATATAAAAAGAAGTCTAGTATTCACAATAACAGTACAAAAATGGAAATTAACCCTTAAGAGTACTTGGGGTCAAAATGAATGTGTTTTTCGTGATTTTAAAAGTTGAGGGTCATTTGGACCCCAAGTGCTATTAATGGTTAATTTCCATTTTTGTACTGTTATTGTGAATGCTAGACTTCTTTTTATATTTTTCTTAAGTTTCATCAAAATCGTCCCAAAAATATATAATATTTCGCTATCTTTCCATGAGAAATTCCAAATATTGAAAAAATTGACCTTTGACCTTCACGATTTAAGGGTTAAAGTTTTCCGATTTTAGTAAAACTTTCAGACTATATTTAAAATTACCTGGACTATATTATTCTGAATAGCTTTTACTTAAAAATCATTACAGTAAGGAAATTCTGGTCATTCCCCAAAATATGGCCAAAAAATTAGTTTTTCTCGAAAATCGCAAAATTTATATCGCAGGTACGGAAAAACTATAGGAGGTATTGACATACTTTTTTCACATTTTTATTCCCTATTATGTTGTCAATAAATCCCCATGTAATGATCAAAAAATTCTGAAATTTGTTTAACAAAATTTTTAAAAATTTGAAATTGGAGTTTTGAAACTGCCGTTAAAAAAATTTAATTTTTTTGGTCATACCTGCGAATAGGTTAACGGTATCCTACGAGGACAAAAACTCATATACAAGTAAATATGGATATATTTTAAGTAAAAATAAGCTTTTATTTTAATATTTCTCAAAATATGTTAATTTTGTTCATAAATTTCTTGTTATAGTGGCCTGAGACACGTTAATGGCCTGGAGATTTTTTAATAACTTTAACATTTTTTCACCAATTGTTGTCTTTTATATCTTATTATAACGACAATTACGTACACATTTCGATTCTTTTAAATTAAATTGTAAAAGTCATTATTTAATGGCAAAATTTTTACAAAAACTGAAAAAATTGCATATTTTCCCCTTGTAAATGCACCTTAAAACTTCAGCGTCGTTGCGCCACCAGTTAACGTTATCCTATCATCCTAATATTTTACACAACGTGCTTCTACAATACATAGAACAATTCTAGAGGGGGGGACGGCCTGTACCTAGAAAGTTTTTTTCGTCCATACAATCTTGGAGCACTCTAATATACATATCGTCATAAAAAATGCATAATAACGTAACAAAATCGAATATTTGAAAAAAAAATCCAAATTTTAATTTGCAAATGTGTTTGTCAGTCTGTTCAATGATTAAATGAGAGAAATTAAGTTTATACCACAGATACTTTTAATTGTTCAATGGTTTTTTGTCCATCACTTTAAAAATTTTTGAAATAATGTTACGTTATTTTGCACTTTAGGTGACGATATGTAACTCTTTGATGAAAGACAGACATCTTAGTTAACATAAAACGACACTAGAGGAGCCCCTTCATTAGGACCACCCGATTTTCCAGTAATAATTTTGGATTCCAAATCTACGCAAGCTTGAGAATAAGTTGGTAACATCGCACAGTGGCTCATTATCGTTTTTCATCGGCCAATACTCTGTAACTTTTGAACCGATAGAGATATTTTTTTTTTTTGATGGACACATAACTTCTTGAATTTTTCATTAAAATCGGTTCAGCAGTTGTTGAACAATTTAATGTTAAGTTGAACTTTTTATTTTTTATAGCATTTAGTATGAAAATGCGGATTGAATGGCATTAAATGGCATTAAAATTTTTGAAATCGGAGTTAACAAAAAGTTGGACTTTTGGCCGATGAAATTGAGATATATGAGCCACCGTGCACCGGTCGCAGGTTATACAAAAATATCGAAGGATTTACATCCAACTTATCCTCACCAATATTGTGTCAATAAAAAAGAATTTAATTAAATAGTATATAAGAAGTTAAAATGTAAAGGGACCCTGAACTTGATTTAGTTTCACTCCAGCTTCAATCTCGGATTAATCGGAGATTCCTTACACGACCTATGACAAATCTGGTATCTGACATTCAATCACAACCTTACCAAACTTTTAATATTTATCCCATTATCGTTTTCATCATAAATACTATAAATACATACATATTCCAAATCAAATGAAGCTCAGTCATTATTGGGTAAAGTACAGTGATTATGTGACAAGAGACAATGGCCCATAATCATAGTCAAACACTAAAGTCGGTTCTTTTTAAAAACAACTTTAAATTAAAAACCCGCTTTATAATATTTCCCAACTATAGTCAAAATTAAAGTATGTTTTAAATTGAACCGACTTTAACTGGGTGCCACATCAAATGTAGAAAATGTTTTCATACAATATACAACAAAAAACAGACAAGTGGCACCGCTGAACAGCTGACATAGAAAATTAAAACAAAAACCATAAAAGGTAAACAATAAAAGTAACCGGGACAACTAAAGAAAAAAAGTTTTTTGTGGTGGAAAAATGGAAAAGATAAGATTAATATCATATTTAGAATATTTTGATACTAATTTTATTGATAACTGTTCAATAATTGCAAAATCTCTGCCAAATTCTTCTAACTTAATTTTTTTTTACTTTTTGCCGAACATTTTTACATGGCGAAGAACAGCTGATGCTGTTGTTAAATGAGTTAATAACAGATTCAGTCCATTCTTAAGTAAAGACGACTTTATTTCTATTAAAATATACTTTATTTCTGACTATGATTATGGGCCAATGAAATTAAAACTGGCGTTCTCGGACCAACACTTTACTTGATATACACCTTTGATTTGCCAACAAGCGATAACTTAAACATTTCGACATTTGCAGAAGACACTGTCATTCTTAGTTCACATGTGGACTCAGACATGGCAACTAGATAATTATATCCAACGTGTGGAGACATTATTGAAAAACTGGAGAATATGTGTAAATGAAACCAAAAGTAAACACGTTACGTTTACACTTAGGAGAGGAAACTGACCGTCTGTCTCATTTAACAACGTGTATATCCCAGTCTGATCATGTCATATATCTCGCCATTCACAGACGTGTTACATGGGACTTCATTTACCTTAAAAACTAAAAAATTATAATATGGTGATTTTAAACGAATAAAAATATAAAATTTGACTTAATGTAAAATTTTAACAGTTAAATGTCCTTAAACCAATGGCATTAGAATTTTTTACTTTTAAATACCAAAATTCCTAAAACGGGGAAAATGTGTTCCAAAAACTGACTATTTTTTAGAAAAGTACCTACTGTGACGTTATTTAACGTGGTAAAACCACTTAGTAAGTATTTAAAAAACATAAGGACTTATACAAATATGGAGCTTTTTCGTGCATCGGTGCTTTGCCTTTTTAGAATTTGTTACTAAACCCAAATTTTTTAAAACAAATTTTTTAAATAAAAATTGGGCAAGTTTTGATAGGTCTGGGGGGTGATATGTCCGCTTAAGTGAGCCAAATTTTTCTTTACACGCTTTTGCATTAAGTTATCTTTCCGGATCATATAAAAATTCTATATAGTCCCGAAGAACATTTTTTTATACAAAAGAAAAAATATATGGACTTTTTTGGGAAAAAACTTAAAAAATACGACCCTTTATACAAGTTCCAATTTGGATGCGTATAACTTTTTATAGGGAAGAGATAACTGCTAACAAGTTTTTTTTTATTTTATTTAGAATTTTATCGCCAATAGAGCTGATATTTTAAAAATTAATTTCGACCCTCCGTAGGCCCGCCATATCTAAAAAACCATAAAAAGAACGAGCAAAATTAAAAAAAAATAAATCAATAAACCAGAATATCTCTTCAACTACTAATAGGATAACCTACACTTGTAAGCCTTCTCAATGACTATTTATATTAAAAATTTCAGCTCATTCGGATCATAAATGGATTTTTAGCGATTTTTTTAAAAAAAAATTGAGACCCGAGGTGACCAACTTTGAGGGGCTACGTACTGGCCCCCATTATCGCTAGGAAGCTGAACAAACGTAAATTGACTCCTCAGCTCAAACCATGTGAAATTTCGTAACAATATCTCCAATAGTTTCCAAGATACCGAATTATTTCCAAAAAAAAAGTTTCTAAACGACTGTACATCGCCACTTAGAAGCCAAGAGGATGAATATGAGACTAAAATCTTCTAATCTGAATTGGCTAATCAACGACCAATCTAAATCAAACCTTGGTTGCAATATCATCCAATAAGACCTTTTGGACATATGGAATACAGCAATACCAGGAACGACATGTAATACCAGTATTCATCTTATACAGAGTTCATAATTGAAAATTCCATGACGGGAGACTAAGAAGTTCATTGGTTAAAGACGAGTTTAGAAAAATTCGTTAAAGATACATCTCGAAATTGCAACACCATCCGAACCCTCATTCAAGATTACTTACTACAATTAAAAGCTTCGTGGACCTGACCTACCACCCTACTCGGGGGCGCATTTGTTCTCTGTGGCTCTTAATTAGGATCAAATCTATTTTAATTTTAGTTATAAGAGTCCACCAAAACTTATATGTTTTCTCTAATCGCTCTATTAGAATGTTTGTTGCCGAGTTGTGCATGACAATATCCTAAGTAACCGATTCTAAGTACTTACTAGACGTTATCATACGTAATGCTACACGTTATCATACGTAATGCAACTCGAGCTAGCCTTCATGAATACCATTACCACAGAGATATGCTATCAGAACTCAAGGCTCTTGAATAAAAGCTTCGACTTGATCATTGTAGAAATAGAACTTTCATGAAGCTGCTGGAAGGAAGATGTCGCTGTGTATAAATAGTGGCAACGGTTAATGTCGGTGGTTAGTTTATCATAGACGCTGTTAGAAGTAACATCAACGGTATTAAGGAGTGAGATCGAAAAATTCTTAACATACATATATGTTTATAAAAAAGAAACCACTAAACTTACAGCTTTAATTTTTTTTTTATTTGATTGAAATTATTATTACAATTTACAAAAAAAATTATTTTTATAGTTTTAATCACTAGTGATGAAATTTTGAACCTTTTTCGGAAACCCTTCCATTAACGTTTTTATAGTGCTTTCTGTCACTTTGCTCGAACATGTAGTCCATCTCCGTTTAAAATCTACCACACTTTTGGACACCTTTTTTGTACTCTTCAATTCTCTTTTAACAAGAGCCCAATATCTCTCCACTGGCCTTAGCTCCGGGCAGTTTGGAGGATTTGCCTCTCTTGGTACAAATACCACATTATTGTTCTTGTACCACTCAAGGGCTTGTTTGCCATAGTGACAGGATGCCAAGTCAGGCCAAAAATAAGTGGACACATTATGAAGTCTTATGAATGGAAGCAGCCTTTTTTGTAAACATTCCTTGATGTAAATTTCGGTATTTATAGAGCCCGTTGTAACAAATGAGTGGCTTCTTTTGCCGCAACTGCATATTGCTTGCCATACCAAGAACTTTCTGGGAAATTTTGTCTGCTTTTGGGTCCTAAACTTTTCTTCAACATTCCCTCGAGCATCAGCAACATAAAATTTTTGACCTGGAAGTTGCGAAAAATCTGCCAGAACATACGTTTCGTCATCCATTATGCAGCAAGAATATTTTTTTATAAAACTTGACTTCAATTTCCGTGCTCTGTTTTTGGCCTCTAAATTTTTAGTAGCGTTCCTGTCAGGAACTTTTTGAGCCTTGTATGTTTTTAAACCTGCATTAGCTTTAACTTTTCGTACCAAATAGTCCGAGCACTGAGCTAACCGGGCTGCTTTCCTACCGGATGTGTTGGGAGCTCTTTTGAAAATGCGTTCTATTTTTTTGGCTTTAGAAACATCATGTGGACCATTCCTTCTACCTGAACCAGGTTTTCTATCAACTGACAAGTTCTCCCGGTACTGTTTAATAACATTGGAAACAGTTTGACGGCAGACCTTTGTATGCTTGGCCAACTTTTTGTAAGACCAAGTTGGGTTTTGTTGAAAATATTTAATAATTTCAGTACGCACTTTTTTCTGGTCACTCATTTTAATCAGATTAACAAAAAAATTAATATAATTGACATTACACATAATAACTGACATGTTTTTCAAAGGTAACTTGATCAAAAAAAAATTCAAATAATACTTGGGTTAAAAAATGTAATGAAAAACGTGTGTTAAGAATTTTTCGATCTCACTCCTTACTAGTGTATTCCTATACATTATTGCAACTAGTAGGGTGTAGATGTATATCAGCAATTATCTGTATGCAACAAAGCAAGTCTTTCGTTATTTAAATTGGTTGAAACCAAAATAACTTTGGCGGTTTACACGTACAAAAAGTAATACATACCTATAATTTTTACATTTTATTATAACTTTTTTCTTCAAGTAAAACAGCCTAAAAAAAATCTCCAACTGGCAAATGAACGGACGTCAATAGTTGTTGTTGTTGTTGTGGTAACTTTTAGTTTTTAGTTTCGTGGTTTTATCTTTAAAGCCTGTCAAACATTTCAATCATTGTTAAACCAACCAAGTTTTAAAGTGAAGTCAATAAATTGACCGGAGGTGAAATTGAAAATGGAAAATTGGTCAGATTATTTTCAAAAGATGTTAAAATCAAAAACAAAGTACACAACACGGCCATAGTCATAGCCACAGCCAGACAAGGCTACACGTTTCAACAACGAAAGTGAACTAAGTGAAAATTTATTTATTAAATTAAAATAATAAAATGATGCAGATACATAAATTTAAATTTAATTAAACCAAAGAAATATCGTTACTCTTGATTTTCATAGTAAATCAATTAGATTTTGCCAACGATACCGATACATTTTCCATTCAATGCAAAGTTGAGGTTAAAGAACTTGGAACATTGGAAATATCAGCTAAAAACCTATCTGCAGAAGGCATTAAACGAAAAAAATAACTCCATAACGTGCTATAATATTTGATGTAGCTCTGTTCAGGCCTATTTCCTAGAATTCTAAGTGTGGAGAAATATCTAAGTCATTTAGTTAATAAACTCCTAAACAACTGAGGATTGCTTTTTAAATAACATAAAAATAAGAATTAAAATTCCCTATCTCTCGTTTTAATCCTTCCACTCCAATTAATCTAAAATCCATTTTAATTAACACTCAATCACTAAACTAACTCTCGGTTTTTTTATTTATTTTTCAAATCAATGCACCAAAATAGTGGCATGCATTGCTAATAAATAGTTAAATTTTTGTTGTTGCTGTTGTTTTTAAAAAAAGTTATTGTAGTTGTTGTTGCTGTGGCTGTTATTCTCAATATATCCGCATTCAAAATGCCTTTTAAGCTTAATGTTCGATGCATTAAAACGTCTATGTGTCTGGTCATTTTGTGAATCAGCCACTTGCGCCGTGCTAAAACTCCCCACCGCCAATATCGACTTTTTAGAGGTTGTTTGTAGCAAATGCAAGCAGAGCTTGAAAAGAACGCAGATCATTGTTTAATATATTTTTTTAAATTTTACAGAATTTTTTTAGTTTAGAAAATCAAAGGGCGTGAGTATGTATTCCTATTCAAAAGTACCGCTACTCATTTGACCCCCATTAATATGAAATCTGGTTAATAGTTATACAGTCGGTTAAAATTATTTTTGTATGAAAACTGTCAGTATAACTATTAGTTAACACATAACCAGACTTCGTGTTAATTGGGGTAAGTCAAAATAAAAATTTACATTGCTATAGACTCAGACTGATTTACAGAACAATACAAACATGTCCGTTCCTGTTGTGTCATGCAATCGCAAGAACCCACTCATCACAAACAATCAAATTTGGATTAATACGTAAGTACATGTATTACTAAATATTAATTTTAAACTAAAATAATATTAATCTGGATTATTTTGGACATATCCAGATTGTGGGGAACTGCCATCATATAGATCGTGACTAGGATTTCCCGGATTTTTTCCTTTCCCGGAAGGAAATTACGAAATCGTTTCATTCCGACTATGTTAAATCTATAAAACTCGACTATTTTAAATCAATAAAACTATTATTTTCTCTAAATATGAATAATATTTATTGAATATTCCTAAAAGTTGTAATGTTAGGCATCTTAATAATTCCTTTAAGAGCTTAATCTTTAAATTAGATACATTCTTACTTAATAACCAAATTTTTCTGCTGTGGCTTGAGTTGAGTGAAAAAAAACCGGTTATTTCTACCGTAATACTTCTTTGCCAACTGACTATATGTTGCTGGAACCGAAAAAAATCTATGGATATAATAAATGATTCAATTAGCAACAAATTTGGCCATCGAAACGAAACTGAAAATTGTAACTTTTAGAAGAACACTTATGAAGAAATTCCCGAAAATTTCCACCAAAAAATGTCCCAAAAATTAACAAAAAAATATTCCCGGGAATTCCGCATAGGAACCCTAATCGTGACAAATCGACACTTCCTAGAAGTATGACGGCTGCACCATGGTATATAAAGCCGTGTGTCCACTAGCAATCCACTTGCGGAAGAACTTCTGCAAGTATTTGCAGAAGTGTTTTCACTCAAACCGAAATTTGCTGAAGTCTGCATCCAGAAGAAGTTTATAGAAGTTATTACGACGAACTTGCTGCAAGAAATTGCAGACGTGTTTCCGTGAGTACAGCTTGCTGTACAGTTTTCCTTTTTCACGAATGACAGTTTAAAAATGTCTTGTAAAAGTTTAATTAAAAACAAACAAATTAAATAAAGAAGGATTTGGGAGTAAAAAATTGGGTGCTTGAAGAATTGCGGACCGAAATACAGTTGAAACATTTGCTGAGAATGTCTAATGATGATTTTGAGTATTCAAAAGCAGGGTACTAAAATTAGATTGGCTATACCTCCAAAAGGACGACATTTAGTTACTTTGCCAAAAAAACACAAAACAAAACTGAAAACAGAATAAAATAACACGATCCGTTTACTCGATTTCTTCTGCAAGTCTTCAAAACACTTGTAGTTCACAGCAAGTCGTTCAAGTTACTTCCTGCAAGCAACAAACACGTTGTTAATTGCTGCGATAATCTTCTGCAAGCCGTGACTTCCGGAAGTCGACTTCGGGATATCCATGCGGGATATCCATGCTGATGCAAAAACACCTAGGCGAGTGGGGAGTCCATAAGATGCACAGTACCACCACAGCATTATCCGCCATAGTCACTCAGATCTCACAGGGCTTAAATCAGCAGAGGCCTTGTGAACGGACTATCCAAGTGGCACTTGACCTGTCGAAAGCCTTCGATACTGTCAGTCCCGCCACACTCTTCCAGGACATCCTGCAGTCCACAATGCCCAACAACACGAAGAGATGAATAGTGAACTGTCTGAGTGGCAGGCAGTCGTTCGTGGAGTTTGGAGACAAATGCTCAAAACCCCGTAGAGTCCCTCGTAGCTCCTGTTTAACTTCTACCTCTCAAAACTCCCAGTGCCTCCACAGGGCACGGAGATAATCTCGTATGCTGACGACTGCACTATTTTGGCAACAGGTCACAACGTTGATGAGCTTCGCGGTATGGTACATGGTTATCTCAATGAAATCCACAATTTCTTCACTGCACGTAACCTGCAGTTATCACCAACGAAGTCATCGGCAACACTCTTCACCACCTGAACGAAGGAGGTAAAACTGAACTTAGGCATCATAGTAACGGCGTACAAATTCCGACAGTGAACCCGAAAATCTTGGGTGTCACTTTTGATAGCATTTTTACCGCCTCAGCACACGCCACTGCAATCACGCATAAATTGCGAAATAGAAACAAGGTCCTCAAAGCACTAGCCGGCAGTACTTGGGGTATGGACAAAGAAACATTGCTAGCTACCTACAAGACGATTGGTCGGTCAGTGGTCAACTATGCTGCTCCAGTGTGGTCGCCTTCGTAAAGTGATACCCAGTGGAGGAATATTCAAAGCTGTCAAAGGACCGTCACACGCTGCCTTCAAATTACCCAAGGTTCTACCGGTCAAGGAACATAACATCATGTTGACGCAACAGTTCCTTCTGGGATGTCACCGGAGGAGTCATCCAAACTTCAACATCACACAGTTGGCGTCTCCCCCGAGGTATGTCAGACAGGACCTATGGAAATACAAGGAGGGCATACAGAGGTATGTATAGGATCCATTTGATTACCGCTCGTATATGACAGCTTTGAACGACATTCACAGAGACGCCATCAATTCAGCGGTAGCCCACCACCGATAGCAGACGCCGAGAAGATTCTGCCGCATGAAACAAGAGTCGTTCTGGCACAACTTAGATCAGGATGGAGTAACAGACTTAATGCCTTTTGGTCCCGCATATACCATGCCGTCCTTAACTTATGCCCAGCATGTGGTCACAGTCCCCATGACACCCTCCACATATTTAACTGTTTAGCCAACCCTATTTCACTCAGTCCTATAGATTTATGGACTCATCCTGTTAAATTAGAACAATTGGACTGAACAACATGCAGAACCCCCAGAACATCCAGATTGATTATTGTAAAATTGTTCATGCTGCTACAACAACAACTTTAGTTTTAGTTTAGGTTAAGTTTTAACCTTTAACTTATGAGGTGGTGGTAAATTTTACACCCTCTCTTAATTTTTTTAAAGTTTTATCAAAAAGGCTTGCGAAATAAAGTACCTGCATTTTTGTTTCAAATAACATTTTGCTTTCCTTTTTAATTTTTTAAATTGAAATTGTTGTATCTTATTGTTAAAAAGCAAATATTAACGAAAAAATGTTTTTTTGAAATAAAATTTTTTGCAAAAATTATAAGGTGTAAAATTTACACCACATCTGTGGCTATGTCAAAAATTTTCACGTCATAAGTTAAAGGTTAATACTTATTGTAAATTTCTCAAAAGAAAGACGCAATAAAGAAAAAGATAAAAAAACTGCTTAAGTTGTTCTAGTTCGAATATTATTTTAGAATCTATACTTTTAAGAACTGCATACAGATTTTTGTTTTCGTATAAATTGGAAAATGCGAGTAACACGCTTTATAGCCGCCGTACGAGGAGTACTTTACTGGTTGAATGCAACATATACGAGTAACACGTTGCATTCAATTGGGAGTGGGTCACACAGCTGTGTTTTTTTTTTACCCATTTTCTATGATTTTACGAATTGTGTGGTAGAAGTAAACACTATTATTTTTGTTATTGTTTGGAAGAGTGGTAGTCGAACGAGCAGTAAACTATAAGACGTAGTGCAGCGATGGCCATGTTGTTAAGTTTTGTATGGGTTATTATGGTCTGGACAAAAAAAAACAGATCTTTTACCCACAAAAAAATATAGCAAAACAAACGATCGTACGTAGACAGCAGAAAAATAAGTAAACAATTTTCCAAAGATCAACCAGCCAGTCAGCCAGCCAGCCATCTCTAACTGCCATTAGGGTTTTCAGGTATGTGGAAACATACAATTTATCTATTTGTGTGTGTATGTGAGAATGTAGGTATGTTTGGAATGACTATGATGATGTTTGTGACTTCTAATGGAAGTTCGGCTGGTAGTAGTTGGGATGGAATGGGATGGTATGACTCCAATTGACTTTGAAGTTAAATGAGTTTTTAAGTTGAGTATGGATGGTATAATGGACGGACGGTTACACAGACACACCGACCGACAGACACACGATGGCGACTACGTTGTAAACAAACAAACTTTAGTTGCTGCATTGTTGTTTTGTCTCAAAGTGTGCATGTGTATGGCGTGATGTTTAGCTTCTTCTCCTGCAGACTTTAAGCAACTCCGAACTCCTAGAGCTTAATGCAACTTCTCTGTATGGCCCATAGTGTGTAGTAGTCAATGGTTGTTGTTAGGTTGCATTCATTCAATTTAATATTTCCCCACTTTGTATTTAAAACGGTACGAGTACGTACACGTACTGGCATGTTTGTTTATTTGTTGCATTGAAATAATATTGTGTTGACGGTCTCACCTGGTTATGGCTTAAGCAGTCGTAAATTTTTCAATTTATCAGCTTTTGAGTTTTTGTTTGTTTTGTGTATTTAATTCACTTTTTTCGGTCACTTTCTTTCTACCTTCTTGAAATTTGGCTACAAAGTTTTAGTCATAAAAATCTTAACTAATACACACAAACACACACACACAATTATTTATGTTGCAGCCGCGTAAGTATGTCAGTCAGTGGCCTTTGGCCACAGCCCTTTTCAAAGAGTCAGCTGTGCTGGCTTGGCTTGACTTACTGGCCGCACAATGGAATGCAGTCGGCCTAATGTGTAAAAGCGTCTAAAGCCATCATCCTCTATAAACATGCATGTGTAAGTATCTGATTGCAACATTTCTTGTGAGGTTTCTCTTTAATTCAGATAATAATTTGTATGATTGCATTTGTGTCTGTTTGTGTAAAAGTATGTTTTTGGCTTTTTGATTTAACTTGTTGTTCTTAAGTATGATTAAAAACATAAAAACTTTTTGTTTTCGAAATTATGTCAGTAGTGGCTGTGGTCGTCGCGGCAGCAGCACCACCACCATCAGTGATTGACCCCCAAGGAAATGAAGGATTTTTATGTTTTTAAAGAAAGTTTTGTTTTATGAGTTTTAGTTCGCAGAATAATTTTTGAAAACAAAAGAAAGATGCATGATAAAAACAAGTAATTATAGATGTTTTTATTTTAAGTGCGGTTAACAAATAATTGACCACAATCAAAATATTATGGAAGTAGAAATTAAGGTACATACAAACGTACAATTGCGGTAAAAATAATAGCAGCACGTAGCACAAATTTAAATGCTATTGCTGTTCATTTCTTTATTTAATAAAAGCACAAACTAAAATATAGGTAACTAAAGTTTAATACCACAACTAAATAATAACACAGGGCAACAAAATCGAAAAAAAATTCGGAGGTTTTTTAAACCACTACACAATTTTGATGTATTGTGGTTCAGTAGTACAAAAATGGTAAAATTTTTAAATTCTATGGATAGATTTTTTTAAAAATTTTTTTTTTTAAAATTGTGAATTTTTTCAAATGTTTCTCCACATAATTTATGATAACTCAAAAACGGTTAGTCCGATATTATTGAAGTAAACTTAGAAAAGTTCAAATTTACATAACCTTTAATCTGTTTACATATTGCATTTTAATCGGGTCAGTAGTTTCAGAGTTATAATAACAAATTGAAGCAAAAAATATATCTTTTAAGTGAAAATAGCTAATTTTTGTGTTTTAAAAAAACTCATGAAAAATCGAAAACGGCAGAACTTGTTCAGGTTTATTTCTTTGTCGCAAAGCCGCATATAATAGCAACAAAATGAGCTATCGAATATAAAAATCGATTGATGCTTTTCGAATTTCATTTTCACAAAATTTAACTTTTTTGTTTGATATACATAAAATTGTGTACAATAACAATAATAAATTAATGTTTAAAATGACTGACAAGAAAAAAGTGCGTACTAAAATTATTAAATATTTTCAACAAAACCCATCTTGTTCCTACAAAATGTTGGCCAAACAATCAAAGGTCTGCCGTCAAACTGATTCCAATGTTATTAAACAGTATCAGGAAAACTTGTCCTTTGATAGAAAGGACAAGTTCAAAAGAGCTCCCAACACATCCGATAGGAAAGCAGTCCGGTTAGCTCAGTACTAGGACAGCTTCCGGGTCAATATTTTTATGTTGTTGATGCTCTAGGGAATGTTGTAGAAAAGTTTAGGACTCAAAAGCAGAAAATGTTCCCAAAAAGTTCTTGGTATGGCAAGCAATATGCAGCTGCGGCCATTTGTTACATAGGGCATTATAAATACCGAAATTTACATCAAGGAATGTTTACAAAAGAGGATGCTTCCATTCATAAGACTTCTTAATATTTCCACTTATGTTTGGCCTGATTTGGCATCCAGGTCTTGAGTGGTACAAGAACAATAATGTGGTATTTGTACCAAGAGGGGCAAATCCTCCAAACCTCCTGGACAGTGGCAGTGGAGAGAAATTGGGCTCTTATTAAAAGAGAAATGAAGAGCACAAAAAGAAGTATAACAATAATATTTTTTAATATTATAATATTTAATATTTTTTGAAAGTTGTAATAATAATTACAATCAAATACAAACAAAAAATCAAAACAGTAGGTTTAGTGCTGTCTTTTTTATTAACATTTATGTATGTTAAGATTTTTTCGATCTCACTCCTTACAAAAAAAACTTTTCAAATAAGGGTAGTTTTTTTAAAGCCCTATAGAACTTTAAATTAAAAAAGATAACAAAAAAAGGAATTTTTAATAAATGAATTATTTATTCGAAATGTTAATGCCAATATTTGAAAATGATTTCGGTTATATTTTTCGAGCATTGCGTCAATTGTTGGTTTATCAGCATAAACCAGTGACATCAGGTAGCCTCACAGGAACCATAATATCGGCATTAAAAAACGGAAATATCTTAAGCAACAATACCGTGTTGTTATGTTAACTTTTCAAATTTCAAATCATCAAGAAAAACCCCCGTGACAAATCGTACTTAGTAATACAGCATGAATGTTTAAGACACAATATTAAAAATAAACTTACATTAGACAATAGATAGAAAGCAAATTACCTGCAAAAGAAAACAAAACATTAATAAATCAATTAAAATATTAAAACAAATTTATAAAATATAAAAAAACTTAAACAAGAAAAACATAGATTATGAAATTTTAAAGCAGCATATTTGAGTACATATAATAAATAAAATACAAAAAATTTTTATTGTAAAAATATATTTTCAGTTCATGTTGAAAAAACAATTGGGGTATTCACATGGTCTACTATTTGGTGATATTGTCATAATGTCCTAATATATTATATGTAATAGTTGGTGTGTTTTAAACAAAAAAAGTATTATTTTATGACAAAACAATAAACATAGTTGAAATAGTCTTATTAGTTTACAACTTTTTTGTTTGAAACACAACAGAAATTTGTTTAAACTATCATACTATATATTAGGACATTACGACAATATGACCAAATAGTAGACCGTGTGAATACCCCAAATATAAATACAGTTAGACATTGACTTAAAATTTTAGGACTTACAAAAAAAAATTCAAGTCAATATCTCAATTAGATTAACCCATTTTGTACCACTACCCAAAATCGTTTACATTTCTTTACAAATTTTCGTATGCTGGTTTCTATTAACCTCCTGATTACTGAAACCGAAAATGAAAAAAATCGGGTGGCCATGTTGGGCGTGGTGAACTGTTGCGAAAACGCAACGTTGGCTAATAACATGCACATCACATGTTAGGAATTAATAACACTTTTTTCTGTAAAGCGGGGAACCGGCGGTTTAATCTAATTCGGGTACGCTGAATCCATTGGCGCTAACCGTATTTTAGGTTAGCTCTTGTTTTCGAGATATACCGTTATTTCGAAAATGGAAGAGGTTGCACAACATATGTATATTCGCGTAACTCAAAAACGGTTCAGAAAAAAACGAAATTCCGCAATAAAATTACCTTTAACTAAGACTGAAACTTTTTTTTAATCTGCGCAGTCGTTTCAGAAATATAATTTGTTTTGGCAAAAAATAAAAACTTTATAGTAGTTTCATTCAAGATATAAATAAACATAATAAAATGAGAAAAGTTCTCTCGAATAAAGAGCAAGCTTATAAGGAAAAAAAGAAAAAAGTGTTTTGCATGCAATTAGCCATAGTTGCGTTTTCGCAACAGTGATTTTGGGAACACTACACTGAATAAATCGGATTATATTTTCATTTATTGCTTTTTAATAAACATTTTTTAATACTTTCTGAAGCTAAATTAAAGAGCAGAGAATTTTTTTATTTAAATGTGCATAATGTTGTTTTTTAAAAAAGCATATTTTTGGACTATTTTTAAAGCTGTTTGCCTTAATGCATAAAGGAGGAATATCATTTTTAAAATCAGATCGGAATAGTAAAGCCTCTATACTAAGGATAATTATAAGAGATAAATAGCACACGCAAGCAAGTTTTTTCCAGACCTAGAGGTTTCCAAAAAATTGTACTTGTTTAAATATTTTACATGTAGAAGGTACCCCACTTTTAGCCCCCATAGCGCCGCCCATAAATATAAACTCGAATACTCCTTGGCTACGTCCATGTCAAATTTTATCCCGATCGGACCAGTCGTTTGGAAATGCTAGATTTATTTCCAAAAAAAATTGATTCTGCCCCATTGTGCAATGTAAAGTGAGTGCTTAAATGAGCTGAAACATGCTCTAAAATTAAAATTATTTTTTTTTTGGAAATTAATATGTAAAAAATGATGCTATGAAATTCAATTATGGGGCACGGCCTCAGCTTCTAATATTGAAAAAATTCAAAGATTTCAAAATAAAATATTACGAATGATAACAGCAGCGCGCTGCAGCGCCTTGGTATGTGAGAAATATTAACATTGATAAGAACCTAGGTGTCTACCTGGTGAAAAATGAAATAAAAAAACAAGCGGAGTCATATTGAAAAAAGTTAGAAGTTCACCCAAAACCCACTTGCACGAACTTTAATGAGAAGTAATGGCTACATCCGACTAAGAAGAAGGAATCCAACAGACCTGCGCTGATGATAGGATCTATAAATTAAACATAATTTTTCGACCAACTGTGGTGGGACGTAAATTAAAATTAATATTTAGATTTAAGATTTGAACAAATTATTGATAGTTCACATTATTTTGTGAATTTACAATAAATAAAATATGAAAAAAAAAAAATATGTAAAAAATTTCATAAATTTAGTTTTGTTTTGGATTTGTCTGAATATTAGGTTCGGTTTCGGCCTGTAAAACCTGGCTTCGGTAGGACTCTAATAATAATCCAAGATTTTTATAGCTTTTTCAAACCAAATTAGAAACCATTAATAAACAATTCAAGAAGTATTTTAGTAATTTAAAGTCTTAAGGTACGGTCACACACAGCTAATATTTGACGTTTATCGTCAAATATTTCATTGCCTGAATCTGACCACAAATAAAATTTAGAGCAAACAACAAAACATATGATTTTAGTCAAACAAAATTATTTGTCGGCAAACAAAATATTTTCTTAATGTGAACAAAGTGTGACCACTAGCTACATAAATACCTACAAAATATATAATTTGATCTTGCAAATATTTTTAAGGTTAAAGCACTTATTTCGAATTGTAAAGTAATCATTTTATTAGAGATTTATTGAATTTTGTTATCATATATTGAATTTAATTTTTCACTTTTTGTTTGACCAAACTGCTGCGAAAAAGAATCAGTAAATATATTTGCCGTGTGGTCACATTATATCAAACACTTTCATAAAATAATTGTTTGATCAAATAGAAAAAAACAGAAAATTATTTGCTCAGCATGGCGGAAAAATAAGAGGAGATTATTTAAATATTTTTCGTACTAAATTAAAGACACAAATTCACTATTTTTTTTTTAAACATAAATACATATTCAATATTTCTTGAATATTTGTTATTCAAATTATTTTCACTAAATAATTGCATCAATAAATGAAGTCTTCTTCTTCACATAAAAGTCATTCAGCCTAGGATGACATACTGGGAGAAAAACTAATTGAAGACATGAAGTCTATGTTGCGATTTTTGCAATTTTATGCGATTTATATTTTTATACGTTTAACATAGTCTGATGTTTGATTATATTTTATTTATACATGGAGTTTGTCTATTTTCAAAATTTAAAATTGCTCATATGTACATATGGAATATTAACTGAAATTTTATACAGATTGAATTGAAAATCAAAGAAAATTGATTGTAATTAAAAAATAATTCTTAAACAGTATGATCTGTTTAATTTTTTTTTAATGCAGAAGAAGAATATGTCTAATAGCATTTTTCACTTTTCTGATTTTAGTATCATACAAAAATTTTTATTATAAATTTTTAGATAATGCGATTGAATTGGAATTAATTAAAAATTTATGTAAAAAAGGTAAACATTTCCATAAAATTTAACAATATTTGTGAACATGTTCTTATTCTGAATGAAAAAAGTTTGGAAAAAGTCGTGTTCGATTAATAATATGTATTAAAAAACCAATAAGCATTTTTACTGGAATTCAAGTTGATAGCAAGTGTAATTCAAGCCTTGAGTTATAGTCAAGCAATTGAATTACAGTTGTATTACACTTTATTTCAATAGCATTCTCCAGTAAAAAGGAAACATAAATTCAAGCCATATGTTTTTTGTTTGAAAAATATTTAATATTTCAAATATTTTTCAAGTATAAAACATGATTACATTTCCATTCAATTTCAAGTATTAATTGTGATAGTAATATAATTTAATAAATAAACATTTAATAATTATATTATTAAATTGTTCAAGCTTGTGTTCTTTTCGCGATTTGTTTTCATTATTTAGCGATTTTTAATTTAAGATATAGCAACACTACTTTTGCGATAACACATGATGCAACAGCTGTTATTTGACGCTGTTTGATCTTGCAAATGAATTGCAAGATCAAATAAAAAAATACCCAAAATGCAGGAAAATATTTGCTGTTTAGTGGTCACACATTGGTCACATTACAAGAATGTTTTCATATTGGCAAATAAATTTGTTTGACCAAATTCAGCTGTTTTCTTGTTTGCAGTGCAAAAATATTTTGTGTTCAAACTAGAAACATAAAATATTTGACGCTTAAATAAAAGTACTGAAATTTCATAATTCTTTCTAATGTAAAGCAAAATCTGGTAATATTTTAATTTCTAGAAATGTCTTTTTTATTGATGAAAGAAATTAAAGTTGTTTTGCAGCTTTATTTAATAATTATTTTGAACAAATATTACCATAAATGTGACCACAAGTCAAATATATTTTCCCCTTTGTGTGTTTGTTAGTATTTCGGTGTAGTTTGTTAAACAAATATGGCAAATAAATGTGTACAGTGTGAACACAAAATCAACCCATGAATTATTTGATGTAGTTTTGATCAAACACATGAAACATCTTGTGTCAAATAATTTGCGTAGTCTGACCCTACCTTTAGGAGTTTTTTTTGTTAAAATTACAATAAAAAATTAAGCAAAATCGTAATATTAAACACTCATTACTTCAATTCTTCAATTTTATTACATATGTATACGTTTAAGCTTAAATAAAAAATTTAATTAATTAAAAACAATTTTACAACATGACAATTTTAACCTCAAATATTAAAACAATAAAACTCTTGTACACATGCAAATAAAAACTTGCAAACAAAAAAAAAACAAATCTCTATTGTACAATGAATGTTTTCAAGACGGCAACAAGACCTTCAACCTTGGTAGGAACGAAACCAAGCCAAACTGAAAATGCTAAACAAAAAAACAAAATCCAAAAATAAAATGAAGAAAAAAAACAGCCAAGTCATTCAAGCAGCCGCTAGTCAGACAAGAGACTGGAGAAAAAAAATCAACAGCAGCAACAGATACGTCTATAATAACAATAACAAACAAAGATATGTATGCCAAAACTAAACAAAAAATTTAAAAAAAAGAAAAAACTTCAAGTCCAATAATAAAAAACCAAGTTTAGCAAAATAAAACTATAAAAAGGGTTTGGCAATGTGAACGAACGAACGAATACTCAGAGCCTCAGAAACCAAGATATAAAAACACTACATGACACAACAAGAACATTTCTCCTTCAAAACAACAACAAAAACAAACAAAAAAACAAGGTACATAAATTAAAAACTATTAAAATACTTAAATAGTTATGCTGTTGTTGTAATTTTTTGCAAATTAGCCTTAAATGATCTTTTTTACCCAAATGGTTGTTTACACCACAAATAACCTCAACAAACAAACAAAAAAAAATTAATTCTTTTTTTAACAACTGAATAGTGACAAATCCTATTATGTACCAACCAGTATGACTGACTATAAATGCTTTTGTCCATTAGCTGAGTGAAGAGCAATATAAACGTTAGTTGCTTGATCAGCAATTATGGCTTAAAGAAACGATAAAGAGGTTAACACAAATTATTAAAGTGTAGGTAGCCCAGTACCCATTACTCAGCACCCATTAATGAATTAAATGTGGTTTTCGTTTGTAAGAAACTTTAAATACTAATAGATAACGCGAAAAATATTAAATGAAAAAAAATTATTATGACACATCATTCTTATTTAACAAATGTGCTGTTTACATCGATGACTTACTTAGAAGTATGAAAACTAGCATTTTCTAAAATATAATTTTTCATTGCACTGAGATCAAAATAAGGCAGTTCTGAATCCGAAAAGACTGTATGGACCGAAGAGATGGTAGAAAGATTTAGGTTCATATAAAACTTGTTTATGTCCAATTTCATCACGATATTAATTATTATAAGATAATTATAAATCGCACATGATCAACAAGAGGGTATTAACTCAAAATTTTAAAATTTTCAGTAGAGGTTAAAACCTGTTTGTGGTTACATTTAAAGAGAAATTGAAAATCCGAATACATCATAGTATGTAAATTCAATTTTAAAATATATATGCATTGTTTTTTTAAAATTTTTCCAATTGCAAAAAAAATCAATTTTTTGAGTTAATAAAATTTTTCTGAAAAAATATGAACAATTTTATTATAAAATAGTCACATTTCGAATTAAAATCATAAAGTAGAACAAATTTTATCAACAAAACAGTATCAACTCAAAATACAACCAAATATAAATAAAACAATTTGATTATTTTTAACTTGAATAAAGGCTCAAATCAAAATAATGAATTTTTTATGAAAATATACAATGCATTTCTATTTCAATGTTTGTATTAACTCAAAATAATACCTTTTTGTTGATTCAAAAGTAGTCACTATATTATCACCAAAATGGTCTCAAATGTTGTTTTCGAGGTGAAAGAGTAATCGGAATACGTTGAAATTTTTACAGTAGATAGATATTGATGTTGTTTGTTGAATTCTTGAAAAAAGTGAAATTTTCAAAATTTTGAGTTAATACCCTCTTGTTGATCAAGTGCGAAATGTTCAAGTCATTTTCTGAGGGGGGAACTTGTATGGGGACTAGGGACAAATGTTAGCTACCTTCGTTTGGGCCGTATCGTGTTTTCAAGAGACAGACGGACATAGCTGGAAATTTAATAAGCACCCAGAATATACACTGAATCAATTAAGTCTCCGTACAGACATACTCATAATATAAACTAGCAATTTATGATCACTTTTCAATACATATTTAAATCATTTTTTAATTCATTTTATAAAAAATCTTATAAACTAGAAATCAACATAAAAAAATACACACATTTTCCTTAAAATCCTAAAAATTTACATAAATTCAATAATTGTACGAAAAGTATCACCAAAAAAGTCTCCGTACAGTTTTAGGCAAGGAATCCCAATATTAAACTTAATTGCATGTAATATGTGGTAGGTCCTCCTTTCTGAGCAATTGCTTAATTTTAATGGCTGTGCATGGAATGGATCAGCTTTGTTGTTGTCAGGGAATCCAAAAATAAGCAAATTTTAATGGATAGAAAGAAAATTATTATTAAAAAAAAAATCTAACCGAAATCAAGGATATTGTAAAAAGACCACGCTCATCCATTCAGTACGTTGTTCAACAGTACGGAACAATGGCAAATAAACAAAGAACTGACCATCCAAGAAAAATAGGCCACCAGTTAGAGAGAAGAATTGTACGATTTGTAGAAGGTAATCCAAAAATTAACGCATGTGTAATTGCGGGAAACTTGAAAACTAGTGATGAATTAACGGTAAACCCCCAAACTGTAAGTAACGCTCTTAAACTAAATGGATACAATGGTCGAGTAAGCCGTAAGAAGCCCCTTGTTCGAAAAGTGAACATGAAAAAGAGATTGGATTACGCTATCGAGCATATTGATAAAGATTTTTTATTTTGGGATCGAGTTATTTTTAGCAATGAAAGTAAATTGAATGTTTTTGGTTCTGATGGAAGAGAAATGTTATGGGGAAAGCCAAATACTGAAATGAATCCGAAGCATTTGACGCTAACCGTAAAGCATAGAAGAGGTAACGTTATTGTTTGGGGTTACAAGGCTTCATCTGGGGTGGGAAATCTTATTTTTGTTGAAAACGCGATGGATAAATATGCATACCTTAATATATTAAAAGAAAACTTAAAACAAAATTCTGAAAAATTAGGCTTGGGACGTTTGTATTGCTTCCAACAAGACAACGATCCCAAATACACCTCTAGATTAGTAAAGGAATGTCTTATTTATAATGTTCTTAAGCACTTAAATCGCTCAGCTCAGTCACCTGATCTCAACCCTATTGAGCATCTATGGGATCACTTGGAAAGTAAGATTCGGCAGCATAATATAACGAGTAAAGATCAGCTAAAAGCCGCTATAATGGAAGAGTGGTATAAAATAGATTCCCTGACAACAACAAATCTGGTCCATTCCATGCACAGCCATTAAAAGGCAGCAATTGCTCAGAAAGGAGGACCTACAACATATTAAATTCAATTAAGAGAGACGGAGACTTTTTTGGTGATACTTTTCGTACAATTATTGTATTTATGTAAATTTTTATATTTTTAATGAAAATGTTTGTAGTTTTTTGTGTTGATTTCTAGTTTATAAGATTTTTTATAAAATGAATTAAAAAAAGGTTTAAATATGTATTGAAAAGTATGAGTATGTCTGTACGGAGACTTAATTGATTCAGTGTATATGAATAGTTTGATGTGTTACAAACGGAATGTCAAAATCATCCTTTTTGATGGTGGGTATAAAAATCAATCATTAAAAAATTATGTTTCTAAAGCCAATTAAGAACTTGTGGACCAAGGCTTTAAATCGTTGAAAAACAAATTTGTTTTTTTGATTAAATATTGAAAATAAGGACTTCAGGAAGTTTTTTAACTTTGTGGAGGACCTGCAAGGTACCGAAAGAGACCTGCAAGGATCCGAAAGGGAGCTGGTACCATTGGGTCAGCATCAGCCAAAAGATAAAAAAATACTCATAGATTTTTATTGACATTTTATTAATATATTGATTAGTTTTGTAAATGTTATAGAATTTTCTATTACAAGTCTATTTTATGGTATTTTACGAAACAGTATCTTCTGTTATTACAACATAATTAAACACCACAATCAAGGCGAATTTATATACAAGGTTGTGTCGGTGGCGAATTCAGGCAAATACGAGCGAATTCATTAATTTTTTATGTATGGAGTTTGACATTTGAAACAACTCTCTCATTGTTTCGAATGTCAAACTCCATATATAAAAAATTAATGAGTTCGCTCGTATTTGCCTGAATTCGCCACCGACACCACCTTGTATATAAATTCACCTTAACCACAATGAGAACATGAAATAATTCACCGTTATTCTGGATAAACGAGTCTGTCAATAGGCAAAAAAAAATATAGTACAAAGTACTTTTGTGCAAAAAGTTTCAAAATATGTACCAAATAGTCCGAGTACTGACCTAACCGGGCTGCTTTCTTACTGGCTGTGTTGGGAGCTCTTTTGAAAATGTTTTCTATTTTTTTGGCTTTAGAAACATCATGTGGACCATTTCTTCTACCTGAACCAGGTTCTCTATAAACGGACAAGTACTCCCAGTACTGTTTAAAACATTGGAAACAATATGATTGTATGGCCAACTTTTTGTAGGACCAAGTTGGATTTTGTTGAAAATATTTAATAATTTTAGTACGCACTTTTTTCTGGTCACTCATTTTATTCAGATTAACAACAAATAAACATAATTGACATTAAACATATTAACTGGCATGATTACAATGATAACTTGATCAAAAAAAATCAAATAATACTTGGGTTAAACGTTTTAATGAAATACGTGTGTTAAGATTTTTTCGATCTCAGTCCTTAATAAAGGAAATGCTATAAAGGCTGGAACGTAAATTAAATGCTAAAGCTTAACCTCAATATAGTACAATCGCATAGCTCATGCTTAGAGGACTCTGTAAATATTGCGTATTTTAACTGTTTGGTCTCTATACTACCCAAGACATTTTCCAGTAAAACATAACAAATGAAACATATTTTCATTAATTTAATATTTGTTGTTTTTGTTGAAAGAAATGTGTTCAGTTTTTTGGTGATCATTTTCCAGATTTCCAATCAAGATTCCAAAAATATAAAAATCTTTGATGGGAACGGATGGGAAACAAAAAAATGGCACGTGTTTAAACATTTTACATGTCGAAGGTTCCCTACTTTGAGCCCCCATAGCGCCGCCCCTGAGCATTTGTAGGCCCCATTTTCAAAACTAAAACTCGAATACTTCTTGGATACGCCCACGTCAATCCCGATCGGAAAATCCGTTTAGAAATGCCAGATTTATTTCCCAAAAATTTTGATTCCGCCCCACTGTGCAAATGGTCATAATTGTTTAAAAATGGCAGTCGCTGAATGTGTATTAAATTTATTATTAGGTTATTGTTTAATTATTGGGAGGATCCATATCAAAACGGACAGAAAACTGTTATTTTCGGATTTGACATTTTCGATTTTAATGAAATTTACCACACATATAACGGTTCCAAAGGGTTCCTCAAATCAATGACATTTTCATCGGAAATCCTTTACATTTCAAAAATATCGCGATTTGAAAATTGAAACATTTGTTAAAATTATCTTAAATTATATACACATAATTGCCCATAACTTTGAAACTACTCAAAGACAAGCATAATTTGTTACTTCATTTTAAAGAAAAATATATTGTGCTTAAAATGGTGTGAATAAAATAGTTTACATCCAAAAGGTTAAAGGTAAATTTTCGGAGTATATATTTCAATGTAAAATATATCAAAGACCGCGGTGTTAAAAATTAATAAAAAAACAAGGTATGTGGACACCTAAACTCTCTACTATAGTTCAGGAGTTATAAAGAAAAACATTAATAAAAGTAAGTTTTTTCATATAAATTCATATGTATACATTAGAGTGCTCCAAGATTGTATGGACGAAAAAAACTTTCTAGGTACAGGCCGTCCCCCCCTCTAGAATTGTTCTATGTATTGTAGAAACACGTTGTGTAAAATATTAGGATGATAGGATAACGTTAACTGGTGGCGCAACGACGCTGAAGTTTTGAAGTGCATTTACAAGGGGAAAATATGCAATTTTTTCAGTTTTTGTAAAAATTTTGGCATTAAATAATGACTTTTACAATTTAATTTAAAAGAATCGAAATGTGTACGTAATTGTCATTATAATAAGGTATAAAAGACAAAAATTGGTGAAAAAATGTTAAAGTTATTAAAAAATCGCCAGGCCATTAACGTGTCTCAGGCCACTAGAACAAGAAATTTATGAACAAAATTAACATATTTTGAGAAATATTAAAATAAAAGCTTATTTTTACTTAAAATATATCCATATTTACTTGTATATGAGTTTTTGTCCTCGTAGGATACCGTTAACCTATTCGCAGGTATGACCAAAAAAAATAAATTTTTTTAACGGCAGTTTCAAAACTCCAAATTCAAATTTTTAAAAATTTTGTTAAACAAATTTCAGAATTTTTTGATCATCACATGGGGATTTATTGACAACATAATAGGGAATAGAAATGTGAAAAAAGTATGTCAATACCTCCTATAGTTTTTCCGTACCTGCGATATAAATTTTGCGATTTTCGAGAAAAACTAATTTTTTGGCCATATTTTGGGGAATGACCAGAATTTCCTTACTGTAATGATTTTTAAGTAAAAGCTATTCAGAATAATATAGTCCAGGTAATTTTAAATATAGTCTGAAAGTTTTACTAAAATCGGAAAACTTTAACCCTTGAATCGTGGAGGTCAAAGGTCAATTTTTTCAATATTTGGAATTTCTCATGGAAAGATAGCGAAATATTATATATTTTTGGGCCGATTTTGATGAAACTTAAGAAACATATAAAATGAATTCTTGTATTCACAATAACAGTGCAAAAATGGAAATTAACCCTTATGAGTACTTGGGGTCAAAATGAATGTGTTTTTCGTGATTTTAAAAGTTGAGGGTCATTTGGACCCCAAGTGCTATTAAGGGTTAATTTCCATTTTTGTGCTGTTATTGTGAATACTAGACTTCATTTTATATTTTTCTTAAGTTTAAGCATACTTTTTTCACATTGCTCGAATGCATGTCAGACATGCTTTTTGAAGATTTGGATCCCGAAGATATCTGGGGTCTTCAGAAAATTGATTTCAACAGACAGACGGACATGGCTTAATCGACTCCGATATCTATAAGGATCCATAATATATATACTTTATAGGGTCGGAAATGAAAAATGTAGAAATTACAAACGGAATGACAAACTTATATAGTATACCCTTCTCACGAAGGTGAAGGGTATAATTAGAGTGAAGTTAATTATATTTTTGAAAATGTTTGATTTGAAATCAATCAAAATTTTATAATAAACATCTAATTTTGCTGGGTTATTTACTATATGTGTATATGGATGTGTAATAGTTATATTGGAATGGATTAAGTAACAAACAGAACCAATGTCTTTATGGCAACAGCAAAGAAAGAAAAAATCAGCTGAATGAATCAACATACGAGCAGTACAAAAAGTTCATGTATGAGATTACAAAGCAAATATCAACAACATTGAAAGGGTTTGTTACAATGTTTAAGTTTCTTATAGAAGTTTTGATGTTTCTTTTTCTGACTTAACTGGTTTTAAGAACATGATACTTTTTGTCCACATAATAAATTGTAGGTAGACACTCAGACCTGTAAGCTGCAATAATATTCGGTCAATGAGGGAGAAACATGACCAGCAACTTGAAGCAGCAAAGAAAAAAGTTTAACTTTTTTTTTTACACACTTAATGATAATTTGCTGTTGAGGAGAAGACATTGCAGGAATATGGGAGCAACTGGTTTAGGGCTCAGCGTACTTTATTTCTGTTAAATGACTGGACAACAACTAGAAAATATTTCGAAAATATTATATGACAGTCATTTACTGTTTATTCTAAAACATTAGGCCGTTATTCATGACAGTGTGTCAGAGTGATTTAGTATTAATTATACGAGTATTTCACCATGATGATATGATATGATATGTGATATATTACATATACAAATTGATGAGGTTTGAAATTGTTTGACAGTTTTCTTGGTGTATTGTGCATTTTTATTGATTTGTACTTGCAACTGAAGCACTTAAAGGTTGTAAGTAATAAAAATTTAAAACAACAACGACAATTACAGTAAATAATCTCTCGTCTTGCTGTCAAGTGAGTCAATCGATAAAATTTCTTTAGAATTTTAGACGAGAATGTACTTTTGTAATATTAAATTGTGAAATTCTGTTAAAACTAAATATTCATATACAGTTAAGAGCGGCCCGTTTATATAGAAACAAAAATCATAGTGTTTCCACTTAATTTTGCCCTGGATCAACAAAGGAAACAATTTTATTTTTTTAAGTTTTGTCAATTTTTCTTATATTTCTTTCAAATTATTAATATAAATCTATATTATTTGGTGATTTTAAAAAAAAATTCGGGTTAAAAAATATTTTTTACGATTTTGACCTATTGTAGGTCCAACTTACTATGGTCTTATATACGTCATTGCAATCAAGATATAGGTCAAAAAATGGGTAAAAATAGAGGTTGTCCTGGTTTTTCCTTATATCTCAGCCATTTGGACCGATTTTCTCGATTTTAAATAGCAACCGAGCTGGAAGTATTCCGGAGATATTGATGTATGAACCGTGTATGTAAGTAATTTGGGGGCTTCGGAAAGTTGATTTCAACAAACAGACAGATAAGGGTAAAAGTGTAGTTTTCACCTTGTAAGCAAGGTCTTGAGTGGTACAAGAACACAATAGTGGACACATTTAGAAGTCTTATGAATGAAAGAATCCTCTTTTGTTGTTGTTGTTGTAGCAGCAGTGTTTGCGGAGTTGACAGCCCTTGGCCGAGTGAACTCGGGTCATTCCGGTGCGTAGAACCGGCTGTCGTGGGAATGTATGTAAACATTTCGGTAACTGCATATTGCTTTGCCATATGAAGAACTTTTTGGGAAAATTTTCTGCTTTTGGGTCCTAATCTTTTCTACAACATTCCCTCGAGCATCAGCAACATAAAAATGTTGACCCGGAAGCTGAGAAAAATTTTCCTCAACATACGTTTCGTCATCCATTATGCAGCTCTGTCTGCCTTTGGCCTCTAAATTTGTGCAGAAAGCCTTTCATGAACTTTTTGAGCCTTGTATGTTTTTAAACCTCAATTGGCTTGAACTTTTCGTACCAATTAGTCCGAGTATTGAGCTAACCGGACTGCTTTCCTACCGGATGTGTTGGGAGCTCTTTTAAAATTGCCTTATATTTATTGGCTTTAGAAACATCATGTGGACCATTCGTTCTACCTGAACCAGGTTTTCTATCAACGGACATGTTCTCCCGCTACTGTTTAATATCATTGAAATCAGTTTGACGTCGGACCTTTGATTCTTTGGTAAGCTTTTTGTAGGAACAAGTTGGGTTTTGTTAAAAATATTTAATAATTTTGGTACGCACTTTTTCTAGCCACTCATTTTAATCTGATTAACGACAAAGGAACATAATTGACATTAAAAATAATAACTGACACTTTTCAAAAGTAACTTGATCAAATAATACTTGTGTTAAAAGTTTTAATGAAAAACGTGTGTTAAGGTTTTTTCAATCTCAGTCCTTAGTTTCTTGCTGTAAATATCAAAGTACTTTCCTTAACATTTTAAACCTCTAGGGCAATACCATGTTAAAATTTTAATCTTTTTCTTAACAGATTTGTTAAAAACATTATACATACTCTGGTTTCAGAGCATTTGTTTAAGCTTCCCAACTGTCATAATAAATTAACAAAAAATCGTTTTTAATTACAACCATTTTTCCCAAAGTGATAATTAACAAAACAAAAACAATAAAAACAAAATATACAAAATTTAATAATGTCAACGAGGCGGCAAAATTGAATGAAAATTTTAATTATTTTTTTTAAACTTTTTTTGTGTTTTGTTGCACGAGAGGTCAATAAACTCAAGTGTACAATTGAGTGAGAATTTGTGTTTTGAAACAATTTTACGTTAAACAAATAAATACAAGTATAAATGAAATTTATTTGTCAATTCCATAATTGATTCATATCAAAAAAACACAATAATAATGTAGACGAAATAAAAACCAATTTGATGTAATTATAACGCTTCCCATGTGCACAAGCAGAAGTTGAAAGGTATTAAATTGATCATTAATATTATTTGTTGTTATTTCCTTTTTTAATACTGAAAAAATGTATGACGTGGAAGCAGTTAAAATAACACGGCCTCCTCTTGCAATTAATCATTTGCATACGCAGAGCGCAAACAATCGTGAAGACAGTTTTCAAGATGAGTATTTAGATTTTCACTGAACGCTGTTTGCTGAATCGGGTGGAATATCTTCAAAATATTGAAAAACTTTTTATGGCTTAAAATTCTACAGAAGCTTTTTGTTTAAAAATGTCTTTGAAACTTCAAGGATGTTTTGGATGCTTCAAAGAAGTAGACAATTCTTACTTTAATCATTGTAATTTTATGAATTACATTTTCTTAAATAACACGTAAACTAGGGTAATATGCTGTTGTAAGTAATTACCTAGTCCACGCACGCCGTCACTGCGTGGATGGTCCGATTTTTTACGTGCTTACTCATGGGAACAAGATTGAGACGAGCACAAGAAGCAAATACAAGTGAAACTTTCGCTTTCATGGATAATGGAGATTCGGAGGGGGAAACGGACAGACCCTAGAGGGTGTATTCACTTTAACGGACGTTCATGACAGGATTTTGAAGCAAGAAGGACAGGAAATACAACTTGATGTGGATGGCGTTCTGGGATTTTCGAAAGACTCCTTTGGGGAAACTTGAGCCACTCAAAAGTTGGAGGAGATGGTTCTGCACTTTTACGATGAGCAAGATATCACTGTGATATCTGCTCTAAGTCAGATAGCAGAAACATCCCCACTCCACTTTTAAGGGTCCCCGGAAGAAGACCATTAAGGGGTCTAGATCTGGAGATGACAATACCACCTCGTCAACTAAGAAGGTGAAGAAGTCCTTGAGTCAGGATGTATAACATCAGGCAGCTGTTATCGATAGCAGAAAAACTTTATTTGCAGAAAAACTTTTTTTGCACTCAATAGCACTCAGTAGTTATCGAATGGCAACTGATTGAAAGTAGACCCTTAGATTAGATTGCCGTATATACCGTATAAAAGGGAGTCAAGATTGTAAACTGTGGCAATAAAAATTCTTTTGAATTTTTAAAAACAGTTGGGAAGCTCGGAGATCTTAATAAAGTCTTAAAACAAACAGAATGTGAATCTTCTTAAAGACCAATGGAAGTATATGGCCACAATGGTATGTAAGGAGATTACTGGGAGGGATTTCCGGTTCGCAGTGGATCGGAAATCCCTAGTATTCTTGAATTAGGTGAGGGGTGTTGTCAATTTTGGTCTTGGCACTGTCAGGTTCCGGTATTAGAAACATGACACTACCAAGGAGGCGGGTACTGGGAAGTGATGCAAACGCTCATCACAGTCAGTGCGGCAGTACTGTTATAAACAAAAGTGGTGAGTGTATCTTTGATTTTATAATTGTCAATAATCTTATAATTTAAAGCAACGGCAACATGCCCACGTTCAGGAACAAAGACAGGCAAGCGGTTATAGACATGACTCTGACGAACAGCAATTATAATTTCGTTAGAGAGTGGAGGGTATCCACGGAATGTTCTTTTTCGGATCATAGTCTTAGACGTCTGCAAGGACACCAATTATGGATCCTAGGCGGACCAATTGGCGAACCTTTCATGACAAGGTTCGTACTGGGATGGGACAGTTAACTTTACGTGAACTGTTACCATTCGAATTGGAAAATGCTGTGAATAAGTACACTCATTTACACAAGGAGAGCTACGAACTATCCTGTTCAATGAAATTTGCAGCAGGCGTAAACAGCATAAATTGTGGACCTAGAAACTTCGGGTTCAAAGGTAATGGTTAGGAAATTATTTAATAGGGCAAAGCTCACTAGATTGCAAGACGACTGTGGCAACTATAAGGTGTGATTCAAAAAGTATAAGGGGGATCTTAAAAGAGCGAAACGGATTTCATGGAGGTCTTATTTTGAATCCGTTGATAGCATCAATGAGTTCTCCAGGTTTCGGCGAATTTTATCCAAAGACCCTAAGGTCATAGAGAGGGGAATTCATGGACGGAATCCATCTCGGAGACATTCCCTTTGCTTATGGAAAAGCAATTCCCTTGTTCGGTAGGTACAAGAACTAGGGATGACGATGCCTAAATGTATTAGTCAAAACTCTAGATAAATTGAGGAAATAGTCACTAGGAAAAACTAGCCTGGGCAGTCGATCCGTATAAAACACCGGGTCCGGACGGTGTATTTCCGCCAATGCTATGTAACATCCCGGATACGGCAGGATTATCAACTCAACCCTAGGCACTAAAACTCCACGAACGACAGGAGGGCACTCAGATAATTCACGATCCATTTCTGGTTGTTGATGGGGATTGTTGTGTGTAGAATATTCTGAAAGAGTGTGGCATAACTAACATTGCCTAACGCCTTCTGAAACTCCTCTTCTGGTTTAACTCCTCTGAAGAGTCAATGGCAATGTCGGTTACTTCTGCGATATAGATGTGTGCGTACAAGTCTAGTTAAAAATAAATCATCAATTGAAATAATTCCTTTAAACCTCTGGCTACTACAAGTTTTTTGGATACATTATTACAGCAACTCAAGACTGCACAGCAAATTGTTTCTTCTTCACTTGGCAGACTCAGTGTTCATTCAGTTTTTCTCTTTGTGTTGTACGGGCAGATGACGGTGAAGAGGCGTGTCAATGTTTTGCTGTCGTCATAATAGTTTGTAACTAGTTGTTTTTGTGATTCGTTTACTTATACAGTAAACGATGATTTGTTTTATTTACATTGTAAAAAAAAAAGAGCAAAAAATAATAAATGTGGAGGTGTTTGATGTTGTACATACTCGCATTTCAAAATTAAGGAATAAAGTTTTTCTTTTGTCTTTTTAACAAACGTTTTGTAGTCTTTGTTACCAACGTGTCTGGCAAAGATTTACGCATTCTGTCATACGTTTTTTTTTTACTTTATTTTTACAAAAAAGCAAAGAAACCGTTAATATTTCAAAATTGCATGTCACAATTCATTTGTATGTCGGAGTTTCTGTGTTAAACAGGATGAGAACTGCCAAACAGACAACAAAAGATGTTCAAGATCTACTTAATGGATGAATTTATGAATCACTTTTACAGCACCACAAAGAATAATTTCAACAAGCCTTTTTTTCCTTTGATGAATAATTCCGCCTTTACCAATTTCAAATTTCAACATAGAGATACTCATTAAATATTATTAGATTTAGTTTTTTGCTTTAATATAGATTTTTTAAGTGTTATTATGTTTTTTTATTTTTTTTTTTCGATTTCACCACTTTCGAAATCATTTTAGTAGTAGAAAAAAACACTAAACAATTATTTGTATTAAAATGCAATCATGCTGCAAATTGTATGTAATTAACAAACATTTTGTATAAAATCAAATTAGACAAACAAAGAAAAAAATCAAACAAAACATTTTTAAACTTTGTTCAAAATCTATGTATTTGGAATTTGAAATACATAGTAAAATTAATAAAAAAAAAAGAGAGATGAAGTGACCAGGCAGTATTCTAAAATTCGTGTTCGGATTAAGGTTTAGAATGAATGGTGAATCTTACTTCCCTGAAGTGACGCTGATATCCGAAACGAACTCTAACCTTTACACAGTTAGCTACAAGATGTGTGATCGTATACACTTATGGGAATACTTCAGAGATCTATCTCACTATATCGAGTACATTTTGGATAAGGAGCGTTCGTATTGTTCAAATATTTTAAATAATTACACTGTCCATCAGCATTTTTGGAACAGAATAGCAACCCTATAATTCTGAATGGGCATGTAGAGTAGATCATTTTTGTAGAATAAACTTATAGTCCAGCTGGTCTGAATTTTTTTACAGTGGGTCAAAGTTTTAATTTTTTTATCGAAGGCAGCATTATACTAAATGAAAAAAAATTATGTAAGTTAATGTCTGAGAGAATTATTATCAGAGCTATATTGTGGATTTGTATGGGGATAATTTTTGTGGAAGATCTTAAACCTCTAGCTCCTCTCTTTAGGGGTCAATTTGACTCTTTTTTTGAGAAAATATAAAAAATCCATTCAAAAAGGACATCTAAGGATTAAAATATTCTACCAAAGATACCAAAGTTGTAAATAAAGCTCTTTACGCTTAATTAGCAAAATTACACGCCACCTGGGGTCTCACATTTTTTTTAAAAAATCACAAAAAATCGACATGCTCTTTCAGAATTATAGGGTGACTGTTCTGTTCCAATCAAAAAGTCTCAATTTGTTGGACAGTGTTATCTTAATTTCTACTTTCAGCGTTTCTTTATTTAATTTTACTTCTCTAAATTAAATCTTGCTTAATAAAATTAATATTCATTTAAATTTATGTAGAATATTTATTTTTAAGTGGTCACGTTTACTTTGACAAATATTTGGGCAATGTGGACGAACCTTCTTAATAAACATTTCAAATTCTATTGCGCATGTTCTAATAGTGGGTATGTAAAATTTTATACTAAATCTTATAAAAATAAAATATTTCTTAAAAATTAATATGAAAAATTAAGACTGGCCACTTTAAAAATGCGAATTATAAAATAATAAACTATGTATTGTTGTATTGTAATCAAGCATTAGATTTTATAACACGTTAACATATATTTATCTATTCATTCATTCAGTCAGCCAGTCAGTCACTCAGTTACCGACAAAATGTCCATGGATCTTAGTGTGTGTATGTGGTTTTGTTGTATGTTGCAACTTTGAACAATTGTTATTCTTTTGTTGTTGCTTGAATGCATTTGTTGTTGTAAGACTATTCGAATATAAATTGGTTTGTTGTTGTTGATCTATCAAAAAATATATATTTTTCCTTACTCACACGTGTGTGCAGAATGTACTTTAATCTTGCGGCTGTTAGTTTTTGTTCGATTTCTATAGTTTTTATTTAATTTTTTTTTTGTTTTAATAACAATCGACGATTAAAGTGCTCATGAATTAAATGATTTGTTTTTTTTTACTTCAACTTTTTCATTATTATTTCCTTTTCATCTTAGTTTTTTGTTCGATTAACTTTAATAAGCAACTGTGTACTTTTTGTTTATTGCAAACGAATTGTATTCGTAGTTTTGTTCGAATCAAAAAAAAGTTTCAATTACAATTAAATGTTTTGATGCTTGGCTGCATGGATGGTTGGATGAATAAAGAAATAATTGTTAATTGCTTTCTTAATTAAGGTAACAGACATTAAGGGACTGACAGCTGAGCACGTTTTCAATTCTATTTAACATTAAAGGGCTACATTTATTTCAAATTGTACTTTAAATTTTAAACATTTTATATAAAACATTAATAATGGTAATTTGTTTGTATTCAAAGTCTCCAATTGGATTATCATGTAATTCTCAGTCCATTCTCATATTATGTGTATGATGAATAAATGGACCGAATAAATTAATTCATGAGCTGATGTTAAAACATCTTGACTAGTGGGGAGTTGAGAACCTGACCACAGTTTTTAAGCTGCCTTATTATACCCAATGCCAAGAAAATCTATTAAATCATCCTGATACTCAAACCTGAAATCTTATTGGCATATATCCCATTTATAGCATGTCGCGAAGACTGCCTGGGATTTCATAAGATTAAAAGCCACTGCCACTCAGATCTCACATGACTTAAACCAGCAGAGACCTTGTGGAAATACACTCCCTATTGTGTTAGACTTGTGAAAGCCTTTGACTGACGGTGTCAAAGGCTTGACAACATGAAGAGATGGAAAGTAGTTTATCAGAGTGCCGCCAGACATTCAGACGACGACTGGACCATTATAACTACGTGCGTCTAAGTTAATGACATTTACGGTTTCGTTAACTTTTATCTTAGTTAACTCATTGCATATTACCTACAATTACCTCATTTACCACGAGGACTTAATGTCACAATCAATGGAGGTCCATATTTCAACTGTAAACCACCCGAAAATGTTGATAAGCTCCTTTGACAGCATATCTACCTTCTCTCCTCTTGCCACTACAATCTCGCACAAACAGCGAAATAGAAACAGGGATCTCATAACGCTACCCAGCAGCTCTACTGTACGATTGGTCGGTCAGTGGTCAATTACTCTGCTCCAGTGTGGTCACATGCTGTCATAAGGACGGTTACAGGTCCACCCAATCATGGAACATAATATAATTTCAACAAAACAGTTCCACCTTGTATGTCATCGTATTTGTTCTTCATAGAATCTTCTTCGATTTCAAAATCGCAGGATACATCATTAATGTCATACCAAAGAATATAAATCATATTTACTTGGAAGTTTCTTTCCGCCCATAAAAGTCCTAGAGGAGAACTTGATGTAGCAAGTAAGAGCGGTTATCACAAAAATGATGAAAGTGCAAAAACTACTCAATGATAACAACATTAAAAGGAATTGGGCCATAACAAAAAGTAAATTGTGAAAGATTGGAGTCGTCACTCATGACAAGCGTAAACACATCCGCATCCAAGAAGAATTAGATAGAATTATTTGGAAGAGTTGGCAATTATTTACATTGTTATGTTAAACTACAGAAATATAAGTAACGAAGCAAAATAAAATTTTAGATTGTTTCTTCAGATTTACACCAAATGCATCATCACTTCAATCTTGAATATGAAAATATTTAATATTGTTTAGATTGAAAATACATACAGTCACACAGATAATAGTACGTATTTGAATGTGCCGTTCCAATTCATCCCATTAATGAAAAAACGTACAAATTTGTCAAAGGGGTCAAGGTTTGTGCAACTTCTGAGCCCTTTTATATAAGTATTTGATATTATTGAAAACATTATGACTTGAGGATTGATATTTTAGTAAAATTAAATAATTTTATAAAATTTGGGACTTCATTTACACTAAAAACTAAAAAATTTATATGGTGATTTACCTCGAATATAAATATATAATTTGACTTATGTAAAATTTTGACAGTTCATAACAAAATTTGGAACCAATATAGACTCAAATATCCTTAAATGAATGGGATTAGAATTTTTGACATTTTTTATTTTCAAATACCGAAGTTCCTAAAACGGGGAAAATGTTTCCATAAAACGGATTTTTTTAGAAAAGTGCTTACTGTGACGTTATTTACCGTGTGATAAAATAGCACTTAGTAAGTATTTAAGAAACATATGGGGTTATACAAATATGGAGCTTTTTCGTGATTTTTTTAGAATTTTTTACTCAAACCGAAATTTTTTTTTTTAATTAAGCATTAAGTTATTTTTATTGTATAGTCCCGAAGAAAATTTTTTTCTACAAAAGAAAAAAAGGTAAAAATACGGCACTTTTTACAAATTCCAACTTTGGATGCGTATGCTTTTTTATCGCCAATATACTGATATTTTAAAAATTAATTTCGATCCTCCGTAGTCCCGCCATATCTAAAAAACCATTTATATTTAAAATTGCAGCTCATTCGGATCATAAATTGATTTTTGGCGATTTTTAAAAAAAAAAAATTGAGACGCTAGGTTACCAACTTTGAGGGGCTACACACTGGCCCCCATTATCGCTAGGAAGCTGAACAAATGTAAATCGACTCAAAATCACCTCAGCTCAAACCATGTGAAATTTCATAACAATTTCCAAAAAGAAAAGTTTCTAAACCACTGTGCATCGTACATATGTATAATTATCTGTGCTGCAAGATTAAGTTTTAAGTGTAAAAGTACGGAAAGTTATACGGAATTTTTGTTGTTAGTTTTGACAGTCTATCGATGCCTGGCAAAAACAAGCAAAAATATCGATCAGAAATCCAGGGTCATTCTTAAACTGCAATTTTAGAGGGAGTACGTACTATTATCTGTGTGACTGTGTATGAAAATTATTTAATTTTTGATGTTTGCTTTAATTGTATTTTTAAGTTTTCTTTAGCTTGAACCTAGGTATCTATTTTAAGTTTTATTTATCAAAGAGTACAAGTTATAATACTAGCATTTTTATTGAACCTTACGTATTTCCAACTTTGAGCAAAGAACACTCAGCCCGAGAAGTAGCAATTTCAAAGAAACGCAATAAACTTTTCAAGTTACAAAGAATTCTACTGATTTCCTGGAAAACAAATTTGAATATTATTCAAATTCAACAACTTAATAAACGGAATCTCCTCTACCAGCTAAAAACAAAACAAACAATTGTTTATTTATTATAAACAATGTATGTAGATATTGATGAAAATATATTTATGCGTAAAATGAAAACAAATAATTAAAAATATCAAATAGGGGAGAGTTTATTGTATCGATTAACAATATAAAAAATACAATATAGTGTTAATGTTGACAAATAATAAAATAAACAAACAAAAATTTAAATGCAAAAACTGTCGATAAATTACGACTAAAAATAATCAATTTCTACACTATTTGGCCAATGACATCAAATTGAAATAGAATATAAATTATTACGCACACAGCAATACAAATGTAAAATAGTTGCTGTGAGAGGAGAGGGAGTTGAACAAATGTAAACAAAGAGAGATTCAACAAAAATGCCGGTAAAGGAAGTAACTGTGAATAATCGATAAGGTTGCTAGTTATAACAGCATGAACAGCAACAACATAATCGTCATCAAAATCATTGTAACAACGAAACCAAAAACAAATGAAATTAAATGTTCAAAAAGGATGTTGCTATGCTTAACAAATGTCAAGCTGGTAACACTGGCCATTTAGTCCAAATACTCTGCCACAAAGGAAGTTGATTTTCAAGGAAGAAACAAAAAACACAACCATGAATAGGAAACATAACAGAAAACAACATAAAAATGAAATAAATGTAGAAGAAATTGACGAAGGCGAAAAGCCTACAAAATTAAAATTGTTTGTAGTTGTATGGCGTTACTCGCCTAAAATATGTATGTACCTATATTTGAATTTGAATTCTTTCATTTCATTTTGTATTTATTTTTTATTCATTAACTTAAACTTACCCTTATGTTGCTGCTCACTTTTAAAAGTCTGTTGGTTGTTGTTTGCTGCTGCTGCTGTAGTTTTAGCGATAATACATTTGTTTATGCAGCTTCAAGTTGTATTTGCCTGCTGTTGACTCTTTAATGTTGTTATTTAAAGTTTGTAGTAATTTGTTATTTAAATTATTTTTTTCTCTCCTTTATTTGTTGTTGATAACGTTCTACTTTTCTTTCCTTTGTATTATTTTATTTGCTGATTATTCTATTGAATTTATTTAAAATATTTATTGTTTATAAATAGAAAACTATTATCGAGAAAAAATAAACAATAATAAAATTAATTTTAGTGCATAAATTACTTGAATCTGTAAACACGAACGACTACAATTACATACAAATTGTGTAAAATTTGTTGTAAACTTATGTATTTCGAATGGTGGTTACTTGTAGTTCAATTCTTATCAGAATTTATGTAATAATATATGTTTTTAAAGAATTTTAGAGAAATAAGAGAATTTGACTTGTCCATTATTTTTAAATGTATTTTTTTTTATTCGACCAATTACAGCAGGTCCTGTGTACTGCACAGGTAATATATGAAAATTGGGGTGTTTTTTACAATTAGGATTCATAAAAGTTGTGATTTGAATTTTTTGATTAACTAGAATAAAAATTACAAAATCCGATTAGATTTTTTTTATTTTTTCCCGGGGGTTTTTGACAACAGATTTAGGATTTATTTCTCGGTTTCCTATATAGTTGTCATATCGCTCATTTGCAGCAACAACGTCATCACTCAAAATTCGGGGGGTTTGAACTGAGTAATACAAAATATGCGCCGTTCTGTGCCTTTCATATAGTTTTATCAGTTTTAAAAAAAGACAATTATTTTTTGTATGAGAGAATTATAACGTTGTTGCAGCAAATGAGCGATATATTATATCATTCCCGATAAGTGACCATTTCTAAATACTAAATTAATGAAAAAAAAAAACAATAATTCTTCTTAGACTTTGTTTGCGGTTTAAATAAAGTATAGAATAACTATTTCTGATTGTCTAATATTTGTTTATAATCCATTTCAAATCACGAACAAATTTAATTTTAGTTTTTTATTTACTTAATTACCCACCAATTGTAGTAGGTATTGTAAGATAAGATAAAATCCATATTTATTTGGGTTCACAAAAATTCGATAATTGAAACGTAATGCTTCTTTTATGGATACTAGGATCGCCCGGTGGCCGAAATTCGACCACTTTTAAAACACTTTTTACCACTTTTATGGAAAGAATTTTTAAATATTTTTTTATATTGTGCACAGCTAGAGAAAAAAACCTTTTAAACCATATATGTTTCATCAATATTGGTAGACAATAACATACTTAAAAGTGTACCACAATAAAACGTGTGGCCTATTTATATATAAGATGATCAGTGATGCTGAAGATTTTACTGATATCGAGAAACGTTAACAATTTTCCACTGGATTCAAAGTTTGAACATGGAGCTATTTTGGATATTTCCTTAAAATTAAACTAAATGCAATTATACGCCCATGTTCTGAAAAACGCATATCGCTTAAAAATGGTTATGACAAATGAAAGAGCTAGAAATTTAGCTTTTTCAAACCGCCATTGTATCTGAAACGAATAGCAAATCGCGTGGTTTTCAGAAGATGCAGAAAAATTTTAAAACGCTGCGTTTTCCATAATATGGGCGATAGTTATATCAAACTTAATTCGGTTGAAATCAAAAGTTGTCCAATTTTGACCTCATGTACATTGATGTTTTTTTTTTATTTATAATAAACTGTTGTAAAGTTTATTTTCAAACATTTCATTTGAATTTAATTGCCAACTGCCTTCAAGAAATTTTTTCAGTACGATGGGTATTATCAAATATCAGTTTCAGAGCTGATTCTTAATTCCTGGATACCTATATCGAAAAGCGGTATCGCAAAATTTTATTATAAATCAAAACTATTCTAAACCATTTCTAGCCTCAGAATCTGAAATCGCATAAATTAATAAATTTATTGTCGTATAATTTCTGAGATTTATGCTGCGATTTTGTTTTTTTAATTTTTTACCATTATAAGTGCTTCAGATTCTAAGGGCACTGCTACACGTTCAATATATGGTAGGTTTAGATTTGTAGATACCTTGTTTTTTTTGGTTTAGAAGTTATGCAGTAAAGTCTTTTTTTGCATGTGACGGTTTAGAAATCACCTTTGTTCACCCAAAAACTACTTAAGAGAAAATTTATTACGCGAAGCTGCTTTTCGATATTTCTCTGAATGGAAATCGTATTGCCAAAATGTCGGTAACATTTTACAACTCTATTATATCAAAACATTTGAGATCGAATAATTATTTTAGAAAACAGGTAGCTATTTAAGATTTTAGTGATTAGGGTCGTATATGCGTACAAATTTCTGTCGGAAATATTTTCAATTAAGATATTTATATGTATCTACATATATGCAAACGAGTTCCAAATTGCAATGTTTAAAGACAATTCTGAGAATTAAAAAAGAACTAACTAAACTTATTTTTTAATAAATTAATAATTCTATTCTTAATTATTGTTATTTGTTCTTGGGTGCTTTTGTTTTCAGCATCGAACAATAAAAACAACAATGCATCTCACAAAACGAACACATCATGTAGTTAAATGGAGAAAAACGTTTTTCAATTGTTTTTGTTTCAATTGTTTTCTTTAAAATTGTTAAAACAAAAACAAGCTTAAAATGTGTGTTATTGAAATTGTTGTTGGCAGGTTAATCGGTTGTTTTATTTTTTTTATTTTTATTGTTATTTGTTTCCCGTATTGCTATTTATAAAATTTATAATTAAAAAATCACAAAATAAAACCAAAAAGCACAACGTGATTACAGTTATTTTTAATTTTATTTTTTATCTATCTTTACCACACACAACCGTGTTGGAGTTTGTATTTATTTAAAATGTAATTTATTTATTTTTAACTGCAGTTGCAATTATTTTTACACTTGCACTTGCTTTATCAACTTTTCTCTTTAAGAACTTATTTCAGCAAAAGCACAATAAATTTGTGCAAGATTTTTTTTGTTGTTCTTGTTTTGTTTCAACTACCACCACCACTATCAATCTCCCATTCACAAAGGGTTAAAATTCTTTTGCAGTTGTTGTTGTTTTTCGTTTTTAACCGTCAATATTGTCTTTATTTAAAAAGTATGTAATAATTTTGGCCTTTTTTGAATAATAAATCCTTAATAAATTATTTATTCCTATTTACTAGTTTGTTTACACACCACACCGCATTTAATGCTAAAAATTTTATGTATTTTGTTGATTGTTTGTTGTAACGCACAAGGCTAATCGAAATTGAAAAAGAATACACACATATGATACAATAATAACAATAAGAAAAAGAAATACGCAAACACACGAACCTCACTCGCGAAATGACTCCAACTGACTGAACGAATGTATACAAATTGCGCTTAACGAAACCCAACGAATACATTAATGCCTGGTTGCCAACTAACAGTTTAAATGTGTTTAAGCTTTTTTTTAAAAAAAGCGCTCAAACTCAGTTGGTTTATTTTCAAACGAAATTTACCAAAGAATTTTAACTAAATATTAAGTTCTGTTGTAAAACATCCATCCCATATTATCACAATGTATAATTATGTTTCTACATAAAGTTATACTGATAGTTTTTATACAAATATTATTTTAACAGATAATATATGTAACTATAAGTTAGTATATAAACAGTATTCTATTTATTTTTCAATTACATTTGCAATAATTTTTTTTCCTTAACAAAAATGTCTATTAAAATTTAAATATACATACTTTTTTCATATTGAATAAAAATTTAATACAAAACCGGTTAACTGCTTTTTAGAATAAAGAAACTGAAACCGGCTTTTTAAAAACTTTTCTGTTAAACCGAAAACAGGTTTTTTGAATTTGCCGGTATTTTGGGCACCATAATAACCAGACATCGTATTAATGGGGGTTGTCAGGGACAGAGAATAATGATTATTCTTGACGTTTCAAACAAAAAGCGCAGATACAAGGAAAATAATTAGTAGAGTGTCCAAAAAACCGGCAAATTTAAAAAACTGCTTACCGGTTTAACCGAAAAAATGTGTTTTTGAAAAAACCGGGTTTGATTGTCTTTTAAAACCCGGTTAAACGGTTTCGGTTATTCTCGGATAACGTTCCGAGTTATATTTTTTATGTTTTATTTAAGAACTTAATTTTAATGATTATTAGTTTCATTTAAGAACTCAGAAAATAACCATATTATTATTTCATTATTATTTTCAGTTTAAATTATAAAGATTATTTTTGAGTTTTATTTTTTTTTATTGTAAAATAAATATTATTTTTGAGTATTAAAAATATTGTTCATTTATAGAATTTAATTCCAACCCAATAAACACCAAAGTCCCAAAAATTCAAGCACTTGGCTTTAAACTTGAAAAATATTTGAAAAACAAAAAAAATTTACTTGCTTTCAAATTGAATTCCAGTAAAAATGCTTATTCTCAATATAATTTTTTCAAGTTTATTTCTATTCATGTCAATTTCCAACAAAATCTTCAAGTTCTTGAATTGTTGGGGCTTTGGTTCTTATTGGGATATGAATGTGAAATTTATGTTTGAAATAGATTCATTGATTTATTGTTAATTATAAACTAAAATTTTGTGGTTTTTTAATATAATCTATAATATTACCTCATCGACTATTATAGATCAAATATTTATAATCTGTTTTCAGTTATGAACAACGAGTTATAGTCAACTAAAAAACATATAAATCGAAAATAAAAATTATGAGCAAAAAAAAAAACGTAAAAATATTCCTTGAAATATGGCAAACTTTTTCAATGTTAACAAATTTAATAACAGCTCTTTTTGGTTTCTGGTTTAAATTAAAAATTTACATACAAAAATAGATTAAGGTTGGTTGTAGGGTTCCTAATTTCCCGGACTTTTTTCATTCCCGGGAGGAAATTAAAAACTCATTTGATTCCCGGGAATTCCCAAGAATGTTTTTACACTAAATTAAACCAATAACCAAAAATATTTTTTCGAATAAATTGACTTATAATTGTACCAGGGTTTTAAAAGAAGTATAAACTAACTATACATATTTGGTTGTACAATGTTGGTCCAGCCTTTATAAGGGTTTTTAATTTAATAGTGGCATTTTATCGGTATTCTCACAGCGCAGTACAAAATCAATAAATTCTTTGTTTAATTAAAAAACCTAAGAATTGCGACTAGGTTAAATCTATAAAACATGCATAGTTAGAGTCATTTTTCATATTTGATTGTAGATAAACTAATTTGAACCATTATTTTCTCTAAATATGAATCATATTCATTGAATATCCCTAAAAGTTGTAAAAGGCATCTTAATAATTCATTTAAGAGCATAAACTTTAAATTAGATTCATTCTTAATAACCAAATTTATCTGCTGTGGCTTGAGTTGGGTGAAAAAAATTCGGTTATTTCAACCGTAATACTTCTTTGCCAACTGAATATTTGTTGCTAGAACCAAAAAAATCTATGGATATAATAATTCAATTAGCAACAAAATTGGCTATCGAAACGTATTTGAAAATTGTAACTTTTAGAAGAAAACTTATAAAGAAATTACCGAAAATTCCCAACAAACATTTCCAGAGAATTAACAAAAAAATATTCCCGGGAAATTTTTCCCGCGTAGGAACCCTAGTTGGTTGGCTTTGGTTCCAGCACTAACTACAATTTTTTTTTACTTTTTTAGAAAAAAAAGTAACAAAATTTTACAACTTTTAATCGATTTCCGGCACGGGTTTTCGTTATCCTAATATCTAGCATATGAAAATTTTACATGTTCACCATTTGTTTTTAAATTGATGAGAAAAAAAAACATCGAAAAAGATTAATAGAAAAACATGTTACTTCACACCCTGTTATTACACTATGAGATGCACTGTCATACCTACAGAGGTCTGTATTATCTTTTTGGTTTGCTCGCAACAGTGAGCCCTAAAGTATGCTACTATTATATGTGAAGTTGGCACAACGGGTAAGAGTTGCCAGAATTTAATTATTTTTTTTACCAAATAAAAATGTTTATTAAATTTGTAATTATAGGCACCTGTGTTTTACCATATAAATTGAAATTGATTCCACAGTGTTCTGTTTTCTATATTCTTATATGAATTTATATGAAAAAAACGTACTTTTAATAACGTTTTTCTTTCTAACTCCTGAACCATCGAAAATTTTTTGCACAAATATAGTAGATAGTTTTGTCCTCTTACCTTTAACCATACATAATTCTACATAGAGACGAGACACTCCGATTTGTCAAACAAAAATACAACAAAACATATCGCACACCCAGTTCAAAAGTGACACAACTCAAAATTAATTTGTCGGGTTATATATACCCGAAACTATGCACAATATACTTGTTTATCTATGCAAAAGATATCAGTGTATTCTTTTGTTGTAACTGTGGCTAAAAAAACACTAATGTCTTTCATTATGTTTCAAATGGTATATATTTATTTTCGATTTCTGAAAAATTAAAATTTTAAGTTGTGTCACTTTTGAACTGGGTGTGCGATATGTCTGATACAACAACAAATTTACTATCATGTATTTTGTTGTTGCAAGAGTCAGGTTTCTAACAACAACAGACTTAGGTTTTTGACAATTACGTCTCGTCTCTATGTTACCCTATGCCTTTAACCTTTTGGAAGTAAACAATTTTATTCACACAACTTTTAAGGTAATATCTTTGGCTTTAAAATGGAATCAAAAATTATGCTGGTCTTGGAGTAGTTTCAAAGTAGTAGTTTCAAAGTTTGTTTATATACCTTTTAAAACCTTTTAATATATTTTTCAAATTCCAAATCGCGATATTTTTACATCGGAATGAATTTCCATTGAAAAAGTCACTGATATATAATAATGTCGGCTAACGATTTAATACGGTTAAAAGATAATGGCAACGCTAATTTGGTTCATTTCTGTAACGGTGCTTTAGTGGTATAAGTTTTATTGATAACGGTAATTTCGTTGTGATTTAAATTATTAATAAAACTTATAAAAATTAAAAATAATTTAACAATGGTGGCATAATAATATCACATTGGAATTTTGTATTAAGTGTATGACTTAAAATACCCGTATTTTTTTAGCAATTATTTTGAAACATTTGTACTAGCTATGACCTTTTCCCATCTTTCTGGAACATATAGATTCCGAGCCAAAAAATCTACCAAGAACGAACCGGGCAAGAACGAATCAAGCCAATACCGGATACTCTGTTGCAAAGTGAAGCGTATCCCAGAGAGAGCGTTCTGCATCGTTCGAAACAGATAGTAAGTATTCTGATGAGCACGGTCTGGACTATAAAGCGGGTTAGGCAAATCATCCCAACCACTTCATTCTAAATACTTTTTAATAGGTATTGAAACATGTGGTCGTGATTTGTCATGATTGAATATTACGGTTTCATGTCTGGCCACATATTCTGGGCGTTTTCAGCCAATGCTCGCTTCAAGTGAATCAGTTGCGTCCTGTACAGGTTCCCTATGATGGTCTGGCCTGATTTCAGCAACCATAATAGATAGAGCATTGCCTTAACACCATGGATATTTGGCTTTGGTGCCGATTCGGCTGGTTGGCAGGGCTTCACTCTCAATGTCTTACGCTTCGTTTATCGTAATGGATCCATTTTTCATCTCAAGTAATGATTCGGTGCAAAAATGATTTTCTTGTATAGCGTTGATGTATCATTTTTTTGGATTAGTTCAATTTATCATGATCAATTGAATTGATCCAAAAAATGCATATAGAAGCTATGGTCCCATATAATGCCCACTTCCGAAAATCACAGTAACGAGCATAAATCTCTTAAAAATCTTGGTACCCACATAAAATTCAGCAGAAATAAGTTTCATATAAGAAGAAATAGCGCGACCAAATTTCAGGACGATCTTTTTATACCCTTCACCTTCGTGAGAAGGGTATATATACATAAGTTTCTCATTCCGTTTGTAATTTCCACAATATAATTTTCCGACCCTATAAAGTATATACATTCTGGATCCTTATAGATAGCGGAGTAAATTTAAAATTTTTTCCTAAATATGAAAAAAACAACTTTGGAAAAAAAAAAAATTTGTTTACCTAAAAATATTTAAAATTTGTATTTTGAAGTATAATTTGGTGAATCGTATATAAGATTCGGCACAACCGAATATAGCTCTCTTATTTATTTTTTTTTCCAAATTAATTGGTCATAGCTCCCATATAAGGATTACTTCCCAAAATTAGTTTAACGAGAATAAATCTCATAAACATGATGTAATCCAAATAAAATTTAAAATTAGTTTCATATATAAATTCAGAACAATTGGTTCATAATTGATCATAGTTCCCATAAATTTCATAAAAATGTTTGAATCCAATTAAAATTTAACGAAAATAAGTTGCATATGAAATAGGGTAGCCAAATGTCCCGATTTTCGCGGGATTGTCCCGCATTTACTCATGAAATACCGCGTCCCGCTCCGGATTCGTAATTCCTGCTTTTTTTTGGATTTTCCACATCTAATAACTACTTACTTCATATCAGTTGATATTGAATTAAATATTTATTTAAATAAAAAAAAATCATTTACATATGATATGGTCGAAAAACTATCGATCGAAGCAGAACGCTCTCTCTCTGGAATACGCTTCACATTGGAACAGATTATCCTATATTGGCTTGATTCGTTCTTCTCCTTAAAATATGAGTAGTTCTTTTGGCTCGGAATCCATATGTTGCCAGAAAGATTGGCAAATGTCATAGCTAACAGTGACAAATACTTTGAATAAATTTATATTGTACAAATGTTTCAAAATAAAAGCTAAAAATTTTAAAAAATTTCGCATTTTTTAGTCATACACCCAATATTTTCCAATATATTTTTTTTATTTTTTGTATGAAAATTTCCATACAAAACAGATACGTATTTCTCATACAGGGCGAAATTTTCTTTGATTTAACTTTATTATAAGATTTAGACATTTATTGCATAAAAATACAGTGTTAAGATAGTTGAGGTATAATTTATTATCTTTTGTCCCGCGTAAATTTTGAAAATCCCGCCATTTTTCACCTATTTTTTAAATTGTCACGCTTTTTGCAAAAATAAAACTGTCCACCCTAATATGGAAATAAATCACAAAACTTAATTTTAGGGCGATCGGTCCATAATTGCTCATAGCTCCTATATAAGGCAGAAATAAGTTTCATAAAGAAATAAATCATACGTCCTAATTTCAGGGCGATCGGTTCATAATTGCTCCAATAAAACAGAGCCGTAAAAGATTAATTTATGAATGAGTCCTCGAATCACTCATGCAATTAAAATTTGAATGAATTCGTCATGAATGATAATTATTGAATGCATTATTCGTTTCGATTGTAAGTTGTTTCGTAATCAAACTATTCAAAATTCTCTCACGAAAACAACATTATTGAAATTGTAATAGATTAATGATTTGCGCATGTACTCAGTGTAGGGTATTGTATGGTTGGGTTTGACCGACTATACTTTCTTACTTGTTTTTTTTTTTTTTTTTGCAATATTCAACCTGTAAATGCTATTCAATTTTGCTCAAATTTTCAGCCTTTGATTTTCAAACCTAGGGAACACCAACAATTTAAATAGTCAATTTTTTTTTTGGTTTGAACCAATTGCACAAACTTTTAAGGACAGAATTGGTGTGAAATATTACAAGACTACATGAAGAAATTAAACTTTGCAAGATTTGCTCTTATAAATTAAAGCATTTTAACTTCACTATTATTTTGAAATGTATTCATTAGTTTTTTTCTAAAGATTTTAAAAATAATCCACTAAGGAATAATTATCTTATAAAAAGATTGCAATCATTTTCGATATTTGTACACATATTTTTCTCTTACCTTCTTTACAATCGCATCACCTCCTCCGCCTTTAACTTTTTTTGATTATTGAATTGAATTTGGTTTAGATTAGATCCTTTTTAATTTAAGATAAATTGAATAATTGTTGCATCAATTCAAACAGATATGTATATTATTAATTGGATATTATGTGATTAAACAAACACAAAAATTATAGATTTGAAAATTTGTCGTTTAGAATTTAAAAAAAATTTATTTTATTTTCAAATAAATTCTGTCTTTTTAGTCGACTGTATAGAGTAGAGCTACCATATTTGGAAAAATCATTTAGAGTTGCCTAGCGTCTGAAAAATAAAACACATAACGTATTTTAACAACCTGTCTATACTTGACAAATATTTATCGTAGCAATTGATGACGTTTGTTGTCAAGACAAAGTTGTCTAAGCAAAAGCACTAACAATTTTGTCATTATGCAGCAATAATACTAATAAATGGGGACTATACCCCGATAATTTTTTATTTTGACCACCATGTTGACCTTTATCATGATAAAAATTTATCTGGTATAGACAGGGGGTTAGGTTTTTAAATAAAAGAAACAAATTATTTTTATGCTTTAATTTCAATCATGATATTTATTTTGTTTGGGAGTTCAGTATTCAGTTAATTCTTTGCGTTTTTTATACGATTTATTATTTTTGTTTTTGTGTGTTTATAATAAATCAATTATAAAATTTTTATTTTTATGTAGATTTTTTGTTTGTTTGAGACTTAATGTTAAATAAATAAACAATATCTAATGCATTTAAAATGTAAATTATGTACAACTTAATAAAAATGAACTAATATTTTTTTTTGTTAAATATTTAATTGGTCTAAATAAAATATACAATAAATTACAGATTACAATTAAAAATAAATTAATTTACAGACAAATAATAACATTTGTAAATTACAAAAAAATAAAAATAATAAAAAAATAAAAATTTACTAGATTGTTTTAAATTTCAACATAATTTATGTTTGATTAAATACTGAATAACGACTATAGTTTATTTTATCAATTAATTAGTTAAAATTTTGTATTAATTTAGGTTTTTAAATGTTGTTTTTGTTTAAAACGGTGGATTTAATTAATAAATACATAATATATATTGAAATGTAGTATGTAGATGATTTTTAATACAGATTTTTAATAAGTAGCGGTGAAAAATGTACAATTAATGTTAAGATAAGATTTATCGTTAGATTGATTGATCAATTATTGAGTTTTCATTTAAATCAGTTTTGTTTGAGGCTAGAAATTTGACTAAAATTTGTTTTGTTTTTGGTAGCTTGAATAGATTCTTAATCTCTTATGTTTTTTTAGCTGCTGCTGCACTAAATTATATGTTTTGTTAATACAATTAATATTAAATTTGCTTTATTTAGTTGTTTGTTGTGTTTTTTTTGGCATTTTAAACCAAAGTAATTGTTAAGCCTTTGGGTAAATTGAATGTGGAAGTAATGTCTTCTTGTTGTGTCTCCATTTCAATGAGTTCTTCATAATTTTCCTCTGCTTCACTTTCGTGCTCATCTTCGTCACACAAATCAATCACTTCCGCCGTTTCGGAAACCTGAAAAGTTAGACGTTTTCTGGCTGCCAACGAGTTGACGTATGTAAATTGATCTGCTAAACAGGGTAGAACTTCCGATATGCTTGTATCGAAATTGACTAAAACTTCATCATCTTCCAGGGGACGCAACCACTTTGATTTTGGTTTAGTGGGACTCATAATTTGTGGTAAAGTGCTGGTTGTGTTGGTGTTGATGTCGCTTCCGTTTTCTTGTGGTTCTCTAGACAGTGTAGTGCCCAAGCGCCTTAGCATGGAGACAACTTTGCCATCGACTGAGGGTTTTGGCAAATAATTATGACGTATTTGCTGAGGTTGAGGTTGCAGTTGTTGCTGCTGTTGCTGGTGTGTATGATGTTGGTGTATACTTTGGCATTCGTTTTCTGTTTGTGCTTCTGTTTCAATTTCAGTGACTAGATTTTGTGAATTACGTGCCATAAATAGTGGAGTTTCTCGCTGGGCCAATTCTTTTTCCACTTGTACAATACTACGCAGATAACAGGCCCTCAAGCGAGAAAACTCTCGACACTTGCGACATTTCAATGCGGTTTGTGTAGGTGTTTTCAGGGAGTTTTTATGGCTACGCACCACCATATATTTGCCACAAGCACATTGTTGCATTGATTTCTGCTGCACTCTAGCTCCTCCACGTTTGGTCAATTGCAAACGGAAATTACGCTTGTTGAAATTGATTTTACTCACAGGTTTATTGCTTTCAGTTAGTTCTGGTACAGCCTCTACAGTAGATTGTTCCTGATGTTGTTGTTGTGGTGCCTCTCTCAGCTCTTCGAGTTCGGCCAGTTGTCTGGGTTTGACTTGAGCAATGGGTCGGCAAACGGCTACTTGTTTTTTGGAGCCAGAACTTTTTTCATCTTGCATTACATTGCCGCTGTTTAAGTGGGATCGAAAGGTACCCGAAGGACTTTCGGCATCATTGCTGTTTAAAGCCTGTAACGAATGCCAATTGATCAGCCAATTATTGCAACTGAAGCATAAATATTTATCCTCGTTTAAGGGCTGCAAAAGAATAAGAGAAGATAAATATAAATTAGTTTAGGATGCTTTTTTGTATGAACTATTTATTAATTTCGAGGATAAGGGTTTGGATTGCTATGATACTTGATCTAATATGGTATTATTTTGAAGTATAATTTGGTGAAGGGTATATAAGATTCGGCACAGCCGAATATAGCTCTCTTACTAGTTTTTTCTATTATTTTTGAAGTTTAAAGCTTAATTACATTTGCATTTAAGTTAAATTCCATCAAAATGTTAAAGTGCTTGAATTTTTGGGGCTTTGGTGCTTATTGGGGTTATTAAAAATTCCCCTGACCATTATGGTCACATCTAACGATAATTTTAGGACGTTTACCCTATAATTAAATTTCAAAAATCTAAGAATTATTCTTAATGCTTTTGTTTAAATTATATGCGATAATAAAAATCATAAAGAATTTGCTTAATAACTCTCATAAATGGCCGTTCCTAAGATTTGGACTTTAAGAATTTCGGGTAAACGATTTTTTTTATTTTGAAGAATAGGGTGAATTCCAAAACGTCTGTATGCAATGCAACCTTAAAAAGTCGAGCAATTCCTAACGCAACCATGTAAACTTTAATAATGTTTCATATCGCAAAATGTGTGAAAAAGTAAAAACAGGCAGTATGCTAAGTTTTTTTTTAAATTTTAACTACGCGTTTGCTTGCTTTATCTTGGTGAAGGGTAGGTATATAAGATTCGGCATAGCCGAATATAGCTCTCTTACTTGTTTTTTTTTTAAATCAAAGTTTTACTAACTTTTAGTCGCTCGATCTATTCGAAATATTTTTTATTAGTTCTTTTTCATTAGTTTTTCAACAAAATCGTATCATTATTATTGTTTTTTTACACCTAAACCGACAACAATGCCCTGAGGCACTCTTCACCTTTTTGCACCTGGTTCCTAAACTTAATTTGCAAATTAGTTTCTGATGGCTGTTCTGAGTTTATTGGATCGTAATTAGCCTAAAAAATTATTCGAAAACTTGAGGGTTAATATAAAAATGTACTTTATAATATTTGAAATATTATTGCGGTTTGTCTAAAACCAATTAAAAATCATACAGTTGTAATCACAAATCAATTATTAAAGTTCATAATTGTAACGCCCTATGAATTGTAAAAGAATTAGGGTGAACTGATCCTTTTATAAAAAGACCAAAACAAACACGTTGATAATTACCGCTGCATAGGACACCATATCAATAAAATATTTATAAATTATGTACGAATGTTGTGTGTTTTTGGTCAAAACCACCTGCCACCACCAAAAACCAATAACAACCATAACAACAACAACAAAAAAGCCGGTAAATACTTGCAGCCTGTAGTTTAGGAGTAAGTTTGTAATTAAGTAAAACTGGCTGCATGGCTCAATAGCAGTGTAACTGATAACAGCTGCCAGTGGTTGTTCTACTGCTTAAAATGGATCTACATATATTTGTACTGGTAAATTCAATAAAAAATATGTTAAAGGTGTTTGAAATAGAGCTTGGCGCGCATGCTTAGTATTTGTGATAACACTATTGTTTACCTGAACGATCATTATTAGATTCATGTGGCACACATATTAGAAATTCTAAGTTATTATATTGTTCCTGTTGTTATTGTTGTTGTGTGGTAAAATGACAGATGACGCGTGTGCCGTGTGTTAAACAGGATTTACATTGATAAACAAAAAGGTTTAATTATTACGAGTCGCATTAAAAACCCTACACAGATCGGACGGACGGACAGACAGACTGACAGCTATAGTGTACGTAAGTAGACGTCATATGTTGAGCTGCTTTGCTGTAAAATGCATAAGAATCGATCACCAGGTGCAAAATACGCATACAAAAATTTCATATACATATTCGTATAAAACCAAAAACAAAAAATTGTGATAAAAAATTATTTTGAGAAAATAAAACTAAACAAAAAATAAAACAAGTAAGAAAGTATGGTCGGTCAAGCCCGACCATATAATACCCTACACCAAGTAAATGAGTAAAAATATTTTTCTTTTAAAATATCAATAATTTATATTTTTGAGTGATTTTCGGAAGTGGGCCTTATATGGGAGCTATGACCAATTATGGACCGATCACCATGAAATTAGGTCGTGTGATTTATGTCTATATTAAAGTTAACTATGTTGAATTTTGTGTGTATACCAACATTTTTAAGCGATTTATGCACGTTAAAGTGATTTTCGGAAGCGGGTCTATATGGGAGCTATGACTAATTATGGACCGATCGTAACAAAATTTGGTAACATGAATTTTGTGTATATAAAACTTATTTGGAGCGAAATTTGTGTAGATACATAGATAAATTAAACGTTTATGACCGATAAAGTCTAATTTCGAGGGGACATTTGTATGGGGGCTAGGTGAAATAATGGACCGATTTCAGCCAGTTTCAATAGGCTTGGTCCTTGGGCCGAAAAAGTAATATGTACCAAATTTGATCGAAATATCTTCAAAATTGCGACCTGTACTCTGCGCACAAGGTTTACATGGACAGCCAGCCAGCCAGCCAGCCAACCAGACGGACGGACGGACGGACGGACGGACGGACATCGTTTAATCGACTCAGAAAGTGATTCTAAGTCGATCGGTATACTTTAAGGTGGGTGTTAGACTAATATTTTTGGGCGTTACAAACATCTGCACAAACGCATAATACCCTCCCCACTATGGTGGTGTAGGGTATAACAACACCCAGCAAAGGTGCTATTACTTTGCCACAAATACAGCTGTCGTTATGTTGCATGTTGTTGCTTGCTACACACACACAAACATCCATAAAAAAATATAAAATGTTTTTGAATTTTAAACCAAAATAACAAAAAAGTAAATGTATGTGCAGTTTTAGCCACAGCAGATAACGAAGAACTGAACTGACCCGCAGAAATTGGAGCATTAACAAATATTTGTACGAACAAATAAAAATCTTAAAATGATTTGTTTGGCTAAACTATGAGTTAACAGTGGTTTTATGGGAGTTCATATTTTCAGTTATTAATCATTATTTGAATTATAAAAGATGCTAGAGTTTTTCATTATTTTCTTTTGTAATATAAGTTATGCTAATTTCTGTATTCAGCTAGCTGAATATGCAATTTTTATACCCTACACCACCATAGTGGGGAGGGTATTATGCGTTTGTGCAGATGTTTGTAACGCCCAAAAATATTAGTCTAACACCCACCTTAAAGTATACCGATCGACTTAGAATCACTTTCTGAGTCGATTAAACGATGTCCGTCCGTCCGTCCGTCCGTCCGTCTGGTTGGCTGGCTGGCTGGCTGGCTGGCTGGCTGGCTGGCTGGCTGGCTGTCCATGTAAACCTTGTGCGCAGAGTACAGGTCGCAATTTTGAAGATATTTCGATCAAATTTGGTACATATTACTTTTTCGGCCCAAGGACCAAGCCTATTGAAACTGGCTGAAATCGGTTCATTATTTCACCTAGCCCCCATACAAAGTCCCCTCGAAATTGGACTTTATCGGTCATAAATGTTTAATTTATCTATGTATCTACACAAATTTCGCTCCAAATAAGTTTTATATATACAAAATTCATGTCACCAAATTTTGTTACGATCGGTCCATAATTAGTCATAGCTCCCATATAGACCCGCTTCCGAAAATCACTTTAACGTGCATAAATCGCTTAAAAATGTTGGTATACACACAAAATTCAACATAGTTAAATTTAATATAGACATAAATCACTCGACCTAATTTCAAGGTGATCGGTCCATAATTGGTCATAGCTCCCATATAAGGCCCACTTCCGAAAATCACTCAAAAATATAAATTATTGAAATTTTAAAAGAAAAATATTTTTACTCATTTACTTGGTGTAGGGTATTGTATGGTCGGGCCATACTTTCTTACTTGTTTTTAAATTAAATTTAAAATTTTTTAGGGCAAACCACTGTGATTGTGTGGTGTTTAAAACAAAACAAACAAACAGCAGCTGCTGTTGTTGTATGTCTGCATTATGCTGCAACTCTCATACAACCTGCATAATGATCATCTTCATCATCAACATGCTCTGAGTCTGATTATCACCGGCTAAGGGCAGCTGCTGACATTTTTTTATTTTTATTTTTTTTTTGTACTTTGAGAATGTACCTTAAAACCTAAAACCTACAAGCAACCTGCATCTTGAGACATTTTCTTGAAAAAAAAAACATCTCTCACAAACCTAGCAAGATGCATCAAATAGGCCAAACGAATGAGATGTATCAAATTTCAAACAAGTAGCTACTTTGCCAACACCATTAACAGGAGTTTTAGGAAACATGTGATCGATATTATGCCTTGTAGGTACATATAAGGATGAGTGTGTTTGTAAGGATACTCTGTCAGCAATCAATACTATGTGCATATGTATACAATTCATCGATCATTTTTTGTTGTTCCTTTGTTTTGTTGTTGTGTTTGTTTGTAATTAAACAAGACTGGAGAGCCACTTTTTAAAAGTTTATTAAAGCAGAGAAGCAGAGACAGAGAGTCGGTATCAAATTACGGGATAGGTGGGAATTATGAGAACAAGTGACATCTGCTGTTTTAGGACAAACAAAAAGAACAACATACTTGTTTATGTGAATATTTTGTTTAAATATCCGGTGTATGAGTACAAACGTAGCATATATCTACTTACATACTTGTTTATGAAATATTCTGTAGATTCAAACAATTTTAATTTTTAATAACTTTTGTTTAGCTAGCTGAATAACAATATGTTTACATTGTTTTTAATTTAAATAATCTATGTTTATATTACTTTTTGTTTAGAACAAATTCAGCTAGCTGAATGTGAATTTTTATTATAATGCAGCAATTCTTATTACATACATATTTAGCCAGCAAACGCGTTTGTGCTTCGATCACCTTAATAGGTTGAATTAAGGAACAAGTGTAGATCCTTACTTGAAAGCTCATAAAGAGTACATAAATATTTGGCAATTCAAATTAATGGGTAGCTTAATCTTATCACGAAAATATCTATTTGAGAAGTAATTTTTTCATCAGTGCATCCTTAAAATATAATAACGGGTAAAAATGGGAATTATTATGCAGTATTTGAGAGGTACTTTTACTAAAAGTAGGGTAAAAAGGGGAATTATTTTTTTCTTTTAAATCAGTTATCTTCAAATTAGAATTTTTAAATAAATATTTTTTATGATACGAAATTTCACTTTGTACCCAATGCAAAATACGTGTTGTAGTTTTCTGAAGGTCAGCTATATTTTTTGAAAATTTACCTTCAAGGGTTTAAAAGGCTAACTTTAAAATATCATATGTTTGGGAAATTCATATTTAAATGAGTAAAAAAGGGTAAACAAGTGTTGGTACTTTTTTTGGTACCTTTTATATACAAGGTGGCGCAAAAGTAATCCTCCTATCAGAAAATGCTATAAATTTTGCGATTGGTCCCTAATGTCAGTTCTGTCAGCAATATTCCGCGTTCTGGAGCAGTGTAGCGTAACATTGTTTATTAACGTGTATTTCGCATGTGTTTACTACACCAATGTCAAAACAGAACAGAACATGGGCCAATCGCAAAATTTATAGCATTTTCTGATTTATAGCATTTTCTGATGCTCCACCTTGTAGTTTGACCTAAAGCGATCAATCACTACTTTTTCCAAATCTCTTCTTTTTATACCCTTCACCTTCGTGAGAAGGGTATATAGAAGTTTGTCATTCCGTTTATAATTTCCACAATATAATTTTCCAACCCTATAAAGTATATATATTCTGGATTATTATAGATAGCGGAGTCGATTAAGCCATGTCCGTCTGTTATTCTGTTGAAATCAATTGTCTGAAGACCCCAGATATCTTCGGGATCCAAATCTTCAATAATTCTGTCAAATATGCTTTCGAGAAGTTTGCTATTTAAAATCAGCAAAATCCGTCCACAAATGGCTGAGATATGAGGAAAAAACCAGGACAACTAAGTAATTACTGGTTTTAATCTGGATTACTAAGTCATTAATATAGACAATATGGATATATAATGATAGATATTTCAAAGACCTTTGTAATGACGTATATAAAACCACAATGGGTCAAAATCGGAAAAAATATTTTTTAACCCGATTTCTTTTTCCCCAAAAGAAAAAACAATTCGAACATTTTTTTTGCCAATAAATGAAAAAACTGTTAAAAAAATTAATTTTGTTATTGCTCTCTTTTGGCTTAAAAATCGTTTCTATATTTCTATAAAAATGCCTTCGTCCGGCTATTGAGTGAATAATTACTATTCGAAGGCCATTTCCCACATTCAGTGAAGGTAACAACCCTTCCGCATGCCAAAGACCGCATATTTAGAACATTTTTTTTTGGCAACGATTATTGATAATCTCTAACAAATGTATGTAGATGTAATATTGAAACAATAAGTATTTGACACGAAGAAAGTTTTCATCTATCGTAATTGGCAATTCAAGCCCTTTTGATTGACATCAAAATATTTGAGATCAAATAATTATTTTAAGAGATATTAACAATTTTAACACTTTATGAGTTCCGCTATATGTTTGTGAAATCTATGCAGTGTTTATCGGTTATTAGTTTGTAAATATTTAAATTTAATTAAAAACTAATACTAAAATAAGTTTTTTTTAAATATTATTTCACTTCACTTCAATATTAACGGCTAAATAATTTGCTAGCAGGCTAAATAAAAATACCTCATGAATGACATTGACATGCATGAAGTTGATTGACAGTTCCTCGTACTAATGTTAACATTATTGACCTATAAATATGTCAACTCAACTGTTTATTTAAACACACAAGTACACGCGAAGTAATCTAATGCAAAACGTATTTGATGGATTTCACTGATACAACATCAGCGTCAGGATGCTGTACTCTCTCTGCTCGTATTGTTTGTTGTTGACAATAATAGCAACAATAACAGACGTATAAATGCATGTATAATGTATGTATGTGTGTTAGTAAAAAATGTAAAATGCTGAAACTCTAAATGATGGCAGGGTAGTTAGAGTCAAGGGATGTAAAGAATTTTGTGGGTGGTTGGTTGGGTTCAGTTGGTGAACAAGTACATATTCATATTGGAAAGTCAATCACCCCAACTCATTGCCGTTGAAAGATACGATGACTCATTTTATATAAAAAAAATAATATAAAGGAATAAATAGTCTCATATTGATTTTTTCCCATGTCAAATGAAGTAAATAATTTTCTTAACTTACTTCACTAAGTATGGATGATTACAATTATTGTAGATTTGTTAAGAATAATTAAACAAAATATGACATAAAAGAAAAAGCAAAATTACCTGGAATTTAAATTTGGCCTGTATAAGTTGTACAATATTTGGTCCACTGCGTGGCTCATAAATGTTGATGGTTTGATTTGTGTGACAACCACAGATGAGGCAGGTGCGTTTTAAATATTCCGATGATTTTTCAGACATTTTTGTTTTTTATTTTAATATTTGTTCAATTATATAAATTAATAAACACTTGATATTTTTATTTTCTTTTAATTGCAAATAATTCACACAATTTCTTAAAGATAATATTTTTCTTATTTTTTTTTTGCCGCACCGAACGTGTATTCAGTTTTCGTGTTTTATGTGTATTTTTTCTGTTTGTATTCGTATCTTTTCTATTGGGTTTCTATAACAATCCTTAGGATACACAAATAATATTGCGCAAAACCCTCTTTTTTCATTTGCACACAAACACATACATACGTTCACTCTACTTTGTATTTTACTACGTCATATGTTTTAATTACACTCTTTTCTTCCTTTTTGTTTTGCTCTCTTTCCCGTCATGTGAGAGAAGCAGTTTAACAAAATTAATTTCGTTTAAAAGGGCTCGCACTTTTTGTATTGTATTACGTTCGTTCGTACACGTCCTTCACGTTGTAAGGTTCAATTACGAATGAAGTTTAGCTTAACGTTGGTTGTTCTTAACTCACATTGAACCTTTTTTTCATTTTTGTTTTTCTTCCTCATCTCTTTCTACTTGTTTTGCCATCGTTGTCGTCCACAATTCATAACAGCACTTCGATCCACTCTACATGTTTATGTTCGTACATTCATACGTACCTCTTGTTATAATAGTTTTTTGGGTGTATTGTTCTTTTAAGAAGTACTAGTAGTCCTTTTTATAACGAAATACAAGTTACACTGAACGAAATAAATAGCAAATATACTGTTAAAATAATACTAAAACATAATTTTTGTTGAAAACATAAAAATGGAAATATCTCGAAAACTGACAGTACAATTTAAACATTTGTGATCAGCATTCCTTAAATGTATATAAAAAGAAGCTTTGCACTAAGAGCTTTTATGTTTGTGTAGTCATGTACACCTCAATATCTGTTGTGATCTCAAATATTTCTTTCTGTGGTAAGATAGCGCAGGTCTATCGTGATTCTGTATACTTAGTTTTTCAATGCTACGTGTAGTTTCAGAGAAATTGCAGGGTTGGGACACTCCCGTGTGATACTTCAACAGTAATCTGCATATCTTTCACGGTACCGTGAAATAGCTCCCAAATGAAATAACTCCCAATGAAATAACTTCCTATGAAATAATTCCCATCAAAAATGAAATAATTCCCAAACTTGAAAAATGAAATAACTACCAAAGGGTAAAATGAAATTACTCCCAATAATGGGCGGTTTCATAATTTTAAAAATATTACTCCAAAAAATCGAAATATCTCCCAATGAAATAAATCCCAATAGAAATGAAATAATTCCCAATCTGAAGCAAGCATTGCAGGCATATGGCGTAGCGTAAAGTTTTACTCCTCTGGGATGTGTCAAGTTTTTTGCATTGCCGGCCTTTGGCCGGTCGCTAAGGTTTTCTCCTCTGGGGTGTATCAAAAACTGGCTTCACTCAGAAAAGTTTTTTGCATTGCCGGCCTTCGGTCGGGCGCTAAAGTTTTCTCCTCTGGGGTGTATCAAAACTGGCTTCGCTCTGAAAAGTTTTTTGCATAAAATTCGTTTACTGTAAAATGTAAACATTGACTTACGATAAAATCTTACCCCCTATAATTTTGAAGTTATTAACAATTTTGATATTCTGAGAACGCTAAAACATCAGTCGGTCCATAAAAAAAAATTGAAAATGTCGCTTACGATAAGTTGACGCTTATATATTCATCGAAGTCGGTTTTTGATACACCCCAGAGGAGAAAACCTTAGCGCTCGGCCAAAGGCCGGCAATGCAAAAAACTTTTCTGAGTGAAGCCAGTTTTTGATATTTATGATACAAAAATGAAATAACTCCCAAAACGGTGAAATAACTCCTAATTCCCAAAATAAAATGAAATAAAACCCAACAAAAAATGCATTGGGGGTTGTTTCATTGGGAGTTATTGCATTATGAAATAACTCCCAACAAAAAATTATGAAATAACTTCCTATGCGTTAGGAGTTGTTTCATAATGAAATAAGTCCTAAGTTGTATGAAAAATTTGGTGGGTGTTATTTCATCTTTTCGTGGGGAGTTATTTCATTTGGGAGCTATTTCACGGTACCATCTTTCACCACTTTTAATTCTTGATGGAAACGTTCTCCTTGTTCTTCGCTTTACGAACCAAGATTTTCAGGAAACTTGTCTAAATATCATTGCAGATAGTATAGTTTTCTGCTCATATTACATTCAAGATTTAAATGGTATATAACTAATTTCTCGTAATTTTCAGCCTTTTGATTTCCTATGAAAAGATTTCCAGGCAGCTGCTACTTAATTTTATATTATAGTAGATGAACCCGGTTCGCATTGCTGGCCCTTAGGAAACATCTGCTTTATATCGATTTTAATATACAGTGTCGGACAAAGTCGGTGATCCAACGTTCAATGTTAATACATGTGGTTGCAATCCGGCTGGTTCCAATGAATTTAAAAATTCAATAGGATAATTGACGGCTTGTTCTTCGTTCATTACTGTGTCAATGTTTCAACAGGCAGTTTCAATTGTATTTGCTCATTGAGCTTGTTAACATCATCATTTGTTGGGGCCAAAATTGGACGTTCCCACAGCGAATCCGAATTTTTGTAGTTGGTTGTAAGACTTGGGAATACTTTGTCGACATCAGCTTGAATATTAATTTGCATTTGGCGTATGTTCGGGAACGAAATCACATTTGTGGTGGGATCAATTTGAGAATGTTTCGGCAAAAGGGTATTGCAGCAAATGTACACGCATGTTCGTTGATAGCGCTCGGCTTATGTAGCTTCTGAAGATTCAGTGAAAATTTTATCAAAATCGGTCCAGCCGTTTTTGAGTTCATTCGGAACATACATACACACATACAAACATCCATTTTTATATATAAAATGTTTTTTTCCCATATTTCCTAGGAGGAGGAACTACTTACTTTGTCTAAAGCTAAGTTTTTAATATCCCGCCATGTGTAGCGTGATTCTATCCAGATCTGAGCGTGCGATATCATCATGAGGCTTTCTTAGTGTATGTCCAATCCACATCTACATGCGGCGTCGGATTTCTAACGATATTGGCTCCAGGTGCGTTGCCGACCATAAAGCTGCATTGGTGATAGTGTTCGGCCAGAAGATGCGCATGATGAGGCTTGCAAAGCCTGCAATTCTTTGTTGGCAACGTTCCATGTCTCGCATCCGTAAAGAACCACCGTTTTTATGCTGGCGTTAAATATTTAAATTTTGGTGCTTCTTGTGATGTATGTGGACTTTCATATCTTTTCGAGAGGGATGAATGCTGCACCCCCTTATTAATTCGGCATCTGATGTCTTCAGCTGTTCTACCTTTGGCAGTAATGAGGCTGCCTAAATAATAAATTCAATCAAATGGATTGTCACCTACGGAAATTGTTGTTTGTGTTTATGCGCATTTCTTTGGTTTAGGTATGCTAGCGCAGCATAATATCGGTTAGCATACCAGTTAAATCGGTGTGTTTATGTGCGATAAGGCAGATATGCTTCAGAATATGCTAGATCTCCAAGATTGCCTTGTTGTCCCCACGAAATTCCTCTGTTATTTTGAGATACACGAGTCATTACGACATCAAGTACGATGTGAAACAGCAATGGAGATAGGATGCATCCTTGGCACACACCTTTCTCCACTGAAATTTGGCAACTTAGTTGATGTTCGTGCCGTATTCGGTGATTTAGCAAAAATAGCTGTCCTCAATATGGTTCTTCGGTTCTGTACAAATCATAGGTACAGCAAACTTGAAATGTCGACATTTAACGCTTTTCCTCTGTTTTAAATGTTCACTACACACTTTACATACAATGTGTGGAACCCACGGCTTATTCAGGAACTTATTCTCGATCTTAAAGTGTTTATCACTAAGTCTGTTATAAGTTTTCTAAACTTTTCTTCCCATTATTTTTTAAAGTGTATAAATATATACAGAAACCTCCTTTTTACGCTCACGAATAAAATCTGAAAAATTCGTTCTGCATTAGACTGTTACCGCTACATCTAAAAGGCCTAAATTCATACTCACATTATTGTAAATGTGTTTGTGTATCAAAAACGAACGTAGTGATAAAAGGAAGTTAGAGAACAGAACAGCAGTACAATAGCGAAACAAAAATTTTGTAATAACAAAAACAATTTAAACAATACTAGTAAGGAGCAACAACAACAGTAAAAGTTTGACAGATGTTGGAAACAACATTAAAGCGACAAACTCTTACAGCGAAAACAACAATAAATTACAAAACCGAAAAAAGGAAAATATGTATAGCAAATGAAAGTGTTTATAGTCTTGGATGTAACGAATTGCATTTACACTACAATATTGTTATCTATCTATCTCGTATCTATCCAACTATCTACATATGTATATAAAAGAGTAACGTTACTGAGTGACTGACTGTTTCAATAATGCCCAGCCCAAACATGAAATTGGGTTTATAGGTTCCCTTCGCCCTATGTAGGTTCACTAATCTTCTATCTTCTAAACTGATAGAAAAAAACATTAAAAATGCATCGATATCTACATAAAAAATTAGAGATGTTTATGGTACTTCCTTTATATTCGAACCATTTAGGGGAGAAAGTGGCTCAAAAATACCTAATATTTACAAATTTTTTACCTTTTGGAAATTCTAACCAGGAAAATACATTTTATTAAAAATTGTTAAGTCAATTCTGATAAAATTTTAAACATATGTTCCTATTGTCGTACAAAAATTATCTTATATGTCTAATATTTTTCTTGAGCACATAAACAGAGATTTGAGTCGTTTGAGACATATTTATGTCATACAAAATTTTGCCAAAATAGAATATGTACTTTGAAATTTAAAACTTGACTTTTTCTTCTATTGCACTATGGTTCCAATTCGATTTTTTTTGGCATAAATTAAAATAATCATGTCAGATCTTTTAATTTCGGCACATTTAATGTCCATGGCATATAAATAAATTTTTAAAAAAATTGTCAAAAATTGGACCACGCCCACTAAATGGGAAGGTATCCCCACTGAAATATTTTTTTTAAATGTAATAAATAAAACTGTGATATTATATAGGAGAGATTATATGGAGAAAATGTACCAATTATTAGATGACAAGAGCACATACAGGAAAATTGAAACTGACCCAACAACTAGTCTTCAGAAAAGGAACAATAACTTAATTACACAATTGGGAAAAGATGGGTACATTACCAGATACGAGAAATTCAACATGACGACACAAGCGGCAGCAGCACCTGAGTTATATGGACTGCCAAAGATACACAAAGACGGAATACCACTTCGACCGATATCTGCATCCATGAAGGTACCGTGTTACAGTCTTTCGAAGTATATTGGAACAATTTTGAGGAATATTGTGTCGCCCAAATACAATATACAAAATTCAGTAGAATTAAAACGAAAACTGGAAAGCGTCTCATTGGAAAATGACGATATTATGGTCTCTTTCGACGTGGTATCATTATTCACTAATATACCGATTCACTTGGCTATAAGGAATATACTTGACAAATGGAAAACACTTAAGGAACACACGGCAATACCAAGGCAAACATTTTTGAAAATTCTTCAGTTTTGTTTAACTGATAATAACTATCTCACTTTTGACAATAAATTTTACCATCAAACATATGGTATGCCAATGGGAAACCCCCTATCGCCAACAATTGCAAATATTGTACTTGACACACTACTGGACGATGTAATTGACGAATTAAGGGCTAATAATATAGAGATTAAGTTTATCACTAAGTACGTGGATGACTTGTTTGCGATTATAAGGAAATCGGACGAAGAGAAGATATTAAAAACAATGAACGTTTATCACAATAAGATACAATTTACAATAGAACGCGAGAAGAATATGTCAATACCGTATCTGGACATCAATATCATCAAGGATAATGGAAGAATAAGGACAAATTGGTACACGAAACCCACATCTTCAGGTAGAATGGTTAACTTCAACTCTACACAACCATTGAAAATGAAGATAAGTACAGCGACGAATTTAATAAGGAAAGTATTACAGATAAGTGATGTTGAATACAGGAAAACCAATATTAATAGAATAAGAAAAATACTTACAAAGAATAGTTACCCAACATATATGACGAACAATTTAATCAACAAAGTACTAAAATATGAAAAACAGCAGAAAAATCCAAACACTGAGGAGGAAAAAGTTTTTTACAGTGTACCATTTATTCCCAAACTAACGGAGACAAAAACAATGAAGAGAATGATCACAGAGAAAACAACAACAATAGCTTACAAATCAAATATGACACTGAGGCATCTATTTACAAACAACAAAACAAAAATTGACAAACTTAAGAGTGATAATGTGGTCTATGAGATAAAATGTGACGGTAATGAAAGGGAGAGATGTAACTTGGTTTACATTGGTACGACAAAGAGAATGTTGGGGACGAGAGTTAATGAACACAAAACAGATATTGAAAAAGGAAAAATAACGACGGCATTATCTCTGCACGTAAAGGAGTGCAATCATAAGATGGATTTTGACAATATTAAGATATTGGACAGAGAACAAAAAGAGAACAAACGATACACTCTTGAAAGCTTAAGAATACAACAAAAAATACACAATACAATGAACACGAAAGAGGACAAGGATAACACAAAACTGCAATATTCCGCTGCAATATTTAATTATTAAATCAGTTGAAGTTCTGTGATATTAGTATTAAGTTTGACTTATAGTATATGTTTGTGTTGTAATGATTATTTATTTATTTATTAATTCTGTGTCGTGAAGTCCAGTTTTTTAAATAATAAGTTAATTGACAATGTAAACAATAGAATTTCGTAAGTTGAACTGTGATATCTTAAGTTTTTCAATGATTTATAATAAAATATTTATATGTTTTTGTCGCTAGAATTCAACAATAAAAAAAAAAAAAACCCCTGAAGAAGTTTGAAACAAACAAACGAAACGTTGGGTAAATAATAATAAAAATGAAAATACTTTGATTTTTATTTACACATTTGGTAACAAATGATTGACCATAAATAGCCCGTAAGATTGGAATCTTAAAAACTAAAATTGTCAACATCATTGGTCATAAATAGAAAACTAGAAAATTATGTACATTTTCTTTTATTTGAATTTTTTTGTTTATAATAAGGGGCCAAATTACCGCATTCGATTTATCGTAATTTTCTTATTTGAGATTATGGCATTCGATATCGAGCAAGAAATTTAGTACATTTGATCATAATTTCGATATCGATAGCTCATTCGATCACGAATGCGCTAATTTGGCGCCAGATTTTTATTGATTTTTTTAAGAACTCACTCTATTAGTACATCATAGAGTTTGTTTTCCAATCCGAAGGAATTTCGATACGAATAATCAAAAATTGTGCTAAAATAAAATGACAATTGTGAGAGGTAATAATAGTTTGCTGATATGCTTTAATGAAAGAAACACGAAGATAGAGCTTAATGGTATTAAGGTACCAAAAAGGGAAAACTAATAGTATTTTTTCGTTTATTAAATTTTCTATAATAATGAACCTAAAATCAGGAAATTAAACACACATGATCCTGACTTTTTTCTTACTAATACTACTATTTTATAATAATAGACCTAGATATATGAAATTAAGCATTTATGGTTCTGAGTGAATGAGAATTAAAAACGGATAATTGATGGTACTATTTATTTAATGTATTTATTTATTGTATTGTAGTCTTTAATAAATCTACAAATCATCACCTAAACTGCGAAATGAAGTCATGTACATCACTTTTCATAAGTTTACAGAAGCAACAAAAAACTATATAAAATGGAAACTACTTGAGATATTGAATCAACATTTACAAATCTGGATCAACATGAAAATAACGAATCATCAATATAAATTAGCATGAAAAAAAATTAAAAAATGTACGTCATTTTGCATTTTAGGTGACGATATGTATTTACATATGTAAAAGGTAAGTGCATAATCTTTAAGTTTACGTGAAAATAACATCATTGGGTCCCAAGTTGATACCTGGGTAAGAAGTGGTTAAGAAGAGGAAAGGATTTCCGTATTTCCGACCAATTTTAGACTTCAATGGTACTTTCACGTTGCACGTATGAATATGTCCAACCTTTGGACATTCTCCTCAGACAGATAGGTCAGATCATGCAAAAAGAAGTCACCCGGCATTACCAATCTCTTGTTAGACAGGACAGTGACAGAGAAAATGCTCAACTTATACAGAAGTAACTTATACAGTAAGTAAATTAATTTTCCTAGCCAGCATATTTATAAATTGACGACATCATAAAGGTTTCAAGCGACCACGTCGTTTGCGGGCAATGTAAGTCTTCACCAGACCCATAGTTTGCATGATGAGACACTTACACCAATTAATTGGTCATCCAAGCGAATACTCCCAGGTAACTCCGTTTTCATACGCGAGTAGTATCGATTACTCAACACGCCAAATAGCACTTGTGATCATCAGTGCAAGGTATGTAGGATTCTATCAAAGGATATTTGAGTGTATATTTCAAGAGCCATCAACCACAAGAGAACTTAAATGCAATTTAGTATTCCTAGGTGTAATTTTTCAGTGGCCATCGACACTCTTGCTGATTCCAAGGTTGCATCCAATATAGAATAACTCCCAGATACTTTGTGCTATCGTATAAGGTTAGTTCCACAACATTAAGACTATTCAAGACAGATCATATAATCCGAATATGTCATTACATAATAAAAACTGCGTGCAGATCAGCCGAGATAATTCTACCCTGAGCCCATTTCCATTTGCGCCTTTCCACACGAATAGAACAATAAAATAGAAATATCATTTAATTATTGTGAGGAGAGAACAGAGTTGATAATGTGAGTATGAAACTTGGGACATTTGTTGTAGTTGATAGGATTTTTTATAAACAACTAGTCTTAGAATATCATTCCACGCCGCTACAGCAGAGCCGCCAATACCTGCCTCAAACTAAAAATCATGATCTCAACACAATTTATTCAAAATAAGTTTTGCAAAGAAATCTTTATAATAATCTATATTTATCCCAATTCAACATCGATCCGCCCTAGTTGAAAAACCTTCATTAGAAAGTTTAAGGGATTTTCAGACGACAATACTGAGTATAAATATTTGTGAAAAACGTATCTATAACAATACAATGTTATCATTAGAGTTTCCAAAAAACCGGTATCCGGTTTAACCGAAAAGGTGTGTGTTTAAAAAAAACCGGTTTTGATTTTTATCTTTTAAAAAAAACCGATAATCCGGTTTCGGTTTTTGTCTTTAAAAAAAACTGTTAACCGGTTTATATTAAATTTTTATTCAAAATTAAAAAAATTTTGAATTCTTAAAGCAATTATTTTATATATTTTACGAAATATTGTCAAATGCTACAATTTTCTGTAAAATTAATCAATATTTTTAAAAAAGTTATCAAATTTTTTCAAAAATAACCGGTTTTTCAAAAAATGTAAATATTAACGAAAACCGAAACCGGTCGAGTTTACAAAGTTGAGCGGTTTTCGGTATGCAAATTAATATTAATGTGTTGCAAATGCAATAAGAAACTAAATATGCCTCATCATTTGCCTTTTTCATTTCATAGAGTCTTAAAACCAACAACACGCACTCAATTACATTCGTTGTATTCGAATAATGATTCGAATTGAAGCATGTGTTTTTTTGTGTTATGATTGCTTTTGTTGTTGTTGTTGCTGTTGTTTTAAATATTATTATGTGCAAAGAAGGATACAAAAAATTTTACATAGATAGACAGACACACGATTTTTTTTTGTTCATTGTCTCTGTTATCAACATCGTCTTGTTCTTCCTTTTGTTTTGAAATTCAATGAATTCCAAAAAAAATCGGAAAACAAAACAATACAATTTACGAAGTAGGATCAAAAACATGAACAACTAAATTTTGTTGTAGCCTGCTGCAGATGCTGCATAATTTGAGAAAAGGTGTTTTTGTTTTTTATTCATCATCTTTTTGTGTGTGTTTTTTTAATGACGAAGAAAATAAAGGGAGAGATAGAGAAAAATGAAGAAAAGAAAGGTGTATCATCGATTGATTAAATCTATGTTATCAACAACAAAATGTGTTTCTTGTTGTTGTTGATGTTTAACTCTTACATACATTTATGTAAATTGATGTTATTGGGTGCATGTATGCCTGTGTGCGTGCATTTTTAATAATTTATGTTTATTAAATGACCAAAACGCCGGTAGTTCGTTTGCACACACATTCATTCACATACACATGTTGTCCTGCAGATGTTTTGATTTGATTGGATCATGAAAACGACAGCTGTTAAATTTTGTATTGTATTCGTACTTCGTCGTAGTGCGCGCATGTTTGATTGCTTGTTGTTTTGCGCGCTTTCCTCTTTCTTTTCGTATCCATCCGTTTAGCGTGTAGTAAACAAAACTTTTATCAATGAATTTTTACGCTGCAGTTGTGTACGCATGCGCATTTGGCTTTCGTTTTAATTGCTTCCAGCAAACTGATACTTGCAACATTGTTGCTTGTTAAAATGCATGATTTACGGATGGAGTTTAAGTTGTTTGTGTGTTAATTTGATAAGAGCAAAATTAGTGAAATTTTAAATAACCTTTTGAGGTCCTCATGTTAATTTATCATTTGCTGAATTATGGGGTGTAAAATATAAAACTTTCCTCCTAAAATTAAATAATTATAAAACAACATTTTTTAAAAAGTAGACATAGAAAAACCGGAAATCTTCGAGGAAATTGCGATCATATATAATATACAGTAGAAGACAAAACTGTTCACGATTAGATGAAATTTTAGTTTACATATTATTTCTTGCACATAACTGGTCCGATAACATTTTCCTTTTGTAAATTGTTAAGCACTCTTTTTACTATTATATGGTATCTCACTCTTAAACTAATGGACATTTTATACGTTTTTTAATCACATCTGAACCAAGGCGAATTTATACAAGGTGGAGTCAGTCAAACAGCTGATAATTTTTTTCGCTTTTTGGTTCTAACAACTGTCAAAGCTTGTTTTTATACCCTTCAGCTTCGTGAGAAGGGTATATATAAGTTTGTCATTCCGTTTTTAATTTCTACATTTTTCATTTCCGACCCTATAAAGTATATATATTCTGGATCCTTATAGATAGCGGAGTCGATTAAGCCATGTCCGTCTGTCTGTCTGTCTGTCTGTCTGTCTGTCTGTCTGTCTGTCTGTCTGTCTGTCTGTCTGTCTGTCTGTCTGTCTGTCTGTCTGTCTGTCTGTCTGTCTGTCTGTCTGTCTGTCTGTCTGTCTGTCTGTCTGTCTGTCTGTCTGTCTGTCTGTCTGTCTGTCTGTCTGTCTGTCTGTCTGTCTGTCTGTCTGTCTGTCTGTCTGTCTGTCTGTCTGTCTGTCTGTCTGTCTGTCTGTCTGTCTGTCTGTCTGTCTGTCTGTCTGTCTGTCTGTCTGTCTGTCTGTCTGTCTGTCTGTCTGTCTGTCTGTCTGTCTGTCTGTCTGTCTGTCTGTCTGTCTGTCTGTCTGTCTGTCTGTCTGTCTGTCTGTCTGTCTGTCTGTCTGTCCGTCTGTCTGTCTGTTGAAATCAATTTTCTGAAGGCCCCAGATATCTCCGGGATCCAAATCTTCAACAATTCTGTCAGACATACTTTCGAGAATTTTGCTATTTAAAATCAGCAAAATCCGTCCATAAATAACGGAGATATGAGCAAAAATCCGAGACAACCTCTGAAAATTTCATCAAAAAACACAATGTATTGCATGCTTTGACAAAAAAACAACAAAACGTATGCTTGGATGTGCAAGCTTTGTGTATTTTGTTTTTTTTTTGTGTTTTGTTTCTTTTGGCGTTGTTGTTGTTTTTTATACAACTAAAGTTTAGTTTGGTTGTGTGTTGGTTTTTTTGACAAAATAACAACAAATCGTATGTTTGAATGTGCATGTTTAGCGTATTTTGTTTCTTTTGGCGTTGTTGTTGTTTTTTATACAATTAAAGTTTTGTTTGGTTGTGTGTTGGTTTTTTTGACAAAAAAACCAACAAAACGTATGTTTGGATGTGCATGCTTTGCGTATTTTGTTTTTCTTTTGCGTTTTGTTTCTTTTGGCGTTGTTGTTGTTTTTTATACAATTAAACGTATGTTTGGATGTGTGTTGGTTTCATTGCCTTGCGTATTTTGTTTTTGTTTTTTCTTTTGGTGTTTTGTTTCGTTTGGCGTTGTTGTTGTTTTTTGTGTTCTTGATAAATTTAGGATGCTGTACGCTGAAAGTGGGCAATGTACATACATATACTAATTATAAACAAGTAAGAGTGCTATATTCGGCTATGCCGAATCTTATATACCCTTCACCTTTGTTGTGGATGCATTATTATTTTTTATAATTAGTATATATGTATGTACATTGCCCACTTTCAGCGTACAGCATCCTAAATTTATCAAGAACACAAAAAAACAACAACAACGCCAAACGAAACAAAACACCAAAAGAAAAACAAAAACAAAATACACAAGGCAATGAAACCAACACACATCTAAATATACGTTTAATTGTATAAAAAACAACAACAACGTCAAAAGAAACAAAATACGCAAAGCATGCACATTCAAACATACGATTTGTTGATTTTTTGTCAAAAAAACCAACACACAACCAAACAAAAGTTTAGTTGTATAAAAAACAACAACAACGCCAAAAGAAACAAAACACAAAAAAAAAAACAAAATACACAAAGCTTGCACATTCAAGCATACGTTTTGTTGTTTTTTTGTCAAAGCATGCAATACATTGTGTTTTTTGATGAAATTTTCAAAGGTTGTCTCGGATTTTTGCTCATATCTCCGTTATTTATGGACGGATTTTGCTGATTTTAAATAGCAAAATTCTCGAAAGTATGTCTGACAGAATTGTTGAAGATTTGGATCCCGGAGATATCTGGGGCCTTCAGAAAATTGATTTCAACAGACAGACAGACAGACAGACAGACGGACATGGCTTAATCGACTCCGCTATCTATAAGGATCCAGAATATATATACTTTATAGGGTCGGAAATGAAAAATGTAGAAATTACAAACGGAATGACAAACTTATATATACCCTTCTCACGAAGCTGAAGGGTATAAAAATAATAATGCATCCACAACAAAGGTGAAGGGCATATAAGATGCGGCATAGCCGAATATAGCACTCTTACTTGTTATATTTAAATATCTACATATTCTAAGCTTATTAACAAACTATTTATTGTTTACATAAATAAGTAAAGCCCTCACTATTCAATTATCTACACTATATTAAGTTTAAATACTTATTTGTTCAATTTTTCATTTTGTCGTTGTTTTTGTAGATCTGACATCACCTTGTATGAATTCGCCTTGATCTGAACGAAGTCACATGTGAACAGTATTATCCCCCAATAGATTTTGTGAAAAAATTAAATTAAATTCTGATATTAAAAGGAGAAAATTAAGTAAATATAATCCTTTTAATTTCTTTATTACAAAAAAACACAAAATAAAGCACTTCAATAAATTTTCAGTTACTTTATAATGGATAAAGCTATAAATTCAATTTTGAAGAAAAACATCCTAGAAGATATACAAAATTGTGTTTCGTGCCGTAATTGCTAAAAAAATACAAAGTTTCTATCGGACTTTACAATAAAATGAAGAAACAAAATAATTTATCAGTCTCACGTCATTGTGGTGGTCGTCCACCGAAGCTATCTTCTGCTGATGCTTGAATTTCAAGGCGCTTAATCATTTTAGGAGCCACAAATACTGCAGTTTCCACTGCAATTAGATAAATAAAGTGCATAGAGAGAGGCCCATGGAATCAATGTCAGTGACAAAACAATTCGAAGATGTCTTATAAATAACGGACTTAAAGCAAGAGCGATTATAAAGAAACATTGTTAAGTCAAAGCATCGTAAGGCTCGATCAAATTTCGTTAAATCGTACGAAAACTTCACCATTGACGATTGGAAACAAGTTACTTGGTCTGATGAAACTAAAATTAATCGAGTGGTGTCAGATAGACACACATTGACATGGGTCAAACTATGAAATTTTAGGGTTGGATCAATCATGGTTTGGGGATGTTTTCATGGTAATGAGTGCCACAGTCTGTATTACCATATTGGAGGCCTCTTATCTCCCGAGTCTGGATATATTCGGTGTTGAACGTGGTCAACAAGAAATATTTATGCAGACCAATGATCCTAAGAGCACCTCGAAAATAACAAAATCAAACTGCTAGAATCGCCTTCCCAGGCCACAGATTTAAACCTTTGGACAATTTTGAAACGGAATATTTTTGCCGAAAAAGACTCCACGACCAGTAGTTTAAATGTCGGAGCGAGCTCGTCTTGTAAATAGTATGCCAGAAAGAATCAAAGCTCTCAAAAAATCACGTGGTGGTCATACAAAATATTAATTTTAAAATTACTCTGTTTTTAAACAAGGGAAAAAACTGTTCACACCGACTTTTGTTTAAAAAGTAGTATATTGTATTTAATCCAATTTTTAAATTTAGTGTTTATGTTTTGTTTAAGTTAGTAAATTGATACTCTTTTAAAATTAATTAATATTTTTTTATACATAGTGAATAATAAAATTCTTCTATAATACAAAAATTTCGGGACATTTTGTGAACGGTTTTTTGTCTTCTACTGTATATATACTAGGGCGGGTCGATTTAAAAATCGCCCAAGTGACAAGAAATCTCGTACTCTAGGGATCGAAATAAGAAAATTTGCCGAAGGAATCATACCTCTAAAATGAATTCTGATGTTCCTTATATTCACCCAAAGTTAAAATTTTCAAAATTTTTACCCATTCTACTCCAGTCAAATATTCCTTTATTGGAAAAATTTGGCCTTTGGGTCAAAATAAGGAACATTAAAATTCATTTTAAAGGTATGGTTCCTTGGGCAAAGTTTCTTACTTCTCTAAAATACGATTTTCCTTGTCAGTTGGGCGATTTTTTTGCGACCGTACAAATCGACCCGCCCTAATGTACATATACTCATATTATACATATAAAAGGGGTGATTAATAGAAAAATTCGGAAACTAAACAATTGTACATTTTTGTTTTCATAATGAAAAAAAGTACACTACTGGATAATAAAAAAGAAATGATACACACATAATATTGAGATTCAGAAATTTTATAAGGCCTCATTTTTTATTAAGAAACGAAAAACGTTTGGTGGAAACTTTTTCCAATATTATTCCACCAAACATTTTTCGTTTTTAATGCCTGTTTTTCATAAAACACAAATTGTTTAAACTTTTTTTCGAAAAGTTTTTCTTTCAAATAAAAACAATGGTGCTCAAATTTTTACATTTATTAGAAATTTAATAAGGGTCCTCATGTAAACGCTTAAAAGCCTCGCAAACTGTGCAATCTGTGCATTTTTACACTCTCGCAAATGAACTGTCATAAAATGTATGGAAATTCGTTTGCACAACTCCGATAAGTTTGCGCGACAATTTAGACTCGCAAACTTGAATTTATTGTGCATTTGATGAATCAGCTGCTTTTGTTTACTTTTATTTATAAGAAATAAAAATCAAATAAAATATAAAAATTTTGTGCATGTGAAAATTGTGTAACTTTGGAACAGAATGATTGTATTAAATGACATTGTGTAAGAAAACATTAACCAACAGCTAGAACATAATCAAAATCCTCCAAACTATGTATACCACCGTTTGTTCCAAAGATTTAACTTTCATTCAACATTTTTAAAATTAAAATTTATACAATTTAAAAAAAAATTATTAAAGCATTTGTTGAATTTATTTTTATTTGACAAATATATATAAATTTTCTGTATAAAATTGCACAAAATTGAAAAGGTGGGTTCATGAAACACGTCGCGCAAATCTGCCCATTTGCACAAATGGGAAACTTAAGCGTTTAAATGAGTACCCTTAATATAAATTAACTTAAATTGTGCGACAAAAAAATATCTTGGTCACTTCCCACTACTTTTCTGGTAGGTGTTATCGAGTATAACAAGAATATCTTTTTGAAATTTGCAAATTTTTATACTCGAAACATCTACAAGAATAGTAATATCACTTCCAAAGTATTTGAACTTCTTCCTTTTTTGTACCACTGTGTAATTTACAAGATTTGTTTTTTTTTATATTGTTCGTTCTGGTTGTGTTCATTAAAAAAGTACATAAAAATCATCACTGTTTCAAATAAGATTTAATTTTAACGAGTTTAATTATTTAACACCTCAAAGTGGAATGTTTTTAAACATGTAATGATTAATGAAAAACATTATGTTTTTAAAAAACACGTACGTCTGAACATAGCATAAGAGTATTTCCATGTCTCTGTGGATGTTCGCATTTCCTCAACATAGGGCATTTTCGGAAATGCATCACTGCGCTGCATTTGATGCGCATCTGTGATTAGTTTGCAATGTTGATGAGCAGACAATGCATCAGCCATTTTGGTGATGCTTGTTTGATGGGTTTTTGGGCATCATCTGTTTCACTTTAGCGTTTTAGAACTCAAGACATTTGCACTGTTGCATTTTAGAATGTGCAACAGGATTGTACAGGATTTCTTTACAGTAATGAGAACCAAACACACACCTGGGCACGATTAAGAGGCTTTTAAGTTCATGTGCTCCCGGTTTCTAAGAAAATACCCAGACAGCTATTTTTAATGGTTATATTAATCAATGTGGTAGGTGTACAGTTTCCTCTTTCAAAGCGTAAATGCAATCTGTTTGCTTTTGAATTCATTTACTCTTCACATTCGGTTGGTTTTTAATTATGGATGGTGTATTATGATCATAACCCGAAGATTTGTTCGTATTTTCAAACGATGAATTTTCAAACGTAAGCATGGGAATTTTCGAGTACAAAATAATTGTTGGGTGGATTTAGCTTAAATGTGTAAATATATTAAGCAAAAATTAATGGTTTGTCCTTAAAAAATCGTGCCCAAATACCATTATCCTCAACGAATTTTTGTTTTAAATTGTGCCAAAATCACAAACCTTAAAGTATACCGATTGACTCAGAATCACTTTCTGAGTCGATTTAACGTCTGGCTGTCAGGTTGGCTGGCAGGCTGTCCATCTAAACCTTGTGCGCAGAGTACAGGTTGCAATTTTGAAGATATTGCGATAAAATGTTGTACATATAATTTTTTCGGCCCAAGGACGAGCCTATTAAAACTCCATTAAAGTCCATTATTTTACCTAGCCTCCATACAAATGTCCTCCCGAAATTGGACTTTATCGGTCATAAATGTTTAATTTATATAGGTATCAACACAACTTTTTCTCCAAATATGTTTTATATATAAGAAATTCATGTCACCAAATTTTATTATGATCGGTCCATAATTAGTCATAGTTCCCATATAAGACCCGCTTCCGAAAATCACGTTAATGTTCATAAATCTCCTAAAAATGTTGGTATAAACATAAAATTCAACGCAAATAACTTTCATATAGACATAAACAACACAGCCAAATTTCATGGCGATCGCTCCGTAATTAGTCATAGCTCAGATATAAAACCCGCTTCCGAAAATCACGTCAACGTGCATAAATCTCTTAAAAATGTTTTTATAAACATAAAATTCAACGCAAATAACTTTCATAGCGACATGAATCACATAACCAAATTTCATGGCGATCGCTCCATAATTAGTCATAGCTCCCATATAAGGCCCTCTTCCGAAAATAACTTTAACGAACATAAAGCGATCACTGGTATACACATAAAATTCAACAAAAATAACTTCCATATACATAGATATAAATAACGCAGCCAAATTTCATGGCAACCGGTCCAAAATTAGACATAGCTCCCATATAAGGCCCACTTCCGAAAAATCTTTAACGATCATAAATCTCTTAAAAATATTGGTATACACATAAAATTAAACACAAATAACTTTCATGTAGACATAAATAACAAGATCTAATTTCATGGAGATCGGTCCGTAATCAGTCATAGCTCCCATATAATGCACTCTTCCGAAAATCATTCAAGAAAATAAATTATTGAAATTTTTAAGGAAACATGATTTTGCTTAGTGTAGGGTATTATATGGTCGGGCTTGACCGACCATACTTTCTTACTTGTTTTCAACTACGAAATAATATAAGCCTCACTTCTTTCGCACGAAAGACAACAGTTGTATATCAAATTTTTCGCATGAAAAAACCATAATTTTTCGCAAATATGAACAGAGTACTAGGCTTTTAAATTGCATATGATCAACGTAATTATGACATAAAATTTAAAAATTATAACTATATAGGGAAATTAATGAAATAACTTCGAAGTGGAATAATGACACTTAAAATTATTGACACTTAGAAAAGACAAAACGAAAGACGGAACGAATAATTTCCTTTGCAAAATAATTCTGAACATATTGGGGTACATATTAACAAATTTGCGATTGTAGAAATTATGTATGCATCTCTCACTTTTCGGAAACAAAATCCCACATTTGCCATTACATTTGAGTATAATTTTTGAATGTCTGGTAATACCGCAAATAAACAAGACACTCTACTCAAAAACCATAACAATTTCACCTGGCAATACCCTAATCAAATATGTAGTATATTCAGTTCATCAACCATTCATAAATTGTTTGTTTTACAGTACTAGCTTTGTTTACAGTACAAACTGCAATAAAATAACGACACATGTATATATTTTTACAACCCCTAAAGTATGCTTCTTTAAAATACACATTTGATTAAAACGGTCCAAAAAATTTTAAATACATATGTTGATTTCAAAATTCATATGTAAACGTTTCCTTTAATAAAAAATAATTATGTGCTGTTTTTCTATAGCGAACGAGAGCTTTGAGTGGACGTTTTACATGTATTTTGTTTTTGTTACAATAACAAAACACATGTTAAATCTCCAATCAAAGTATTCGTTCTCCATAGAAAAACAGCACATTAGTGTTTCGTTTTATTAGTTGTTTCTTGAAAATCTACTCTACACTACTTTCTCATTTTTGATGAGAACAAAATAAAAACTCCTAAAAACACTAATTAACAGCATTTCCACAATATTCAGCTTTGAAACGAAAATAAAAGAAAATATTTTTTTTTTATAAACACAAATAACACAGTGCAACAGTGAAAAAAACACACGATCATGACTATATATGTAGGTTCGACTCTACTACCAAAGGGTAGTAAAACCCTATACTCAGTTTGTGCATTTTGGTGACCGATTTTTTTTTATGGGCCCCCAAAGTTTCTGAAAATCAGTTGGGCCTCTAAAAAGGTGTCATCAGTTTTTGGTTAACAGCTAATTCAGACTTTGTGATACGGCTTAACTTTATATGGCAATAATATAGGTGAGATTCCGCCAAATAAATTTTGTTACAATTTTTTTCCAAAAAATAGCTTTTTCGTGCACTTTTGTTGAAAAAATATAGGAAGAACATTTTTTTTTTTACTTTTTTGGAATAACTTCCAGGGTCTCCTAATTTTTCACTAACAATATTTAGCAAAGTTGTAGCTACGGTAAAGTTGAACAACTCTTGAGAACATATCAATCCATTCTGAACGTGTCTAGTCACTCTAAATAGCACATAAAGATCACTTTGTACCTTAACAATTTTCGTTTTTACTATTTTTTGACGCTAAAACAAAGATTTTTTGTTAAAATAGTATGAACAAGTCCACACTTCTATGTTGTGCTGTATTATTTACTCGGCTGAGGTGTTCGGAATGGGGATCAGTGAGTGGACCATCAATGTCACACATTTAAAAAAAAATCGCCAAAAAGCCATTTATGATTCGAATGAGCTGAAATTTAAAATGTAGGTAGTCCTTGAGAAGGTCTACAAAAATATGATTTTAACTGTAGGTATATCTTTTAGTTCAAGAGATATTTGGGTTTAATTTTTTTTAAATTTTGCTCGATCTTTTTTTTGTATTTTATATATGATGGGACTACGAAAGGTCGAAATTTGTTTTCCATATATGACGTATATTTGCGATAAAATTCTAAAGAAAATAAAACAATCCTGATAACAATTATTTCGTCCCTATAAAAAGTTACACGCATACAAACTTGAAGCATCTTTTTATATATTTCAATTTTGTATGCGTGTGTTTTTTAAGTTTTTTCCCAAAAAAGTCCCCATATTTTCTCTTTTATAAAAAACTAATTTTCTTCGGGACTATACACATTTTTTTATGACCTGGAAAGATAACTTAATGCAAAAACGTATAAAGTAAAATTTGACTAACTTAAGCGGACATTGTACCCCCCAGCCCTATCCAAACTTGGCCAATTTTGAAACAAAATTTTAGGTTTGAGTAAAAAATTCTAAAAACGCAAAGTACCGATCCTCAAAAGCTCGTCATATTTGTATACCCCTATATATTGTTTATATACATACAAAACGTTTTTACTATCATACTGTAAATAACGTCAAAGTGGGCTATTTTTAAAAAAAAACTCAGTTTTTCGAACACATTTTCCCCGCTTTAGGAATTTCGATGTTTGAAAACAAAGAATGGCAACATTAGTGATGTCATTGACTTAAGAACATTTAGATCTATATTACTTCCAAAGTTTATTGTGATGTCTGTAACTGTTCAAATTTTACATTGATTCAAAGTTTTTATTTTTCTTGATGGAAAATCACCTTTTTATAATATTGTTAGTGTTTAAGGTAAATGACGTCCGAAAAATCACAAAATTAATTCATTTCACTAAAATGTCAATCTTCAAGTCATAAGGTTTCCACCGATATCAAAAACTTATATAAAAAGCTTATATTTACTCTTCAGAAGCTCCACAAACCTTGCCCAGTTTCAAAAATTACATCATATCTTACATCAAGCCGGTCTTGCGTGATCAAGATTGGATAAAGTGATGCGCCCGAATAATACCGATAATGATTTGCCCATTCTTCGTTATTCCAGCACAAGTATACACTCGAACATACATTTTTAATAAAAAAAATTTTTTTATAGTCAAAAAATAGTAAAAAACTAAAATTTTTAAGCTACAAAATGGTTTTTGACAGCTATTTAGAATGCCTAGATATGTTCGGATTACATTGATATGTTCACAAGAGTTATTCAGATTTACCGTAGCTACAACTTTGCAAAATATTGTTATTGAAAAATTAGGAGTCCCTGGAAGTTATTATAAAAAAGTAAAAAAAAATTTTTTCTTCCTTTATTTTTTCATTAAAAGTGCACGAAAAAGCTATTTTTTGGAAACAAATTTTAACAAAATTTATTTGGCGAGCTCTTAGCTATATTATTGCCATATAAAGTTAAGCCGTATCGCAAAGTCTGAATTAACTGTTAACCAAAAACTGATGACACCTTTTTTAGAGGCCCAACTGATTTTCAGAAACTTTGGGGGGCCAAAAAAAAAAATCGGTCACCAAAATGGACAAACTGAGTATAGGGTTTTACTACCCTTTGGTAGTAGAGTCGAACCTATACTGTCATGATCTTGTGTTTTTTCAAAAGTCTTCATTTGTTGCATAGTGTAATTGGGGGATTCAAACGGTCTGCTATTAGGTCATATTGTCATAATGTCCTAATTTATTATAATGGTTTAACCCTCCGTTACTCGCAACTGATCTGGTTGATACAGGAAACAAATTTTTTAAACACCCTAAATTTTAAGCTATGTTTTGATAAAAATATATTTTTACTGTAATTTTATTTGTATTACTCTTTTAAATACTTTGAATTTAATATTATTTTTACATTGCGACTAGTCTCGATTGAAAATGATTGCGACTAACGGAGGGTTAAACAATTTTTTTTTGTGTTTCAAACATTATTTCTAGTGTTGGAAAATAATACAAATTTATTTCAAAATATTGATTTGAATTTTATTTATTTGTTTGTATGTATTTTTATTTTATTGTTACGAAATTGTACTTGAATTCAAATATAATGATTTTAACGGCTTATTTAAAAGTAACATACTGCTTTCATATAGCAGTGCTGTAATAGCAAACTGTAACATATCTGTGGGCATTATTAACATTGAATAAAAGCTTTCAGTTGACCATTGATCGTAAGTTGGCAACGCTGTTTGCTGCGACCGTATATTCGAATTCGTATGTATTAGAAATCTCTAGACAGTTAAAGAGAAATCTAGAGTGCAGATGGCAGTGTTATAAATAGTGGCAGTGGTTGCAGTAGTTAGTGAGTTTATCAGAGACGCTATTCGAATAAACATCAACTGAGTGCCTTAAAGTGTGCTGTATTTTTCAAGTGAATTCGTGTACATTATAAAGTGTCTGTATTTCTGCGAATTTATAAACGTGTATAAAAAAAAAACATTGAGTGACTATTTAATTCTGTTGTTGTACAAAAAACATTGAGTGACTATTTAATTCTGTTGTTGTACATTTTTAAATAACTAAAGAGTTGTTACAAGTTTCAAACTACTAAACGGCTTTGCAATCAAAAGTATCCGGTTTATTTAAAGGAAATAAACCAGCGTTTTGAAAAGGTTGAAACATAACATTATGTTTAGTCCATACTAAATAAATACTTTGGGATCGTGATAGCTTCCTGGGCTACCCATATATGCCTGCAATGTGTTTAGTATACACAACATGAAACTTATTGGAGTAAATTCGTTGGCGGAATTCTCCAAATGTATGAGCACAGTCACCGAAGCACTGGCTTATTAGGTCAATTCCTGCGATTTCTTTTAAAATAGTTTTTCGGTAATTTTATTCAAAGTACCTCCATCTGCCACTTCATATATTGTTGCAATTTTTCGTACCGAAGCACTCAACAACGACGTGCCTAGACGATACAATACGATGGTGATTTGCAATTCTACAGTGTCTGTTAATGTGGACCTTATTTTTTATTTTCGATTTTTCAAAAACAAAGTCCAGTTTTGTGTGAGGTTACAAAAAGTTGATAAAAGTCAAATAAATTTTCGAAAATTATATAATTTAGCTTAAAAAAATCACGTGTAAACATTTATAATTAGAAATGCTGAGGGAATTATATACTATTGTTATAATTATGCTTCCAAAAATACGGTGAATGGTGAAAGTGAGAACAGGAATAGCCCTGATTAAAATAAAATACCATTTTTACGTAAAATATATCCATAGTTACTTGTATATGAGTTTTTGTCTTCTTAGGATACCGTTAACCTATTCGCAGGTATGACCAAAAAAATAAAATAAATAATAAAACTCCATTTTCAAATTTTTAAAACTTTTGTTAAACAAATTTCAGAATTTTTTGATCATCACATTGGGATTTATTGAAAATACATATAATGGGGAATGAAACTATGAAAAAAGATGTCAATACCTCCTACAGTTTTTCCATACCTGCGATTTAATTTTTTAATTTTCGGGAAAAACTAATTTATTGGCCATATTTCGGCGAATGATACCAATTTCCTTACTGTTATGAATTTTAAGTAAAACCTATTCAGAATATATTTTAAATATAGTCTGAAAATTTTAATAAAATCGGAAAACGCTAACCTTTAAATCGTGAAGGTCAAATTTTTCAATATTTGGAATTTCTAATTGAAAGATAGCGAAACGTTATATATTTTTGGGCCGATTTTGATGAAACTTAAGACAAATATAACATGAAGTCTAGTATTTATAATAACAGCACAAAAATGGAAATTAACGCTTAATGGCACTTGGGGTTAAAATGAACCCAAACTTTTATGCATCTCAAAACTTCAGAGGGCTTGCGGCACGTCTTAAGCCCAACCGATTAAATAATTTGTGGTGTTTACACACTTTTGAGGCTCTCTGAACATGGAATCATACAATCAAAAAAATTTAATTTTAATTAATTTTGTGTTTTTTTAGCTTACAATTAGCTTTTTGTTGTCATTTACAGATTTCTTTTTTTCCTTGTGATGGAGTATAGTGATTCTTGTCCATTTTCGAGTGCCAGATAACAGCTCATGAGCCATATTATGGTTGTTTTTGACAAAAATACAGGCTTGCTTCTTACCCGTTGTTATGGAGTCCACAAACTCAGTACATTATACAACTATGATACACAAATAAGCACAACACCCAATCGGAGCAGTACTACAGCTAACGTTACTTTGTAGTGGCGAAGGTTTAAGATTATAAGGAAATTATAATTGTCACATATTTTCTGCATTCATTAAATAACCCAAGATATGTGATTTTAAATGATTAGGGGGCGGATTTACATACATTTCCAAAATTAGAGCTTCTATATTGCGACCTGCCTTTTAAAATCATCATTATTTGAATCGCGCTGTAAAGTGGCATCAAACCTCAATTCCATCCCATAACCCAGCAGTTAAGCAAGTGGTAAATGCATCCCTTATAGACAGTAATTGTCACTAACGTCTGATCACTTGGCTGGTTCCAATTTATATATTTTGGGTAATTTGTAAGTCAATTGGTTACTTTATACAACTCATGTATTCTAGCATAAAGACAATTGTCACTTAAGTGTATCTATGTTATCTATAGTGTAGTCACTTTAAATGTTAATTGTCTAGTGCATTTGTCTCTAATCCAAAAGGGTCAATTAAATTCTGCTTAGGACATTCACGTGTTAAAATAACTAGTCACAGCTAGTTATGTAACTAGTTGTCACCATAAGTGATAGCTAAAATCACTAGTTCAGGACAGTCTCCTAGATCTGCTGGGAAATGACTGTCAAGAGCGGTAACTGTGTATGTGAAGTTACAAAATCTTTTGCTAACGAAATCTTTTATAAATCAAAATTGCAATGAAACAAATATGAATGTTTTCGATACATTAAATGAATTGTTGATTGTTGATACCGTCTTATTCCAGTTTCTCGATGTCGAAAGAGTTACTCGATAACATTTAATGCTATTTCTATAACAAATTCGACAAAAAAATGTTTGTCCAGACTGTATGTTACCCATTGACGACAAAAAATTAGAGTTTTAGTAAAAACATGGAAAATATGCATATAAATATGCGTTTTGAAGTTAAATATAACAAAATAAGCATTATAAATAAAATATGCCCTAATAAATCAATGCCATTTTGCAGAAAAATGTCCGATTTGAATAGATAACACTGTGCAACAAGAAAATCTTTCCCGAATGAGACAAACGGGAAATGAAAGTAGATAATTAGTATACCAAAACCCACAAAGGGTTTTTAAAAGTTAGCTCGTGTTTTAAAGTTATTCGCCTTTAAAGTTCAGCTTTTTTGAGTAAACATTTTTCATATATATTTTATGAATAATCAATTGAAGTAAGTCAATATTTAGTTGAATGTTCTAGTCCTAATATACTTAAAATCTTTTATTTACATCAAATCACTGACCTTGAAAGCCTGTATATAGGAAACTATATAACTATCTATGAAAATTAAAGAAAAGGTCGATTAACAATTATACATATAAAATAATCGGAGGGCCCGCCGAATTTGATTGTTTAACAAGCAATAAGATGAGTTTTTTTAATCGTATCAAGCAAAAGTACAACGTGGACACCTGCTTATTACTTAAGAGATATTGTAGGAGTATGAAGAAGCTAGGAAAACAAACTGAACGACTTAAATATCTGTTAACCTGCAGGAAGAAGGGTCTTACACCGACACATTTGATAAACACGACGAAGATCACAAGACAGTTATTCACATCGACGAGGATATCACAGAAATTATATAAGGTTGAACATAAATTTCACATGAAGATACTGAGTCTGGAAATTAGGGAAACGAATTACAATTTGAATGATTTGAAGAAGGAGATGGCTGAAATGAGACGACTAATTACACGATCCATAAGTGGGAATGAATACGAATCCTTTATGATGGGACAACAATCTAGATATAGAAATATCACCATGGAGAATAAGGGATCACATTTGTCCAAGATTGAAAATTTGAAGAAGAGAAAATTTAAGGAATATAACATAACATTCAACCCTGAATGGTTTGTTAATAATACGACAATAAATATTCCCGATGATAGCAAATGGATTCTTTCTCTAGGTTCAAAATTTGCTTTACCAATCAGTAACGGGAATTTTTCTACGATCGGATTGATAGCAGATTTGGAACAATGGGTACAAACCCTCACGGATGATAGAGAAAAGGATATCATCAGATCTAAGATAGCAAACAGAATTATGACGCACCGAAGAACAATGAAGAATAATGACAAAGATAAATTCATACTAAACATTTATGACGATACAAGAAGATTCTTGAAACGATATAAGGATAAGATAATCATAACTAAAGCAGACAAGGGAAACAAGACAGTTTTAATGTACAAAAAGGACTACTACGAGAGAATGGATGAGTTATTGAAAGATAGAAACACATACAAACGAATTTTGATAGACCCGACACAAAAATTACAGAGGGCAAACAACAATCTTATTATGGACCTATATAAGAAAGAATATATAAGTATTTATGATAAGAGAGTATTAACATCAAACGCAGCAACGGCCCCCAGACTTTATGGACTTCCTAAAATCCATAAACTAAACAATCCACTTCGTCCAATATCATCATCGGTAGGAGTACCCTGTTACGAATTATCGAAACATATTGGGAAGATATTGAAGAATATTATACAGGAAAAATATAATATAAGGAACTCCCTGGAATTAAAGATGAAACTGGATACACTTACATTGGACGAAGATGAGATCCTTATATCTTTGGACGTGGTATCGTTATTTACAAACATACCTATACACCTAGCTATAAGCAATATTATGGCAAAATGGAGTTCACTACAGAATCACACCAAAATACCAAGAACACAATTTCTGAAGATACTTCAATTCTGCTTGAATGACAATAATTATTTTGTACATGACGACAAATTATACCACCAGACATATGGTATGCCAATGGGAAACCCTTTATCACCGACAGTTGCTGATATAATATTGGACTGCCTACTGGATCAAACATTAGCGGAGCTACAGGAGAAAAATATTAAAATAAAACTCATCACAAAATATGTCGATGATTTATTTGCTATAATAAAATATGAGGATGAGGACATGATACTAAAGACATTTAACTCATATCACAACAAGTTGAAATTTACGCTGGAGAGAGAAACGGACAACTCTATACCATACCTTGATATGAGAATACATAGGAATAACCAGAGGATAATAACAGATTGGTATATGAAACCAATTGCATCTGGACGATTATTGAATTTCCACTCAACACAACCCATGAGACAAAAGATGAATACAGCGATGAATCTAATTAACAAAGTTATGAAGATGAGTGACCGACAATTTGAAATAGGAAATATGGCGAAAATTAAGATTATACTGAAGAAAAATGACTTTCCAAATGATCTAGTGGATAAACTGATAATTAAGGTCAAAAATGGGAGTAATGATAATTCTTCACGGGAAAATGACAAAGAGGACACATCTGGCAACGCCAAATATTACAGTATACCTTTTATCCCAAGACTAACTGAGAACAACAAATTGAGAGAGATGATAAAAGACCAACAAATAATATTTGCACATAAACCAAACAGAACAATACACAGCTTATTTACACAAACAAAGACGAAGATTGAGTGCAGAGAACAAGGTGATGTAGTGTATCAAATTGAATGTGATGGCGGAGACAGTGAGGTGTGTGGGAAAGTGTACATTGGCACAACAAAGAGAAATTTAGGCGTGAGAATAGATGAACATAAGGCGGACATAAAGAGAGAAAAACAATCAACTGCACTATCACAACACTGCATTGAAAACGGACACAAACCAAACTTTGAAAGAGTGAAGATTTTAGATAAGGAAAAAAGGGAAAATAAGAGATATACGTTGGAGAGCTTGAGAATACAGCAAAAATCAGAAAGTGCAATAAATACAAAAGAGGATAAAGATAATACAAATGCAATCTACACCATTGCAATATTTTAGTAATAACAACAACTGTGATCGAATAAGACAAATTTACTGTGATATTTTATTTATTTTTGCATACATTTATTTTAATATTTTTAAGTTTTGTGTTGTGTTGTCCACTTATACAAAAAACTGTGATATATTTTATAAATGATGTAAACTTGACAAAAAAGATTATATGTAAGTAAATTTGTTGAATATGTAGATTATAATTATTGTTGTTATTGACCAGAATTTTCCTTTTGTATATTTATAATGTTACCAGATTAAAATAAAATTCAATCCCTGAAGAAGTTGGAAATAATACCAACGAAACGTCGGATTATATTGAAAATGATATAAATAATCTTTTATTTACATCAAATCACTGACCTTGAAAGCCTGTATATAGGAAACTATATAACTATCTATAAAATTCATTAATTTTAACACTTTTTGCAGATTTATTTTTTTATTTTAATAGTTTTTGGTACTTAGATACGCAATTACCAATTTTTGGAGAATTGTTGAATATTGCTGTAAAAGTATTGAGTAGTAAATTTAATTTATTTAAATTTAACGGTTATGGTGCAAAAAATGTTTTAATTTTTTGAAATCAAATCGTAGTTACCTGCTATAATAGTGCAACTTTTTGTGAATTTGTGAACCATTATTTGTTAATAAAGTGAAAAGAAGTTTTTAAATAAAGTTAATTACTAAAAAAAATATTTTTAATTTAATAAAGTTGTGAAATGTCTTGCAATATAAACAATTTTTGTTACGTTTGTGGCCATTTCACACCACAAATGTTAAAACCTGGTTCGTTTACAGAAGAATTTATATCTGCTTATGAGACATATTTCAACCATCCAGTTATATCAAATGTGCCATGGGCTCCAAAGATTGTTTGCAAAAAGTGTTATATTAATCTAATGAGTTGGATGAGGAAAAGGATTACAAAGTTGCCGTTTGGTGTGCCGATGATCTGGTTAGATCCTAATGGGCATAACACTTCAAATTGCAACGCATGTGTGAATTCCGTAACTGGTATGAACAGAAGAAAAACGAGGAGTAAAATATATAAAAGTGTTTTAAGTGCTCAAATCCCAATACAACACTCGGAAAATGTTCCAGTTCCAAAACCTCTGAGCCCTGACGCACAGTGCTTTGTTCAATGGACAAAAATCAAAAACAAGATCATGTCTTTGATGTTAATGAAATTTATATTTTTCAATAGACAACTAAATAACTCATTCATGTAAAAAATACTATTTTATAAATATTTTTTTTTTTGTCGTCACTAGAGGTCGCTAAAGTTAGTATATTTTCAACATAAATTTTATGGAGAAAAAATATATTTTTTTTTAAGGTTAACTAAAATCATTGTTAAAAGTTCGTTTTAAAAGATATAAACCCGCGATTGGCTGCAAATGAAAGGATATGAATGTGGAATTATGGAAAATTACTGTTTTTGTCAAAAAATGTTTAACAGTTTAATCTGCGCAATTTTTAATAATTAACATTTTTTTTATTGTAAGCCTGAAATTCTAAAATTTTGTTGGAATATTAGTAAAATACGTGTTAATCTATTTTGATTATGTTTTACTATAGAATAGCCATAAGTATTGTCTATAAGAAAATGTAATCATTAGTTGTCCTTTCTTATGAAAACTATTAAAATTTTGTTTTTGTTTAAATGCATAAATTACCATTTCGTAAATTTTCAATTTGATGGTTTTGGGAAATAGCTCCAGATTTTTGGGTTTTTAAAAAATAATACCAGTTTTTTCTTTTAAATAACTAAGAAATATTGCGTTATTTAACAAAAGTAGTTTAATGGCATAAAGTGTATTAATAGGTCTTTATTTGGTTCTTGATGTTGTATGTTTTTTTGCTGAAATCAAACAAAATTCCAAAGTTGGATTTAATTTTGAAAAAAAACGTGTTAATCCATTTTAATTTTTCTTTAATTTTTACTAATGCCTATCTCTTATTTATTATAATGTGAAATCATTATTTGTCCGTTTTGACTAGAACTTTAAAAAAACATTGTTTTTGATGGCACCCATAAATAATACATTTTTACAGTAAATGTAAGTAACTCAATAATTTAATATAACCTACATATCCTTAGATTTAGATATTAATATGAGCTTCTGCTGATATTAGGAACACTTAAAGTATAGTCCAACATCCAGTTTCTAATATTACAGCTGAACCATAAGGCCATCAATATTTGAAAATGTCCGTCCATCCGTCCTTCCGAATTTAGAAAATATATAAAATATTTCAGTATTTTTTTTAAAAAAGGATATATGGCAGTTATGTAAATCCTTGCTAGAATTGAAATGTTAATAACTAAATTAATCTGATATTATAAGAGAACAATAATTTCTGAAAATGAATAATTTTATTCAGGTTCATAGGTTTTTTAAGGAAAAGGATGTATGGCAGCCACCCGAATCCTTGCTGCGATTGTAATAAATATTTTCACAAACAACAATAACTTTACTAAAATGATTATAATCAAATTGGTTCCAAAATAAGAAACGATTTTTACGAATTTTTTAAAAAAAAAATTAGATGTTATACAGGATATTGAAATCTTGATGTCTTGGAATTATGAATATCCTTCCGATAAAATTTTCATAAATTTGCATCTAATATTATAAGAGAACAATAATTTCTGAAAATTAATAATTTTATACAGGTTTATAAGTTTTTTAAGGAAAAGGATGTATGGCAGCCACCCGAATATGTGCTGCGATTGTAATAAAAATGTTCACAAACAACAATAACTTTATTAAAATGACTATAACCAAATTTTAAAATGTTAGGAGTATAACTGTGAATTTTATTAAAAATTATATGTTCAGGATATATGGGAGGTACCCGTGTCCTTTCACTGATTTTTTCAAGAATTATATTTTTTCTTAATCTTACCAAAAGGTAATATTCCACTAATTTTTATTCGTCTGCAACAACTCCTTCTATTTTTGTCCATTGCCTATATGAAAACAAAGCACTGTGTGACGTGACGTCAGGGATTACCATACAAACTGCTTTAAATGAAGCTTTTTCTTTATTTTCTCCAGAACCCTCAATGTCAAATGATCCCATTTTGATTACACAAACCAAGCTAGACTGCGTTATTGCAAAGCTTGGACTTTCACAACGTAAGTCCGAAGAACTGGCTAGATTTTTAAATTCAAATAATCTCTTGGCCCCTGGAACCAAAATATCAGCCTACAGACATCGCCAAGCAACACTGCAAGAATGTTTTTTTTTTGCAAATAACGAGCAAACATCTGCTTACTGCAAGGATGTGGACAAACTAATGAGCCAAATGGACATTGGTTACAATGCGGCTGAGTGGAGACTTTTTATTGATAGCTCCAAAACCAGTTTAAAAGCAGTGTTGCTCCATCAAACAAACTCAAAACCATCGGTACCAATTGCCTATAGTATAGAAACGAAAGAGACGTATGACTCATTAAAAACTATTCTTCAAGAAGTAGATTACAATAAACATCAATGGAAAATATGCTGTGACTTGAAGGTGGTAGCAATTCTTCGGGGATTGCAATCTGGATACATTAAATACATGTGCTTTCTATGTGACTGGGACTCCAGATATAAGGGTGATCAATATGCAAATCATGAATGGAAGTGTAGGGAATTAAGCAAACATGCGAATGCCAACGTCATTGAAGATCCCCTGGTACCTCAAGACAAAGTTTTATTACCACCATTACATATAAAACTCGGTATAGTCAAAAGTTTTCTGAAAACTGTGGTTAAGAGGGATGAAGTTTACACTACTTTAGCAAAAAATTTTCCCCCGACTCACTGAAAGTAAATTAAAAGAAGGTAAAACATTTAAAATAAGGCCCTATTTTTGTAAATCACGTCACAAAGTGATATTTATATGAGCAAAAACAAAAATTTCAAAAATTTGTTTTTGTTTTATATACACATTCTTCACAGAACAAACGCAACAAAATTCAAGCGTTGATTTGCCTTTCATAATTTGAAAATTTTGTACATAAAACAAAAACAAATTTTTAAAATTTTTGAAATTTTGTTTTTGCTTTCCATATAAATATCACTTTGGTGATGTGATTTACAAAATTAGGGCCTAAGTATATTTTTCTCGATTAAAATATATATTTTTTTATAACTTTTCTTCCTTTAGGTGTTGTGAATGGTCCAGACATTCTGGTCAAAAATCAGGAATTTGATAATATTTTAAATAAAAACGAATTGAGTGCTTGGCAATCAATCAAAAAGGTTATTGGCGGGTTGTTGGGTAAACATAGGTCTGACAGCTATCAGAGATCTGTTAACGCAATGATGAATGCTTTTTCTAAAATAGGCGTTAATATGTCGCTCAAAATTCATTACCTACATCATCATCTAGACTACTTCGGTCAGCAACTAGTGACCGAATCAGATGAACAAGGTGAACAGTACCACCAAATTGCAATGCCATTTGAAATGAGGTAATGAGGTAACAAAAATTTTGCAGATATCGAGGAAAAAAGTCTCCCGATGCTGTATTAGCGGAAATTTGTTGGTGGAGCAAGAACTTGCATTGGAGAAGAAAACACAGGAAGTGAACTACAAAATTTGTCTACTTCAAATTCTGGTTCTACAGAGCATCCACCAGAGCAGAAATGACCTCGAACTATATAATGTAGTTCATTTTTATATAAACTATGTAAAAAAAATACAAATTAAATATATATGGAAAATTTTTACTCAAAAAAGCTGAACTTTAAAGGTGCATAACTTTAAAATACGAGCTAACTTTTTAAAACCCTTTTGGTCTACTGATGTTCTACTATCACTTCCCGTTGGTCTCATTCGGGAAAGATTTAATGACCCGAAATTTGATGCACAGTGTTATTTGTACCGAATTTTAGCATGATAAAGCTATTTATTAGAGATTTATGAGTACTTAACTGGTCAAATATGGACCGATATTACCAAAATCCTGTAGTATGATTTCTAAATATAGATTAGAGATTTGCATAAAATTTTGTTTTGATATTGATATTTTTTAGATATTTATGTAGGTTAATGTATTTTTCGGAAGTGGTCCTTATATTAACCAATTATTGGCCGATCTTCATAGAATTAGGTATAGCGATTTTGGTATATATGGGGACTATTTATGACGAATTTAAACTTTATAGCAATATTTATAAGATATATATGCTTATTTAAGTTATTTTCGGAAGAGAACTTTATATGGGGGCTATGGTCAAATATAGACCGATCCACAAAAACTTTGGTGTTGTGATTTTTTAAAGCACAAAACTTATTTTTCCTGAATTTTGTGTGGATACTGCATTTTTGTAGGCATTTACAGACCATAGAACCATATTTCGGGAAGAAATTTGTATGGGGGCTAGGAGAAATCATGGACCGATTCCTATAATTTTTACCAGAGTTAGTCCTTTTATCATAAAAATAAAGTGTGTAGAATTTGATGGTATTATCAAATAACAAAAACTATTTTAAAATTATCATGTTTTTTTTAGGTTGTCTCATATTTTGGTTCATAACTCTGGTTGCACTGAACCGATTTTGCTGATTTTCAATACCAAATGCTTAGGAGAACAATAAACATTTTTCTTGCAAGTTTACCAATTTTCTTTGTCTATTTTGGACGTGAGCGTGTTTTACACAGACAGACAGACGGACATAGCTCAGTCGACTTAGAATTTCATAAGGATCAATAATATATATACTTTGTTGGGTCTCAGATGAATATTTCTCAATGTTACACACGGAATGACAAACTTATATATACCCTCATTCACCACTTATGGAGGGTATAAAAAGTACCATTAGAAGCAAACTACCATTTAAGTAAGATATTTTGTGACGAACATATCGCTAATTTGTTGCAACAACGTCATAACTCAAAATCCGGGTGTTTTGAACTGAGTAATACAAAATATGCGCCGTTCTTTAGTCTTTCATATAGTTTTATCAGTTTTAAAAAAGTCAATTATTTTTTGTATGAGTGTGTTTTTTTTGTTGTAAACGTCAAAATGAAAATTCATGTTTTCTCGTATATTTGACAATTAAAAATTTGGGTTAAATACAGATTAGAAAGATATTAGCATCTACTATTTAAATCAGGTTTTGTTTCAGAAATAGCATGATTTGTTGAAAATTTATAATAGGTCATAAAACATTAAAAGTCGTTTTTCTTGAAACGACTTTTTTTGAGTTATGACGTTGTTGCAGCAAATGAGCGATGTTTTAAAATACTTTGTTCATGTCTCAAGAAAAAAAAAATTTTTTATCTTTTTTTTATTGAATCTTTCTTTTTAGAAATTTACAATAAGTATTAAAATCTTAACCTAAACTAAAACTTAAGTTGCTATTGCCGCTGCAATGTCCAACATGAGTGCTCGTTAAATGATTATCTGACCAGATCCACTTGGAACAAATGTGTAACATATTATCAAAATTGGCACGATCTTGGTGGTCAGTTCACATCACTTCCACGTGAGATGACCATGACCTCAAATCGCTCGTGTAGAATGTTCAATGTACCATGAGCCTGCCTGTTAAAAGCCAGCTCAAAATCCACATCAAACGGTGACTTTTTCGGGATGTATTGATTCTCATGTGGATTGGTATCGTCCTAAATTCGACAATTTTGTTGACGCATTCATCCATAATTTTTTTTATGATAGATAGTTACAAATGGCCGCTATCAACTGTAAAATTTCGGAAGTCTCAAAATTGAAGTATATGTGGACCAAATCTTTAAATGGAAGGGCACATGGAAGAAGTATGCTATTGTGTAAGATTGTTTGAGAAGTAGTTCAAACAATATACTCTTGAGACTAGCATATTCTATGGTTGAAACGTACATCATGGCTAGGGGGCGGATATACATATATGTAAATGCAAGTTTTTTCTCGAACGTCCAAATATCATAATTGGTCATAGCTGCCCTATAAGGCCCATTTCCGAAAAATATCGGTGAATATCGGTCCATAATTAACCATAGATCCGATATAAGGTCCACTCTCGAAAATCACTAAGCTCTTCATAAATTTTTTACAAATATAGTTATCAGGTTGAAATTCGAAACAAATTTTTTCAATATATACAAAAATCGATGTACCAAATGTTACGATGATAGGCCCATAATTGGTTATAGCCTCCATATAAGAACTACTTCCGGAAAACACATTAACCTGCACAAATATCCAAAATAATCTTTACTGAACCAAAATTTTACACCGATCAGTAATTTGTATTTTAAATATTGGTCCATAATTCGTCATAGCTCCCATATAAGGTCCACTCTTGTTAATGGCGTTGTTTATATGAAATTGTACAAAAATAGCACTCAAATACTTAGGCCCATAATAGGTCATATCTTTCATATATTGAACCAAAATAGTACACAGATCAGTAATTTTTAAAATCATACTACTGAATTTTGTGAATTTCGGTCCATATTTGGCAACAACTCCTATATAAATACATAAAAATATTTTATGACAATCGACTCATAATAGGTCATAGCTATCATATAAGTCCCACAACCCAATATCTTGAAATTTGTCTAAATATATTTGTATACCCTTTTTTATACTCCGTTTCTTCATTTGAGGTTAAAAAGGAAAAATGTTGATCCAAACTTAACTTATTAACTTATAGTTTATGTATAAATTGTTAAATTTCATACGTTCTGATAGGAATTTCAATTATAAATTGCTGAATAAGATACAATTTTTTGTACATTTGAAATAAAATATCTTCTGCGTAAACTATATTCAATTATTTTACTTACCCCCATTAACACAAAGCCTGGTTATGCCTTAACTGTTGTGCTGTCGGTTAAAATTATTTTTGTATGAAAACTGTCAGTATAACTATTAGTTAACACATTTATTTAATAGTTGGTTGATATGATTTTGAGTAAAGAAATAATAAGGAATAGGGAAAGGAATGGTATTGTTTCGTTCTTTAATTGGTATAATTCAGATACTACCATGAACACATTGTTCTTATGATAAAAATACACTCTGTTTAAAATGGCAAGAATCGATCCATGATTTCTCTCAGCTTTAGTATTATAATTATTCTTCTGAGAAAACGATCGATATATTAATTATATCTTGGTATGAATATTTTAATTGTCAATATTTTGATCGTGATGTAAAGTAGCATCCAACCTTAATTTTGATTTCGTAATAACCAATCAGTTAAGGAAGTAGTAAATGTAGTCCTTATATACAGTAATTGTCACTAATATTTGATCACTTGGCTGACTTCAATTTATATATTTTGGGTCACTGTTGGAAAATGCTTGTAAGGAGCGATAACTGAGAATGTGGGGTTAAAAAATCTCTAGATAACGAAATCTCTTATAAAGCGGAATTGCAATGAAAACAATTATGAATGTTTTCGATACATTTAAAGAATTTTTAATACTTTGAAAAAAAGGTGGCATGTCACAGTGTCCATTGACATAATGTCCATGGACACTATGTCACTTTGCTTATGGATATTATGACACTTTTGAAAGTGTCTCCCCCATAGAACGTGGCAGGCTTCGCTAGATAATGCATTTCTTGTAAATAAATTATTAAAAAGTATTTTTTTGTGAAAGTGAAAGTTCTTAATATTTAATTGAACTTTCTTTTTTTGTCAAATTCATTCCTAAATTCATATTAATATTTCACATTACCCATTTTAACTTCTTTAACACTTTAAATTTGTGACGTCTGAACTCCACAAAATTCAGATAATAACTAAAAATCGCGGCTATCGTCTTATTACTACTTTAAATTTACAACTGTAAATTCGATAGAAGTTAAATTAAAACATAAATACTTAAATTATTTTTTGAATATCATGGACATTATGTCACTCCAAGTGTCATTATGTCCATGGACTTTACGACACATTAAACATAGACATTATGACACTACCGAAATAACGTAATGTCCATGGACATAATGTCATCTTTTGGAGAGACATAATGTCCATGGACATTATGTCAATGGACACTGTGACATGTCACCGAAAAAATCTAAACTTTTTTGAAGCAAAATGTTTTGAAATGTCAATTGCTGATAGAGAAATGAAGATCTTAATTTCAGTTTTTCGATGTCGAAAAGAGTATATCTGTAACATTTAATGCTATTTCTATAACAAAAAACTTTTTTTCCAAACAAAAAAATTATATTTTTATTAAAAACTTGGATAATATGCATATAAATATGCATTTTGAAGTAAAATATAACAAAATATGCATTATCCATAAAATATGCTATAATATGCACTAACAAATCGATGCCATTTTACAGCCAAATGTGCGATTCGGATAGATAATTAGTCTACATTGTATTTGGACGTTCGAGAAAAACACATGCATTTGCATATAAATCCGCCCCCTAGTTATGAATAAATGGAAAATTTCCTTACATTATTTAAATTTGATTGTTTCCCTATGTTTTTCTCGGTGGACCTTTCGGTGGAAATGCCCGTATGTATGTGTACCTTACTTTATTTCAAGTAGTAGAAAGTATCGTTGTCTTTATGTAGCGTTTCTTACTATAGGCTATTTCAAAAATTGCATTCTGCGAAAAACAGCCTTCAAATACGTCAGTATATGCAGTAGGGTGGTTTTTCAAAATCGATTTCCGATTTTTATAGATGCTTACGTCTAGAATTGTGCCATTTAGTGTAAAAATATGATTCTGAACATTTTAGCTTAATCGGACTTTGCCTTCCCGTGCCGAAAGTGCCTCGAAGTTTTAAAAATTACTACTAATTTTTCTCATTTTGACATGAAATTTAGGAAAAAAATATTTCGAGAAAAATTAAAATAAAAGCTAATATTTATTTAAAACTAGTTGACCGCCCCAGCATCGCCCGGTGGCATTTATTAATATTAGTTTTTCAAGTTTCTCCGAGCCTGTTCTTATTTATTTGCAAATAAAATATATAAATTTGTACTTTAGGTAACTTTTTTATTACAGTTGACTGGACTGAAAAATAAAAAAAAATTCCGAGTCACCCGTTAAAAAAAATATTTTTTTTTGGTTATACCTGCGAATAGGTTAGCGGTATCCTACGAAGACAAAAAGTCATACACAAGTAAATACGGATATATTTAAAGTAAAAATTACCTTTTATTTTAATATTGCTCAAAATATGATAATTTTTTCATAAATTTATTGTTCAAGTGGCCTGAGACACGTTAATGGTCTGGGGAATTTTTAATAACATTTTTAACCAATTTTCGTCATTTATATCACATTTCAATGTCAATACGTACACATTTCGATTATTTTGCATTGAATTGTAAAAGTATTTATTTAGTAGCAAAATTTGTACAAAAACTGAAAAATCTCCCAAAGGAGATATAGGGTTAATCTCCAAAAGATTTTTTTTAATGTAATTTTCATTACTATATATAAATCTACATATTTCTGGAAAACAATGCAGAAAGTTAAAGAGTTTCACCTATTTATTTCATATAAATAGTAAAATTTTGTATATATCTGAACTTTGACATCTATGCGCGTCCTGAAATCGTTGTCCGATTTGGCTCAAATTTTCAGCACATAACTTTTAGGCCTAGTGTCATAATATTCCACACGGCGATCTTCAAAATTCAAACACAAATTTTTTTCCATACAACTGATTGTCACTCTACTGTTCATTAATGATCGTTAGTTCTATTCCAGATCAGAAAATAAGAAAATATTGTCAACAAGTATAACAAGGCATATCAAGTACAAAAAGTTGAAATTGTATTGTTATTTTTTGACAAAATATTAAAAAAAAAGTTCTTAATTATAAAAAATGGTTAATCTGGTTGTCGGGTTTTAAATACTCTAGCCTCCAATGACGTCTCCGTGATAATATAATGTGTTAAAATTTATAAGTAGTAAAGTGTAATTGTATTAACAGTTTAACTCATTACTTTGTAATTTAAGTTTTTGCTGCAAACATTTAACTATTTCAATTGTACAAATTTAGCGATTGATAATAATTACTTTTATTCTGCTTATATTTAGCATTAGAAAAACTTTCTCACGGTTTTCCAAAGAAATTGATCAAATTTACAATTATTATTAAATTTCGCACAATTACATGCAAAATCCCGCTGATGTGAAATCGCTAAATGATTCTTTAATTTGACTTTAGAGAAGTCACAAAAAAAGGACTCAATACAAGTTGCTGCCGTTGGAAAATTAAAACATAAAGAAATGTGCCCATGCATCACCATGAGCAGGACCCCCTATGAACACGTGCGTTGCTAAGTACAAGGCCGCAGAACATGTAAAGACACGCTGATGAGGACAATTATAGCGATGATGACTTCATAAACCAACAAGTATAGCAAATTGCAATGCCAACAAATCAGGGGAGAGAGCAAAGAACCCAACTAAAAAGCACCCTATCGTGTAGATAAACAGCAGGAACCTAAAAAGCAGCACAGTTTACTTGAGAACACACTCATGTAAGCGGTAGAAGTAAAGTTGTTGTTCATGCACATGTAGTTAGTACTTGAAGGAAAAAGCACCCCGTGCAATGATTGGTGCAGTTCAAATTGAGGGATGATTTCTTTCATCCTGCCAACATTTGATGACGAACAAAGAATGAGTTTGATTTTATTACATTTAAATTGTCCTAGGTTTTAGGTAAAGGAGTTTGAGTTTTTTTTCTTCAATTTTTCTTGGTTGCTTTTGTATTAAAATAACTTTGTCAGTGATTGTAATGTATTTGAACGAACTTACGTATAATTTGCGTGTGTTTAAAAAAGAATTCTCATACTCGTTGGGTAGAAATTTTACTACAAAATCCAACCCTCTGGGGAGTTGTGAAAATACCGGCAATGGTTTGTTATTTTTTGTTTTGTTTTGCTCATAAATTTCAATGCCACAATTGGTGGAATGGGTGCATTTAATTCTGCTGGCCCTTTGCACTCTCTCTCTTTGGTTTGAATGTGTGCGTGGAATTTTTGGAATTTTTCTCTTTTTTTACTTCACATTGAGTTATAATGTTATAAGAGAACAAAATTTGCAAATATTTTAAGAGCACAACAAGAATACACATGAACAAGCAGCCAACCAAACAACACCGGTAGCTTGAAGTTCTGTAACAAACAAAATTTTATTTCCGGCCACTTGAAGACATTCCGCCAATGTTGCTGCAAGGATAAGCACACACATGTGTGATGAGTTGCAAGAAAAGCTAAACACACAAAAAAAAAACATAATAATAAAAAAAAAACTAAAACAAACATATTAACGGAAGTCAAATAAAAGCGCGCGCGTGTGAAAAGTTATAAATAATTGATATAGAGTGAAAAGAAAGCAAAAGCAATAAATAAAAATATAAAATTACGTGACTAATGTAATGATTAAATGCTGAAAGCTAAGTGTTAATAAGGTGTTAAGAAAATAATTTTAAATTATTACTGAAATGTGAGCAAAAGTGAAATGTTAAAAAAATAAAATAAATTTCTATAAATTTCTATAGATTGAGCTGTCCTTAAAGGTTTTATACTAAATCCCAGAGGATTAAAAACAACAACAGCAACGGTTAAAATAAATAAAAGAATTTGTATAAAATATGTCGCGTCGTAAACAGTCAAAACCACGAGCTTTTCTCAAGTGTAAGTTTTTCTGTTTATTTATGTTTTTTATTTTGTACCTTGGGTAATTTATTATTATATACAAACATATTATTATTATTATTTGTGTGAAAGTGTGTGCGAGAATATTATGGCAATGTGAGTGCACATTTGTGTATGTATGATTGATGCATGCACAAATAAAAACTCTTACCCATACACTTGCATGCAAACATTTAAAAAGCTTATGCACACAGATACAGACACACAAACACACACACATACAATTGTACACAAATTGTAATGCCAATCATGCACTCTGGCAAGTGTCAAGAGTATACACTTTAGAGACTCATCAATGGATTTTTGTTGGCTGTAATCAAACTTTGTCTCTGTCTTCCTCTACTCTGGCTCACACTTGTGTATTACTCATTCTACGTACTTACACACCACCTGCTGGAATGCCTGTCTAACAACTGTGTTGTTGCTACACCCTCTGCCACTTGCCACATGCTACTCCTGCTGCCGACTGCCTTCTAATGCACGTGTTAGTTTTTAGTATAAATAAATTTTTAAATCGATTTCGATTTTTGTCATTTCCATAGTTGTTGCTATTCTTGTTGTTGTTGCTGCTGCTGCTGTGTGATACTCTTAAGTGACATAAAATTTTACAAAAACCAAAAAGTGCCTGCCAAACAACGAGCCCAACCCAACCAGCCTGAGTGCTGGAGCTTTTTGCATTTACCCATCATCGTCATCATATGAAATTGTATTTTGTTTTGTACCTACACATCCCAAATCCCTATATGAAAAACAAAACAGAAAAAAGGTTCCTTTTTGTTCAGTGCTAAACTCCCAATGGAATGCGAATATGGTTCCCCAAATAACACAGCAGCATCACATCACTGTAAAAAGTTTCCTCTTCTCTTGCCCCGAAAGCCCTACATTCATCCATCCATACATATGTACTATATCAACGTAGAAACTCTCCTGTTCACTTCCCTCTAACCATCATATAATGAATATTTTTATGGAATACGAGTATTTTGTACACAGTAGACTGACTAACAGAGTGTATAAGGAATTCATTCCTTAGTTGCATTGAAAACTATGCATATTTAGTTCCGGTTTCAATAAATGAACTGACTTATAAAGTAAAAGTAAAGTACCCTAGTAAAATTTTTAGATCTTCTAGAGTGAGAACTGACCATAAGGGAAATGGTAAACGCTACAAAGAATTTGTGGATACTGGAGAATATTTTGCATAAAAGAGAAAGACTAGCCCTATTCAAAACATATTTTTGAACGGATTATTAATATAATATCTCAGAACTGCGCTTCCTTACGAACCCAGGGTAACACAGTCTCCAATGTAACTCGATCTATTTCTTCTGGCCGTTTACATTTCTTTACAATGCTTAAGCCTCATCCAAGGAGAATTCATCTAAGGTGTACTCATCCCTACAACAAATACAACAATAAAATGTTTACCCCATCTGACAAAAAACAAAAACAGCTTTCTATAAAGTAAGGCGAATTTAATATTAAACTGGAATTTAACAACAATCCAGTGTAAGATTTATAAATATTTTTATTTATTGCAAGATGTTAAAATGTTCGATGAAGAGTTCAATCGCATGGAGAAACAGAAGAAATTGAATATAAAACAACGGGAAGAAAGTGGACGCATTAAAAGTAAACAACATTAACACAAATTTTGACATTTGGGGTAAAACAGCTGATGATCAGCGAGTACAGACGAGTACACCTTATATGAATTCGCCATGGCCTCTTGAATCAAATCATCAATTTTGGAAACTTACAACAAACTAATAATGTAATAAAGATTGATGAAAAGATATCAAAAATCGTAAAAAACTCGATTGTTTGAGTTATATTTATTTTATACAACACATTAACCACTAAAGTTAGAGACTCCGAATAGTTCTGAAGATTATTTAGCATTGCTTTCATCAACTAATGAACTAGCTCAAGTATCTGTCAATGTACCGTAGTTCGAAGGATCAATATTGATTTATGGTTCAGGCACGTTGAAAGCTAGTTCATCATAATTCTAAAATCACCTTACATAAAGGAAAATGCATCGGACATCTGAAATATTTATGGAAAAAACTTTTATCGTAACAATTTTGTCAGTAAATCGTTAAGTAACAAATCTTGTGAAGCTAATGTCGTATCCGCATCTCCAACACTGGCAAAACGGCTATAAAAATGTATGTATATATTTACCAAAAAAGTTCAACCATTCATATTCACGCACAGAAGCAAAATATTGTCGGATTCATTTGACAAATTGTACAAGCATGATAGGAATGGAATTCCGAGGATGCGTTCCCTCAGGTTTATCAGAACCGGGTATTGGCAGAATAGGTGAGACACCATCTCCTCCTCTTCTTTATTATGACAGCTCATACAGAAGTCATTGTACCGTAGGCCCAGTCTTCTAGCATGTTTCCCAATTATACAGTGTCCTGTAATGAAGGAAACAATTAGCCTTATTTGCTCACGACAAAATGTGCAGTCTCATATAGTTTTAACTGTACATCCATCTTGCATCTAACAAGGGAAATACCAGAAAAGGGGTCGATCGCCTTATCATCCATCATCGCACCCCTTTTGGCCAATTCATTAGCTATACAATTATACTGATTTCCATAGTGTCCAGCGTTATTCTACAATGTCTCGCTATCTCATTAAGGGATACCCGGCATTCGTCGGTTAACCTAGATGATGTGAAGACACCCGCTATTCCATTAACGGCAGCCTTGCTATCAGTGGATGCCCGTTTAATGGTAGTAGCTTCTGCCTGAAGAGCCGTTCAGAAGTTAGGTAGTTCGGCATCCAACTGGCTGAGGTTTTATCGAATATCTAGTGATAAATGTATACTTACTGACCCTACTGCCCCTTTTAGAGCCATCAGTATATACCTTTATGACATCGTACGGGGGAAAGAGTCCGCGTTGCCATAAATCCCTATTAGGGATTATAATATGGAAATGCCTATCGAAAAAAGGTTTTGCGATGGAGTAATCGACAATACAATGTATATATTCTTAGTAGTTCAGTATCTTAGAGTGCCCATGGCCTTTAACAGACCACGAATAGCCAGTATTCAGTGTCACAGCAGAGTTGAGAGCCATTTTAATCATCAATCATAGTAAAAAGTGCCTTAGAGGGGGTAGACCTTATAGCGCCTGTAATCAGTATCGCTACTATCCAAGGCGTGCCACTACACCAATACTCCATAGAACAAGATGGGTTTAAACACTGCTTTGAAGATCCAATTGATACCCTTCGGCATAATACCGCAGTTAGTACCAATTGCACTTTTACAGGAGTAGATGGCCACATAGGCCTTATTAATCCTGTTCTGAATATTTAGATTCCAGGATAATATTTTATCTAGATTGATGCCAAGGGATAATGCAAAGTTATCCCTGATCTCAAGACTGATTTCATTCAGTCTAGATGGTCTAAATTCATCGATCTTATACCTCCTAGTGAAAAGAACCAATTTCGTTTTTGTGGGTTGTATGCCGATTCCGTACAACTAGATATTGTATCCAGAAATTTACCAGATATAAATACTGCAACATCGTCAGCGACTGTTCTGATGGTCTGTTGGCCATCTGGACCAACAGGATATTCATAGCCAGATGCCACAGAAGTGGTGATAGTAAACCACCCTGCGGGGTTCCACGATTGGCCACTTTTGAAACACTTTTGTCACCTACGGTAGAAATTATGACTACATAATCTAGTATCTTTCCGACTAGCCGGTGAACACATAGATCAATCCCAAGTTCATCCATCGCAGATAGGATGGCATGGGGCCTGACATTGTTAAAAGCTCCTTCAATATCGAGAAATGCAACAAGTGAATACTCCTTATGTGATAGCGACTCTTCAATGGAGCCAACTAACGAATGTAGAGCTGTTTCCACAGATCTGCCAATGGTGTAGGAATGGTAATTCTCAAGTATACGGCAGTAACCCTTTCTAGGGCTTTCAGTAAAAAGGATGCAAGACTAATTGGTCTGTAATCCTTTGGTTTAGTATAAGTCGCCTTACCTCCTTTATGAATGAAGAATACTCTACACCTCGTCCACCATGTAGGAATATAGGTCCACCAGATACACGCCGTGTATATGTTAGTGAGCCTGGATGTATTACAGAACAATTTCTTGACATTGACTTACTATATGGTAGAATATAACGATATGGAATTCTTGGTCAAATTTTGTAGTTAAAAATTTTCAAATAACTCATGCAAATGGTCTCATTGAAAGATGTTCTTTGAAGGTATCTTTAAAGTGTTAAGAAACTCAAAACTGAGTTGAAAATTTAATATAAGTCCTAATGGACTTACGATCAGTAGCAAAAACAAAATTTCAAAAAACTATATCTCACATAGCATAGAACATTCGTTTAAACCTATACCATTTGGTGTAGTGGTTCTTGAAATTAACGATTACGAACAAATATTTCTCTTTAATTAATATAGATTCAAATTCGTTTACTCATGATTAACGATTGATATAATTTATTTCAATTCCAGCTGATTAATTGATTGCTTAAAAGCTCTGCAGAGTTTTACTCGTACTGTAAGCTTTGCGCAACGCAATGTTTTTGTTTTGTATTTGTAGTATTTTGCTTTTTCAGTTCATCATCATGAATACAGCAATAACAACTACAACAATATCAGCAATAGCAGTAGCAACAAAAACAACAACAACAATAATAATAACAAAATAACATAGAAAACCCATCGTTCGTTATTTCTCTTGGGACCATGCAGCCAATCCCAAGGGACTTCCCTTGAGGATTAGTTTTTACTTTTTTGCTGTTCTGTTCTTCTCTACTACTTCTCTCTTTCTCTTCTTAATGCTTTTTTCATACTCGTTCGCACACAAATGTAAATGTGTATGCAGTAGTGTGTGTGTGTGTGTCAACAATGTTAGTAAATTTTGCACAAAGTAGGTTGGTGCAAAAACTCACAGATACACACGCACACACACACAACATACATACATATAAATGTTAGTTCTATTTGTGCAAATAAATATATTTAGTTACTTACTGTTAAAATAAATAAATATTTAGTACTCTTCTTACTCTGGTACTAACTACATATTTGTTTATTTTGAGAATGCATTAATAAATCATATAGAAAGATTTTATTGTATTTATTTTGAATTTAGAATTGTGTGTATTTAAGTTGGGTAAGGACAGAGTGGAATTATTCAAATTAAAATTTTAGCCGATTATCGTGGTAAAGATTTTAGTCTTGTGATTGACAATATAATATATTGGTATTGTCGTCACTGCTTAAAATTTCCTGGGACCAAATGCTTTCTGTCTCAAAAACGTTTTGTTTTTTCTGTCATCCTTAAACTCTTTTATAAAAACTTATAGTATCTTGGAGATAGAGTTCGTAACTGACTGATTTAAAGTTTGTAGATACTAAATATTCGAATTGCCAAGAGATTTATTATTATTCGACATTTAACATCAGCATATTCATATTACGATACCCATATATCTAAATTCAATATCATTCTCAATGATAATATTGCTATTACAGTTAATATTTTATGGAAATTGATTTTTAACAAAATTTTATTATTAAACATAAGTCGTCCACATAAGCACTACGGTATACACCGATAATAAAAAGTTCTTGCTTCGAAAGTAATAATGAAATGATCACTATCAACACTCTTGAGACGGGCTGTTGTGATCACAAAGTATACAGAGGTGTCACGAGACGGAAGATAAGCAACTTTGTTTATATTTTTGCTGCATGTAACATAAAAAGATCGAAAAAACCTTTACACACGTTTTTCCTTAGAACTTTTAACCCATGTATTATTTGATCAAGTTACTTGTGAAAAGTATGTCAGTTAGTATGTTTAATGTCAATTATGTTCATTTGTTGTTAGTCTGATTAAATTGAGTGACGAGAAAAAAGTGCGTACTAAAATTATTAAATATTTTCAAGAAAACCCAACCTTGGTCCTACAAATTGATTCCAATGATATTAAACAGTATCGGGAGAACTTGTCCGTTGATCCGTTGAAAGAGCTCCCAACACATCCGGAAGGAAAGCAATCCATTCATTTCCTGCCAAAAATTTAGAGGCCAAAGACAAAGCACGGAAATTGAAGTCAAATTTTATAAAAAAAGACGAAACGTATGTTCTGGAAAATTTTTCACAGCTTCCAGGTTAATATTTATACCCTACGCCACCATAGTGAGGACATCTGCGTTTGTGCAGATGTTTGTGACGCCCAAAAATATTAGTCTAACACCCACCTTAAAGTATACCGATCGACTTAGAATCACTTTCTGAGTAGATTGAACTATGTCCGTCCGTCTGGCTGGCTGTCCATTTAAAACTTGTGCGCAAACTTGTATTTTGAAGATATTTCAATAAAATTTGGTACAAACAATTATTTCGGTCTAAGAACGAAGCCTCTTGAAAATGGCTGAAAACGGTTCATAATTTCACCTAGCCCCCATACAAAATTGGACTTTATCAACACAAATTTCGCTCCAAATAAGTTTTATATATACGGAAATCATGTCACCAAATTTTATGATGATCGGTCCATAATTTGTCATAGCTCCCAAAAATCACTTAAACGAGCATAAATCTCTTAAAAATGTTGGTATACACATAAAATTCAACACAAATAACTTTAATGTAGACATAAAAACACGACCTATGTAATTTTATGATTATCGGTCCATAATTAGTCATAGCTCCCTCTTCGGAATATCATTTTAACGAGCAAAAATCTCTTAAAAATGTTGGTATACACATACATACAATTCAACACAACTAACTTTCATATAGACATAAATAACATGACTTAATTTCACGGCGATCGGGCCATAATTAGTCATAGCTCCTATATAACGTACTCTTCCGAGTTTTATGTTGCTGATGCTCGAGGGAATGTTGTAGAAAAGTTTAGGATACAAATGAAGAAAATCTTCCCAAAAATTTCTTGGTATGGCAAGCAATATGCAGTTGTAGCAAAAGAAGCTAAACATTTGTTACAAAGGGCTCTATAAATACCGAAATTTACATCAAGGAATGTTTACAAAAGAGGATGATGCTTCCATTCACTTATTTTTGGCCTGATTTGGCATCCTGTCGCTAGGGTAAGCATGGTCTTGAGTGGTAAGGAGTGAGATCGAAAAATTCTTAACACACGTTTTTCATTACATTTTTTAACCCAAGTATTATTTGAATTTTTTTTTGATCAAGTTACCTTTGAAAAACATGTCAGTTATTATGTGTAATGTCAATTATATTAATTTTTTTGTTAATCTGATTAAAATGAGTGACCAGAAAAAAGTGCGTACTGAAATTATTAAATATTTTCAACAAAACCCAACTTGGTCTTACAAAAAGTTGGCCAAGCATACAAAGGTCTGCCGTCAAACTGTTTCCAATGTTATTAAACAGTACCGGGAGAACTTGTCAGTTGATAGAAAACCTGGTTCAGGTAGAAGGAATGGTCCACATGATGTTTCTAAAGCCAAAAAAATAGAACGCATTTTCAAAAGAGCTCCCAACACATCCGGTAGGAAAGCAGCCCGGTTAGCTCAGTGCTCGGACTATTTGGTACGAAAAGTTAAAGCTAATGCAGGTTTAAAAACATACAAGGCTCAAAAAGTTCCTGACAGGAACGCTACTAAAAATTTAGAGGCCAAAAACAGAGCACGGAAATTGAAGTCAAGTTTTATAAAAAAATATTCTTGCTGCATAATGGATGACGAAACGTATGTTCTGGCAGATTTTTCGCAACTTCCAGGTCAAAAATTTTATGTTGCTGATGCTCGAGGGAATGTTGAAGAAAAGTTTAGGACCCAAAAGCAGACAAAATTTCCCAGAAAGTTCTTGGTATGGCAAGCAATATGCAGTTGCGGCAAAAGAAGCCACTCATTTGTTACAACGGGCTCTATAAATACCGAAATTTACATCAAGGAATGTTTACAAAAAAGGCTGCTTCCATTCATAAGACTTCATAATGTGTCCACTTATTTTTGGCCTGACTTGGCATCCTGTCACTATGGCAAACAAGCCCTTGAGTGGTACAAGAACAATAATGTGGTATTTGTACCAAGAGAGGCAAATCCTCCAAACTGCCCGGAGCTAAGGCCAGTGGAGAGATATTGGGCTCTTGTTAAAAGAGAATTGAAGAGTACAAAAAAGGTGTCCAAAAGTGTGGTAGATTTTAAACGGAGATGGACTACATGTTCGAGCAAAGTGACAGAAAGCACTATAAAAACGTTAATGGAAGGGTTTCCGAAAAAGGTTCAAAATTTCATCACTAGTGATTAAAACTATAAAAATAATTTTTTTTGTAAATTGTAATAATAATTTCAATCAAATAAAAAAAAAATTAAAGCTGTAAGTTTAGTGGTTTCTTTTTTATAAACATATATGTATGTTAAGAATTTTTCGATCTCACTCCTTAAAAGAACTGTAATTAAGTATTTGTACAAAGGAAGGCAAATCCTCCAAACTGCCTGGACAGATATTGGTCTCTTGTTAAAAGAGAATTGATGAGCAAATAAAAGGTGTCCAAAAGTATGGTAGATTTTAAAAGGAGATGGACTATAAAACCTCAATGGAAGGGTTTCCCGAAAAGGTTCATAAATTCATCACTAAGGATTAGAACTAGGGTTGCTAATTTCCCGGACTTTTTCCTTTCCCGGGAGGAAATTAAAAAAATCTTTTCAATCCCGGGAATTCCCGTGAAATTTTTTCCGCGTAGGAACCCTAATTAAAACTATAAAAATAATAATTTTGGAAATTGTAATAATAATTTCAATCAAATAAAAAAATAAAGCAAAACTGTAAGTTAGTGGTTTTTTTTTTATTAACATTTATGTATGTTAGGATTTTTTCGATGTCACTCCTTAGTATAAAAATGCTATAAGTAGGATCTCTAGTAGTCGTACTCAACATTATATGGAATCAAACTTATTATACATATTCACTTTTGTTCTTATATTAAGCATTTTTTTTAACTCTAACCACATAGTCTGTCTAGTAACAAGCGAGCCCATCATACCTATCCCTCACAATGATCTCCAAGGGATACGACATAAAATAATTTCTATGTCCTTTGTAACAAAAATGTTTATTGTTGCTGTTGTTCCTGAGTAAATAAATACAATGCATTACCACACTTAAAGCTTTACATACATATACACCAAGTGGTATGAAAAAAAAAAAACTGAAAAAGAAAACTGATGAATCGAATTTGTGTCGCAAATCCCGTGAGCTTGGAAAAGTCAGAAGGTAGACGATAAGAGTTACCAAGTTGTTAGAATGGAAATGAGTTCATGAGCAGGGACCGAAAATAATAATTATTCTTGAAATTTCTAAGGAAAAAAGCCATCACAGGATAATATCGGAGAGTCAAGTCAAGCATACCATTTTGATTGTTTTCAACTATAATTTCATAAAATAACATGCTTTTTAAATTCTTGATTTTTATTTTTTTTGTCAGAAATAATTGTTATTTTCTGATTTTTATTTTTTTTGTCAGAAATAATTGTTATTTTTGATTTTTATTTTTTTTTGTCAGGAATATTTGTCAGACTTTGAGTTTTATTTTTTTTTGTCAGGAATATTTGTCAAACTTTGAGTTTTATTTTTTTTGTCAGGAATATTTGTCAGACTTTGATTTTTATTTTTTTTGTCAGAAATAATTGTTATTTTTTGATTTTTATTTTTTTTGTCAGATATATTTGTCAGACTTTGATTTTTATTTTTATACCCTTCACCACGAGTGGCAAGGGTATATATATTCTGGATCGTTATAGATAGCGAAGTCGATATCGCCATGTCCGTCTGTCCGTCTATTCGGCTGTATGTTGAAATCAACTTTCCGTAGCCCCCAAATAACTTACAAACATGATTGATACATCAATATATCGGGAATTCTTCCGGCTCGGTTGCCATTTAAAATCGGCCCACAAATGGCTGAGATAACGGGACAACCTCGATTTTTGGCCTATTTTTGATCTATATCTGGATAACTAAGTCATTAATATAGGCATTATGGATATCTAATGATAGATATTTCAAAGTCCATTGCAACGATGTATGTATATAAGGCTTTGACCTACAATGGGTCAAAATCGGGAAAAATATTTTTTAACCCGAATTTTTTTTTAACAAAAAATTTTTTTGTTCATAAATTTTTTTTTTACCAACAAATTTTTTTTGTCATAAATTTTTTTTTTAACAACAAAATTTTTTTGTTATAAATTTTTTTTTACCAAAAAAATTTGTTTGTCAAAAATTTTTTTGTTTCCAAAAAAAATTTTTTGTCATAATGACTTAGTTATCCAGATATAGATCAAAAATAGGCCAAAAATCGAGGTTGTCCCGTTATCTCAGCCATTTGTGGGCCGATTTTCTCGATTTTAAATGGCAACCGAGCCGGAAGAATTCCCGATATATTGACGTATCAATCATGTTTGTAAGTTATTTGGGGGCTACGGAAAGTTGATTTCAACATACAGTTGATTTCAATAGACGGACATGGCGATATCGACTTCGCTATCTATAACGATCCAGAATATATATACTTTATGGGGTCGCAAATGAAAAATGTAGAAATTATAAACGGAATGACAAACTTATATATACCCTTGCCACTCGTGGTGAAGGGTATAAAAATAAAAATCAAAGTCTGACAAATATATCTGACAAAAAAAATAAAAATCAAAAAATAACAATTATTTCTGACAAAAAAAATAAAAATCAAAGTCTGACAAATATTCCTGACAAAAAAAAATAAAACTCAAAGTTTGACAAATATTCCTGACAAAAAAAAATAAAACTCAAAGTCTGACAAATATTCCTGACAAAAAAAAATAAAAATCAAAAATAACAATTATTTCTGACAAAAAAAATAAAAATCAGAAAATAACAATTATTTCTGACAAAAAAAATAAAACTCAGAAAATAACAATTATTTCTGACAAAAAAAATAAAACTCAGAAAATAACAATTATGTTGTGATTTTTATTATAAATGTCATAATTGTTACGGTCCCTGTTCATGAGTGTTTAAATCACCATCCAGAATTGTAGTAGTATTGGTACTTTGGAGATCAGTTGATTTAATTTTTTTGGTTTCGAACGGGAGCTTGTGTCAAACAATATGGAATGACACTTTGGCAATCTTAGCAGAAATAAAATAAAAGAATACTCTTGCAAAAAAGGATTATCGGTGTGTATAAATGTGAGTGAGTGCATTTTACTGAGACACCGTTTATGGCTGCTTTGCTTAATTCAGTCTTTCCAAGTATGGGTATGTGTGAGTTAGTCTGCGTTTGTTTTTTTTTTGTTTGTTTTTATTTGTGACTGTGGTGGTGAGGAGTAGTTATTGGAAATTTATAGTACTTGTGTCCATTGAAACAGCTCCATCGTGGTTATTATTTTCTTTTCAATTCTTGTTGTTGTAGTTTTTAACAAGAACAAAAAATAAACAAAATTCGTTGTCGAATTATTTTAACGATTTGTTCTTGTACTTGTATGTATGTTTGTGTTCAGTTGACGTTGTGCGTATAAAGACACTATTGTACACACACACTCACACACACAGCCACACATACAAACACAAATGTGCCATAAGTGGCAACAAAGCCATTAAAAACTTGTGAATGTTTATTTGGTTGTATGGTTTGTAAGTGTATATGTGTGTATTTGTTGGCGCTTAGTGGCCATTTGGGAGCTACTTGCTAGACATACAAACCCACACATATCACTCCTCCATTTCCCGCTTCATCGCAGTCACCATTCCAAAAAATCCACTCATATGAGCTTGTATGGGAACTGCTTAATACGAGTGCCGTTTCTAAAGTTCTTTCAAAATCTTTAATGGAAAACATACAAACATTTGCGACGACTAATGGATAAGAGGGCAATTTCAATATGTACAAAATTTAGTAAGAGCTGTTGCGCTTTCACTTGTAACTTAATTAGTTTTTAAATTAAAATTGTTCTAGTTCAGTTCTAGTTCAGTTCGGACGTGTTTATTTTTACTCCGAGATAACTCGTTATTTTAATGTATCTATCGGAAAATAAATATAAATATCACCTGTTTATTATTTACGCGAAAGGACGCTTTTTTTTTAATAATATTATTAAATAAAAAATCAAAACAACAACTAAAAGACAAATAAGTAAAAAAAAAAAATTCTTTATATTTTTTTTTCTTTTTTTGAACCTTTTTTTGTGCATTGACTATTAAATAAAGATCAAGAGTGTTAACGAAAGTAATTACAAATACTCTTAAATGAGTCTCTTCAACGAAAACAGTGAGCGAAGGTTAAGTGTAAACGGCAGAAATGCATACGTTACAGTTAATGTAGACGAAAAAAATATAAACAAAACAAACAGAAGAATAGATGACAACTTGTTTTTAACAGCCAAACCTGTTAACCGCGCTCGTTCTTGTTCCCCCGCATTGACAACAACTAATGATTGTCAAACAAAAGAAAATTCAACTCAATCAGAAAATAAAAATATTTTATCTATGCCTGAAAGTATGCTAGCTATATCAGCTTCAGATACGAAATCCACCACACTAACTACAAATAAAATTAACCCATTAAGCGGCGCTGTACCCAAGATTAGTCAACCATTAAATAATGAAAATAAATCCCAAATACAGGTTGGAATGGACCGGTATATTACAGTTTTAAAACGGGCACGAAGTCCCAAGTCCTCGAAAGCGGCACCCTTGGCCAAATTATATAAGGATAGTGAACCTCATAGACTAAACAATGAAAATCGTTTTTCTATTCTGGAATGTGAAACTAATGAACCAGTAAATAAAATCCATTCTACAAAACCACCCCCCATTTACTTGAGAGAAAATAATTCGAATCCACTGGTTCAGAGCCTGATCTCATTAATAGGAGAGAACTCTTTTTACGTAATCCCAATCAAGAAAGGCACGATTCATGAAACTAAAATACAGGTCAATAGTGAAAACGATTATAGAAAGGTTGTAACATATTTTGAAACTCAAAAGAAAAGTTTTTACACTTATCAGCTGAAAGGAAGCAAGGGTCTACAAGTTGTAATAAAGGGTATTGACTGTAATGTTGAACCACTCGAAATAAAGCAAAGCTTAGAAGATAAAGGCTATAAGACAAAAAATGTGATAAATATTAGAAATCGCGAAAAAATACCCCAACCACTCTTCCGTGTTGAACTTGAACCCGGTGACATAAACCTGAAAAAAAATGAAACACATCCCATATATAACTTGAAGTACTTATTGCATCGTAAAATTACGGTAGAAGAACCACACAAACGATTTGGCCCCGTTCAATGTATGAATTGCCAAGAATATGGACACACCAAGGCATATTGCAAATTGCCACCAGTATGTGTCATTTGCGGGGAGTTGCATAACACATCCCAATGTAACAAATCTAAAGATGATCCTAAAATAAAAAAATGCAGCAATTGCGGAGGTAACCACACAGCAAACTACAGGGGTTGTCCTGTCTACTCAATTGTTAAAAAATCACAAAGCCAGAAACCAAAGATTTTCCCCGCTCAGCCATTAAATAACATCAATTTGAACTACCCCCCGTTGCAACAGACATATGACAACAAAGTAACATATGCAAATGTACTTAGAAACAACCAAACTCAGCCGCAAGTCCGTCAACCCCAAAACGAAAATATGAACCCAGAGGTAAGAGAGCAAACGCCAATTTTCAATTTTACCCGACTAGAATCTACAATAGAAACTCTTGTGCAATCGGTAAATAACTTTACAAACTCAATGAGTAACATGATGCAAGAAATGCTTAAGATGCAATCAATGTTATTGCAGGCTGTGCTTAACAGACCATGAACTGCCTAAGAATATGTTTTTGGAATGCAAACGGCATACGCCAACACAAAAACGAACTCGAATATTTTTTAAGAAACCAACAAATTGATGTAATGCTGGTTTCTGAAACTCATTTGACGTCCATAAGTTCCTTTCGAATAAATGGATATGTAATATATGACACCAAAGATCCCAGAGGTAGAGCATGCGGAGGCTCGGCAATTTTAATAAAAGCTCGAATAAAACACTACTTAATGTGTGATTTTTGCGAAGATTATCTTCAAGCTACTACAATCTGTCTTGAAGATTTCCATCGAAACTTAGTGATTTCATCGATATACTCACCCCCAAGATTCTCAATTACAGAAAGTCAATATAATAGATTTTTTAAATCACTAGGCCCCCGTTTCCTGGCTGCTGGCGATTATAATGCTAAGCACACATTCTGGGGATCACGACTGATTACCCCTAAAGGTCGTGTTTTGTTCGACTCAATCTCTAAAATGGGTTTGCATGTGCTTTCGAGCGGCCAACCTACTTACTGGCCTACTGACCCACGAAAAATACCGGATGTTATTGATTTTAGCGTGATGAAAAATATCCCTAGAGAAATGATTCAAATTGAATCCTCGCTGGAACTATCTTCAGATCACTCACCCACTATTATTACTTTATTGAGCCCCCTAGAAATTGTATCCCCGACTGGTAATTTAGCGATGGCAGGCACAAGAATAAATTGGCTCAAATATAAAAAATACCTCAGTACACATTGCTCGGAAAACATACCGCTAAGAACACCAGAAAATATCGATCACTCTCTTATCAATTTCGATAAAAATCTCAGAATGGCTGCTCAACATGCTACCCAAACACCCCGAAAATTCAGATATAATAGAATTAATTCTGCAGATGTCGAACGGCTCTTAAATGAAAAAAGAAGATTTCGAAGAGAGTGGCAATTGCACAGATCCCCCCAACTAAAATCGAAGCTTAAAGATTGTATAAAAAGACTTAAAAAGCTCTTGGAATTTCGAAAAATGGAATCATTGAAAAAATATTTAGAAAGCCTGGACGCAACCCCACAATCGGATTACTCATTATGGCGAGCAACAAAAAATCTTAAAAGACCCGTTATATGTAAGTCCCCCTTGCGAAATTCAAGTGGTGGTTGGGCAAGAAATGATACTGAAAAAGGGAATCTGTTTGTTAATCATTTAAAAAAAGTATTTACACCGAACACATCAAACGAAGCAATTGAGTTGCCACCTGTTGCACCCTATTTTGCAGCAGCCGTACCCCTACGTTTTGAGATTCGAGAGATCGAAAATGCTATTGCTGATTTAAATCCCAAGAAAGCGCCTGGTATGGATAAGATCAGCAACAAGATGCTTATGGAGCTACCCCGGATAGCAATAAAAATAATTCTTTTTATTTTTAATGCTATATTACGACTTGAATATTATCCTCCAGAATGGAAGGTTTCACTGGTTACCATGATACCCAAGCCGGGAAAAGATCACACAAAAGTAGAATCATACAGACCCATCAGCCTATTGTCTAATATATCAAAGCTATTTGAGAAGATACTTATGAACAAGTTGTACCCGATGTTAACTGAAAACAATTGTATTCCGAATCATCAATTTGGATTTAGAAGAAAACACAGTACTATCGAACAAACCCATAGACTTGTAAATATGGTGAGAAAAGCGTTTGAAGAAAAGAAATACTGTTCTGCACTCTTCATCGACATCTCTCAAGCGTTTGATAAGGTATGGCATGCTGGATTAATATACAAATTGAGTCAAAATTTACCGGCAAACACACATAAGCTGTTGGAAAGCTATTTAACTGGTCGAACATTTAAGGTTAAAGAGGGAAACTTTTTAAGTACTGCACAACCCATTGAAGCTGGAGTCCCCCAAGGCAGTATCCTGGGACCTTTTTTATATTTGATGTATTCGTCTGATATGCCAACTAACAATCGCACTCATACATCAACATTTGCTGATGATACTGCTATTCTAAGCATTCATGAAAACCCTCAAGAAGCGTCTCGTCACTTACAAAACCACATATTTGAATTAGAAAAATGGTTAAAACAATGGAAAATTAAAGTCAACGAGCAAAAATGTACACACATTACATTTACATTGCGTAGAGAATCATGCCCCCCTATTCATATCAATAACCAAACAATAATTCAACAATCGGAAGTGAAATACCTCGGAATACATCTCGATCGTCGCCTTACATGGAAAAGTCATATAGATGCAAAGTTGACTCAAATGAAATTGAAATCAATTCAAATTAATTGGCTTATTGGCAGAAACTCCACGCTTAGTTTAGATTGTAAACTTCTACTTTATAACATGATCATAAAACCGATATGGTGTTATGGCATACAGTTATGGGGCACGGCCTCAGCGTCAAATGTAGAAAAGATCCAAAGACGCCAAAACAAGTTTCTAAGAATGATCACAGTTGCCCCCTGGTATATCAAAAACGCGAATATACACAAAGATCTAAACGTGCCCATTGTAAAAACTGAAATCTCGAAAAACGTACAAAAATATTTAAAAAAACTTGAAGTTCACCCAAACCCGCTGGCCCGCAACATATTAGATAACCGTGGCCACACTCGATTAAGAAGGAGGGACACAGCAGACCTAATCTAGAAGGAAGAATGCCAATTTAACCAAAACAACCATGAACACAAAATTTTTTCGTCCGGCACTGGCTGGACTAATTAAATAATAATATTAGATATAAGATTTGAACCACTTATTGTTAGTTCATTAAATAATGAAGATACAATAAATAAATGATGAAAAAAAAAAAAAAAAAAAATTAAAATTAAAGTCTAATTATACCCTTCGCCATGAGTGACAAGGGTATAAATAAGTTTGTCATTCCGTTTGTAAATTCTACATTCTTCATTTGCGACCCCACAAAGTATATTCTGGATCGTTATAGATAGCGAAGTCGATATAGCCATGACTGTCTGTCCGTCTGTATGTTGAAATCAACTTTCCGTAGCCCCTAAATAGCTTACATACATGATTCATACATCAATATGTCGGGAATTCTTCCCGCTCGGTTGCTATTTAAAATCGACAAAATCGGCCCACAAATGGAGATACATATAAGGAAAAAACCGGGAAAACCTAGATTTTTGTCTTATTTTTGATCTATACCTGGATTACTAAGTCATTGATATATACAAAATGTATATCTCATGATAGATATTTTAAAGTCCATTGCAACGATGTATATATAGTAAGTTGGACCTACAATGGGTCAAAATCGGGAAAAATATTTTTTAACCCGAATTTTTTTTACAAACAAAAAAAAAAATTTTAAAAATTTGGAAAAAAAAATTTGAAAAGAAAAAAATTTTAAAAAACTTTTTTATAAAAAAATTTCGAAAAAAATTAAGTTTTGTTTACCTAAAAATATTTAAAAAAAATATATTTTTAAGTATAATATGGTGAAGGACATAGACAACAACTACACCATTTCCAATTGTATTTCAGAAATTTCTAATTATATTTCAGAAAATTCCAATTGAATTTCAGAAATTTCCAATTATATTTCAGAATTTTCCATTTATATTTCAGAATTTTCCAATTATATTTCAGAAATTTCCATTTATATTTCAGAATTTTCCAATTATATTTCAGAATATTCCAATTATATTTCAGAATTTTCCAATTATATTTCAGAAATTTCCATTTATATTTCAGAAATTTCTAATTGTATTTCAGAAATTTCCAATTGTATTTCAGAATTTTCCAATTGTATTTCAGAAATTTCCATTTGTATTTCAGAATTTTTAATTTACACTTAAAAAGTTTCTAATTGTATTTCAGAATTTTCCAATTGTATTTCAGAAATTTCTATTTGTATTTCAGAAATTTTCTTTTGTATTGCTATTAGAATTTTCTGAAATACAAATGGAAATTTCTGAAATACAATTGGAAAATTCTGAAATACAATTAGAAACTTTTTAAGTATAAATTAAAAATTCTGAAATACAAATGGAAATTTCTGAAATACAATTGGAAAATTCTGAAATACAATTGGAAATTTCTGAAATACAATTAGAAATTTCTGAAATATAAATGGAAATTTCTGAAATATAATTGGAAAATTCTGAAATATAAATGGAAAATTCTGAAATATAATTGGAAATTTCTGAAATATAATTGGAAAATTCTGAAATATAAATGGAAAATTCTGAAATATAATTGGAAATTTCTGAACTTCAATTGGAATTTTCTGAAATATAATTAGAAATTTCTGAAATACAATTAGAAATTTCTGAAATACAATTGGAAATGGTGTAGATAGGTAACTGAGAGGCAAAAACCTAAGTCTGTTGTCAAAAACCTAATTCATGAGAATGTATCACCCGTATGTGTGAAAAGAGAGTAATGTTTCAATATATATTACTCTCTCCTTCCGTTCTATGTGTTTATTCTATGGTGAAGGGTATCAAAGATTCGGCAGCCGAATATAGCTCTCTTAATTGTTTCTAATTATCTTTATTTGTAAGCAATTTGTAAAATGTGCCTTATAGGGCCCATAGACAACACCATCATTATTAAGCAATCAAGTGATTGTGCAACTAAGCTTGAAGTGCACAATACACCAGCATGCTAGTACAAAATTTATTTTTTACCAAAAATTTTGTGAAAACGGTTATAATGTAATATTATTGCTATTATCCTAAAACGAAAGCGAAAAATGAGCAAAAAACCATGTTTGGATGAAGAAATGGCTAGAAAACAAAGGAGAACTAGTACATACTAAACTTCTAAAAGAATTGACAATCAGCGCTGAAGATGATGATGGTACATTTTCCTTCTCTGGAACATTCCTGATCTTCCAAAAATTGAGTTTATCATAATACCACAACGAAAAACACCATCGTTCTTCACTTTTTTTGTTCGAAATTTGTTTTGTTTACCACTTTGTCTCTATTTGCTTCTTGGTCCACCTCTTTCAATTGTTATTTCATTCCGTACTTTTAACTTTCCATAGACGAGCATTGTTTTATAAAGTTCGGGAAATTTTCCCCAAAATATTTTTTTTTGGCATTCATATTTTTTTTGTTTTTTTGATTTTATGCCAGACGATTTAAATTTTATGAGCTAATTTTACTACACACACTTCAATCATGCTGGTACAATCAAAAAATATCAAACTATTTTTGATAAAGCACCACAAGCTCATACACTGATTGATCAGCTGGCACAATCATATGGTGTTGTGTGCGGGGAAGTTTTTTTCCAAAAAGCGGGATTTTGAAGTAAATATTATGATAAAGGGGGATTTAAAAAAAAATGATATGAAAATAAGGAATTTCTGAATTAATTGAATATTTTATATTCATTACTAAATCATGTTGATTTTTGAAAAATGTTCATGTTCGTTGTAAAATAAATAATTCTCGAAATAGATTACATAAATATTTCATAACATCCTTTTTTACTAGAAATGCAGCAACTGCATTCATCACTTATGCGATGGATCCGGATATATTCAAAACAGTTTTATTAGTTTATTAGAAGAATTCGACGAATATTCGGTAAAAGATCGGGTTGCAGCTAAATATAAAAGCATTAGTAAAGGATATAGATACACGATGGAATTAATAACATCTGGTAAATTATATCAATTAGCTTTAAAATGATGAGAATTAAATTAATATTAGGCTTGATTGCTTCCTAAATAAATCATATTCAGTCGTATTCAACATATTAGATTCTAAATAGCTCCTAATAACTATGGAAAACTTAATCTTATATAAATATTTTTGCTTGCAATTTATAAAATTTTCTAATTTGATTTGGAGAAATCATGTTTATCTTTCAGTTTGGCTAATATATCAAATTTTAACCCCCTCTAACTCAGTGTCGGACTGATCTTGTTGAAAATTGTGTCTTAATTACTATCCAATAGGACTAACCTTGGTGCAAATTTGATCCCGGAAGACATCGATTTCAAAAGTTGGTTTACTTAGCATTAAATCCCCCATATACCTATCATTATTGGTATCTATTTAGAAATTTAAATAAACGCTTATGCATTAAACACATTCAAGACAACAGGCTACACGACTACACGAACACAAATTCTGCTGGTTACAGTTGTAGTCGTGTGGCAGCTACTGAATTATTTTAAAGACTACAGCTACAAAGTAAACAGCTGATTAATAATTCAGTGGTGCCACTTTAATAAAAAATAACCGTACAAAATTCCAAAGTAATTAAGACTGAAACAATTATTTTGAGTAAAAATATATATATGGTTATAATTAATTATGTACCTGTTATTAATTTATTTCAATATGGTTATCAGAAACTTCTCTTAATTAAGTAAAAAAAATATATTTTTTTAAGCACTAATTTGATTTACATTTTTTTTATTATATTAGCAACACTATTTCTGTTTTGTAGTTGACAAAAATAGAAATTAGCCTAATTCGGCTACATCGGCATGAGTAGTCGTGTGGCCGTGTAGCTGTGCTGTCGTTAAAATAATCGTCTCCATATAAACGTGTGCATTTTATTTTTGACAGATTGAAGTTGGTAGCCTGCTGTCTTGAATGTGTTTAATGCATTAACCTTCGGATATATGTATAGAAGTGCAGTACCACCCGGGTGGGTATTGGTAAACCATGTACATAAAAAAACCTTTGGTAAAGCGAAGGTTAATGTAACCTAATCTAAATCACGATAACTGTATAGATATTGGTTCAAAGCTATGAACGCTATCGCTAAGATTTTAAAGGTAATTTTCGAATAATCCTCTCATTATGGTAGACTCTCTGGGTGTATGGAATTTGTGTAAGAATATGAGTGCGTAAAACTTTGTTGTTAGTGTGAATTTTAAACCAACAAACACTCTATTATTACAAATACTTTCAAACAAACATATTACTTACATGTATATTTTAACAATATACATACATATGTGTACATTGTTAAGAACAAAAATACAAACACACAACAAGGCAGTTAAAACATCAAATTCCACCATCACAAAATTAACTAGAGTTGATGTGTAGCAGAGTGCACCTTTTCTCCTGTTGCCCGTTAACTTCCGCTAACCATGTTGGCTAACAATTCTACCAAACAATTCATTCCGTTAGTGAGCGTTAAGTTCAACCCATCTCGAAACCAAACCAAACCAAACCAAAGCAAAACATACATTTATGTTGAAATTGTATTTAACACACAAACACATTCATACATACAAACAAATACTTACATAGACACCAACATAACAACACTTTCGTTACGCTTGTTCTATTCTGCTGCCAGTTTTGCTGTTAGTAGTTGTTGTTACTGTATGAGTGCGAAATGCACTCTTGGGGGCTTTAAACAAAAATGAAAATCGCTTGCATACATATGGGCGCTTATACAACTATATTTTGTTAATGTATGTATGTATGTATATCTGCATGTGGATGTGTATTTGTACGTTTGTGGATTTGTTTCTTTATGACTATAAAAAAGCGTTTTTAATCACCTCATACTCTGTAGTTTTGTTTACTGTAAATATTTTACACAAACTAGTTTTCACAGAAAGACATTGAGATTTTATTAATCATATTTTGATGTTAAACATTTTTATGAAATAAATTCAAAAATTGTTTTGAATCGATTGGTTGTGTGAAGTATATCCAAATTATTAGCTTCTTCCTTTGTTCGAATAAGATATTTTAACATGTTCTATTAATTCGTTAACATATTTAAAATTATTCGAATATAGGTATTTTGTAAATAATATTATAAAATTTGCATCAGCGATTTGAATGACTACCTGTTTATAAAAATGCCCACTAGTAGAAGCTTCTACTTATCAACAATGTTGATAGCACGTAGTTACTAGCATTGTTTGTAAGTATAGCAACACTAAATGTTTAAGCCGTTAAGATCATTGTAGAAATAGAGCTTTCAAGAAGCATCTAGATGGTAATGCAGTGTATATAAATTCGTCGTGAGAACATAAACCAGTCAGTCTAATTTGAAGCATTTGTTTTTAGAACAATAAAAAACTCCCTTTAACTTCAGAAATTTTATGGATTTCAAAAACAATATAATGTTTTTGTTCAAAATAAAAATTTTCAATATAATTTCATATTGTAGCTTCTAAGGACATAATTTTTTGAACTCTGACATATAAATTAAATTAGTGGTAGTCTCGGCCGAATGTTTAATACATTAAATATTTTCCAATTGATATTTGGTTGCTAAATCTTGTTAACTCAGTATTAGAAGACAGATATTTGTAACCCATGCATGGCCAATTAGATCTTGGATTTAGGTGTGGGATTTTCAATAAATGGCATATCTTTTGAACGTGGTTTTTGTTTTTAATAATAACTTATATGTCATTTTGAATGGTACATATCTGTCATTTATCCTCATTGAACATTATAGTGTTAAGAACAAATTTTTTTTGGCTTTGAAAATGTCGAATTTTGTGCCAACAAAGCGTCATACGGAAGTTTTGCTTTACTTCTTTAATTTGAAACAAATAGTGCCGCTGAAGCACACCGATTGCTCACCAAATCTTATGGTGAATGCGTTAAAATGTACGTGCGAGATATAGTTTGTGCGGTTCAGAAGTGTTGATTTTGACACGGAGTGCAAATATAGCCCAGGCCAGCCAAAAACATGTGAATACCAAGAATTGGAGGCATTACTCCATGAATATTGTTGTCAAACTCAACAAGAGCTTGCACAACTCATTGGGAGCTATTCATGCAACAATTTTTAAAACGTTTGTCATTTTTGCACAAATGATTACCTGAAGGGTAAGAGATCGCACATGAAGCCGATATCCAGCCGAATCGACACCAATGTCAAATATCCATGGCGCTAAGGTAATGTTCTGTATTTGGTGGGACCAAAAAGGTTCTATCTATTATGAGCTTCTGAAATGTTGCCAGACCATCAAATTTTTCAAAATGAAAGCTAAAAATTTGAAAAAATCCCGCATTTTTAAATCATACATTCAATATTCAATATGGGTCAACATTCTCCAATTATTTTCATAAATGAAATGTAGTCCTACTCTAGTGGTGCTATTATTCATGTATGTGCTGTATTTTAGATAATAAAAATATCCTTTTTTTAAATCAGTATAATAGATACCACACGAATGATAAATGATTTGCTAATTCGTAAAAACGAATAAAGTTAATAGAAGCTATTTAATTAAGTATTTTATGATAACAAGCGAAATATTACCATCTCCCAGTTTAAATCCAATTTATAAAGGGTATGTACACAGCACTACACTATCATGTCATTTTCCCCTGAATACTAAATCTTTAACCCCATCATTTTCTTATCACCATTAAAACCTCAAACGTGATTAAAATTTTAATTTGATTCTATATTTATACGAAAAAAAAACATACACACGAAAATAAAAATGTTACTTTTATTTTTTTGCGTTATTAATCTACTCTTTCCTTTAAAATAATGAAAAACGAAAAAGTGGGTTTAAAAAACAATTTTTTTCTTCTCATTACCTTTGCATGTGTTAGTGTTTTTTGTTTTCCATTCTTCTGAATGGCCATTTCTTTGATTCCTTGAGGTGTAGTTTAAAATCTTAACGATACATTTATGGAAAGGACAAAATATTTTGTATATACCAGTGTGTGTGTTTGTGTGCCAAAAAATGTGTTCATGGTCGGTATTACTTTACTGCATAAATATTTCCTTTAAATGTTCGTATTGGACTCGCACATACGAGTACGACTACATTAGTGTACAGAGTAAATTAATATAAACAAAAATGGTTTGAAATTTATGAAAAATTCAATTTAATTGCAGACGATTACACATGTTTATAAAATGATGAGAAAAATATATACCGTTTCCAAATGCATTTTTTGTCGCTTTTAGGAAATATCATTGGAACTTAATAGCTTCAAAGTAGTCGCATATGTTGTTGATGTTTTTATTGTGTTAAATAAAAAATGTCCTGATTATCAAAGCTCGTCTCTATAACAATATATGTCTATTCTGACAGAGGTCCATATTCCTAAGAACGAAAATATTCCTTGACTTCATCGCACCTCTTAACGAGTTAGCTAATTAGTTTAACAGGGTTATGAACAGAATGCAATGTTAAATAAGCTTCCCATATAGAGCATTACTTTTTAAATCCCCCTGATTTTGAACGTATGCTCTCCTTTTATAAACGTAAGTCCTGTCTGACATCCCTCGTGGGAACCTCCAACTGAGTGATTTCGATTTTTGGATCACTCCATTGGTTCATCCAAGAAGGAACTGTTGCATCAATATGACGTTGTGTTCTTTGACCTCATGGAGACTGTTTTCAAAGTTTATTTTAAGACAGCCTGTGACAATCCATAAGGCTGCATTTTTACAGCACTGAATATTTCTCTATTGGGTATCACTCGACGAAGGTGATCGCACTTCAGAACGCAAGTTTCAGTTCAGTTTTAATGATCCAGCAGTTTGTTCCGCTTGTCCTCATTTAGCAATATGATATCTAGGTTCAGGTGGGCGACAATCCAACGAGTAACACCATCCAATAAGGGCTTGATTTCAGGACGGTAGAGTTAGGGATAGCTGGCTACTGGTGAAATGCAGATATTATAAAGCTTTAACTACGTTTCCCTCGAACTGACCTTAAACCTTCTGATTATTTTGGGTATCTAGTAGGGTATTCAATCGATTATCCGTTAATCGGTTAACCGATTAATTTTGGTCGGTTAAGTGTTCGAATAATTCAAAATTGACGATTTTCAAATAACAAATAAACCGATTAATTTGTGGCGATTAACCGAAATTTATTTTTTTCGCACTTTTATTTTTTGTAATTCGGGATTTTAGTTAAACGTCAAAAACATAAAATTTAACAATAAAAATCCCGGGATTTATTTTTTTAAAATCACGAATCTCGGGATTTGTAAAAACCCAGTTACGATTTGCATCCCTAACAAAAACTGACATATTTAATTCACATGTATTTGTCGGAGGAGGACATGATAATAGACCAAACAGGAGGCATTATTGAAACGAGTATTTTATCAGATCTTATTGAAATTATTGAAATTATTAAAAGTATTCAAAATCTAAAAACAATCCAAAAAGGACTCCAATGGTATAATGGAGGATTTCATATGCTTAGAAAAAACTAAAAAAAAGAGCTGAGATATTGGATATTCTTGATATGCCTTACTTTTAATTTCTCCAACATCTACATTCAGTGAGAGAGTTTTTTCCAAGTCAATTTATTTTTTGGTTGAATTGTTATGTTTTTGTTCGTTTATTAATAAAATACTTAAAATAAGTACTCAAAATTCGTGGTTTTATTTTCAGTTTAAAATTAAAATAGATTAAATCTAAACCCCGATTAATTATTTGCTCGATTAACCGATTAAACCAGAAACCCGATTAATTGTATACCCTAGTATCTAGTGTTCATATCGAGAGAATGTGCTCTATACTGAATGGTATGATGAATGCCATTCCTCCAGCATATCTTCTGGTGCGGTCTTTTCGGAGAACTTTGTATCTGTTGCATAAATCGGGTTATCTCTAAAATATTTTTTTGGAGGACATTGTAGTTGAACTGCAATGATGTAGATCCTTGGGAGGCAAATAGAGAAATTTAATTTGTGTGCATGTATGGGTAAAAAAATAAAATATCCGCAACAAGGAATTGAATGAAATATTTGTATTTTTACGGGTTATGTACGTGTAAATTGACGAAAACCTTCATAACCTGAACAGTATGATTGCGCACCACTGATGTAGATCGTGTGAGCGGTGATGTTTTTGTGATTGCGGTTGGAAAAGTAGGAGGTAGGATTTTGTCGATGATTCAGGTGATTTATGAAGTTGGCAGAACGTAATTTTTCGATCACTCCCTTTCTAGACTAATTGCGGGGTTTGACACCATATGTGAACACCATCTTAATTGGGTTGACATGTGGTACATTCTGTTCTACAAACCCGTATAAAACCATGGCCCTGGATTTTCTTCAAATGCGTAGCAGCATTCTAATATCACTGTCCTGCTTTAGGGAGACTATTATGTGACCGATTGTCTTCGATCAACAGACTTGTTTTATGAACTTTAGAACGAGCTTGGACCGCTTCTAGAAATGCATTGCAACAAACTTAAACACATGTCTTAAACGAAAAAGCTGTATAATTGGTCAACTTACAAGGTCTCTTATCATGTCCTAATATCCTAATATTTGACTTGGCGGATGGGCATAACCGACTCTTAGGCGTTCGGCGCAGGTCTCTGCACAATAAACATAGCATACGAAATAGTAATATTTTAGGACATTTTTTGCTTGAAAGGCAATAACATTTTCAAACCATTGTGAAATATTAGGACATTATGACAATATAACATTATAGGACACCTTGTGAATTGGCCAAATGTGTTTAGGTAAACTGGGAAATGGTGTATTGTGTGTTTGAATTTCTTTTCATATGAATCATGGGTGGTTTTCTTTTGTTTGAGTTTCACAAAACCATAGATATGTTTTCTTTTTTCCTAAATCCTTTGAATTAATGTTTATTTCTATATGTAGAGTATATGGAAGCATGTTTTTCTATTTTTAAAAGACATGGTTTTGGCGCCAAATCATCAAATGGTTTAGAGCAAAAGAGAAGACGTTAATAGCGGACACATATTGCCAGTTAAATGCATAAATGGTGTGGTTGTAGTTTGCTACTTCTCTCTAATAAATACTGTTCCAATTTTAGTTGAGCACCTTTTTTGTCCAATTCATTAAGAGGCCACAACCATCAACCATTTTTAAACACAAATCCACACATATGATATTCTCGTACATACATGTTGTATGTAGTATGTGAACGCGATTGAAAATGTTGTATGTGAGTGTTCTTCGGTGTTTAAGGAAGAAATGAATTTGTTTTGAGCATTTTATGTTGTTTGGTTATATGAACAGGAAGGATATTGTTGGTGCATGTGTACATAGTGTCTTTGGTACTTAAGTTGAGCTATTGGTAAAAAATAAAATATACGTACGTGTAAATAGAATTTATACCTCTATGGTCGTCTGGGGAGTACTTAAGCGTAATCTGCATAAAGTGAGCTGATACAACAACAACAATAACTCCTGCTGCTATTTCTGCTCTCGTTGTAGTATTTCTACTCCTGTTCCGGTTCCTGTAGCTGTTGCTGCTGTTAGAGCTGCAGCCAACCATATGTACGTGTGTGTGTTTCTGTACGAAGAAATAAAATTGCTGATGAAGAATAACGAAATGAAACAAACCAAAAAAAAAGTGAAATAAAAAAGAAACCAATTTGCTCTAAATACAAAATTTCTTTCGTTGGGCGATACTTTGTATATTTCCCATAAACAATGCTCCATGAAGGTGGTTGAATGAATCCATCTCTTTTATTTTACTTCTTTTTTTTAATAATAATATTGTATTAAGGATATGGTTGTATTCAGATGCATGTGTGTATGTATGTATGTTCCAGCTGTTACCGAGGGGCATATAAATATTAAAATTCGATTGCATAACTAATTTTTATTTGGCCATTAAAGGGGTAACGTGGGGGTACTTTAAGATTTATGTCTAACAAACCCAAAACAAGCTTCATCATGCATTTTTATTTTTCAACATTATTTTCCATGTTGGTAACAATTCCAACTAATGTTTTTGTTATGAATACTCAGATGTACACACTCGTACGACTTTTATTTAAATTATTTTTGTTTCTATTTAATTTTTTTTATTGTTTTTTTTTTGTATCTCATTCCAATGTATGTTTTTTTTCCATTTTTCCATACAGTGGGTGAAACATCATCATCAGGAGCTACTGCAGAGGAATGTGAAGATCCTTTGGCTTTATTAGATCCCAAAGAGGAGTTATTGAGTGAAACGGAAAGTTTGGAAATGGAAGATGAGAACAAATTAGATGTTCCAGCAGCCATGGATATAAACCATAAACTTTCAGCTCATACTCCAACACAGCCTGCTCCTCCTCCCACTCATCCTACTCCAGAGGTTTCTGCTATAGCAGAAACATTACCAGCCATGACCAACAATAACAATGGTAAGTTTTAACTGTAAACTATATAAATTATAGTTAAATTTCTTTGCATTGTATGAGTTAAAGTAAAGATACCATTATATACTTTCAAATCCAAACGAACACTGGGACACACAGAGTTGCTCCAAGTGTCCATGTACCATTTGTTTGGCATACGTACAATAGTTATTTTTCTGTAGTCGTAGTTATAGTATTGATATAACAAAGTTAACACTCCCACGTGTAATTGCTTGTCCAGCTAATAACTCTCAACAGTCTCATAAATACCAAAAAATGCAAATTTCATTTTTGGTCAATGAGTATCACATCTAAGTGCATATTTGTTTCATGTACATACATATACAGCGAGAAAAAATGCTAGGGCTTTACTTTGTAGGCCTTATAAAAGACATATTGACACATTATAAAAGAGGAGTTACTCATTCCACTCGGTCATTTCGCAGAAGATGTTCTAGATGGATTTTGCTTCTCTTTCTAAAAAATTATATACACATTTACAATTGTATGGCAAAATAGACCTACACAGAAAAAAGTTTCAACATAAATATAATGATTTGATTTTTTGACATTTATAAATAATTTCTTAAATAGTATGATTTTTTTTCATATTTTATGTTGTTCAAAAATGTTTGAAATTTTCCTTGGGAAATTTTTTTATTTTTTATGATTTTCAGCTACAAAATGATATAATATGCTCGAAATTGTTTTATTATGTTCAATCATATTTTAGAATAAACATATAGTCTAGCTGGTCTGATTTTTTTTTTACAGTGGCTTTTAATTTTTTGATTGAAGGTAACATTATAATAACTGAAAAAAATTTTGTACGTTAATAGCTGAGAGAATTCTTATTGTCAGAGTTAATTAACAAAATTGCACGAAATCTCGGGTCACACATTTTTTAAAAATTTTACGGCAAAAAATTTCGTGGAATACTTTAATCCTTAAATATCCTTTTTGAAAGGACTTTTTTGATTTTCTTGAAATAAGGGTCAAATTGACCCCTAAGGAGAGGAGCTAGAGGGTTAAGATCTTCCACAAAAATGATCCCCATAAAATTCCACAATATAACTCTGACAATAAGAATTCTCTGAGACATTTACTTACATTTTTTTTAGTTAGTATACTGCTCCCTTCGGTCAAAAAATTAAAACTTTGACCCACTGTAAAAAGAAATTCAGACGAGGTGGACTATAAGTTTATTCTACAAAAATGATCCACTCAACATGCCCTGTTCCAATCAAAAAGTCTCAATTTGTTGCACAGTGTATTTATTACACAATTCATTCCAACTATGAATTTATTTTTTCTGTGTATAGACAAACCTTTCTTTTAAAATTCAAATATGATTGGTTTTGCAATTATTCCAATATGCGTCTGTCTATAATAAAATTAATTTTGTTCTCTTTATTATTAAACGTTACATGAAACCAGAACAAGGTATAAAATCTTCTAAAAAAAAATGTGGCCTTTTAAAAAATTTAATGTTGTGAAGTTCGCATGAAGTAGTTTTTATGCTGAATTCATTAATCAATAACTCCCTATGAGTAGAAAAATACCAAAAAAAAAAATAGAGCTGTTCTAGGAAATTCTAAGTAGTATCAGGTGCTAGGTATCGCAAATCCGTTTTCATGGATAAATAAAGGAAGAAAGGGGAAACTCTTGGTAGGGAATCAGTTGGTCAAAATTCGTTAATTTAAACCTGAAGATATATTGCTCTAGAAAATTAAAGGAGTGGTAATCCTGATAATCCTCTTGGTCTCTCTATATTAAAAAACTATACTCATCTGGGTACTAGATATTTGATATCATTGTTTGGGTATTTAAGTACCCGCTTCGACATTAACGGCAAGTTCTTTTATTATGTATACATATTTGCTTTTTTCAGAAATGTTTGATACTTTCCGAAGACCTTAGAAGTTTTAATTCTTCATATTATAATATCAGTTTTACATGCTGGTATGGATAGGATATAAATGCGTTCATTGCTATGTTTTAAAATAGTTAAAATAGAAATACATATTTTAGAACCCATTAATGCCGAGTTGGGAAGAAAAATACCCAGATGCCAAGGGTTCAGGTGTAACAGATAAAAATAAAATATCCATATCAATTTAGACACTTTAAATATTGTTTCTATGGGTTAAGAATAATTTCCCTAATAACCTTCTGAGGCAAGCCTTTAGCTTCAGCAGACCTTTAATTAAGCTTTCATTTTCGGGTCTTTCAATAGAAGTTCCTATGTAGACATAAAAATATTTTGCATTGAGGCTGGGAATCGCGGTGTCTGCAAAATAAGGCCTTTTTGAAGGCCTCTTTACTCCATCTTTTTTCCAATGGGTATTTACATGTACATGTGTGTGTATTGGTATGTGTTTTTGTGTGTAGTAGTAAGTATTTAGAGTAAACATGCTTCTGGATACTTTTACTCTCTTAATCCTACCAAGTATTTGCTCATGTAAGTATAAAAAATGTTTGTGAAATATGCATTTATTTGTTTGCTTGTATTTTGTCCTCTCTTTTAGTCAATTGGGAGGTCTGATATCTTAAAGTAATGTGTATAATACAACTACTTTCTTAATGCACGAGGTGGGTTTTATATTTCGTTACCGTAATATAAAAAGGCCCTAACTCGATTTTTTTTAAATCGAGATATTTTGGCTAAATATTATGCACCATTTATCAAAATAAACGAAAATCCGGGCTTTCAAAAAAAAAACACGAGTTAGGGCCTTTCTATATTACGGTAACGATTTGTAATTATGATTTTTATAAATACACAACTATTGTCCCTTAATATTGCAAACAATACCGAGAATACAATTCACAATTGTGTATTTTTAAATTTCCTAATATACAGTTAAACCATCGTCATGGAAAATCCAAGGCATAATTGAGTTCCGAGATCTGAACAATGAGTACTATAACATAAAAACTTGCGGTTGTAGACCGTTTCTAAACTGGAAATTAATCACAAATATGCAAAAGATATAACTTTTAAATTTTTAATTAATTATAAAAAAACACGTGCTTACAATTTATTGCTCAACATTCCTATTAGACCCTCGTAGAGAGTGTTTGTTCTCATACTGCATTCGAACTTATGCAGCAGTATGCATTTACAACACTCTGTTGGTAAGTCAAAAGTTCTTGTGAATGACTTTGCAATCAACTTGTGTCATATATTTACCCAGTAAATATTTTTTGCGACACGTTAGATGTCAGTAATAATTAAAATGATCAAATTATATAAATTTCCTTCAGACACTTAATGGAAAAATCTGAATGTATTTCATGTTTTGTATAATTTTCTCAAGTTTATTACACAAATATTTGTTGAAATGTAAGTAAACTTGTATATTTTTTAAATCCAATGATTTCTGAAGCTCCGCGAAAACCTAGATTAATACAATTTTGCATTAGGCTGTTCCGATATTTATTATTATTAGACAATTGTTCAAGTAATTTATATGGGGACTAGGGACTAATGTTTCCCGATTTTTGCCATACTTCACAGTATTATTTTAGAGTACTTAGAACTAATTTGTGCAACATTTTATCAGGATTGCAGCTAAAATAGTATTCCGGGAGAACATTTTTATGTGGGCTAGGTGAAATAATGGACGGATATTGCCCATTTTCAATATCAAACAAACCTCATCAACATAGAGTATTTGCGGGAAATGTCTGATATAGGGAATAGGGTCAGTTATGGACCGATCTTCACAAAAGTTGGTAGAGAGATTTAGGTACATTTTGGTTTTATATATAAGAAAATTTTGAATGTTCAAGTTATTATCTATCAGGACCAGGGACAAATGTTGCCCGATTTTCGCCATACTTATAATTTCAGAGTACTTAGAACTAATTTTATCAGGATTGCCATATAATCAACATATTTATCAGTGCTATTCGGGGGGATATTTATATGGGGCTAGTTGAAATCGTGGACCGATATGGTCTATCTTCAATACCAAACATACTTAATCAACAGACAGTATTTGTGGAAAATATCAATATCAAAATATTAGGCCCTATTGTCTTTTCTACAGACAGACATAGCTAGATCGTGTTAGAATCTTTTGATGACTCAGGATATATATACTTTTTAGTCTTACGACCAATATTTCGATATGTTGCAAACAGAATGAGAAAATCTATATACCCCTATATATTTTGATGGTGGGTATAAAAAGAATATAAAATCAAATTTACAGTATCTAGAGTTAAATCCACACTGACTCATCAACGCCCTTGATATTCAGGTAATAGCTTCCCTTTACATCATCTAGATCCACTAAGAAGGGATTTTCGGAAATTCGAATGCTAAAACGGGGAAAACTGGGTAAAACCTGTACCTCTATATCTCCAAAACAACCATTAATCAAAAAAAGAAATTCGTAATTTAAGGTGGCTAAAATGTAAAACCCTCTGTTATCCTTTATATCTCCGAAAATGATAAACAAAAAAAAATTTCTTTTTTTAATAAAAGGACCAAGAAATATTACTTTGTAATTGCACTATTTACTGATAATTAATATGAAAATTATTGCCACATGGGGAAAAAGGACACAAAGAGGGGGTTAAACCGGACATTTGTTATTATTTATTCAAAAAAGATAAAATAAGATTCCAACAACACAAAAAAGAACCCAGAAGATGCTATTCAGAATATTAAGGGGAAAAAGGGAGTAAACTTCAGTACACATATTTTGGTACTTTTTTGAAAATCATTTCTGCTATTCTATTTTAACACCATTATTTTAATTTTTTAAATAGAATAGAATTAGGAATATAGTACTTTAAGCTAATCTTTAAGATATGTTTTAATAAATTAAACTTGAATGTTCTCACTTGCATTAAACTTTGGTTGAATTGATTCGCTAACGAATTAGCGGGTTAAAAGCTAGAACATTATATAATCAATATAATACGGGCACCGATTGTTGTGCATTTTGTGTAAAAAAAATTATCTTTTACACCCGATTTGGTTAATTTAATGTTTTCTATTAGCTTTAATGGGCATTTCTATAGAAATAATTCTGAATAAAAATAATTCACGAAAAAAAATTTAAAAAAACTCTGAATGAATCTGAAAATATCTCTTATTTTCCCATATTAAAAAGGAAATATAATCATAGAGAATTATACATAGAGACGAGACATTCCGTTTTGTCAAACAAAAATACAAAAAATCATGTCTGATACTAAAACAAAATACATTGAATTAAATGTATTTTGTTGTTGCAAGAGTTAGGTTTTTGACAACAGACTTATGTTTTTGACAATTACGTATTGTCTCTATGTTACCCTATGAATATAATTATTAAGTCTGATCGTTTGTCTGCTAGTTATACCATGATAAAAATATAGAGGTAGTTTCAATCAAATTTTTTTTTTTTCAAATAAGGTTTTTTGAAGTTTCCTTATTTTGTGAGCATTATAAAAAGCGTTGCCACATTCCTAAAAATGATTTTTATTTTAGAGAAATTTTTTACAAAAAATGTGTAATTTATAATTTAGTATTTAAATAAAAATGTATTAAGTATGTTGTGTTGGAAGTTAATGTATTAACTGAAATATTGCTTTTAAGGAAATGGTCGGAGCACACCATTGGCTCTTTCGACAAATCTTTTTCGCAAGTTTTACATACATCCAGCCACTGTTGTCGTTTGTTAGGTAATGTAGGGACTTTAAAAAAATGTACATTTGAATTTTTGCAAAAATATTTGGTATTTTCGCAGTTGGGGAAAATGCAACTCATGTTTGTTAAATCTTAAAATAATGTTCACAAATTAGCTTTGAAATATTTGAAAATGAAAATCTTATCTTTGATCCCAATTTGATAGTAAATATTTTTTATATTTTTTTTAATATTTTTCAAATTAATGAAAATTATGTATTAATTTTTTCACAAACTTCAAAGAATATGTGGGAAAATTTTTAATTAATATGGTATTACTATTTTAACGAAAACGTCAAAATCCTTAAGCATGTCAGACGTAGAATTTTAAAAAATAAAGAGAGAAAGAAACTACCTTCTATTTTTCTACTATGAGTTATACTATTTTTCAATATTTTGTTTACTTTTTGTATTGAAAATTTAAAAGCTAGTAAAAATATTAAAAACTGGAAAGCAAACGAACAAAGCAATAAATAGTAACAAAATTTGTACACACACTGCCAAAGAGTTTCGATTTTTTGTACGTACGTTTGGGCTGTTCCATCTGATATAAAATATCGATAATTTTAACCGAATTCTACAAAACATGTTCAGTGGGCATATAAATTTCCATGTGTAAAAGAAGTTGTATGTAGCACCTTATTTTACAACATTCTACAACCCACCATGATTCTCTGCAGTAATCATTATGAATGAAAATGTTTCTATTTGTATGTAGAAGTGATGCTTGTTTCCATGGTACTACCTTCAACCAATTCTATTCGGTTATCATTGGCATTTATGTTGTTGCTGTTGTTGTTATAGGACAGGCTGTGGTTGTGCACGAAATAAACTTTGATGTGTCCATGTTGTGTCATGGCAGTACTCGTACATTACATGAAAATATTCCTATGAGCAATGAATATGGCACTTGGGTGTATAGAGGGCGACACACAGCAGCATGACACACATTTTATTGTATCTATGGTAGAGTTGAGTAAAATAAAACATTGTTATTTAGTATGGTTAGAAATATAGAATTATGGCCAGAAGAGCAGCAAAGAATTATTTTTTAAAAAAAATATCAAGTTAATATATTGTTATATAGCTTTTAAAGGCAAATATCTAGGTGAGCTGTGCCTCTAGTCAATACTATGAGTAGTAGGTCGTAAGAGAGCATTGAGATGAAAGATCTAAAATGACCAACTATAAAATGTCCTCGGTTCTTGCGATTAAAACGCAAACGTGATGAGTCCTATTTCACAAATTTTACAGGATATACAACAGATGTTTTAAATTTCTTTGTTTTAAATATTTTTGAAATCTGTTAATGCAATTTGATAAAAAAATTGACTAGCCCATTAAATATATACCACAAAATGGACATTTTTTAATTGTTTAAGTTTAAAAAACAGGGTATTTTTTATTATTCTGACGCTTTGTATTAAAATCTCAATTTTCATTAAAGTGTTATGTATAACGGTCATTATATTTAGTTTATTTTAAAGAAACTAAAGAATAGGCACAAATTTTACAATAAATTCTGTACATTTGCTATGAAATTACATCCAAATGGACAACAAACTACATAGGCTACGAGAGCAGTACGATAAATACTTTTAAAATAAAAAAGATAGAAGGTTTTTTAACTTGACATTTTGTGGCAATAAACATTCATTAAACTTGCTTTAATTTCAGAAAATGGTAAAAATTTGTTTCTTGCGGTGATTGAACAGTTTGATTATTGAAATTTTACAATTCACACATAATTTGCATTGATAAAGTCATGAGATAATCATTTTCAATTCTAATCTAAAGAATAAAATATGTCTACTATTTAGTAAATACAATAATACAGGACAAGTAATGAAAAGGACTTTTCTCCACTAATGAGCCCATTTCTGAAGCTAATATCTATTTTAAGAAATCTAATTTTGAAAAACCTATATTTGAACATGAAAGGACTTTTCATGTAGCCCTCATAACAAGAACAGATATTCACATCCTTGAATAGGAATGAATGGATAAATATTTGTCTGTGTGTGTATTTATGTACTTGCTGTATGCCACCTACCATTTATTCACTTTTGTGTCATTTTCATGTACTACTGAATTCATTTGGGAAATTTATGCGATCCAAGCGAGAACATCATCATCAAAAATAACAACATCGGCAATAGTTACGAACCAAGAGCAATAGTTGTGTGAAAACTTACAAAACATAATGGTTAGAAGCAATTTTGTACAGCAGGAGCAGAAGTAACCCAACAACAATATAATACTTGTTAGTATATATGATGACAACCAACCTACCTACCTACAGATGTGTCAACTTAATGCAATAAAACAATATAATATGCACTACAAATGCATACACGCAGAGAATACACATGGTTGTGGTAAACATAATCTAAGAGAAACATATTATTATAAGATTTATGAATTTATTCCAAACATATTGTTACGTTTTTATCTTTTTAAAACGTTGGTTTATTTCCTTTAAATAAACCTAATTCTTTTAATTGCAAATAAAAGTAGTTTAAAATTGTAACAACTCTTTATTTATTCATATTTACACAACAATTGTAAATACACTTTTATAATTCACAGGAATACACACACTTAAATTACGGTTTTAGAACACACTTAAATTATTTATCCACTTGATGTTGTCTCAACAAAGATTCACAATTAATCTGTACCTCTTTATATACACGGTGGCATCTTCTAGAAGTTTCATGAATTATCTAACGGACAAAATTTCTAGAGCTTTTAGCAGCCTTAATGTTAGCAGCTTTAATAGTTAATGTTGGTAGCACTGTTCTGCCAAGTATCCACTTAATAAAAAAGCTGGTGTATGTGGAAAACCGTGTTAAAACCATTAAATTCAAATTGATAGTGTAATATTATGATCAGTATTAGTATCATATTATGATTAAATATAGGCTTAATAACATGAGCATAATATGTTATTAAGAAATCATTTCAGTGAACCATACTAAAATATATTGCCATGACCATAAAAATGTTTACAGTAACTAATATATTATTGAAATTAAATTAAAACAATAATTATTTGTATACTACAACAATATGTTGTTACAAACAACACATTGTAGTTGTCGTAACCATGTTTTTTCTCTGCCTGTACATACATCTCACCCATACAAGGACATACAAATAGATTTGGGCATTCAAATAAATGCAACATTTTACAAATGCATCCACATTGGTTTGAAATGCAACTTGTGCATGTAAAACCAACAAACAAATGTATTGAAATCGTATAAACTAATATTGTTTCGAACCAATTTTCAATACATGATTCCTTTAACTAAAAAAGAACTTAACAACAAAATATTAAAAATTCAACTGCACTCAAAAGTTCAATACCAATAATGAAAAATATTTTAATATTCCTAATCTTATGCTTAATTATTTTAGATACTGTCAGTGTTTGACACCTTCGATTCGGTGATGGTCATTGCAAAAGCCCCTTGCATTAGAATGTTTTGAGATTAATTCACTCACACTCCCTTAATACTCTATATTAAGAACAAATGTCTTTGGCACATGATGAAATAAGTACAACCCAAATATTTAGTTTTGTAACTTAATCACTACCACTCCAACAAACAAACTGTCAAGTAACAGTACAAACTAGAATTGAACTTTAGTAAATGGATAAAAGTACAGGTATGTTAACATACATAGAAGTGTGGACATCTTAAATGATTTTAAAAGCTAAAGGCTTCAATAAAAAATAATCTTCCACAATATCGGACATTTATTTTAGTCTCAATGCTGACATTGTCGTGGTCATAAAATTTTTGTTTTAGAAGTAGTTCGGTAGCTCGTGAACGATTGGAGATATCTTAATGAAATTTCATATTTACATGGGCTCGTAATGGAAATTGAATAGGCGGTTCCCAAAATGTCATACAAAATATAAGCAAGTTCCATACAGTTATCTGGTCCCTATAAAAACTTACACGTATCCAAATTCTTAACATCCAAAATAGAAATATTATTTATATACATACATATGTTTAATTTGTATATGTGTCTGAAAGAAAAGTTAACATAAATACGTGTAAAGTAAAAATTGGATTTTTTTAAGGGAACAGAGCTTCTCCAGCCCTATCCAAACTTGGTCACTTCTGAAGATCAATTTCAGATTTATCTAAACATTTCTAAAAATGCAATGCCCAGATTATTGGATTGGTAATTTAATTCATATATTTTTATATTTAATTTGAAATCTTACCGAAAATATAATAGATATTTAAAAAAAAATCAAAAATATGTCATTGAAAAATTTAAAAAAAAATTTCAACACAAACTAACTAAGAGACTAACTTGAACTAAAAGACGCAAATATAAACGTATTTTTTGATTCCATATATACTAAAGGTCGCTATTTTTTTAGTTATTCAAATAAATTAGACAAGTGACTTTTAGTAATAATTGATGCTAGGTTTATAAGATGGCTTAATTTAGGTTAATCTCGTTATTAATGCTCTCTTATCGTATGCTATCAAATTTTAGGCTTGATCGACTATACTTTCTTAGTTGTTTTTCTATATTTATTTGCCAATTTATCGAAAAAATCTTCTAATTGTCAAATTAGTTAGTTTAGTTAATCCGCTGGAGATAAAATTGCAAGTCTTGTTTTGTCCATTAAGATCATTGTAGAAATAGAGCTTTCAAGAAGCATCTAGATGGTAATGCAGTGTATATAAATTCACAATATCAACCAGTCAGTCTAATTTGAAGCATCATTAAGTAAAGATAAATTAATTCACAAGGTCTCTTATCATGTCATATTGTCATAATGTCCTAATATTTCACAATGGTTTTTATTGTTTTTCAAGCAAAAAAAGTCCTAACATAATCTGTATGCAATGTTTATTGTGTCATCGTAACCAACCAGCAGAGACCTGCGCCGAATGCCTAAGAGTCGGTTAAGCCGAGCTACCGAGTCGTGATATATTAGGACATTATGACAATATGACTGATAAGAGACCTTGTGAATTGACCAATTATATCATAGACAATATGACACTTTTGATGTGTCACAAAGTCCAGGGAAGTTATTGAATTTACCGATAGTACATGGATCATAGTAAACTTCGTATATTGTATTTATATAGTATTTATTTCCTCAATGCTATTACTTTGTACATCGATGTTTAAATTGAAACTCACACATATATAGTTAAGTATTTTTCTTAATATTATATATAGACATATAGTTAGTACTCGTGCAATACTAGTAAGATATAAGTACTTTCACATACATATATCTTCATACACACATCCATCCATACAAACGTACGTATGTATCTAGAATGTAGCATGTAATAATATATTTCCTTGGTTGGTACTCGTATCGTCGTACTCTTTCATTACTTCTCGTATACAACAGTGTAATTTGGTTTCTTCTCTTCTTGCTTCAAGTCTCCAGTGTGTTGTATAATGTTCTAATGGGAAATGAGACTGTGTGATAAGTTTTGGGGATCCGAAAATTGTCTTTTTTACTCTTAATTCCCGCTGAGTCTCCGAAAGTTATATGAATATTTGTGTATAGTGTGAAAGTATGTAAGTATGCAAGTGTGTGTGTTTGTGTGAAAATGTGAGTGTTTGTGTATGAATGAGTTAAATGTAATTTGGTACATGATTTTGCCATAAAGAATAAAAAGTGGGTCAAAATCTGCAAAAAAAGCGTTAGTAAGAATTTTTGTTTTACAAAATAATTGAAGTTTAAAAAGATTTTAAAATAAAATTATTAACAAATTGAAAGAGGTAACAGCAAGAACTTTGAAACTGCAATGTAAGATTCAGTTTTATTGTTTTTAATAAATAAATATGTATAACAGACATTAATGAAATTTTCTTAGTTAACTCTTTGTGGTTTGTTTACTAACCACATTTTCTATAGTCTTTAATACATAGTTTATTGACATATATTGCCATTTCCCTAAACAATTATACTTTTTGAAGTCATCGTTTATTATTTTTTGCAAAACCTTGCAATCAGGGTGCTCTGGTTAGATAAATATTGTAAAAATCAGTTTTTTTAAGAGACTTTCACGCATTCAATAAAAAAAGCACAGAGTGTTTATTGTTCATCGAATTCATTGTTACTTTGATATTTCGGTTGTTTGGTCTGAAAATTTAGTCAAAAATATTCGATTTCAAAAAAATTTATACGAAACAAAAATTTGTATCAGTTATTTTTAATGCTCAAATCGAAATGACGGAAATCGGGGTCTTAGTCTAGTTTACATTATCAACTCATAAATACATATATTTCTAAATTCAAACAACTATTTACTTAAGTTGCCTTATATGTAGTGAAGTCAATGTCCGTCTGACGGTCTCATATTTTTCAGTTAAATTCGCTTTAAACGCTTTTTTAGGGCATTTGGAATCAGCAAGATGCCAATAAATGTCTGATATACATAGTATAAGCAAAAAACACTGCCTCGTCTTTTGACATAATTCTGATTATATCTTAATGTTCTGTGGTTGCTTTAAGGAACCAAGGGACACCTCGGGTAGTATTAACTATAGGTTAATTATTATTGATAACAAGGATTAGCATAGCTTGTAGTTAATTTTGAAAGATAAGATCATTCTTAGAGTTTTTATAATTTTGATTACTCAGACAATTTCTTACTTTATTACCACTGTAGAGCCTTGGTTGTCTCCCATATTGGCTGCGACATTAATATGAGTTCTCACTGTTTATAGATTTTATTATTTGTTGAATACAAAAAAAACTAAATAAGCAACAATAACAACCAACTGAAAGAAGTAACTTTCTGTAGCATGTAGCAGCACAAGTATCCTGTATGGCAGCGTCCTAAAAATACTGCAACCATAACAATTTCAACTGAAGTCACATGTAGATGTTCGTTTTCATATTATAAAATAAAAAACAACGATATCAACAACAACAACTTTTCTTATGCTCCTTTTGGTGTAAACACCAACATGCACACACGTACACATTCATTCATACATACATACATATCTACTTATAAACATAAATAGTAGTGTATGTATGGGAGGATGTTTGTCATCCTTGGGGATTAACCTTGGTGCGAATAAAAAATTACACATTGCTGTACAAGCGAACATTTTTTCATTGCTGTTGCTGTTGTTATTGTTATTATTTTTCTACCATGTAAGCGAGCGTTTCACATACATTTTAAGCTTTATTTCATAACAACAAACATTATAAACACACATACTCTCGCTTAAGAAAAATTTAAAGAGAAAGCAGCAGTAGGAAGTCAAGGTGGCTGGATAATAAGAGTACGAAGAGTAATACAAAATATGAATGAATATTGGGTTCATTCAAAATAATCTGCCACAACAAAGAGTCGAAGAAAAAAAAAGGAGTAGAACTCATAGAGATACAAATATAAATAGAGTTGGGAAAAGGAAATAAAAGGTGTGAGGTTGGGTGTTTAAACTTTTTACAGCTGAAACATCTTGAGACAAGAAACGCTCCGACGTACTCTAAACCCCACACATGGAACCACTCACACACATATGTATGTACATACGTCTGTGTATTGGTTAGCATGTAACTGTTTATGTATGTATGTATGTGTAAAAATATTATTATTACTGATACTGGTACTGCCTGCTTGCTGCCTGCCATCATCCAGAGGTATTATTCTGCAGTCATTGAAGTTGCTCATTTTTCCATTATTAATCCTTGGGGTATTGAACATGAGACAAAAGTAAAGTTTATCATATTTTGCGTATGTGACACCTTTTTTGACGTGTTACAACAACGCCAACAACAACAATGGGCATATTAAATAATATTCACACAAACAAACAAACACACTCACCCATTATTTTCATATATGTTTGTTTGTGTGTATACAGAGGTACATGTATGTATTTTTGTTGTAGTTATTATAAATTGTTAAGGTAAAAGAACAAGAACAAAAAGTTTATACATTTATTGGGACACCTTTGGGAGTAGGTTCAGTTAATGTTTTTTCTTGTCGTTATATTGTTTTAATACCCTACGTCCCACTTATGTCCAAAATACCTTAAATTTATTCAGCGACTTGCAACATGTGCTTTACTGATTTCAATAGAAAATAAATATTTCTTTTTTCAATTTATTTCTTGATCGCGTTTTGTTCAGCATTTGTTTACAGGCAGATATTTTCGATCTTACATACCCTGTACATTAGTAAAAAAACAGTATTTGTAGAAAATATTTGTTTAGGGAAACTGTTTTTATGTGACCCGATCGTATGTGAAAACCATGCAATACATTAATGGTGTTTTCTTTTCTGGCATAAACGATGCATTTATTCTGCCTTTTACCCTTCTTTGTGTTCTTTTCTGAAAAAACTGTAGTTTGTTCGTGTTCTTTTCTAATAATGTTATATAAGCAAAAAGTATAGTTTTATAATATTTCGAAGCTACATAAAAGAAAATTGCATAAATGGTAATGATTTTTGTTCTATTGTGATCGTTAAAAATGCAACACATTATGAGGGTATGGTAACATTTAATAAATGGTACACAATATATAGGCAACATTTTGTGTAAGAAAAGAAAACACCATAAATTAAAGAACAATTCGGGGGGTTCTGTGGCTTAATTGGTTAGCGCGTTTGATCATTAAACATGGTATGGAATTTGCGGCTAGAGTTCGATTCCCAGCCGCTGCCTATCAACAACACCAGTTTATAATAATTATTCTTTTACTAATCACACTACTATACAAATCAAATTTGGAAAGATCTCCTCAGGCAAAACATCTAGTTTGTATAACGCTAATCACAAATCACAAGATTTAACTCAAGAACGTGGAATTAAACTGAAAGTTTTATAAGCTTTTTATGGGTTCAAAATTCAAGGCATTTATGCTCTTAATTGAGTACCAATTGTTTGGAAGATTATGCAAGGAATTGAAAAATTCTCATTTTTCAGTGTAATGCCTAAATACATACTTTAGGTTTTCTTCTGATATGTTTCAGATTTTCTTCAAAAAGCCGGGTTAAAAATATTTTTCCCGAAATTGGACATTGAGATAGCTTTTATATTGTCAATGTATTGAAGTTAGTGGCAGATTCAGAATCTATTTTAAATTGTTTGTATTTAAATCCGTGTTTTTCATACAAAAATTTAAAATTTGTTTTGCGGTCATGTTTCTGAATCAAGCCATTAGTAGTCGAAATGTACTTCAGAAAACTTATTTTAGCTTCAAATAATAGCGATATCACAAAAAAAAACAAATTTACAAAAACTCGTCCAACCCAAGAAAACTCGTCCAAAACCCCAAAAAAGGCTTTCAAATATGGATTAATAGATTTCTTGCCTCCCATCCGAAAAGCCCGTAATAGCAATTTTACCCATCATTTAGGGAGACAACTAGTTACATAACTATATACGTGACTAGTTATTTTATGGAACCTTTCTGATTACAATAAGACTGTCTGATAGCTGGCCCAAAGTAGTCAACGCTAGCTACCTAACTGGATACTTGATCAGATATATAACTATTTATTTTAACATGTACGGGGTTCTAATTGACCTTACATAATCAGCTAAAAAGACATATCACAGAAAGTCCAATCAGCGATTGCTTGTAAACAAAACTTACTCCAACAACGCTCCAATATATTGCTTCTGGTGGGTAAAGTAATTACTTTCTAAAGTGCAGTACAAAATAAACGTTTAAAGTCACTTCACAATAGGTTACTAAGAAAGTGACTATTGACTTCACGCAATGTTACATGGGATATCAGCAAAAATAAACTGTATGAGAATTATATCAACACAATTTGCATAAAACCAGTTTGTACGAATTACTCACAAAATTACTCACCTTGGATGTATAATGTAACCAATTGTCTTCTTTCTTTACTACAAAGAGTACATACAGTATCGGCCATAACAAAAGCACCCCCTCAGTGAATTTTTTTCATATTATATTTTCTTTATAAAAACAAAGTTTTAAATTTCGATTATGTATTATTTTCATTTGTTAATATGTTTATTATTGATAAACAAATACTTTTTAAGTTAATCTTTCCATAAGTGGTCACATAAAATCAAAAAATATTTTAAGGTAGAAAATTAAACGGACAAAACTAAAGCACCCCTTGATGGATAAAATATGGCACTAATTTTAATTACTATTATGTTGCAAATCCTTTGCATTGGATGACACAAGCACATCACTTAGGCATAGAAAATATTAAGTTTTTTATCTTGTCTTGCAATATTCTTTCCCAGGCTATTTTAACGGCTTGGAATAAATCGTGAAAATTTCCGATCCTTATTTCGGCAATTTTCACGTTTTATTTTCATATTAACAATATCCCTCAAGTTCTCAATAGGATTGATATTGGGAGATTGAGGAGTCCAATGAATAACTGAATTTTATTGCTCTTTAGCCAAGTCTTAAAAATTTTGGAGGTGTGCTTAGGATTATTATCCTGTTGGAAGCTCCCTTTAAGTGGCATCTCTTCACTGGCATAAGGCAACATTACATCTTTCATTATATCACTGTACATGAAATGATCCATAATCCCATTAATTTTATGAATTGGCCCAATTCCTTGACCAGAAAAGACACCCCAGACCATTACATTGCCTCCTCCATGTTTAGTTGTTCCTTTGCAATACTTAGGATTCAGTCTTTCTCCTTTTGGTCTGCGTACACGCCTTATTTCATCGCAACTTTTTAAGTTGTATTTGGATTAATCAGTGAACAGTACTGTCTTCCATTTTTGGATATTCTAGTCGATGTGCGCTTTGGCAAACTCCAGTCTAGCTTTCTTGTTCTTAGCTGATATAATGGGTTTTTTTGCTGGTCGTCAAATGAATAATCCGACTTCTACTGCTCTTCAACGGATTTTTCTTTCGCTAACGCATAATCTTAAACTTGTTCATACTTGATTAGATTATGCTATAGGATATTTTTGAATTGATCTTTTGATCAAGGAATCATAATATCGTGTTTTTTTTCGCGGATGCCCTCCAGAAAGCACCGTTGATATGCGACCAGTCTGCAAAAACTTTGAAATGAGCCTGAAAAAAACTGATCTGTTAATTGAAAATTATTTACTCAATTCATGTCGTGATAAACCCGTCTTCCAGTCTTCAATAACTTTAATTTTAAATTCACTGGAGTACTTTTTCCATGCCATTGTTTTTATTACAATAAACTGTATAAAACTTAAATTATACACACTACGCCTTCCTTTATTTTTATCTTCTGGAATTTTTAAATCCATTCGTTTGTCAGTCCCGTCAATTCACAATGCAAATATACAGAGCGTAGTCAAATTTTTAAACATCTTATAAGGGGGTGCTTTTGTTTTGTCCCTTGCGTTTTGTGTTTTTATATGATTTATCATTTTAAATTAATTGTTCATAAAATTATGTTTTACTAAATGAATGTTATATGAACATTAACAATATAAGTTAATAAAATATATACAAATCAGAATTCAAAAAAGTATTTTTTATCAAAAAAATTATGTTTTGAAAAAATCTATAGAGGGGGTGCTTTAGTTATGGCCAATACTGTACATAGGTGTCAAATTACCCAAATATATAAATTGAAGTCCACCAAGTGATAGGGCATTATTGACAATTACTGTCTATAAGGAATACATTGACTACTTGCCTAACTGCTGTGTTATTACAAACGACTCCATGGGAAAGGAATCAAATTCACATAGATTTCACTTTAGAGAAATTAAACTTTGTGAATAGCCAAATTATCGTAAGCGACATTTTTAAAATTATTGTTTTATTGCAGAAATTAAAATTTTATGGACCGACTGATGTTTTAGCGTTCTCAGAATATCAAAATTGTTAATAACATCAAAAATATAGGGGGTAAGATTTTATCGTAAGTCAATGTTAATATTTTACAGTAAACAAATTTTATCGTAAGCGACACACAGTGGTATAAAAAAAAGAGGGAAATAAATCTGTAACTTCTAAATGGTTAGATTGGTTTGAATGAAATTTCACATGCACAAAGAAGAAGTCTTCTCGAGTTTAAGTTTTGAACGTCGACATCATGGGCACACCAGGGGCGCAACCAAGGGCCCTCAAATTAGGGCACCTTGGGTATGTTACATTTTTAAAACGATATTATTTCTTGGTTTGAGTTCTGATTTCAAAAACATTATACATGTAGAATCTTCTCATCGAGCACTACAAAAAACCTCGTCGTAGCTATCACTCATCTATTATAGCTAAGGAGATATTCGCATTTGAAAATTAAATTTTCAACATTTTTACCCACCCTACTCCAGTTTTTTGATAACAGCGTATCCAAATATTTCCCGATTTTCTCCAGTTTTCTTTTATTGGACTAACAACACACGTATGTGTCAAATGGAAAAAGAGCAGTTTAAAAATAATGACTAAGTCCAAAGTTATATGCATTTGAATTTAAAAAAAATTTAAAAAGCTATTTTTCGCTATTTTTTGGGGAAAAAATAACTTTTTTCTTTTTATGTTATCGCAGAAAATTTCTAAGAGGATGAAAGCTAATTTCAAAATTGTTGTTACCGAGGGGACCAGGTCCTTTCAAAAAACACCTATTTTTTATGTAAAATAAAACTTTAGAGCAAAAATTCTCAAATCCGCATCAAAATATCCGATATCAAAATATAGTAACCGATTATAGGTGGCTCAATATGTTTCTTATTATTTTGTAGAGGGTCCTGATAATTCCGATCCTGGTATGGATAATAAAGCCAAAAAACTAAAAATTACCATTTTTGGAATTTTTCAACACTTTTTTGGGAATTGCGGGATTGCTGATAATAAATTTCAAAATTCGTTTTTATTTATCCATTTTAAATAGAAAAGTCTACATAACTGTGAAATTTCATTAAAAACTATTTATAAATAAAAATTTAATTTCAATTCGAAAAATTTTTATATATGCAAAAATTCAATAAAAAAAACATTTTTTGTCATATTTTTCTATAAAGTATTCCATGAATTTTTAATTGTCAAAAGTTATAAATACTTTTAAAAAAGAGACAAATAGCTTGAACGAAATTATATTATATCTCATCATAACATTTTTAATTTTATGTATAAATTTCAAAATAATCACAAAAAACCGTCTCCTGTAAAATTTGTGTGTTTGTCGCTTACGATAATTTGGCGCTAAGGGCCCGATATAATAAAACTTAATTAAAAACTTTAAAATATGGCTTCGGAAAAATGTATTTTTTACATTTTATTAAAATCCAATTTTAATTCTGCTATTAACAGGCTCTAAAAGAAGAAAGCGGATATTATGTTTCAGTTTTAAGCTATAAATAATCGCGGTTTAAGTTATGCTGAATCCAGTGGTGCTAATCGTTTTTTAGGTTAGCCATTGTTTTTGAGATATACTGAAAAAACCGAAATTTCTCTATAAAATTACCTTTAAATAAGGCTTAACATTTTTTTTAATATGCGCAGTCATTTTAGAAATATTTCCAATTTCTTTCCACATTTTCCAATCTTTATGCCGTTTTAAAAAACAAAAATTTCGAAATTTTGCTAAAAAATTATTTTTTTTTTGCAAAAAAAAATCTCTATAATCTATAAACGACTGCGCAAATTAAAAGGTAATTTTGTTGCGGAATTTCGGTTTTTTCAGCTTATTCAATAAACTAAACCGTTTTTGAGATACGCCAATATATATTGCGCAACCTCCTCCATTTTCGAAACAACTTAAAAAAAACAGTTAGAACCACTGAACTCAGCGTAATATAATTAGTTTAACCCACCGGGTGCCCCGCTTGACAGTTATTTACACTAGCACAGTGTAATTAGCTAAAGTGTTCTATTTTAAATATTGTAGTAAATTTTTAAATAAGTGAAAACGTGAAGAGCAATTCTTTTTTACAATTTTCTTAATTTGTCTTAATCGAATAATAAAATTAAAACTATTTGCTAATATTAAACTCATGTACAGTATTTTTAAGTTCTCCAACAATGTTTATTATAGAATATTATAATAGTTCATTAAACAAATACACACAAACATACATACATATAGTCACAAATTTACAACACATATACATACATACAGACATTTCTCTTGGTAATATTCCATTTAATACAAACACAAAAATAAATTTAAGTAAGAATATTCCCGGTGGAATTAGTTGCCAACAGAGTAACGAATCGAATTAAAAGCATAGTAGTGAAAAGAAAATCTCCCAGGACCTGTACAGTAAAGAACGAATAAAGTTAATACTTGGAAAAATATGTGTGTGTGTGTGTATTGTATGTAAATTTATAGATGTTTATAAAAATACCTATGTTTGTGTGTAAAATATATTTAAATAAATTTAAATATATAGATGACATTCAATATTTAGTGTGCTAGTGCTAGTACTGGTTAACTTATGTGTATGGGGATGTGTTTATGAGCATGAGTTTGTATTGGGAATATGTGCATAAAAGAGGTAGAAAGAAGGGTGGTGGAACTATTGTTGAATGTGTGGAAACTAAAAGGACAAAATTACTTTAGGGACTTTTAAGTTGCACTATGTACATATGTATGTATAAATGTATAAATGTTGATACTCATATGTGTTGTAGTTACATGATTATCCCCACTAAATACAATTCCACCATTAACTATCATCGTTATTACCATGGCATGCATGTATAGTTGGTTAGTAGGTATGTTTTGTAGTAGTCCAACTTAATAGTCATAACTGGACGACTATAAAGACTTAATAATCCTTGAGTTGAAATTATAAATATACTCTGGCAATTAATTTAAACGCCACCACCTTTAACGCAACAACCAATGATCATTTCAGTCAAATGCATTTCATTGCATTTACATTCGCATACTTTTAGATACAATCATGGGCACACATAGCCATACATACATATTATGTATGTACTACTCTTATAATAATTTTTACAAATGTGCTACAATTACATAAACATTTATAAATGCATGTTTTACATACATACGCCGTTTTATGAGCGATTTCAATTATGATTTCGCTAACTACTGAATGTACCCTACTTTTAATTTAATAGTATTTAAAATTTTCAGAAATAACTTTAAAATGTGCAAACTTTTTAAATAAAATAAATTAAATTATATTAGATTTGTGGACAACATTTGAATGTTATTTAACAATTGTTTGTTGATGTCAAAATAAGCCTTTATAGGAGAAAAATTTTGAAAACCAAATTATTATATTTGACTGTAATATTCAAATTAAAATTATTTTTTTTTATAAATATAAAAATATAGAAAATATGCAAAGCCTAATAGAAATATAAAATAAGTTATAGAAAATGTGTTAAGTCCCTAAAAATGTCTTATAACAATATGCGAAAAATGGTAGGATTCAGTGATCGGTGGCGGTAAAAAAAAGTAATATAGTCCTGGCCTTTCGTTCGGTTAGGTCTAGGAATCAAGATATGTATATCGATTTCAAGCATTTTGACCATCTAAATATCCGAATATCGCAAAGTGATGTCCAGCAAAATTGTTAAGCTCAATGCCGACTACAACATAGTCAATAAAGGAAAGGGGTATTTTTGAGTGAGATCCCGAATACTCAATTCGTTTCTTCGCTGTCTTTACCTTATTGCTTGATGGTGCGCCTTCTTCTTGGGAGTCTGTGTCGAATGAGGATCTGTCTTCATCTGAAAAAAATCAGTGAATTTTAATTAGATAGTAAACATCAGTTTTGTGACTTATTTATCATTATACATTATGCTTATTAAGTAATTAAACTGCATTACCAGATTTTAAAAATATTTAAATCAGTGGATTTGTGAACTTTTTTTGTGTATCCTGTAAAATTTGTGAAAAGAAACTTATCACGTTTGCACACTAAACTTACCAGTCATAAAAAAGTTGATACGATCATACTTTTTTTATACTATTTTCTAATGAAAAGTATCATGATTCTCCCCAGACTCATTTGATACTTCAAACAATTTTAGTATTGTATGTATAAAAACTAATTTGCAAATTCCTATAGACTCAGAATGATTTTCTGCTAAAACAAACTATTTTCCAAATTTTCATTATAACTGTACTTTCTATAGATAATCTTCAGTATAACAGTATTATCTACAGAAAATCTTCAATATAATAATATTTTCTATAGAACACCTTCAGTATAACTGTATTTTTACGGATAATTTGCAAAACAAAACTATGCTAATATGAAAATAAATTAAAATTTTCAATTTTGTACGCTGAGATTGGAAAAAGTACCATTTGAATATTATTTTTTTTTTCTATAATATCTTAATTTTAAATAAATTAGCCAAAATCTAAATAAAATATAAACCGATCGCTTTTGATGTTATATAAACAAATTAAGAAATTATTGAAAAATCAGTTGATAATATATAAATATACCTTGCATATTTTTTATAACAGATTTGATTTTGGGATAATTATCAGTTTATGCATATTTAATTTCAAAAACTATTTTTTCTGTTAAAACCGAACACGAAACTCTATTATTTTGAGTATACTTGTTATGATTGATTAATATTACTCATACACTGATATGACTAATGCGAAAGAAATATTATTTGACACGACTGGTTTAATGAGTTTAAAATTTTAATACATTTTTCCTTAAAGTAATTTTCTATAGATATTTCATGATATTAACTCCAACTTGTGACTGTAAAATTAATTCTTTATGTTGATCTTAAAAAAAAAATCACTTTAAATAATTTTTTAGAGTGTCATAATTTCGTGCTTTACCAATATTATTAAACATGTTATGATATTCGAAATACCAAGCAGTTCCCAGCAGTTAAGCAAGTAGTCAATGTATCCATTATAGACAGTAATTGTCACCAATATCTTATCACTTGGCTGACTCCAATTTATATATTTTAGGTCATTTGACACGTATGTGATCTTTGTAGTGCAGAGAGATGACAATTGGTTACTTTATACATCCCAGTTAATCTAGCGTGAAGACAATTGTCAATTTTGTGTCTCTAAGTAATCTAGAGTGTAATCACTTTAAACGTTTAAACGGACTGATGTACCATGTAACAGAGCTTGAATTAAACGTTTATTTTGTACTGCACTTTAGAAAGTAGTTACTTTACCCATCAGCAGCAACATATTGGATAGTTGGCGGAGGAAGGTTTGTTTAAAAGCAATCGTTTATTGGACTGTCTGTGATATGTCTTTTTAGCTGACTATTTAAGGTCAGTTAGCATCCGTACATTAAAAAAAAACTAGTTATGTAGCTGATCAAGTAACCAGTTAGGTAACTACTTATGCCCGTAATTTCAACAAGTAGATATCTACGGTGTAAAATAACCAGCAGATAAAGTTACCTAAAAGGTAACTTGACATTAATTTCAAATCAATATCTACGAGTAAAAATTACCAAATATTTTTACTCCATAAGTAACTAAGCACTGATAGATATCTATTTGTTGAAATTAGGGGCATTAGTAAGGTAACTGAATCCATGCAACCGGTATATGAATCCAAACGTTGACTACTTTGGCCAACTATTAGACAGTCTCACTGTAATCCAAAGGGGTCAATTGACCCCCTGCTTAGAACATACACGTATTAAAATAACTAGTCACGTAGCTAGTTATGTAACCAGTTGTCACTCTAAATGACAGGTAAAATCACTAGTTCGGAACAATCTCCTAAAACTGCTGGGTAGTGAGAGAGATATTATGTTTGAGTGTGGCTGTGTTCGCTAAAAATCCATAAATGTAGTGAGCAATGTGATGAATGTGTTTTGTTCATTCTTCATTCACTTAGTCGTTCATTTGTACTATACAATGTAATAAGTATCGTAATTGAAATAAAAAGCTAATAATCTGGTACTCCTCGATGTTTAAAAATTTCTGGCAGTAGTTAATGCTGATTAATAAATTTTTGGTTTTACATAAATGATGTTTATGGAATTTGTAAAGCACGACCCCATAGAAATAAATCATGTTAATTATGCGAAGAATATTGGGTTTATAAAATGTTCCTTAATATGTGCAGTGTGTAAGTGGTTTTTGTAAAACTTAAACAGTGATATGGTTTTAAATGTAGTTTTAGAAACGATAATCTTTAATAACAAATATTCGCTCATTTGTAGTTAAAATTACGGAATTGCTTAAATAATTTGTCTATTATTTATTGATATTCTAATACAGTTCATATGTGGGGTACTGCAGCAAAAGCTTTCGAATTTGAACTTTTAGAAAACTGCTCTGGTTAATTATTTATTATTAAGTGTTTTGAGAACAGTTGTGTTTTTAATTTCATAATGATTGAATTTATTCAAAGTAAAATATTTTTTACTATTTCTTTAATAATATTGTTACTAAATTGCATTCATCAATTTTAATGTGGAAACTTCTACTTATAAAGAATGTTTGTAACACATTGTTGCACTGTATTATCTTTCTAGAAGTGTCTCCGCTAGAACAAGCTGGAAATCATCACAAGATGCCATTGGTGTATATAAATATTGAGTTAACATTAAACCGTATTACCTATGTGTAATATAACTGTGTATTAAAATAAAGGGACTATTCAAACTGTTGGTATGTGAATTTAAATAAATAATTACTACAATTTTTAAACTACTTGTCGCTTTGTTTTACAATTTAAAAGAATCCGCTTTATTTAAAGGAAATAAATCACCGTTTATAAAAGGTAAAAACATAATATTCACATTAAATGGACATTAGAACAATGTCCATTTGGTTAAAGCCAACACATGTAAATTTGATATCGTATTTGCTCAAAAACCTCTATATGAATTTGATTCAAACTTTCTTCATATCTTCATTTAATTCTAAATTACTGAGTAACAAAACATATAATAAAATTGAAGAGCAGCCTTCGCTTTTATATCTCCCATATTTCCTTTTAAATAACTTACATTTTCGCTGTTAATCTTAAACTCCAAAAAGTTATTTCACCACAATTCTATAAAAGAGCTCCTCCATTTCTAATTTCAAAATCTACACTTCAATGTTGGAATGTGAATTCTCTAAGGAAAACAGAATGGTACGTTGAATAATCAGCAACAGAATTAAAAGCAACTACAATAAAACACAAAACAAAAAAAAAAACTGAAGTTTTCTGTTACATTTAATACTCGTCAAAAATCATTCTCTAGTCAACCAAAAATATTCGTATAATTTGGCTTGAAATGCAATAAATGGTGAATGGCACTGCATCATTATTCGCGTTTCACAGTCTTAATGCTGGACTCGTAAAGCTCAACTATAAAGTGGCCAAGAATATTAAAGAATACACAAACACACAGCCACACAATTGTACATATCGACGTTTCTAACAGATATTTATTCATACATACAAAGACTTTGAGTTGAATTCATAAAAGAACACGTGAATGCAAATATACAACAGCAGGACGAACAACGACAACAACAACATCTAATATAACGCAGTCGTCCTCATCATCACCATCGGAAACATCAACGTAACAACGTACTGGTTGTACTCGTAGTAGTTGTATTCAAATTTTTTCGATAAAAATATTCCCCAGTTGTTGCAGTTTATTTGAATGTATATTGTAGCACTCGTATGCTGGTATTCAACATGTGTCGTCATCAACACTGTATAAGGTTCTGGATATTCCATCAGTTCTGCAAGTAGTCAATGTATCCCTTATAGAAAATAATTGTCCCTAATGTCTGATCAGTTGGCTGACTCCAATTTATATATTTGGGGTCCAGCGTGAAGACAATTATCCCTTTATTGTCACTAAGTAATCTATACTGTAGTCACTTTAAACTTTTATTTTGTACATCACTTTAGAAAATTGTTATTTTACATGGCAGAATTAATCTACTGGAGAGTCAGTTGTCACTTAGTATCCCTTTGTAATCTGAAGTGTACTCGATTTAATTTTTTTTCTTTTCTATCAACTTTAGGGATTCACCATTCTACTCACTATAAAATGAGTAAAAGTCTAGACTAGTTATTTTACTAACGCCAAGTAATCTAGAAACAGTTGATATATTATTAAGTTATTAGAATAATATTTTTTATTAAAAAATGTATAGACTTTTATTTGTAGACTATTTGATACTACACCATTTCCAATTGTATTTCAGAAGTTTCTAATTGTATTTCAGAAATTTCCAATTGAATTTCAGAAATTTCTAATTATATTTCCGAAAATTCCAATTCAATTTCAGAAATTTCCATTTATATTTCAGAAATTTCCATTTATATTTCAGAAATTTCCAATTATATTTCAGAAATTTCTAATTATATTTCAGAATTTTCTAATTATATTTCAGAATTTTCCATTTATATTTCAGAAATTTCTAATTGTATTTCAGAAATTTCCAATTGTATTTCAGAATTTTCCAATTGTATTTCAGAAATTTCCATTTGTATTTCAGAATTTTTATTTTATACTTAAAAAGTTTCCAATTGTATTTCAGAATTTTCCAATTGTATTTCAGAAATATCCATTTGTATTTCAGAAAATTCTAATAGCAATACCAATGGATATTTCTGAAATACAAATAGAAAATTCTGAAATACAATTGGAAAATTCTGAAATACAATTGAAAACTTTTTAAGTATAAAATAAAAATTCTAAAATACAAATGGAAATTTCTGAAATACAATTGGAAAATTCTGAAATACAATTGGAAATTTCTGAAATACAATTGGAAATTTCTGAAATACAATTAGAAATTTCTGAAATATAAATGGAAAATTCTGAAATATAATTAGAAATTTCTGAAATATAATTGGAAATTTCTGAAATATAAATGGAAATTTCTGAAATATAAATGGAAATTTCTGAAATTGAATTGGAATTTTCTGAAATATAATTAGAAATTTCTGAAATTCAATTGGAAATTTCGGAAATACAATTAGAAACTTCTGAAATACAATTGGAAATGGTGTAGTTATTTGACTGCCCTTACGTAGCTAGTAAAGTGACTGACCTTGTGCAACCAGTATGTGAATCCCATGTGTTGACTACTTTGAACCAGCTATAAGACAGGATCTTTGTGATCTACGTAGGGTAAATTGACTCTCTGCTTAAGACATGCACATGTTAAAATAACTAGTCACCCTAAATGATAAGTAAAATCACTAGTTCGGGACAGTAACCCAGAACTGCTGGGATATGTATGCATGAATAGGAGTATGTATGAGTGGATGTTGTAAAGCTTCACACAGATACATGTAGAAATGCTCATAAGGCACAATCAACGTTTTATGATGACGAAAAAGGCGAGCTAGAAAATGTTCAACTAATAAAAATATCAAAAGTTAGAGGCGTTTTTATTTGCAATACGAAATTAGCAAAAGATATAGCTAAAACTATACGGACATCATTTACGATTTACGAATATACATATATCTGCATACACACGCAACTACATTCATTACAAATGAATAGCACAATACAGCATTACGAATACATCGGAACATAAAGATACGAGAATTTTATGAAGTTTATCATTGTGCACGCGTGCTTCATAAAAATGGTCAAGTGTATCTATGCGTAAGTAAACTTATAAATGTAATACAGTGGATCCAAACAGAAAATATAACAACAAATTTGAGATGATGGAAAAATTCAAAATCAATTTAAAGTCTGTTGAATAATGATGAATAGGTGATATTCCAAGCAGGATTCCAGAATAGTTCCAATAAAGGAAATTGCTTCTAAGTTGAGACTATCAACAAAAATCGTTGGTTGCGCTGGCTATATTAATGTGTTCTGGAACTATTTTAGGAACCAGTATAGTTTTTACTCAGTACCATCCTTCCTTATCCATATTAAGAATTTTTAAGGAGTTTTATTTTATCATTTTATGTTTTAAATTTAATTTGATTTGTTGCCTAATGTTGTATAATAAGAAAACAATTATTTCTGGCTTAAAAATCTGATAAATAGGAACAAAAACATTTCAATAATAAAGCAGAGCAATGTTTGTTATATCAAAAATCTCGAAACATGCGATGTTTTAGCGTAAAGCTTCGATTCAAATCATTTAATCTCAGCTAATATTGGTGAACCTGAGACAATTTCGTTAGTCAGCAATACGATTAAAAATTTTAAACAAAGAAAGTTTGCTGGACTTGATGACATCAATAATAGATGTTTCAAAGCCCTTCATAAGAAAGGAATTAAATATTTGACTATTGTTACTGATACATGTCTTACATGTCTTGACGTTAAAGCAGCTTCCGTTACAGTATGACACGATGGACTTGTCTATAAAATGATTCGTTTAAACTTGCCCTTGAATCGACAAATGGATTATTATACTATGGATATACTATGGATTATATCTTAAATGCTTCCTATCGCCGAAATATCGATATACTTCAATATGGCGAATATTTTTTTAGAAACTCAGGGATCATTTTTCTTCGAGAAATATCAGTAATTTATCTTTAAAGCCACAGTATTTTTTCTGCACAGATAAAACCTTTTCGTTTTGATTTGCTACCAATCGAATGATTCGATTATATCTATAGATTTTTTCGATTCTAGCAACTGAAAATCTCACAGTGGAATTACAATTTAAATAACTCAATTTTTGTCACGCCAACTATAATTTTTTAGTCATAACAGAAAAATTCGGTAAAATTATTTAATTAGCTATAAATTTGATTATCACAACAACAAAAAATTTTCTCTGTGAGATAAAAAGTTAAAAATGCTTACTTAAACTTATTGTTGGGGAATAATCAAGTTCCTATGTACCATTTGACTAGTTGCTTAGGCCAGATCATCAGTAAAAATTGTCCCAAAGGCTTTAGGTTTAAATTTGATTATAAACATTCAAATTTAAAAACGAAACGAAAATTAGGGTATTCATTTCAAAAAAATGGAAAATTACACTCTGATTTTTTTACACTTTAACACAATAGAAAAAAAAAATTTGTAGAATTCTTTTTCTTGTGTTTGTTGTGTAAAAGTGTAAAATAATCAGAGTGTAATTTTCTATTTTTTTGAAACGAATACCCTAATTTTTTATGAAATTTACTGATTTTTAGCTAAATTAAGTATTCAAAAACTTCGAGTAATGAAACGATTTGTATCTTATTTGCCGGAAATAGAAAGTGCGGGAAATTAGGACCATAAATCAGATTTTACATGCAGGCTGTCTGGACAAGTTTTGCAAAATGCCATATAAAAAACAGTCCTCCCAAAATAAACTACTGAAAATGATTTTTAATCTGTACTTTTCTTTGAAATAATTGGAACTAAATTATAGACTTTCAAACAGCTGTTAAAAACCTTGTTGGGACACAGATTATGATGATATTAATGGCTTAGCCCCACCAAACATTTTCAAATAGTGTTTTGTTAAATGTTCCCTCCAAATTTGTTTATTTGTTAATATGTATTTTGCAGATTAAGATTAATTACCCTGTGCAAGAATTTTAAACTTTTTTTCTGTCAAACGGTCACGCGGCTGGTTAACCTAACTCGAAGACGCTGAATGCAGTGGAGCTAACCGTTTTTTTTTAGGTTAGCTCTTGTTTTCGAGATATACCGTTATTTCAAAAATGGAAGTTCCGCAATAAAATTACCTTTAAGCTAGACTGAAAATCTTCGCAGTCGTTTTAGAAATATAATTTTTTTTGGCAAAAACAAAATAATTTTTTAGCAAAATTTCGAAGCTTGTTTTTTTTGGAACTTTGCTTTTTAAATATTTTTCCTAGTTTCCCATAAGGCCTTTAATGGGTTAAGTATAGAAAGATATATTCTTGAACTCTTTGTATATTAATGTACTGTAAAGTGTAGATCTAATTGTGGTCATATACATTTTTCCCTTTTTCAGCCTTAGGAAATTATAAAGGTTTAATTTATTAGCCCACTGTCATTTACAACTAACTAGAATTTTCGTATTCATAAATTTACAGAAGTTGTCAGCATAATTAGACTTTGAGCGTAGCAGTATTTTTGTACGTTTGTATTAGTGTTTGACTACAAAAAACCTTCAGGCAGGTTACTTAACATTCCGTTCCATAGTCGTTAACAAACACACATACACAGACACACATATGGAAGCACATAACATTTGATTAGTAGAAGGACTTTCAATTTGTTAAGCTGTTACGCACGCAAACGTACATACACTCACATTCACACATCTCCATACAAATATTCAAACGGAATTCATGTTCATAATGTTCGTAGGGAATTCTTGTTTCGCGGTTTTTATTTGATGACTTCAAAAAACCGCGTTACGTATACGACATGTATGCATGACAAAAACGAGAAAAAAAAAGAAATAAACCGAACGGAACGGAAATTGAAGTCAAATTGTTAACATATTCTCTCTTGCCACACACACAAACACTCATATAGAAATACTAATACATACTACACATGTAGAGGACATGTAGTGGTGGGTAGCAAGCATTAGTAGATGTGATGCGGTGGGTGGTGTTGATATTTAAATGATTTCTGTAGTTGTAGTGGTGCATGAGACGGTTGTATTGAATAGTTAAATGGTTTTTTGGTCCTTCTGTTATTAAAACTCGTAAACGAATTGACTTCATTTACACGATTTTCATTTGCGACTAAATTACTAGATGACTGACTGACTTTTGCATTGATGGCAAGCAAATCTCTGGAGTATTACTAAAAACTACGTGCGTTGGCTGAGTCGCCTTAGTAGAGACACGAGCAACGTCTATGTATGCATATAATGACAGTGTTGTCTATGGATTGCATTGGTATAACAAGAGATTGCATCTGTAGTAGTATTCGTAGGAGTTGCTTTTTATTTTGTTTTGTTTTTTTTTTAGAAATAGCTGCTAAGTTTTGTATGTACTAGCTAGTGTAAAAGTAAAAGCCAAGTTTTGTTGGCTGGTTTTGTTATATAAGTATAAATAGTGTAACAATCTAAGCAGCACATATCTACATTCATTCATGTTTTTATATCCACACATTTATACCCAGACTCATACACATACGCTTGTTTTAACGTTTACATTGGTGTGTTGTTATGTTACATTTCATGTGTCATAAAAACTTTTGCAAATCTCTGAGGTGGCATTGTATTGTGGCATGCCACTTACTCACATATACAACTCGTTAAGTGCTTAAGTTTGTATTTGTGTTTTTTTTTTTGTTCATCATGTTTGGATTTTTTTATTTGTCAAATCTAAATACTCTTTGTTTTAGTATTTGTTATTAAAAGAGCACACAATATCCTTTCGACTACATGTTCTCTCTTTTATCTGTTTGTTGTGTGGACATTTGAACAAATAATAAAAAGAGCATCAATGAGAATTCTAAAAAAATTATAATAAATAAAATGTACAATAATTGAAGTCAACAAAAACCAACTACCACGTGCAGCATGATAAACAAACATACATTCATAATTTCATTAGGCATGGTCCGCTGCTTTATATGATATGCACCAATCTTTATTTTTTAAATTACAAAAATCAGTTCGGACTTTTTATATATTTCTAATTGTAATATGCAACAAATTTCGGTTCAAATTTCGGTTCATAAAAGTAGACTATTGGATCAAGAAACCTCTTGGAGGATTTTGTAAAGCTGCATTTATTGCCTTATTTTACTCAATTTTGAAATATTTACTTTTTCATTAATTTCTACAAAATAGTCGTAGTCGAAAATAACGAACTCCTTCAGATCACAGTCAAAGTCATACTCAGAAAAATTCAAATAAATTTAAACATTTTAAGTAACGACACAAATAAAATTTAAAATCACACTACCCAATTTATGAGGTCTGATCCATATTGATGTATCAGATCGTAATTGGTTATAGAACCACTGCCAGCAATAATTTTATATTGCAAAAAATATCTTCCAATTATTAGAAATGGGAGATTGCCCGATAATTAGCGCTACATTTATTATGTGGCTTATCCTAGATATAAGTTTCATTACACTGTGCTAGTTGAAAAAACTGTCAAGCAGGGCACCCGGTGGGTTAAAATAATTCGGGTACGCTGAATGCAGTGGTGCCAACCTTTTTTTAGGTTAGCTCGTATTTTCGAGATATACCGTTATTTCAAAAATGGAGGAGGTTGCGCATATATATATTCACGTAACTCAAAAACGGTTTAGCTTATTGAATAAACCAATAAAACCGAAATTCCGAAATAGAATTACCTTTAAGTAAGACTAAAATCTTTTTTAAACTGCGCAGTTGTTTTAGAAATATAATTTTTTTTTACAAACTAAAATAATTTTTTAGGAAAATTTCAAATTTATTGGAAAATGCAGCCAAAAAAATTATATTTCTAAAACAACTGATTAAAAAAAGTTTTAGACTTACTTAAAGGTAATTTTATTGCGGAATTTCGGTTTTTTAAGTTTGTTCAATAAACTGTTTTTGTGTTACGCGAATATATGTTATGCAACCTCCTCCATTTTCGATATAACGGTATATCTCGAAAATACGAGCTAACCTAAAATAACGTGTTTATTTCATGCACAGTGTTATAAACGAACACTAATTCTTTTATTTCCATTTATACTTCGAAAAACTCATTTCGGTGTTTGGTTTGTCAACAGGTCTGATTTCATAGTGTTATCAGTAATGTTCCATGTTCGTTGCAAAGTAGCTTTACTTTCTTAGTTATGTGTCGATTATGGATGGCGACCGAACATCAGTTGCCTAAATGATATTACAGATGGCAACTATCATTTCTGTTGCCAAATTGGCGACCAGAAATTTTGTAGTTACCCTCTGTCAACGCAACTGAAGTTCGGTTGCCATAATCGACCCAGTAATGTTTTCCAGAAATGTATGCCCTTTAATAGGAATTGTTTAATCCAAGTATAGCCATATCTAATCTGATGTTTTATTATATCATTAATGTGTCCTATTATGTAGATATCTGACCTGAACTGTAGCATCTCTTCAAATTTTACATTCAGTCTTAAAGCTATTTTAGGGTGGCTGGATAGTTTCCAATGAAGTTATTTCCCAAACACTTGATTATTTTCCATACCCATATTGAATTGTTCTGGGTTTTAAGATTCAAATATATATTATTTTTCGAATTTACATTATTTACGATCCACTTATTTACAAATCCGTAAGGGGATTCAATACCACGTATAATTAAAAATGTATATTTCAATCATTCGAAAATATTGATTTCTAACCCAAGTTGTACTTGTTAAAAAATCTTTACATTTCTCATACAAAATACAAACTTACTTATAAACAAGCAACAGTACAGTGGGGCCATTTATATGGAGGCTCTGTGAAATCATGGACAAATATTACCCTCAATACAAAAGAAAACTTTAAAATTCAAAAATTCAGCGAGCTAACTACTTTCGTTTGGGTCCTATTGTGTTTTCATCAGACAGACATTGCTAGATCGTCTTAGAATTTCATAAGGACCCGGAATATATACATATATATATACTTTTGTGGTTTTGCGATGAATAAGAATTTTCTCTGCTTTTTAATTGTTATCCGATAGCTCAAAAACCTTGACAGAGAAGCAGATTTTCTAAAAATAGTAAAATTTTCAATAGCATTATATTCGATTGCATAGAAATTATACTACAATTAACTTTTCGATATAGGGGAGATCCATGTGAAAGCGGACATCAGTAGGATTTACCATCTGCGATTTTAATGAAATTTACCACATACATAATATATCCAATATGTTTCTCATATCAATGACTTTTTCAATGGAAACTCATTCCGATGTAAAAATATCGCGATTTGAAAAATTGAAATTTTTTTAAAATTGTCTAAAATTATATACACATAATTGAATATAACTTTGGAACTACTCAAAGACCAGCATAATTTTTGACTACATTTTAAAGCCAATGATATTGTCCTTAAAATGGTGTGAATAAAATTGTTTACTTCCAAAAGGTTAAAGGTCAGTATTCGGAGTATATATTTCAATGTAAAAAATATCAAAGATCGCGGTATTAAAAATTAATAAAGAACACGGTATGAGGACACCTAAACTCTCTACTATATTCGTGAAAAAAGTACGATGGAGACTCGAATAGTTCAGGAGTTACACAGAAAGTACGTTTTTCATATAAATTCATATACAAATATGATACGATGATCGAATAAATATCCCTTCTGAATTATTCCAAGTCTAACCTAAAATTTGTATACAAGAATAAATGAAATTTCATTGAATTGAATTTATCGTGAGTGTTTTGCCTTAGAATTGGTTGAGGAATAGATCTTCTTTAGATACTACAATATATATAGAGTGAGAAATCAAATTCACTATAAATTTAGGACCATCATGCAACAGACATTATTTTATTGTTTATTTTCAACAAATACAAATTTATTTTTAAATGTCCCTTTAAGCTAAATCAGTAATCTTGTTAACCATTATCAACTTAAAGAATATAAATAAACCACCCCAACAGCCTATGTTTATATATAAACCATTACAATTCGAAACAGCTGTTTTCTAATTAAATTTAAGAGTTTGATTTACTCTTAGCTTCACATACTTGCACAATACTCTCACCTGCAAATGTGACATGCGTGTTAACTGAATTTGTGTAAAAATTTCTCTTAACTTTCTGTATTTAATTCTCTGTAATTGTTTGTCTATTTGTGGTATTATGTGTTTATGTTGGTGGTAATCAAACATTCTTCCTTCTCCACAATGTAAACATTAACTTTGTCTGCCTTCCTTCCTTGCCGTGTAACTCTCTTTCTCTCTTCCTTTGTGTGTGTACGTTGTTGTTGGGTTTTAGCTATAGCAGAAGAAATTTAAAATTTTGCCTTTCATTTCTGGCTGGCACTACTGTGGGGGAATTATGGTACCCGAGGGATTTGACTAATCAAAATTCCTTACACCTGGGACATGCCGCAGCAATGTCGAACATTATGGTATTCTGTATTCAACATAAAGTATTCCACACATTGTTCGTAAAATGATGATGTAGTCAGGACTGGTTGTAGTATATGCAAGTAGTTTTAGTTGTATCAACATTCTGTTCCAACAGACATTCACACTCACACACAAACTGGCATTCCTTCTTACTTTGTAACTCGTCGTCCCCACTCTCTGCTCCTGTGTTTTGGTTACTTACTTGGTAGTGTTATTTTTGTTGTGGCACACGTAGCTTTAACCAAAAACATATTGATTTTCTTGATGGCCTTCTTTTCTCGTCTTGGTCCTTCTTCTTCTCCGTATTCTTTGGCAAGGATGAGTGGGTATGTGTGTTTATGTGTGAGTGTGTGTGTAGTAGTAGTTTTAAACTTTGTTGTGGCATTCCTTGGTGTCTAGAAGTTGTTAGATTATGTTGTGTGTCTGTATATACTTATATATGTATGTATGTTTGTGTTTAGAGTTTGTGTCTCGACTCCTGTGATGTTTGTTTTTATTTGTTTGTATCTTGGCATGTTTCGGATTTACTTGCACTTCTTTTTATATGTGTATGTATGAATGTATGCATTTAAGTAAGTATGTGTGAATGTGTTTCTTGTGAAAATGTTGCCATAAAATAATTCACTTTAGGGAATTTTGCACGTTAATGCATTTTTAGTTAAAATGTAATTATTTGATTATTTTTTATATACACAGAACTTCAAACATACAAAAAAAAATAGAAACAGAAAAAGCATTTAAATGTTTCTGCATATTTAAATATAATGTCCATTTATTCTTCTTTTCACTAACAATTAGTTTTGTATTTTTTGTTTGTTTTCAATTCCAGGTCATATTAATGAGAACATTGATTCTTCGAATAAAATATTAAAAACAGAACAGATAGACATAAATTGTTTAAAATCAGTTGAAAGCAATGTCCTTGACAAGAATGTTGAAGCAACGAAAATACCGAAAGATAAAAGCAACGACAAAGATCTTTTGGAAAAGGCTAACGAGAAGGAAGAAGTTGATACTTTTAATGAATTGGATGATTTAGATGATGACATAGACGATGACGATATTGATGAGGATTTATTGAGTTTGGATAGTTATTATTCTGGTAAGTATTTTTAAACACTATATATCGAAGACCTTAATGTATATTCAAAACATGTCAAATTGTATATTGTTGATATATAAAAATATATATAAAAATGATAGAATATCCAAAAATGTACATTTTCATCAGTTTCATTATGTGTAATTTATTTTGAAAAAATTTGGGTGTGATGCTTGCAAATTTTTCGTATAGCGGAAGGGCTTTTTAAATTGAAAACCGGGTAACTGAAAATCAATATTTTAAATTGTCAACTTTACTAGACTTTCGTTAATGTTTCTTATTGATTCAATATGGTTTTTATTGATTTTAAATTGTTTTTGTGTTCCTGTAGTCTAACATAATTAAAAAAATATTTGTTTTCAAAAATGCATTCATGATGCAAATGCAATTTTCAGATACACTTTTGAAAATGTTCACCACGTAAATTTTTAAATTATTTAAAATAATCTCAAAAAGTGCTATATTGGCTAAACGACCAAATTAAATTTTGTATATGACAGGAATTCCATTGTTCCATATTCTATACAAAAACCCATTTATTTTAAAAAATTACTCTTTTCTATGTTTTCGTACAAATGGAGTATAGATTCAAATATATACAAACCATTCTCAAGAAGGCCGATTGATTTATAAAATCTTATACAGGTAAATATATCCACTTTTAACTAAGTAATTAAAAAATGCATATTTTATTAAAAGTGCATGAATATTGCAATTGCATTTTTTAATTTTTAAAATGCATTTATTGGAAGAACCTATTCTATTTGTTTATGATGTCTTATGGAATTCATGATATAGACTAAAACTCGTTTCGGTCGGTCAATTGTAAACTTGTTTTGCATTGCATAAACGATAGCTCAAATTTTCGGAAAAATATTTGAAGTTTAATAAATTGACGCTCTGATATGAGCCTAACGGTTATAGAGGAGTTCATAACCATAAAATCAAGGATGCCATTTAAAATATGTGTAATGTATTTTACGGATATTTCAAGAGATTTTCTTTTGTTTTAAATTATTAATTTATTTATCAGAATTGAATATTTTTTTAAAAAAAGATTAAAAAGAAAAAAAACAAAAATATTTATGTACATACATATCTGTGGAGTTTGGACAAAACGTCTTAAGTCGAGATAAGAAAATATCTTAGCTTTTTTATAATTTAACTAACTTTTCAAAACGCTCCGTTTACACTAATCTGCTTCTTCTTACGAATATTAGTTATCACGAATGAGATATCATAAAAAAACAAATCAACTTGTTTGGAGTTGTTTTTGACAAAACAACTTAATTCACAAAAACTGTAGAATTTATCGATTTTTATTTTATTATTTATCCTTTGTATAATTCTTTGGGACAAATAATAAAGTTCTTCAAGGACAAATAATAAAATATTGATTGATAAATTCAACAGTTTTTGCGCTCTCCTGAAAAATTTGAACTTTGTCAAAAGTTCACAGATATGTATTTATTTTAAATGATTCTATTTTCTTACAAATCAATTATTCATTAAATTTGAATAATCAAAAACGTACTCTTACAATTAGTTATGAATAATAAAAATATTTGATTATATGGAAATATGATTTTCTCAATGTTATATTGGTAAATCTATTTATGTATAACTCTTTCAGTATAATTCAAAACCTAAATATAACAAAATTTTTAAATATTTTGTTTTAAACTTTTTAATACATAATAAGGAAATTTCTTAATGTCAGAGTGGAGGAATGTGGAAAATTGTTCATTTATGATTCGAATGAGTCAATACTTAGATCTGAGCTAGACTGATTGTATTGTACGAAATTATATTTTTTATTATGTTTCATATTACACTCAATATTTGACACCAACCGGATGATATACGTCTGAAACAATAAATTAAATGGAGTAAAATTGCATTTTCAGTTTTTCATTTCGTGATCCTGTTTCCTTTTAAAAGGACTTCAAATTTTCAGAGGAGTATAATTTTATAAAAAAATGTTTGAAAATACTTCTGATCATCCTACTATGCCAAATTTGGTGTCAAATGATCTGGAAGAGTTGTAAAATATTTCGCATTATTTTTATTTTATCCTGTCAGGATCAAAATATGTCAAAAATGTCAATTTTTTATACTTGAATTTCCTTCAAAAAAAATAGTGAGATAAAGATCCAAATATTGAATACCTCATGCCAAAATTCCATAATTCTATCTTCACTACTTAAGTGTTAAATAATATTTTAAATTTGCATTATTTGATTTTATATATTTTGTTTTAATATTTCATATTAAGAAAATATAACAAAAACCGTTGTGTTTGTTTTAATATTTCATATTAAAAAAATTTAACAAAAACAGTTGTGAAAAGCAACGGATAATACTTTTTACTAAACAAGTAAAATGGTTTAGTCGGGCAAGCCTTATGATACCCTAGTATCCGAGTATACGATTATAAAGAGTTTCCTTTTAATATGAAACTTATTTGTGTTGAATCTTATTTGAATACCAACATTTTAGGTTGTAGGCCTTATATGGGAGCTATGACTAATTATGGACCAACCGTCACAAAATTTGGTGGGATTATTTGCAAATATATATGAAACATATTTCTGTTGAGTTTTGTTTGGATACTGACATATCATAACATATCAGAGATTTATGTATGTATATTAATGGCATTTTCGAAAATGTTGCTTATATGGGAGCTATGGAACATTGTTGACCGATCGTCACAAAATTTGGTCGTGAGAGTCCGGCTTATATAAAACTTAATTGTGCTGAATTTGGTTTGAATATGTTTATAATTGAGATATTTATGAGAGCTTAACTATTTTCAAATAGGGCAATCGTATGGGGCCTAGGAGAAATAATTGACCGCATCCAACCAAATTCAATAGGCTTTGTCCTTGGGGCAATATAAAAGTTTGTGCCAAATTTTGTGTAATTATGTTTAAACTTGCTTATTCGACTCAGAAAGTGATCCTGAGTAGTTTGGTATGCTTTAAGGTGGGTGTTGGGACAATATTTTTGTATGTTGCAAACATCAGCCCTAACCGATTATACCTCCCCCACTATGATGGTGTAGGTTATAAACATACACTTTTCTTAATAAATTTTTTTTGTATATTAATATTTTATTTTATATTTTAATTTGAATTTTATATGTATAAAGGATGAAATTTTGACATTTAGTATAGAATATTTGAATATTTTCTTTAACGCATTGTTTTTTTAAAAGAAATTTATTGGCAATCTTAGAGGATATTAAAAGATACAAAGCACATGTTTGACATCTATTGATCCTTACAGGATAAAATAAAGATAATACGAAATATTTTTCAATTCTTCTTGTTCTTTTGACATAAAATTTGTTATTGTTGGATCAGCAGGAATGTTTTTAAATATTTTTTGAAAAATGTACTTCTTTGAAAATTTGAAGTCCTTTACAGAGGTTTACGAAATGAAAAGTTTCATAGTACGTCGTATCATCCGGTTCGTGTCTAACGATTTTTTTTCTCTTTCTGTAGTACGGTGTTATATTTGTCAAATGCTTTAAATAAATTATTTCTAATTTTTCTCAAAATATTGTAAAAAAAACTTAACTATTAATTAATATAATAATAATGGAAAAAAAACAAAAAATTTTGTTGAAACCTGTGATTATATTTCACTTATACATATGACACTATAAATTACACTTTTGTCTAAAAATTCTCCTTAACAATAAGTACAAATTTTAATTTGTTTAATTTGCAATAAAATTGCACTAAAAATAAAAATCCCTCGAAATATGCTAGTGTTTTTTAATGTAAGTATTTGCTAGTTTGTTTAAAATTGTACAAACATAAATATCCTTATATACTACCACCCTACATTTATTATTAAACAAACAGCATCTTTACTCCTACATTCGCTCATTCAACAACATATTTGTTCGTACAAACATTAGAATCCTAAAATGATATGAAAAAGAAATAAAATACAAGACATATAGCAAAAATAGAAAACCAAAAAAAAAAGAAATGCTGTTGAACAGAAGCAATAAGCGCATAACCATTGAAATTGCTGTATAGGGTGTTATATACGAGCTGGTCACGACACTCCGGGGTGCTCTACACCTGAGTCGAGGGAGTCGTTTTGCCATGGCAGCCATACAACAAACCCGGCAGCCTAACTACATTTTAAAAACCCAGAACAGCAATCAACACCATCCAACCAGTCAGTTAGTCAGTCATTCGTTTATTCAGACTCACAACAAGAAGACACACCAAAACCAAAAAGCCAGCCATCCATGTTCTCTCTCATCCATGCCAAGTTTTAAGTCGAACAAATAAAATCTACAAAAACAAATAAAAAGTGGACTCACACAAACAGACAAACACACACCCAAACAAACACTTCCCAGCAAACACACATAATTTGATTTCAAATTAAGAAGCATCTAAAATTCAATTTTTACTGAAGTAATTCACTTACAGAAAAATTATGTTCCAAACATCTAGATATATTTATTATATTGTTAGGTTTTACCTTTTAAAAACGGTGGTTTATTTCCTTTTAATAAACCGAATACTTTTGATTGCAAATAAAATCGTTTAGTAGTTTAAAAACTGTTACAACTTTTTATTTTTTTTTTCTAAACAAACACATTTTTTACTAAACAAACACAGTTTATGTTAACTCTAACAGCACCTATAATAAACTCACTAACGTCAGCAACCTCTGCCACTATTTATGCATTGTGCCATCTTTCGAGTAGCTTCTGCAATGATATTAACGGACAAAACTAGAATATTCGAATTCTAAAGCTTTCAATGTTAATGTTAGCAGCTTAAACATTTAATGTTGCCATACTTACAATTAATGCTAATAACTGCGTGCTATCAACATTGTTGATAAGTAAAAGCTTCTACTGATGGACATGTTAATTAACATGATGAATGTTGCAGGCAGTCGTTACAGACCGTTAAATTGAAATCGCTAATGAAAATTCGTAAACGTGATATATCTAAAGCTAGATCTTTTTGTTTGCTGGGTTGCTCCAGCATGAAAAGCTAAAAGTAAAATTCACAAAAACACAAAGATTCAAACAACAACAACCATTGAACCAAGCAACCGACAGCCAACATTCAACTATCATCCATTTAACAAATAATACGGACATAAAGCATGAAAGGATAAAAAAACAACAACAAACAGGAACAATTTCTTTATTTTATAACAGATGCATATGTATAAGTGTACGTATCCATATGTATGTAAGTTTGTACGAGGATTTTTAATGGAGAAGACATGTCGAATACACTCATTCACATGTGATGGCTACCCAGGCCACATATTGAAAGTTGAGAAAATAAAAACTTGTGTTAAACTCGTAGATTATCCAAGTCACAAGTTGGCACTTTTACTTTTGGTTGTGTGGTCGTATGTTTGGAACATATAATTTTTGTTGTCCTTCCTCTGTTTGTGTTATGAGTCTGTATGATGTTTTTTTGTTGGACATTTCTGTTATTGTTTATTTTTATTTCCGGTTTGGTTTCTTAAATACATATACGATTATAAGAGGGTACATGAACATCCTGTCATCATGGTCACTTAAAAACACTTTATGTGGATACACAAACGTACTAACATAAATAGTGCAATATTTATTAGTAATCGTTTTTTACCCAACAAACATTACCTATGAGCTTAATATTTACTCAAAATTAAGTATTTGTATTGTTTGAACTATAATGAAAATTGAATGTCTGTCGGTCATTAATTTATTGAAAATACAAAATTACTCTTTCCGTTACCTCTAAAATACTGTAATTCTATAAGTCTGTGGTCGTATTGGAAAACTAGTTATATCCACTAATTGGGTAAATTAAAGTGCTGAGTCATAGTTAATTTTTTTCACAAATGATTTCCAAAATTGCCTTACTTCCTTAAAATAACGAAATAAATCGAAAAAACAAGGTAACTGATTTTAATGTCCAAAAATGAATTCAATGGGACCTGAAATCTTTAACATTATTTAAAATTATGTTTTGTTTAATGCGAATGCACAGTAACATAAATTCATAGTAAATAATTAGTGAAATATTTTTAAAACTTTATGAAAATACCGATTTTTGTTTTTCATTATTGAGTTCACTCGTACTCGAGTGAGAAAGTGTAGAATTGGCCAACTCTGTGTAAACAGTTTTGTACGTTTTTAAAGTATGTTATAGGTTTTCATGAGCACCGTATTTTGAAATTTCAAACTTAACCGGTGTTCGAGATTAATGAAAAATATTTACTTTTTTTTAATTGTACTTTTAAATATTTTAAATTATTTTACAATTAGGTAACATTAACATTGTTGCCTAATGGTATTTTTTTTTCTAATCGTAAATTTCGAATTTTCAATAATAACACCGTATGACACTCAATATTAGACACGAACCAGATGATAATAGTCTAAACTAGAGATTAAATGGAGCCAAACTGCGTTCACATTTTTTTATTTCGTGATCCTGTTTCATTTTAAATTTCAAATGAGCACATTTTTCAAAAAATATTTTAAAATACTTCTGCTTATTTCTACTATGCCAAATTTGGTGTCAAATGATCAAGAAGAGTTGTGAAATATTTGCCGTATTTGATTTTTTATATTTTATTTTAAAATTTCATTCGAAGAAATACTGTTTGCTTTCTCTACAAACAGACGTGCATTTTATTCGCTCCGCGATTTTATTAAAATTTTATTGTTTTTTAGTGCAAATAAAAATTTTAAAAATTAGCGATTGGACGCTTTGAAATTATATTTGTGTCTAGTGATAAATACAAAAAATTTGCAAAAGCAATTTTGTTTAAAAAAAGAAAAACAACTGGTTTAAAAAAAAAATAATAATGTTTTAAAAGAGCACATGAATTCTCATGATGAGAGGAGGCTCAGTATGAACGGCAGAAATGCCTACATATTTCTTAACGGGGAGAGTGATCAAAACAAAAAAATAAATGACCCCAGCTACAACAAAAATTATTTAACCGCCAAACCAGCTGAGAGAGCACGCTCTTGTTCCCCCGTGATACAATTACATGAACAAAATAATACACAAACAATATCACCAACCAATTTATGTTTAGAACAAAGCATAAAAGAAAATATGAAAAATTTAAATACAACAACAACTATACCAGTTTTAAAAACACAGACAAATACTGTTAATAAACAAGCTTGTGATCCACTAACAAAAAATAGTGAGAGTTTGAATATTTTTAACACTAAACAAACCACAATTAATAATGATGGTACACTGAAGGGCGCTATACCAAAAAAAAAGATAAGTACATTGAAATCACCAGTACTACCAGGTATGCTTAGATATGTAAGTATTAATAAAAGAAATTTAAGTCCCCAAAATAATGGAACGTCTGTCAAGAAACAGAAGATAGTTGATAATCCATTGATAGGCAATCGTTTCGCACTCTTGAGCGAGGATAATAATAAGAGTATAAAAGATGGTGCTTACGAAAAGAAATCATTAAAGCCACCACCAATATATCTGCGTGAGTCCAGCTCGAATAATTTGGTCAAAACATTTGTTGAACTCATTGGAAAAAATAATTTCCATATTGTTCCAATAAGAAAAGGCGGTGTGCAAGAGACGAAAATAGTCGTATACACTGAGGATTTTTATAGAAAAATATCTCAATACTTGAATGATAATAAAAGGAATTTTTATACCTATCAACTGAAAAGTAGTAAAGGGTTGACAGTTGTCATTAAGGGCATAGAGTCCAGTGTTGAGACTAATGATATCAAGGAGGCCCTGCAAGAATTGGGCTACGAAGTAAGAGCTGTAGTTAATATATTTAACAAAGATAAAATTCCTCAGCCAATGTTTAGAGTCGAGTTGGAGCCAGAAAAAAATAAATTGAGGGGAAATGAAACTCACCCAATTTACTCAACACGATATCTGTTAAATCGTAGAATAACCATTGAGGAGCCTCTTAAAAGAAATCGTCCTGTCCAATGTGGCAATTGTCAAGAGTTTGGACATACTAAAAATTATTGTACCTTGCGAACAGTGTGTGTGGCATGCGGAGACCTTCATTCTTCATCACAATGTGATATCCTAAAGAATGGTCTCAGAAGAAAATGTGGTAACTGTGGTGGCGATCATTCAGCCAACTACCGCGGGTGCCCAGTTTATAAGGAGTTATTGAACAGATTGAGAGAGAGGCAAAAGCTAATAAGAGGGAAAACATCTGAAGTACCAGCCTACAAATTTGAAAACACCTATCCACCAGTCAATTCTGAGGTTCCGCTATTGAACAAGCAAGCAGCCTCAATAAAATTAAATTCACAATCCATTCAAATTGATCAGCCTAAGAATGTAGCAGGTTCTTATGCCAATGTTTTGAGAACGGGTTATCAGCAGCCTGGTGTTCCCCAAAATACGGGAGGGTTGGAAGCACTTATGCAAGCGCTTACCCAGAATATTACCTCTCTTAATCAAAATATGACAAATTTTATGTCATCCATGCAAAACACAATACAAGAGCTTTTAAGAGCGCAGAACCAAATGATACAAATCCTCTTAACAAAAAAATGAGTTATTTGAGACTATGTTTCTGGAATGCAAACGGTTTAAACCAACACAAATCAGAGATATCCCACTTCATGCAGAATAAAAACATCGACGTGCTATTGGTTTCGGAAACTCATCTTACCAATAGGTATAACTTTTATATTTCGGGTTATACATTCTACTGTACAAATCATCCTGATGGTAAGGCACATGGCGGCACTGGTATTTTAATTAGAAATCGTTTAAAACATTATCCCCTAGATGAATTCTCAAAAGACTATATGCAGGCAACATCCATTCATTTGGAAAGCTTTGCTGGAGATTTAAATATAAGCGCGATCTATTGCCCACCACGCTTTTCAATGACCAAGGAGAAGTTTGAAGAATTCTTTAGCACGCTAGGAGGTCGCTTTCTGGCATGTGGCGACTATAATGCCAAACACACTTACTGGGGCTCTCGACTAATGAATCCCAGAGGTAGACAGCTTTATAAAGCATTAGTTGATCGCAACAATGGCCTGGATATTGTGTCCCCTGGACAACCAACATACTGGCCTGCTGATCCTAAAAAAAATCCTGATCTCATAGACTTTGCCATAACAAAAAATATTAATCGAAATTCAATATCTACAGAAATGTCATATGATTTATCTTCTGATCATTCCCCAATTATAGTTTCTTATTACGGGAGGACTAACATTTCAAAATTTCATACTGAAACATATTACTTTAAAACAAATTGGCTTAAATATAAGAAATATATAAGCAGTCATATCCACACAGATCTTTGTATTCAGTGTGAGGAAGATGTAGATAAAAGTGTCAATGACTTTACGTCATTAATTGTATCGGCTCTAAATCATTCAAAGAGTCAAATATTTCCTAAAACTGATATGCACATTTCCAACTCAGATATTGAACGACTTCTTTTAGAAAAGAGAAAACTCAGAAGAGAATGGCAACAAAGTAGATCACCTGCTGCAAAGCAGAGGCTGTCTGCTGCTAGTAAAAATCTGAAAAAAGCCCTTCAATTAGAGGAGGATCGCAGAAATAGAAATTACATTCAAAGTTTAACAAATACCAAACACACAAATTTTTCCCTTTGGAAGGCATCGAAAAATATCAAGCCACCGGTAGAGGGGCAAAGCCCTTTAAGGAAAGCTGACGGCACCTGGGCTCGCAGCACGGAGGAAAAGGCTAAAATATTTGCCGATCACTTAAGTACAGTCTTTCAACCAAACTCGCCAACTACTGTTTTTGAACTTGTAGAGCCACCTGTGTCAACATTATCTAATGATGACATATTAGATATAAGCCCAGAAGACATTAACGAAGTAATCAAGGATAATATAATATTAAAAAAATCACCTGGAAATGATTCTGTTACACCTACTATGATTAAAAACCTACCGAGTGTGGCAATAATTGTGCTGTCTACAATATTTAATGCGATCTTTAAACATGGAGTTTTTCCGACAAATTGGAAAACTTCTCAGATAATAATGATACCAAAGCCAGGTAAGGACTTGACCGTACCATCCTCCTATAGACCAATAAGCTTGCTTCCTTGCTTATCGAAACTGTTCGAAAAAGTGTTCCAAAAGAAAATCATACCATTATTACATGAGAAAAATATAATCCCAGTTCATCAATTTGGTTTCCGGGAACGCCACGGAACAATATAACAAGTTAATCGTATAACCGGAGAGATAAGAAAATCCTTTGAATTAAATAAATATTGTTCAGCTATATTTTTGGATGTCGCTCAAGCCTTCGACAAAGTATGGCACAAAGGACTGGTATATAAAATAAAATGTTTGCTGCCACCATCTACTCATAAACTATTGGAATCTTATCTATCGGACCGTATATTTACAGTTAAGTACAATGATTACGTGACAAGAGAATATAGGATTGGAGCAGGAGTACCACAAGGAAGTGTTCTTGGACCTACCCTCTATTTGATTTACACCTCTGATTTGCCTACGAGCGATGAATTGACTATTTCTACATTTGCTGATGACACCGCAATTATTAGCTCGCATGAAAACCCATATATAGCATCTAGTGTACTAGATGGCTACTTAAGATGTGTTGAAACATGGTTAAACAAATGGAGAATACGTGTAAATCAGTTAAAAAGCAAACATGTTACGTTCACACTGAGGAGGGGATGCTGTCCACCTGTCACACTTAACAATGTTAATATACCTCAGTCCGATTATGTTACATACCTTGGTATTCACTTAGATAGAAGACTTACATGGCGCCGTCATATAGAAACCAAGAGACTTCACATGAAGTTAAAAGCATCTAGCCTTCACTGGTTAATAAGTGACCAATCAAAGTTAAGCCTGGACTATAAAGTCACCCTGTATAAAATCATTTTAAAACCAATTTGGACATATGGAATCCAATTGTGGGGAACGGCCAGTAATTCCAGTATTGAGCTTATACAGAGGGCCCAGTCGAAAATTCTTAGGACCATGACGGGTGCACCATGGTACATAAGAAATGAAAACATCCACAGGGACTTGGAAGTGCCACTAGTGAAGGATGAGTTTAAGAAAGTCCGCGATAAATATATACTGAAACTGCAATCACACCCAAATCCGCTTGCTCGGCTTCTCGCACAGAGCCAAACCAGATCAAGGCTTTGTAGAGGAGATCTACCACCCCGCTAAGATGTGGTCCATCCATCAAACAATGCTCTCTTTAGAGAGCAATTAGTTTTAATTTTAGTTATAAGATTTAATCACTTATTGTTAGGCCTAATGATATAGGCAGATTCAATAAATAAATAAAAAGTTAAAAAAAAAAAAAATACAACAAAAATCTATGTAAAAACTACGAAGAATACTTTTTAATAAACAAGTATAATGGTATAGTCGGACAAGCCCTACCATATGATACGCTAAACTGATTACACTAGTTTACAAGGTCTTTCCAGAAGACATTTTAAAATAGTTTTTACTTTAGAGTTTTGTATTTAATAGCGATTTATTAACGTTTATCTACAGGAAAGATGTACTTTTAAACAGTACTTATTTTTTTCCCGTTAATTTTTTTTGGAATTTGTCAAAAGAATACAACTCTGAAAGTATCTAGTAGCTTCGCCAGAGTGTTATGTACCCAAAAACGATGTGAATACCTAATTACCACAATTCGGTACACTACAGTATGCATTAGTAGTACTCAGGTCAGGGGAAAAATAAAAACCCATATATCTCAAAATTTGGAAGTATAGAAGGGAAACAAAAAATGGTCAATTAACTAGCGTCCCTAGCTCTTCTCGAAAATATAAGTTTCATTCCATGAGCAAACAAAAATGTTTGATTTGTAAACTAGTGTTATTTGTGTTGAACCTTTTTTAAAGGAATTTATTGGCAATCTTAAAGAATATTAAAGGATAAAAATTTTAAAGAACATTTTTGATATCTTTTGATCCTGACAGGATAAAATACAGATAATACGACATATTATAAAACTACTCTTGATCTTTTGACATAAAATTTGGCATTGTTAGATCAGCAGAAGTATTTATTAATATTTTTTTAAAAATGTACTTCTTTGAAATTTTGAAGTCCTTTAAAAAGGATAGAGGGTCACGAAATGAAAAACTGAAAACGCAGTTTTTCTCTATTTAATTTATAGTTTCATACGTATATCATCCGGACGGTGTAGTAAACCTAGAATAATGAAATTTGATACACTTGATCCTGACCGAATGAGAATCGACAAAAGTGAATTGTACTTTTTCTTTCTTATAATGGTACTTTTTGAATTTTCCATAAAAATGTAACTAGAAATATAAAATAAGACATTTAGGTTCCTAAATGAGAATAATCATTGCAGTTTTCAAGTATTTAAAGCAACAGGGTTTGATGTAAATATATTATCATTGAGATGATAACTAAAAGTTGTAACATCTAAATTAAATATGAAATTTTTGTATTGTGCTACAAATTATTCAAAATAATTTGATGAACCACATTTTAGTACATGTTTAGGAACAATTTTCAGGTGTTAGTGCTTTACCAACATTCATGGCGAACTTTTGTTCAATTCAATCTTGTTTCTTTTTGAACAGAATATTGTATTATGATGCTATGTTTAGACCTATTTACAATAATATGGAAGTTGTCGAATTTTTTTTATTTAAACCCGAATTTTTGGTATTAAATACATAGAATATATTCCTCTGAGAAGTTTTCACATTTCAATATCATTTTCATATTTGATTTCACTTCCAGAACTCTTTTCTTCAAGATGAAAACTAGGAAAAAAGTTTGTTTCGTTTTGAGACACTAAACAATATCACAGTCTTCACACAAATTTCGTTTTATAAAATCAAGCTGTTAAACTTATTAAACCGAGTTAAAAACTTAAATATTTAATTCTTTACAACGGTAACCCTTAAATATAAGCCTAAATATATGCAGCATAAAATAAATAATAAAGATGCAAGCAAAAACACTTAACGAAGAAAATACAGCAATTCGTTTGTATGTGTTAGGTGAGTCGGTGAAGTTAACAACAAGGCAATGTGAGAGAAAATGGTTTTATTGTCAAAAGAAATTTTACCTACATTTCATGCTTCTATCTTTTACTAACTGGACGCACATTTACTCTACCATTTTTACATTTTAGTGGGTATGAGTAGGAAGCACTTTAAAATAACAACTCAACAGAACAGAATCTCTAATATAAAAAATTTTTATAAAATGTTCAAGTTTTAACAGGTTTTAATTTAAAGTTTTTAAATGTTTACATGTGACTGGATTCGGTAAAAGTATTTGCATTGTCCTAACAGGTTTATCTACATACAAATAAATATTTACAAATGAGTTAAATTTTTAAGTAAAGTGTAAACAATAAATACATGTAGATGTGATTTATTAATGAATTTTTCCTGTACTATTTTTTTTGTATGTTTGAAAAACATCCCTTTTAAACTAACAATGACTCTAGCCAAATTCTTGAAAAGTTTCTCAAGAAAACTATTTAAATATACTGGCATAACTTCAAGTTTCCTCACTGACTACTACTGGATTCATATGAGGGGAAGAAGAGCATATCAATGCTAATATGCTTACACTAACAAGTAATATTGTATGTACGACTATTTAAGTCCATGTTTTGAAACATGTTTCCTTTTGATGTTGGCAATTAATTACGCATTTGTCTTACAAGACAAACAGTTAAATCTAAATTACTTGTATGTTAGTTTCAGTACTTCTTGCCCAAGAAAAAAGAAGAAACACTAAATGAATAAATTTCATACTCATACTTTCATATTTTATATACAAATGTACTTGCTTGCAGATTTGTATGAACTTACTACACATAAATTCGTATATAGGAAGTTGTTGCACACATTCCATTTCTACCGTTTTATATGAAAATCTTTTAATTTCAAGTAAATTGTCTTTAAGTTTTTTTTTGTTTTATTTCTTTTGGACATGGTAGTGTTACATGAGATTTAACAAATATTCATACATGACATGTAAATTTGTCATGTTAAGATTTTACCGGATGGGATCTGTAATAAATAATCGTTTTAACCTATAGCTCTTACATTTATACATACGTACGAGAATATAACATATATTTTGGAAATGTTTGTAGATTTCTAAAAGTACATGGAAAATTTTAGGAATATTTTTTACCACTTACTGCATTTTTGATTCATTCTTTATTTTGTAACAATACATTTTTGTAGATCATTTTAACTACCGCGGAGATGGCACAGTGCACCGTTTTAAAATAATGATTTAAAATGACAATCTATATGTAGTGAAAAGTAATTATTTATATTAGCATTACTCTATAGTAACTCTATTTAAAACATTGACTTTGAAGAGTTAATCAATTATGCTTTTTGATCATTTACTTGATAACACGGAGCAAACGCCTAGCGTGGGTTATATGTCTTGCTGAGTACACTACAAATTGTGTAAAAAAATTTCAGAAACACCCTCAAATTCAGAAGTTATTCTAAAAAAAAGTTTTCAGTGATGTTCTTCGAGGTTTGGAAAGAAAACTGATTACGCTTCAAAATGACGTGCATTTTTTGATAAATTTGTAAGTTATAAGTATTGTTTTTGTTAAGAATATTTAAAAGAAAAACAAAATTTATCAACTTTTTTGATTTTAGTCGCTTTTCATTGCTTATTTTGATATGAAAGTTTATAAAACTTTATACCAACATATATAGAAAATTTAGTTGTTAATAAGTATTCAAATCGGATTAAAATTGTAAAAGTTATTCAACTTTAAATTAACACAATTTTTAGTATTTTCCCCCCAGCGCATATGAATAAAAAAATAAAAAACTGTAGAAAAAAAATATTTGTAAAATTTTGAATTTACAAGGTAAATTTTTTGGAACGTTTTTCAACGTTTTGCAAATATAAACCGATTTTAACAAGTAATATCTCATTTTTTTTCATATAAAGTTGCCTTTAAAACGCTGTACAAAAAAGAATAGATTTTTATAGAAAAAAATTAAAATAACTATTGTCGAATTTGAAAAATTACGAAAAAAATAAAAAATAAATTTAAACTTTTTGTAAAAACTTACAATTTTATGGAATATACATTTGATGCATCCATTTTGTAAAATCTTAATTCTTTGCCTATCCACAATTGTTTAAAATTTTTAAATCGATCAAAAAATGTGTGAGTTAGAGGTACTAAAGTACTACGACCTACCCTAAAACATATTACTTGCATATGATTTGCTCTGTTAAGTATATAGATTGTAGTGTAGTTTGAGCACATATTATTCGAACATATTATTCGAACTCAGTGTTGAAATACTAATTTATACATGTTAAATTAGTATTTCATCGTAGTATTTTATAATAAAAAATATATCTATATGTGCGAACAGCATCGGAAAAGAATAGGCTAGTTTTTAGATACGATTTCATAAGTTCAGATCCATTCGTTAAAGCTGTGTTGTTAAAGAAAACTATATCACTACTTAAATGTGAATATAAATTTAAAAATTCTACTACACAAATACATAATTTACTACAAGAAACGGGGGAATTGAAATTATTCATATATCAAAAATATTGTGAAAATAAACTTTGGAATAAAACTATCCATTGGATATGCATTTTTTTATATAAAAAAAAAATATAACAAATAATGCAGTGCAAGATCGGTATTCGCGACTAATTAAAAACCAGAATTTTCGCGAACCCAAAATTTTATTGAAAAATGTTATGCAATTTTTAAAATTATAATTGTTTTTTATTGATATATTTACATTTTAAACATTTTTAAAGAAATTGGAGATTTTCAGCTGCTGTTGTCGGCTTATCATTTTCCGAAGCCCATTATATGTTTATCGATTTTATACAATCGTCACCTTAATTTTGTTTTCTTCATGACCACTATCGTATAAATCATCCGATTCCGTATCTGATAATTCCTTTTGTTCATCATTACTTTCGACATGAAATTTCAGGATTTTCGGATATTGGACATTGATATTTCATCCCCGGATGTAGCTAGAATCTGAACTGCATTTTTGAGATTGAAGATTTTTAGTTTGAGCTCCAAATTTTTTCCTTTCTTGCCAAGCAAGAGCAGTTGTTTTTTATAATTTAATTTGACCAAGTTGATAATGTTTTGATCTAACGGTTGAATAAGCGCAGTGCAATTGGGTGGTAGATTCATTGATATAATTAAACCGTCATCACGTTTTGTTACTCAACTGGGTGACACGTCGCGGACCTAAAAAATGTTTACTTGTGAAAAACTTACTTTTACTAATTGGTGAAAATTAACTTACGTGGGGAACAAATTCGTGATGGAACCAGTCCTTGAATATAAATGATGACATCCAGACGATATTACTGGGGTTTTATATTACAGGATTATTGAAAAAAACATTTAAAAGCGCGTGGGTTTTTCGATTTTCCAACAACTAACAATTTCAGTTTGTCTGTGCCCTTCGCAGGGAAAAAAAAGTTATTCACTCTTTACACATTTTTCTTCCGGGAGCCGTTTTCTCATTACATGTGACAAGAGCGTGATGTGCAAGCATTCTATAATATAAACCGGATTCGTCGGCATTGTAATCCTTAAAATCTTTCACAAATGGATCAATAAGATGAGATTTTGAAGAAAATTTCTCGTCCGTAATTTTTAAAAATCTAAATCCATGTCGACGCTTAAATTTCTTCAATCTGGCATTGAATAATTTTGGTTTTATAAATTCTGGAAAATCGCTGCTGGTATTGGAAAAAATGTTTCCCTTTGTTTTACAGATCACTTATAAAGCATTTATTTCATTCTTGGGTACTCAGCATTCTTTAAGGTGCAAAGTTTTTCTGTTGTACGTACGAAATTTTTTAATGAATTTTATTGCTTTGTAATGCGGTAAATCGAGGAAATCGTTGGCTTTAAAATATGTTGAACTTTTCACATATTAAGAGACACGAATAAGCTGATAAAATTGAGGACCGAAATCATCGAAAAATGTTAATATAATCAAATTAAAAAAAAAGATAAAAGTCGAGAAAATAGAACCCGATTTTCGTAAACTGTCGCGATTATAGAACCTGCAATAAAAATTAATTGTTTAATATTTACAAATGCGTAGGCTGAAAGAAGAATGTCTTACCTTTAAGTTCCATAAGGACCCCAAATATATAAATGTTGTGGGATCTACAAAATTTTCTTTGAAGAAATTGTAGTCGGTTCTTCAAATAATTTTTTTTCTAAAAATATGTATTAAAAATATCGAGCCGTTTTCGCATAAAATACGTAAAAAACTAAATTTTACAGGTGAGCATTTTCTTTAAATAGAAATAAAAAAAATAATAAATAAATGTGTACTTACGTGTTTTTTCTTTTTCTCGTAAAATTGAAATTATTGCATCTATAGTTACGAAATTTTGCTAATAGACCTAAATTATCGATTTCCATAAAAAAATGAAAATCTAATATCATGTCGCTTACGTCCGTTTTTCGAAAAGGGCTAGAATGCAAAAGCTTACTTATCAAGCGATTTGCTTGATAATTATCGTTATTCCATTTAATTTAAACTGATTTTATCGTTTGTATCTTAAGAATCTCTCTGAAACCATATTTGAAATCTAAGTACTAAATTTAATAATGCAAAAAATTAATATAAAATTTAAAATATTAATAAATCTATAGTAATTAAATTTTAAGTCGACTTAAGCTGCTACACTTGTAAATATGAATATGTATGGTAATTGCAATGTTTAAAAAATACTCGAACTAAATTTTGGCAAAAGTCTTCATCTGAATTTTTGCGCACTAATATATGTAGTTGAATTCTTGTCTTGGGTTGTCTTGAGATGCTTGTGTGTGGTCATGTCAGTTAATTTAACCCTTTCGAATGTGTTACCCCCCTGCTACAAGACCACTAAACTAAATTGTAGGTATGTATGTATCTACAAGTAATTTGTTTGTTGGTGGGTAAATTGTGTTCAGTAAACTGGTTATAATAATATTTAAGAGATATACTTAAGTAGATACCTTATGTACATACAACTATGCATATATGATGTACATAAATACATATATACATAGATAGTATGTATGTAGAGTAGATACCATTGTATAAAGAAGATACTTATGTATCGTATGTAGTGTATCTGTTAAACACTGGTAGTTTGTCAAGCATGTGACATTTTAAACGTACAATGACTTATTTGGTTTTGATTTGTTGTTGTTGTTGTTGCTGCTGCTGCTGGTTTTTATTATATTTAAGATTCCGTTTTGAAACTTTTCTTTTATATAGTTTTTGTTCGGTTTGTAATTTAGTAGTTTTAAAAGACCGCCATTCATAAGAAATATAACAAAGATTTATATCATTGTCACACTTTAAAATGTTCTTAAAGTTTATTGTAGTGTCACAGACACACAGATACACTTACATTTGTATACCAAATGTAATGTAATGTTTGTTTTGTTATGATCTGAATTAAACTGTTAATTTTATTGTAAATCATAATCTGTATTTAAAACCAAAAAGACACATACGAAAAGAAGTCACATTTACTGTAGGTTAGTTTGAGTTGTAATGCCAGTTTGGTTTGTATTTGTGTTTGTCTTCATTATATTTTTGATCTTAATGTTTTCCAAAAAACAAAAAAACCATAAGAAAACATTTTTATCATTTAACCTGTTTTCTTCTTTCTTTTTTTTTTTTTTTGGGTAAAAATTGCCATTAAAAGAACGGCTTCTGTATCGTTTTAGGTTTTGTTTTTGGAAATTTATCTTTAATAATCTTTAGGATGTTGGCCATACTACGAGTACACGTTTAATTACTTTGTCTAATGATGTTTATTGTAAAACGAACGAAATAATAAATATGTATGTATGTTGAGTTTTGTTTAGTTTTCGATGTGAAAATGCTGTTTTCAGAATATCAGCAGCACTCATATATCAGAATTAATGTGTGTAAACTTTCTTTTAATTGTCTTATTGTTGACCTAAATTTGTTTATCTGGATATGAATATTTTAAAGGGTTTTTCAATCTACATTTTATTTTATTTTAAATCCACATAAATGTCAATGTATTTATATTTTTATGGTTTAATTAAATATATCACGGTTACGCTTTTAAAATCGTTTCTAATGAACTACAATAGAAAATGATTACAAACCACAAATAGGTTCGCTTGTTTTTTAAATGGTACAAAAACGGCTGAAGAGTTTTGCTCGAAACTTTGCACTAAAGTTCTAAAATTTTTCCGTTCCGCTTAACAATGCAATGCTTAGTTTCTAAGATATTTACAGCAAAATGTCAAAAAAAAACTAAGAATTTAGCATTTTCAGTTTTTTTTTTTAGATTTTGCAATTTATGTCCGAACAAAACATTCTATCGTAAAGCGGTACGGAAGAATTTTAGACATTGAAGTTCCAAACTAGAACGAGAAATTTTTGCATACAAGACTTTAGTCATTATTTTAGTGACATTTGAAATATAAAGATGTGATTTTTCCATTTTCATATACATACATAATTTATTTACAAATTTTTCTTTTTCGAATGTATTCCTCAATGAATAGAAAGCATGTTGTTTGGTAATTGATTTTAAAATTGTCTCTTTTGTTTAAAAGAAAAAGGTATTACCCTTCAAACTGAAGAGACTTTTTGAAAATTGGTTGGAGTTTAAGTTTAAAAAAAATGCAAATTTTTCAAGAAATTTTCATTTTCTTAGTGCTCTAGTTGATCTTAAAACACTTATTTCATATCTTAAGCTTAGTACTCGGTTCAAAATTTCGTGCGAAATGCTGTAAAACTACATAAGAAATATTTGCGAAAAAATTTCGCAAAATCAGTACTCTGTTCTTATTGTTAAAAACATGTGAAATAAATCTGGCGTCCTTATTTTTCAACTACGAAATAACATCTACTTATATTACTTCTTTCATAACATAATTTTTCGCAAATATGAATAGAGTACTAGGCTTTAGTGAAAAAGTACGTAGTTTTTCTTTAAGCTTTAAACTCAGCTATTTTCAAACCGATTCTCAGAAATGTTACTCTTGTTAAAAGATAAAATTCATAACAAGAGAGAATTTAAAAATTAGCTTAAAAATAAAATATTTATGACGTTTGAAATTGTTATTTTATTTACAGTTGATTTAAAGGAAGTGATCGAGAAAAACAAAAAGTATTTCCGTACTCTATGGACTCAAAAAAAAAACAGAATTGCTACATGAGAACCTCACCATATTTGTTTTGTATCCACTTTCAGTCATTTCAGTTGGTGTTGTATCCGCAAGTACCTTCTATCCTTCCCCCAACATGCCTACACATAGGACAATCTCTGAAAATTGGTTGGGGACTTTTGTTATCAAATAGGATCATCAGATACACACTGAGAAATGAGGTTATATTCAATTTGACTATTAGGGGAAACCCACAAGAAATATCTGGTATGCATCTGGTCCTCATTAAGAAACATAAGCTTATGGAGCGTGAATATTGGTTTCAGTATTAATACCGGAAAAATGAAACTTGTTTGTTCTCTACGAAATACAAGATTCTTCAATTTCGGCACTTCTTATAAATGGTACTAAGAGCACACCGGCAACTGAGGCTCTGGTTTTGGCTGAATTTCTGACAAAACAGTTGTCAACGTGCACTGCGATCAGACTATGTAATATTGGTAGTTGGAATCAACGGACAAAGAGACATACGAGGCTACTAGAGATCCTTTCTGTCATATCTGAAAAAGTTGATTATTGTATTCCAAATCCTAGCTTCACAAGATAATTTGGCTCCTTAATCTCTGAGGGATTTTCTAAGCTATCCTCTTCAGAAAGGCCGAATTTGTATTTATACAGAGGTAGGAGGGTGGTTGATTTGTTTGTTTGTTTCATAATCATTGAGGAGTGTGGGATCAAAATTATTATGTATATTTCTCTAATTCTTTTGGATTATCTTCACTGTCTACTGTGGACATATTTTATATTCTTTCCTTTCAGGTATTTTCTTATAGGTCCCAACATGAATAGCACTTGTATTTGTTGAAAACAAATAAAATTCATTGTTTATTAACCTATATATTGTGACGTTGCAACTACTATTGTAGTCCACCAAAATGAAATTTAAATGAAAAGTGTTCTAAAACCCAGACTGTCTCGTACAGTTTGAAGTTTCTAAATGTTAGTAGAAACTAATTTGATAAATGAATATAACCATTATTTGTAATATTAGTCAAACAACTTTTATTGAAACATTAAATGAAGGTACACCCAACACAATTGATTAAATGGACCAACAACATTATTTAGCCATATTTAGACATTATGTTTCTTTTATATTCTTTAAATTACATACAAACACATAAATAAATAAATTATAGATTTCAGGGTATGCACCTTAATAACATTAAGCTAAATAAATGTAGACATCTTCACATGTTTGTATATTATTGTATTTACCCTGCAGTTCATGGAACTAAAATTTACTATTGGATACCAACCAATATATTTGCAAGGATATCGTTTGGCGATTGAAATTGCTCATTGTTTTTATATTTAAATGAGAAATTTATTCTCGATGATGAATTTTGTTACTCTTCTCGGTCATCTCGAGCTCATTTTTACACTCTTATCATGAATCGCAATAACTATTTTATAAATACATTATGATATCAGCTTTTTTTACCGATTGACACTGTCTAAGTAATATTGAATAAGAGATGAGTATTAGGTAAAATTTTGCGCTGTTGTCATTTCGAGGAGGTCATATAGTTAACCACAACGTAAACATCTAACTATCTACTTTTCCGACTACTTTGGGTTAGAAAAGTAACTAATTAGTACTACTCAATCAAGTGCAAAATTGGTACTTCTAAAACTGCGGGGTCTAAACACACTCACAGACTGTCGCTACCGTTTTGAAATGAGAAATATGATTAAGTGCCGTGGCAAGGATAATTGTGTATATAGATGAATATAATAGTCTTAACCTCATTTCAACAATTTTGTTTTACGTGTTTTTTACGAGCATTTTTGTATAGTGTGTGTGTGTAAATGTGTGTGCGAGAGTTAAATAAACATTTCGTTTCCTTATTTTATACACACGGTTTTTCACTATAAAATAAAATGTTTTTTCCAGCTTTTATTCATGCACACATACTACATGTAGATACATCCTACAGTCCTTGTAAGTGTTCACACACACATTGCTTGATTTTTTTTGTTGATCATACGTAAAGAATGATTGGGTGGTCCCCAATGGCCTTAAGGAATTGTTCCTAAGTGTGTCATAATGCAGCTTCAAAAGTGCCCCTTAAGGATAAAATCCAATTGGAAAAACGTGTATATAAACAAGATTTTCTTGTACCACGACATGGTTAATAGGGACAGCAAACATAAAATGAAATAAAAAAAAGGATACAAAAATGAAGAAAATATAAAATTTTAATTTATGATTAAAATATTTAATTTAAACAAGTATTGTTAAATTCATAATTCTGTTTTAGCAAATTCTATTTCAATTTAGAAAAAATTCCTACTTAAAATAAATCTGATGCAGTCAGTGTCTTTAGAGATTTATCAGCCACAGTGTTGATCTCATAAGAATCACAGCATTCTGTTGCTATTTCTGTTTCTAATGTTGTTTGCTTACAATACATACAGCATGTTTTATTTTATATTTTTTTGTTGAATGCTGAGGCTGCTATAGATGTTACTTGGCAAATGAACACATGTCCTGCAACAGGAAAACAAAAGAAAACAACTAAAAAGGAAAACTTTACTGACAGTAAAATCTGCCAACAGTCCAAGTATCAGTTGTTTTTTGGTGTCATAACATTGTAGAGTAGAGGCAAAGATTTTGAGTTGTGTTTAGTTGGTGTAATCTTTTTTTCAAATATTTGTAGGATTTGCTACACAGATAGATTAATTATACTCAAGTATCTGATACAGAAGTAATGTCTTTTTTTTTTAGAAAATCTATTATATAATATCAATGGTCTATTACTAAGAACTGTAGACACATGTGTTATAATATAAACAAATTTGCAAAAATTTAGATTTTTTAATAAAATCTCCATTAATACACAGAGAAAACAGATTCGTGATTGCAACCGAATTTGTTGCCAATCGAATGATTCAACCTTAGTGACCGAATTTTATAGTTGCGACTACAAAATGTTGGAAGTTATAACAAAAGTTTGATTGATTCAGCCGAAATTCTTCTTTATCAACTGACTTTCTGTTGATAGAACCAAAAATTTTATGTGCGCAACCGAATCATTCGATAGGAAACAAATTCGGTTGCTATCACGAATCTGTTTTCTCTATGTATGTAACATTTAAAATTTAATGCATTGCCTTTAACATGTAGCATATAACAAGAATGGTCTTAACCGACTGCGCACCTTTGTTTAATTACACTATACAACAAAATCAATTTTTTCCAAAATTACAAGTTCAGACCAATAAATTTTGATAGAGGAGACAAAAAAAGAAAGTTTACATATGAATTTTATTTGAGGGGGGTTAAAGTTTCCCAACTCTGGCACAATTGTTAATCGGCATAAGAAACCATGTGATCCTTACATTTTAGGTATAAAATGTGTTCAGCAAATTTATGTAAAATGTTACGGAGAACATTTTTGTAGAATATATTACCCTCTAAATCCTCAAGGCATGGGTCTTTTTTATCCTTCTTTTAAAATAGAGGGATTTAAGGGGTTAAAATGTTCCACAAAAATATTATCCGTGAAATTTTACTATAAGTCCCTGAATACACCAAAACGGAGAATTCAACCAGAAAGTCAGAAATAAATCATAACAAAAGAGAGCCGAGGGTTAATTTCGCATTTATTAAGAATTTTATTTAAAGTACCCCAAAAATTTAGCATGAAAAAAAATAGTTCAAATTTAACCACAAATCAATAATATCTCTATGATTTTGCCTTCAATAGTTAATTTGTATAGGAAGTATTAATTATATTTTTTTTAGCTCTACGCAATTCCACTTCATTATCATAGAATGTCCAGTAATATTTGTTTAATTTTTTTTATATACTTACATTCTTCTTTGAGAAAGTTCTCTTTCGAAGCAAATTATATAATTTTTCAAGATTTAACTTAGTCAAACGTCTTAAATATTTAAATATTTTAGATATTATTGAATTATTACAAGTTAAAACTAGAAATATGAGAAGTCCGTTCAAATACCACTATTTTATATTATAAACCCTTAAAAACGTTATTCCAACATTGATCAACAAAATATACATATATCTCCAATTCACAATTTTTTCGAAACAAAATCAAAACATTAATAAAAAGCAAGTTAGAACGGTATATCCGGCTTTGCCGAATCTTAAATACCCTCCACCTGCATACATATTTTTTAGGTTGATATATATGGGAGCTATAACCAATTATAGGCCGATCATCATAGAATTATATATAGCGATTTTGGTATTTATGGGGATTATTTATGACGAATTTCAACTTAATAGCGATATTTATAAGATATTTGTGCTAATTTAAGTGATTTTCAGAAGTGAACTTTATATGGGGGCTATGATCAAATGTGGGCCGATCCACAAAAAAGTTAGTGTTGTGACTTCTTTTAGCACGAAACTTATTGTTGCTGAATTGTATTGTATGGATACTGTAATTCTGAAGGCATTTATAGACCATAGAACCATATTTCGGGAAGAAATTTGTATGGGGGCTATGAGAAATCATGAACCGATTCTTATAATTTTCACTAGAGTTAATCCTTTTATTATAAAAATAACGTGTGTAAAGTTTTATGGTATTATCTGCAATATATTTACACAAATAACCAAAAATATGTGAAAATTGTCAATTTTTTTTTTTAGGTTGTGTCACATTTTGGTTCATAGCTCTGGTTCTACTGAACCGATTTTGCTGATTTTCAATACTAAACTGCTTAGGACAACAATAAACATATTTTTTGCAAGTTTGGACGTGAGCGTGTTTTACACAGACACACAGACGGACAGACAGAAGGACATGACTCAATCGATTTAGAATTTCATAAGGATCTCAGATGAATATTTCTCAATGTTACACACGGAATGACAAACTTATATTTACCCTCATTCACCACTTGTGGTGGTGGAGGGTATAAAAATACGACATACAACGCCACAACACCGATTCTGAATTGGACAATTGAATACATATATTTTATGCAAATTTGGGATTCGTGATTCGAAATTTGTGACTACCGGCACATATTTAACAATAGCTCCCATATAAGGCCAACTCCCGCCAATCTCTTTATGAATCTCTTATAAACACAGATATTGAGATAAAATTCGATATAAATAATGTTAATGAATTTAGAAATCGTGCTACAGCCAATTTATAACGAATGGTCCATAATTGCTCATAACTAACATATAAGGCTCACTTCCATAAAATACTGTTACGAAATTGTACTCGAATTCAAATATAACGATTTTAACGGCTGATTTAAAAGTAGCATAATGCTTTCAAATAGCAGTGCTGTAATAACAAACTATAACATATCTGTGGGCATTATTAACATTGAATAAAAGCTTTCAGTTGACCATTGATCGTAAGTATGGCAACGCTGTTTGCTGCGACCGTATATTCGAATATTCAGTTAAAGAACATTGTAGAAAGTACACCACAGATGGCGTATGTATTAGAAAGGTCTAGACAGTTAAAGAGCAATCTAGAGTGCAGATGGCAGTGTTATAAATAGTGGAAGAGGTTGCAGTCGTTAGTGAGTTGATCAGAGACGCTTTTCGAATAAACATCAACTGAGTGCCTTAAAGTGTGCTGTGTTTTTCAAGTGAATTCGTATACATTATAAAGTGTGTCTGTATTTCTGCGAATTTATAAACGTGTATAAAAAACATTGAGTGACTATTTAATTCTGTTGTTGTACATTTTTAAATAAATAAAGAGTTGTTACAATTTTCAAACTACTTATTTGCAATCAAAAGTATCCGGTTTATTTAAAGGAAATAAACCAACGTTTTGAAAAGGTTAAAACGTAACAATACTTTAAAGCCAAAACGTTTAACATAACTCTAAATTCGGCACAACTTAGTCTCATATACTTAAGAATTACACAGCCATATTTAAATAGATCGATCCATAATTATCCATAGCTCTAATATAAGGCCCATTTCTAAAAATCGTTTGACACTCATTAATGTATTATAAATATTGATACCAAAACCAAATTTAACAAAAAATACAATTTATGTTTATGCAAATTGTAACTATAGATCCATAATTGGTCATGGTTCCCATATAATTGACCGAAGATTTATTATATTACTTAGGTCTAAATTATCTTCATTCGGTGTAGGGTTGGGCTAAACCGACTATACTTTCCTATTTGTTTTTATTTTACTATCGTTACCACTAGAGAATTTCCTTATTGTTTATATGATGGCTGGTTATTGTTTGCTTCGTCGTTCGCTGGGCATGTTTGTGGTGGCACATTTCCTAATGCCATTATATCCTGACCATCATATTTCGCGAAACTGTTGTAAACAACAGAGGAAAAAAGTTTCTTCTAGTTTTTGTTTGTTGTTATAGACGGGGTGGTGTCAAGCTGTTTACACCTGAGATTTGTTTTGCATTTTATAGAATCCTTATTGCTTTCATTCGTTTTCCGTTTAAATTTTTTTCTTACCACAGCTTGTGCCTTGCATCCAGCTAGAGCAACAAAACAGAAAACCAAAAGAAACTGTAAAACACCTTGTTGAGATTCACAAAGAGTTTTTTTTCGAATGTTTTGTGATATTTTTTCCTTCATTTTTTGGTGGCTGGTGGAAGGAAAGAAATATTATTTATGAGATTATGCTGTTTTCACTTGTTTTATTCCGAAACACAACTTGGGAGTTGACAGCGTCATTGAAAAGAAAAGTAGTCGAGAAAAAAGTTGCACTTTCTTTTCTTTCGTGCTGGCCTCAAAAGTTTTTCTTCCTTTTGAGAATAAATGTTCATGAGCTTCATGTTACACCTTTCGTTGAAAAATTAAAAGTGTCTTGTATTTTTCTTTTCTTGTTTTTAAATTTAACTTAAAATAGTACAAATTTAGTTTTATTAGAAATTTACTAAATTTAGTTAATAATTGAATGGCAAAACACAAAAATTGTATTTACTTAAAGTTTAAAATTTTATTTCCTTCACGTATGTCATATTAACCAAAGGTGAGGTGTGAGTAAAACTTCGGAAGGAAGTTCATACATATTTCTTATTGAGAATGTGTCCGGAAATAACTAAATAATAAATAAAAACATAAGAGTTTGTAAATTAGGAACACATATGAACATAAGTGCATGTAAGTACGCAAGGTACTTCCATTACCCTAATATTTACTTAATATTTATAATTTTGCTACTGATAGTAAAGATAAGATCATAAAAAGTCCATAAATCCAGGATAAATATCGCAACCACCACTTCAATAGTGCACAGCATTTATGATTATGCAAAATTATAATGAAATTCAAAAGACCCACAAAAAAACACACACAAAAAGAAAACTAACAAAAGCAATTCTTTAGTGCAGGAACACATAAATTTATCGTAAAATAAAGCCAAATAAAAAAACTATAAGTGGAATGAATATAAGAAACAATAAACTGACGAAGGAAGTCAAAAGTGTTTTCAAAATTGCAAATGTACTGAAAGACAAATGGACAGACAGCGAAACGGCCGCTGGCGGCCTTAATAAATAGGAAAAGCACGTTTGTCACATATAATGCCAGCTAAAGAAATGCAAATATTCATATCCAAATACTCGTACTCGTACTACTCTTATTTTATTAACTAGTACATCTGGTATAGACTTACTTACTGACTGACTGAATAGCTAACCGGCTGGCTGACAAACTGATGGAATAGTGAAACGGTAGTTAGACTCAAACTTGTCTAAACACACATTCGGCGTTGATGTCATAAAGGGCAAAATATAAAAAAAATACACGTTAACGGCACGCGTATGAACCCATCACACATATACTGTAGTAGAAATACTCGTTCTCTTATCAAAACTTTATGACTACACCATTTACAATTGAACATTCTTAAATATGTTTATTGCTCAAATTAATATAATTTTATTGAATTAACTTAAGTTAGGGTAACACTAGATACGAAATCGAATCAAAATATTGAATAAATTCGTTTAAAAATTGGTTTTATGCAAGTTCCTTTGTTAATTTCCATATTTTAAGAATTACTACGTAAAGTACTACGACTTTGAACTACGTTTAAGTGTTTTTTTTTTGCATGAGCATGATACAATAATTGTAGAAGGTAGAATCACTAGGGAGAGTTTTCAATATTTAGCCCTATAATGTCAAACTTTGATTTTATTCATATTTTTTTATATTTTCTTTTGTTTGAAGTTACAAGAATTGTATAATTGAGAATTTATTTTCTACTGAGTGTACCTTATATTGTTGTGTCATGGCTCAGTGCTAATATAAGTGCTTCTTAAAAGCACTAAAACATTGATCAATTATTTTCAACAATCAAAATGTTTCATTCATTAAAAAATTAATTTTTATACTTTGAACCCCTTTAACAATTGCTCAGTAACATTTACAATAATTTAAAAACCATTAGGAAAATTGCAACAGTTTTTAAAATTAAATAAATCATATAATTCGAAATATTACATGATAATTCGAAATATTACATGTCTGATGAAATCATGTTCTCTTCTGAAATACAAAATTATTTTTATGACGTTTATTGGTTATACTGTGCTCGAATTTTACACATTTTTTCTGTCAAGCGGGGCACTCGGCGTATTAAACTAATTCATGTACGCTGAATTCGCTGGTTAAAACGGCATAAAAAATTGGAAAATGCAGCTACGCTGTTAATTTTCGAAATAACGGAATATCTCGAAAATAAGAGCTAACCTAAAAAACACCACTGGATTCAGCGTGCCCCGCTTGACAGTTTTTTCAACTAGCACAGTGGTATTATTGTAGTTAATTCTGTATTAATAATCAGTTTTGATATTAATTTCAGTAAAGTTATCATCTGGTTTCATCAGGAATCCTGGCGTACCAAGATCTTAGGATAGAACTGTTCTTATCTTTGATTACCATATCTTCGTAGAAACGCTTCCATGATTCTCTCTTTGCCTTTCTGGTTTCCCTCTTGAAAGTATTGAAGCTTTGATAATAGTTATTTCAACTCAACGGGACTTATTAAACAATTTTCATATTTCTTCTTTAACTGCATTAGTCACAGATATCACCAATATTGACTCAATTTAATAGGTCCCTGTCGAAACTTACACGAAGCATAGAAGACGAAGATAGAAAACTCATTGAGTCAATTTGTGGAAGTGGTATGTCATCAATAAGACTACTGAATTTTGTCATTCAGTTTTTCTTGGTTTTCAAAAGGGGTTTTTCTGTATCCAGTGTAATCTGTCTCATAAAAGCTATCATGTGGTATTCGAGAAGGAGCAACTCTCTAATCAAGAATTGTAACCTACGAAAAGAAGGATCCAGAGATCCTCGTTCGATAGTCCTGTTCTCTATGCCAAGTCGCGTATTCAGGCGCATTATAAGTGTTAGTGTGACTTCGTACTCAATAATAAGAAGAAGAAAATGGACTTAAAGCAAAGTTCCCCATCATCAACTACCGCATGAAAATCATCTCCTCCGAAAGATTGTATGCATGGATAAACGTCAAACAAGCACTTATGAATCAAAGGAAGGTAAAACAAGTCTCACATTTCACATTTGTTTCTTGCATTTTATTTTACATGTATCCTGAGACACATAATAGTCTAGATAATTTTAAATACTTCTCCACCCGATTTTTGACTTTTCTATAGTTTTACACAGAGAATCGTGATAGCAACGTGATAGTTTCCGAATTTTACACTTGTGGCTACAAAATTTTAAAAGAGGTAAGAAAAGTTGCGTCGCTTTAACCGAAATTCTTCTTTCTCAACTGACTCTCTGTTGATAGAACCGAAAAATTTGATGCGTGCAACAGAATCAGTCGATTGGCAAAAAATTCGGTTGCTATAACGAATCAGTTTTCTCTGTGTAGGAATTCTGTATTGATTACGATTCGTGAATGTGAAAATTAGTTATAACTTTTAGTTATATGTCAATAGTTTAAACTTATTTCAAAATAGTTAAAGCATAGTAGTATAATAGTCATATCCACACATAATCATAAACTCAAATAAACACAAAATTTACTGCAAGTTACTTTTGACAAAATCCAACTCTATTCACGAGTATATTTTTGGAAATGCTGTAGTTTTCTTTACAAGTTTATGAAAATAAACCCCTCATATGATTTTATTACTGTCGAATGTGAATTCTATAGTAAATAAGTAAGAAGTACATTTATGTATGTCTGCTTGCATGTACTTTTAAACAGTTGAAGAACGGTTTTGAAATACCAAGATTTACATGATGGATAACCAACATCCGATTGGTTAAGTGAAATCGGACATTCGTTTATAGATTTCATTAGGGAGATGAATTAAGACGATAAACATTAATTTCTGAACAGTAATAAAATTCCAGTACATTAATATTTCAACATGAATAAAACATAAACTCTTTATTATTTTATAGTGAAAATTTAAATATGCCATCAATGATTCTAATGAGAACCATCAAAACAAAAGCTAAAGCATATGAATACAATAATGTACCTAAATCCAAAAAAATGCCTGCAATAGTTTATTTATCAGCGTTAAAGGATCAGTTACTTTTCAAAATCCTTATGGGCAGACAATATATAAGGCGCTGACACAAATCAATCAATCTGTTAATTGTGTTTGACTTTTGGCCACCAATTTTACCTGAAACATTCATTAATCTATAAACTCTATTGTCTGAGCTCTGAATAGGCGTTGAAATTAACGATGACATGTTCACAAGTCATGCTCATTTTTCGTTTCCTTGATTCTCTCAATTGTTGTTGGTTTTCATTCAAGCCTCAAAATTGTTACACTCTTATGCACACAGTGCGGTGCATATTTTGAAAATTATAATTTGTGTGTGTGTGTGCCCGCCTAAATAATGAATGGAGTGGCGTCTCAAAAGTCAAAACAAAGTGTGTTCAGATTATGAGGTTACTTCATAATCTTGGTAATCCCTCAATGGTTTCGTTTTTTTCTTTTCTAATTTATAAAGTGTTTTGAAATTTCATTCATTCTTTTATTCATTATGATTATTATTGATTTAGTTTTTTTGTGGTGTGGAGTAATCTTTTTGAAACCACAATATTTCAATATTTTATTTAAGACAGGTGATTTTTACCAATCATTTACGAGTTTTTCAATTTTCTTGTGATCATGGTTTAATAAACACGCGCTAATATTTTAAGGTCGTTTCTGTTAAAGAGCTTCAATATGAGATTTTTACACATTTAGTTTTTAAGCTTTTGAATGGTTCATTGAAACTTTTGAACTAACAGATGACATTGACTTGACTTGTACTCACACCAGCTTATCTAAAAATTTAATCTTTCATCTGAAAATTATTTATGAATACATACTTATAATAGAGGTAGATCGACTAAAATAGTTCCAAGTAGGCTGTCTAGTCTCAGGTTATGATCTTATGAAAAGTTTTAATAAGAATTTATTTCTATCTCCAAAAATTATTATTATATCTTTCCCAAAAAATTAAACCACGATACAAATTATAGCCCTATAGTTCTCCATAACATGAGGAGTTCACATATGAAGCTCAAAATTCTCTGTTGTGAGAGATAAAAACTACCCTTGTAGCCAACATTTCGTTCTACATAACCCCAGCAGGGTGCATTAATAGAATATATGCACAGACCTGTGTCAGCATTGCCTTGAGCGTACTCTTATGAGCGTATCCTTATCGATCACTAGTAGTTTCTGAGATTTACGCATGGAGTATTGAGCTAAATGTTAACCTGTTGTGCCTACCTCAATGATGTAATACGGTCCCTTGTCATGCCCGAACTTATTTCATACTATGAGTGAAGCCCGACTATTTGATCGGGGTTGCCATTGAATCCAATCGTTGTCGGAATCGGGTTTGAAAACGACAGAAAAAGTACATTGGTCTCGTGAAGGTGAAAGTTATTGGTTTTATATTCGATTTAGAATAAAATTCTTTATTGATTAAACAAATAATTAGTTTGGATTTCATAAGTCAAAAGTATCTTTTTTGTCGTTTTCCAAACCGATTCCGACAACGATTGGATTCTATGACAACCCCGGATATCAAAAGTGATTGCCTCTTCTCAACCAAGTATATGCAAGGGTGGAATATACCTTATCTATTGAAGAACCGCAGTGTCCTGCTATCAAGGCAGTGTTGATCAGTATGGGTTTTATATAAACCTCACTGAATAGTAGATTATTCTAGGTTTCAGAGCCTATGCCGTACCTACTTTTCTGATATTGCAGGAATATTCTGGCTTAGGATTTTGTACAGAATAATCCCATGGTAATCAACCAACTCAATGGTCGCGCCGTTCAAAGTTAACTTAATTAGTCTCAGAAATCTGCGCCTTCTAAATGCCACAATTATATTCTTCGTTGGGTTGATTGTTAGCCCTCTTTCCGTGCACCATTTATAGGGTTTTCATTCCCTAACCGTTACGTTGTTAAACTCGGTTATAACCAGATTATCAGATATATGTGGAAATCCAATCCATTGAGTTTCTCTAGCAGCCTATCTATTACCAAGGTCCACAGCAAAGGTGATAAAATGCAACCTTGTGGACAACCTCTGGTTGACCTAACGGTTTTCAATATACAATATAGCTAATATTTAATGACCCTGAATGTCAGCATCTCCAGAGATTTTAGAGAATCAGCCCACATTACAGTGACACATATTGATTTACTATTAATGTAACAACATTTTGATGAAAAAATAAATTACTTTTACCTGCTTCTTCTCTTATATTCTACAAAAAGGTGCTTGGTTCTTCAATTACTCACTTGACTAATTATTCAACAAACATCAGTTCAGTACCAATATGTATCCGATAAATAGTGTCACTTTGAAATACAAAATAGAAGAGAAAAAAAACAAAGAAGAATAACAATTATCTAATCAATTAACTACCGGCCAAACAATTGCGGTAGACCCATTGACATCATTAAACCAAGAAAAAATATCTCAAACCTGGTTTTACAGTTTGTAACAAATAATTAATCCTCAAGATTAATGAATGAATGATACACAGACACAAGATAAGAAGTGCTGTGAGAGACTATAGAGTGTGGTTGGGAAGGGAGTAGAACAAGCAAAAAGGATTCTGTAAACGAAAAGGAAACAACAAACACATTTCAAATCCATCAAAGTGACAATTAAATGACAAGTATATAGACCATGCCAAAGATTAATGTCTACTTTTAGGAGGACAGACGAACGGTGGGACATTAAAATATAATACGAATGTAGAAAACAAATTTTGGAGAACTTTTTAAGAGGACTCATCAAATATTCTCTTGTATTAAAAGTTAACTGCTTTAAAACCAAATTTTGTAAAAGGACTTTTAAAAATTATTTGCACCAAACTTTGACAGACATTGACATGGATAATGTAGCAACACAAATAGAAAACGGCTGTAGGTTTTTTTTTTTCAAAAACGAATCTGTTGGTGACCTTTTTACTTGATTCATGTTAATGTTGCCTAAGTAACTGATGACAGTATGTTTTTAACAAAAATACACTTCAAAAATTGATTTATAATGAAAGTAAAATTATGAAAAAAGCTTCAATTTTTAAAAGAGAATATTTTGCAAAGTAAATAACTTATAGACATTTAATATTTAAACCATTTTTTAATAATAATGTTTTGTTACACTGTTTCTAATGCAAGTCTGGGGTTTCAGGTTCAATTTCTTACTGATACACTATTTCGCTCCAACAAGCATAAATATGTAATAAATTTGAATAAATTAACTTCAAAATTGTGTACTGGCATACTCAATTTAATTTAATAATTATTTGTTTTTAACGTGGCTAAAATCAAAGTTTAAATATTTGAGGTAAATAAAATTTATTAAATTTGAAAACATATTGTAATCATTTGATAATCCTTTTGAATTTTCGCTAAGTATTTTTTCTTTAAGTGTAAACCATACATGTAACCTTGTCCACTTCCCATTCGAATGAGAGTTTAATATTTGTTTAATGAAAATATTGTACACAACATAAGCTAAAGGACATTTTTATAAATTATCTATTATGTATGAGTGTGCTCATATATGATGCAAATGATAATGTCCTCTAACCCTTTCATCACAAAAGCAAATAAATATGTCAGCCAGCCAACTAGCCAGCTAACATGCATTGGTGCTTCACATATGAGTGTCAAAAGACAATGTTTAACTCATCACTGTCAGACACATTTTTGGAGAACTTTTGTGTCAAATCAAATCTAACAAAGTTGTAACACTGTCAGACAACAAAACAAAAAGAAGGACAATTTATTTAAGTGGCTACAAATCTCTGCAGTCAGTGGTCGCTCATTTAGCCGCGCATTAAATATTCAAAACCTAAGCATGATACCAGGCTGCTGACTGGGGTGGTTGAATGAAGAGTGAACCCTTTTTGCCTCATCCACATCCACACAATATAATTTCATAAATACTTAGCTACTTTAGACAATTCTAAATGAATTTTTAAATATATTTATGTTGTAGTTTATGGAAACGGATAGACCTTCGTTCGTTCATTCATTTGCCTTAACACCAACTTAACCATTGTAATGAATTTAGAAAACTGGGTGGATTTAAGGTGTCTTTATAACAACACCCCCTCACACCCATTCAATTATGCTACCAGTTAATGTCAAAAAAATAACTACCAGAAAAACATTAAATTTTCACAACACCGAACGCCGACAAAAAGTGACTGTCACTCATGAGTAATTAGCATTTGAAAAAGTTACAAATGGAAACAAATACATATATTTTTTTACAACAAATTTTTTTTATTTGAATTTCATTGGAGTGATATTGTACGAAACTTTAAGAATTTTTGCTGTCACAAAAGTGGGTGTTTTTTTTAATATAAAGAAAAAAACAGAAATATTGTTAAATTAAGCCTAACATCAAATATCAATTGTCAAAATAAAGTTGGAAAATAATTAACGTTTTTTTGGGAAGGAGGGAGGTTTTGTAATTGACTTTGTAAGTTTTCAAAATATTTTGACATTTTTCAATTGTATTTTATTAAGATGCTTGTATTTGAAAATTTTCTTAAGTGCAATTAAATATTCTAATTGTAGGAAAATTTCTAAAATTGTATTCACATACCTGTCAAGTTTAGTTTATCTGGGCTTAAATCGTAATATAATGGAATAACATTTTATTAATAGAAATTTAAAAGAAATAAAAACTCGAATGGAGTTTTTACTTAGAAAAGTGCTCGTCCCTTAAATTCTACATTTCACCATTGAGAATAGAATTTTGTATGTTTTTAGAGCAACTTTTCGTTTTCAATGTCAGGATGACAGTTCAATTTATGCAGTGATTATAATGGTTTGGCATATTAGTAGTTGATTATTAATTATATTAATAAGACATATTTTTCAGTATTTATGATATACCCAATATTATTAGCAATTTATAATTTAATTTTCTTTAAAATTATCTGACTAACCTGATAGAGAAAACAAGAAGCTAATAAATACAACCCCTAGAAATATGAATGATTTGTTTCTCAGTTTATGGTTACAACCAGTTAAAACTTATGGATGCAATATCGATGAGATAAATTATTCTGCTTTCAATTGTCTAAAGGCTGAGTTAAGGCTAAATTTTGTAAAATATTTATTAACTTATGGACAAATTAGTTAAACATTTTTCTGTCACCAAATGCCTTGAGAATATAACAGAAAAAACAGAATGACTACGGCAACCAGACTTGTTCCCAAATATGGAATTTTGATAGGCTTTTGGAGATAGGAAATTTCATTTGGGGACTGGGGGTATTTTTAAATACTTCGCGGATATTAGAAAAAATTGGTTTTTATTATCGATGATAGTAATAAATTAGCAATAAGTGACTTTTATTTCACGTTCTTTGGATAGAAAATATAGATGTTTAATGCTATTGAATTTACTTATATTTACAGCTGTATTTTCAAGACATCTAGTATGATAAAATTGTTATATCCAAATCCAAATTGGCAAAAAGTTTCCTAATTGTAGAATCTTATGTGATGGTTAAAGCCATCTGTTACGATATTCAGTGGAATCAACCAATCAAAATTTGCTTAATTCAAAAGAAAAATAAATTTGTGAATTGTTATTGACAATCCCACAATTCTTAAAAAACCTTTTCAAGAATCCCAAAAATGGTATTTTTTAGTTTTTTGACTCTGTTGACGTTACCGAGGTCCGGGCTATAAAGTCTCTTTGCAAAATATTTAAGAACAGATTGGGGCATAGAAAAGAGGTTTTAATTTTTTGAAAGCAGCTATGCGATTAGAGAAAATATTGTCTAAAGTTGAAATTTAGACAAAAACAGGTCTTCTTCGGAAGGGTCTGGACCACGCTAGTACGAATTTCGATATTATTTTGCTTTTATAATATTTGCCGAAATATTATCTTTCAGAAAAATATAAATTCATTATTTCTACTTTTCTTATTTTCTGTATAATTTAAAATTAATGTAAGTACCTTTTTCGAAAAAAAAAATTGCGAAAAAACGACTTTTTTATTTTTATTTAATTTGAATTCACATAACTTTTTTTAAACAATTCTTTCTAAAGAATATTAATAAATGTGTTGTTATCGGGAAAGATTTAAATCCGTTATTAGCAAAAAAGCAGAATAGACTAAAATGTTAATTTTCAAATGCGAATAAATCGTAAACTATAAGAGATAATAAGCAATGTTTTTTGTATATCTCTTCTAGTAGATTTCTTTCAAATCGAATCGAGAACAAAAATTTGGCATCATTTTTAATATACCCTAGGTGCCTAATTTTGGGGCATTGTGGCCCCTTGGTCTTTTAAGCTCAAATAAATAAATTTATCAACCATCCTCTATAGCCATCGGGCTATCCGTTTAGGAGTTACAGATTTATTTATACTTTTTTTAAGTTCCCCCACTGTGCGATATGAAAGAGACCTTGACCTTTCGATAGAGAAATCTGAGCTGCTAGCATCTAGACTCCAAGAAAGAAATCTTTTAACTCAAGGAACGAAAATCTCATTTTAATGCGGTTGTGAAAAAGAACTTCTTCCATTTTTTAGCTCAGAAAATGATGTAGTCTTTTGTAATGACATTAGCGGCCATAGAATAAACACATAGAACGGAAGGAGATAGTAATATATATGGAAAAATTACTCTCTTTTCACACATACGGGTGATACAATAAGAAAATACATGCAATACATTCTCATGAATTAAGTTTTTGACAACAGACTTAGGTTTTTGGCTCTCAGTTACCTATCTAGTTGTTGTCTGTGTTAGCGGCCTTTTAACGAAAATTTGACTCTCAAACTACAAAGCTAGATATTGGTAATAAACTGCAGCTTAGCATATTGCTGATTCTACGAAATTAAAAGAGGAGTATCAAAACGTAGATCTTGTTTTAAAAATAACTTTAGTACTCTAATCGCCAATGGATTATATACGTCGATTTACACATGAAATTGGGGCTTATGTGAAGGCAATAATAAATTTGATATTTAATGAAAGATAACGATTTCATACATTCAATGAATGATTTAGAAGCTTTAAAAATCATGGATATAATGTGAGCATAAAAATACACTATCTGCACAGTCATTTAGATAAGTTTCTTGAAAATCTTATTTTCGGATCAAAAATCTGTAACTTTTGAAAGAATTAATATTTTTGTAAGATTTTGTATTTCAATTTGTATTTTGAATCACAAAAATCGAATAATTTTTTTTTAATTTTTTTCTATAGAGAAAAAACTCGGCTTATATTTGCTAAAGTTATAAAACTTTTTCGAAAAAGTACGAATAAATTATCCTTGTAAATTAAAAACTGTAGAAATATTTTTTTTTGTATAGTTTTTTTATTCATATGCGCTGGTGGAGAAAATACTATAAAAGGTGTTAATAAAAAGACGAATAACTTTTACAATTTTCATCCGATTTGAAAAATTAAAACCATGTTTTGTTGAGAACTAACAATATATTAGATTGGTATATATTTTTATAAGTTTTCATATTAAAAAAAGCAATGAAAAGCAACTAAAATCAAAAAAGTTGATAATTTTTTTTTATATATTTCTGAGTTGCTCAACATTTTTGCTTATAGGCACGAAAATTCAGCTAGTTTTGATATATTTTAAAGATAATAAGTTAAACTTTAATTCTATGTTAAGCCAAAAAACATATATTTCAAATGAATAAATTTCAAATCTGCTAACAATGTACACAAAATTCATAATACAAATAGAATCTGGTATAACAATCCTAAAACAAATAACTATAAATATTAAAAATATGACCTTCAATATGGTATAATTTTAACTCCCAAAATCTTTAAAGTCGAAAGTAGTGTTTGCTGTCGCCATTTTCGAATACTTCTGTTGACGTAATAACTATAATTTCTGCAAATAATTATTTCTGGACATCTTAGCTTTACGATAAAACTTGTTTTATGGTTAATTTCAAACATTTGCAAAAATCAGTTATATTATCCATGCACAGTGGAAAATCTAAGAAACATGTTTCTGATCTGTAAAATTATTTAATAAAATGTTGTAAAATCGTTTATTTTCGTTCTTTACCCCTGCAATTTCTCGAACACTACACGAAGCACTGAAAAAAGTATACAGTTAAAATTAGAATATCGAATCATATCATATAAAATCAGTTTTAGATCTGGCAGCAACAAAATCATTGTAGACCGGTTTTATAGATAAATTTTTAGAAAACACAGTGAAACTACGAACTTTAATAAAGGGAAGATAATAACGGGAAGATAACATTAAATGTAATATACTTCGCGAATACTGCAATATTAATGTAACACTTAATACACTTAATGTAACAAAATGTGTTAATTGTGAATAATTGAAACCAGCCGCATACTCAATTCAAACATAACAAAAGACCTAAGACACAAACTGATTATTAAACACTCCCACTAACAACAAACACAAAACCGATACATTCACACATGTCAATATCATCAAATAACTGTCAATACTAATAAACATAAACTCATTGATAAGGGTATGGGCAAACATGTCTCCATTCAAAATAAGTGTGCGAGTGAGAGAGAGAGAGCGAAAGAATTCATGTATATAACTCGCACCAAAAAGAAAATACTCTTAGCAGTTCAAAAATGCCATGCGCAACTCCGCCCACAAACACTAAATATTTTATATAGACAGCAACCAATAGCAGAGAGTATATAAACACAGAAAAATATACAGCTATTTACCAAATTCAATTACGGTACTATTAAGTCTCTACTTGGATTTAATTAACACAACACAATTTCTCTTTACGAGTGTGTACTTATGTATGAATGTATGTACATACATTTAGATACGAGTTCGAGTGTAAAAACAAATCTACATGTTATAAATGATTTAAAATGACAAACAACACTACTGCGAAATGGCATTTTAAATGAGTGAAAATGAAACACCAACTACCTGTATTTAGTTTATTTATTTACTTTTTTTTGTGGGTTTATTTGTGCTCTGAGTAGTTTTTTTTTTGTTCAGTTCATGTTGTCCTTTTTGCATGTCCTTAAAAAAGCTTTCAACACAATTCTCAGCATTGAATTAAATGCATAATTTATGCGACTTTGTTAACTTTTTTGTGGGGGGTTTTGTTCGTTTTGTTGCCATGAGAGTGTTTTCAATATTCTATTGTTGCTGAACTGTATATTTGTGTGACGATTTGTTGATTGTCCACTTTATGGTTGTGACATAAAGTTTGTATGGATTTTAACGAAATATACCTATATGTACATGCAAACATAAGTATGTACCTACCTATTTAAGTATCATTTATGTGTGTAAATACGTAATACATGTACATTTAGTAAAGCGCTTGTAATGGTCTTTTATTGTAGAAAGTCGTTTGAGATGTTTATTATACAAGGTTTTTGTTTTTACAGTATTTTTGTTTATAGCTACCTAATTGTTAATTATTAAAGTTAAGTTTTAAAGTACATATTTCAATTAATAGCTTTTTAATTACAAAAAAAAAAAGAAATCAAAACAAACATTTGGTGAAGGTCATGTAGGTGTAATAGATATTAAAATTTATTGGAAATTTTTAAATTTTCGTAAAAATCTGACAAAATATGTTTTATATTTTTTTAATTACCAAAAAAAAATTAGACAATTTTTTTTCGGCTGTGCAGGGTCTCACATACCCACCACTAATGCAATGTATGTATGTTGACTAAAATTTAAACTTTTATTCGATTAAAATAAAACTAAAATAATTGGCAATCCTATTCTATTTAAGTGGTAACAAGCGATTTTTATGTGTTAAATGCCTTAAATTTTTTTACAAGATGCCTTAAGCGACATGAAAAAGACCTTGACCTTTCGATAGAGTGATCTGAAATGCTAGCATCTAGACTAGGGTGGACAAAAGTTGGATTTTGGCCATTCTCATCCCCAGTTTGGTGAACATTGGTAAAAAAATTTTAGGTAAATCGGTTGGGGTTAAGACCTTCTGAAGTTTTGAGATGCATTTACAAGGGGAAAATTAATTTTTTTCAGTTTTTGTAAAAATTTTGCCATTAAAAAATTACTTTTCCAATTTAATTTAAAAGAATAGAAATTTGTACGTAATTGTCGTTCTAATAAGATATAAAAGACAAAAATTGGTTAAAAAATGTTAAAGTTATTAAAAAATCGCCAGGCCATTAACGAGTCTCAGGGTACTAGAACAAGAAATGTATGAACAAAATTAACATATTTTGGGAAATATTAAAATAAAAGCTTATTTTTACTTAAAATATATCCATATTTACTTATATATGAGTTTTTGTCTTCGTTGGATATCGTTAACCTATTCCCAGGTATGATCAAAAAAATTTAATTTTTTTAACGGCAGTTTCAAAATTTCATTTTAAAATTTTTAAAAATTTTGTTAAACAAATTTCAGAATTTTTTGATCATCTCATTGGGATTCATTGAGAATATAATAATCGTCTATACCTAATATTAATTGAATTTAACTTCAGAATTGAAGTTGGCATTGATGCAATGTGGATTTAAACATTAGGGATGCAACCCCTTTGAACACTTTTTGCTTTCAAGCTTCAGAAAAATTAGTTTTTGAATTATTGACTAAAGGTAGGGTCACACATGGCAAATATTTGCTCAAAAAAGCGTAACCTCTTTTTTAACACAAATTGGTTTGACGTGTTTACTCTTAAAATTGTTTTGTAAGATCAAACAGCATCAAATAAAATAAAACTATTTTTTTTTTGAATCATCCAAATTAAAATAAGTTTTATTAAGTGATTACGTCTTTTTCGTCAAATATTTGTCATGTGTGACCCTACCTTAATATGTATTGAAATTAACTTTAGTTTAAGGAAACAAATTAAGATCACAGTAACAGTTTATATTTTCAAAATTTATTTTCTGTTAATATTCATATTTTCTGTATTGCCGGCCTTCGTCCGGTCGAAGGACTTTAAACTCTAGGGGGTATCGAACACCGGCTTCGCTAATATCAGTTTTTCTGTATATCAAAATTTTCTGAAGTACTGTCATATAAATTCAAAAGGAATTTTTGGTTCACAATATTAGTAAACAGTACCATATTACATATCATATTAAAGGTATTGTTTTCCAAATATATGAGAAATGTACTATTATATGTATTGACTTTAAAAATCTATAACTCTTAAACTAAGAGAGATCTTATAATTATGAGAGCTATCAACCCCAAAAAAATTATAAAAATGCAAGCTGTTTCGCTGATCTTGATTTATGTCACAGGGCAGTTTTGAACGGCAACTTTTTTTCTTATAACGTTTATATACAAAAATACCATTAACAGTTCCATTTTCTTTATACATAATAAATTCGATTTTTTTTTATTAAGAAAAACCATAAACATTAACTGAAAAAACTAGCGAAAGTTGTTGACGATGCTAGAAAATAAGGTTGACATGTGAAAAATTCGGTTAAGGGTCGGAAAAAATTGTTCAAACCCCTATAAATTCACTATTTTATGGACTTGACAGCAAGACTTTAAAACTATCATGCAAATTAAGTACAAATCAAAAGTTATGAAAATGAAATTTATATTTTATCAACAATTTTTAGTTTAATCATTTTATTGAGGATTTTTAAAATTTAGTTTTAATTTATATTTTAGGCCAATTGAGGCTTAGTCAAAATAATTTTTATTAAGTAATAAAAACATATATCTTATCTTTTTTTGTGAAAGTAGTGCTGTTAGAATGGAGTTGTCCACCCAATTCAAATTAATAGAACAATGGCCAAAATACTACTTAGAAATGTATTTGCGATTGTATAAATAAATGATTAACCATATTATGGTTACCACAATCATGTAAATAGTTACTATGACTATCATATGGTTAAAAAACTTTTAAAAATGTTGAAATGATATTTTATAAAATATAACTATATTTTTTCTCTGCGTGTAAGTGAATATCTTTGCTTAATTTCAACAATATATGTAATTTCGTTTGTGCTAAACCAATTTTATCATATACTGTCCAGTTTTATGTGAAAATTCTGGAATTTGAGCCAAACCAAATTTCCAATTCAACTTATACGTCATTTGAAATACCTTGAATATAATATTTCTATATTTTATTATATTGTTAAGGGAAAATTTTGGTTCTAACCGTTTTTTTTTGTTTAACTATTGTTTTCGTGTTATACTGTTATTTCGAGATATACTGTTATTTAGGTGCCCCACTCGACAGTTTTCTTTCACAAAATATCCTGTCTCGTTTGCTTCTCTCCAATTCTAGCCAACAAACAGAAAATTTGTCATTCCAAATTTTGAAGCTTAAGATAAAAAAATGCTTAATTTGTTTTGAAAGAGACATTTTTCAAATCAAATTTAACAAAATTATACCATTATCAGAAGTTTTAAGTATCTTAATAATAAATTTAAGTCGACCTACCAGAAATGTTACTTTTCTTGTTTTAAAAAACACTATAGTGTTTTTGTTACACATTTTTGATTGTGATAACCAATTTTTTATTGCTAATAAAATGATATAGCTGAAAAATGTTGGTTGGTTTGAAAAATTTAAATCGTAGTTCTTCTATGTCAATTGATTTTCTATTTTCATTTGATTGCACAAATATTGCAGAATGACAAATCAGAATCAATAAATCGATCCAATGTGGAATTAATTCCGTATTTCGTTTCTTCAGAAAATATTTATTTTTAAATACACTATTGTTTTATTGATGGGAAGATATAGGGTATGACTCAAAAGGGTTCCTAGTGTCCATGAACTGAGAAGAATATTGGAATAATTGATTTTCACTCAGATAAGATTAGAAATTAAATGTTATCTTTATGACAACAAAAAAAATCAACACCTCTCTTTTCCAAAACATGATGTCTTAAAAATCATTATAACTCTATTCTTAATGAGTTGAATATAAATTTTAAACTTTACAACAAACTGTTTTTCTCTTGTTTTTATAGTTGAAATCTGTGCATTATATTTCACAATTTATACGGCACACAGAATAGACACTAACAAAATTTAAAAATGTATGCATGGATATTGCATAACATGTAAATCAGTTTATTCAATTGAATACAAACAAATTCTAAGAGTAAAATTAAAAAAAAATAACACAATTGGCATTGTAGTATCCAGAAAAAACACGAATAACCCATTAGTGCCACAATCGGTAAGTAACCACAAGCAAAATCACAGACATCACAAAAAATCCATAATATTGCAATGCAAAATCGGGCATTTTACATGAACACAGTCAAACAACGTTGCACATCTGAAATATACCTACATACATTCATTTATAAAAATATATATACGAGTAAAGACATGGGTCTGTTTACAATCAAGCGTACTTGGTCATGAATATAGGAACCCATGCTCCGCCTTTTTCAAGTAAATATATACTCAAAACCTGTAATAAATACCAGCACACACATATATAATTTTTATTCTCTCTCTCTTACTCTCAATATGTACACCATTAACTCTGACTATAAACAAAATAAAACACCATAAAAACACAACCACCACCACACTACTACACCATTTCCAATTTCACCTCAGAAGTTTCTAATTATATTTCAGAAATTTCCAATTATATTTCAAAATTTTCAATTATATTTAAAAAATTTCAAATTTTCAAAAAAATATTTCAGAATTTCCCATTTAGATTTTACAATTTTCTAATTGTGTTTCAGAAACTTCCATTATCATTTCAGAATTTTCTAATTGTATTTCAGAATTTTCCATCTGCATTTCAGAATTTTTCAATTATATTTCTGAAATTCCATTTGTATTGCTATTAGAATACAAATTGAATTTTCTTAAATGCAATTAGAAAATTCTGAAATTCTAATGGAAGTTTCTGAAACACAATTAGAAAATTGTAAAATCTAAATGGGAACTTCTGAGACAAAATTGGAAATGGTGTAGTGCTTTGAGTAGAGGCATTAAATTGTCATCATCATCGTTGATATTGTGGGCACCATCAGATCGAATGGCTTGGGAAGGAGAACCAGTGTATGTATCTGTGTGTAGTGAAAATGAGCCTTTTACAACTGAGAGTGTATGAGTTTGTGTATGGATGTGTGTTTTTGTGTGGGCGCCATTTATCACCTCTCACTTGCATATTTAAACAAGTACATACTCACACACTATGGAAATAAAGATTTATGCTCTTTTGTTGTTGTGCTTTAGCTCGCATTATGCCCTCATTACATTGGCCACATGCAGTGGACGGACCCAAACCGTACTCGAACTCGGTGTGTGCTTTATGTGTGTTTTTGTTGGTGTGTGTGTGCGTATTGTATTTGTTGTTGTTGAATGTGATTCCGGTATGCTGCTGTCCCAATCCCATTGCGCTTAAACAAAAACGAGAATACAAAATGTTCAAGTAATAATGATGATGATAATGGTTGTGGCACCACCAGTCTTGGGTTGTCGTTCGTAAGCACCAGACGTGTATTTGTTTGTTCTTAAAAAGTACTCGCTTGCTCGCTCACACGCTCGAAAATTTCGTTACGGGTTTGGCACCTCTGCCTAGTGTTTTTTGTAATTTGTACTTGTTGTACATACATAGATACAAGTTGGGGTTTTTTTATACACTACAAATACTTTTACATACCAAACAACTATGAAAACAATGAATCATTATTAAGAGTCCCATTTGAAGACCCTCTATTATCAGCATCATCATACGCCACCATACGCATCATCATCATCGCAGTCGTTATTATTATCTGTGCTCTGTCGTTTTGTGTATTTTTGAACGCTTTAGAGCTGCTGTTTGGTCTAGTAACGCCTTTTAAAGTGCGTTTTCGGTTGTTATTTGTGTAACCAAATACATATTTGGTTGAGCTGTGCTGTTGAAGTGCGCTTGGTTGACTTGCTACATCTGGAGGCTGTTATTTAGTCAATCATTGGTGCTCATTCTATATGGACGTAAAAAAGTTTGCGTTATAAACAAAATAAATAAAAGAAATAAAATATTTATAGAATAATTATGAATAAAATTAATAATTGTGTATGATTCCAAAATGTGTACAAGTGTAAAAGGACACTAAATGTGTTGTAGTTTACCTAAAAAAATATATAATTGTTACAAACAAATTTTAAAACTAAACAAATGTGTTTTAGAAAAAAATAATTAAACGGTTTTAAAATTCATTGATACAAACATCTATTAAACAAGTGTTAAAGTGTTAAGCCATGATGGCTTTAAAAATGTTATACCGTGGGCCCAGTTCAAGACTAGAAAATCTTATTGAAAAAATTCAAGCAACCAAGGAAATTGTTAATGCCGGTAATTATTTACTAATTATAATTTATTTTCAATCTCTAAACACACAACTTTTACTAATCAACCGAATGAGTAAAGGAATTTTTTAATTCAATATACATATTATTGTTGTTGTAAATTCTATATTCATTATTATTATTATTGTGTTTTCTTAAATACAATACATATGCAATAATAAAAAAAAAATATTAACCAAATTGTACAATAAAATAGAGATCAAATATCTTTCAGATAAAATGAGTTTTTGCAAAAATAAATTAAACTGCTTTTATTAAATTTTAGTTGTAAAAAACTTGCTCGCTTGCTTAATTTATTATACTTAGCAGAAGAAATTGTTTAACTGCGTAAACCAACATACAACAGGACATATCGTTACCTTAATATAGAAAGGCCCTAACTCCTGTTTTTTCTTTGTAAGCCCAGATTTTCATTTTTTCATATGCCATAATTAGCTCATATATCATAATTAGCCAAAAAATGTCGACTTAAAAAAACACGAGTTAGGGCCTTTCTATATTAAGGTAACGATATGTATTTAATTCTACAGGAATTGTTTACACATCAATACAGTATTATTTATGTTCTGAAATTAGCGTTAGCTTAGAGTGCATATATGCCAAGTTCTTTAATTTTGTCTATAATTTTTATATTATTTCTATTTCTAATATCCATTGCAGATACACTAACCATTTTTAGATTATCAAATATTTTATTATATTTTATATTATTTTTTAAAATGTTTAGCTTGTATTTTAAAACATTTGTACAATATAAATTCATTCAAAGTATTGGCCATTGTTGGCTATAACCTTTTCCCATCTTTCTGCGCGCAGAGAAAAAAATATAGTTGTGCATGTTTACTGTAACCATTTCAACATTGTAAACAAGTATATGTTTGTGATAACCACTTTTATGATAAAGGCCTTACCATATTATGTTGTTCTCGGATTATGGATATCATAATCTGAAAACAACATATTATGATATAATGTTTCATCATAAAAATGGTTGTCACAAACATATACTTGTTTACTGTAACCATATATATGGTTGATACAATCATGTGAATCGTAAATTAATCATATTATGGTTACCACAATCATGTAAATAGTTACAGTGACTATGTTGAAATGGTTACAGTAATCATGCACAACTATATTTTTTCTCTGCGTGTGGCAACAAATGGATTCCGAGCCAAAAGAACTGCTCACCTTTTGAGGTCAAGAACGAATCAAGCCCATATCGAATACTTTGTTTCAAAGTGAAGCGTATCCTAGATATGACCCTTTATGCCCATAATTTCAACAAATAGATATCTATCAGTGCTTAGTTGCTTATGGGGTAAAGATATTTGGTAATTTTTGACCATAGATATTGATTTGAAATTAATGTCAAGATACCTTTTAGGTAAATGTAACTGCTGGGTATTTTATACAGTAGATATCTATTTGTAAAAATTATGGGCATTATTCCCACCAAATACAGAGAATTATCTTATCGCTATTTGGTTTTGATTCGGCTGGTTGGGCTTCACATAATCTCTTACGCTTCGGGTTATCGTAAACGATAAATTTTTCATCGCAAGTAATGATTCGCTGCAAAAAGATTTTCTTGTATAGCGTTCAAGCATCATTTCGGACATGCTAAATCATCTATCAAGGTCTCTCGGCTTCAATTCGTATGGTACCCAATTTCCCTACATTTGGACGAATACTGCTGCTCGCAAATGTTTTGAAATTTAAGCTTGGTCTTCAAACTTTTTTGGATGGCGATCACCACTTCTGAACCGCACAAACCATCTCACGTACGTTGAAACCGATGGAACATATTCAGTGGCACTTTTTTGCAAATTAAAGAAGTAAAGCAAAACTCTCGTTAGTATATAATTCGACATATTCGAAGCAAAAAAATTGGTTGTTTACTCTATAATGTTGTGAGAATATATGACCCTTCAAAATGACAAAAAAAACACACTTGGCTAGTTTATGTTTAATTACGTAGTTATACGATGTTCTTGATACGTTAAATATGCAATTAATAACTGAAATTTGCAAAAATGGACTTACCACTTCTTCACTCTCAGTCATATCAACAAGAAAAAAATCTTTTTGTATGGTAACCTAAATATACGGTGTTTTAAATTGTGACATTTTAATATAATAACTATCCCTGCAATCTATTTTTATCAAGTATGGCTACCGTAACCGCTAATCCACCGTTATTCCTAAAATAACGTTACCAAAATAATGGAAATTACCGTTATCTCTAAAACTATGAAAATAAAAATTAATTGCTTTAAAATTTGGTCTGAATATGGATTTCAAACATTTTGAGTATATTAATACTAAAAAAACAGCATTATCTTCTTCTTGAGGTATTTTTTAATGAAAATATCACAAAGTGTAATGCCACCATAAAGTATTTTTTTATATGAACCCAATTATTTACAACTTTCGAAGTGAACATAAGCTCACACGAAATTGAGAGTTTCTAAAATGAATAATAGATGAATTTCCTTCGATTTCAAGTATGATTTTTATACCCTTCACCTTCGTGAGATGGGTATATATAAGTTTGTCATTCCGTTTTTAATTTCCATAATATAATTTTTCGACCCTATAAAGTATATATATTCTGTATCCTTATAGATAGCGGAGTCGATTAAGCCATGTCCGTCTGTCTGTCTGTTGAAATCAACTTTCCGAAGCCCCCAAATAACTTACATACACGATTCATACATCAATTTCTCCCGAATTCTTCCGGCTCAGTTGCTATTTAAAATAATTTTTAATATTTATGTTTATGAGTTGACTTTTAACTTGAGTTCCTCCAAACGTCATAAATAGAATCCGATATAACTTTAAAATAAGTCGAACCAGGCTTTTTTACCGTTACCAAAATAGCTGCAATTTCCGTTACCGCTATTTTATAAACAATTGTAAAATATGAAAATCCACATATAATACCACCAATTCCACCTAATATTTTATTTTTATAAACTTTATAAATTATTTTTGTCAGACCGCAAATACCGTTATCGTTACCGAAATACTTCAAACTGTTGTTTCCGCTAAAATACCTAAATAATTATAGTTGCCGTTCCTTTTAACTAGTTTTGTTTTTATAAAAACCCAGTTTGTCGGTTAACAGAGCTCGTTAAAACCAGTTTAAAAATAAATTTTTATAGCTTTATAATTTGCCGTCTCTGGTAGTCAGGAACGATTAATTCCTAACTAAAAATTAATAATAATAAATATTAAATTTTACAAATTGTAAATTTGTTTCACAAATTTTACAGGAGAGACATAAACGTTCTAAAATCTTTGGTTTTAAATATTTTTGAACTCAGACAATGCATTTTTATTACTTATTTGGTATGATTTATAATGATAATAAGGAGTGAGATCGAAAAATTCTTAACACACGTTTTTCATTACATTTTTTAACCCAAGTATTATTTGAATTTTTTTTTGATCAAGTTACCTTTGAAAAACATGTCAGTTATTATGTGTAATGTCAATTATATTAATTTTTTTGTTAATCTGATTAAAATGAGTGACCAGAAAAAAGTGCGTACTGAAATTATTAAATATTTTCAACAAAACCCAACTTGGTCTTACAAAAAGTTGGCCAAGCATACAAAGGTCTGCCGTCAAACTGTTTCCAATGTTATTAAACAGTACCGGGAGAACTTGTCAGTTGATAGAAAACCTGGTTCAGGTAGAAGGAATGGTCCACATGATGTTTCTAAAGCCAAAAAAATAGAACGCATTTTCAAAAGAGCTCCCAACACATCCGGTAGGAAAGCAGCCCGGTTAGCTCAGTGCTCGGACTATTTGGTACGAAAAGTTAAAGCTAATGCAGGTTTAAAAACATACAAGGCTCAAAAAGTTCCTGACAGGAACGCTACTAAAAATTTAGAGGCCAAAAACAGAGCACGGAAATTGAAGTCAAGTTTTATAAAAAAATATTCTTGCTGCATAATGGATGACGAAACGTATGTTCTGGCAGATTTTTCGCAACTTCCAGGTCAAAAATTTTATGTTGCTGATGCTCGAGGGAATGTTGAAGAAAAGTTTAGGACCCAAAAGCAGACAAAATTTCCCAGAAAGTTCTTGGTATGGCAAGCAATATGCAGTTGCGGCAAAAGAAGCCACTCATTTGTTACAACGGGCTCTATAAATACCGAAATTTACATCAAGGAATGTTTACAAAAAAGGCTGCTTCCATTCATAAGACTTCATAATGTGTCCACTTATTTTTGGCCTGACTTGGCATCCTGTCACTATGGCAAACAAGCCCTTGAGTGGTACAAGAACAATAATGTGGTATTTGTACCAAGAGAGGCAAATCCTCCGAACTGCCCGGAGCTAAGACCAGTGGAGAGATATTGGGCTCTTGTTAAAAGAGAATTGAAGAGTACAAAAAAGGTGTCCAAAAGTGTGGTAGATTTTAAACGGAGATGGACTACATGTTCGAGCAAAGTGACAGAAAGCACTATAAAAACGTTAATGGAAGGGTTTCCGAAAAAGGTTCAAAATTTCATCACTAGTGATTAAAACTATAAAAATAATTTTTTTTGTAAATTGTAATAATAATTTCAATCAAATAAAAAAAAAATTAAAGCTGTAAGTTTAGTGGTTTCTTTTTTATAAACATATATGTATGTTAAGAATTTTTCGATCTCACTCCTTAGAACAAGTGCGTTGGGGACTTATACCCTGCAAATAATACATACACACGTGTAAAATATACCCCATAAAGGACATGGTCTATTTAATATTACGATGTCCTAGGGCTGGACTATAAAACCCAGCGGAGTAGTCTTAAAACTACTCTATGGACCACCCCAGTGGATTAGTTTTGCAATCGTGTTAACACGAAAAAAAAAATAGCTTAGCAATCATATTAACACGAAAATATGTCGTTTAACTACAAGCTCTTGTTTAACAATAACATAGTCCATGCTTGAATTACATTGAACCATGCTGTAATTAGTCCATTATTAATCCATTTCATCTAAAATGGATCACGTAGTCCAGTATTATTTGCAGGGTAAATCCGTTTTTGGGTAATAGCTAATTTTCTATTACTGTTAACTCCATTATTTGATTTAAAGACTCTGTTGATACTAAAGTTGCACTCAAAAAGCAAAGGAGCAACAATTATAAATATCAGTAGTCAAGATGATAACAAATTTCGGTATGATCAAATATTTCTTAAACAATTTTTAATTTACGTTCTTTTGTTAAAATTTAATTAATAAACCAATAATTAAAACAAGATTAATGATGTTTAATACATTATTAAATATATTAAGTTTAGCTTTTGATTGAGATAATAATTTTATAATTTTGACAATATAAAATGGACTTAGCATTTTTGCATATCTAACGTTTTGTAATAAAATCACAATTTTCATAAAATGTGAACTTAGCACGTTTGCATACTAAGCTAAGCACTAATCATGTCAAATTTATAGAAAGAAAATAAAGATTTATAATTCAATTTAACGTTTGATAAAATTATGAATGAGTCATTAGTAAGTTTTAGACTAAACTTCTTGAATTATACCGAATTTCAATACATAAAAGCTCGAATGATTTTTGATAGTATCATTATGTGTAATTGATTCTGGAAAAGTTTGTAAGTAAATTCATCGTCCTCTACTACTCAGCACTTTTCTCATACTTGAATATTTGTATCGAAAGAGCTTTTTATATCAGCTGCTTAGAATTTAAATCCGTCCAAATGTTTGATATAATAACAATGAATATAAATAAAAAAAAATCCAAAAAAAACAATGAATATAAATAATAAAAAAACTTCGGCACAAACTTACTATATCCATTACATTGCAAATGTTTGTTGTTGTCATATACCAGAAATTAATTTACTTCCCTTCAGAACATGATATTTTCGATGAAAAAGACATTTGAATTAAAATGTATAAACTTAATTATTTACTAATAAATACCTACATGTAATGTTTTGATTTTGTATGATGTATGGTCAACAACCCATTTAAACGAATAAAAACAAAATGGGGTTATAAAAGTTCAGATTAAAAATAAATTGAGTCAAAACTTTCGCAGACCTTTAACCCTAATGCTTTACAAACAAACAACTAAATACAATAATACTCATAATAAAGCTGAAACTGACAGCAATTAACACTGTACAGATTGAAACAAATTTACAAGCAAAATAAAATAAAACTAAAAAAAACAACTAATTACAAGATCACACAGACAATTTAGAACCAAGTTACATACTTACTTTCACACTCAAGAAAAATAAACAGTAACCGATGCCAATTAAAATTAATTTGTAGTTTCCCTCGTTAAATGAGCCAACAATTGAAATAATATTGGGGCGTCTAGCCTTCTTACAATCATAATGACGAGGATGAGGATGATCTACATCAAATGACAACGAACAGCAAGCTTGTGGCCAGAGTATCAGTTTAACAAATTCTAATTAAAATGTAGAATTAAAACGGAGGTTTTAATCGTAAAATAAAGAATTATTACTTTGCATGACTGTGAATGAGTGTGATGATGTAGTTGGGAGGGAGGCTTTTCTTTGTCTGTATGACACACTCTAAGTGTCTTGATTATGTATATGGCGGCTCTCACAAGTATTTAAAGTTTTTAATAGAAATGGATCACACAACGAACGACCCATAACACAAGATCAGATTAATTAAATTAGCTGTACTTACTCTAACTATCTATCTGTGTTCATTTGTAGCTGTGGTAACAGATCTTAATGTATCATTCACATTGCAACTCATCACATTTAATAGAGGAACCATTTCCTGTTATTGCATGATGATAATAAGGATGTTAACACACCACCAACAGACACTTTAACTGACACCACCTACGCATTTAGTTAGTGAGTCTGTGAGAGCTACTTATAACTATTATTAAGTAGAACAAATAGATGACTAATTTTAATTTAAATGATTCCATAGAATTTTAGTTTTAATTATTGTTGTTTGTTTGTTTTTTTCTTCTTTTAGACATGTACTCGACACATACATCGTCAAGTTATTCACCTTCGATATCAGATGGTACAATCACACCAAATTCTTTACATCATCATCATCACCACCATCAGCATTTAGTTGTGCCACCACATTTGCCACCATTCCCCAATTCGGCTGCTTATGAAGAAGACACAGCATCGTTGGCCCTACAGACACAACGTCTGCAAAGACAAAAAACCAATGGCACTTTGGATGGCGCTGACTATGAAGACAACGCCAATGACAATGACAACGAAAGGATTCACAAAAATGATACAAAATTGTGCGAAGACAACAACGACACAATTGTTGCAGACAATAAGACAACCGCAAATATTCACGAAAGTGGCGATGAACATCATCTTCATCATCATCAGCACCATCAACTTAAACGTCATGGTCGTCATCATCGTTATGCTGAACATGCCTTAAGAATTCCTTCAAAATTACGTAAAATCGATAGGGATTCAACGGTTGGTAATGGTGCCAATAGCGTCGGTGTTACGACTACTACTACTACTGCTGCCGGTGCTGCTCCTGGTGTTGGTGGTGGCGGTGGTGTAACAACAAATGCAGTCAAGTTTGATAAGTTGACAGGAGATGGCATTAAAAGTGGTAACAATGCTGCCAGTGCCGACGGATCCTATCAATGTCAATTCTGTGATAAATCATTTCCGCGTCTTGGTTATTTGAAAAAACATGAACAGGTAAGTTAAAGGAATTTGTTTATGTCTTTAAATGGGGTGTCTTCATCAAAAGTTTATGTTCATTAAAGTTGTTAATGCGTTAATAATTATTTAATGGGGTTGTTTTGATGGCGGTATTATTAATAATTTGTATTTTGAAGACTTAATATTTCAATGGGACATGTAAAATAAGTAGATGGGTGCTCTTTTCTAGTTGAGGAAATTTAAAATATTTCTTAAAACCTTAGTCTGCTGTCAAAAACCACACTCATCAAATTATACAACGTACCTAAAATATTTTGATGTAATAAACTTAAAATTAAAAAAAAAATCTACAAATGATTACAAGATTATCGAAAATATGTCAAGTGTAATGCCACCTAAAAGTGTTTTTTTATATGAACCCAATTATTTACAACTTTCGAAGTGAACATAAGCTCACACGAAATTGAGAGTTTCTAAAGTGAATAATAAATGAATTTCCTTCTATTTCAAGTATGATTTTTATACCCTTCACCTTCGTGGGAAGGTTATATATAAGTTTGTCATTCTGTTTGTAATTTCAACAATATAATTTTCCGAATCGGTCCACAAGTGGCTGAGATATAAGGAAAAAAGTAGGAAAACCTCGATTTTTGACCTATTTTTGACCTATATCTGGATTACTAAGTCATTAATATATACAATATGGATATCTAATGATAGATATTTCAAAGACCTTTGTAACGACGTACAATGGGTCAAAATCGGAAAAAATATATTTTAACCCGAATTTTTTTTTGCACCAAAATTTTCGAAAAAAAAATTTTTCCAACAACTTTGGAAAAAAAAATAAATTTTGTTTACCTAAAATCATTTAAATTTTTTTTTTTTTTTGAAGTACTATTTATAATTATAGCTCTCTTACTTGCTTTAACTAGTGTGTTCCTTCCAAAATACAGCTTTTTCGGCTTTAACACAATTCGTTTTCAAAATCGATTTCTGAGTTGAAGCCCTGACAATTTTGGCATTACAATGCAATAACACTAATAAATGGAGACAGGGTGATGCATTTAGAGAATTGTTTAAATTTTCAATAAAACCCTTAAAATAGAATTATGTGTCGGAATCTTAATTATGATCCGAAACATAAATCTCTGACATTTGTCAGTCATTCAATTTCATTCAAATATCGGCCTGTATCTCACAAATTACTTGAGTAATGTCGGCTTCTAAGAATCGTAGAATGGTACTGCCAATAGTGAGCAGGGTTTTCGGATTTATATCACATTGATCGCCAAATTGTATGTTGGTAATCGCCAATGTTTAATTTGTTAAATTTGTTTCTTACAATGTATAGTTATGTTTTAACCTAAAGTTATACTGACAGTTTTCATACAAAATTCATTTTAACCGAAAGTACAAGTTATAAGTAACCTACAACTACATAACCAGACATCGTGATAATCGGTGTGAGAATGTTAAATATAATTTAGAGTTAGCCTTTCACACAGACCTCAATTTCAAATAAATTCAGAAAATTTAATTGGCAACAAAAGATTTAAATACTTAAGAAATGTAACATTAGGCGAATAAAGCAAAAAATATCATCAGTTTTTCAATTTTTATATGAAATGTTTCTAAATTGCCAGAAAATCCAATTTGTATCGCCATATCGCCAAACCAAAATTTTAGTTTTGTAGGGTGGTATTCACCCTACCACTAGCTACTCTTTTGGGGGTATTCGGTTTCTCAGGAAAATCCTCTCTCTTCCAGGGGTCACTCCGAACTTCTTTCATCGGCTTTAGGCACATTATTCATGCCTCCTCGATGGCCATTCTTGGCTCCATTTAGAGATTTAGATATTTCCGTGCAACCCCACATCATTTTGGTCTATTGTTCACGTTTTGTGTCTGTTGCGCAATGGCAGATGTAGAGGCTTGTTCGTTAGGTGTTGGATCCAGCAAAACATCTTCCTCATCTGTTATGATAGATACCCAAGTTGATTCGGGACAAGAGTCTCCCAACACCAAGGTATCATATATTTCTTCTGTAAGAGATTTAGGATCTTGAGATCCTACTACAGGTTCAGTAAGGTCCATAGCGACCATATCGATTTAGATTCATTATTTATTTTGTTTAATTTATTTTCCATCTGTAAAGAAATATAATTAATGGGGAGAATACAGAACATCATACAACAGAGCCCCTTGTAGTTGATAGGCAAAAATACATGTCCGGAGGCCACCTAGATTCTCCATGTTCAGCTTTTGGAAAACGGAGACACCTTGTGTAGGGTGCGGCTCTACACCGCGCATGGACGGTCATTGGATACCGAAGAGGCATTCCATACCTGCAGCAAACGCTGCTTGCCACCACTGTCAAAAATTAAAAATTGATTTTTTTTACAGTATGTTTATTATCGGGGAAGTACCGGGAATATTTTTTAGAATTTTTCGGGAAATTTGAGAATTTCTTTATAAGTTTCATTCTGAAAATTACAGTAATAATCCGCACAGATAAAAGATATTTGTTGTGATTTGTTGCCAGTAGATGGTTAGATTATATTCATAGAGTTTTCTATACCAGCAACAGAAACTCAGTTGACATTGAAGAACTAAAATGTATGTATCCTAATTTTTTGTGATTCCATCTAAAATTTGACAGCACAAAAGAAAAATTCAGTCATCTAGACTGAATCATTTGATTAGCGATAAATTCTGTTATCACAACTAAAACAATTTTCTCTGTGTGACGAAAACATTGAAATTTGTATGTGCAACAGAAATTGTTTAACATTAAAACTTCAAAGGATATTCATATTTAGAGAAAATAATGACAATAGTACTGGTTTAAATTTGTTTTCATAAATTCCGATTTTCAAAAGTTCTCCTTCGCATTTTTTTCTAAAATGCGTAATTCCCGATTTTTTTTAATATTTCCCGGTATTGGAAAATGTTCGGGATATTAAGAATCCTATTTTTATCTCAAAGTTCAAATAAAATATATTTTTTTTAATTCTACATCACATTCCTCGATTTGTTAAAACTCATATGTTGTTTGGTTTTATTTGTTAACGTTTTTTATTTTGAAATTTTTTTACTCATTTTTATCCAAATGCACAACTGAATGTGTTTAAATAAATTATACGCATTTCACTTAGATGAGTATGTAGACTCATTTAGATGTTAATCAAAAAGTGTATTTGTGACTTACCAGAATAAATGTGTACGAGTGTAATAAAACATTTTGGACTCTTTTATGCAATTAGCGTATTTTGCAAAACAAGTTAAAATAGCCCCAGACATCTCATCACTACACATCCAAGTGCACTTGCATTTCCAGCTTATTAAATAAACAACAAAAAAACATAGATACACAAACATACACATATTGTTCTTAGAAAACTGTTTGAGCATACTAATAATAAAAAAATATAAAAACTAAAAAAAGAAGCATTTGGAACAGAGTAAAATTTATTTAATAATTGCGGCTACCAAACGACCTCTGCATACCAAAACATCTCGTCGAGATTGGAGAATGAATGATACTTACTTTAATGTGATAAATGGCTACTAACCAACGACCGTAGGTGGCTAAATGCTTGCAACAACAATAATAAAAACAGCGAAAATAATACATATAATAAAAACAAAAAGAACATTCTAATACTTTGTCATCATCATAATCATCAACAGGGAATCATCACAGTTTTAGATGATTACCGCAAATATTCATATACACAAATGTATACAAAATATGTACATATATGTAGGTACATACATACATATGCATCTATTTGTATCTACTTGTACAAGCGGTTAAAACGCTTTGATATGTTAACTTTTAAGCGTCAGCGTTTTAAAATCGAGTGAGTGAGTAGTGAGTGTGTGCTTGGGTTGTTACCAAATACTGCCAAACTCCTTTTTTACCCAACAATTCATACCGTTCAGTTTAGCAGACATTCAGACGGACGGACAGACAGACTTACAGACGTAGTTTAGGTACAATAAAACTAAAGATTCTATACCAAAATTAGCCCATTTGTATGCATACAATCAGTCAGTTTCTGCTGTATGTAACGCTCTTATAACAAGTACAAATTTTATATATCTGCTGTTGTCTTTTAAGCCCAAAGAATTATTGTGTGTTGATTATGGTTTTTTAAACTGTTTTTAAAAGTTTAAACAAACAAATCATTATAATTATGTGTGTATGACTATAAAAAGTTTACCCACCACCGCCTTCTCTTGTTTTTCACTACAATACATAAATACTTAAGTTATGAGATATCACGAGTGTAGGACACAATGGTCGACTTATTTACACCCTTTACACCTACATTGTTTGACAAATGTTGTACCCGTAGTAAAATTATGTTAACGGATTTTCATGCATTTATTATTGGAAATATGCTCCTAAAATATGATTCAAAAGAATCAAAATATGACCTAAACATATTAAAAATATGCTCATTTATTTATATGCAGAAACATAAAATAATTAATTATGGATCGCTCAATGTCCAAAAAATACAGAACAGTGTTCCTAGTAGGGTTCTATATGTCGATTGTTCGAACAATAGACTTTTTCCTGAAAAAAGTCGAAATCGACTTTTTGGTCGGGAAAAAGTCGAACAATCGATTATGATATCCCAAAGTCGAATAGTCGATAAAAGTCGACTTTTTAGATTGTTAAAAAAAAAATATTTAATTGCAATATTGCAATTTAGTACACTTGCATTTTTTTGTTGTTGCTAATATATGTAAATAATAAATAAATATTTATAAAATAAAGCTTTTTCTACACAAAATTCTTACAACATTCTTCTAACTATTATTGCAGTGATAAATTTCATTTTTATTGCTAAACATTACAAAAGGCACATCAATAAATGTAGAAACCATATATTTTTTACAAGAAATGGTAAAAAGCTGAAAAAATTCGAAAATAATCGGAAAAAGTCGATTAAATAAAAAGTCGAAAGTTCGAAAGTTCGAAAAGTCGACTTTTTTAAAAACGGAAAAAGTCTAATTTTTGTTTCAGCTATAGAACCCTAGTTCCCAGCGGTTAGGACTCTTTAAATTATACCAGGAATTTAAAAGTAAATGTTTTAAAATTAAAATTGATCTTCTGAGAAAACGAAGATCAATTTTGGAATGATTACTGGCTTAATGCCATAATCTTTATAGCTTCTATCTTATGACTTGACTTTTAAAATCATCAATACTTTGATCGAGCTGTAAAGTAGCATCCAACCTTAATTTTCATCTCGTAATAATCCTGCAGATAAGCAAGTAGTAAATATGTCACTTATAGACGATAATTGTCACCAATGTCTGATCACTTGGCTCACTCCAATGTATATATTTTTTGTCATTTGACATGTATGTGATCTTTGTAGTGCAGAGAGAAGACTATTGGTTACTTTGAACATCCCAGGTAATCTAGCGTGAAGACAATTGTCACTCAAGTATCTCTAAGTAATATAACTTTAAACGTTAATTGTGTAGAGCATCTATGTTATCCAAAAGGTTCAACTGACTTAGGATGTCGAATTTTAAAATCTATTTCAAAACTATTTACAGTCTTTCGAGTATGTTATGATTTTGTGCCAAATATTTGCAATATGCCACATTTTGTTGTAGTGTGCATACATATCAACCAGAACAAACGACTTTAAAGTGATGGCGATGATGAAAAAGAAGAAAAATCAGAACGTGCGGTATGATGACAAGCGACAACATCAAAAGTTGTTACTAAAAATTTGCGCATTCTGATAAAAATCTTAAAGGAGCCAACAACGTGTTTGTTGGTTCGTTCGTTTGATACTTAAAAACAATTTAAAAGTTTCATCAACTGTTTGGAGTTGAAACACTAACCAAAACCATTACAAATACTTGAAGTTTGACTAAAGAATTTTTAAAATATTTATGGTTGCCACATTTAAGTGATGAAATACAGTTTGTATTTCTTGTATTTAGAGTATTAAAATATTTTCAATATCTTTGTCACCAAAGAGGTGTTTTTACCTCAATAAATGAATACAGAATTGTAACAGTCAGTCGGCATAATATGAATTCCTCATTCGGCATAATGATTAACAGCAATTTGAGAATTGTATTGACACTACGAAATGATAAAACACAATACATTCATAATTTATTTTGAGGTACATTTGTGAATTTTAATATTAAAGCATCACTATCAGTACTTATTGGCTATATATAAAAAAATCATAGAAAAATAACTTTGTAAAAGCATCGCTAAAAGACCAAATTTATTTAGGACTTAAAAAAACCATAACCTTACTCTGTTATTTTTTTATGTTTAATTTATTATTTGCAACTAAATAATGTTTGTATAAGAAAAATAATAACCAACTCCTATTATTTTTTTTAATTACAGAGTCATGCTGAACACTTGCCTTTTAAATGTGAATATTGTGCTCGTCTCTTTAAGCACAAGCGTTCTCGTGATCGTCATACTAAATTACATACAGGCGATCGTCGCTATCGTTGTCCTCATTGTGAGGCGGCCTTTTCAAGAAGGTAAATATTAAAAAAAAACATTTTACATTTCACATATTCAGTTTTTCTACTCAACTCCATCATAACTCTATTCTGAAACTATCATAAATTTACTTCTTCCTTTAGCGATCATTTAAAGATCCATATGAAAACCCATGATAACCAAAAACCATTCCAATGTACCATTTGCAATCGAGGCTACAACACAGCTGCCGCCCTTACATCTCATATGCAAAATCACAAAAAACAGGCAGCTCTTTTAGCGGCTGGAGGCAATCCTCAAGCCCTGAATTACAGTCCACGTTCTACCGGTTCGGCTTCTAGCAATGGTAGTTTACAGAAAAGACGTTACGGTTTGGCTGGAGCAGCCGAACAGAGCCCAAATCGCCTGGATTACCCAAAGCGTGGTCGTTCTTCATCATCGAATATGCTAAAGTGCACATTTTGCTCTAAGTCCGATTTTACTGCAGTGGAACAATTAAATAATCATCTACAAACTCAGCATGAAAAAGAATTGGCACATTCTATGACACCTCCTTCCACAAATAACAGTCAACCGGCGGAGAATCATACTTTCCAGCTGTCGTGTGAATATTGCACCATGAAATTTCCCAACATTGCTGCCATGTTTCAGCATATGCGCTCTGCTCATTTGGATCGTTTGACCAGTCCTAATTCATACTTTGAGCATTTCAATCGTTTAGCTGCGTCGGGTACTTTCAGTCCACGTTTGTTAACTGGACCTCCTCTAAGGAGTGCGGCCAGTGCAGAGGAGAACATCATTAAAGAGGAACAAAATTTGTCAAGTCCTAAATCAGTAGAAGCAATAACACGTCAAAGTGAAGATGAACCAACAGATCTAAGCCAAAATAATCGTAGATCAATGACACCTACAAATACCCCACAAAATTCTCCCCAAGAAAGTTTTCCTGCCGCAGAAAAGCCCGGTTTATTCTTTTGCAACCAATGCAATGCAGGTTTGCCTGATTTTGAGTCATTCCGCAATCATTTGAAGACCCATATTGCCCAGGGTCTCAATTTAGTGTGTCACCATTGTGGCCTGCTATTAAGAGAACATGCAGAGTATGAAAGACATGTTATATCACATTTTCTAATAACCAATTCTGAGTATAATTGTTCGGGAAACTGCCAAAAGAACTTTGGCAAGCCAGAGGAATTACAAAAACATCTTTTGGATCATCATGCCATAACAATGTTCAAATGTGGTCTTTGCAGTGAAATGTTTGAATCGAAAGTGGCCATACAAGTACATTTTGCTTGTACACACTCAGCGGAAACCAAAATCCTAAGATGCTCCGCCTGTATGGATGTCTTTAGGACGGAGAGTGATTTTAACATACATGTCAAGACACGTCATCAAGCTGTAAATAATACTCCTGCTCCGGTTAATTCTTTGCAGTGCATGTTTTGTCGTACGGTATGTTCCTCTGACTTGGAAATGCAATTTCATTTGGCAGCCCATGCTAGACAATTCCGTTGTCCCTCCTGCCCCGAAACTTTCCATGTTGAATTTTTACTCGATCGCCATATGCAAACACATCATGGTGGCTTGGAAAGACCACCACCTCCGGCTCCACCACAAACTGTGGCTGAAGAGCACACATCACCGGTCCCCAATCCAAATGCTATATCTCCCATGAACTCTTTGTATGTGAATGCCCTATTCGGCAAGTCACCATTAATGCCGCTGGCCCCACAAAATAATAACAACAGTATCTTGGATTACAACATGGCATTTGCCTCCCATCTCAACAAGGGTCTATTTCCCAATACCACGCCAAACAAATTTTATAATCCTCTGCAAATTGATACGAATGCCATGAAACACTCTGCTCTGATGTACGGGTTGTCACAGAGATATTTCGATACTAATCGCACTGTCATGGAAATGTACCAACAACAACAGCAACAACAACAACATCATCAGGAAAATAATAAAACAACTGGAAATTATTTCATAAGTCCCAAACAGCCAACAACAGGAGCTCACGACAGCATCCATCGAACAGAATTGCCAGCTTCCCCAATAAATAATACTGGCTTCAGTTGTGGCATTTGCGAGCGAAACGATTTTCGTACAGAGTCAGAAGTTCATTCGCATCGCAAGATTGTTCACAATCTTAAGACGGGGGTTAGTTTGAAGTGTGCCTACTGTTCGGGCAACTTTAAGTCCAGGAGCGAGTTGGAACATCATATGAAAACATGTCACAATTCTACCGGCAAACACAAGTGTTTGATATGTGATGAAATATTTCCATCGCCAGCCATTTTGGCCGAACACAAATTGCAACATTCCAAGGTGGGTCAATCCGGAAGATGCTCGCACTGTTCTAAGGCGTTAGCTGATGTTAGTGCTTACAAAGCTCATTTGTCCGAGCACAATACAGAAGGTCAAATGCCAGTACAGTGTATATGCTGTCGCCAGTCTTTACATTCGGAATTCGAGATTGGTCTGCATGCAAAGTAAGTACTAACATTTTATTTAAACACACTATTTATTTTTAACCGCTTTGAGTTGTGAGTTAATTTATTAATCATTTATGTTTTCAATTTCCTTACATTTTCTCTTTAGATTTCATGTAAAAAACTCAACTGTTCAGGAAAACGTTTGTGCTCTTTGCTTGGAACCCATTACCAATTCACCCACTGAAGCCAAGGTATGTGAGAAATGCTGTCGCAAACATAATCTCAATGCAAAGTTCAAGCAACGCGAACACTTTGAACGACCCGCCGAATTAAGGCAATTTATTGAAAATCGCTGTAATCTTTGCAAAATGATTTTACCACATGCTCAAAAACTTCAAGAACACTTGGTCGAGCACACCTTTGCCGGTTGCGAGGATCGTGGCTTCAACTGTTACATCTGTTCGGCGGTCTTTACTGCTCCTAGTGGTCTACTTAATCATATGCTCGAGCATGGTATCAACTCAAAGCCTTACGATTGCAATTTATGTCCCGAAAAATACTACTTCCGTGCTGAGCTAGATCACCATCAAATCGATCATGATCTGCGAAAATCTCCAGCAGCAGTTAAAAATGAACAAGAACAATTGACCAATAAAGAAGTTGCTTTAAATAGTATGAAATCGGAGAAGTCTGTCGAAAGGTTGAATGAAGTGAAACAGGAAGTAATTGAAACTGATGTTAATTCCAACGTTGCCGATGAAGATGAATACATTGAGGTGGAAAAGGTAAATGAGAATAACAACAACAATAACCATCAGTTGGATGATAAAGTGTCGAATAAAACCGAAGATGCTATAGAGAAGAAGTCTAGTGAGCATGTCAGAGATGAAAATACATAAATAAATAAATAAATATTCCCATAAAGTACTCATATTTACATAAATAAATTAACTTAAACATTTCATAGTATATACAATTATTTACACTTAGTTTCATAATTAGCTATATTTAAAATATTGAAATTAATATCTAATCATACATAAAAATAGTTAAAGAATTCAAGTATTATCGATTGCATTTTACCAGTATTCACTTATAATTTACATATAAATACATAAATATTACAATAATTAAATAAAGTACATACATGTAGTTAGTTACTATTTAAGCATATAATATATACACTCATATACATAAATAAGTACATACATACATAAATATATATTAATTATTTATAAAATTTAGTAAACATTCCAGTATTATTGTGATAAGCCTAAGATGTCGGACATTGTTTATTTTGTTTGAAAATTGTTAAATTTAAAAATCTGTTCTTACTTTTATTTCTTATTATTGCGTTAACTGTATTGTATAAATAACTTTCATTAATTTTATTTAAACAACAAAATTATTTTTACAAAACCTATTAAATTTAATTATCTAAACAAATATACAAAAACAATCTATAAAGCACTTTGTAATTAAATATCTTCTGCATTTCTTTTGAACAATAAAATAAACAACTGAATAAAATTATTTAAAACGATTTGTTTTTATTTAATAAAGCGGATGATCGCTACCCATGCAATGCATTGTGTTTGAATTAGAAAACTATGATATGGAAAAGTTGCATAGAATTCATCGTAGAAACATATCCCTCTCTAAGATTTGTTGTCAAAAAATATCGGACCAGCCTAATTTCACTTTTGGTTGCGGATTATATTTAATTTCAAATTACATAGCTTCCTAGCCTTCGTTCATCAGTTTTATTTCTGGATAAAGCGGGAAAATTTTCAAAATAGGTGAAAAATTTCGGAATTTTAAAAAAATTGTTTAAAGAAACAAATGTTGGTGCCAAGATAACGTTACACAATGGGCAGAAAAAGAAAATTTGTTTGGAAATAAATCTGGCATTTCTAAACTGCTCGGGAAATCAAATTTGACGTAGACAAAGAATATTCGAGTTTTAGTACTAAAATGGACCCTAAAAATACTCCAGGGGTAACGCTATGGGGGCTCAAATTAGGGTACCTTCGACATGTGAAATTTTTAAACACGTGCCATTTTTGTATTTCTCATCCGATTTCGTGTGTGCTATTTGTCTCTTATAATATCCGAGTTATAGGCATTTCAAAATTGAAGTTTAAAAATTTTGCCATACCTTAGGTTTTAGGTTTAGGTTACGTGGGTTGCTCGCAAGTTAGCGAGTTCACTCGGAGGCCTTGCGGCCCATTGTGGTACCCTTAGAAGTACTATTCCCTTATGCTGAAAATGTCATACATAAAGTGAGAATAGTTTCCCTCCCTGGTTTCGTCTATTATGTGATTTCTGTGGTCCCTATGGGAACCAGCCGGTACTTCTAATAAACCCAATCATATTCACTAGTGACACATCTCTGAGACAGTCCAGATCATGGAAAAGAGCTCTACCAAGATGTAGTAGTCTATGCTCTTGTAAGGCTGGGCATTCACATAGAAGGTGCTGTACCGATTCCTCCTCCTCTTCATCTAAACAACTTCTACAATAGCCATAACGTGGGTAACCCATACGTTCCGACATATGTCCAATCATGCAGTGCCCAGTAATTATACCCGTGAGAAGTCTAATCGAATTCCTACTAAGAGACAAAAGAGTCTTAGTTCTATCCTCTGTCAGATTGGGCCAGAGCATTCTGGATATTCTACAAGTGATGATATTTGACCACCTGAGTTCCGTCTCGCTCAAAGCCCATTCATCTATCAATTTTGATACTGTCACCAAGGGAGTGTGAATATCCCTTTGCGCAAGAGATACGTCCAGGGACGACCCGTTGGTTGCGCACTCATCAGATACTTCATTTCCCCGGATGCCCGCATGTCCTGGAACCCATATCAACTCCACGTGATGTTGTGTCAGTTGTGCCAATGATTTGATACAATTGAGAAGACATTTCGACCTAATCACGTTGGAGTTAAGAGCCTTGATTGATGCCAGGCTGTCCAAGTAGATATGTATGGTCGAATTTTCGAGATTCAGTTCCCGGATTCTTCTCGCGGCTGTATCAATAGCATAAATCTCTGCCTGGAAAACCGTGCAGGTATCGGGTAATCGAAGAGACATCAAAAGGTCCAGCTCATCTGAGAAGATTCCCGAGCCCGTGCCTCTTTCTGTCTTTGAACCATCAGTATAGATTGAGATCACGTCATCTCTTAGGACAGAGTTCGCGGCCCAATCATCCCTTGTCGGTATTCTGATCCTAAATGTTCTATCAAAATTCGGTGTGGGTATTATATAATCCGTTTCCCTCCCTATGATTGGCCTGCCTATCTTTTGTAGGATGGTGCCATGACCAATACGATCATGCTTCAGTCCGCTCGACTGTTTGAGTCGTAGAGCAGACTTAGCAGAAATGCATTTGATATATATATCAAGGGGAGTTATATTTAGCATCGTCTCTAGACTGGCCTGAGGTGTGGAATTCATAGAGCCAGTAATTGCAAGACATGCTAATCTTTGTACCTTGTTTAGAATAGAGAGGTGAGTCTTAGTGTCCACCACTCTCCACCAAACAAGAGCCCCATAGGTCAAAATAGGTCTTATGACCGCGGTGTACATCCAGTGTACAATGTATGGTTTAAGACCCCATCTCTTCCCAAAGGTTTTCTTGCATATATAGAAGGCACATAATGCCTTCTTCATTCGACTCTCAGCATTACGTTTCCACGAGAGCTTAGAGTCCAAAATTACGCCAAGATATTTGGCTTCGCTTGAAAACTTCAGAAAAGTACCATCCAGTCGTGGAGGTTTAAATTCTGGAGTTTTATATCTCCTGGTGAAAAGAACCAGTTCGGTCTTGGCAGGGTTAACACCCAAACCGTTTTCCTTGGCCCATGATAGTAGAACGCTGAGCGCTGATTCCATGAGTTCACTTATTGTGGGAAGAAACTTCCCTTGAATAAGAAGCACAACGTCGTCAGCATATGCGACTACTTTGGTACCTATCCTACTGAGCCTGAAAAGGATTTTATTTACGACAAGATTCCACAGAAGTGGAGAGATGACCCCACCTTGTGGTGTGCCTCTTGTCACAACTTTCCTTGTCCTACCAATACCCATATTAGAGTTAATGGCCCTGCTCCTAAGCATATTTTCTGTCCAATTCCTTATCCGCTGATCAACACATAAGTCACCCAGTGCATCAACTATTGCGGATATGTTCACATTATTAAACGCACCCTCTATATCCAAGAAAGATGCCATAACATATTCCTTCTTGTCAAGTGTCCCCTCTATAGTTCCGACAACGTCATGCAAGGCTGTCTCCACCGACCTGCCTTTAAGGTATGCGTGCTGTGCCCTACAGAAATTATCAGGGGAGAGGATGTTCCTGACGTGGATATCGACCAATCTTTCCAATGTTTTCAATAAAAACGATGACAGACTGATCGGTCTATAGTCTTTTGCGGTACTGTGGTTTACCTTTCCCGCTTTGGGGATAAATACCACTGTAACCTCTCTCCATTCTTTAGGAATGTATCCTGTTTCCAGGCTGTACCTAAATATCATTATAAGCCATGGCATGATGGTTGAAATCGATTTTTGGAGTAACGCTGGGAATATGCCATCTGGCCCTGGTGATTTATAGGGCTTAAAAGATGACACCGCCCACGAGATTTTCTCCACGCTAACAATGGATCTAACTAATTCACTTATGTGGATTTGAGAAGCTGCAAGATGCTCCGAAGCGGATACCTCATTTTCATCATCCCTGCAACCCGGAAAGTGTGTCTCCATTAGCAGTTCCAAAGTTTCGATACTACTTTCAGTAAAGTTACCATCCGGTTTCATCAGGAATCCAGGCGTACCAGGATCCTTGGATAGTACCTTTCGTAGACGCGATGCCTCCGTGGTATTCTCCAGTTCCCCACAGAAACGCTCCCAAGATTCCCTCTTTGCCCGTCTGGTTTCCCTCTTGAAAGTGTTGAAGCTTTGACGATAATCGTCCCAGCTTAACAAGTCTTGGTCCCTCTTCGCCTTATTAAAAAGTTTTCTACATTCCTTTCTTAGCTGCATTAGTCTAGGATTCCACCATGGTTGCCGGAATTTCCTAGGTCCCTGCCGCTCCCTACACGAAGCATAGTAGGCTTCCCTTAATGACCTGGATAGAAAATCCACCGAAAATCCTCTGTACCAAGTTCCTTTTTCTGACGCTCTATAAGTGTTAGCGTGGCTTCGTCCTCCAAAAGGGGAGGAGGGACCCACACTCTCACCGTCGTACGAAAAGGTACTTGATCCAGTGGGACGATTTCGATTCTTGCGTTGGGCCAGAGTTCGCCAACTCCTCGGATACAGTTACTGAGAAAGCCTAGAGCCTTCTCGTTACCGCACCCGATGATCTTGACACCCTTTAACCATTTGGCGCCATCGAATGCAGTGAAGGAATCATCCTCACTGCATGCGAGTTCGTCCACTAGTGCCCGCAAGATCTTCTCCTCCAGAAGCAGCCATCTGTCCGTAGTCATTTTCCCATCAGGTTGACTACGATCTATGATGGCTACTTGTAGCTCAGGTGCTGATGTTAAGCTAGTTGATGGTTTCAGCCGCTTACCCTCAGACACCTGCGTTTCACCTGACCTTTGCCGCTTAATACTAGGCCTGCTTGCTGTACCTTTGGAAGCCGTCGCGGTTCCTCGAGTAGAGGAGATTGCGGACAGCACCTTGGGTGTTGTGCTAGCAGACTTCGTCGTGCCGCATTGGTCATCACCTCTCTTTGGCCCCGACGTGGCCCTCTTTGATGTAGATGGGCGTACGTCAAGATCCTCCGAGACGGTGATCGTGTTCGGTCCAGTGCTGGCATGGGGCACATGTTTAGATGTGATCACCTGCCTGCTCTGGTTTGGTTCGGTCGTAGTCTTGGCTGCCCTTACCTCCACAACAGTAGTATTTAGCATGGCCTCATACTTCTGTATGTGGTAGGTATGTTTACGCCGCAAACGCTTTTCCCTGGTGGTCAAAGACGCGGGATCTCGCGAGTCCAACGTCCTGACATACCGGAGAGAGCGTTTGTAGCCCGCCAACCTTTTCCGTTCGTCCTGTTCTGAGTCCTGTTTCCTGTTTTTCTGTTCTGTGTCTCCCTTTGCAGGGTCATGGGCCTCCGGATGTACGTCTTCATTCGCTTTTAGCGGCTCGGAGGACACCATGAGTAAGTCCTCCTCATCAGTCTCATAAAGGTTTAACCCTTTCAGACCTGAGAGGTTGTCGTCGCTGTCGTCCAAAGTCACTCTTTCCTGTCTAGTCAAAAAACTATTCGTTTTATTTACCCCAGTAGCATCACCGACTACCAGACCCGGGGTATTCGTCTGATTCGTCGCAGTCACAGTAGCTCCAGTGGCACTCAGACCTGTGGCTTCCGCCTGAGTACTCACGTTACCCTTGGAGATTTTAGCACCCTCGACCAAGGACATAGGGCCGTCGTTTGAAACTGACATTTCATGGGGGGGGGGTTTGGCAGTTTATACCTCTACCATAGGTAAGAAAAAGACACTGCCGCTCCACTGGAGTCAGACGCAGACCAGGATGCCGCTCAATGTGAGACAGACGCATCCTGGATTTGAGTTTTCACCAAAAACATTCGGACTGACAGAACCAGATTGTAATTTCCAGCCGCCCTTAACATAGGGAACAGACGCTAGAAGGTACGGTTATGTTGCCTAGGTAACCCAAACCACAGTCCCGGACCGACATCAGAAAATGCAGACAGAGGAAATTGGTAGCCGCCCTAACTAAGGGAACAGGCGCTACCAAGTTGAGGTCGTGATCGCTAGGCGACCGAAGATGGTCATTTACCCCACAGCCGCTCTTAACATAGAGGACAGACGCTGTGAGGTATGGGGAGGGTAGTTCTTAGATCACATCCTTAGGATGCTTAAGCCCCTGCACCGTGCCCGAAGACTCAAGGTGACTACCCGCAGCAGGGGTAGCCATACCTTCGTCCGCTTGTTTAAAAATATAGGACGTACTTTCTTACCGAATGGACTCAAATTTTTTTGTTAGTTAGACAACTAAATTACCAATAATATACAAAAGATTTCAGTCACCCCTACACCCTTCGGAATTTTACCTATTTTTTATCAACATTTTTTGAGATATTGACTTGAAATTTTTTTTGTAAGACCAAAAATTAATAAATTTGGATCAAATTGTTCCTAATATTTGCAATACTATTAAAATTTTGATACAAATTTTAGTTTTAGAAACTCAATAAATATGTAATATGTAGGGTGATCGGGCCGGTTTTTAATAACCGGTTATAACCGGTTTTTTTGAAAAGCTTACATTTCGAATATCGAAGAAACCGGGTTTTTCTACTCGAATAGCCGGTTTTATCTAAAAGTGTGTTTTTATGAGTTTAAGAGTATTAAAAACTTTAAAAATATTCAAAATCCACAAAAAAAATTAAAACAAATACTATTTTAGAAAACTTTTTATATTTAGAAAATGTCACAAGTGATCTGGAAACCTGAAAACTTACTCAATGCTTTGTTTTCTATATGTTCTACACACCAAGTAAAAGATAATTTTCAATGTCTAGTTTTATAAAATAAAATCGATATACTCCAAAGCATTTAAACTGTGTTTTACTTAATCCTAAGAGATTATTTTACCTTCATAAGGCCTTCAAATTTACCGACATTAACGTCTTCGGTTAAAATTTGACCCAAATAGAAAATAGATTTTTTTTTTTTAAAAAAAAGCCTAACTTAGTTGTTGACATTTGAAATTAAATTAAAATCATAAAATATCAAATATATCAACCACTCATTTTTAGAAAAAATGCAATTTTAATTTCAAAAATGAAAAACAGTAGTTCAGCAAGTATTATGAAAAGAGACAGATATATATTAGAACTACCAAAGATATATAAAACCTAACCTAAGTTGCTGACATTTGAAATAAAATAAAATTCATAAAATATCAACCACTCACTTTTAGAAAAAATTAACTATTAATTTCAAAATGGGTAAAATTTGAAGCGTTTATCTTCGCTTCAAATTTTATTTTTATCAACATTGTTCTAATTACTATTATTTTAGTAAATAAAACTTTTTTTCTTCTTATTTCTAGGTGTTTTAATATTTTTCCAAAAAACCGGTTAACCAGTTATTATAAAAAAACCGAAACCGGTTTATTGCAATTTTTCGAAGAAATCGAAAACCGGTTTCTAAAAAATTTCGAAGAATTGATCACCCTAGTTACATATTACTAGGGTGATCGATTCGAGGAACACAGAGAGGCAATCGCTCCACAACATTCGCGGATGCACCCAAATTAGGTTTATTTTCCTCACCATGGTCGTCGTCGCCGGAGTAAATTTCTAACGAATAGCAAAATCCGAAATCATCGCACATAAGAAACAATTTGTCAACCCATGGGTTCAATGTATTGTTTCATATATTTGCTGAATTCACATCAATTTGTATCGTGTATCTTGTATTAAATATAATTTTTGTTTATTAGTTTGTGAACAACCATTGTATATTGTATGAATGTTTTTGAAAGCATAGTATGTATCAAAGTATACCAAGTAGTCCGACTCTCAATTTTTTAAAATTACTCTCTCACATATACGGGTACCGTGTGAGTTCAGAGAAATGTTTACCAATGAAATGTCTTGAAATTTAAACTTTTAAATTTTGATAAAAATAACGTTTTTTACACATTATTACACTAACACATATTACTCTTTATTTTTTTAAAACACTTTTTGCACACTTTCATGTTTCTATTTTGCACAAATCAAGAAAAAATATTTTTGGAATTTCTGACATGTAATTTTTTGTTATTGTAGAATTTAAATTATAGGACAGAGTTCCAATTTTTGGTATTGAAAATTCATACAAATTAAAATTTAAAACATTTTTATAGAACTCTGTTGCCTGGAGAAAATTTAAAAGTTACCAACACATGTGTAATTTTGTTACTAACACATGTATAGAGTTAGGTACTTTTTCACTAATACATGCTTATAGTTAGGTACTGCTGTCAAAGAGTTGGACTACTTGTTATACTTTGGTATGTATAACAAGTAGACCGACTCTCATTTTTTCAAATTACTCTCTCACATATACGGGTACTATGTGTGCTCAGAGAAATTTATAGCTGTAAACCAATACAACTTTTTAAAAACATACAAAATAAAAGTGTATAAGTGTATATAATTTTTGTATGAAAATTTCCAACAACAAGCTTACACTAATGTATTTGAATTCAATAATACACTCGATACAATGATACAAGGGGTTTTGTGAATTCAGCAAATTGTGAATTCAGCAATTTCATATAGTGTTTAATCTTTGTCTCACAAATTTGATCATCAACACACAATCTTGCTCGTTTTGCTAATTTTTAAAGTAACTGTTCAATGCGGCAATTATCGGACTATTTTGTACAGACGATCGTAGCCTGGATCGTATAGCAGCATCAATATCGAAATTTGGGTCATAATCACTGCCGTCAGAAGAAAAATCACCATCTTCATCACGTTCCGACCTCGCAACCGAATTAAAAAACTGGCAAATCTCTTCTTCTGTTCTAAAATCACGAATTCTAATCGACATTTCTAATCAACAAACTGAAAAAAACGTTACAAAAACTTTGATATATAATTTTATATTTGGTAAATTTCGAACTCCCGGACCAACCAAAAACTTTAAAAAACCCACTAAATAAAATAAAAATTATTATTTTAGACACTCACAATAGCTTCTAGGCACTATAACGATCTCGAAAATATTTTTTTTAGCTTAAATTTTTACGTATTTAACACCAAATTATTTTTCTGAAATTACACAATTTCGCAAAAGTTGTTTTTTTCGAGGTTTCGACACCTTACTGAACATACGTGAGTCAAATAAAGTCGGTTTCAAGTGGCAATCGGCGCAAACTGTGGCGCTCGTATCAAGAAACGTCCTTAAAGTCTCGGCGGGAAGTTTAGACAAAAATCGTTGAACAAAATTTTATTTTATTTTGGTTAAGGGTTACAATTTTGTAGCCACAACTGTAAAATTCGGTCACTAAGGTAGAATCATTCAGTTAGCAACAAATTCGGTTGCTATCACGAATCTGTTTTCTCTGTGTATAGGTATATATTGCATATACAGTGGTCTGAATATGCAGTCAACAATCCTATGTATGTCCACATAGGAATCCAAGATCCTGGAGCGTCCATAGCATTTGCCAGCGTTAGGCCACACCTCAGTTTTGAGGGCCAGTTGTATCGTCATCAGAACCACCGGCAAATAGTCTAACATGATAAATAGCTCTTTAGAATACGTAGACCCTTCCGCTCCTGTTATCAGAATTCCAATAGTCCGAGAGACGCGTTGGTCGTCTTTCCGGTGGGAAAATTTCTCCAAAGCATGCCACCACATCATTACATCATAATACAAAACGCGTTTTATAACTGACTTAAAGATCGAACTGATGTCCTACAGGCCAATGCCCAAATTAGTACCAATTACCCTTTTGTAAGAATGTATGGCCACGTAGGACATATTTACGTTACGTATTATTGGTTGTAAGTATATACTGGTGGTGTCAGAACAAACCACAACAAATTGAACATATCAGTAATAAATGTTATTCTAATTTAACATAGCTACCGCCTGTAGGGTAATGTATTGGTAACAAAATTTACTAAATGTTACAAGTAAGAAACCATTAATTAGTATTTAAAATTCTAAAACTTTAAATATTTCAAATATGTAATAGAACTCGTATCTCATTAAATTTACACTTATGTTTAGTATTACAAAATTGTTATCGTTATTTATTGTTAAATATGTGTTTTATTATAAAAGTACATCAATAAAGATTTCTTAAAAAACTATAAAATTCTTTATAAATTTACGTCATAAATACGAAACAGCAAACGAAATTGTTAATAACGCGTTTAAATATTGTTAACACGTAAGAATTTTATATGAAATTCTTAGAGAAGACCCATCAAATCGTACAAAAACTAAAAGCAAAATAATTCCCCCACAGCAAGATAAACCAACAAACCAACGAAACAGCAGCAGAAAAAGAATAAATCTCCACATGTATTTATGATCAGATAAATAAGAACTCGATTAAAGTAATTCGGAACTAAAACAGAAACATCAACAACGCCAATAACAACAACAACATGACCAGCCAGTAGAAGTCTCATAAAAAAGTGATTTAAAAGTTCAACTCGCTTTCCTTGAATAAAATACCCGAATCCATATAATTGTCATGGTACGGGTATGAAAGAGCGCACAAAACTCCAAACACACAAATATTGTCATTTTTATGGCAAATTTTTCATTGTCTCCTGTCCGTGGCACGTAACAGCAATAAAAAAGGTGCACATGCGCAATGTTCAAAGCTAGTTGTTACTCCGTTTACTTTTATTTCTTTGTTTATATTTATATTTTTTTATTATTTGTTTTGATGACAAATGGGCGAAACAGAATTTAAAATTAACAAGTAAAAGTTTCAACTAACTGCGGCTCAGTCGAATAATTTTATACCCTTTACTATTAGAATTAGAACATTTTGTTACTCATATGGTTTGTAACGTACACATATAGATACAATTACCAGTAAAAATAACTATTGTCTGAAATTATTATTAGTTCGCTTAATATACAGATGAGTTCAACATGCCACCCAAAGTGACTAGATGACCAACTACTGTTTATGCTGAAATTGATCTTATTATTGAAAATCCCAAGTACTTTTCCCAGAGTTGCCTTATTGCCCATCCAAACTTTTAAGTTATACAACCATTCATTTAATATACATAAAGTCAATGAAGATAACTTAAGGAGGGTCACACATGGCAAATATTTGACGAAAAAGACATAACCACTAAATAAAGTATATTTTAATTCTTTTATTTATTCCAAAAAATCCTTTTAGGACAATTTAAAACAAATATTTAGTTTTATTTTATTTGATGCAGTTTGATCTTACAAATCACTTTGTAAGAGTAAACAACGTCAAACAAATGTTTGCAAAAAAAATAGTGGTTACGCTTTTTTGAGTAAATATTTGCCATGTGTGAGATTTAGTATCCGAAATATAGGTAAACATAATTTTTAACAAGTGCAGTGAGGATCATTATAGAGTTGAGATCATGTTACTACGTCTTTCTGGACTTTTGTAAAATATGCGAGGATGTTTATTAGCTAGACACTATAATTACTTACGGATACAATTAGTTCTTTTTATTTTCCGAACTTTTTCTATAATAGGAATAAATATGATGGACCCCGTTTTGACAAGACCACACCACTCGTCAGATGTAATGTCATATTCATTTGACTAATGATCGTTCGATTAATCGAATAATTTCTTACGAATAATTATTCGAACAATTTAAAAATGGCCATTTTTGAATAACGAATAATTCGAACAATTTTATGTAGAATAATCGAATAAAACGAATAAATGTTCATATATATATTTAAATTTATTAAATTGCTTAAAATTTTTCATAATTTCAAATTTAAATAAATAATAAATAATGACTCACAAAAATTGTATTGTTTCTGAAATTCGACAAATAACTAAAGACAAAGGGACTTTCGATCACTGTAGATGAGTGTTCCGATAGCTTCTTCTATAAATATATAAATATTACAATTCTAAAAACAAATCGTATAAAAAGTTATACGCATCCAAAATTGGAACTTGTTAAACGTTTTTTTCCAAAAAAGCCCATATATTTTTTCTTTTGTAGAAAAAAAATTTCTTCGGGACTATATAGAATTTTTATATGATCCAGAAAGATAACTTAATGCAAAAGCGTGTAAAGAAAATTTGGCTCACTTTAGCGGACATACCACCCCCAGTCCTAACCAAAATTGGCCAATTTAAAAAAAAAAATCGGTTTGAGTAAAAAATTCTAAAAAGGCAAAGCACCGATCCACGAAAAAGCTCCATATTTGAATAACCCCATATGTTTCTTAAACACCTACTTAGTATTTTTATTATCACACAGTAAATAACTTCACAGTAGGCACTTTTCTAAAAAAAACTCAGTTTTTGGAACACATTTTCCCCGTTTTAGGAATTTCGGTATTTGAAAATAAAAAATAACTTTTTATAGGGAAGAGATAACTGTTACCAAGTTTTTTTATTTTATTTAGAATTTTATCGACAATATAGCTGATATTTTAAAAATAAATTTCGACCCTCCGTAGGACCGTCATATCTAAAAAACCATAAAAAGATCGAGCAAAATTAAAAAAAATAAATCAATAAACCTGAATATAAGATAACCTACACTTGTAAGAGTATTTTTTGTAGATCTTCTCAAGGACTATTTATGTATATTCAAAATTTCAGGTTGAGACCAGAGGTGACCAACTTTGAGGGGCTACGTACTTGCCCCCATTAGCGCTAGGAAGCTGCACAAATGTAAATCGACTTCTCGAAAACCTCAGCTCAAACCATGTGAAATTTCGTAACAATACTCCAATAGTTCCCAAGATACCGAATTATTTCCAAAAAAAAAGTTTAAAAACCACTGTTTAACGCCAGACGTAGAGTGTGTAAAAAGTTACCTACAATCTTGCAAATATTATTAATATTTTGTAAACAAAATTCTCAAATATTACTGCATTTTTAAATGGGTGTATGTATGGATGTGTTAAAATATAAATGTTTGTGTATGAATGTATGATATACTAATTCTTTGGTACAGAATGAGTACAAGTATCTTTAATAATAAAGATTTTTATCAGTTAAAAATTATTTTGTTCGTCAGTTTTTTTAACTTTTTAAAGAGGCAAAATGGCATAAGCAAAATATATGGGGAAGCAGTAGATGAACCGAGTTGTATGCAATATTTAATTTTGCCAGTAGAAGTAGATTCATGACTACAAAAACTTCCATCCATCGTGTTATGAATGTGATGACAGTTTAAAATAATTTTTGGTGATGGTGTCGGTTTTCAAGACCAGTAGTTTGTTGTTTATTGTGTGTTCATTTCAGCAATTATCTTAACGATACGAGTATGTCATGACTACAAACACAGTGTCGCCAAAAGTTATTAGAACTCGAAAAAATATGATACAAATTAAATATTTTATTTAAAAGTTAAATAACTGTTTGAATTTTAAAAGTACTGTAGTTTTTTTAAAAAATTTGTATGAAGATCACGTTATCTATTTAATATGTTTATAAAACAAATTGGTGTATTTAATACATTAATACTTGTATAATATTTAAAAGTAATAATGACTTCACCACATAACGTACTATTAGACACATTTACTTGTCACAAGCGTAGACATCTACAGTATTAGGGGATATATCAACATCTGATCGTGATCTTTGTTTATAAGAATAGTTTTTTGTTTATAATATACGTGGATATTCTAAGCTTCAAATTAAAAAAATAAATGTTTTAATTTGTTTTAATAATTTAAAATATAAAAATTTTCGAACATCGATAACCCATTACATCATGATACTAAAACCAAATTTAGAATTGCATGCTTATCTCAAATCGCAAATTTTATTTTAAACGAAACGGATTACAAATTTTAAAGGATGTGCCAATTATGTATTAGCGTAAGAACAGATTTCAAATTGGAGGATTTCGAGGAAACTTTGTTTTCGTGAGGACATTTGTATGTAAAATAATGAACCGATTTCAGCCAGTTTCAATAAGCTTTGCCCTTGGGTCGAAAAATGCATGTGCCGAATTTAATCGAAATATCAATCGACTCAGAAAGTGATTCTGAGCCAATCGGTAAGGTGGGTGTTTGACTAATATTTTTGGTCCATACATACATCATCACAAACCTATAATATATATTTTTTCTATTTTACTAATAGATTCTCACCATTTACGTTTTTGACAACTGAGTTAGGTCTTTGACAGGCGGGTTTCCGACCTATGTGTATTTATCTATGTTTTTTGGTATCTAGTTGTAATGCGTTGTTAACGTCATTTATTTAAACATCTACGGATAAATAAAACATAAATGCTATTACTTTAACTGAAATGTGGAACATTTAAACGTTATCCCTTTTTGCTCAAAGTTTCTATGTAGACTGTTTAGTCCTTGGGATCATCGAAAATCACAAAAGTGGAAAATAAGAACCTTTCTTGTTAGAGTTTCATGTTTGGTTTTAACCGAAACCGACAATTATTCTTCGGTTTTTACTCTTAATCTATTTTCAGCAGAAAAATTCAAAATTTAGAAATAAAAAACAAACTTTATTATCCAATGATTCATTAAATTTCTCTAAAAACAGATCGGTAAAAATAACTTATGATTTCTTTATATTTTTTAAATTGTATTACTATTATTGCTTCAAGAAATGAAACTTTGTTATAAAGAATGACACAAACTCATTTAAAAATTTGATCATACGAGTATTTGCTCACTATTAAACTTCAAATTGCTAAAGATAGGTACCACTAAAGTCTCCTTTTGTGAATTCTAATTCATTCAGAATCATGTGTACCATTTTGAAGAACGAAAAAGTACTCCTTGAGTACCATTGAGTCCCCTATTCTTGATTATTTCTTTACTGGAAAGCATATTGTTACGTTTTAACCTTTTCAAAACGCTGGTTTATTTCCTTTAAATAAACCGGATACTTTTGATTGCAAATAAAAGCTTTTTTGCAAAGTTTGAAAATTGTAACAACTCTTTATTTCTTTAAAATGTACAACAACAACAGAATTAAATAGCCACTCAATGTTTTTTTATACACGTTTATAAATTCTCAGAATTACAGACACAATTTATAATGTACACGAATTTACTTGAAAAAACACAACACACTTTAAGGCACTTAGATGATGTTTCTTCGAAAAGCGTCTCTGATCAACTCACTCACGACTGCAACCTCTGCCACTATTTATAACACTGCATTACCATCTAGAAAGCTCTTTAACTGTCAAAGTTCGAATATTCTAGATCATACGCCATCTAGGGTACTTTCTACAATGTTCTTTAACTGAATATTCGAATACAGCGTTGCCAACTTACGATCAAATCAATTGAAAGCTTTTATTTAACAATGCCCACATATATGTAACAGTCTGCCATTACAGCACTGTTATTTGAAAGCATTATGCTACTTTTAAATCAGCCCTTAAAATCGTTATATTTGAATTCAAGTACAATTTCGTAACAATATATTAGTCAACTTTAATGTATACATGCTAACTAATTTAATATATTAAAAGAGTACCATTAAAATAAATTTTCAATTTTGAATTTTAACTTTATATAGAATTTCATATATTATTAACTGATTTTGTTTCTATAACACTTAATATTTAACCAATTATCTCAATACCGAAATAAAACCGATCGGTTTTGAAATTTTTCGATTTTTTGGAAACTCTAATCCTAGTGTACACGCTTTTCGAAATGTGACCTATTGAGGTACATTTAAAGAAAATTAAAGAAAGCTAATATAAAAAAATGTTTCCTTTTTCAATTTAACACTACTACGCTCATATTGTACACTTGCGTTCATTATTATTCATTTTACCACACAAAAAAAAGTAAAACAAGGAGTCGAAAGTATCTCTTTTCTTTTTTAACGATCTTCACTTCATTCAACAAATTATTATGTACGAGTAGACGTAGAAAATTCAACAGAAACACAAACTCTTGGGTTACGAATCTGATACGATTTTCACCACAACAGTTCTGAGAAAGTCTTTAAAAGTCTAATCAAGTTACGTGAACTAATTTTTTTCATTTTACTGAAAATTGCCAGAGAGCACCTGTCGGCCAACATCACAAACATTCACTTCAGCACATCCATTTACGATCAAAGAGATCAATAACAAATCAAACTGCTCAAAGTGAGCGAACCGATCGATCACTCTACCTTAAATGACACACACTCAAAGACACTTTTACACACGCACTCACACACACACACACACACACAACTATTTAACACAAGCTTAAAACTGAACGTTCCGATCCGTTCGATAGACCGGCAGTAGTTAATTAACGTCATACCACAAATGCCAAAGAGTGCATTAATAAATGCACACACGCATACGGAGACCGCCACATTTTGAAACAAGTTGCCACTGTGTCTAACTAGTTCACTTTTGAAAAAGAATATGTAGTGTGTACGTATGTACTTGTACGATCACATGAGTACAAACCCCTACATTGTTGTGGCCCACAGTGATCGAGTGTAAAAATGATCGATTTATCAAACAGCCGCCAACAAAGTTGGCATAATATCAATCTTTAACTCATTACTATTTACTAAACAGCTAACTTACCTGTCAACTAACTACACATGGAGAAAACATATACCACAAATAACAGCCAATACCACGGCTGCAGGATTTTAAGATTTATCGCCATTTTGACGATTTTAAGGGTACAAAATGACCCATTGACAATTTAAAGATGTTTCCTTAAATTTGACGATTTCTTTAAGGATAAATTCTGCAATAACTTTCAATACTATTAACTACACCTTTTCCAGTTGTACTTCAGAAATTTCTAATTGTATTTCAGAGAATTCCAATTGAATTTCAGAAATTTCCAATTATATTTCAGAATTTTCTGATTATATTTCAGAACTTTATATTTGTATTTCAAAAATTTCCAATTGTATTTCCGAATTTTCCAAATGTACATAAGAATTTTCTAATTGTATTTCAGAAATTTCAGATTGTATTTCAGAATTTTGGAAATGTGTAGTTCTTATAAAATTCTAAACAAACAACTTGCAAACAGACCAAGTTTTTATAAATTTTGTTTTTATAAATCACAATTTTTTTATGTAAAAGATTTAAATGTTCAAAGAAATTCGTTTGAAAATTATAAATTTTTTTAATAAAGAAGCAAACATGCGCGGAATTTCTCTATTTACGACTCTTTGAACACAAATGTAAAAATCCGGGAACTCTGCCGAATAAAGTGTTCAATATAGAAGAATCCAATTTTAATGGACTTCGACTTTGGTATTCGTTCGAATTGAGCAACATGTTATATGTAAATTCGAAATTGACATAAATAAGTTGCACATAAAAAACATACGAAACAACGACATAAGAATTGTGTATAGAAACATAGAATAAACACATAGAACGGAAGTAGAGAGTAATATATATTGAAAAATTACTCTCTTTTCACACATACGAGTGATACAATAACAAAATACATGCAATACATTCTCATGAATTAGGTTTTCGACAACAGACTTAGGTTTTTGGTTCTCAGTTACCTATCTAGTTGTTGTCTATGTATAGAAACAGAAATTTTCGTTCGAAGTTTATAAAATGTCTTTATACTTTTTTTTTCATTTTGACAATTTTAAAAAGTCAAAGACGATTTTGACGATTTAGGACCTAAATTTGTGTAAGGGTGTCCGGTAGGCTAATTTATACAGATATAGTATATTGTGGTTGTCAATTCGAAGCCTACCATAGTCGTAAATAAAGAAAATATTGTATATAAATTGTTGCAAATACAAAATGTGCACCTATGTTGTGTATATTTTCATAGAAATCTCTAATACCAAGAGCAGTACATGTGAAATGTGAAATATTTGAAAAAAAATTCTGCTCAAATTTGTATCTATAGTTAAAAATGAAATTTGAAATCAAAAATATAAATTAAGTTGGGATAAATCTTAACTGTGATATGTTCTGTGATATCTGTCTAAGGACTAAGGATCGATACTAACAACATTTCATCACCTTTGAAATAACATAAAAATTAATGAAGTGTAATTTTATATATGAGGAAATTCAAAATTTTGGAGAATCGTTGAAACTTAATTCAGATTTATTGTATTTCTTTTGGGTTTGGAAATAGAAAAATTTGTGACACATATCGATAGACCATAGAAAAAAACCTGTGAATCCGAATTCTTAGGTTACTAATCTTTCACCTCTTAAAGTTATGGTATTTTAAAGGTGTAATTTCGCAAAATATGCTTTTTCACTCGTGATTTCCTGGATTAAATATAAGCTATGGTCAATTGTTTTTGTTTATAAGAAACTTCTGCTAACTTAATTTTCATACTAATATTTTTAATAGACTTATGCAAGATAGGATTATATGGAAGCAAGGGTCGAATTTTATATGGAAGCTATGGTAAATTATAGACTGATTATCACAATATGAGGACGAGTGATTTCTGTTTATAAGAAACTTCTTTGCTACGAATTATAAATATAATCAAACAGTTATCGTTGAACCAGGCTATTAAGTTTTCATTAGAATTTAAAAACTGTTTGTTGTTACATTTTAAGAGAATATGAAAATCCGAATACGTAATAGTAAGCAAATTCTATATGAAAATATATTTACATTGTTTTTCTCTTAAATTTTTCCAATTATTGCAAAAAAATTCTATTTTTTAAGTTCATACCATTTTTCTGAAAAAATGTGAACAAATTTTATCAACAAAACAGTATCAACTCCAAATGCAACCAAATTTAAATTTGAATAAAGGCTCAAATCAAAATAATACATTTTTTTATAAAAATATACGATGCATTTCTATTTCAACTTTTGTATTAACTAAAAATACTACCTTTTTGTTGATATTAAAGTATTCACTACATTATTACGAAAATGGTATCAAATGTGGTTTTCGAATGAAAGAGTAGTCGGAATATGTAGATTATTATTGGTGTTGTTAGTTGATTTCTTGCAAAAAGTGAAATTTTAAAAATTTTAAGTTAATACCCTCCTGTTGGTCAAGTGCGATATGTACATAATAAGTATAATATAAACTCTTCATGCAGACAACTAAGCGGGGATAATGTATTCCTAAGTATAACTATTTCAATTTATTTATTCATGTTGAAAATTTTGAAAATCAAGATTGGTTCGACATTATGTATACTAAAAGCGGTTGAAATATAGCGAAAAGTATCCTAGCCTTCAGATTTTTTTTGAATAGAAAACATTTCAGTAAGAGTAATTTTAATTCAACCGATTTAATGAATTGCTTTAATTTTTTGAGAGTGTAGTTAAATAGTTAAGCAGCTAACAAACTTAATACAGAAATACTCACACAAAATATTGTTATTGTTGTAGTATTTAACAATTGTCAACCACCATCCATGCGTCGTACATGATGCACTGTACTCATATGAATATGTATTCTGTTTAGTTTCCAAGAAAATTTTAAATACCGCACTTGCCACTTTAAACTGAATTTTCTTGCCAAAGCCAGCAGCAGCAACAGCACCAATGAAATCCTCTTAAGCCTCCTGCGTATCAATAATACAAATATTATAGGTATTGATCCATACTGTTAATTATACTTATGTACATACAAACATATCGTGACAACAATACTTACCACCAATGTCCTGTTGGAAATGCTGACGTCTAGTTCTGAATGTTTTCAGAAATGTATTGGTTGAAAATGATATTATCTCAAAAACATGTGATATACATTATATTGGTGTTTTTTTCGCAAGTTTTTGGGAATTTCGAGGGTAGCTGGTCGAATTAGTCTGACCATAGAATAGTGTAATTCTGAAAATTTCAGTCAAATCTGGTTTTTCAAATTGTGCAAAAAAAATTAGAAAATTTCTTATAAATGAATAATCGCCATAACAGCAAAAATATATTAACCAACAATATATTCGATTTTAGTTCTATCGATAGGATCGTTTACATAATTTTAGCTTAAATACACATCGCCAATATTTTTACATTGAATTAAAACATGTAAACAATAACAAAAAAGCATCTCCTGTAAATTTTGTTGTTATGCACTTAAATTATTTTTGCGTTTAGGGCTCGATATGTTTTTGAAAATTGTATAATGCTAGATTATTTTTATCTCTCTAATATCCATAAAAGCTCTGATATGCATGTTTGTCGTTCTAGGATAATGTTTACTGTAGACATTCCCATATGCGACCAAATAAGGTACGAGGGTTGGTCAATAAGTTTGTGACTTTTTGAGTGAAAAACAGGTTTTGGATAAACATAATTTTATTTTTCAATATAGTTTGTTTCTTCAATTTTATTTATCCCTTCTAAAAAATGAGAATTATCGAAGTCATCTAAATACGTATTTTTTGTGAGATGAATCAAATCTCTTTCCTCCGAGACATTTCTTCAGGTTTGGGAACAAGAAATAGTCAATCAATAATAATTCATGGATTTTTGCCCTTGTGTGTACCCGATTGTGAGCAAACGCTGCAGCCACCTTGCGGAAAGCATTCTCATACCCATGTGACCATTGAAAATTGAAACCACCATGTGATATGACTATAGCTTCTACAATCTCTCACACTTTCACACAAAGAAATTCAGTAAACCTCTTTTTTACATATTGACCAACCCTCGTACATTGTTTCGATATATTTTTCTAAACTCCAATTTTGAAATTTTCTTAAATGAATTCTAAAAGTTAAAGAATTACTCCTTAGGATTTTTCAACCAGTTTTTTTTACTTTTATATTGTTACGTTTTTACCTTTTAAAAACGGTGGTTTATTTCCTTTAAACAAACCGGATACTTTTGATTGCAAATAAAAGCCGTTTAGTAGTTTAATATTTGTAATAACTCTTTATTTATTCAAAACTATTTAGACAAAACTAGTATATTCGAATTCTAGATTTTTATATGCCGAAGTGGATAGAACAATGCACAGATACAATACAAAATTGTCACGGCATTATAAATGCCCTAAATACTATCTGTATACAATTTCAACAAAATCGGACAACGGATTCGGGGGTCAGGCATTAATGGGTTTAAGAGCTGCAAGAGTCTGAGTCTTGTTGACATAAACCCGCGACTTCAAAAAGCCCCACAAAAAGAAGTCTGGAGCTGTCAAATCAGGCGATCTTGCTGGCCAGTGCAAATCGCCAAAACGGGAGATTAGGCGCCCGGGAAATGCATCCTTCAGCATATCGGTTGTGGCACATGCAGTGTGTGCCGTTGCACCGTCCTGTTGGGACCACATGTTTTCCAATCCCAATTCATCAAGTTGCGGCAAAAAGAACTCGTTGATCATTGCTCTGTAGCGCTCACCATTCAGAGTAACCGTTTGGCCCGCGACGTCTTCGAAGAAAAAAGGTCCGATGACTCCTCCAGCGAAAACAGCACACCATACAGTGACTTTGAGCGGGTGTAATGGCTCTTCGTGGGTTACACGCGGATTTTCAGTGCCCCAGAAGCGTAAATTTTGCTTATTTACGTACCCCCTAAGATGGAAATGGGCCTCATCACTCATGATTATTTTTGATGAAAGTCACCGACCGATTATTGGTCACATAAATAGTCAGCAATATTCCGCGTTCTGGAGCAGTGTAGCGTAACATTGTTTATTAACTTGTATTTCGCATGTGTTTACTACACAAATGTCAAAACAGAACTAATATTAGGGGCCAATCGCAAAATTTATAGCATTTTCTGATAGGAGGATTACTTTTGCGCCACCTTGTATATGGACAGAAACACAATTTTGTTCAAATTGAAGGGCGTATGAGGGAGCAATTCGTAGCCTAATTTTTTTTAATTTTTGCCATGGAAACTTCACTGAGCCTCATATGCCTATGAATTCCACAATTTAAATCTCCTATTGGCCAACAATATATCGTGTCCAGAATGTTTGGCATCTTCGGCCACAACGAAATTAAATTGACGGTTTTTCCGCAATAAATAATCCTTAATGAACACACGAATTCATATTTTGCAATAACGCCTCCATATCCGCTAAACAGTTCATTCATACAACTCTAAATCCCAAAGTTGAAATCTGTGGTTTAACATTTCAACTTTAGAAGAATATGAAGTTGATTGTCATTTGAGCACTTTTTATGGCATTTTCCATCACTATAACTTGGACCTTGGATTCAGAGGATTTGCAATATTATTGCTAGTAGGGTCATTGAACAAAATTATTTTCTATTTTGTTAAAATTATAAACACTTAAGAAATAATGAACAATAAAGGTGGGTTTCATACATTTTAATAGAATAGCGTTTTCGCCCATATATACACTACTTGAAATTCCAAATTTAAACATAGTACCTACCACACTTTTTCTTTAAATTTAAGTTCAACATTCAATAGCAATTTCCAATTGGGCACATTGTAATACGAGTAAAATGTTGATTCGTTTAGTTGCATAAAAAATAAAAAGATTAATACGTTGAGTGGTATGTTTAAAATTTGTACAATTTTTCGCAGTTGTTGACAGGTTTTTGTTTAAACTTTCAGTTGATCCATTGTATATTTGTATCTATACTATATGTATGTTTGTATAGTAAGTATAGGTTTTTTATTCTTGTCTGAAAAATCGATGGTTATGGCGATGCCGATGCCGGTGGTAGAGTTGTCAGTGGGGCATAATCGCTGAATGGCTGGCTGACTGACTGACAATTCGAATATTGTATTGTATTTGTGTACTTGTTGACAAGTGCGAATTCTCATGTTGACACAACATGCTTCTTTTAAATCATTTCGTCTTTGCTGCAGAGCCGTCCGACCGACAATTCTGTCCATCGGTGGGTCGGATTGGATTGATGGATGGATGGATGAAGATAATCTACCTGTAATTATGCTACTAGTTAGTTAAATTTTTCAAGTTGACTTATTTGGTTGACATATTTTAGTGTTTCAAGTGTTTTTCCTTCTGTTTCGTGTAAATGTTGACTGTTTAAATTGTTGGGTGCAACATTCGATAACAACTTTTGTCTTCCTCAACTTAAGGGAAACAATTTCAAATATTTATTTTTTTTATTTTATCCAGAAAAATACATGCTGTATTATTTTAAATACATTGTTATCATACTTTGCGACTTTATTTTCCAAGGATAAAATATAAATGATTTTTTTTTCATTTTTGTGATTTAGAAGTCAGCTTAAATATAAATGTCGATGGAAAAATCAGATGGGAACGGATTTGAATGTATTTATGTATATGTAAAAAAGTATTTATAAATTAAAAGTAAAATTTGTTAATTTGTATGTACATACACATTATTTATATAAAAAATCATAAAAGGGGGATCTAATGATTGTTTTAAAAATTAGATATAAAAGATTTAGCAATTTAAGATGTTTAATAATATGGATGACAATTGTGGATTTATTAAAAAAAATTTAAATATGGTCTAACTCTGCAGATCAAATCGAAAAATATGTTGACTAATTGTGGACCGATCATCACAAAATTTGATGAGGCGAGATCAGCTTATATAAAACTTATTCTTGCTGAATTTGGTTTGGATATCGATGTATATAACTAAAGGTAGGGTCACACATGACAAATATTGGACGAAAAAGAAATAACCACTAAATAAAATACATTTTAATTCTTTTATTTATTTGAAAAACTTATTTTACTTAGGTTACTTAGATTCAAAACAAAAAATTTTGTTTTATTTTATTTGATGCTGTTTGATCTTACAAAACACTTGTAAGAGTATACACGTCAAACAAATTTGTGCTAAAAAAAGTGGTTACCCTTTTTGAGCAAATATTTGCCATGTGTGACCCTATCTTAAGATATTTATGAGAGCTTAACTTTTCAGATAGGGCAATCGTATGGGCGCTAGAAGAAATAATGGACCGATTCTAACCAAATTCAATAGGCTCGTCGTTGGGGTAATAGAAGAGATCTACCAAATTGTGTCCAATTACCTTTGAAATTGCGACCTGTAGTTTGATTACAAGGTTTACATGGTCGGACAGACGGATGGAAATAGACTCAGAAAGTGATCCTGAGCAGATTGGTATACTTTGTTGGGTTGGGGTTTTGCACGTGACAAACATCAGCACTAACCCAATATACCCGCCCCATTATAGTGGTGTTGGGAATAAAAAACAATTGTTTTCGTTAATTTATGGGCTATTTTGCTTATTTATGAACTACTAATATTATCTTACAAAATCAAATTACATATTATTGTCTCTTTTAAAGGTCTCTGAAAATAATTGTATATTATATTTAGCAGACCAGTTAATTTATTTACGCCAAGTAATTTAGTTTTGTCCTTAAGTTACGTTTCCGCATACACCTGTGGGGACACATATTTAATATCTAAAATCTACTTGTTAAAACTTTTAATTTCAAATTTTGTACAATAATATTTTAATCATTTTAGCTTTGAATTTTGAGTTTTTAAATTTTTATAATTTTCCATAGCAGAACAAGCAAGGTACAATTATTAGAAAGTACGTTCTCAATTATACATTCCTTATAACGTCAAACAAAAGAAAATTAGAAAAAAACAAAACAAAATGTCTAAGACAAAAAAAAAATAATTAAACAAATTTTTGTGTATTTACTTTTTTTCCTAAAATATTCAATTCAAATTAAATTTTTTCCAAATAAATATGTGTTAGTTTTAATATAACGTGCAAAACATTGAGAAAACAAAATAAAAAGTGATTAGAGTAAATGCGTTATTTGACGTTGTAGGTGTAAATATTGAAAACTCTCCCTAATAATTGTACCTGGTTGGTTCTACCATGTAATTTTCAATAAATTATTTAGTTTTCTTTTAACTTTTCTAAATAAATGTTGTTTTATTTAATCACACACCGTAATCGGCACCGGAAACGAAATTCCATACATTTGCACCGACAAAAAAGTTCGTTTCAGAAATCGGCAACGATAATTGGGAACGAAACCTGTAATTTGGGGCCGGAACGAAAACAAATTCAAGTAGGTTGTTTTCGGTGCTGTAGGAACGAAATTATTTTAATTATTTTTTATTTCAAATTTAAAGAAAATCAAAATGAATAAAAAAAATAAATTTTCTTTATTGGAAGAGGAAAAAATAATAGATTTTATCAAAAATAATGAAATTCTATTTAATGTGCGACATCCAAAATTAAAAAATTATTTCGTTTCTGTTTTATGCCCCAACGTACCCAACTGAAACAAAAACGAGACGGTGACGAACACAAACGTTTTTCAGTTTCAGTTTTCGTTATCGGAGCTGATTACGGTGTATGCGTCGATTTTAAATGTTTGTATATTTGATATTTTACTAACTACAAACATTAGGTGTGTTTGCGTACTTTCTAGTAAAAATATCCAGTAACTTTATTTTAGAGAGTAAAAATAAATTGCTCTCAATCTGAAAAATAACCAAAAAAAGTATGCGAACAACAATTTGTAAAAATAAGGTGTATTTTATTATAAATCAATTTAAAACGTTTGTTTTATGTTATTTTACATCTTTTCTTTGCAAAACTTTGTAAATTGTATTATTTTTCAACTTTTTAGTTTTGTTTACATTTGCAAAAATATGTACATATGTTTTAAACATATTTTTTATGTTGTAAAAAACATTAAAAAAAACCCAAAATATTCATTTAAAATTATGAGATCCTGTAAAAGGTGTGATAAAATTCATCACAATTTTTGTTCCAGTAAAGCACATTGGTTTTTTACATGCGAAACAAATTCTGTTTGTTCGACTATCGATTCTACATATATTCAGTTACAACCATTAAATCAAAAAACAGACGAACATAAAATCTGATCTTCGATTGATCATAAGTTTATATAATAATATTGGATTATTAGAAATATTATCGAAATATAACATTTTCTAGTTCTGCTGTCATATCTGGAACCACGGATTCGCCAATGTCAATCTCTCTATGTGCATTTTTGCCTGTGTATATGGGGGATTTCACGTCAAGTGAACCAACTTATTAATTTTTTTTTGCTCAAAAGAAAGCTTGGGTCAATTCTTTTAAGACCTATTGGTTGCTTAGTGGGATGCGAGTGAGATATATAGCAAAAGAAATGTTTTGTAACTCAAGATATACAATTTTTGATTTTTTTTTTTTTTTTGGCAAAATGAAACTTTTTTCCAAAATGGGCCCTCTTTTAATTTTTTTTTTGCTCAAATGAAAGCTTAGGTCCATTCCATTAAGAGCTTTTTGGTCTCTTAGTGGGACACATTTTGCTAAGATGAGAAAAATCACATGTTTGGCCAAAATGTAAAATTTGACCCCCTCTAACTCCGAGAGTTCTTGACCGATCTTGTTGAAAAATTGTGTCTGAATTACTATATATCTAACTTGGGTGCAAATTTCATCCCGATCGGAAGACATCGATTTTAAAAGTTGATTCACTTGACGTGAAATCCCCCATATATCTGTTTTATATAAATAACCAATTTAAACTCGTAACGACTCCCCAGCTTATGGGTTTGTCTTTCATATACTGCGACCCTTAACTTTTGCCATATGGTCGTCTATAGAATGGTATTTGCATTGGGTCAAAGATTTTCCAAGTGCTGTGTTGAAATAATTTATTACTAGTTGTATTTTGAAGGCTCAATGGTATAATGGGTCGACGGCTTAGCTGTTCAGCATTATTAGCAAAATGTAAGCTTGAAAGAATATCGAGCCCTATCCGCAAAAATAACGTAAGCGACATTTTTTCAAAATTGACTTTTTAATGAAAATCGATAGAAAACTTTCGTGCGCATCAACACACGAAATAATGAAAATTAAGTGTTTATTTAGCGACACTCACCTTTTTGCTTTACCGCAAAAATAACGTAAGCGACATAAAAGCAAAAAGGGCGGTAAATGAAAGTAAGAATAGCCGAAGAACTAGAGAGAAAATCAAAAGAAATTGAAATACAAAAAGATAGATGTACTAAATGTGATCAAGGGAAAAATTTAGACAGCAATCACAACCAAACAGAAGAATTTAAGTTTAAGAATTTGTTTGAAGGAACAAAAACAAAGGAGGGAAAATGTTTTGTTTTCCTCAGTTTTGAATATGCCTCATAGTAAAACAAGTAAGAATGTATGGTTGTTCAAGCCCGACCATATAATAATCTACACTAAGAAAAAGAGCAAAATCATTTTTCTTTTAAAATTTCAATAATTTATATTTTTGAGTGATGGGCCTTATATGGGAGCTATGACCAATTATGGACCGATCGCCATGAAATTAGGTAGTGAGATTTATGTTTAAATGAAAGTTATTTATGTTGAATTTTATGTGTATACCAAAATTTTTAAGAGACTTATGCACGTTATGATTTTTGGAAGCGGGTCTTATATGGGAGCTATAACTAATTATGGGTCGATCACAATAACATTTGGTGACATGAATTCCGTATATATAAAACTTATTTGGAGCGAAATTTGTGGATATATCCATATAAATTACACATTTATGTCCGATAAAGACCAATTTCGATAGGACATTTGTATGGGGGCTAGGTGAAATAATTGACCGATTTCAGCCAGTTTCAATAGGCTCCGTCCATGAGCCGAAAAAATTATATGTACAAAATTTCTACCTGTACTCTGCGCACAAGCTTTACATGGACAGCCGGACATCGTTTAATCGACTCAGAAAGTGATTCTGAGTATATCGGTATACTTTAAGGTGGGTGCTAAACTAACATTTTAGGGCGTTACAAACATCTGTACAAACGCATAATACCCTACCCACTATGGTGGTGTAGGGTATAAATATTACACTGTTTTATTCAAGAAAATACTAGTATTACAATTTAAGTGTTTATGCATTGTGTTTTTATGGAGTGAAAAAGACGGCAAACGATGTTGTACTGCAATGTACAAATATCTCCTTATTTTAGACGAATGGAAAACTGTGAACGATTTAAGTTTGTATTGCGATAGCTGTGCCTGGCAAAATCATAATAAAACTATGTTAACCATGATAGCTTATTTCATTATATCATCCAAATTCATTAAATCTATTAAAATTACTTACTACCACGTCTTACCATGATGCCTGTTAATTCTATTCACAGCTCAATAGAATCATTTACTCGAAACCGAACTGTATGGGCTCCGAAGTGCAATAAAAATAGTATTCCTCAATGTTTTCATAACGAATATATTGGCCTAAAACATTCCCAAAATATTAATGACTCCTTAAACGAAACATATGAAGAAGATGTGCATTAATTACCTAAGCACTACTATATTATGTTAAATCTTTACTATGATTTAATTTAGAAAATATATTTTTTCGAAACTTAAGAAAATATTTTATCTTTGTAAAGCATTTATCGTATGCACCACAATTTAGTCTCAGCTGTCTGTAATAGAGACCGTAAAAATAACGTAAGCTCCAAAATAAATTTGTTGCTCACAAAATTAACTTAAAAATGCACTTATCGCATGTATGATACCATTAATAGACTATATTTTATTTTTTAAAGAAATCTTTCGCACAACTTTAAAAAAAAAACGAAAAAAACTCTCTCCTATAAAATTTGATTTTTGGCGCTTACGTTATTTTCGCGGTTAGGGCTCGATATTTTCAAAACTGTCTCGAATCATAATCTTGGACATAAACGGTACTGAATATATTCCATCGTAGACCAGTACAATCTTATATATATCAATTTGTGAATACTCATTGCTTTCAATTCTTCTTTACTTATGGAAAATATTATACCCTTCTGCTCACGTTTCGTTTGTTGAATTATGTACTCTATTAGTGTGTCAAACTCTCAAACTGTATTAAACACTTCCAAAATAGATGGGGTTGCCATTGGGTATAAAAACTGCCCGTATATGCAATCAGCGTCGGTATAAGCTTCCGAAGCGTAAGCTAATAAATATCTTTCCTCTGAAGATTAACTAAAAGTTCTTTGGCAGCTTTAGGTTTGGGAACACCTTTTGCCATTGTTTGATTTTATTGGTTTTGCAATGTAAATAAAGCAGTACTCTACTCTTTGAAACAATAAAAAGCTCTTAATTGTTCAATGTATTTGTTCCCAAATGTTTACCTTTGACGACGAATGGGACACATACGTCCAATGATTTTTCTCGCAGAAGGAGTAATAATTTTTAAATTTTGACAACACTTTAGTCTGGTAATGTTGTCTTTCCTAGTAAGAATCCGCAATAAAATTTTAAAAATTTTCAGCGGAAAATTCTTCGTCGTCAAAGGATTAATTTAAATTTTCGGTATATACTAGGGTATTCAATCGATTAACCGTTAATCGGTTAACCGATTAAATTTGGTCGGTTAACTGTTCGAATAATTCAAAATTACCGATTTTCGAATAACAAATAAACCGATTAATTTGTGTCGATTAACCGATTAACCGAAATTTCTGTTTTTTTGCACTTTAACATATTTTTTTTTGTATTAATTTTTCATTTTAATTCAAATACAACATTACATATTTTTTCGAACATCCAAGAAACATGTATAACAACTGACATATTTAATTTACTTCGATGGCTTAATATAGAAAGGTCGTATCTCAACTTTTAGTTACTTTACAGGAGAAGGAAAAAACTCAATAAAATCTGAAAGTTAAAGCCAAAAACTAACAACTAAAAAATTGTAATATATCAAAAAATACTTTTAGAAAAGTTGTTTTTTTTAATATAAAACAAAAAATGTGCATTCAACATTAAATGAGTTAGGCGTTTTTTTCAAACCATTTTTGAAATGAATTAGGGTTTTTTTTACTCTAAATTACTCTAAATCTGTTATTCTACAACATAGAAAACTGAATTTTTTAAGGGAGGTATACTTGAGTTTTGTCTACCAGAATATGTAAAAAAAACCCGATTTAGAAAAATGAGATAAGACCTTTCTATATTAAGCCATCGACATGTATTTGTCGAATGAGAGCATGATAATAAACGAAACTGAAAACACTACTGAAATGAGTTTTTATCAGAACTTATCGAAATTATTAAAAGTATTTAAAATCTAAAAAATCCAAAAAGGACCTCAATGCTATAAGCTAAAAAAAAGAACTCAGATATTGGATATTCTTTGTCATGCCTTACTTTAGTTTTTTCGAGAGAGTTTTTTTCCAAGTCGAGTTTTATTAAAACTAAAGAAAATTATTTACTTTTTGGTTGAATTGTTATGTTTCGTTTATTTTTTATGTTTTTGTTCATTTTATTAATAAAATACTTAAATAAGTACAGAAAATTCGTGGTTTTATTTTCACTTTAAAATTTAAATAGAAATTATTCGGTTAATCGAATAATTTAAAATTAACCGATTATTAACCGATTAAATCTATACCCCGATTAATTATTTGCTCGATTAACCGATTAAACCAGAAACCCTATTAATTGAATACCCTAGTATATACACTAATACCCCGGTTTGCGTCGCTAATTGGGCCTGGAGAAACGCGACGCAAACCGAAGCACGATTTTCAATACATTAGTATTGATTTTCATTTAATTTGTTCCTAGATTCATAACTTTTGCTGAAAAAATAGATTTTTCAATACAAACATTTTCATATTAACAACGCAAATCGAGGTACTAACGACGCAACTTCGAAGCCATGCAACGAAAACTGCAACAAAATCGACGCAACTTCGGAATCAAAGATATTTTAAAAGACGCAATTCGAAACCGACGCAGAACGAAGCGAAGCAAACCGGGGTATTAGTGTACAGATATGCTAACATTTTATTGAGCCTTTTAAGAAACTTGACTATGTTTAGGCTTTTTTAAAAGGAAAGAAAGGCAAAAAGGATGAATCTTTGCAAATGGAGAAGATTAACAGAAACGAGAACATAAACCCGATATTTTGGGTCACAGTGGGGGAAATGAAAAATAAAAAAGGTGCATCATTTTTAATTTGTAATATACCCGAGACACTCCAATTTCGGTTCTTGAGACTCCGCCTCACCTTAGTGTTGAAAGTCCAAATTCAAAACATAAACCTAGCAACACCTCCTCTATAGTCGTGAGAAATTTTATTAAAATCAGATAATCGGTTTAGAACTTACAAGTTTATTTGCACCTTTTTTTAATTTTCATTTCCCCCACTGTGACGCAAAATATCGGTTTTAGGTTCTCGTACAACCACAATATGAGATTTTGTAACCATCCTCGGGTGTAGTTTATTGATAATCTCTTCCATTTGCAAAGATTCATCTTTTTTGCCATTCTTTCCTTTCGAACAATCCCAAACATAGTCAAGTTTCTTAAAAGGCTTAATAAAATGTTAGTATATTTAAACAAAAATATAAAAGACCAAAGGAAAATATCCGCGTTAAAAATGGGAAGCTCGGTTTTGATTTTAGACCCATGGTTTTTTCGGCAAACATTCTTAGAATTCATCGTAGATTACGATTTTGATAACCGCTTGTTGCATTTTTTTGGCTCCATACAAATTGACCCACTCTAATGGACATACTGTCAAAAACTAACTACAAAAAGTCCGGTTTTTGCACTTTTACATTAAAACTTAATCTGTACAGATCGATACTTTTTAAAAATGAGTAGATTTAAAGAAGAAATAATATACGGAAAGTGTTAAAAGCTTAGTTTGTAGGCTTATTCTTGAAGACAACAGTAACTTTAAGAAAAAAATTTTACTTTTTTTGTTAAAATGGGTAAGAAAATAAAGGACATTTGTATCGAAATGCGTAAATATATTTTAAAATTGAGGAAAGGTGGGAATTCCTTAAGTGTAATTGCTGAAATTGTAGGACGTGCTAGTATACAGTGCAGACTGTAAAAAAAATTTGTCTGAGTCTCAATCCCTAGAAGGCAAGCCAAAAACTGGACGTCCACCCAAAATTTCCCCTAGATTTGGGCGATTTATAAAAAGTGCTGTTAGTAAAAATCCTAAAACAACGGCCGTGGAAATTCGAAATACTTTGGCAAATGTCCACAATATTAATGTTCATTCAAAAACAGTGCGAAATATTTTGCAAAAAACGGATTCCATAGCCGCGTACCAAGAAAGAAACCATTAATAAGCGAAATAAACAGAAAAAATGCGACTCGACTTCGCACTTAAATGTGCAGACAATTCAAAATATTTCTGGGCGAATATTCTTTTTAATTATGAAAGCAAGTATAATTTATTCAGTTGTGAAGGGAAACAAAAATTTGGCACAGACCTAATGAAGAGCTGCCTCCGAAGAACCTCATTCCATCAGTTAAGCATGGTGGTGGTTCGGTCATGGTTTGGGACCGCATGTCGGCGAATGGAGATGGAAAACTGCGATTTGTGGAAACAAATATGGACCGATTTTTTCATTTAGACATTTTGAAAAGCAGTTTGAAATATTCCGCAAGTGTTTTGGGTCTTAGTGGTGCCTGGTATTTCCAGCAGAACAACGACCAAAAGCACATATCACTTTTTGTCGAAGAATGGCTGCTCATAACGTCTCGAAACAACTCCATTCGCCTCCTCCAATCACCAGACCTGAATCCCATAGAGCATTTATAGGATGAATTGGAACGGCACATTCGAAAAAAGACTTACAGGAACAAACAAGAACTTAAAGATGGCATGGAGTATGAGTGGAATGAAATAACGTCTGAGACAACAAAAAAACAGGTATTTTCAATGAGTAATCGATTGAGGGCAGTAATTGAGGCAAAAGGAGGTCCAATAAAATAATATATACCTGAAATTATTTTTGTACATTAATCTTTTTTTTAGAGTACGTTTGTGCTATGAAATAGGTTTTTGTGTTTTTTTTTATAAAATTAAAGTTTTTAATTTTAAATTTAAATAGTAAAATCAATATTTGTGTTCATTTAAAATTGTTTGGTTTATTTACTTTTTTTAATGTCACCAATTTTTGTAAAATTAAAGAATTTTTAAGGGGTACTATTATCCGTGTGACTGTATATATTTCCATGTAAAAATATCAAATATCGCGGTGTTAGAAATTAACAATGAGCACGGTATGAGGACATCAAAGCTCTTGACTACATTCGTGCATTCCATGGAGACTCGAAAACGTAAGTAAGTTTTATCATATAAAAATTGCAACAATGTCCGTTTTGATATGGATTTTTCTATTTGCATCGGTAACAATTTGTTATATTTTACCTTAGATGACATTGAATGGCAGAGAAATGGATTTTTTGGAAACTATTATTAGTAATATATTGAATAGATATGTTTGCATAAAAAGTTTTCCCAAATAGATAAAATTCTTCTAAGGTGCATTTATGTTATCCATTTTTTGCTTACATTAAATTAATTCAATGTAATATTTTATAAAGGTTTTATAACTTATTTGGTTTCACGTTAGAAAAGGAATATAGCGTTTTCTGTTTCGTTGCAAGTTTTTTCGCATTCGTGCTTTCAATTCACCTTTACAAAACTGATTTTAGACTAATAATGATCCATCAACCATTTTGGCATTAGATAAAAACATAAAAATCTCATTAATTTCCATTTTAAAATTGAATAATATACGAGTATTCTTAATAAATTGTGAAATTTGCATAATAAATAAAATTGGAGAAGCCTTCAAAAGTCACATGTAAAATATTACATGCAAATCCAATAATTTATGTTAAATCTTATTTTCGCAATACCAATCCACTCCATAAATAAATATGAAATAAATGCCCTTCGATAAACATTAAAAAATCGGGGTAAATGTCATCAATCAGTTGGTTTGATCTTTTTTCAAAATCCCAAATATTGATACATTGAAACATTGAAACACATTCATCTATACATATGACAATAACACAAACAAGCCACTGAAATTGTTTCAACACCGCCAATAACCCGCGTCAGAAAGTGAGTAAATATTAAAAAAAAAAAAAAAAACGACAACAACACAGTAACAGCAACAATAGCAAATGTACATACACAAATACATGGCAGAATATTGAAGTGGCGGAAATTCGCAAAAAATGTTAAAAATATCTGTGCGATATCCTGCAAATTCAATGACAACCGGAATATCATAAAATGAAAAACACTTATCAACATTTAAGTACCATAAAAGACAAAAACAAAGTCACATTCTCAGCGTCTACATTGTACATGTGTATCAGTCAGTGTGTTTTTGTTTGTGTGAACTGGCAACATCTCTACAAATAAACATTATGATGACTTAAGGATGTGTAAGAAAATAATAGAAGGATAATGATGAGGGGTCGAAATGGAAACATATCACGGTAATAATGATTAAGAAACATAAACATTACAATTTTATATCAGCTATATCAAAACTTTGGCACCTAACAATGAATGGTTTCAAAATGCAAAAAATTAGATTTTTTTAAAAATGCCTAATATGACTTAAAGTGTCTTATGAAGTTATTTAAACCAAATCCAACAATTACTACGCGAACAAAATATATAAAGCAGATTTTTTTGAATTTCGATGAGAGAAAATCTGATAGTTTGGATAATAATGTTGCATTGACTTTATGGGAAAATAAGTTTTGTTTTAATTTTAGCAAAACAATTGGGGGATTCAAACGGTCTGCTATTAGGTTGTATTGTCATAATGTCCTAAAATATTATTTAAGTTTAAACAAATTGTTGTTGTGCTGCAAACAAAATAAGTGTTTTTTTATGACAAAACAATAAACATAATCCAAAAAGTCTTATTATACCCCTCACCTTCGTGAGAAGGGTATATATAAGTTTGTCATTCCGTTTGTAATTTCCACAATATAATTTTCCGATTATATAAAGTATATATATTCTGGATCCTTATAGATAGCGGAGTCGATTAAGCCATGACCGTCTGTCTATCTGTCCGTCTGTTGAAATCAACTTTCCGAAGACCCCAAATAACTTACATAAACGATTCATGCATCAATATCTCCGAAATTCTTCCGGCTAGGTTGCTATTTAAAATCGAGAAAATCGGTCCACAAATGGCTGTGATATAAGGAAAAAACCAGGACAACCTCGATTTTTGACCTATTTTTGACCTACAGTGGTGGCCAGGAATTTAAGACAAAAATTATTTGCGAAATTCCATGTAATTGTCAATTATTTTTTCAAATATTTCCACAAATATGTATGCTTGAGGACAGTTTTAACACACAAGTGTGTTTTATTCGACTGTGTCAATTCATACATATTAACCATGAACACATCAAATTTTTCTACAACTTGACCAAAAATTTTTTTTTTTAATAAACATATTTTCTCACATTTATATCATTATAATTTTATTATTATAAAATATTCGGACCAAATATCGTATTTTTAGTTCCATTAGTTTCGGTCATATCATGTTATTAACAGCGGATGTTCGCTGAGGTGGGTCAACGTATTTCCACATATCTTTGTCCATATATGTTTTACCGATTTTTCCAAACATTTTTCAGACACTAGAAACATTAATAATAAATTTCATACCCTTAGACGTCCTTTTATTTTGGCTCTATCGCACTTAAAATTCAGTTGATGAAAAAAATTCAAGTATTTGTCTTAAATTGGTGGCCACCACTGTATATCTGGATTACTAAGTCATTAATATAGACAATATGGATATCTAATGATAGATATTTCAAAGACCTTTGCAATGACGAATAAAAGACCATAGTAAGTTGGACCTACAATGGGTCCAAATCGAAAAAAAATATTTTTTAATCCGATTTTTTTTTCACCAAAAGTTTCTTTTCGCTAAATATTAAAAAAAAAATTAAAAAGCAAAAAAAGAATTATTTACCTATGCTGATGATGTTTCTGTAGCTGTTTCCGGAATCACCTGGCGGATCTATCACAATGGCTACATACCTTAATAATGCTGGGAAAGCGGAACTCGCGCACTTTTAAAGAAAGTACAAGTTAGCTTCTTTTTCATTACCGCCCCTCAAGGAGAAGAACTTAAGCTCTCGGATAGTGCGAAGTTTCTGAGTATCATTCTAAACTCCAAACTGGCCTGGAACTGAATATCCAAGCGAGGACGTCATATGCTCTTATTGCCATAAATGCTTGCAGAAGAGCTGGGATATATGCTATTTATTGTACACTGGTTTGGTGGTTGGAACTTGGTACGGAACTATCGAAAGGATCCAGCAGACTTCTGCCCTAATTATCACCTGCTGATCTCCAAAATTCAGAGGTGAAAAAATTCAAAACTGTGGATCTAGTATCCCTGTGAACATTGACTATAGCACGCCCATATCCTTTCCAAAACTATCGATCCTGTAGACTGCCTAATGATCACCTTCTAATTTCATAGCCAAACAGTTGGTCTTATATTCAGCGGTGAGGATCTAAACTGTGGATTTAATTTCCCAGTGAACATTGACTATTGCACGCCATACCCTTTCATGATACATTTAATGTATCGATCGTGAACGGAACACGTTCGAGATCTAAGCAGATGGTTTCAAGTCTGCAGGATATTCCTGACGGATTTGTAATCTCAGTAAAACTGCAATTAAATCTCAATCTGTAGCTCGTTTCTGTATTTCTCGTATCGGAAAATTTCTCACATGAAGTTTGAAACAAAAAATTCCACCGTTTCTCGATGTGCGAGAAAAAAGTATTTCTGTATTTGAATGCAAAAACAGACAACACAGATTCTCTTCTTACTGGAATATTTCCAGTAATTAAGTGTCAAATGTTAGAGAAACTTCAACGAAAAAAGAAATTATAATAAAAACAAAACAGTGAAAAGCTAAAAAAAATTTAAAATGCCAAAATATAACAATTGTGTTTTATTGATTGTCATCATTTAAATGAAAAACAAAAAGTAGCGCTTATAACTGCTGAATTTAAATTAAAATTTAGAATCACATTCTTGTGTACTTTCATGTGTATACATATATAATTATTTTATTCGAACTCTGTGCTACTTACATTTTCGGCTGATTTGGGTTTCATATTTATACATACGAAATTAAAAATATCTATGTTTTTTAAAATTTAGTTTTTCTCACACCAATTTTAAATGTGACTTGTTTTGACAGTTCTTGTGAGAAACTTTTAGCAAAATATAGTTACAGAAACAATTTTTCTCACATCCTTCCAATAATTGCTGGAAAATTATTTAAATGACAAATAATTCTCGCAAACTCAAGATACAGAAACACTTGTGCGAGAAAAAACATATTTTGTTTCATTTTACACTGCACAGCGGTTTAGAAACTTTTTTTTTTGGAAATAATTTGGTACCTTTGGAATTATTGGATATATTGTTACGAATAACAAATATTTGTATATGGAGTTATAGAAATATGGAGCTTTTTTGTGGATCCGTGCTTTGCCTTTTTAGAATTTTCTACTCAAACCAAATTTTCAAAAATATAGCTGTCAATCGAACCATCTTGTTAACATTTAAGTAATGATAAAAACACATTAAAAAATTAAAATTTTTTTGTGTAATATTAAGATATCTGAGCTAGTGTTGGATTTGGTAATCATTTTTGTATGAATGACCATCGAAATACATTTTGTATATGGGGCATTTCATGTCAAGTGAACCAACTTTTGAAATCGATGTCTTCCGATCGGGATGAAATTTGCACCAAGGTTAGCTCTATTGGATAGTAACTCAGACACAATTTTTCAACAACATCGGTCGAGAACTCTCTGAGTTATAGGGGGTAAAATTTTGACAATTTGGTCAAACAGGGGTTTTTTCTTATCCATGTAACTTATTACCTATTGTTCTTAGCAAAATGTGTCCCAAATAGTATAGATAGCTATTTCTTCGATCTTTCGAAAAAAAATATTTAAAAAAAAAAATAAAAAATTTTTAATATTTTTTTTCCGAAATCAAAAACTTTTTTGACTTTTTTTTAAAATACGTCCTTTTTTTTTTTTTTTTTTTCTTAAAATAAAGTTTAGATATTTTCCTTGAACACCTACTTGGTCGCTTAGTGGGATGCGAGTGGGATATCTATCAAAATAAATATTTTGTAACTCAAAACATAAAATTTTTGACTTTTTTTGCAAAATCAAAAACTTTGTTGACTTTTTTTTTTCAAAATGGACCCTTTTTTAATCTTTTTTTTTAGGTCAAACAAAAGCTTAGATATTATCCTTGAAGACCCTTTTGGTCGCTTAGTGGGATGCGAGTGGGATATCTATCAAAATAAATATTTTTTAACTCAAGACTTACAATTTTTGACTTTTTTTTTTGCAAATACGATTTTTTTTCCAAATGGGCCCTTTTTTTAAATTTTTTTTTGTAGTCAAAAGAAAGCTTAGGTCCATTCCTTTAAGATATTTTTAGTCCCTTAGTGGGATGCGAGTGGGATATCTATCAAAATAAATATTTTGTAACGCAAGACATACAATTTTTTAATTTTTTTTTGCAAAATCAAAATTTTTTTCCAATATGGGCCCTTTTTTAATTTTTTTTTTTGCTCAAAAGAAAGCCTAGGTCCATTCCTTTAAGATATTTTTAGTCCCTTAGTGGGATGCGAGTGGGATATCTATCAAAATAAATATTTTGTAACAATTTTTTAATTTTTTTTTGCAAAATCGAAATTTTTTTCCAATATGGGACTTTTTTTTAAAAATTTTTTTTTTGCTCAAAAGAAAGCTTAGGTCTTTTCCTTTAAGACCTATTTTGTCACTTAGGAAGATGTGAGTAGGATATCTATTAAAATAAAAATGTTGTAACTCAAGACATTCAATTATTGACTTTTTTTTTGCAAATTCGAATTTTTTTTCAAAATGGGCCCTTTTTTAAAAATTTTTTTTTAGTCAAAAGAAAGCTTAGGTCCATTCCTTTAAGATATTTTAGGTCCCTTAGTGGGATACGAGTGGGATATCTATCAAAATAAATATTTTGTAACTCAAGATATACAATTTTTGATTTTTTGGCAAAATCAAAAACTTTTTTGACTTTTTTTTAAAATGGGCCATTTTTGTAATTTTTTTTTTTTGCTATAAAGAAAGCTTAGGCCTATTCCTTTAAGATGGTTTTGATCGCTTAGTGGGATGCGAGTGGGATATATATCAAAATAAATGTTTTGTAACTCAAGACATACAATTTTTGTGTTAAAACATTTATTTTGATAGATATCCCACTCGCATCCCACTAAGGGACTAAAAATATCTTAAAGGAATGGACCTAGGCTTTCTTTTGAGCAAAAAAAAAAATTAAAAAAGGGCCCATATTGGAAAAAAATTTTGATTTTGCAAAAAAAAATTAAAAAATTGTATGTCTTGCGTTACAAAATATTTATTTTGATAGATATCCCACTCGCATCCCACTAAGCGACCAAAAGGGTCTTCAAGGATAATATCTAAGCTTTTGTTTGACCTAAAAAAAAAGATTAAAAAAGGGTCCATTTTGAAAAAAAAAGTCAAAAAAGTTTTTGATTTTGCAAAAAAAGTCAAAAATTTTATGTTTTGAGTTAAAAAATATTTATTTTGATAGATATTTCTCTCGCATCCCACTAAGCGACCAAGTAGGTGTTCAAGGAAAATATCTAAACTTTATTTTAAGAAAAAAAAAAAAAAAAAAAAAAAAAGGACGTATTTTAAAAAAAACGTCAAAAAAGTTTTTGATTTCGGAAAAAAAATATTAAAAATTTTTTATTTTTTTTTTTAAATATTTTTTTCGAAAGATCGAAGAAATAGCTATCTATACTATTTGGGATACATTTTGCTAAGAACAATAGGTAATAAGTTACATGGATAAGAAAAAACCCCTGTTTGACCAAATTGTCAAAATTTTACCCCCTATAACTTAGAGAGTTCTCGACCGATGTTGTTGAAAAATTGTGTCTGAGTTACTATCCAATAGAGCTAACCTTGGTGCAAATTTCATCCCGATCGGAAGACATCGATTTCAAAAGTTGGTTCACTTGACATGAAATGCCCCATATATATAAAATATAATATACATACATATCTAGTTTGATTCATTCAAAATTTTTTTTGTTGGTATTTTTTTTGTTGATAGACTGTTTCTGATACGGCCCTTTTTACAAGTTCCAACTTTGGATGCGTATAACTTTTTACACGGAACAGATAACTGTTAGCAAGTTGTTTTTATTTTATTTAGAATTTTATCGCCAATATAGCTGATATTTTAAAAATAAATTTCGACCCTCCGTAGGCCCGCCATATCTAAAAACCAAGAAAAGATCGAGCAAAATTAAAAAAATAAATCAATAAATCTGAATATCTCTTCAACTAATAGAGATAACCTAAAAAAATTGAGACCCGAGGTGACCAACTTTGGAAGCTGAACAAACGTAAATCAACTCGAAAACCCCTCAGCTCCAACCATGTGAAATTTCGTAACAATGTGGCTAATAGTTCGCGAGATACCGAATTATTTCCAAAAAAAAAGTTTCTAAACCATTGTTGCAATTCAATCGTTTCATGCGGAAAGTTTTTCAATCCGAGAAATACAGAAACAGGTTACTGTTGCCCACACGACATCCTCATTGGAGCATGAGTGCCGATCTCTCGGGATCAGCTACTAATTAGCGAATAACCGTGCTAACAGAATAGTTGTTTTAGGAAATTAAATATTCTGTAGAAGGTGTCATGTTGAAGACGAGGGCACTCCGAATGCGTTTATTCGAACATCATGTTAGTTCCTCGCCGAATAGCATATCGACATGTAAAGGTCCTGATTTAAGGGACCGGAACATGATCCTTTATGGTTTCACAAAGCAACCAATCCGTGGATATCATCGTTAACTACTTTACACAAAATTAAACTGTTAAGCCATTAAGGAAGCTTTAATTTATGGTCGACACGACGGCACGATTAGTAAAGATAATGAATTTGACAGTTTTTAGTTAAATTTTTGTTGTGTTATGTGAAAACTTTAAAAAGGTTGGACAGAATGTTCTGAAGCCATAATGATTTAATGAATTGTTTAGTTGTTAACAATGCTTGCCTTGAAAAAGAGCAAAAACCAGAGAGAGCAAAATGTGTGGGTAGCATGTTTCACACACATTTTATGTGCCAGTACACCAGTCCAATAAATTACATACTTATATGTGGATGTACTATATGCACACCACACATACAAACTTTAACGCATGCATCAATCTCATGGCATTTCCTTAAGGAAACCAAGAAATGGGCCAAAACTCTTGTAAACGAAATGTTTCCATGTGAATATTTACAGAGCGGGGGTGCAGTTGAGAGTTTTCATTAATATACGTTTGCTGTGTACTCGTACTACCCTCACCTTTAAAAGCTTCCGTTCGTTCCTCATTGAGCTGAAATAACTCGTGCGAAATATTTTTGCACTCCCTTCCCTTTTGCCCCCAATTATCCTTGTTTGTTGATGTGTCATGAACATTTCTCAACATTCTTTGCGCTGCTCGCAATAATGGCTTTTGTCTTACAAGAAAAACAAGAGCAAATAATAAACTGTCAGTCAGTCAGGATACCAGAAGATTAAGTGCATCATTATTACCTAAAAGTGTTGTTAAGGATTTTCGAAAGCAACCATCAAATGGGGTCAAATTACCCATGATTTCAGCAAACGGAATTCTTTACATAGTGAAAATGATTTTACTGTTGTTGCTCTTTCAACTGTTTAATGATGATGGTGGTGTTCTTGAAAAAATTCTCATAATATTAATAATATAAACAGAAATCATTTATTTCAATTTAAGTGATACAAATTATTATCTTGAAACTCATACTCTTGCTATAAAATATCCTTTCTACACATCTGTAATGTACAAAACGAAAACTCGATGTGAAAATGTTGCAATACCATAAACACATGAGATAAAACCTCCCATTACAATTTACTTGTAAAAACAAATAAAACCGCATTGGGTGTGGGCAGTTTAGAAGAGAGAGGACTGCGGGAGCCATTAAGTTGCTAGCAACAGTCGGATTGGGGTAGTTCGGTCCTTCCCTATCTAAATGCATGTTCAATTACAAAGTTTTTTATAGACTCCCTATTTTGTGTTTGAATAAAGATGTCAGGACCAGGCTAACTAGATTACTTAATAAAAGCGAATTTTGCCCCAAATCTAGTCATATTGAAAAGTGATGCTGATGTTAATCGAATAATCTTAATATATGTATCTCTCAATGATGTTGTTCGAGATACTGCCTCGTAACCCTCTCCTGCCATAGTTTCCTAGGCAAATTAAAGAAACCCCGAAATTAATTTATCAATTATACATTAAACTATTGGATCCATTAAATGAAAACACCCGAAGATTTTAAATTAGCATTCCATTATAAAAACTGATTTATTCAACCCATTAAACATAATTATATATCAAAAGCAATTTTATAAAAAAAAATATGATCTATTAGGAACTAATAATCTTGAATTGAAAAAATAATTAGAATAAAATATAAAACTATTTGATTCATATTAATAATTATACATAAGTTCATAAAGGGTTAATAAATAATATTTTTCTTCTTTTAATTAATATTTGATGTTTGGCAAATCAAAGAAACAAAATTCAACATTTACATCGTTGTTATTGCAAAGAGATTTAATTAAAGAGAAAACAAAATCATGTAAAAGATTTGCGTTTAATTAAGCATATCATAATGAATACTGTAAATTAACATAACTTTACTCTTAATTGCATTATGATGAATGTTGTTTCTTAATAAAGATAATGCAAAATTATGATAATAAAAAAAATGTTGTAAACGACTTACCGCATCATACCGATCTGATGAAGGCCTCCAACAAGAATTCGTTGATGTGGTTTCGAAGAATTTCTTTTTGATGTGTAATTTAAATATGGATTTGCATTATTTTGTAGATTGCCATTTAAGTTAGTAATAATTCATAATAACTAAATATATGTTAGTTGTTTAGATAGATATATTGTGCAATATTAGATTTTAGTAGAACATAGATTAATTTAGATTTTTAAGTTTCTTCTGTGATATTAAATTAAGATTATAAATTTAAACAAAAATCTTCAAAATTTGCAAACATTTTCATTCTGGAAAAACTACAATTTGATTAACAATAACCACATTATTTAATTTTTGTGTAATATTTAGACTTTTTAATTCATTTCATTATTGTATCAAATTGTAAGTTTTAAGAAATTATGTTGAAGATTTTAAATTAGTAATGTTTTAGTTAAATTTAAATTTTGTTTTTTAAAATAGTTTGTGATATTAGGTTAAGTTACATATTTGAAAAATTCTGATTATAATAATATTTAATTAAATTTTTAGAATTTTGATGTTTAATTATGCAAAATTTTGAGGCTTGTTTAAAATGATTTGTTTAGATTAATTTAGTTTTAAGACATTTTGTTTTAATTAGGTTATTTTAGTTTTTAACAAATAATTTTCATAATTTTAGGTTACTTTAGTGTTAATTAAATAGGTTTAAGAAATTTAGGTTAGATTTTAGTTGAGCATGGATTTTTATAAGACTTTTGGTTAACAAATGTTTAAATCATATTGTTAATATTTTTTGATTTTGTTGTTAGAATTTTTGGCAAAACTATTATGTAGACTTTTGTTAAGCTTTTGTTCGTTATCCGGATTATCTTGCAGAGTAATCTTTTTTCTTATCATCTGGTTGTTGTCTTTAGTTGGTTAGAAATCACGTTGACAATTTGGATACAAGCTCCAACAATTTCCACTTTTTCACGAGAAATGATGTTTAATCGTTTATATCTAATGTTTAAAAATTGTGTCACATTAGAATTTAGAAATTTGTATATGATGGAACAGAATATAGTTACCTAATCTTCCAAAGATGAAAATTGTAGAGATCAAGATTCCCAAATGTTCTTTCAAGTCTTAGGCCAGAATGCCTCTTACAAAACTACGAGACATGAAATGAAAACGTGATCCAGTAATGTTTTTCGAGACAAAATGCTCTATTCCAAAAATTATTATTCAAAATCGTTTAATATTCGAAATGAATTGAATTGAATAAAAAATATTACCCGATATCTGGATTGTTAAATTTTTTAAATTTTAATTGCAGTTGATATCTACTACACTTTATGTAATTTGTTAAATAATTTTTTCAAAAGCAGTTAACACGTTTTAGGTTTTATTACGTTGAAGTTAAAAAGCCAAAAGAAAGACGCAATTCAATTTTGCATTAAAAGTCGATTTTGATTCTAGAAATTTCAGAATACGGTATTAAGAATGGTAGAAGAAGAAGTATATAAAATATTGTTGTATGCAAATAGTATTAAATCGTTTGTTAATACTTTGTGGATATTACTTTTTGTTACTAGTGCTAAAAAATCGCTAAATAAAAATCACCATCAAAAATATTATGTAGGGTATGTAAAGCAATTAAGATTGAAACAGAAAGTTTTCAGTCAATTGAATTAATTAACTTTGCTTGTATTTTAAAATTGTAATTATATTTTATAATTTAATTAATTTAATGTATATCCATATATTTTTGTTCATGCTTAACAAATCTAAAAGTGACTGTGAATGATAATGCAGTGCATCTGCTATAAAACCTACCACAGCAAGAATAATGAGAAGTATATATTAAGATAAAAACAGGAACAAAACAAAAGCTGAATACATCTGTTAAAAGTGCAAAGTCAAACAAAAACAAATGTGTAAAAAATTTAATAAAATTGATTGCTTAATAAAAACTAAAATCAAATAATCACTCGACATAATTATACTCAAAATTGTGGGTCGTGTCAGCAGAATTACTCTCTTATAAGGTATGTAAAATGTTCTTGTTTTAAGTTTACGAATGATCATTAAACAAGTTAATTTGCATTTATATTTTTCAGACCAGAGGTTTTGAAAGTTTACTCTTGGGGAATTTTGTACTTCTGAGGACTGATGTTACAATCTACAAAAAAATATAAATTAAGCTGGTATTTTTATAAACAATTTTAATATAAAGAGCATAGATTAAATTCTTTTAGTAAATATTTTGTATTTTAAGCAAAGCAAATGTGATATATTTGTATTTTATTTATACACCATTTCCAAATGAAATAAAATTACTATTTTGCAGAAGTAACATAAACATTATTTTTTCCAACGACCATTACAAAACCAGAAAATTTTTGAGCATTGCGAGGAAAAATTTAATGGAAAAAGGGAGTTTAAGGTCGTATATCCTTTCCATGATAGGTTCCTAATATTTTTCCTTGCATATCTTCTAATATGTAGTAGCTGTTTCCAATTTTTTCTCGAATTCTTGCTTTTATAAATAAGGGCGATAATTTTGCGTTGAAACGCTTTTCAAAATTGCTTTGGGCAAAATTTCGCCGAAATATTTCTTGCCCTACATGATAAGTCTGGGGTCTGGATCGAAGATTGTACTGGTGAGTATTCCGTTCATGGGCTTGTTTAATAGATTTTCGAATATTCTCCCGTACAATTTGAAGATTATCTTCATGAGCAATATTTGCCGAGGGTTCATCAAGTAGTTGTACCTGTCTTAGTAGGTTGTATGAAGTAGCGTGCGTAATCATATTAAATCCAAACAATGCATAAAAAGGGGAGCTATTTATGGACTGGTGGTAGGAATTTCGAAGGGCACAACTGATATCGGTGAGCTTTTCGTCCCATAAGCGATGATCATTCTTCAAATAAGCTCGAATTCCAGCAATAAGAGATCGGTTGACGCGTTCCGAAGCGTTGGATTGGGGGGAGTAAAGCGCAGTATAAATATGATTGATTCCGTTGACAGTCAAAAAGGCGTTGAAATCGTTGGCACGAAATTGGCTTCCGTTGTCACTGACAATGGTCTCGGGCACGCCATATACATGAAAGATTTGTTTTTGTAGAAATTCTTGTATTAGATTCGACGTAAACTTTCTTAAGGGGCACAGCCAATGAAATTTGCTAAAGTGGTCCAATACGATTAATATACCAATGTAGCCGGATTTACTACGTGGGTATGGGCCCAGTAGATCTATATAAAGGCGCTGGAATGGTCGAATTGATACGCTTCGATTGCCCATCGGAGGCTTCATCACAAAGTTTGGGGCTTTGGTGCTTTTGCACACTTCGCACTGTCGCACATAAATGCGAACATCTCGGACCATTCCAGGCCAAAAGAAGTTTCTCCTCAATAGATCTAGCGTCTTTACCATACCACCATGGGCTGTTACAGGGGTATCGTGTGCTCTTGCTATGGTATCTCGTCGCAATCTTACTGGTACCCATAGTTTCCAACACGTTTGCTCCTGATCCTCGTTGCCATTGTAGTGATCTGTTCTATAATAAATGTATTTATTTATAATTTTAATATCTGGATATTTCACAGAGTTCTCATTGTATTTTTGAATCAAATCGATATATTCTTGATCTGAAAAATGGGGTGATTCGAGATCAATCTCTGGTTCCACAGGTTCTAAAGCAGCAATGTCGTTTACTGGAATCCGAGACAGGGCATCAGGGACCACATTTTCTTTGCCCTTACGATGGCTAATTGAAAAGTTATAGCCTTGTAGCTTAAACACCCATCTCGCCAGTCGCCCACTTAAATCTGGTTGACGCATTAACCACAGTAAGCTGGAGTGGTCTGTGATCACCTCGAACTCCTGCATTTCCAAGTAACACCGAAATCGCTTGATAGCTTCCATTGCAGCCAAACATTCCCTCTCTGTGACACTGTAATTTCGTTGTGCTGAATTTAACTTCTTACTCATGTATGCAATTGGACGTTCTTGGCCTTCATCGCCCAATTGCACCAGAACTGCACCTATACCGAAATCACTAGCATCACAGTGAAGGAAGAATTTCTTTTGGAAGTCCGGGTTTGTCAAGACAGGAGCCGAGGTGAGCAAGACTTTTACATTTTCAAAAGCTTTCTGGGCTTCATCTGTCCATTTAAACACCTTCTTGGTCGATAACACTTCCGTGATTGGAAAAACTACAGATGAGAAGTTTTCAATAAAACGACGATACCACCCCGCCAATCCAAGGAAACCGCGAACTTGTTTCAGGTTTTTGGGAATAGGCCAATCTCTTATCGCTTGAACTTTTTCCGGATCTGTTGTGATTCCCCCGTTTCCTATCACAAATCCTAAATAATTCACCGATGTTACACAAAATTTGGATTTAGATATGTTTAACGTGAGATTAGCTTTTCGAAATTGCGATGCTATACGTACAAGTACCTCTAAATGGGTTTCGAAATCTTCTGAGGCGATAACTAGATCATCCAGATACCCAAAGACACAGTGCCTTAAGTCCGGAGGAATGATTTCGTCCATAAGTCTGCACATAGTCTGTGGAGCATTACACAGCCCGAATGGCATAACTACAAACTGGTAGAGGGGCCGACCCGGGACTGTGAATGCTGTCAGACTTTTGGACTTGTCATCTAAGGCAATCTGCCAGTAAGCATCCTTCAGATCCAGTTTCGTTATGAGATTCGCCTTTGGAAGCCTTGCGAATATTCCCTCAATGTTCGGAAGTGGATATGCATCCTTTAAGGTTACTGCATTAACTTTACGTGCATCTAAGCACAATCGGACTTTGTTTGGTTTTACAACCAAACGCATTGGTGAACTCCAGGGGGATGTGGAAGGTTCTATCACCCCTAGCGCCAACATAGTTCACCGTACATCAGTTTCTCAACCGCGGGAGAAACCGGATAGAACCGTGACTTAACTGGTGTGGCATTGCCAACATCAATTGAGTGTCTAATAAGACTGGTTCTTCCCAACCCTTGTTTTTGAAAATTCGGAAATAAGTCAATGACAGCGTTAAGCTGCAAACGTTGGCTATTAGAAAGTGGGTAAAAATTTTCGTCTAATGGTGTTTTAGACTGATTTATATTATCGGACTGGACTTCGGACTTACTTGAAAGAACGGATAAGTCGGACAAGGACAAGTTGGACGAATTATTAAAAGAAAGTATGTCTACAGACCCAACTATGTCTGGAAACAATGCAAAAGACTTCACAAAGTCGATTCCCAAAATCAATCGCTGAGATATCGATGGTACAATAAAAAGTTTTAAGGTTTTTGATTGATTTTTAAAGAAGATTTCTACATCTAGCCATCCGCAAACTGATTGTAAATGACCATCAGCAGTTTTGACATAATGTTTACATTTTGTATAGCATGGAAATTTCGAAAAGTCTAACTCTGCCAAATCTGAACCTACACAACTTATATTGGCCCCGGTGTCAATAAGACCATATTCGTCAAAATTCAAAAACTTGACCTTTGCGTAATAACGCAAATCTTTTGGGTTTGACACAATCGCGGAAATGAGAAGTTTCCGGCAAGCTTTTCGCATTTTATTAAACTTTCTGAGACGAACCGTTGACCGTTTAGGTTTTAATATATGAGTTTTTGTAATTTCTGATAGGTGAAATATTTCATTGCGTTTCTGAATGTATAATTGCAATCTTTCATGGTAGGGTAATTTTGGTCGAATTATATTCGATATTTCAAGCTTTTGTTCATTGTCAAGTATTTTAGAACGTTTTAGCAGAGTAATTTTTCCTGTTTCGTTAAAAGCAGGTGAAAAATTGTTGGAGTTGGATATATTAAATTCTGTAAGAGTTGTTTTGTCACAATTGGGTTTTATTGTATTTGAAACGAAATTTTGTTTTGAATTTGGACTTAATTCATGTCTTTTGGGGGACCCATCGCCCGATAGTTTTTTGAACTATTAAGTTTTCGAGCTGCGCATTTAGAACAGTAAGGCTTATAAACATTTTTGGTGCCACAGCCATAACAAAATATGTTTCTGTCCTTGAGGCAGTTTTCCCAGTGGTGGCCAACCTCATCGCAGTTCCAACACTTGATTAAAACATCTTGCCCTTGAATAGCATCAACAGAACAAGCTAAATTTTCAATATCATCATTATTGTCATTAGTATTTGATGAATCTATTTCAGATAGGTATCTACGAGGCATATTTTGATTTTGATTACGAGCCGAAAGATTTTTACGAACACTTTCGTCGTTTAAAAAATGTTCTCGCATTTGCACGAGTTTCCTTAGATGGGAAATTGAGTGTATGGGTACATACAAAAGGTCTTGGCGGATATCGGGACGTAGATTCCTAGCTAATATCTCGATAAGTTCGGAGTCAGACATAGGAGAAGGTAACCGATCCATGATTGCTAAAACGGAATCGAAAAAGGAGTCAAATGACTCTCCTGGCTTTTGTTTTCGGTTTCTGACTTCCTCCCTGATATCGAAAGAGCTTTTAAATTGTTTATACTGACATCGCAAGGCATCGCAAAAATCTTCCCAGTTCACCGATCGGACCTGCTTATGGTACCGCCAGTACCAATCGCGGGCTTTTCCTGTTAGAAGGATATGCAAGTTCCTGCATATAACAGTGAAATCACTATTGAAGGTGTCCGTAGTCAATGATTTTATACGGTAAAGGAACTCTTCTACGTGTAATCCATTGGACGAACCATCAAATTTGAGGTTCCAGTTCTGAATCACAGAGGTAATTTTGTCAGCATGTATAGTACCGGAATTAGAATTGGAAATTGCAAATGGTGATAAAACAGACGGATTGTTGACATTTGTCTGAGAAGTTGGACGTTGAGAAGCATAAACATTTTGATGAGTATTAGAATTGTTGTTATTCTGATTATTGTTGTTACCAACTGGTGGTATAATATTCATATTTTGCAAAAGTTTTGTAATATTGGCTTCAATTAAATGATTAATTTGATCGTAGTCAATACCAGAAGGATTGTTGTTACGTGGTGTAAAACTTATTGGTTCTGGGTTTTGAAATGGTGAATTTAAAATGTTATTATTAGGTCTAGTCGTATCTAATATAGTCTCATTCGTATCTAATTGTGCGTTCTCATGCTCATTTGCCTGAGACATACTTGTCTCTGCAATATTAGAAGCATCAAATTCTGAAAACACATTACGATTTGTGTTTGAACGAGTATTATATGATCGTGCCATTGCACCTCTCACTTTTTTCTTAGCAGTTGGTCTAAATATCGCCGCCTTAGCGTTTATGACTAATCTGCGTAAGTCACTAAGTCGACATGCACGATTGCACACAGGACATTCAGAACTAGTAGAAAGATGTGCCTCAATACAAGCCCTATGGAAGGCGTGTGAACATTCGTGGATGATCAAACAATCATCTCCTTCAACCATTGTTTCATTACACACATGGCAAACAGATGGTTCAATGTAAATTGGAGCCGAAGGCAATGGTGGTGGAATATTTGGTGGAGGAGGTGTTCTGTCTACCGACATTTTGAATATATATAAGAAACTCTAGATCAACTTTCGAAAAATAAAAATTTGTATATAAAAATCGTTTAATTAAAAACACAATCACGTTTATCGTGATAGGCTAAAGTTAATAGTAACCAATGCCCAATACACAAAATTACTTAAATTTCCAATAATTTTTTATTTGATACAACAGATCACTTTAGTCATATGGTGTAATATACAAAACGAAATACTAACTTGACTTTTCAATCAAAAAAAAAATTTCAAGAAAATTTTAATTGTAATCAGACAAAATACAGAAATAGTTTATATTTCAAATGTTTGTGGAGCAAAGAATACTAACCTAATCACTATTGAAATCGCAATGAGAATTTTTCTTCCCAATTAATTTAATTCGATTTACTAAGTTTTAGTGTGGTGAAAACAAAAACGATATAGAAACTATTAAATTCATTTGTATAATTAGAAAATGTGTTCGTGCTTGATTAAAACCAAGAAAATTTAAAAATAGGAAAAAACGCATTTTATGTAAAAATGTTTAATATATTTTAATAAAATCTAAGTTTCGAAAAATACGCGAAAATATTGATACTCGAAATGAATTGTATTTTAAAATTGTTTAACCACTTATGGTAAAACAATTTTAACAAAATATTCTAATAATTAAATTCAAAAGTATTAAATTCAGTAGGTATTGCTTTTTGTTTGAACAATTTGAATCCGATAACGTTTACAAAAATTCTACTAAGATTCAAATGATTTGGCATTAAATATATAAAATGTTAGATAATTGTTTATTCTTGAGAGTAATCAATCTAATGACTGTAACTCAATTTTTGATTTAACGATTTATTAAGTACAAATAATGTTTAAATGGGTGTTTTCTTCAAGATTTATAGTTAATTGTATAATTGAAAGAAAAGATTGAAATCGATTAACATTAATTAGAAAAACTAGGTTATGGAGTAGTGAACAATACTAGATATATTTCCTAATTCAAGCACCACAGCTAAATAAAATGTATTTTCTTTAACTATAAGTATCTAATGTACATCGGTCAAATATTCGCATGCAGCATAATATATGAATTCCTTTATGTACACTAGTAGCTGTTAACGTATTCTAGAATTTGGAAATAAATAAAATATTGTACAAGACTTAAGAAAAACTATAAATTTCTTAGAAATAATTTCACTAGTTTATAAAAAGGCATATAGGAATTAATCGGTCAGTTTATTCGAACCAATAATCCTCAAATAACCGAAAGAATCCAGAAAAACCCTATACACTATTCATAAATCTAGTTTTACTAAATCTAACAATTTTAATGTTTTTCGAAAAAATGAACTCTAAAAATTGAACGGATTAGATAGAGCAGAAAAAAACTGTTACGTCTTTTCATGCCCCACGTTGGGCGCCATTTATTTATGTAATGTACAAAACGAAAACTCGATGTGAAAATGTTGCAATACCATAAACACATGAGATAAAACCTCCCATTACAATTTACTTGTAAAAACAAATAAAACCGCATTGGGTGTGGGCAGTTTAGAAGAGAGAGGACTGCGGGAGCCATTAAGTTGCTAGCAACAGTCGGATTGGGGTAGTTCGGTCCTTCCCTATCTAAATGCATGTTCAATTACAAAGTTTTTTATAGACTCCCTATTTTGTGTTTGAATAAAGATGTCAGGACCAGGCTAACTAGATTACTTAATAAAAGCGAATTTTGCCCCAAATCTAGTCATATTGAAAAGTGATGCTGATGTTAATCGAATAATCTTAATATATGTATCTCTCAATGATGTTGTTCGAGATACTGCCTCGTAACCCTCTCCTGCCATAGTTTCCTAGGCAAATTAAAGAAACCCCGAAATTAATTTATCAATTATACATTAAACTATTGGATCCATTAAATGAAAACACCCGAAGATTTTAAATTAGCATTCCATTATAAAAACTGATTTATTCAACCCATTAAACATAATTATATATCAAAAGCAATTTTATAAAAAAAAATATGATCTATTAGGAACTAATAATCTTGAATTGAAAAAATAATTAGAATAAAATATAAAACTATTTGATTCATATTAATAATTATACATAAGTTCATAAAGGGTTAATAAATAATATTTTTCTTCTTTTAATTAATATTTGATGTTTGGCAAATCAAAGAAACAAAATTCAACATTTACATCGTTGTTATTGCAAAGAGATTTAATTAAAGAGAAAACAAAATCATGTAAAAGATTTGCGTTTAATTAAGCATATCATAATGAATACTGTAAATTAACATAACTTTACTCTTAATTGCATTATGATGAATGTTGTTTCTTAATAAAGATAATGCAAAATTATGATAATAAAAAAAATGTTGTAAACGACTTACCGCATCATACCGATCTGATGAAGGCCTCCAACAAGAATTCGTTGATGTGGTTTCGAAGAATTTCTTTTTGATGTGTAATTTAAATATGGATTTGCATTATTTTGTAGATTGCCATTTAAGTTAGTAATAATTCATAATAACTAAATATATGTTAGTTGTTTAGATAGATATATTGTGCAATATTAGATTTTAGTAGAACATAGATTAATTTAGATTTTTAAGTTTCTTCTGTGATATTAAATTAAGATTATAAATTTAAACAAAAATCTTCAAAATTTGCAAACATTTTCATTCTGGAAAAACTACAATTTGATTAACAATAACCACATTATTTAATTTTTGTGTAATATTTAGACTTTTTAATTCATTTCATTATTGTATCAAATTGTAAGTTTTAAGAAATTATGTTGAAGATTTTAAATTAGTAATGTTTTAGTTAAATTTAAATTTTGTTTTTTAAAATAGTTTGTGATATTAGGTTAAGTTACATATTTGAAAAATTCTGATTATAATAATATTTAATTAAATTTTTAGAATTTTGATGTTTAATTATGCAAAATTTTGAGGCTTGTTTAAAATGATTTGTTTAGATTAATTTAGTTTTAAGACATTTTGTTTTAATTAGGTTATTTTAGTTTTTAACAAATAATTTTCATAATTTTAGGTTACTTTAGTGTTAATTAAATAGGTTTAAGAAATTTAGGTTAGATTTTAGTTGAGCATGGATTTTTATAAGACTTTTGGTTAACAAATGTTTAAATCATATTGTTAATATTTTTTGATTTTGTTGTTAGAATTTTTGGCAAAACTATTATGTAGACTTTTGTTAAGCTTTTGTTCGTTATCCGGATTATCTTGCAGAGTAATCTTTTTTCTTATCATCTGGTTGTTGTCTTTAGTTGGTTAGAAATCACGTTGACAATTTGGATACAAGCTCCAACAATTTCCACTTTTTCACGAGAAATGATGTTTAATCGTTTATATCTAATGTTTAAAAATTGTGTCACATTAGAATTTAGAAATTTGTATATGATGGAACAGAATATAGTTACCTAATCTTCCAAAGATGAAAATTGTAGAGATCAAGATTCCCAAATGTTCTTTCAAGTCTTAGGCCAGAATGCCTCTTACAAAACTACGAGACATGAAATGAAAACGTGATCCAGTAATGTTTTTCGAGACAAAATGCTCTATTCCAAAAATTATTATTCAAAATCGTTTAATATTCGAAATGAATTGAATTGAATAAAAAATATTACCCGATATCTGGATTGTTAAATTTTTTAAATTTTAATTGCAGTTGATATCTACTACACTTTATGTAATTTGTTAAATAATTTTTTCAAAAGCAGTTAACACGTTTTAGGTTTTATTACGTTGAAGTTAAAAAGCCAAAAGAAAGACGCAATTCAATTTTGCATTAAAAGTCGATTTTGATTCTAGAAATTTCAGAATACGGTATTAAGAATGGTAGAAGAAGAAGTATATAAAATATTGTTGTATGCAAATAGTATTAAATCGTTTGTTAATACTTTGTGGATATTACTTTTTGTTACTAGTGCTAAAAAATCGCTAAATAAAAATCACCATCAAAAATATTATGTAGGGTATGTAAAGCAATTAAGATTGAAACAGAAAGTTTTCAGTCAATTGAATTAATTAACTTTGCTTGTATTTTAAAATTGTAATTATATTTTATAATTTAATTAATTTAATGTATATCCATATATTTTTGTTCATGCTTAACAAATCTAAAAGTGACTGTGAATGATAATGCAGTGCATCTGCTATAAAACCTACCACAGCAAGAATAATGAGAAGTATATATTAAGATAAAAACTTTAACATTTTACGAATTCGAAGGAGAGCGGGCGGAATAATGGAATAAAATATTCCTTGAGGTTTAAAGAATAAATCAGCCTTATTTTTCACAATGCTTAAAAAAGAATATCTGCTTGAAATGTTTGCAAAGTGAACTTTATGTTAAACAGATCCATTCGATTAATGTTGGTTCGAATAATCGAACAAATATCTAAAGAATATTTATTCGAATTTATCAATTTTTTTTTATTTTTTATGATTCTAAAGTTAAATAAGCAATAAAAACTTACATTATTCCATTATAACTAGAGTTTTTCTTTTCCCACACTTTTTCATTTCCCGGGAAATCGCCTAGAACAAATTATTAAATTTTAAGAATGTAGACTTCGTTAAAAATCTAAAAAAATGTCTGGTTTTAAAATGTAATTGGATAAAAATAAAAAATCAAACAAAAATTTAATATAAAGAGATACACTGACTCGTTTTCTAATTTTGGTTATATACAAATCTGTCACAATTTGTCATTTGTATCGAAATGGCATATATTTCTATTAGATTTTGTTGTAATTAATTCTGTTAATTCGCAAAAAATAAATATTTTTTTTTAATTTTGAATTGGCAATGTTTTGCTTATTAAATCAAAAATTAAGTAAGAAGGCTAATTAAAACTTGAAGAAAACCCAATAATATTAAACAAAATACAATTCAACGGAAGGTGGTTTTATTCCAAAAATTTTCGTTTTACTCTTTGTGAAACGATTTTTTTGGAATATTTTTGAATAACTGGTCTATTTGGGTTAAATCTTTTTTGTTGTATGAATCTTCTGAATTTGTTTCGGAGCTGTAAACATTTTTTAGAAAACGCTTAGTTCAAAAAACATCACATTAAACTTAAGAAAATAATTCCCGGGAATTCTCGCACAATTTCCCGGGATTTCGGAATTGAAAATTCCGGTGAAAAACTCTAATTATAACCACAAATCTGCGGCCTTAAAATATTACAGTTTTACAGCCTAACCACAATAGCCGACAAATTGATCTTAAATCCATAAAGTCGACTAGTATTTTCAATTATCAACCGTAAAGCAAATATCAATTAGAATTTTGAAATAAACAGTTTTATATAGTATTTGAAAATATTAATTCTGGTCTTAAAATGTCGTGCAATGAAACTACAATTGACAAATTTTAATATTACTTTCTTCACTGATGAAAAGTTCATCTGCAAATAAGACGAACATTTCAAAAATATTTGTTATTTTGTAAATTGATTTGAAACAAAAAATGGTGAATCCATACATGCCATGTCTTCGTAGTTCGAAAATATTGTATCGGAATATCCAACCGCATTAGTAAACGCAAAATTTCATATATTCTAATTTAATTTTTAACTTTTTCTGTAACAAGAAAATATTAAAATCCCTACAACAAAACTCAATGTTTTACTTTAAATAAACAAATAAAAATTATTCGAATAACTCGAATAATTTTAAATCGAAATAAATTTTACTTTTTAATTTAAAGCAAATTAAAATCTCTGACACAAGGCTTCAGGAGGAAAACAGTTTCCCATATCTGTGTCAATTAGTCTACAACCAAAGCCACACATTGTATGTATGAAGCATTAAGAAGAATTTTCAATCTTTGGTCAGCCTTGGCCAGGCTGTGACAGAGGAGTTTTCTTCCTTTGAGCACTGCCGCCATGTTATGTGATCTATCACACGAAATATTTATTATTGTAGTGGTTTAACGACAGTTATACTTAGACCCTATGATCCCTTCTGCTCACAGGTGGGCTCAGATTCCCCCCTGATTCCTTAATTTGTACGATTTCGAAAAGAATCCTTAGATTTTTATGATCGATATATCATTTTGTTCAAAATTCAATCAATGGAAAGAAGAACATTAACTACTCAATTTAATGTATATCAAACTAAAATTTTTGTGAAAATGAGCGAATTCACTTAATTGAAGAATTCATAAATTTTTATGATCAATATCTCATTTTGTTCCTATTACATGTGGCTTTTCAGCCATTTTCGATTTTTCAAGTTTTTTTTAACCAAAAAATGTGCTATTTTCATGTAAAAAATATATTTTGTGCTTCAATTTGTTATTATCACTCCGAAACTACTGAACCAATTAAAACGGAATATATATACGGATTAAAGGTTATGTAAATCTCAGCATTTCTAAGTATTTTAATTACATTGGAGTAACCCTTTTTCAACTATCATTAATTATGTGGATAACCGTCTAAAAAATGTATAATTTTACTTAAACATTTTTTTTAAAAAAAACCTCTCCACAGAATTTAAAATTTGGACCCTATTTGTTCTACAGGAACCACAATACATCTAAATTGTGTAGTGGTTTAAAAAGCCATTAAAATTGTTTCGATTTTGTTGCCTTGTGTAATCTGAATGATAATTAAGTAGAAAAACACCGAAAGTCGGCCCTAAGAAGCAGAATAAATATTAAATGTTGAATGAATTCATGTCGCTGGTCACTCTAGTGGCAATTAAGACATCGACACCGTCTTTTAATTAATACATCCCCATTGCCACATGTCAATTTGTAAACAATCAACTTAAATTTGTTTGTCCCTCTGTTTATATCTCTACTTGCTGGCAGTTAATCGTGCTCGTAAATGTAAAATTATCTTAAGTTTGTAAAATTAACATACTCACTTGTACATATACAATTATACTCGTACATAAATTTATATATACGTATCTATACATTGTACATTAGACTGACCCATATTTGAACTTTTGTGATTTTCGATGCTCCCAAGTTCTAAGTCATCTAAAAATCAAATGCTGAAAATTTGAAACTGATTTGAAATTGTCGAATTTCGAAGAAATTTTATGATTTTTTTGGTATCAAATAATAATGGGTTATAGATTTCAGTAAATTTTTATATTTTTTTTTCATATTTTATTTATTGTATCTTCACAAAATATGTTAGCTATCAATAATTTGTTCAAATCTTAAATCTAAATATTAATTTTTATTTACGTCCCACCACAGTTGGTCGAAAAATGATGTTTAATTTATAGATCCTATCATCAGCGCAGGTCTGTTGGATTCCTTTTTCTTAGTCGATGTAGCCATTACTTCTCATTAATGTTCGTGCAAGTGGGTTAGGGTGAACATCTAACTTTTTCAAATATGATTCCGCTTGTTCCTTATGAATGTTAATATTTCTCACATACCAGGGCTCTTCTGTTATCATTCTTAATATTTTATTTTGGAATCTTTGAATTTTATCAGTATTAGAAGCTGAGGCCGTGTCCCATAATTGAATTCCATAGCACCATAAGGGTTTTATTATTGAGCTGTACAGCAAAAGTTTACAATCTAAACTCAATCTCGAGTTTTTACCAATTAGCCAGTAAATTTGTAGTAATTTTAACTTCATTTGAGTCAATTTTGTATCTATATGCTTTTTCAAGGTAAGACGTCGGTCTAAATGCAGACCTAGATATTTAACTTCAGTTTGTTGAGATATTATATGATTATTTATTAGGATTGGAGGGCACGATTCCCTGTGAATGTAAGATCTATACATTTTTGCTCGTTTACTTTTATTCTCCATTGTTTTAACCACCTTTCTATGTCGAGTATATGGTCTTGTAAAAGTACAGATGCTTCTTGGGGGTTTTCATGAATGGCTAGAATAGCTGTGTCATCAGCATATGTTGAGGGTTCGACTGTTTGTAGGCATATCACAAGTATATAGCAAATATAGGAAGGGACCCAGTATACTTCCTTGGGATACGCCTGCTTCAATAGACTGTGGTGAACTTATGAAGTCTCCCTCTTTAAGAACGAACTTTCGATGACTTAAATAACTTTCTAGAAGCTTATGTATGTTTAGATGACGCAAAATGTCGAAAATCTCAAAAGAGGAAAATAAGGGCCACCCTAATGTACATACTTACAAACGTACTTAAATACATGAAGTACTAGAAGCAGTCACTTATCAGATTGTTCTTGGTGTTAATACTTATTGTACGTTCGTATGTAAACTCTCTCATAGTTAAATAGTCCGTCATCATGTCCATTACACCACACACTACTTAATTACAATATTACAAAGCTATACATGAAGTGTGTAGTTTTACACTTTCAGTATAATTTAGCCAGCACGCGTTTAAAACTCCCTTTTGACTTTTGATTTCCCCTTCGCAGAATGTGTCATGAACATGATGTGAACATCAATGTTGGAATTGTAGTTTGTAAAAAGTTTTTTATTTTTTCGGTTTGTAAGAGTCGTTACAGTGCTAATTAAATTATAAAATAAAAAATTAAGTATCCAGCAATTACATACACTAGTCGACAGCCAAAAAGGGCGAATCTTGCCAAACTTTTTTTAAATTAAATTTTGGCACGCTGGACATAAAGATGTTAAACATTTTAAAATCGTAAGGTTAGTTTTAGAGATATTTCCATGTTTTCACTATAAATCGTGTTTTCTAACAGTTTTATACCAGGAACTTTGAATTTAATCGAAAATGTTAGAAACTGTATTTGGGCATTTCCATGTTATCGTAAGTGACATTTGTACGTCTATAGAGTGGAAAGAAATGTAACCGAAAAATAATTTGTTTTCTATGATCCATTCAGAGGATACTAATTATATTCCAAAATAAGTACATTCGAAACATTGTTGTCAAAATATCGTACGTTTCATAAAACGGAAGTGATTTTGAGGTAGATGAAAAAATTTGCGAAATCTGCAAATCGTGTGAGGTGTTTTTTTTAAAGTTCTTTCACTAAACCAAAAATTTTTTATTTTATTAAATATAAAAACAATCTTTGGGTGATTTTAACTTTTTAATAACTTGAACATTTTCCAACCTATGTTTGAGTTGCATATCTTATTTTAGTTAAGTTTAGAAGGTCACTTCCACTCGGAGACCATAAGATCCATTGTGATTCCCTTTAAGAGTCATATATAGAGAAAAGAGAGTGTGAAAAAGAAGATTAAAAATCTGCATAGAAACAAAATTGGTTACATATGTAGAACGACCTACAGTGGTATGAGAAAAAAGAGAGGGAAATAAATCTGTAACTTCTAAACCCTTAGTCCGATTTGAAGGAAATTTGACATGCGCAAAGAAGAAGTGACCGCATGGGTCCACCAGGGGTGCGGCCAGGGTACCCCAAAGTAGGATACCTCGGGTGTGTTCAATTTTTAAAACGATCCTATTTCTTCGGCTGTGTTCCGATTTCAAAACCATTACATCAATTATCTCTTATAACTTAGGAGATATTCGCATTCAACATTTTTACCCACCCTACTCCAGTTTTTTGATAACAACGGGTCCAAATATTTCCCGATTTTCTCTCTTTTATTGTACTAAAACTAAATGTATATAAACAAACAAAAGAAGAATTATTTAAAAATCGTGACTGACTTCAAAGTTATATGCATTTGAATTTAAAAATTTTAAAAAATGTGATTTTTCGCTAGTTTCTGGGTAAAAAAATTCTAAGATGGACCTGGTCCCCTCAGAATCAACAATTTTCAAATTTGATTTCATTTAAAATATTTAATGTAAAGTTAGCTTTTCAAAAAAGTATAAATTCCTGAAACACCTTTTTAGAAATTTTTTAGATAACTTAAAAAGAAAAAAAAAATACTTTTCTTCACAAAAAGCCTTTTTTAAAATTTTTTCACGATTTTTAAATAATTATTTTTTAATTTGCCATATACATTTGTTTTTAGTACAATAAAATAAAAATGGAGAAAATCGGGAAATATTTGGACCCTACTGGAGTAGGGTGGGTAAAAATGTAGAAAATTTAATTTTCAAATGCGAATATCTCCTAAGTTATAAGAGATAATTGATAGCTACGTCGAGGTTTTTTGTAGTGCTCGATAATGAGATTCTATATATGTATGTAATGGTTTTGAAATCGGAACACAGCCGAAGAAATAGGATCGTTTTAAAAATTGAACATACCCGAGGTATCCTACTTTGGGAAACCCTGTCCGCACCCCTGGTGGGCGGACAGGACCCTTAGTCAAATCGGACTAAGGGTTTAGAAGTTACAGATTAATTTCCCTCTTTTTTATCATACCACTGTGCGATCTTTAAATAGCCAACATATTCCTCTGATAAAACCTACTCAGTTCACAGCCAGCAACACTCTCAAGTTCATTTAAATCTATGACCCTGTAGTCTAAGGCAGTTGCACATAATATGCTCTACTGTCTCCAGATCCTCTACATCCCCACACACCATTCTGAAATCCTGTGTGTCATTATCCCAATTGAACAGTGACTGGTTATCACTCCTACTAAATTTCTGAGGCTACACATATCCAACCCAATTAGTGTTTTGGTTGTACTTGCATTCAGTTTTGGTCAAAAGGCCCAGGACACTTTGACTCCACCAAGCAGGATTGGTTCATCTGCCATTGCATTTCCCTGTATGTTACAGTTCCCTTGTATCCAAAACAATATTATGGAGTAGCGTACCAATAACTCTTCGATAGCTCTCCTACAGTATTCCACTAATCTTGAATGTATTAAATCACATTTCAAAGCCCTATGTACCGCCTGACTGTCCACATATATACCCCTCAATGACGTGTGCTTTTTTCAACTCTGTGGCTTTCCAGCTCGCAAAGATCTCTGCCTGTAAGACACTGTACTCGTTAGAAAGTCTATATGAACGTTTAATATCCATGTCGACCAAATAAACCCTGGCCCCTGTACCAGAGTCCATCTTGGATCCGTCAATGAAAACTGCACCCACGTGATTATCTTGTTAGAAAGAATACTGATAGATTTATATTTCATAACAAATTTTGTTGGAAAAACTTAAATTCTCAAACTTACACTATTACATCAAGTATCACAATTATCACTCACTTCTCTAAATTCCCAAACGTACCAAATATCAATTTCTATAATTTCGATATTATAACAAATGAATTATTTAATACCTAATTACTTACTTTAACAAATTAAATTTTAAATAAAACTATTATTGATATTTGGATTTAAATAATTAAGGCCTTATTCTTAAACAATTTTTAAATTTAAACTACTTTTTAAAATCAAATTTTGTATGGAAGTGTGGCCTTAAAACATTGTTTAAATTTAAAATTTGTTTATGAATATAGTGGTTAGCTTCAGTTATGACTATATAATAAGATAAACTAAAACTCGTGAATAACTACTAATTTTAATTCGATTAATTGTATTGCGTAACAAATTGTCTCCAACAACTTAATAATTTAATATCTTTACGCACAAAGGACTTCCCATCAAAACCATACAAAGAAATCATTTATTTTAAAAGTTTTGTTTTTATTTGTACATTTTTATACATATTTCTTTGAAGAACCCATGTATGTAGATAAAATGATCCCTTTATTCTTGTATGATTTAGTTGCGAGATATGATGAGAACAATAAAAAATGATCACGATGAAATTTGATCTCCGACCATGATAGTGATGTGATGAGAGCCGTTGCCTGTAGTACTCCACGACTCTAAACTACTGCACGTCTCTGATTAATACTCACACAATTTAGTTGTGATAAATACGAAGGAGTACAAGCGGTAAAAGGAAATAAACAACAAAAAAAAATATATATATATTTGAAAGAAGAAGTAGTAAAAGAAGTACCCTTGTTTTTGTTTTATTCTCAGGGACGCATTTATGTTGAAGCAAAATATTTAGAATAAATAATTGTGCAAAAGGAGACAACTGTTTTTGGAGGATGTTTATTATGAAATCTACAACACCGACCCACACACACTTAGTATTTCTTCTCTCCAATATCTCTAATCTATGCGAATTAAATTTAATTGTCTGCTGAGATAAATTATCTTATCAAATCAGTGCCACCACTATTCATCTTATAATAAGAATTTAATACAAACAATTTATTGTTGCCAGATTGATAGTATTTTTTATGCTCTGAAGAAGGTTAACTTTTGAATTACATATCTAATAAAATTTATTGAAACTTCTGGAAGTCATTAAGTGTGTTGAGAATTTGGAAGAATTAAACAAAGTGGAGTGCCTATACCAAACTTTAACATGTATCCACATTTACACATGTACGACACCGAATCGTGTGAAATGTTATGTACATAGATCACAAACTTCACAATACGCCAACTGAAATTGCAGAGGGCATCAGCGAAACCAAAAAATCGTGGGCTATTAATACGGTTTACCCATGATGATTTTTAAACTTGAAGATCGGGGATTTGAGTACCTAATAACGAGTTTAAACCTGTCATACACAATGGATGGAAAAATGGTAGAAACATCCCGATACGTAAACATGAGAATAACGCGACAAAAGAAGAATCATACAGGTCGATATCCCTGATTTCACCTGTCACGAAGACTCAACCAGCATGGATTCCGTAAAATCGACATTTCCACTCAGATCACACAGGGCTTGAACCAGCAGAGACCTTGTGAAAGGATGGTCCTTATGGAGCTAATCTTGTCGAATGGTCTGTCAATCACCCTTCCAAGACAATCCTCAATCCCACCAACACGAAGAGATAAATCGTGAATTATCTTAGTGACTGGCAGACGTTCGTAAAGTTTATAGAAATGCACGAAACCCCGTAGAGTTAAACTAGGAGTTCTTCAGGGTGGGGTGCTCTCACCACATCTATTTAACTACAATCTCCATAATCTCTCCGCATCTACACAAGGAGTAGAAGTGACTTCATAAGCAGACAACTTTACCATTATGACAACGGAGAAATGGTCCTAATATTTGCAATCCTATATAAATTTTGATACAAATTTTAGTTTTAGAATCTCAATAAATATGTAATATGTAATAAAATCATTATTTATTAACAAAACTCAATGAAATTTTCAACGTTTTTTAAAATTATCATTCTAAATAACAAAATGTAAAAAAACTTTTCAAAAGGTCAAAGGCAATCCCGCAATTCCTAAAAATTGAAGCGAAAATCTTAAAAATGGTATTTTTACAATTTTGCACATAGGATCCACGTTTCCTACGGGGCTGGGCAAATGCTTTGGGGATAAATAGGGAACATATCAGGGTTTCCAAAGCTGCTTCGCGTTTTTTATCCCAGCTTTGGGATTTTAGAACATGTGGCCCAAAGTTGAAATTTTGATAAAAAATGGGTCACATACCTAAGGGCGTAGGGGCGACATACTCGAAAAATAGGACATGTTTTTTATAACAAAATGTTTTTGGTTCAGATACCTTATAGTAAAATATAAAATTGTTATATGTTCTTAAAGAAAGTTTATTTTTAATAATAAAATAGTTAAGTCACCTTTTCGCCCAAAAAACAGCAAAAATCACCTATTTTTTCAATATTTAAATTGAAAATCGTTTATTTTTGGATCCACAATTGATATTGATCTGAAAACAAAAAATTCAATTACATTCAGTCCGAAGGTTCGACCAATATTTTTAAAAAAGTGGACCAAGGTATGGCACTGTGCAGTGAAGAATTACGCAGCTCATTGAGTGATACGCTGTAAAAAAATATTCAAGGATGCCAAAAACCTGCCTTAATGACTTCATTCTAAGCTACACACCATCTCCACGAGGAAGCGGAGGTTTTCCAAGTTATGGGCGTCACTGAGGAGATATTCTAGTACAACATCATACGGTGGAAGTCGCCCCTGAGGCATTTCATCAAATACCTTCGTTTGTACAAGGAGCAGCATTAAATCCCATTGAAACAAAACAAGAGTTGTTCTGGAACAACTGAGGACGGAATGGAACAACAGACTCAATCCCTAATATTGGCGCCGTGCCAAATAAATACACAGCTTGTTGTCAGAGTCCTCATGAGAGACATATTCAACTGCGCAATCAACCTGAATTATCTTCGTCTAATTCGGATTTATGAACTAGCCCAAAGAAGTATCGGATAAGAAGTTTAGTTCAAAAAACAAATTCAAATGTAACTGCTCTAAATGTATTGGAAGAATGCTAAACATAATCCTTAACTGTGGCAACTCCGACAGGAACCAAATTGTTTTAAAAATTGAAAACCAAACAAATTATTTAGCGCTCCCATCTTACCAAATGAAATGCAATACTTTATTTTTATTCTTTTACAATTTTGCTGCTATATTATGTTTGCATGTTGAAGGATACCGCTTATGGATGACGCACAGTGGGGCATATTCCAAAAAAAAGTTAAGGTGATGAAAAACTTCATAGTCAAGCCGAATATAATATATGTATAAATTTGAATGAATTGATGGATTTGATGTTTTTCATTATCTTAAAAAAAACAAATAATTCACTGGTATTTACTCACTTTTAAGGCTCATAGTATAGAACGATATTTTAAATCCATTTTCCCACTTGCCGATAAACATAACCTCAACTCGGACTCTCCATTTATAAATAATAAATTGATTACCTATTTGCTTATTTTCTAATTGCTCACTGTGCAACATAGCTATAGCACGAACACACAATTGTGGCTACACCAATTGTTGAGATACTAGAATAGAAATTAAACGAACAAAAAAATATGAAAGGAAAAGACAAAAGGTAATAAATAAAGAAGAAGGATGGGATTTTTAGCGAGAATTGTAGGCGGAGGTGCTGTATTACATGTCAGCAACTTTTTTAATTGTTCAATTGTCTTTTCAACAGCCAACAAAACGCCTGCTTTTTCCATTCAAACTCACAATTTCTGTTGATAATAAATGAATAGATGCAATTGTTCCTGTGGAATGTGCTGATATTTTATACAACTAAATCTACCAAACATTTTGTAACTCTATAAGTTGTGTTTTATAAAATAGAAATAATTTTAAGAATAATAATACTTACCCCCATTAACACGAAGCCTGGTTATGCCTTAACTAATAGTTATACAATCGGTTAAAATTATTTTTGTATGAAAACTGTCAGTACAACTATTAGTTAAAACATAACCAGACTTCGTGTTACTGGGGGTTAATAGTATATTAGAAAATTAACTACAATAATTACATAATTATTAATAATTATTTTCTTAAGCATTGAATGATGTTTGCAATTATATTATCAGAAAGGTGACACTTGTATTTATATTTTATTTAAATTATACAGTGCAACACGAAAAAAAACAAGTAAGAGAGCTAAATTCGGCTGTGCCGAATCTTATATACCCTTCACCAAATTATACTTCAAAATACAAATATTAAATATTTTTAAGGTAAGCAAAATTAATTTTTTTTCCAAAGTTGTATTTTAATTTTTTGCAAACATTTTTTTTCGAATTGTTTTTTTAAAATTCTTTTTTAAATTTTAAAAAATTTTTGTTTGGTTTTTTAAATTTTCTTTAATATTTAACGAAAAAAAGTTTTGGTGAAAAAAATTCGGGTTAAAAAATATTTTTTCCGATTTTGACCCATTGTAAGTCCAACTTACTATGGTCTTATATACGTCATTGCAAAGGTCTTTGAAATATCTATAGTTAGATATCCATATTGTCTATATTAATGTAGGCGCGGATCCAGGTCAACCATTTGTGGGGGGAAAAATTTAAATTTGTTCTACATTTTTCTTTTTATTCCTTTTTTTATATGAAAACTATTCGGTTTTGGGGGGGAAATTTCCTATTTCACCCCCTCTGGATCCGCGCCTGTATTAATGACTTACTAATCCAGATATAGGTAAAAAAATAGGTCAAGAATGGAGGTTGTTCTGTTTTTTTCCTTATATCTCTGCGATTTGTGAACCGATTTTCTCGACAGACAGACAGAAACTCGCTGTTATATTAAACCTGAAACATATTTAGCCGGGATTTAGCCAATGATTGTGTTTCTCACTAGTGGATTAATTGTGTTAGCATACTTTTCAGTCAAATCACATGTTTATTCCTCAAAATTGTTCATATAAATATGGCAATACTTTAAATTTTATAAGAAAAAGCAACCGCGTACTTAACTTTTTTTGTAAATTTTAACTTTGTAAAAGAAAAAGTGACATTAAAGTATATAAAATGTATATTAAAAATTATATTGATGCTAATAAAGCAAATCAAAATAGAGAGCTGCTGTGCTGAATTGTTTATTTTATTATACCCTTCACCTTCGTGAGAAGGGTATATATAACTTCGTCATTCCGTTTGTAATTTCTACATTTTTCATTTCCGACCCTATAAAGTATATATATTCTGGATCCTTATAGATATCGGAGTCGATTAAGCCATGTCCGTCTGTCTGTCTGTTGGAATAAATTTTCTGAAGACCCCAGATATCTTCGGGATCCAAATCTTCAATATTTCTGTCAGACATGCTTTCGAGAATTTTGCTATTTAAAATCAGCAAAATCGGTCCACAAATGGCTGAGATATGAGGAAAAAACCAAGACAACCTCGATTTTTGACCTATATCTGGATTACTAAGACATTAATATAGACAATATGGATATCTAATGATAGATATTTCAAAGACATTTGCAACGACGTATATAAGACCATAGTAAGTTGGACGTACAATGGGTCAAAATCGGAAAAAAAAAATTTTAAATTTAAATTTAAAAAAAAATTAAAATAACAATCGAAAAAATTTTTTTTCCAAAAAATGAAAAAAAGAACTGTAAAAAAATTAAATTTTGTTTACCTAAAAATATTTAAAATTTTGAAGTATAATTTGGTGAATATAGCACTCTTACTTGTTTTTCATCTGTTTGTGCTTTGGCATTTTATACTTAGGTTTAACTCATCAAGGATGCTCAGTTAAACCGATATTATATAGTAAATAAACAATAAGTGAGAAACACAATGTTTACAGCCCAATTATGAATAAAAATTCCCCGGGGAAAACCCTTTTCTAATTTTTCCTATTAAAATTCAATGGGAAAAAACTCCCGGGGAACAATCACCCGCGGAATTTTTTTTATTAATAATTGGGCTGTTAGTTTAATTTAGGTTTAAACGAAGAATGTAGATTATCTTTATCCCAGATATAAACCGGATAAACCGGTTAACCGAAAATCAAAATTTTTAATTAACCGATTCGCAAAAATCCGAGATTTCGAAGAAAAACCTGTTTTTCGGTTAACACTAGGTTTAGGTTGATGTTATACGACTTCAACAGTTTCGTACTAGAATAAAGATAACATGTAAGATGTTTATTTAATCTAGTACAACCATTTTTTTAAAAACTACTGTCCGAATGCCTTTATTGCAAAACTCCTAATTTATAATTTTTAAATTGTATGTTTACAGTTAATAATTATTTTTATGCAAAACAATGATTTTGTTTATAGCTGAAACAATTTTAACAGTCAATGGCCTCAATTACACGAACAAATTAAATGACCGATTTAAAGTGTTTATCAGTGATCTTAAATCATATTTCCTAAGAAAATGTTGTGAAAAATGTCAACATACATACAAGTAGTTAAACACACACACACATAAGATATACTTATTCATGAAGTACATATTCGAGTCGAGTCCATAAACCAGAAATGTAATAAAATTATAGCATTAAAATTAACCACAATAACTACCTACAAAATACAGTGGCAGCGTAAAAGATTTTCATATGAGCACATTAAAGCTCTCTAACAAATGTTGGGCAACCACTAACCCATGGGCTAGTGGTCAAAAGGTAACTTGTTCCAGAAACCAAGTAACAAACAAACAGACAAACATAAAATATAAAAACAAATCAAGACAATTAAAACTGTAGCACAAAACTATTTGATGTTTCATACAAAAAAAAATCTTTCCATTTGTACATGAATGATTACAAAAGTAGCAGTGATACGTTGAGGAAGTTAAAATAATTAATTTCGAACGATTTGCAATTAAAGATCATAGGTATGAACATATGGGCAATTTCATATCATGGTACGTGACATTTGTACGCCTATAGAGTGGAATAGATTTTGCAAAAATAAGAGTATCTGAAAAATAATTTTGTCTTTATGTTACATTCAGAGGCTACTATATTTTGAAATATTGTACCCTCTAATATTCAAAAATATCGAGCGAAATAAGGGAATATCGTACGTGACATAAAACGGAAGTAATTTTGAGGTTCATGTACAAATATCCGAAAATTTTCGAATTGTGAGAGGCGTTATGTTTCCTTTTAATTTCTTACACTAAACGAAATATTTTTCCTTTACAATCCGTTATATTTAAATAAAAACAATCTTTGGTTGATTGTGACATGTGATAAGTTGACAGACATATCACTTAACTTTTGCAATTGTGAACATCAACTTGGATGAACTTATAAACATTATGTTGGATACAATCAGTGTTGCCAATTTAGCCCTTTTCAATCTTGTTTAGCCACAATAATATTAATTTAGCCTTTTTATACCCTTCACCTTCGTGAGAAGGGTATATATAAGTTTGTCATTCCGTTTGTAATTTCTACATTTTTCATTTCCGACCCTATAAAGTATATATATTCTGGATCCTTATAGATAGCGGAGTCGATTAAGCCATGTCCGTCTGTCTGTCTGTCTGTCTGTCTGTTGAAATCAATTTTCTGAAGACCCCAGATATCTCCGGGATCCAAATCTTCAACAATTCTGTCAGACATACTTTCTAGAATTTTGCTATTTAAAATCAGCAAAATCCGTCCATAAATAACGGAGATATGAGCAAAAATCCGAGACAACCTCTGAAAATTTCATCAAAAAACACATGCTTTCACAAAAAAGCAACAAAACGTATGTTTTTGGATGTGCATGCTTTGCGTATTTTGTTTTTTTTGTGTTTTGTTTCTTTTGGCGTTGTTGTTTTTTATACAACTAAACGTTTGTTTGGTTGTGTGTTGGTTTTTTTGACAAAAAAGCAACAAATCGTATGTTTGGATGTGCATGCTTTGCGTATTTTGTTTTTCTTTTGTGTTTTGTTTCTTTTGGCGTTGTTGTTTTTTATACAATTAAACGTATGTTTGGATGTGTGTTGGTTTCATTGGCTTGCATATTTTGTTTTTGTTTTTTTTTTGGTGTTTTGTTTCGTTTGGCGTTGTTGTTGTTTTTTGTGTTCTTGATAAATTTAGGATGCTGTACGCTGAAAGTGGGCAATACATATATACTAATTATAAAAAATAATAATGCATCCACAACAAAGGTGAAGGGTATATAAGATTCGGCATAGCCGAATATAGCACTCTTAATGTTAGCCCTTTTTTAGCCCTTTTTAGCTTTTTTTCTAAGTATTTAGCCCTTTTTGTTCACCATGAATTGGCAACACTGGATACAATAGATATTCCTAAGAATCTACAAAAAGAGTCTTTTTTGTACTTTTTGCATTGTCTGTACAAATGAACCTAGGGAACTAAAAAATTAAACTCATATTATCCGGAATGGATAACACTTTTGATTTTTCTATAATAATGAGCATATAAGAAACATGAAATTAAAATATAAGGAAAATTAAATATTTTCGAAAATCGTTGAAACTGAATTCAGATGTCAGTCCATAATAAACCAAACCTTGCTTCCAATGATGATAAGTCTCTAAGAGCAGCTTGGCTATCCGACAAAACAAATATCCTATTATTTATTGCCAACTCTTATTAAACACTCATTTGAGCATATAAGGATGGCGTAAATTTCCGCCTGAAATATAGATGGGAATGTACCAATTGTGATACCCCTTTGAAAATTGGGTCCATAAATACCAGTCCCAGTGTCACCATTAACCTTTTTGGAATCATCTAGAATGCGCATGTGCCCAACCAGATCACCCGGAAAATGTAGGATTGCACCCAGAGCATGAGTGGGACAGGTACTCATGGACCCCGTTTTAGAAATACAGATGAGGCGATAGTCCTTATCAAGTAGTGATCTCCCAGTCTCGCAGTGTTTTGCTTTTAATCATTTACAAAATGAATTGAATTAAAAAATTTAATCACTTAACACATTTTGAAAGCTATTTTGCAGTGGATTTGAATTCAAGAAATTTATAATGATTCAATAAGAAATTAATTCTATAAAGAATGAATTCAATTCATTTGAAGTGCAAAGGAATAAAGCCTATGAATTAATTCATAATGAATTGATTAACGCAATAGTTAAGATATACAATTTAATTTGATTTCGAAAATTAAATTAAGAATTAATTCTTTCTAACCTTTAGTACCAGGGTATACAAATGAAACCAAATTTTTAAAAATGTTCAGTTTTTTTAAATGAGCGTCAAAATTATGACAAAATCATTTAAAAGATCTTGTAATTTGCAACAGTTAAATCTATATCTTATTGATGGCTGAATATCAGGAATATAATAGAACCTTATCAAACTTTCAAATAATTCTCGTAAATTTTTTGGCGAGTGCCATTCACAGATATTTTTGAACTTGGTTATTATATGGCGTAAAAAAATGGGTGTTAAAAAATCATTATACGGGAACATCGTAAAAATTTATATTTATTTATAACCGGTACAGCAGCATTTATATCCAAACCCATTTAGCTTTCAGACAACTACCGCGATGTATAAATACCGTCAAAATTGACATCAAATGAAAGCTTTAATTTTGCGTCATACCAACATCCTGTGGGCGTTAAAAAATATTTTAAAGACTTATAATTTTGTAAACCAAAATAACTTAAAAAAATATCACTAAATATTTGAAATTTGAATGCATAAAAATATAAATTTTAAAATCTCCAAACTAGCAGTAGAAGCAATTAATATAATTTGTTTTTGGTTTCTAAATTAATTATATTTAGAAATGTATATGAACTTTGATTAACCCACATAAAACAGACTGGTGCTCTTTACAGGGAATAGCTACCCAAAGAATAGCTACCTAAAGAGGAGCTATCAAATGAGGCAACAATGTATACCTAATATAAAGAACAGTGTAAATCAATCATACGCTGCTACGTACTCATGTCAGAAACTTGTGGAGCACACATGGTGAGTAAACCTCGCACAGTGGAGGAAGGTGGAATGGCCAACTACAGTATTGATCTTATACAGAGGACCCAATCTGAAATTCTAAACTATGAGGGAGCACCATGATAAATAATAAATTAAAACATCCGCAGGAACTTGGAAGTGCCATTGGTTAAGGGAGAGTTCCAGAAAGTCTATGAAAAATATATTTTAAAACAGCAGCGCGCTTGCAAGACTTCTTTCACTCAGGCAAAACCGATCAAGGCTTCGTAGTGCAGATCTACCGCCCCGCTGAGGTAGAGGCCATACCACCTTGGGCCTTGTTTGAACATCTTGCTGAAGCTCCACACCTTGATGTTGGAAATATGGGACGACAACGGGGCTCCGAGGTGCACGGACCTCATTCCTGATAAGAATTTAATCCGTTTGAATTCGCAGCTGACTAGAGCCTTTATCTGGTACAATGGGGATCCATTGGCAGGGGTTTGTACATTGATCCGTGCAGTCAATTTACTTGAATTTGCCAATTGTGTGGTCCTTGATTGTATACAGTATTGAAAGCACCGTCAAGTTGGGCTATCATGGCAGGTAACCACGACAATCTTAGAGACATTGTCCATGAAGGTTCTGTTGTTAGAGAGCAACTAGTTTTTATACCCTTCACCTTCGTGAGAAGGGTATATATAAGTTTGTCATTCCGTTTGTAATTTCCACAATATAATTTTCCGACCCTATAAAGTATATATATTCTGGATCCTTATGGATAGCGGAGTCGATTAAGCCATGTCCGTCTATCTGTTGAAATCAATTTTCTGAAGACCCAGATATCTTCGGGATCCCAATCTTCAATGTCAGATATGCTTTCGAGAAATTTCCTATTTAAAATCAGCAAAATCGGTCCACAAATGGCTGAGATATGAGGAAAAAACCAGGACAACCTCGATTTTTGACCTACATATATCTGGATTACTAAGTCATTAATATAGACAATATGGATATCAAATGATAGATATTTCAAAGACCATTGCAACGACGTATATAAGACCATAGTACTTTGGACCCCCGAATTTTTTTTACCAAAAAAAATTAATAAAACCAAAAAAATGTTTAAAATATAAAAAAAAAATTAAAATAACAATTGGAAAAATTTTCGTTTCCAAAAAATTAAAAAAAACAACTTAGGAAAAAAAATCTTGTTTACCTAAAAATATTTAAATTTATATGTATTTTGAAGTATAATTTGATGAAGGGTATATAAGATTCGGCACAGCCGAATATAGCTCTCTTACTTGTTTTTTTATACCCTTCACCTTCGTGAGAAGGGTATATATAAGTTTGTCATTCCGTTTGTAATTTCTACATTTTTCATTTCCGACCCTATAAAGTATATATATTCTGGATCCTTATAGATTAAAATTAAAAGAGAAAAAAAAAATTTTAAAATTTAAAAAAAAACAAGTAAGAGTGCTATATTCGGCTGTGCCGAATCTTATATACCCTTCACCAAATTATACTTCAAAATTTTAAATATTTTTAGGTAAACAAAATTTAATTTTTTTTCCAGTTGTTTTTTGAATTATTTGAAAAAAAAAATGTTTCGATTGTTATTTTAAATTTAATTATTTTTTTTTTTAAATTTAAAATTTTTTTTTTTAAATTTTAAAATTTTTTTTTTTTTAAATTTAAAAATTTTTTTTTTTTTAAATTTTAAAAGTTTTTTTTTGTTTTTTAAATTTTTTTTTTTTTAAAAAAAAAATTCGGGTTCAAAATTTTTTTTCCCGATTTTGACCCATTGTAGGTCCAACTTACTATATTCTTATATACGTCGTTGCAAATGTCTTTGAAATATCTATCATTAGATATCCATATTGTCTATATTAATGTCTTAGTAATCCAGATATAGGTAAAAAATAGGTCAAAAATAGAGGTTGTCTTGGTTTTTTCCTCATATCTCAGCCATTTGTGGACCGATTTTGCTGATTTTAAATAGCAAAATTCTCGAAAGCATGTCTGACCGAATTATTGAAGATTTGGATCCCGAAGATATCTGGGGTCTTCAGAAAACTGATTTCAACAGACAGACAGACAGACAGACGGACAGACAGACAGACAGACAGACAGACAGACAGACAGACAGACAGACAGACAGACAGACAGACAGACAGACAGACAGACAGACAGACAGACAGACAGACAGACAGACAGACAGACAGACAGACAGACAGACAGACAGACAGACAGACAGACAGACAGACAGACAGACAGACAGACAGACAGACAGACAGACAGACAGACAGACAGACAGACAGACAGACAGACAGACAGACAGACAGACAGACAGACAGACAGACAGACAGACAGACAGACAGACAGACAGACAGACAGACAGACAGACAGACAGACAGACAGACAGACAGACAGACAGACAGACAGACAGACAGACAGACAGACAGACAGACAGACAGACAGACAGACAGACAGACAGACAGACAGACAGACAGACAGACAGACAGACAGACAGACAGACAGACAGACAGACAGACAGACAGACAGACAGACAGACAGACAGACAGACAGACAGACAGACAGACAGACAGACAGACAGACAGACAGACAGACAGACAGACAGACAGACAGACAGACAGACAGACAGACAGACAGACAGACAGACAGACAGACAGACAGACAGACAGACAGACAGACAGACAGACAGACAGACAGACAGACAGACAGACAGACAGACAGACAGACAGACAGACAGACAGACAGACAGACAGACAGACAGACAGACAGACAGACAGACAGACAGACAGACAGACAGACAGACAGACAGACAGACAGACAGACAGACAGACAGACAGACAGACAGACAGACAGACAGACAGACAGACAGACAGACAGACAGACAGACAGACAGACAGACAGACAGACAGACAGACAGACAGACAGACAGACAGACAGACAGACAGACAGACAGACAGACAGACAGACAGACAGACAGACAGACAGACAGACAGACAGACAGACAGACAGACAGACAGACAGACAGACAGACAGACAGACAGACAGACAGACAGACAGACAGACAGACAGACAGACAGACAGACAGACAGACAGACAGACAGACAGACAGACAGACAGACAGACAGACAGACAGACAGACAGACAGACAGACAGACAGACGGACATGGCTTAATCGACTCCGCTATCTATAAGGATCCAGAATATATATACTTTATAGGGTCGGAAATGAAAAATGTAGAAATTACAAACGGAATGACAAACTTATATATACCCTTCTCACGAAGCTGAAGGGTATAAAAAAGAAATTTTAAAAATTTAAAATAACAATCGAAAAAAAATTTTTTCCAAAAAATTAAAAAATTAAATTTTGTTTACCTAAAAATATTTAAAATTTTAAGGTATAATTTGGTGAAGGGTATATAAGATTCGGCACAGCCGAATATAGCACTCTTACTTGTTTTTTTGTAAAGATTATGTATTTCTTGTAACGGTATAAACTGAAAATTCAAGAATGGAATGAACAAGAAATGCTCGATTTATAATATTCAATATTTAATGACATCGAATAAGATGATATACATATCCGAACTCACAATTTTTTAGATAGATGTCTGCTATTTTTATAAACGTTAGTGCATGCATCCATTATTTTATTTTTAATTGCAATTCTGCGTAGAAAACTTTAAAATGTTAAACATGGTGACAAAAATAGTGCCACAACGAAAGAAAAACAAAAACAATGAGACATGATTTGGGGCCTAAACTTTTTATGAGACTAGTACTTACAACAAACATACTTACGAGTACTCGTACTCAAGATACGAGTACACTTCTTCTTTTTTTAACAAAACCAACAACAACAACATCAAACATTTGCAACGAAAACCTGTTGGACTATAAAACAAACAAAAAACAAAAACAATTTGTAACTGTGTTTATGAACATGGATTAAAGGAGTTATGGATGTACGAGTGAGTGAGTCTTGTATTATCTTGGTCGTAAAATGGGCAATGAAACCAACAAAACAAACTAAAAGACAACGAAAATTGACCTCTTGGGGTATACGTGCCTGGCCTCAAAAGTGTGACAAACTAGTTGGCGCGCGGAGGTCAAAATCCATCATAAACTGAAAGTACTTATAGAGATGTTTATGAATAAACAATAACAAACATACAAATTAACAGATACTAGGTACATTTTAAGAAAGAACTAAAGTGTACGAACAGTAAGTCAACCCGTGTTTTTTATTATTTCTGTGAAATTCTCTATTACTGTGTTGTTTTAAGTGATACCAAAATCATCATATACTCGTATATCTATCACTTTAGCACTATTTATTATGTAAGTGGCTCCAAAAAACATTTTTACGACTTTAAATGGGAAACGCTAAATTTCGCATTCACGCAAAATACATATACAGTGTGTGACAATCAATGGAAACTTATTTACATTTTACTAAATATAAGTGTATATTTCCAAGATAAATTCATTTTAACTAGGTTTTCTAATAAAATAACAAATATTCATTTATACTTCTTAGCAATGGCTAAATAATGGAAACTTTTAAATTTCTGCAAGAAAGAAGACTAAAACAAAAATAATATACAAGAAAACGATGTACCGTTTTTTAATATTGATTTTAATAATTTCATTCCCATAGTAAGTTTTTTAAATAGTTAGTAAAAATTTATAGTCAAGATTTTCGAAAATGAAAAAACCAAAATAATAACGATTTCAGAATCCAAGTTTCCTAAAATTTAAAAATAAAACGAGATCAGTGGAGAACTCTCTGAGTTAGAGGGTGTCAAAATTTTAAATTTTTTCTCATGTTTTTCTCATCCATGTAACTTATTACCTATTGTTCTAGAAACAAAATGTGTCTTAAATAGTTAAGATAGTTATTTCTTCAATCTTTCAAAAGGAAAAAAAAAATAAAAAAAAATTATATAAATATTAAATATATTTTTCCGAACTTTTTCACCTTTTTTTCAAAATGGTCCCTTTTTTCTCAAAAGAAAGACCTTGAAGGCCTATTTGGTCGCCTAGTGGGTTGGATATCTATCAAAATAAATGTTTTGTAACCCCTCTAACTCAGAGAGTTCTCGACCGATCTTGTTGAAATCCCGATCGGAAGACATCGATTTCAAAAGTTGGCTCACTTGACATGAAATCCCCCATATTCATTTAACCAGGGTAAGTCTAAATATTCACAAGCAAATTAAAGATAAGCAAGCAAAAAAGCTCCAAAAAACTATAAAATATGAAACCAAATATGCAGAAAAAAACATGAATATGTGTAGGAAAAATATTAATTAATGAAAAATTTCATTACAAAGAACATTAAATCTAAAAATTATTTCGTAGTATAAAACAAGTAAGATACATAGCTATATTCGGCTGTGCCGAATCTTATATACCTTTCACCAAATTATACTTCAAAATTTTAAATATTTTTAGGTAAACAAAATTTATTTTTTTTAATTCATACATATCGAAAAAAAAATTGGGTTTTGACACATTGTAGGTCCAACGTACTATGTTTATACGTCGTTGCAAAGGTCTTTAAAATATCTATCATTAGATATCCATATTGTCCATATAAATGACTTAGTAATCCAGATATAGGTCAAAAATCGAAGTTGTCCTGGTTTTTTCCTTATATCTCAGGCATTTGTGGACCGATTTTCTGGATTTTAAATAGCAACCCGGAGGGCTTAGTCGACTCCGCTATCTATAAGGATCCAGAATATATATACTTTATAGGGTCGGAAAATTATATTGTAGAAATTACAAACGGAATGACGAACTTATATATACCCTTCTCACGAAGGTGAAGGGTATAAAAAGCATCTCTTTTAAAACTTAAATCAATTAGCTAACTTCAAAAATACTTTTAAAACCCATTCATGTTTAAAATGCATTTACGAGTAATATATAAAACTAGATATTTTGATTATAGTTTTAACGTAAATGGGAATAATCTTTTGTAATAGAGTTGAAACATATTTTTTACGCTGATTCTGTTAATTAATCACTTAAATTATCCAAAAATAATAATTAAAAAATTATACGCTAAAGTACTACTTTTTGTTCATACAATACCCTACTTATGTGCTAAAATTTACTCAAATTTGAACAAAATTATATTTAAGAATTCTTGTTTGGATTGTAACCTATTCATTGAAAATTTGCAAAAGTTTCCAGTTGATCCAAAACGGTTCAACCAACTTTATTATTTATTGGACACATTAGTTAGCTATTACCAATAACTATTAATGCATAATAAAAATTCAGGTCATTCCTAAAAAATGTATGTGCTGTTTTTCTATAGCGAACGAGTACTTTTAAATTTAACATGTGTTTTGTTATTGTAACAAAAACAAAATGCATGTAAAACGTCCACTCAAAGCACTCGTTCGTTATAGAAAAACAGCACATTAAGCTCTCATTAAAAATACGATCTCTATTTTATTTTTAAATTAAATTTACTTTATTCATATTTAATGTTGCTAATGAAATTTAGGTATTAAGTATTTTTGTAAAAAGATAATTTTACTACAGTTCTTTTTGTGAAATTGTTCGTAGTTTGAATAGAATAACTGCGACACGCACAATTGTCACACTTTCGACATTTGTGTCATATTAAAATACTCAAATAGACTAAATAGAGACACTGTCTCAGACACATACATAAATATATCTGATGTTTGTTGTATTAGATACATTTGTAATTTCATGTTACATTTGTAATATTCACTATTAATGTAATCTAAAACATGTTACAATAAAAACCAACAAATAAATAGTTTTGTATTTTATTTCTTTTTTATTATTGTATGACCCTTTGTAGTGTAAGAAGTAGTGATTACATACACATCATGCATTAGGATGGCCCAAAAACAATTGTTTGATATTATCTACAAATGTTAGCCGTTGATGTGCAAAGTACAGGTCGGAATATTTCGATTCGCCATAACATTTTTATTCGGCCCTACTGAAACTGACTGAAATTGGTCTATTATTTCAGGTAGCTCCCATACAAATTTCGTCTATGGAGGAGGTGTATATCAACGTGTAGGAAATTGTGCCTTCTTTTTAAAAATGTATACAATTTTTAAGAATTAAAAAAATCAAAATAAGGAAACAAATGATAGGTGATTTTTTTTTTGGAATTACAATTGGGGTATTCACATGGTCTGCTATTAGTCATATTGTCATAATGTTCTAATATATTATAATAGTTGTTGTTGTGTTTTAAACAAAAAAAAGTATTATTTTATGACAAAACAAATAGTTCAAATAGTTTTATTAGTTTAAAACTTTTTTGTTTCAAAAACACAACAAAAATTTGTTTAAACTATTATAATATATTAGGACATTATGACAATATGACCAAATAGTAGACCATGTGAATACACCAAAATAACATTTTTGTTTATGATTGTTTTGTAATGAAATTTAAGCACCCCTTAGTACTTACTAGGGTATTCATATTCGAACAATTTAAAAATGGCCATTTTCGAATAACGAATAATTCGAACAATTTGATGTCGAATAATCGAATAAAACGAATAAATGTTCATTTATATTTAAATTTATTAAATTGCTTAATATTTCTAAAAAATTTCAAATTTAAATAAGTAATAACTCACAAAAATTGTATTGTTTCTGAAATTCTACAAATAACTAAAGACAAAGGGACTTTCGATCACTGTAGATAAGTGTTCCGATAGCTCCTTCTATAAATATATAAGTATTACTGCAAGAATTTACAATTCTAAAAACAAATCTTTAAAAATTTTTAACTTAGGACTTGAATCAATGAAAATAAAAGGTACGCAATAAAATATTTGTTATTTAGCTGGCGAAATATTAGAAGAATCGCAATTAATAATCAAAATTTTAACTTAGATTAAAGTGGAGTTCAATGTGATGGAGAATGTGATTTTGAAACGGTTGGACGGTAGGATGACATTTATATTGATAACGTTGAAATAGACAAAGTTCATGTTCTTAAAATATATGTATATATGTGATGTTATTAACCGCGAACATCATTGTCTAACATGCTAATAAACTTTTTGCGTATTTGTAAATGCGTCAATCATGCGCTACCTGACTTCAAATTAGCCACGTACACTGACAATGATATCAAACTTTGGACAGATTCCCTTTATTGTTTAATTCTCCAAGACCACATTGTTAAGCAAAAATTCGGCAACGTTGATAGAGCTTGATGTATAATTTGTTATAAATAATTTAGAAATAGTGAATAATTAATTTACTAAGGAATTAGATACTCAATTTATAACCCGAATTAATGAACGACATAAAAAAGTTTTTAATGCGTTTATATTGTATTTGAATTCAGTATCATGTCCAACTAGTTCAAATTTTTTAAAGAATAGCTCCAAAACGGAAACTAAGATTGTTCGGGAGTTGATCTGATCAGAACATTTCTGTTGAAAATTTAATGATGGACGACTTTGTTTTCGAATGTTTTTTAACATTATCAATACTTGAGTTGTTAAGTTTAACGTTATTTTTTGTTTTTCTTTAACAATAAAATATTAAAAAACCGACATCAAAACTTCATTCTTTACTTTTTTAAATCAATTTAAATTATTCGAATAATTCGATTAATTTTAAACGTGTGATCGAATTATTCGAACATGTTAAAATCTCTTATTCGAATTATTCGTTTTATTCGAACAAGAGAAAAATCGAATAATTCGAATACCCTAGTAATTACATTCCCGTGCTTCCTCTTCTCCAGTGTTGGAAAAGTAGTATAAATTATATTTCCCATCACATTATGCGGGATTTCGAAGTCCGTTGTTGAATCCATGTCTGCTATTATTTCAGAGTTCTTTACCGTCCTGGATTCCAGAGACTGTTTACCATAATCATGTAAGAGTTATCTTTGATGTCTATTTAACATTTATTTTAAATGCAGTGACGTTCAAAATTATCTTCAGAGCAGCCGTTGTCATGGTTCTCATCAATCCTATTTGGTTTAACAGAGCTATCCTTTTGAGTAAGAATGGGACACCATAAGTGACAACAGGAATTACTATCGCCGTGAATAATCAAAAATATAACTTGGATTTGAGTCTTATTTTCATTCCAATAAGCTTCTGACATGAAAACAATTCTATCCGTTATTTAACCTTATTCATAGAAATGTTGCTGAGTTCGATAGCAAGAGACTTATCCCTTTCATTTTGGGAAGACTAAAATTTGTTACTTTTCTTGGTGAAAAGCACAAACTAAGTTTTCACTGGATTCACATAAGGTCCATATTTTATTGGCCACACAGAGAGTAAAATATCCGATATTAAGAAATTTACCTGTTGCCAAATAAATCAGCTTTCGATAGATGGCTTAATATAGAAAGGTCGTATCTCAACTTTGAGTTACTTTACAGGAGAAGGAAAAAACTCAATAATATCAGAAAGTGAAATTGAAAAAAAACAACTAAAAATTTGTAATATATCAAAAATTATTTTTAGAAGAGTTGTTTGTTTTAATATAAACCAAAAAATAGGCATTCCACTTTAAATGAGTTAGGGGTTTTTCTTTCAAACGATTTTTTAAATGAGTTAGAGCTTTTTTATAATTACTGTAAATCTGTTTTTCGTCAATATAGGAAACTATATAGTTTTGTCTACCAGAATATGTAAAAAACCCGATTTTGAAAAAAAAAACGAGATACGACCTTTCTATATTAAGCCATCGATATGTCACTGCTTTTATTCTCATAGCATCCCGTGAACATAAAATTTCATTTACAACAAGTACCCACAGTAGTGGGGAAATCACCTCTCATTGAGGTGTTGCTCTTCATTTTTGTTCTGCCTAATATTGATGTTATATGTATTTTAATTGTTTCAGAATGGATATAATCCATTTTAGCTTCGATCCTATTTCGAGTTAGCGCTGATTCTATGACTGAAAATTTCACATTCGATGTCCAGAAAAGATCCTAAGGTATAATCACTAATCGAAAGAGATTTTTCGATAAGTTGACTACATAACTGTAGTGCCGAATCAACTGATTTCCCATTAATATAAGCATTTTGACTGCTAGAAATTGCCATAATATCTATTCTAATTCCGTATATTTTTCGGCTAAATTCCGTCCATACCTGGTGACGTTATATTTTTTTTTACATTCTAACGAGCATTAGAATTTGAATTAATATTATCGATAGTGCTTCCTGGAAAATGTTTTTGAAAAAGTATTCTTAGCGATTCCTACGAAGTATTTGTCCATGAATTCTTAGAATTGCAAGGATTACCAACCGAGTATTCCTGCTTCGACAGAAATTTTCGTAATCTTGTTGTGTCGTATATTGCTTTCTCTTTTTTATTGCTTCCTCTTTCCTTTTAATATTTCCTTATTTTGTTCCTGTAGTCATACCAGAATTCGTACTTATCTTCTTTACTAGCCAAGTTAAATGACCTCCTTGCATGCTGCCTTAATAGTTGCAGTTCCGAGTTAAACCATGGTTGCTTTTTCTTATAACCTTCTTTAGTAATTTGGCAAGATTTCCTAAAAGATTAAATCGGTCAATTGTTAAGAATTTTGCAGTGATTTTAATGAAAATAATATATGGGAGCATTATGAGTCCTTGAAGCTATTAAAATAATAATATTTGGCTTAGAATATGTTAACCCTCTAAATCCTTAAGGCATGGGTCTTTTTTGTCCTTCTTTTAAAAAAGACCAAAAATATTTTCCGTTAAAAAATGCAATTAATGAATATACTTCCTATCCAAATTTCCTATCGAAGGTAAAATAATTTATAGTTAATTTTGAAGTATTTTTTTTTTCATGCTAAATTTTTGGGGTACTTTAAAATAAAAATCTTAATAAATGCGAAATTAACCTTAAGCTCTCTTTTGATGTGTCTTATTTCTGACTTTCTGGTTGAATTTTCCGTTTAGGTTTATTCAGGGACTTATAGTAAAATTTAACGAATAATATTTTTGCGGAACATTTTAACCCCTTAAATCCTTGTTTTAATGGTGTTTTTTGCTCTGTTTTAAAAGAAGGACAAAAAAGACCCATGCCTTGAGGATTTAGAGGGTTAACATATTCTACAAAAATGTTCTCCGTAACATTTTACATAAATTTGCTGAACACATTTTATACCTAAAATGTTTTCTTATGCCGATTAACAATAAGAATGTGCCAGAGTTGGGAAACTTTAACCCCTCCTTAAATGAAATTCAGATGTAAACTTTCAAAACGGCGATACACGTGTCTCTTTTCTGTCTCCTCTATCATAATTTATTGGTCGGACCTTGTAATTTTTTTGGTGTTGTACAGTATTATCAGACATTAACCTAAAAAATTTTAACATTCTACAATCACTCCTATATTTTTGCCGATTCGATATATGGGCAATTCCATATCATCTTACGTGACATTTGTACGCCTATAAAGTGGAATAGATTTTGCAAAAGTAAGAGTATCTGAAAAACAATAAAAGGTTCTTTCGAAACATTGTTGTCCAAAATATCGAGCGAAATAAGGGAATATCGTACGTGACATAAAACGTAAGTCATTTTGAGGTACATGTAGAAATATGCGAAAATTTTCGAATCGTGAGAGGCGTTACATAAATTTTAATTTCTTACACTAAACGAAATATTTTTCCTTTACAATCCGTCATATTTAAATAAGTCAAATTCATTTCACACTATATGCTAATTGGGAGCATAGTTTTAACCGCAATTTTAGCCTAAAACACGCCAATTAAATTAAAATATTAAATATAATCAGTTTAAACTATTATTTTTCCAATACTTGTAAAATATTTATATAAACGGGACCATCCTAATGTATATTCGTATGTATATGTGTTTACACTTGTTAGTTGAGCCCATCTTTTGACTTAATAATAAATTCTAACTGAATTTTCTTCATCCATTTATGATTTTTGCAAACATAGTTTTAGTGAGGGAGCACGTGCCTGTCAAACATTTAACCAAGCATTCAGTGAGTCAGTGAGCCAGGCCTTCCAGCCAGTCCTAAGCAGCTGCTATTTATTTAGGTAAATAATCTGCAAACAAATATAAACCTTTAATAATATTTTCACTAACTTACTCACTCGTAGATAGATACTTGGTTCGCCTACAAATTGTTTTGTGGTTTTTATTTTTTTGTTTATATTTTTAATGAAATTTGCATGAATGTGTTTTTGCGCGTTTATTACATGAATATTTAATGCGCTGCACTTTATCGCGAGAGTGGTTATTGCAAGAGCAACATGAATGACCCTTTTTCAAATGTAAATTGAATTTGGAAAACAAATCCTTAGTTAATAACGATACAAATGAAAATTGAATTGAACAAATATTTTTAAATTCCATTAATGTAAAAAAGAACAAGGTGTTTTCTTCTCGTGCTAATAAATGCGGAAATTTTATTTAGATTTATTGAAATTAACAATCCATTATTCTCATTATACCACTCCATAGTTGTATTTGAGTAATGACAACTTGTCATTGAGTAATGAAAACTTGCCTAAAACTTTGTGTCAGATGTGTGATGTCTTATAAATGACAGCAATCGCTTTTCCAAACTCTTTTTTTATATATAATTCTGAAAATTCTTTAAAAACATGTCTGAAAAGCTTGACTCTTCAAACCGCAGCGGCAGTAATTTCCGCCTGAAGAGCTTTACAGAAGTTATATAGCCTAAAGTAGGATTCTAAGGAATATCGCGATATTCCTTACAAGTCGTTCAACAGCCTTCCGGTACCATTATAGCATTATCTATGGCACTATCGATAGTTTTATTTTTAATGGACTATCGATAGGTTTTTTCCGATAGCGAAATTGCTAATTTGCGATAATACAGAATCGTCTTAAATTTGTCGAAAATAAAATTACCAACAAAGTGAGAACATTCCAAGCGGATGCCATAATATCTATTAGACAATATTTGGAAAATGAAAATTCTACCATAGAAAGTGATCCATTGGAGTACTGGAGGTAACAAATAAGATTAATATGTATTAATTCGATAACGTACACAATTTTGTCTTTTCAGCACATAAATTTTCAGTACGTAAATTGTTTAGCAAATTTATGTAAAATATTACGGAGAACATTTTTGTAGAATATGTTAACCCTCTTAATCCTCAAGGCATGGGTCTTTTTTGTCCTTCTTTTAAAACAGAACAAAAAACACCTTTAAAACAGGGATTTAAGGAGTTAAAATGTTCCGCAAAATTATTATCCGTGAAATTTTAATTCAACCAGAAAGTCAGATATAAGACACAACAAAAGAGAGTCTAGGGTTAATTTCGCATTTATTATGAATTTTAATAATAATTTAAAGTACCCCAAAAATTTAGCATGAAAAAAAAATAGTTCAAATTTAACTAAAAATAACTAATCTCTTTTATTTTACCTTTCAAACCTTCAAAAATTCAACATAAATAACTTTCATATAGACTTAAATCACACGACCTAATTTCATGGTGATCGGTGCATAATTGGTCATAGTTCCTATATAAGGCCCACTTTCGAAAATCACTCACGAATATGGGATTGACAGACCATACTTTATTACTTGTTTTAATTCCCTATTTACATTTTTATTGCAGAAATTATAAAAATGCATTCCATTACTTGTTAAAATGTCAACAACCAAACGTTTTTTTTTTGTCTTCTGCTTAACTATTTTTCATCTATCTATATCCATGGTAGGCGTTCATATTGTTCAGGTTACGATGATTTTCGTCAAACAACCCGAATGTGAACAAAAGAGCGTAAAAATACACACAATTCATTCAGTTTCTTGATGTTGTTGTGGATATTTTATTTTTTACCCAAAAGAGCACACAAATTAAATGCCTCTTTTTGCCTACCAATGATCTATATAAATAAAAATCAAATGACGTTCGTTGGTAATTTGACAAATTTTTTTTTAAAATGTTGGTCATAGTACAACATAGGTTTTTACGGAATAAAAAATTGACCACGCTCAATTTTACGCCCACTTTTTCGATTATGTATATGAAATCGGAAAACGGCTACACCGATTTGTCTAATTTTTTTGTTTAAATGTTCGTAATTATCCAATTTAAGTTTTTACTGAAGGAAAAATTTATTTATTTATCTATCTAAAATCGGAGAATGTATTACAATTGATCGACCGCCATCTACAACATTGACCAGATTTTTTGAAATGTGCCGGAATGATAAATTTGACCGAATGCCAAGATATTATACTTGAAATCAATCGTCAAAGAAATTTCAACGGCGGAAACAAGGACATCCATCCCCATTTATTTTCCAACGACGCATTAGGTCCATCCAAGAAACGATGTATCAAAATCCGAACTCATCCGAATGGTGTTTACAAACATTGCACAAAATTACAAAATTACGAATTGAATTTTAAGATTCAAATTGAAATTGCTGTCGAATTGATGACGTAATATCGGTGGATTCCGTTACTTCCCATGGTGATGTCGTCAACTATCCAATCGAGTTTTTAAATTCGCTGGAATTATCCGGATTACCGCCTCACAATCTCCAACTGAAAATTTGATCGGTAACCATAATGTTACGAAACATAAACCAACCACGTCTTTGTAATGGCACCCGACTAGCGGTAAAAAACCTAATGAATACACTCATCGAAGCAACAATACTTAATGGAAAGTACAAATTAGAAGCCGTTTTGATACAATGGCTCCGACCGACATGCCATTCGATTTTAAACGCTTGCAGTTTCCGTTACGACTTGCATTCGCTATGACAAGTACCAATCATATGTCGCATTGCAATGAACGAAATTATGATATCACAGCAAACCAATCGAAAAGTATTTCTTTATTTTAATTGGTTAACTGTAAATCGATCTTTCAATCAAAATGTAAATAGAACACCATTAGCACAGGGTAGAACTAGAGGCGTAACTGAGAGTAAAACTTTTATGGCTGACACAACAACCAAATATAGTGCACTCGTGAGATTCTTTTATTATTAACAGCTTTATTAAAATATAAAACTAAAATTATTAATTCGAAAACGAGATCACGAGAAAATATTCATTGAAATAAAATTACATAGCAAATAAAATTACTCATTCGTTGTCATACAAAAAAATTAATTTAGTGGATGCAAACACATTTTTTATATAAGGGGATTTCCTAAACTTTAAAAATCTAATTAAAAGTATGTATTTCAGTGTTGTGTACATTCTAAATTCATTAATAACTTGGCCAATAAGCGTTTAATCAAGAAAAGGAGCTCGATCTGTGATCACTCATATTTCTGACCAAAAATCGATTTTTTATATAAAAACCCAAAATATCTAAGTTCGCTGATAACTTGGCCAATAAGCGTTTAATCAAGAAAAGGAGCTCGATATGTGATCACTCATTTTTCTGACCAAAAATCAAGTTTTTATATAAAAACTAAAAAAATCTAAATTTGCTAACAACTTGGACAATAGGCGTTTAATGAAGTAAAGGAGCTTGATCATATTTGACAAAAAAAAATCGATTACATGTATTCTGTTGTTGCAAGTCTTAGGTTTTTGACAACAGACTTAGGTTCTTTGTCTCTCAGTAACGCTTCTATATATATTTTATTCTACGACCATATTTTAAAATCAAATGTAAATCAAACATAACCCAAACCTATATGAATAAAAATTATCATTCAACAATACGTTTTTTTTTCTTTTTAACTACATATTTGTATCCATTTCAAACCGCTTCTCACAAACTTACAAATTCACAAATCGAACACAAGCATTTTTTGAATTTGGACAGGACAACGTCTGTTTATTAAATATAAAACATACATAAAAAAATAAATATACGTATGTATATTAAACAATTTATTGTGTGACTCTTCAAAAATGATTTTGTGCGTGAGATTTTTGTTTCCAAATATGCAGAAAATTTGATTTTCATAAATAAAGTACATGTTTAGAAATTAACGGATTTGTTGTTTTTCAAACACTTACCAACACTGATATGCACACACACATTCGATGACAAATATATCGAATTCTTCACATCACTAAGTCAATTGACAGAAAAAGAATTTGCTAAAAAAGGGAATAACGAGAAAAACAATTAGAATTTTTGTTTAGTATGAAAAATATTAAGTAACGAAAACAATCGTAATTGTTGATAAAGAAAAGTTCATTAGCTTAAGAAAAATGATTAAATTAACATGTTGAGAATTAATAAGAAATGCCAAATGTATTAAAAACAAACAATTAATATTTGCCGAAATAGCCAGTACCACAAAGAAACTGGATAGCATATTGTCGACTGGCACCTGGCTCGAAGAAGGGTTAAAAGAACGCAATCGGAATTATCACCACAATTTAAAGGGAATCATTTTCCTCTTGAGGTATCAATAGAATCTATTGAAAAAGTTGTCTATAATGGAATCGTCGTGCATCAATAGTTTAATGGATTACAATGAGTGGTCACCCAACTATGGCAACTTGCCCATGGAGGTAAGTTGTACAATTCTGTGAATATTTAAAGACTCAAGAATGCATACAAAATAAATTGTGTTAGTATTTGTGTTTATTGGTGAGTGTTAATTATTCATTATAAATGCAGAGATCATAGAACAAAGAAGTTTTTACTTTCCAACCGTTACTATCTTCTCCCTGACACCTTTTTAATTCATTGGAATTTGTTTTTAAATATTTTCACGTGATAATGACGTTTTTATGATTGATCATTAATTTTTATTATATGTACGTAGGTATATAGCTAAAAATTAGATATAAAAACTGCACTTTGTGTTGAAAAAAGTGTTAATCGAGAACATGAAATTCTAAAAAATCTAAATACATTATCAAAAAAATGGATCCTCTCTGTTAACATAATTTTTTTTACCAATGAGTAGAATACAATACAATGTACTAGCTAAAACCTGGTGTGCTTCGCTACATATATCGTAATGAAATAAATAGTTTAGATTCAAAAAAATTATATGTAAAATGAGAGAACTATTCAGATATGTGGGGGGTGACTCACCCCCTGTACCAATCCCTCCCATATTTTGCTAAACTTCAAGCAACGATATGAAATTGATTCGTATAAAGTTTGAAGACTGTCACAATTATAGTTCTGCAGATATTAGAAAATAGTTATTCACTTGGTATGGGTGTGCCTCGCCCATTTTTCCAATTCAGCCAAGAAGCGCACAATGGTACCGAAGTAAATTCGGCAAAGTTTTGCGGCTTTCATAATTACAGTTCACCAGATATTCCACTCCCACATGAATTTTCAAAATAAAAAATATCCTACTGTTTAGGCTCCTTGAGAAAATAACTATAAACAGACATATAATTTGTATCTTACATTTCAGATTATTTTACACATCTTTCGTTTTCTCAATCATTCCGACCTTCAAGCAGCCGGAGCGACATGTAGTCGTTGGCGTGAGGCATTATTCGTTGGTGAATTCAATCGCAATATCGTAGTTCACTTTGTCAAAGTTTGTCTCTCAGATCGTTTAGCTCCGGCAAAGTTTTTTCTTAAATGTCAAAGACCCTATAGATCGTTTTGTTTGGAAGAGGTAACCTTTGGTCAGGCACAAGAACTTTTGACACATATTGGTAAAACAGCCACGGAAATGATATTCGATAATGCCGATATGGGTGATAAGCAGTTCTATGCATTTATGAGACAGCTAACACATTTGGAGTCGCTGACCGTAACACGTTGTTCTCCTCTCTTCATGTCTGGCTCGTTCTTGGATGGCAATAGTGATTTTGCTGGAACATTTTCGAATATACGACATTTGTCTTTAAAACACAATCAATATTTATCGGATGCCATTTTGTTGCGCTTAACGTCGCTCATTAAGGGCATTGAAACTCTGGACATGTCCGGTTGTCATATTGCCTATCACAATGCAATACATCGGCGATTTTATCCCAACGACAGCTTAGCAGCCCATCCTAGTGAATCGATATTGACTTTTAAGTTTTTGGCCAGGGTGGCAAATTTACATAGGAACTGTTTAAAGGAATTGAATCTCAGCCATACCATGATCAGTGGACCAGCTTTGCAGTCTTTGACATCCGCCGAGAATATTGATGGCGGTTTGGCGCTACAGAGATTACGTTTAACAGGATGTCGCCAATTGAATACAAGTGGCGTCAAATCATTTCTACTCACCCAACCCAACTTAGTTTTGCTGGACTTGGCTGATACTTTATGTGTAAAGGATGATTGTGTAGCTGCCATAGTAGATATCCTTCCGAAACTGAAAACTCTTAATGTAGCTGGCTGTGGTGGCATTACAAATGCCGGTGCGATCTTATTGGGAAATTTGAAACAATTACAAAGTTTAAATATTTCACGATGTGATGGTATTACCACCGATGGTCTCACGCAAGGCATAGCACGTTCTACCAATTATGTGCTAAAGTATCTTTACATGTCTCATCTTATTGTGTGTGAGGAGAGCATTAAGTGTATCGCACGCAACTGCCCTGAATTGCGCATTTTGAATGTGGGCCATTGTGTTAATGGTGTCACTGACACATCCGTCCAATGCATTATCGAACATTTGCGCTGGCTTAGAGAACTCTCGTTGGAAGATTGTTTCCGTGTCACTGACGCTGCCCTTACGGGTATAAACATTTCCAAATTAGAAATGAACAATTCTACTAATCCGCCGGCCGGTTCTCTGGAAAACTTTCATCCATCCACCCCATCATCTCTGCATGAACGAGAAAATATAAGGTCTTCCAACTCACCACAAACCATGAAGATTTCTCTACGTAGCAAAGCCGAAGAAGACATAGTACGAGACGCTAATCGCAAGCGCGCACTATTTGCTGTGTATGAACTCAATCAGATTGATGATCACATGATTGATGGCTTCAGTATACAACAGCTCAAGGGTTTGCGTTCGCTCAATCTCAAAGGCTGCAATAAAATCACCGATGTCTCTTTGAAATATGGTCTCAAATTTATTGAATTACAACGATTATATTTGTCCAACTGCCAGCAAATCACGTTGCTGGGCATGGAAACTTTGGTGCTAAATTGTCCGTCCATTGAAGAAATCGATTTATCCGATTGTTATAATATCAATGACAAAACCATACAATTAGTAACTGCCAAATTGAGTCGTCTACGTGCATTACACATTAGCGGCTGCACTCAATTGACCGATCACAGTTTAGATGCTATTCTAGTCAATTGTAAATGTTTGCAGGTAAGTTAATGGCCAGTATATCACAGATGAACAGTGGTGTAATTTATTCCTTTTTTAGACTCTCTCCATTTATCGCTGTCGTCGTATGTACAGTGACATAGAAGATCGTTTAGCTGATCTAACCACTTTACGCCACTTGAATATGGACAACACGGGAAGTTTGGATAATGTGGAATTCTTCCGTCTAAAGAAACGTCTCGATTACTGATATTTTGCTGCAATTTTTGTTGTTTTTATACTCTATTACTTTCAATTATACAATTTTCATTGATTGTCTGACATTTGATAGGACAATTCCTATACACAGTTCAACTGTGCAACATTCTGGATACTGGTTAAATTTAATACATAAATATCCTTTATTTATATTAACCATCATCCAGTAGAACTATGTATAGTTGTTAGTTTTGGACAAATTTTAAATTTACATTTAGATATGTAAAAATTGTTACAAAGAGAACTTTTAAAAATTTGGATTATTGGTTTACATTTAAAAAAAATTGTTCTTGCTTCATCGCTGAACTTTCAATTCATATAAATCTAATGCAATTAAATTGTAATATGCAAAGAATACATATTTATTATTAGACCTCTTCACTAAAAGCCTTAAAATTTAAATTAATTGTTAAATAATTTAGTTATTTATACATATGTATATCATTGTTAAAGTTTTGTTGTTATTATTATTATTTTATATCATATTTATTACATGTATATATGAGTGTGTGTGCATAATAAATTGGTCGTAGACAATTATTTAAAATTTATAAAAATATTTATCAATCTAGCTGTGATTTAAACAAATTTCAAACATTATAACATACATATAGAAGAAATTAAAATACATGTTAAACCAAGTTAAAAAGTACAGATAATATTAATGAATTAGCTGTTGTTCGGAATTAATTAATGGCTTGCAAGTATAACATCCTTACGTTTTCTGCTAGCGAATATCAAATCTCCATCTATTAATTGACATAGACATACATGTGAATATTTTATTATGAGCTAGCACGACGATACAGAAATTTTTATTTGAATACAATTTTACGGTATCAAAAAGGGGATAAAACGGGAGAATACATTTTGTTTGAAATTATTAAGCTAATTATGATAATTTTTTTTTTACATTGGTTCTTGGATTCATAAAAAAATTAAATAACAGAGTATTATTTGGAACTCGAGTGCCAAGGTGTATACTGGGCCAAATCCGGATAAACAGTTTGGTACTTTTTTAAAACATATTTTTTCTTGAGCACATTAACACAGATTTTAATCGTTTGAGTTATTTATGTAGTACAGAAAATTTTGGCAAAATTAAGTATTTTTTGAATTTCAAACTTGAGGGGTGTTCAAGAAGGAAAAGGGAAAATGGTACTTTTCTCCTAATGGTACTTTTTTAATATTTTCATTCTTAACTTATCGATATAGAAGTTAGCTCAGTATCTGAGTGAAGTAAGTGTTAGGAATATGGGATAATATTTTGGTAACAAAATGTGAGAACTGAAGTATAGGTATTTTTTCGTTCTTCTAATGGTAATTTATGAATTTTTTTTAATAATGTTGCAAGAAATATGAAATTAAGCATATATTGTTCTGAGTGAATATGAATCCAATGAGGAGACTTTATGGTACTTTTTTATTATAATGGAACCTTTTGATTATATATAATGAAGCTGGAATCAGGAAATTAGGTACATATGATCCTGAATGAGTTAGTATCCAAGGGGGAGACTTTGTCGTGCTTTTTGAATACATTTATAATAATGAACCTTGAATTTAGACCAGTAATGCGCAGCCCATACCACAATTGTGGAAAATAAAATCACACGTATTCTTATGCTCTTACATTTTAGTAGTCGTTGTCCACTCAACGAGACAACTAGGAATACGCATGAGCATGACTTTTCTTTATTTTTTCAGTTTTTGTATTTGTGTGTTTGTAGGTGCACTGAATAAAATAAAGAATTGAATGTGTTGGTGAGAGTAAGTGTATTGGTGAGAGGATTTATTTTTGCGAAACTCTGATTTAGACACATATTATTTTGAATGAGTGAGAATCCGCAAAAGGTATGTATATTTAGTGTTACTTTAATGATACTTTTTGAATTTTCTTTAATGAGGGACATATAAATATAAAACTAAGCATATGTATATGGTTCTGAGTGAGTGAAAATTCAATGGAAAGACTTTATCGTACTTTTTCTTTATTAGAATAATACTTTATGTATATTGTTCACTAATGAAAGTAGAAACATAAAATAAAGTTTTTGTGGATCTGATTATGTGGGAATCAACGAGTCTGGACTTTTTAAATGTTTTATAACAATGGACCTAGAAACATGAAATTAAGCATACACTTGGCCGCATAAGTTTGCGTACAAGAACGAAAATTAAAAGTACAGGCAAATCCCGGTATAACGAATCTCACTTTAACGAAAATCCGATTTAACGCACGGTCGAATTCGTAACGTTTCAAAAATTGTATGCTCGATATAACGAATGATGAGAAAAAACAAACAAAATCAAACAAACGACCAATTTTTTAGCATTGACAACCTCATATAGCGAATATTTCGAAAATAACGAACAGAAAGTAAAAAAAAACAAAAGTAGTAAAGAATGTAAAAATAAGAAAATAAGTCGTTACAGTACCGTTTTAATGGTTAATAATTTTTCAATGGTTAATAATAGGTGCTGTAATTTTTTCTATAGTGGTTTTAATTGCTCGTTATCACAATATCGAATGACAGATTTCGCTCGCATTCTAAGCGAAAGAAAACTGATTCGTTCACATAAATATGAAGTTAGGGAATCCAAAATCAGTTTTCTTTCGCTTAGAATGCGAACGAAATCTTTCATTCGATATTGTGAATTAGGCTATAATTCATGGGAATTAAATGTGGGAAACCGTAGAAGAATTTCATTGAAAGAAAAACTAAAAATTTAGATGAATGAATGAAATATGGAATAACAAAATTCTCAATAAAAACAAACATTTTATCATGACTAATTGTTTCCTGTAAATTATATTTACACAAATTAAGTGGAATCTAGAATCTTGAAAATCTGTTTTTTAAAATGTTTATACCTGAGTTAAATTTTCATTTTCCAAATCGAAATCCCTTACAATGAAGGCCTTATTAATCGTGGATAATGCACCAAGCCATCCTCCAGAAGAACGATTAGTAAAAACTCTAAAGATATACAAATTTGGACGATATTCATGCCTCCTAATGTCACACCACTCATCCAACCTAGTTTAGTTAATTTCCAATATAGAAAAAGTTGTCCAAAATTAAAAAAAAAAACATCTCGATATAACGAATTTTTCAATTTAACGAATGGGCCTGACAACATATCGTTCGTTATACCGGGATTTGCCTGTATACTCTAATTTTGGATATAAAAATAAACGCTACTCATTTGAAATTTTTTATATAAAACTCTTAAATATTTAAGAACACAACTGCATTGTAAAATTCATATTTAAGAATCAACAAAACTTATAAGAATTCAATTCATAAAAAATGCAATTCCGCATGTAGGCAAAAGTTTGCGTACATAAAAAAAACTGATTTTTAAAAATTAAACTGTATTTTAATAATTATTTGGATAACATTATGAAGGCGATTTGTCATTGATGAAACCAGTTTTTCGGTGTATTTCGAACTAATCAGCCCAATTCTGAATAAAAAATTCCGCGGAAGTTTGTTCCCCGGGAGTTTTTTCCCATTGAATTAGAATAGGAGAAATGAGAAAAGGGGAAAAACTCCCGGGGAATTTTTATTCATAATTGGGCTGAATATTTCTCCATTCCTCAGTTAATACTGTTTGAAGCATTTCCTTTAATGTTATTACTTAATACTTATTACTTTTTTTTATTACTTTAATATTTTTCACTCCAGCAAATCCCATAAATGTTCTATGGGATTTAGGTCTGGTGACTGCGGAGGATTTTTCAATTGCTTTTGTTTTATTAAACAATTACCAAAGCCTTGTAATGCCCAATCTTCAATGCCCAATTTGCTCACACTTTAGGTAAGATTTTTTATTAGAATGTCTAAATAGACCTTATGATCCATTGTCGATGGAATAAATTCTAAATTTCCCACGCCTTCACTTGTCATGTACCCCCGTACCATCTTAACTGTTGGTTTTAAATTTTTGGGACTAAGTTCTGTACAAGGCTTTCTCCAAACAAACTGACAGTCTTTTATGCCAAAGATGCAGTACTTGCATTCATCCGTGAACAGAACATTTTTCCAGAACTCTGGAGGCATATTTATGTGTTCTTTAGTGAAAGCAAGTCGTTTGTGTCTATTAACTATAAACACTGGTGGCTTTTTCCTTGCTACATGACTTCTATAGTTGGCCTTTTCAAAATTCTGAGCACAGTGTTTTTGGACACATGTTTATTAAATTGTGAATTTAAGATTTCAGCCATTTTCGATACAGTAAATCTGCGGTTTTCCTTCACAGATTGCATTATTACCCTCTTTTTCGCGTTCAGTTAATTTTGGTGGACGACCAGAACGAGGCTTTGAGACAAAAATTCCAGTCTTTTTAAAATGGTTTATCACTCTCTGAATGGAGGAGTGAGTACGTTCAACTACTTGATCGATTTCGCGCAGTTTTCCCTTGTTTCCGTAAATATATAACAATTTTACGTTCAGCTATATAAATTAATTTTCTGTTTGCCATTTCTTGAAATTATTCCAATTTGAAACAAAAATTTTCGAAAATCACTTTTATGATGAGTTTGAAACAAAAACTGCAGTATTGTAGTATCACACAATAACAAAAACAGTTACAAATTACCTTTAATTTTTATATACGCATACTTTTGCATACACGAAAAGTTAGCATACCATTGTTTTTAAGCTGTCAATTATTACCAAACTTAGCAAATACAAAATGAAAATACCTATCGTAATTTTCAAATGTTTATCTATACGTAAAAACCAATTTCAAATGATTACCGTTGTTACTTACGACTAAAATAGCCTGTTAAAATATATAAAGTAGTTTGTACGCAAACTTATGCGGCCAAGTGTATATGGTTATAAGCAGGGAAACCAAAATATGCAAATGCATGTTTTTTCTGGTGAGTCTAATGAGCACATGGATAAGATATTTATACGTTTCAGAACTATTTAAGAATTATGGCATCGATTTGTTAGTGCATATTTTTGCATATTTTACCCTTAAATACATATTTTTGCATATATTTGTTTTAAGAGCATATTTATGTCATATTTTGCGTTTTTAGAGCATATTTTACTTTTTAATAGCATATTTTGAGTTTATCAAAAACAAATTTTGTCTTACTTATTTTTCGCTGTTTTACTTCCTTTGTTTAAAATTCAAAATTGAAAAATAGATGTCTTTTCACCAAAAAAAAAATTTTAAAAACAGAATTTTTTATTTTTATTTTTAAATTTAAAATAATTCGAAAATTTTTTTTATCCAAAAAATTAAAAAACTGAAAAAAATTTTTGTTCACCTAAAAATATTTAAATTTTTTATTTTGAAGTATAATTAGGTGAAGGGTATATAAGATTCGGCACAGCTGAATATAGCTCTCTTACTTGTTTTTAATATAAAATAAGCACTATTTTAATAATAGCTCCATCTAAATATCAAATTTTAGTTCTAATTCAAACTTAACCGTTCTAAGTGTTACAGAAATATTGTCTTTTAAATTTGCTCCTGTAACATCAGTTGATGTCGAAAGAACATTTTCTATGTTTAAAAATGTTTTCAGATCCAATAGATATCGATTTTTATTTGAAAATTTAAGTAAATTTTTTTTGGTTAAAAATTATGTAAAAGTTTGTTTTTTAAGAGCATATTTTTTAAATTTTAAGAGCATATTTTAAAGGTTTTACTGCATATTTAAAGCGCCTAAAACGCTTTTTTTAGAGCATATTTCTGGTTTCCCTGGTTATAAGTGAGTAAGAATTAATGTAATGACCATTTATTCTAATGATACTTTTTAAATTTTTTATAACATTGGACCTAGAAACATGAAATTATGCATATATGGTCCTAAGTGAGTGAAAATTTTAGGGGGAGATGGTACTTTTTCTAATTTCTTTTCCAATGGACCTAGAAACATGAAATAAAGCTTGAATGGACCTGAGTGAGTGGGAATACACTTTGCTATAATCTAATTGTACTTTTTAATTAACTTATAACTACAATTGTGCAATTGCTTTCCGAGATATTGCCCTGAGAAAAATAGCATAAGGCCATAAAATCTGAACAACAGCTAAAACTAGCAAACCCCAAATGGAGCTTTGTTAGTTTCGATAAATAATTCTCAGGATGACTCAGTAATTCACTGGATGACTTCAAAAATGTTGCACAGTGTTATTTATAGATGTTGATAAAGGTAACAGCATTTACGATAACGCTAATGGCAGTTATTTCGGTAGCGATAGCTTAGCAATAGTCGCGCAGAAATGGTATTTAAAGGGTAACGGTAGCCAACCATGGTTTACAGTTAATTTGGTATTGGTTGGATTCACACATTACTCCAAATTATTTAGACCCCACTAAAATATCTTAAGGTTCGTAGTGGTGTGAAAACATACGGAATTATAGTGAATGAATTATTTAATTTAGTTTTAAGGGGTGTGCAATATGTGATTCCCTTCAAGAGTCAGATTCAGAAAGTATGTCATGCCTAATAAAGGAGACAAAGAAAATAAAAAAGATGAAATGTATTGTTTTAGAGATAGCAAAAGGAGAAACAAATGATAAATCCAAATCATCATAAAGAGGGTGAAAGTGGTTACAGAACTGAATTCACTTGTGCTTTTATCAACTCCGTATCTTTCCGGATCGCAAAGATCTCTGCTTAGATGGCGCTGCATTCGTCAGAGAGTCTGTATGACCGTTTAATACCGTTGTCGACCATATAAACCCCGGCCCCTGTACCAGAGTCTATCTTGGAGCCATCAGTGAAAAATGCACTCCTCGAATAGTTGATCGGATTCAATATATTCATCAATACTGGGGGTGATACATCGGATAGCGACCCTATGATCCGAGATTTCCTGGCCGAGGACTCAAATAGCCTAGACATGCTCACCTTTGAGCTTTGTTGAGTATAATCCTATAACTAAGCTGCCACACAGTGTGGGAGGCAATGAGGAAAGGCTTTACAACAGATGTATAAATCCACCTTAATTGGTAGCAAATCCCAATGTTTGCCAATGGAGTTCATGCATGTATAGTAGGCATTAAGGCCTTTTTTAAAATCTCATGAGTATTTATTTTCCAAGATAATTTGCTATCAAGGTCCTAAATACTTGGCTCCACCTGATAAAATCAGCTCAATGCCATCTAGTTTCTTCAAATTGAGACTCTCCACCATATAATTCCTTTACTTTAATCAGAATCGCCACGTCATCCGCATAGGCGATTATCTTCCTACCTTTAGACTACCTATAGATTTTGGGTATAGAGTTTACCGCCAGTAGCCCAAAAAGAGGAGAAATAACTCCGAATTACCTTCAATCAGCTGCCATTGATCAGTACTGATCTTCCCATCCGGATCATTCCGATCGATGTTTTGCTCTTGCCAAAACGTTATTTAGAATTTTTTTCTACCAAATTCAACGACTTTGATTCAACCGATGGATCAGGGTGCACTATGAAGCTTTAAATGCCATTATATGTATTAAAAACTACTCAAAATTAGTACTCAATTAACCGGGAAAATTGATTATCCATAATGCTCACGGCCCCGACCATTACGGATAATCGAGGTCTCACTGTATTACTTCTTCTTCAGACGCTATTGATGTGATAAGAAAAAATGTTAATTAAATTTGAACAAATTTGTGTTGTTGCCCATGTGTTGAATGATTGCGAATTCACAAAGGGAGTTTTAAAATACTTTTCCTTTCTTTTTTATTTATACTACTACACTGCACATAGGGGCAAAGATATGTTAAAAGGGGCGATAAATCAACCAATGGGTTTTGATATAAGTTATTGGTATCATTGAAAAGGTAATTTTCTCTAGATTTCAAATATGTAAAAATATTATAACCCACCGAACAAAATAAAGTGAAAAATACTGAAATAAAAAAAAAAATGGAATTTAACCACATTTTATTATTTTTAACGAACGTGTCTCCTTTCCTATTCGCATCTTTCCATTTTTTTATGTAATGAACTTTAAAATTATAAAATTTTCTTAAAAATTTAACACTTTTCACTGCCACTTTAAAGTTTTTCTCTAGCTTGTTCTTTAATATTTAAAATTTTTATTTAGTCTTGAAATCGGAATATTTTTTATCATATTGTGAATGTCTATTTTGGTCACTTGGATTGAACTTTAATTTGACTTAGCTGATATTTTGATTTGTTATGAAAACAGCGGTTTTTGATAAACGTTTTTGAATAAAGGCCTAAAATTTTAAAAATTTAATAAATTCGAAAACCGCAAAAATCCGCAAAATGTTAAAATAGAATATAATTCTATACATTCCCTTCTTTAATCAGCATAAAACAGTTATGGGCATTTTTGCGCATTTATGCTACTTTTTTACTTCCAAAAAACTTTGTCATGTAAAAAAATTTATAATAATCGTTTGTTCGGAATTTACCAAAATTTAAGTACGTGCATTCATAATTTCTTTAAACAAAGAACACAAATCAGTTCCCAACAACATATATAAATATTATTAATACAAAAAACTATTTTATTCAATAATGAATAGGATATTTTAATAATCAAATATACACCTTAATATTCTATTTTTAATAGATATTAAATGTAGTATTTTTTTCTTACGTTTGGACTGCTGCTACTCTTAAACCAAAGCTTTGAAAAAAAATGTTCTGAATAAACTATATGTAGAAAAGTGTCCACTTTCCAATGACATATCATTTGTTTTGTAAAACGCATTTTTCATTTTTCATTTATCGCCACAAGTCACCATATAGCTGCCCCTATGTGCACTGCAGTGACAAAAATATAAACATGAAATTAGAGTTATGGCCTAATAATTCCCAACATAAATTAACAAGAGGGCTATATTCGGCTGTACCAAATTATACTTTAAAATAAAATTTTTAAATATTTTTGGGTAAACAAAATTAAAATTTTTTTTAAATTTCGAAATTGTTTTTTAATTTATTTTAGAAAAGTTTTTTAAAATTTTTTTTTTTTAAATTTTAAAATTTTTTTTTTTAATTTTTAAATTATTTTGTCAAAATTTATAGAAAAACAAATTTATGACAAAATATGTAAAAAATTTTTTTTCCCGATTTTGAACCCATTGTAGAACCAGACATGGCATGGCTTGCCACTCATGGCGAAGGGTATAAAAAAACCAACTCAGCATTAATATATAAGTATTTGATTACATACACATGTCGTGTATGGAGTATATATTTTTGTTAAAAAACAAATAGCTAAAAATACAAAAAAATTATAGGAGAAGTTATAATAATATTAAATACTTTATGAATATTAAGTGAAAGGGTAATAAATTGTTATAAATGTGTAAAAACATATGCATGTTGTATGCGTGTTAAATATTTAAAACATTTTACATTGTATAATAAAATAAAAATTAAGAAAATCTTAATGTCATCATGTGCATTAGAAATTTGCACGACAAGCAGCAAATGGCATACAAAAATAAGGAAATCACATTTACTCTGGTGGTGATTTATGAATACCCCAGCCGTGGAAGCATTTTGTAAAACGTTTGGATTCTTTATTCTTAAGTGTTAAAAATAATTTGCGCGAACGTTCAGGTTGTTTGATGCGCATATGCTGAATGTATACCTGAATAAAAATTAATTTAGTAAGCAATTTACGTTTAATGTTGAAAAAGTTGAAATTAATTATTAAACTTACTTGTGCTGACTTGTAAGCCAATTTAATTTCCACCTCACTGCAACGCGATCCTAACCAAAGGAATACCTGTTCTCCATTGTCCAGTATCATTATGTCATCGTCTGCCAAATCATCTTGACAGAAATCTGTGCATTTTTCGGCAACAGTAAAATAGCCCTTTTCATTGGAGCATCTGAACAAGCGTGTAAAGTTCATGTACTCAGCATTGGTGTCATAAGGTTTACGTCCACCCAGAGCCACCCAGAAAAAGTTTTCCGGCTCTTCACCCTCATTTAGGATTTGTAAACTCACCCAGGGACTATTGAACATGTCTTCTGCAACTTCTTGTATTAATTTAGCCTCTTCTGGACAACTTTTCGAACCCAACCACACATAAACAATGCCCGATTGGGATTCATCTTCAGTTTCGAATGGCACATACAAAATATAACTGCAAAATAGAATGAATGTACATAAAATATAATTTATAATTTAGAATTAATTTTAAATTGTTTTTACCAAAATGCTGAATTAAGGAACGAAGCATCCGGTTGGATTTGTATAAGTCTTGTACACAAAGCACCACCATTTGAACGTAAATGGAAAAACTCTACAGCAGCTTTGCCATCAGGAGTCTTTGACTTGTCCTTGCGCTTGCCAGTGTGTATGATAAATTTGCGCTTAAAGTGGGCTAAAAATTTTAAATTCTCTTGTTGTTGATGGATGCGAACAACTTCCAGTTCTTCGCCAAACATAGTTTTGAATTTCTTTTGTAGAGTAAAAGTGAATGTTAACCAACCCATATTGCCAGCATTGCGACCTTGCCAAAAGTACACAATGCATTGTATTTCATCGTCAGGTGGTGGTTTACTGTCGTCTAATTCGGCACCATCTTCATCATCGTCGGCCGGTATGCAGTAACGACACAAGAACACATAACATTCTCCCGTATAAAAGTGGCCAACTTCCTCCTCCGGTAAACGCACAAACTTCTTACCCTCTAATACAAATGCTTCCATTGCCTCTAAATCGTAATTCCAGTCCTCCTCCAACTGTTCAGCTTCACTAAGTGGCATAGGATTTTGTCGTGGCATGAACAAAGCCGCCAAATCAGCACGAGTTTCCTGCTGTTTAGCCCATTTTGTTAAATCTGCTCCTGTCTTTGCTACAGAGTTGGCAGTACGTGTAAAATCGACTGCCATCACCTCGTCCCAACCAATAAATTTCGATTTGAAAATTTGCGTTTCGGTATCTTCTTGCAGACGTGTAACTAGTGCATACGAGGGTCGTGCTATCATATTAAATAGTTCCCGGGAAAGTTTGATGGCAGCCGCTCTCACTAAACGAGTCGATTTTTTACCAAACCACACAAACAAATCGGTAAAGCAGTCCAGTATATAAACATTTTTACTGACTAGCAAAGTATTGACCAGTTTTTGTTCGGGTACTTCAACCTGAGGCAACTCCAAATAACCCATCCCTAATTGCACTTGGTATAATCTGGGTACAGGTGGCACAAAATTCTCCTGCACATGCTGTATAATCTTTTGTTTGGGTGCTTCTTCCGGATCACAGCCCAAACGTTGCCAAAACTCTTCACTCTCATCACCTTAAGAAAAACGAAAATGATATTTAACAGATAGTTTTATTTAAAATCTGCAAGTCTAAAAATCTATAAACTTTTTTTTTGTAGTTTGGATCTAAGAATGTATTTCGCCAGCGAAAAAACCTATACGATTTATATATATGCACTTATTTGAATAAAGAACTGTTTATTTATAAAAAAAAAAAACATATACACATGACATGATAATGTAAAAATCAAGTATGATTCACCTAAAATCATCATCATCAGCTGGATGATATTAGAGTCCGACCGAAACCGGGATTTTCAGGCCAAATCCGAATCTAATGATCGTACAATAAATCAGTATTCGACCGAATCCGAAACAAACGGAAACTTTTCAAATGTGATGATTCACACTTGAGCAATTCTTGAGTTTGTAAGAGACAGAAAAGAGGAGTTTACAACGATATTCCTACTTTTCTTCCTGTTGATTTGTGTGAATCAGCACAAAATTTCCTTTAAAAAAATATTTATATTTGATTCATCTAATTTGTATGTGCACTGCAGCACCACTTGTGCATGCTTAAATACTTTGCAATAAAATATAATTTTTGGCATTCTTTTAATACTATTTAAAACTTGTTTCTTCATTCAAAGGTTTTTATTTAAATTATCATTTACAAAATTAATGTTTTACAAATCAGAGTGTCTCGTCTCTATGACTGAGTGTATCATTCTCTATGGCAGGAGTGTTGGACAAAGTTTTCAAACCTTATTTTAAAATACTTCTTATATTCTATATACACCAAAGCAAAAGTAGTAGTTTTTGAAATTTCTTCAGTTTTTCCATAGAAATCCAAAATTACTTTCAACTGGTTTTTGATGAAAACCAAATAAAAACTAATTAAAATAGTTAGGTTCCATGGGCAGCCGCTCCTCAAAGCAACTCACTTGGGTCCATTCAAATCTGATCCCATTGTGATAATTAAAATAGTAAATACAACACAGAATTTCCAAAAAGAAATAAAAATGTAAATCTTTCAAATTTATTTTAAAACCAATTTAACCACTTCGGTATTCAGCCAAATTTTGACCAAATACCGAGTACTGGTATTAAGCTAATTTTTGGCCTAATCCGTGACCTAATATTCAGTCGGACTCCACTATTTATTAATGGAATTACAATCCTAGAGAACGTTATTTCTGGTATAGGGAATATTACAATTAAACCGGAAGTTTAAACAGTAAATTCGAAGAATTCGGATGGAATTGCAGGAAAATAGAACGCAATATGTTCTACATATTTTTAAATCAACATCGATATCAATAAAATTATATAGTCACACCTGATATATTTTATAATTTTTAATATTAGAACATGCTCAAATTTGGATTACCCTAAAATCTTCGATCAAATTATATTATAAAGATGGTACATACCTTGACTTTCCACAATAATTTCGCATTTATTCTTTCGTTCGGTTTTATTAATCTTCTCCGTCATTAGACGTGTTTTCGAATTTAAAGTATTCTTCGAACATCTTCCCATCCAGATGAACATTTTGATCCCGCAGTCAAGCACAAATGAATAGCGTGGATCTAATGATTCAAAGCCAACGGATACAGGTTCCATGTGTACCGAAGCACCAGCCGCATGCACACGATATAACCGAATGGTGTACAACATATCTTCGACTGTATAGAAACCAGTTGCAGTACGGCCACCTTCAATGTATGTCACTTCAGTATCAAAAAGATTTAAAAATTCTTCAGATTCGTCATCTAAATAAAAAATAATACACATTAAATTTTTATTACATTTCTTATTCCCTTATTTGCAAGTCTCTTAAATCTTCCTTTTTATATTTTCCTACAAAAATATTTTTTTATCATGTTTTTTACTTTCGGATTTTTTGCAAATAAAACAAAATAATCGACGGCAAAATTCGTAGCTTAAACTTATCCAATCTTCAAGTCAAAAATCCGCCATTAGATCGTTTTTGAGAATCATAAATTTTCCATAATAATTTAACCCCACTGTTCAGGTTTAGTTGAAATTTGGCAGAAATATTTCTTATGAAGCCATTTATTAGTTCTATTTTTTAAATTTTGAAAAATCTAAAATTTCGATGAAATTTGCCTTCGGTTTTAATATATGTAATGATTATATTCTTAATAAAAAAATGTATTCCTCATAAAATTGCATTCCTTTGACGATAATTGGAACAATATTTGAAGACTAATAACATTGAAGGAAGTATTACTCGAAACAGTATTTTTTGAGTTGTGGTGATAAACGATATGTTCATATTTAATAGATATTATGTATATAGAATAATAAATACTTACTCTGTTCCTCACGAATTGTTCGACAACGAGCACCCAAAAAGTTTCGTAAATTTACTGCATGAATTGCAGCACAAGCTCTTTTGTCCAATGTTGACTGACTACCAATCCAAAAATATATTTCCCAATTGAGTTGATCCATATCGTCAAAACTCGTCTTGAGCACAATATAACAGTCGCCTTCGTAGAATTTTCCATGTGCAACTTCTTCTATTTTGTTCGGAAGAAAATTCTCAATTTCCCATATTGTAATACCAGGCAAATGGCCGTCTTCTTTCTCAAAGAATTTCGAATAGTCCAATTGAGGTTTCTCCAAAGACTCATCCCAACGCTTAGGCTTAAGGGACTCAGGTCGTACTTCATCAGAATCGTTGCACCAAGAACGATTGGCCTCAGCATCGTCTTTATCCTTGGCTACATCTTTCATACCCTTAAGTATTTTTGCCGAGTCTTGAGCAGAGTCATTCCGAGGACCACGTCGTAGACGAATTTTGCGGGCAGTAGAATCTTTGGGCGTGGATGTGACAGGTACAGACGGTGGTACCGCTGCACCAGCCAGGCGAAGTTGTGTTTGTAAGGAGAAATCTATATTATAGAATTCAATACCTGAACCCTTGGTGGCCTCAGTTGGTTTCGGAGGCATAATCAAATCGGGATTGTTGCGCAAATCCAACTGGTCTAAACCATCCAAGAGATGTATAGCATCTGGCAATGTAATCAAGCGGTTCGAAGATAGATTAAGTCTTTTCAATGCACCACAACGGCAGAGACCCTCAGGGATCATTTCCAGCAAATTATTGGATGCTGAAAATACCTCCAAACAACACAACTTGCCAATCCCTGATGGAATGCCCTCAAAATCCAATCGATTGTCATTCAAGTAAAGTCTTCTTAATTGCGCTAGTTTGCACAAAGCAGCTGGCAACACGGTCAATTCGTTGCGTGATAGATTGAGAACCTCTAAACGTTGCCAAAACTCTACACTGGAACTTAGTTCAGTTATGGCATTGTCGCTGAGATTCAATCTTTTTAAATTTGGCAAATTGTATACACAATCAGGAACTTTGGGAAGATTATTTTGCGATAAATCCAGTTCGGCCAAATTGGACAAACTGTCAAGAGTAGTAGGGAAATTCAAAAGTGTGCGCTGAGTATTGCGCATATTCAAAACTTCAAGATTTTGTAACGAAGGCAATTGGCGCAACTGAAATAACTCCAACGGGTTGTCAGCCAATATCAACGTCTGTAAATTAGCCAATCGTCTAGTCTGTGGTGGCAATGTTTCCAATTTATTGTGGGATAAATCCAAAAACAATAAATCCGTTAGATGTATAAACAAGGCCGTTGGAATCGCCTCAATATTGTTGTGACTTAAATTCAATACCAACAAACTTTTCGCTTTCTCCAAACCTTCGGGAACCTCTTTCAACTTGTTGTGTGATAAATCCAAGGTAGTCAATTCATCCAAACGAAATAATTCGGGTGGTACGCCACTACTTTTAATTTGATTTTTTCTCAAATTCAATGAACGTAAACATGTCAGCTCGGTTAATTCACCAAATAGTTTTTCCAATTGGTTGTGTTTCAAACTCAAATGCTCGAGTTTGAGTAGATTTCCCATTTCTTCGGGTATTTCCTTCAAATTTGTTTTATCCAAATTCAGCCATTGGACGCGGGTCATTAATTTTACCGCTGAGGGAAAATTTGTATTCTAAAATAAAACAAATAATAGAATTATAAAAACAAAATTAAAAAACTGTATAAAAACATGAAAAACAATAACAAGTTTTGTTTGTAAACAAAACAAGGAATATCGCAGTTGCAGAGCAGCCTTCGATTTACTTTGACAGCTGGGACAAATTCTAATTTGACACAATTTTTTTTCCATTCACTAACACCAACACAATTTTATCTGTTTTTTCAACTATGATTTGTGCAGCCATTTTCACACTTTTAAGTTGAATTTTATCTTTCCAGCATTCTTTGAACTTTAATTATTAACGTTTTATGTTTTTATTAATTAAATTACTTACACTAAAGTCATTTTTTGTAAAATCTATACCCCGTACAAATGGTAATACACCCGTATTGGCCATTTTTTTCACTGTGACTAATACTTAGTTGTAAATTTAAGTACTTATATTGATACTCAGAGTTGCAAAAAAATGTATTAAAGGTTTACTTTTTCTGAAACAAATACAGGGACAGAAAAGAATATTATATTTACAGATTTTTGTAATTATTCGAACTTTTTATTTTATATAATTTGAAAGTAATTTTTTTTTAATTAGGCTTAAGTTCATTTTATTATAATTTATTTGTATTAAGAAGACTTTGCAGTATTTTTTTTAAGAAACTATTAGTTTTTGTATTCACCACGACACATCGAATATTGATTGTAGACCCCACAAATATGAATCAGCTGGTTTCAATAGAAAAATAACAAAAGAAAACGCCAAATTGGTTGTGGTTTGAAAAGAGGGAAAAATATATTTCACACTCGTTGCCTATTGAAAATTTTATTTTTTCTCTCGCTTTACAAATCCCAACCATTGAAAACTTTTTTGACAACTGTCATTTGTTTCATATCTGTAATAATCTGTGGTAGAACCCATAACTAATATATATGTTGGCTCCTTCTTAGGGTTGCCATTTGAAGTATTCGATTAACCGAAAAAAAATAATTTTTTGAATCAATATTTGTCGAAGTATCGAATACTGAAATAAATTTAATTTCAAGTTAAAATTGAAATAAAAAATGTTTATATAAGTATAATTTTGAAGAACAATATATCAAAGAGCAAGACCAACATTTGTTAATGTCATTTCAAGTTGGTTACAAATGAGATTTGATTAGAAACGAAATACGTCTTTGGATTTACAAAGATCACAACATAGTGAAATATAAATGAAATACGAAATATATAACAAAATATAGAATTAAGTTAAATTATCTTCAATCGATTTAGAATGATTTTCCAATTATTAATAAAAAATATAGACAGTTTTGAATCAAACGCCTTAAAAATTGATTGAAAACCTTATACAGGTTTGAAAATACTTTCGAATCGGAAATTATTTTATTAAATTATTAGAGTAATATTCGATCGAATAATCAAGAAAATTTTAAAAATGAATCGGTGAATCTAATAATAAAATAAATGTAGCTATGTCCGTCGGTTTGACTGTCTGTTGAATGTAAATAAATTGTTTGTCTTGCAAAATATTATTATTTATTTTTTGTAATCTTATAAAATATTATTTGTCATTTTATATAAAAAATAAAGATAATTTAATTGTAAAAAATAAAAAACATTGTTATGTTCTAATTTAAACTTGTACTGGTCATAGCCTTAACCCCCATTAACACGAAGTCTGGTTATGCCTTAACCATAGAGAATAGACATAGAGCGGAAACTCTCCTGTCAAAGACCTAACTCAGTTGTCAAAAACTTAAGTGGTGAGAATGTATTAGTAGAAAAAACTATGTGAAAACAAAAACAATACTCGTATGTGTGATTATTTTGAGTAATTTTTTTGTTTGAATTTTTTCCAAGTTTCCGCTCTATGTTCTCTATGGCCTTAACTAATAGTTATACTGCAGGTTAAAATTATTTTTGTATGAAAAATGTCAGTATAACTATTAGTTAACACCTAACCAGACTTCGTGTTAATGGGGGTAAGTCATATAATAATGACATCGAGTATCGAGTAAATCCAATATATATCTTGATAACAAACTTCATTACGTGTTGTGTATAGACAAAGAATTACACATAACAAAATTAATCTTCTATCCGTCCTCTTACTATGGCGTCTCCACGCGGAATAAACTTGGAAATAATTATCAACTGCCAAATTCAATTGCCAACACCTGTGGACGAAACCCTTATTTGCAAATGTTTTGCGAAATAATTGTTCAAACTCCTCTTTTTGAAGAAATAATGTTCCATATAAACAGTCAAATTTGGATTTTTTTAAATAGTATTTTTAATATACAAAACCAAAACAGAGCAAAGTAATAATGTTAAAAAAGACAAATTAAGCATAAAAATCATGACATAAAATAATAGTAATAAAAATATGTAAGAAGCAAATTTCATGAATACGTGCTCTCTACCTCTTGAACATAAAGTTGGAAATAAGTTCCGTTCTTCTGCCGATATTATTTCTTACGTTAAGAATTGGATATTAAGCGTGGTGGACGGGGGAATGATACATTACGTTACAGGCTGTCAACCGTTTGCCGTTGATCTTCTAGTAGTTGTTAGAATTAAAAAAAATTATATAGAATAATGCAATGATAGCGTTCGAAGTTTATCAACTATACATATTTTTTAGATGCTTAAAATTTAAAACGTATTTGAAACCCAAAGACCGTTAAATAGCGGAACTTTTGTATACATACAACACTGCAAGTTGTTTTTAAAAAACAGCTGACATTACAAAACAATTTTTAAACGCCATTTTTTAATTTGTCATCAATATAAAGAACAAAATTTATTAAAATTAGCTTAAAAAATCGAAGAAATTAATTTAAAAATCGCAGAATTATTACAAGACTTCAAAAAATCGAAATAAATTGAAAGGGTATGTTGTCGATTATGATATGCTCCTTCTTATATCGGATTTAGAATTGCAATGTTGGCAACACATGTGCTTTTTGTTAAATCTATGCGCCCAGTAGGGAAAAATTTTATTGTTCTTCGTCCTGTTTGCTGTTTGTTGTTAAAAAGTTAATAAATAATGTTAATTACGGCAATTACAGTTAAAAATTTGTGCAGCTGGCCTGACTGACATTCGATGGAATGGAATCTGTTCGCTGTTATTTGTGCGACCATGAGTTCGTAGAAGGTGAAGAGCCATGGCTGATGTTTGAACAAAGACTACGTGAGGACGGACAAGTGGAATGTTCATTGGCTGATTTGTTGGGTAGAATTTTGGAAAAGGATTTGGAAGAGGCTATAGCACATTCTACAGTAAGAAAATATATTCGCTGACAAATGTAATTAATTCATAATTCTTTATTTTAGTTGCTGTGTGATTCCTGCAATGCAGATGTTTTGGAGTACGAAAGTCTTGAAAAACGATTTTCCCAGTTACGGGAAAGAATTTTGAGTTCATACAAAGAAAATTCTACTATACAGAATTTGTATAATTTGATACATGGAACAGTCATAAGCAATGAATCTCAACAACAGCAAGATGATGAAGATAATAAATTGCTAATTAACAATCCTGAAGTAATGGAAAATATATCAAATCCAGAATATATTGGTATTACGGAAATGGACTTAGTCGAGGAAGTCCAGGACGAAGATCTGGAGTACGAAGAGGATTTACATGTAAATGTGCTACGAAAGGAGCCTGTGTCGGATCATGGTGATGTTGGATTCGACGAACATGTTAATTCCGAGATCGTATCTGATCATTTCGATTTTGCCGCGTTCAATGAACATGTAGCCCAGAATTCCCTACCTTCTGGTGTATTGAATTTATCAGATGGCCTTGTCAATCTAGAAGTTTCGGAAAAGTCTATAGATGTTCAAGATATACCATTGGATGGCCAAGGTATGTGTTTATGGTGATTTATCTTTGATCTGCGTTACAATTTAACATTTTTTGCTGTTTGTTTTTTAAGATATAATTATATATGATGTTAACGCAGACCATATACAACAGAGCGACTTAATTATTCAACAAGATAACGACAGTTGTGATTTGAAAAATTATGATAGTACAGAAGGTATGTAGTTAGTCTTCTATTAAAATAATTTCCACAAAAGTTCATAATTCATTATCATACAATTTTATAAAATTTCAATTAGAAAACAGTAAAAGTATTATTAGTTGTTAATCCCCATTGTCACAAAGTCTATTTATGTTATAACTAGATGACCGCACCGCCCGGCTTCGCCTGGTAGCTATTTACTAATGTTTGTACTTCAAGTTTCTCCAAAAATGTCTCTTATTAAGGAAAGTGAAAAGCAGGCAATATATTAAAAATGTTCTTTTTTTTCCATACAAACCATCTGCTGAAAATTTCGAATCGAATAAAAACAAGTAAGAGTACTATATTCGGCCGTGCCGAATCTTAAATACCCTCAACCCTAATATGATGGTATAACAACTGAAATAATATAACAATTGTTAGTAAGACTAATTTTTCCTTTTTAACCTCAAGTGAATAAACAGAGTATAAAAAAAGAAAATCTTGTGTAGAACAACATTTTCTGTAGAAAATCTTGTGTAGTACAACATTTTCTGTAGAAAATCTTGTGAAGAACAACATTTTCTGTAGAAAATCGTGTGTAGAACAACATTTTCTGTAGAAAATCTTGTATAGAACAACATTTTCTGTAGAAAATCTTGTATAGAACAACATTTTCTGTAGAAAATCTTGTATAGAACAACATTTTCTGTAGAAAATCTTGTATAGAACAACATTTTCTGTAGAAAATCTTGTGTAGAACAACATTTGCTGTAGAAAATCTTGTGTAGAACAACATTTGCTGTAGAAAATCTTGTGTAGAACAACATTTGCTGTAGAAAATCTTGTGTAGAACAACATTTGCTGTAGAAAATCTTGTGTGGAACAACATTTGCTGTAGAAAATCTTGTGTAGAACAACATTTGCTGTAGAAAATCTTGTGTAGAACAACATTTGCTGTAGAAAATCTTGTGTGGAACAACATTTTCTATAGAAAATCTTGTGTAGAACAACATTTTCTATAGAAAATCTTGTGTAGAACAACATTTTCTATAGAAAATCTTGTGTAGAACAACATTTTCTATAGAAAATCTTGTGTAGAACAACATTTTCTATAGAAAATCTTGTGTAGAACAACATTTTCTATAGAAAATCTTGTGTAGAACAACATTTTCTATAGAAAATCTTGTGTAGAACAACATTTTCTATAGAAAATCTTGTGTAGAACAACATTTTCTATAGAAAATCTTGTGTAGAACAACATTTTCTATAGAAAACTTGTGTAGAACAACATTTTCTATAGAAAATGTTGTTCTACACAACATTTTCTATAGAAAATCTTGTGTAGAACAACATTTTCTATAGAAAATCTTGTGTAGAACAACATTTTCTATAGAAAATCTTGTGTAGAACAACATTTTCTATAGAAAATCTTGTGTAGAACAACATTTTCTATAGAAAATCTTGTGTAGAACAACATTTTCTATAGAAAATCTTGTGTAGAACAACATTTTCTATAGAAAACCTTATGTAGAACAACATTTTCTATAGAAAATCTTGTGTAGAACAACATTTTCTATAGAAAATCTTGTGTAGAACAACATTTTCTATAGAAAACCTTGTGTAGAACAACATTTTCTATAGAAAATCTTGTGTAGAACAACATTTTCTATAGAAAATCTTGTGTAGAACAACATTTTCTATAGAAAATCTTGTGTAGAACAACATTTTCTATAGAAAATCTTGTGTAGAACAACATTTTCTATAGAAAATCTTGTGTAGAACAACATTTTCTATAGAAAATCTTGTGTAGAACAACATTTTCTATAGAAAATCTTGTGTAGAACAACATTTTCTATAGAAAATCTTGTGTAGAACAACATTTTCTATAGAAAATCTTGTGTAGAACAACATTTTCTATAGAAAATCTTGTGTAGAACAACATTTTCTATAGAAAATCTTGTGTAGAACAACATTTTCTATAGAAAATCTTGTGTAGAACAACATTTTCTATAGAAAATCTTGTGTAGAACAACATTTTCTATAGAAAATCTTGTGTAGAACAATATTTTCTATAGAAAATCTTGTGTAGAACAACATTTTCTATAGAAAATCTTGTGTAGAACAACATTTTCTATAGAAAATCTTGTGTAGAACAACATTTTCTATAGAAAATCTTGTGTAGAACAACATTTTCTATAGAAAATCTTGTGTAGAACAACATTTTCTATAGAAAACCTTGTGTAGAACAACATTTTCTATAGAAAATCTTGTGTAGAACAACATTTTCTATAGAAAATCTTGTGTAGAACAACATTTTCTATAGAAAATATTGTTATAGACAAGATTTTCTATAGAAAATATTGTTATAGACAAGATTTTCTATAGAAAATATTGTTATAGACAAGATTTTCTATAGAAAATATATAAATCTTGTCTATAACAATATTTTCTATAGAAAATCTTGTCTATAACAATATTTTCTATAGAAAATCTTGTCTATAACAATATTTTCTATAGAAAATATTGTTCTACACAAGATTTTCTATAGAAAATATTGTTCTACACAAGATTCTCTATAAAAAATATTGTTCTACACAAGATTTTCTATAGAAAATATTGTTCTACACAAGATTTTCTATAGAAAATATTGTTCTACACAAGATTTTCTATAGAAAACATTGTTCTACACAAGATTTTCTATAGAAAATATTGTTCTACACAAGATTTTCTATAGAAAATGTTGTCCTACACTAGATTTTCTATAGAAAAAATCGTCATACACAAGATACTCAAGATTTTCTATAGAAAATATTGTTATAGACAAGATTTTCTATAGAAAATATTGTTATAGACAAGATTTTCTATAGAAAATATTGTTATAGACAAGATTTTCTATAGAAAATATTGTTATAGACAAGATTTTCTATAGAAAATATTGTTATAGACAAGATTTTCTATAGAAAATATTGTTATAGACAAGATTTTCTATAGAAAATGTTGTTCTACACAAGATTTTCTATAGAAAATGTTGTTCTACACAAGATTTTCTATAGAAAATATCGTCATACACAAGATTTTCTATAGAAAATATTGTTATAGACAAGATTTTCTATAGAAAATATTGTTATAGACAAGATTTTCTATAGAAAATATTGCTATAGACAAGATTTTCTATAGAAAATGTTGTTCTACACAAGATTTTCTATAGAAAATGTTGTTCTACACAAGATTTTCTATAGAAAATGTTGTTCTACACAAGATTTTCTATAGAAAATATCGTCATACACAAGATTTTCTATAGAAAATATTGTTATAGACAAGATTTTCTATAGAAAATATTGTTATAGACAAGATTTTCTATAGAAAATATTGTTATAGACAAGATTTTCTATAGAAAATATTGTTATAGACAAGATTTTCTATAGAAAATATTGTTATAGACAAGATTTTCTATAGAAAATATTGTTATAGACAAGATTTTCTATAGAAAATATTGTTATAGACAAGATTTTCTATAGAAAATATTGTTATAGACAAGATTTTCTATAGAAAATATTGTTATAGACAAGATTTTCTATAGAAAATATTGTTATAGACAAGATTTTCTATAGAAAATATTGTTATAGACAAGATTTTCTATAGAAAATATTGTTATAGACAAGATTTTCTATAGAAAATATTGTTATAGACAAGATTTTCTATAGAAAATATCGTCATACACAAGATTTTCTATAGAAAATATTGTTATAGACAAGATTTTCTATAGAAAATATTGTTATAGACAAGATTTTCTATAGAAAATATTGTTATAGACAAGATTTTCTATAGAAAATATTGTTATAGACAAGATTTTCTATAGAAAATATTGTTATAGACAAGATTTTCTATAGAAAATATTGTTATAGACAAGATTTTCTATAGAAAATATTGTTATAGACAAGATTTTCTATAGAAAATATTGTTATAGACAAGATTTTCTATAGAAAATATTGTTATAGACAAGATTTTCTATAGAAAATATTGTTATAGACAAGATTTTCTATAGAAAATATTGTTATAGACAAGATTTTCTATAGAAAATATTGTTATAGACAAGATTTTCTATAGAAAATATTGTTATAGACAAGATTTTCTATAGAAAATATTGTTATAGAAAAGATTTTCTATAGAAAATATTGTTATAGACAAGATTTTCTATAGAAAATATTGTTATAGACAAGATTTTCTATAGAAAATGTTGTTCTACACAAGATTTTCTATAGAAAATGTTGTTCTACACAAGATTTTCTATAGAAAATGTTGTTCTACACAAGATTTTCTATAGAAAATGTTGTTCTACACAAGATTTTCTATAGAAAATGTTGTTCTACACAAGATTTTCTATAGAAAATGTTGTTCTACACAAGATTTTCTATAGAAAATCTTGTCTATAACAATATTTTCTATAGAAAATCTTGTCTATAACAATATTTTCTATAGAAAATCTTGTCTATAACAATATTTTCTATAGAAAATCTTGTCTATAACAATATTTTCTATAGAAAATCTTGTCTATAACAATATTTTCTATAGAAAATCTTGTCTATAACAATATTTTCTATAGAAAATCTTGTCTATAGAAAATCTTGTCTATAACAATATTTTCTATAGAAAATCTTGTCTATAACAATATTTTCTATAGAAAATCTTGTCTATAACAATATTTTCTATAGAAAATCTTGTCTATAACAATATTTTCTATAGAAAATCTTGTCTATAACAATATTTTCTATAGAAAATCTTGTCTATAACAATATTTTCTATAGAAAATCTTGTCTATAACAATATTTTCTATAGAAAATCTTGTCTATAACAATATTTTCTATAGAAAATCTTGTCTATAACAATATTTTCTATAGAAAATCTTGTCTATAACAATATTTTCTATAGAAAATCTTGTCTATAACAATATTTTCTATAGAAAATCTTGTCTATAACAATATTTTCTATAGAAAATCTTGTGTATGACGATATTTTCTATAGAAAATCTTGTGTAGAACAACATTTTCTATAGAAAATCTTGTGTATAACAATATTTTCTGTAGAAAATCTTGTCTATAACAATATTTTCTATCGAAAATCTTGTGTAGAGCAATATTTTCTATAGAAAATATTTTGTGTAGAAAATCTTGAGTATAACAATATTTGCTATAGAAAATCTTGAGTATGACGATATTTTCTATAGAAAATCTTGTATAGAACAATATTTTCTATAGAAAATCTTGAGTATCTTGTGTATGACGATTTTTTCTATAGAAAATCTAGTGTAGGACAACATTTTCTATAGAAAATCTTGTGTAGAACAATATTTTCTATAGAAAATCTTGTGTAGAACAATGTTTTCTATAGAAAATCTTGTGTAGAACAATATTTTCTATAGAAAATCTTGTGTAGAACAATATTTTCTATAGAAAATCTTGTGTAGAACAATATTTTTTATAGAGAATCTTGTGTAGAACAATATTTTCTATAGAAAATCTTGTGTAGAACAACATTTTCTATAGAAAATCTTGTGTAGAACAACATTTTCTATAGAAAATCTTGTCTATAACAATATTTTCTATAGAAAATCTTGTCTATAACAATATTTTCTATAGAAAATCTTGTCTATAACAATATTTTCTATAGAAAATCTTGTCTATAACAATATTTTCTATAGAAAATCTTGTCTATAACAATATTTTCTATAGAAAATCTTGTCTATAACAATATTTTCTATAGAAAATCTTGTCTATAACAATATTTTCTATAGAAAATCTTGTCTATAACAATATTTTCTATAGAAAATCTTGTCTATAACAATATTTTCTATAGAAAATCTTGTCTATAACAATATTTTCTATAGAAAATCTTGTCTATAACAATATTTTCTATAGAAAATCTTGTCTATAACAATATTTTCTATAGAAAATCTTGTCTATAACAATATTTTCTATAGAAAATCTTGTCTATAACAATATTTTCTATAGAAAATCTTGTCTATAACAATATTTTCTATAGAAAATCTTGTCTATAACAATATTTTCTATAGAAAATCTTGTCTATAACAATATTTTCTATAGAAAATCTTGTCTATAACAATATTTTCTATAGAAAATCTTGTCTATAACAATATTTTCTATAGAAAATCTTGTCTATAACAATATTTTCTATAGAAAATCTTGTCTATAACAATATTTTCTATAGAAAATCTTGTCTATAACAATATTTTCTATAGAAAATCTTGTCTATAACAATATTTTCTATAGAAAATCTTGTCTATAACAATATTTTCTATAGAAAATCTTGTCTATAACAATATTTTCTATAGAAAATCTTGTCTATAACAATATTTTCTATAGAAAATCTTGTCTATAACAATATTTTCTATAGAAAATCTTGTCTATAACAATATTTTCTATAGAAAATCTTGTCTATAACAATATTTTCTATAGAAAATCTTGTCTATAACAATATTTTCTATAGAAAATCTTGTCTATAACAATATTTTCTATAGAAAATCTTGTCTATAACAATATTTTCTATAGAAAATCTTGTCTATAACAATATTTTCTATAGAAAATCTTGTCTATAACAATATTTTCTATAGAAAATCTTGTGTATGACGATATTTTCTATAGAAAATCTTGTGTAGAACAACATTTTCTATAGAAAATCTTGTGTATAACAATATTTTCTGTAGAAAATCTTGTCTATAACAATATTTTCTATCGAAAATCTTGTGTAGAGCAATATTTTCTATAGAAAATATTTTGTGTAGAAAATCTTGAGTATAACAATATTTGCTATAGAAAATCTTGAGTATGACGATATTTTCTATAGAAAATCTTGTATAGAACAATATTTTCTATAGAAAATCTTGAGTATCTTGTGTATGACGATTTTTTCTATAGAAAATCTAGTGTAGGACAACATTTTCTATAGAAAATCTTGTGTAGAACAATATTTTCTATAGAAAATCTTGTGTAGAACAATGTTTTCTATAGAAAATCTTGTGTAGAACAATATTTTCTATAGAAAATCTTGTGTAGAACAATATTTTCTATAGAAAATCTTGTGTAGAACAATATTTTTTATAGAGAATCTTGTGTAGAACAATATTTTCTATAGAAAATCTTGTGTAGAACAATATTTTCTATAGAAAATCTTGTGTAGAACAATATTTTCTATAGAAAATCTTGTGTAGAACAATATTTTCTATAGAAAATCTTGTGTAGAACAATATTTTCTATAGAAAATCTTGTGTAGAACAATATTTTCTATAGAAAATCTTGTGTATAACAATATTTTCTATAGAAAATCTTGTGTAGAACAATATTTTCTATAGAAAATCTTGTGTAGAACAATATTTTCTATAGAAAATCTTGTGTAGAACAATATTTTCTATAGCAAATCTTGCGTAGAACAATATTTTCTATAGCAAGTCTTGCGTAGACCAATATTTTCTATAAACAATCTTGTGTATAACAATATTTGCTGTAGAAAATCTTAAGTATAACGATATTTTCTGTTGAAAATCTTGAGTGTAACATTTTTCTATAGAAAATAAAATAATTTTCTATAGAAAATCTTGTGTATAACTATATTTTTTGGACATGTTGTGTATAACAGTATTTTCTATAGAAAATCGTATGAAAAACAGCATTTTCTTTAAAAATCTTGTCTATTATAACAGCATTTTCTATAGAAAATCTCGTATTCAACAGCACTTTCTATAGACAATTTTGTGATAACAGACGACTGTTTACAACATAAAGCTACAGTAATATTAAAATTTTAAGTACTCTGGTGATGAAGAAAGTAATTTTTTAATACTATTTTAATACGGAACAAAAATATAATTTTCCATCCCTGTATATAAGATTAAAAGTAAATCTTAAAATAGGAGAACACATATGGAACCGTAACAGCAAATCAAATATAGAATCGTTTACATAATCTGTTGAAATTTCATAAAATTTTATAGAAATTGCAAACGGAATGACAAATTTACATATACATATGTATATAGCCAAGGCGTATTAACAAGGTGAGTGCGTCCCGGCAACAAATACAACAATGCAAAAACAACAGGCAATTTGTTTTTGTTAAAATGTACGGTAAATGTCAAAATCAAGGCGAATTAAAATATTACTATGTTATTTACAATAACAAATGTAAACATAAACAAAGTTTGACATATAGTGTACATAAAACCACAGCGAATTAAGAAACAGCTGATTTTATGCACTCACCTTGTTAATACGCCTTGTATATAGCCATGCCACTTATGATGAAGGGTATTAAAAGAATTAAACACAACAATCGAACAAAAAGCTTTTTCTGAAATGTTTGTTATTTACTTTCATGTTTAAAAACGGCTAAAAAAATAGAATAACAATATGGGAGTCAAGGCGAATTGTTTAGACAAGTGAACTGTCAATTCACTTGTGATTGTTGTGGCGAAAAATACAACAAACCCAAAAGCAAAAACAACAACAGGCAACTTTGACAGTTCGACTATCTTTTAACAAAAACAAAGTACCTGTTGTTTTTGTACATGTTGTAGTTCTGTCGTCACCTTCTATAGATTCGCCTTGCTGGGAGTGGTTGCGTTGCTCAATTATTTGTTGACAATAGCAACAAACAACAACAAAAATGAAATAAGCGCAAAAGCAACGTGCTCAAACAACGTGGTTGTTGTTTTTGTACAATATGTGTTCTGTGCAGTGTTACCATATGTTAAGTTTTCCCTTTTTAGCAAGGTTTTTGAGACGCAAAAAGTTTTATTTTTAAAAAAATATTTTTTTTGGAATATTGATATCAATAAGTTGAACCGATGATTTCAAAATGATAGTCCCCAAATTCATTCACGAAATGGGGAGATTGATTTGAATATATTGAAAGTGTCTCCAGCACCAAATTCACATAAATTATCTCATATATGTACGAATTGGGTTTTGTAATTTTAGTATGTACTTAGAAATAAAAAGTTTTCTTCAAAAAACATATAGCAACACTGGTTCTGTGTACGCGTGAGAGAGTTGCTCTTTTGAGAACACATTATAAAAAGCTCTCTCTCAATGCGAATTTATATACTAGCTGGTGTTGATAGCACAGCTGATTAATGCTGTTTGAGCTGTCAATTATCCTGTGATTGTTGCGGCGAATGCTACAACAAACGTAAAAGTAACACAAACAACAGGCAAACTTTGACAGCTTAAACCACATAAACAAAAACAAATTGCAAGTGGTTTTTGTAAATGTTATACTTGTTGTAGAATCGACACCACCTGGTATATAAATTCGCATTGCTGAAGATTGACAAAAAAACACATACATACATACATACAAATAAAGATTTGTTTGTTATTATACATATATTTGCATGACGTCATGGAAAACAATAACAAATTACATTGTGTTTTGGTTTTTTTGGTTATATCTCAGCCCAGGTCCAACTTACTATGGACTTATATACGTCGATGCAAAGGTCTCTGAAATATCTATCATTAGATATCCATATTGTCTATATTAATGACTTAGTAATCCAGATATAGGTCAAAAATAGGTAAAAAATCGAGGTTGTCCTGGTTTTTTCCTTATATCTCAGCCATTTGTGGACCGATTTTCTCGATTTTAAATAGCAACCGAGCCGGAAGAATTCCGGAGATATTGATATATGAATCATGTATGTTATTTGGGGGCTTCGGAAAGTTGATTTCAACACACAGACGGACAGACGGACATGGCTATATCGATTCCGCTATCTATAACGATCCAGAATATATATACTTTATGGGGTCGCAAATGAAAAATGTGGAAATTACAAACGGAATGACAAACTTATATATACCCTTGCCACTCATGGTGAAGGGTATAAAAATCAGCCAAATCGCTCCAGCCGTTTCATTTTTATATATATTATTATACTTACTGTTTTCATAAAAAAATTATTTTAACCGACAGAATAACTAAGTTATCATATAAGCAAACATTTTTATAATAGGGATAAAATTCGGACAAAGGTGGTGTTGTGTTACATTTTAACTTGAGTAGTTTTTAATAAACTATACTACGGAAACCAAAATTAGTTATTTTCTTAATTTAGAATTGTTGGCCAGAAAAAACCCGTTCATTAGTTCCACCAATAAAAAGAAAACTTTTGACTATGCCAAACTTTAAAACTTAATCAACTTATCAATTATTAGTAGACTTTGGTAATGCTTCATATGTAGCACAATGCAAGAATTTCAATCTTAACAGTGACCATTGTTTTCAAAGATTAAACATTAAATATAAAATTATTTGCAAATTAAATGAAATATCGATATCGTATGTAGAGTTTTGCGACTAAGTGTATATTGTTTGAACATTTTTTCAAATGTATGATATAATCGCCCCATAAAGTAATATCGTTTTATCTGATTTATATTCATAAAGACTACAAAAAACCAAAATATTCCAATTTATTAAAAAAAATTAGAATATAATAACACAGTACAACATTTTTCAGTTCATTGCTTTGGGACTCAATTCTGACAATTGCACGTGAAAGTAGCCCCAAAAATAAGAACTTCTGCATCATTAGTTTTGTCAAGTTGGCTGCCGTATTAATTTAATGGCCATACGAATTTTTTTTCCTCAAGGTGGATTTTTATCACTTTATCTATATTTTAGCACGGTTATATCTCGTATACCTTACGGAATATCTCTTTTGTGGCTGAAGCAAAGTTGTAGATATTGAATAGTAGAAAAAAAGTACGGAACATACCTACCCGAAAAAGGTGCATCCAGTGCCTTAAAAATCGCAAAAATGCCCATTTTTTTAAAATTTTTTACCAATTTTTCACCTTTTTTGCTCAATATAGACACGCTTCCGAAAATCACTTTAAAGTGCATAAATCTGTAAAAAAATATGGTATACATACAAAATTCATGATAAATAACTTTTATATAGACACAAAACACACGACCTAATTTCATGGTGATCAGTCCATAATTGGATTTGTAATCCAGTTATTGAGCAAAAAAGGTGAAAAATTGGTTAAAAAATGGGCATTTTGGCGATTTTTAAGGCACTGGATGCATCTTTTTCGGGTAGGTATGTTCCGTACTTTTTTCTACTATTCAATATCTACAACTTTGCTTCAGCCACAAAAGAGATATTCCGTACGGTATACGAGATATAACCGTGCTAAAATATAGAAAATGTGATAAAAATCCACCTTGAGGAAAAAAAATTCGTATGGCCATTAAATTAATACGGCAGGGGCTACTTTCACGTGCAATTGTCAGAATTGAGTCCCAAAATCATGTGTTGTACTGTGTAATACAATAATACAATTTTCTTTGTATGGAGATCCGATTTCGCCCATTTTTAACCAAAATTCCTATTGTGGTAAGGAATACATCTGTATTAAGCAGAGACTGAAAATAACGGGTTCACTTTCATTTCAATGGTAAATTCTCATTCGCAGCCATTTAAAAATATTTTTTTGTGATATATCACTGAGAGAGTGATTTATTTGAGAACATTTTAGGTTTGGGGTTGAGTAAAACAGAAAAGAAACACAAATAATCTGGATGAGTGATTTATAATTTATTTTTTTCGTAAAGGTCAGCTTGTGACTTTTATTTGAGAACATGAAAAATAAATCGCAAAAATGCATTTGATGCAAATCAACGCTTAAATATATAAAATTTATCAAAAGATTAATAACAATTTAAAAAAATTCTCATTTCTGTTACTCAGACTCCATTACTTCATACTTATCATTTTATTTCCATAATTTGTTAACAATTACTAATAATATGTTATTGTATGTAAATAAAAGAGAAAGTAACAGTTATTAAGAACAAGAACAAATGAATGGTTTGTCTCACACCAAACCATTAAAAAACAACAAAAACGAATAAATGTCATACCAAACCATTTAAATAGAAATCATTTTATAACTGTTATTTTCAATGATTTATTTTTATCACAAAAATATAAATCACAATTTGGGTTTTTTGGTATATGGACGAGTTATTTTCGATCTTTGGTTTAAAGACATTATTATTGAATAAATATTCAAAAATACACACATTTTCAGCCACCTACGTACCATGGTAACGAAATAAATCCTTCAATGTATTACGGATGTCTCTAATACAGTTCACCAGATATTTGATAATATCTATTTAATTTTCAGACAAATTTCATAAAATTACAAATAAAAACTTTCGGACAAAGTTTCAGCTAATTTCAGCCAAACTGCGCACAATGATACCGAAGAAAATCCCACGAAGTTTTGCGTCTTTCACAATTAAAGTTCACAGTATTGTTCGAAACTTAAGCAACTTTTCCTTATAAAATAATCAAAGTCTTATAAATTATTTTTAAATTGATTTTTTAATGAACTTGTGATTTTTTACAAAAAAAAAAAAAAAAATTATTGAAATAGTTCTTTAATTTTTGGTTGTTTCTGCACATTTGGTACCAATTATTTAGGGCGCGTACGCGTTTCGGAATGGCATTTAGGCTAACAATTATTGAACTTTTTAATAATGGCCAGTTTCAAATTTCTATAGCTAACAAATTGAGCATTAATAATTAATAATTTCGCGATTAATTAAAAAGTACAAGGCTACAGGAACAATAGTGGAACACAATACAGGCGGTCATCCTAAGAAAATATCACCTCGATCAGATCGAATCTTCCGTTTTAAAAAAAACCTTTATTTCTTCCAAAGATGTTATGAGTGGTCTTAATCTAAGAAACGCATACTGACAAAGAAATATTTAAAAAAAGTGATTTGCCTAAATTAGTTTGGATTTTTAGGATTGTGGAAAAATTTAAAACAGATTTATTTAGAGACGAATCTAAATTTAACTTGTTAAATTCAGATGGTGTAAGCCACGTTAGTATACCGAAGGGAAATCGATTACATCCACGTTATTGTAAAGTCACAATAATGCATGAAGAACTAAATGTAATGGTGTGCACATGCTTTTCAGCGTGTGGAGTTGGTCCTATTATTGAAATACAAACAAAAACATATCGTTTTTTCAGCCAATCACACGCTTCAATATGCCGAATATGAAATGCCACTTCGATCGGTTTTCAGCATAATAATGACCCCAAACACTCGTCGAAGTTGGTTAAAGATTGTTTATTAGCTATTTGACCAGCTCAATCTGCAGACTTGAATCACATAGAGAACTTTTTCGGCATTTTAAAGCACAGGATCGGAACTCGCCGTTTTAGAAATACGCAGCAGCTGATGAATTGCTTAAAATCAGAGTAGGAATCAATACCAACCACATTACTAACAAATCTTATAGAATCTTTGCCAAAACGATGTGCGGATGTCATAAGAAACGAATGGTATCATAGGAAGTACTGAAAGTTGCTTAAGTTTCGAACAGTAATATATTGAGTTAATTTTGTTTTGGTTTTATTATTGCTTTTCATGAAATGGAATTCAACTTTTGTTCTTATTATTAGAATGTAGGTACATTATACAATATAAATTAAATGTCTTATATTTAATAAAACAATTTAAAAATAATACATACGACTTTGATTGTTTTATATGGAAAAGTTGCTTAGGTTTCGAACAATACTGTAAATATAGATTCGGATAGCGGAGTCGATATAGCTATGACCGGCTGTCTGTTGAGATCAACTTTTCTAAGCCCCAAAATAACATAAATATATCGGGTGTAGTCCTGATTCGGCTGAGATATGAGCAAAACAAGCATTTTTTACCTGTTTATAGGCAGTACAGATATCAAATGAAACGTATTTCAAAGTCCTTTTTAAAGGCGTATAGAAAGTCGGACCGATAATGTCTAAAAACCGGAATAATTTTTTTTTCAACACACATTTTTTCACCAAAAGTTATTTTTAAACTTTATCTAAAAGTATACTTTGGTGCAAGGCGTATTAACAAGGTGAGTGCGTCCCGGCAACAAATACAACAATGCAAAAACAACAGGCAATTTGTTTTTGTTAAAATGTACGGTAAATGTCAAAATCAAGGCGAATTAAAATATTACTATGTTATTTACAATAACAAATGTAAACATAAACAAAGTTTGACATATAGTGTACATAAAACCACAGCGAATTAAGAAACAGCTGATTTTATGCACTCACCTTGTTAATACGCCTTGCTTTGGTGAAGTCTATATACGATTCATCACCTCACTCTTACTTGTTATATTTATTTAAATATACATAATCAGTTGCAGTTTTGTTCTTTATATAACTACATACTTATTTAAATTAAATTTTCATAAAGACTGAAAAAATGCAAAATATTTCAATTTAATAAAATAATTACTCCGAAATGTTATGTAATTTAATTTAATAATTTTGAATCAATTTTGAATTATTTGATATGTTTTTTGCATTCGTTTAATATTATTCCTAGTCATAGAGAACAGACATAGAGCGGAAACTCTACTGTCAAAGACCTAACTCAACTCAGTTGTCAGAAACCTAAGTGGTGAGAATGTATTTGTAGAAAAAACTACGTTAAAACAAAAACACCACTCGTATGTGTGATTATTTTGAGTAATTTTTTTGTTTGAGTTGTTTTCTAGTTTCCGCTCTATGTTCCTAGTTCTGAATTAAATTCTCACTCATTCATGTTGCTAGGTTTATTGTTATAGAACAGAATCGAAAGTTACCATTAGAAATAAGAAAAATTACCATTAAGTCCCCACTCATACATATGAATATTGTTTAACAGATAATACAACCTAATTATTTTTACAGACGATGATCTTAATTTCATAATAAGCACAGACATTTTCACAAGTGAAGGCAACTGTGAAGACACCCAGCAATCCAATAACTCCGAAATAATAATACCAAATGATATTGAACAACAGAACACTGTGACTTCTGAGACATCAACGCCACCAACAGCACCTAACCCGGTTTGCAAGCAAGATGGCGAATACTTCATCTGTCTTCTTTGTGAGATATCGCCACAATATGAACGTCACATTCTGATAGAACATTTTCAAACGTTTCACAATTCTAAATTTCATATGTGTGAACAGTGTCATCAGGGATTTGGAAAGCGACAGGACCTGAAAACACATACAGAGATCGGTCATATAATAAAGTGTGAGTATTGTGAACGTACATTCACCAATACTCGTTTGTATCGCATACACAAACGTATGCATTACAATAATACCAAACCATTCGAATGTCCTGTGTGCCAGAAAATGTATGTGTCCAAAGCGATTCTGGAAGAACACATGAACACGCATACTGGCGTAAGACCATTTAAATGCAGCGAATGTCCTAAAGATTTTGCCTCAAAATATACGCTGCATACACATATGAAAATACACAAGGAACGGCCGCGGCCCTACCAGTGCGATCTGTGTGACAAACGGTTTTTGAATCAACAAAATCTGAATCAACATAAAAAATTGCATGTCTCAGTCAAAGCCTTCCAATGTGATGTGTGCAACAAGACATTCACCACTCAGCATAGTTTGCAAGTTCATAAAATAGTACATTCAGGCCAGAGGCCCTTTATTTGTCGCATTTGTGGAAAGTCATTTGCGCGAAGGCCGGAAATCAAAGACCATGAACGCATTCATACCGGTGAGAAGCCATTTAAATGTGAATACTGTCCAATGGCCTTTGCCCAACGCACCAATTTGGCCAGTCACAAGAAGTCAACACATTTGAATGAGAAATTACACAAATGCGACCTATGTTTGCGGTCTTTTAAGCGCAAACGTTTATTAGATTATCATATACAGGCCATACATACGGGAGAACGGCCGCATAAATGTGAAATATGTGGAGCAGGGTTTGTCTATCCAGAACATTACAAAAAACACATGCTCATACACAGTGGCAAGAAGCCGTATGCATGCGAAGTGTGTGGCAAACAGTTCAACAGTCGTGACAATCGTAATGCCCATCGTTTTGTGCACAGTGATAAGAAGCCTTACGAATGTATGGAGTGTGGAGCGGGATTTATGCGCAAACCCCTCCTTCTAACACATATGAAGCAAACAAAACACATAAACGATACAATCATTATAAATCAGCCACAATTTACTCAACAACAACCGATGGAAATTGGAAGCATCTCAACTAACTCTTCATCCGTAGATTACAATAATTTGCACGAGGACGAATCGGAAATCGATGTCGACAATGATCTAAGGTCACAAGAGGTCTCCGATGAAACCCTCGAAAAAATCATATTCAAAGCAGAAGACTTATTGGCGGAGAATGTTTCAGTTTCATCGATTACAGACAAAGATGACGATGATGATGATGAAAATGTGATAACGGCCGTAGGTGATCATTTAATGAAAGGTGGTCTGGACGATGTCAAATATTTGGAATTTGAAGATTTAGAACGTGATGGCCATCAAACCTTGACGTGGGTGAACATAGGAGGAGATGATAAAGTTTAGGTTGTTATAAGAATTTAATTTAATCTAATATTATTAAGTGATAACATTTTCCGAGAAAATAAATGCTATTTTTATTATGTTATGAGATACAACATAAATTTCTAGTTTTTTTTTAACTCTGAAGTGGAATTCCACAAATTATGCAGATATGAATATGCTAGTTTCAGTAATATAGCAATAGAAAACAAACAAAAGACATTTCATGTTTTCTCTGGCTCTGTGAACCATTAAAAGTAGTTGTATAACGTCAAATTAACCTTGCGGTTCGATATTACTTTTTCGACAACTGCCATTTATTCCATATCTGTATTAATCTGTATGGAATTCGTTGTATAGAATACGTACAATACTGTGCAGAATATTAGCAACAACGTTAGGATATATAAAAGATTTTTTTTTTTAGAATTCTTAAAAAGACGAAGAAGCATATAATCGTATGTCAAATTTTAACCAACTCTGAAATCTGTATTCAGAGATAGTTAAAAACAAATGCTACGACAAAAATAATGATGACATTTTAAATGAAATTAAAGAAATATTTGTTGATGCTGTCGATTCTTTGTAGAGATTTCAAAATAAGTACGACAAGCTACGAGTTTTGGGTATGATGCTTCAACATGCCATATAATTCAACTTGTTTACACAATGTTCATTTTATGAATTGGAATGCCCAAGGTATAACAACTGAGTCAGCAACTACCCAGCTAGAATACACATTGCATAAAAGGAAAATCGATATTATCCTTTTAAATGAGACTTTTTTAAAGTCTCATTCATAACTAGTACTGCTGAGAGCATTTCAATACAAGTTATGATTAATAGCAACCCTGTTATATTTACTTCAGCGTATTCCAGTTCACACTACCAATTTCAAGGCTGATTTGGAAAAACTAACTTATTTTTCTAACGACTATTTTATATTTGGTGGCCTGAATTCTCAACTTACACTTTGGAATTATATGTATAATTCTGCTGGCAAGGAGTTGTTCAGCAACTGCCAACAATACAGCTAATACATATTGTTACGAAATTGTATTTGAATTCAAATACAACGGTTTCTAACGGATGTTCTCAACTTGCATCATGTTTCTCAACATTTCTATTTCTGGAGACTTCTAATTGTGGACAATGTTGTTTATCTGTGGATATTATTAACATAGTTGTGGAACATTCAACATTGTATAAAAGCTTTGAGTTGATCATTGTAGAAATAGAACATTCTTGATGCTACTGGAAGGAAGATGGCGCTATGTATAAATAGTGGCAGCGGTTGCCATCGAGGTTAGTAGATCATAGTTGCTGTTAGAATTAACATCAATTGCATTGCTAGTGTATTATTGTACATTATAAACTGTGCAATATAAGTGTGTGTATTAAAACACAGAGTGACTATTTAAACTGTTGTTGTGTACAATTGAATAAACAGTTCAATCATGAATAAAAAATTCGCGGGAGTTTTTATTCATGATTGGGCTGAAAGATTTGTTACAATTTTAAAATACTAAACAGCTTTTATTTGCAATCAAAAGTATCCGGTTTATTTAAAGGAAATAAACCACCGTTTTTAAAATATATTACCCAACTGAATATATTCGCTTTGGATAAACATTGAGAAACTTCAAAATATTTTACAGTCATACCATGTACCAGTTTCTTGTGTTATTTCTGGACATGTTAAAAATATGACATATTCAGTTCCTCTGTGTTATCGTGAAGACGGGTCAGTAATAGGGTGAACCTCAACCACTCACTTTTAGAAAAAATCAATTTTAATTTCAAATTGGGTCAAATTTGACCCGAAGACCGTGTGAAGGGTTAAAGAAGTAATCAAAATTGGAAGTAAAAAGTATTTAAGCGTTTTAAAAAGGATTATTTTTGTTATTAGAACTGGTTTGGTTTTAATAACTATTATTTTAATAAATAATACTTTTTTTTTATTCTTATTTCTAGGTGTTTTAATATATTGCCAAAAAACAGGTTAACCGGTTATTATTAAAAACCCGAAACCGGTTTATATTAAATTGCAATTTTTCGAATAAACCGAAACCCGGTTTCTAAAAAATGCCGAAGAATCGATCACCCTAGTCAGTAATCAGGTGCTGGGTGGATAATGAAATTAGGTGTCAGAACATTGACCAACCTGTTATTAATGCAGGTAATCTTGACTTTTATTTTAATAAATTAATATCTATAGATTAATCGAGCAAATCGGTTAATCGAGCAAATAATTAATCGGGGTTTAGATTTAATCGGTTAATAATCGGTTAATTTTAAATTATTCGATTAACCGAATAATTTATATTTAAGTTACAAACTGAAAATAAAACCACGAATTTTGTGTATTTATTTAAGTATTTTATTAATAAAAAGAACAAAAACATAAAAATAAACAAAACATAACAATTCAGCCAAAAACTAAATAATTTTACTGAGTTTTAATAAAACTCGACTTGGAAAAAACTCTCTCGCTGATTGTAGATGTTGGAAAAATAGAAAATAATAGGGTTTTTACACTTACGTACATTTTGGCGAAACGTATGGAAGATGTTGAAAACTTGAAAGATTTGTTCACACTTGCAACATCCACCATCAGTAAAATTGCAAAAATATTAAAAATCATATTGTTTTCATGAAATCAAAATGAATTGAGACTGGTTTTATTTGAAAATCGGCAATTTTGAATTATTCGAACAGTTAATCGATTGAATATCCTACTAGATACCATATTAATACTTATAACAAATCCAGATATTCCTTTATATATTTGGATTCTTTTGTGTTTCTGACATGTTTGTACATCATAAAACCTCTAAACTTCCATAGATTTTTTGGAAATGACCTAGAGCTAGTTTTTTACTTGTTAGTTAAACATAGTTTAACATGCGGTTAAGTTAAATATGAAACACTTATAGCCGGCCTTTAGCTAAATATTGTGTTTGTCACTAATAGATTACAAGCATTAATTAAAATCATCATAAGAATTCGTTGTTTTCTTAATATTTTGTTGCATATCAATTATTTCTAATAACAGCATCAAATCTTTTCGGGATTGAATTTAACAAACTTTCGCATGTAGATCGGGAAATTGCATACCATACTTCCTGAATTTTCTGCCAAAGTTCTTCCTTGTTTTTCAATTTTTCAGGTCCAAGTTTGTCTTTTACTATTTTCCATAGGATTTAAGTCTGGTTATTCACCCCTATCGCGAATCAACATTTCACATGAAATATTTTCCCTTTTCCTTTTTTCGTTCATCATGAAAAAAATTCCCCTTGTTGTGAAATTTTTAGATGGAATTTTGTAAACAATAAACAGCTGTTACGAACAAAATCAACTATTGTGAATGTAAAGTTCATCATGATATTCCCGATAGCAATTTACCCTTCGAGGGAAATGAATATTTCATGGGAACAAAATTTCACATGTTATTGCCGATTAGGGTGATTGAGACGGCCATTCCATAACATGAATTTTGTTATATAAAAACCATTTTTTGGCAAGACCTGATGTGTGCTTTGGGTCATTATCTTGCTGGAAGATTCATTTTAAGGGCATATTCCATTCTGCATGTGGCTTTATAACATTCTCCAAAATATTTACATACAAGTGCTTATCCATATTTTCTTTAATCCAATAAATTGGACCAACGCAATACCATGAAAAGCATCCCCATATAATAATATTTCCCCAACCATGTTTAAACGTTTTTGGTTTTTGCCATTTTTTGGACGTATAACCCATGTCTTATCATCACTACCAATTAAATTAATGGTCGTTTCGTCCGTCCACAACACATTTTGCCACTTCTTTATATTTTCTGGCCCACACCAATCCTTTTCCATATTATATAAAAAAAACCTTTTTAATAAATTTTTTAAACTTTTTCTTACAGTTGGGCTTTTTTTTTAAAGAAAACTGGGTTTTTTTATTTTTGAGCAAATGTCAAATTTCACCAGCGTTGCCAGAAAAATGTTGAAAAACAGAGTTGCATTCGCCAAAACTGGTTGTTTGTAACTAGTTTATGTCAAAAGCTAGTTACAAAACCTGTTTTTGATTTGTATGGATAAACAAGTTTCTCAAACTAGTTTATCACCATAAACAACTTATAACATGTTTATGGCGTAGGTGTAAATGCACTATTAATAATGCAAATCAGAATGAAGCTGGTGTGCAGAATTGTTTATTTTATTTTTTTAGCTATTTGTGTTAGAACAAATAATGTAGATTTTCTAATCCCAAAAACTAGCTGCTAGCCATTTAGCTGAAAACCATTTCGATACCAATATAACACTTTGATTTTGCTTAAAAATCAGTTTGGAACTTAAAGGTTTTGCACATGTCATCAAATATGATATATGATATATTTATGTGAAAACAGCAAATAAAGAGTGAGTCAGAAAAAACTTATACACACTATTCTAGCCAAAACTTATCCTTGGTCCAAAAAATTATTATTATTTTAATCACGTTAGCTTTTAAAAATATGTCAGATATTCAGCCTTATCATGTAAGGCGTAGGCGTTTTACGACAACGAAAGTTTCGTACTGAATTAATGATACAGGTTGAATAATTTCTTTAATCTAGTACGAAACTATAGTTGTCGTAAAACGACTACGCCTTACATGATTCATTTTATTTCGGTCAAAATACTCACCGAAAAAATGTATGTGAAAAAATAATTAAAACTTTTCATAAAAATCCAATATGGACTTTCAAAAAAATAGCAAAAGATTTGAAGGATCATCGTCACACTGTTTCAAAAGCCATTAAACAGTATAAGGAAGACTTGAACATTGAAAGAAAACCTGTTTCTATCAGATATTGGTAAGGCAAAAGAAGACGAAAAACTCTTTCGAAGACCACCGAACACCTATATCAGAAAAGCATACGATGCATATTTGTAGGATCCATTTGATTCCGCGGTAGCAGGATACCGTATGAATGTCGTACTTGGAGGTCGCCCACCACCGATAGCAGATGCCAAGAAGATTCTGTAGCGTAAAACAAGAGTCGTTCTGGCACAACTAACAACAGGCTTAATGCTTTTTGACCCGCATAGACCGTGCCGTCCTTAACTTATGTGGTCACCCTGATACCATCCTCATTTTCAATTGTCCAGCCAGCCCTACTTCACTACGTCCGGTGGATTTATGGACCCACATAGCAGAAGTAGCACAATTTCTTGGATTTGATCTTGCAGAACTCCCAGATTAAATATTGTAAAACTGTTCTCGTTGCTACAACAGAAAAGCAGCTCGTAAAGTTAAATGCTCTGATTATTTTGTAAGTTCAGAAAGTTCCATATCGCAATGCGGTAAAGAACATAGAAGCAAAAGAACGAGTGAACAAATTTATGTACAATTTTATACAAAAATACACCTGTTGTGTGATGCATGATGAAACTGGCAGACTTTTCAAGATTTTGTGCTGATGGACGAGGTAATGTGCAAGAATAATACTGGACAAAAAAAAAGAAGAAAATTCCCCAAGCTGTTTCTTGTTGCAGAAGAACCCAATCATTTGTAACATCAGGCACGATTAACGCAGAAATATATATTACGGCATGTCTACAAAAAACGGCCCCGATTTGGCATCATGCCACTATGGAAAAAAGGCCCTTGAGTGGTATACAAACAAAAATGTTCGACAGATCTCAGACCTTAAAGTCGATAAAAACAAAGTATTTATTTATATATACATATTTTTTCATAAAATCATTAAAATTTATTTAATAAATCGTACAAGTTCATTTAAATACGAATACAAATAAATAGTATTTATTATATATAGTTATTTTTGATTTCTATTTTCAGTTTGTTGTCTAGATAATTTAGTTTTTGTTTAAAGGCTGTTACAATTTTACGCTATTAACAAAATGTTTACAGTAACGGTAATAAAATATAATTAATTAATTAATTCATTAAGTAAGTGTGTACTTTAATTTGTGTGTTTCTTTGTTTTCGTTTCAAATTGACTAGTTGTTAGAATAAATTCCTCGGTTGATTTAACAATTGATTGTTTTAAAATGTTATTAATATTATTAAATAAATAAATATATATAGTAAATATACAGATGTACTATATGTAAGTATATTAGGTAGGTAGTATATAAAAACAGTAGTGAAAAAAAATTTGTCTAAAAAAATCATTTGTATAGTTAAATGGTCCGTCGACATTCTATTTAATGGCTGTAGAGGCAGAATATTAAAAAAATAACTTAACCGCCGCCACCACCTCCAGATAATTCGTCTTCGTATTGTTTGCGGAAGCAATCACCGACTGGGAAGAAGTCCCAGCTACGCTGTTGGTACATATTCCAAACGTATGTCTCTTGACCTGTGTATTCCGTATCCGGTTTGTTGATCAAATGCATAAGGAAGAACATGTAGTTGGCCAAATTGTGTTCTTTCTGGACATGAGTATCGAAACCGTGCGGTACTATGTCAAAGAAGTCCTTACCCATGCCACATATGAAGCAATTCGATTCCATATTCTCTTTAACCGACTCTAATTGATCACGAAGCTCACCAAAGGCATCAATGATCAAACCTTGAATGATGGCCAAGAGAATAACAATGACGAAGAAGAAGAAAGTTATGTCGAAGATAATACGATAGACTTCGTAATCGTCGCCATCTGGATCGCCGATTTCGTCACCAATACCACCACCTGCTCTAACGCCCTTGTACAGATGGAATACGAAACATGTTAACATGTCGTGGCATTTTTTGTCCACTTCTTCGTCTTCCTCCTGGATGTAGAATTTGCGGAAGAAGTTGAAAGCGATGACTGTGTAAATGTATACGATAATGGTCAAAAGCATTACTGTGAGTACGAGTTGTTTGCCGTTATGTGTTACAGATTGCAAAATGGTGCGTAGAGTCTTGAAGCCGACAGCGACATCAAGCAAATGGGCAGCAAAGAAGAAGTTGTTAAAGTTACCCATCACTGAGAAAGAAAAGTACCAAAGTGAGTATAGGAAAGCGTTATCGGTAAATGTTACTCCCGCCTTCCAAACTTGATAGCGCCAATCGATATTCATAATGTATTTAACCAAGCCACCTTCCTCACTCTCTTGAGCCATAAATGAGCTCTTCTCCATACCCAAAAGATTTGAAATCGAATCGAAATCATAAGTTTCACTATACTTTTGACGTACTTTTTTCTTTACGAATTTATCCCAGTAATTAACCGGAAATGATTTAGCCGATATTACCAGTTTATCCCAATGTGACTTGAAGTCATCGTCTTCGGGCTGTTCTGCAATGAAGAGGCCGTCAAATTCCAGACGTCTTGCAATTTCCTTTTCACGTTTGAAAATAGCCAACGGAACTTTGAGATGATAGTAGGCAATCAACATAGCTAACGAAACCAAACTGTGCAATAAAGCTGCTATACGTATAACGTGTTCCATATAGAAGAAATCTTCATCGACGTGCACTATTTCCGGTATTTCATCTTCGTCCCCTCCGTCATCACCAGAACCTTCTCCTGAGCCAAGACCAGAACCAGTCATACCTGCACCTGAACCAGATCCCAATATCAATACATCGTCACCGGAAGCTTCTTCGTCTTCTGCGAATGATGTTACTTTGTAGAAGAGTAACATAAAGTTGATGCTAAAAGCTAAAACTAAAGCCACGTATTTCAGGTTGTAGAAGTTACGAGCCAAAAAGCTAACGGCACGATGAGCATAAGCTGAAAAGTCAATTTGGTTGACGGCTGGAGTTTCTTGAGGAGCTGCTGATGACTTCTTAGCTTCTGCTTCGATCGAAGCCATTGCGGCTTCTTGGGCCTTTTGAGCCTCTTGGCGTTCTTGTGCGGCCTTCTTGGCTGCCTCTCCGCCTAACAAGTCAACAATTGATATGGGCTCAGTATAATGGCTTTCTGCCTCCGCAGATGCTTCCCCGGTTGGTCCGCCATCTTCGGGGCTCGACTCACCAGTTTCTTCCACGGATGTCGAAGGACTGCCACCAGATGACTCATGTACCGTAACCTTATATTGTCCGTTTTCTTCCTTGTTTATGTCCAAACCAAATGCTTGTACTGTACTTGGTGGTTCCTCTATAGGCAGAGGTGGTAAGGCCCTGCCAAATGCTTCTTCCTCCACTGGTGGTTCTTCTACTTCCTCGGGAGCGGGTCCACGCATCAAATTCATTAAAATTCCAAATATATATCGTACAACTGCAAAGTGAGCATAACCAGTGTAGTAGAACATGTAGAAAATAATTTTGAAGAAACCAACAATCAATTCCGGTACCGATTTCGTTTGCATCACACCAATTTGATGCTTAATATTTGCTGGACTTAACATAACAGCAGCAAATTTAAGACCATCTTTTACAGCATTTATGGTTCGAGTTACAGGGTGTCTTGCGGCTCGTTCTTCATCTTCCTCACTCATATAAGAACTGTAAGATGTATCACGTTTCACATTACTGCCACCCTCATCTGTAGCCATCAAACCGGAAGCATGAGTCATTTCAAAAATGGCATCTTCACAGAAGTTTACAAAAGCCTCCAGTTTTTCCTTATCGCCGCCCTCAGTTACAATTGAGTAGAAGAAAGCTCGTTTTGATTCCTTAATTTGCGGTTTCTCCCATTGCTCGATATTTGAGTCCTTAATTTCGAAGTAAACACGTTCGATTCTCTTCGAACTACCCAAGATTTCAATACGTCCTAAGAATGGTTCAAAGTAGTTCAATACAGATCCAGCAGTTTCAAGGAATCGAGCCAAACGTGGTTCATTGGGCATGTGTTCGCTTAAGTTGGTCAACAGAACAGCCAAATTAAAACCGATTTCTGTCGAGGGTTCATGGAAACGATCAACAAAAGCCGCATAATCAATTTTACCCTCATGATTACGTTCACAACAAGCCAGCAAAAAGTCCATTTCCTCACTATAATGCAAATGAACGGTATTATTATATTAAATGTATAGTATGTACATATATAGAAAATTAATTCTTACGGTGTATAGTTCTTCGATTGTTCCATTTTATCTCTGAAATCTTTTGGTGTAACCCATCCTTCGTTTTTAATATCGATTTCTTGGAAACTAGGAGATTCAATTAGATCCTTCAGTTTCAGGAACATGTCAAAGTATTTCAAAATCAATTCCACATTGCCGGCTGATTCTACCAGTGTGTCAACCATCTGTTTACCAATTGTACCTAGAGAATAATGTGTTTTTCTATATATAAGTATCTGAATGCAAATAAATAAAATTCCAATTACCGTTTACGACATTGCCTTCCAACATAGATAACATCATGGTGATCATGTCCTTTTGCAAATTCAATAGTTCTTTCAACAGATCGACCTGACTGGAGTGCTTGGACAGTTTTTCCTGCATGTGAGAGAAAAGGAAGAGGAAACCTCCGACTGCATCCCACAATCTGGAATGGGCCAATGCTTGCTGATTAAGAGTACATGGACCCTGAATGACTTCAGTAAGGGTGTTGAATACTTGACTGGCCACACCGATAGCCTTAAAGAAATTGGCCTTTCCGGCGGGGTCTATGATTTCCTTGCTAGAATAATGCCAATAGAAGTCCATAATTGATTCCTGCAGACGCAACAAATAATCGACTGTGCAAATGACAACGTTCACTGTTGTTGTGTTGCCAGCCTGAGTTCTCAAATAATTCTGCCATTCTGTAAAGAATTACAAATCTTATAGTTTTTGAAAGAGTTCTCTGCAATTTGTTATGTTACTCACCCAAGTTGTGGCCTTCACAGGTCAGTTGAATGAAACGGAACAGCGCACAAGTAAATTCGGCATCATGCATATTCTTCTCGCCAGCAGCTCCCTCCGAACCGACGCCAAGACCTGCACCCGCACTTGGAATGTATTCTTTGTTTGCAAAGTTTACAATATTGTGTGGGGGATAACCAGGGTAATTCATGCGGATTGGTTTTGTGATGGTGGTAGTGGTGATGGACGTAATGGAGTTGGGGTTCAGTGCAAATTTACAACAAAAAAATCGAAAAGTAGGAATTTTGAAAAACAAAAGCGTGCAAGGATAATGATGAAATTTTAAAAATTAAAATACAATAGAAATCCAAATAAAACTCAAGGAAGAAAATGAATAACAAACGAAAAGAACAAATTAAAATTTTCAAAAAACATACAGGATATATGAAAGTGGATGGTTGTTGGTAAGGATGGAGTGGAACGGGATGGGACATGTGTGTATTTTCTTAATTACTAAGTTACATTACCTTCAGCTTTCGTGTTTCTTTCAAAAGCATCCAAATCCAAGACACTGCAAGAATTCATCAGGCCAGCAATAGAGGTAAAGAATCCAACATCCTTTTTCTCCTTGAGATGATTTAGCATTCCCAACTGAATATCAATGTTGCCGCCACGCAAAATCGCAATGCCCAAATTTAAAGTTGTCATCACCATTTCGGAGGGTATGCCCTTGGAGGCAGATATGTGCAGCAACACCATTTCGGCAACACCGCGATTAGATAAACGCGCTTGATGGAAAAGTAATTTTTGTTTTTCCATTTCTTGTTCCTGAATTGCCAAATTAAGTTAGAATTCAATAATAAATATTTGTTTCACACCAAATGTAATAACATTAGTATACATGGTTGTATGTATGTTGTATATTAAGCACCATTTTCCCATTGTTCGGTTTGTCTTTTATGGTAACCGACCATTGAGAAAATATGCATAGCTAAATTTGATTTTTGATTTATGAAATTACCATTAAGTGGGCCATTGTATTCTATAGGTTAGGTTAGCGTTAAAGTGTTAAAAATTAGTTTTGATAAATGACTCCTAAAGCTTTTTAATGTTAATCATTGTTAACTTACATGGATGCTAGTTCCTTCTCCTTCGGCTGCTTCTTCTCCGCCCTCTCCTCCTTCTTCTTCGCCTCCTCCTTCTTCCTCTTCTTCTCCACAGGATTTGGCAGCTATTTGTGCATATGACATATAAAGTACATCTTCTTGGAGGGCTCCACTTCTTTCGGTCATTGCACCACGACAGAAGGTAGTAACCAGCTGTGTCAATGGATCAGGTTTGCTTTCAGATTCGTCTTCTTCCTTTTTGGATTTTTCGAATTCTTCAAATGTTTGAGTTAGATCTTCGATCATAACCTCTTGGCCCACATTTTCTTCTTGCAGCCATTGTTCGTGATATGTGCGGGCAAAAATGTTGCAAGCTCTATGTCTATTTTCAGAAATGAACACAAAACAATGTTAATATTTGATAGCACCAATTGTGGCCAGATTCAATAACACATACGAGCAATTCAACTTGAAACTGTAAATAAAAATCATTCGAATTTAAATTGCTTTAAATACATTTTCCTTGTGTGAATTTTCGTTTATGTTGTTGTATCAGGTCCATTAACTAAAATCAAAATATTCTGATTTGTTAGCATTATTTGATTTCTTTTTTGGTTTTTAAATGTAAATAAACATGCGCAAATTTCTTCAGGATTAATTTTGTAACAGAAAACATACACATACAACAGAATAAGAATGCGCATTAGGGTCCCTTTACTGATAATTTTCTCATTCTAATCAAGAAACATATGGGCAATTCCACGATAATCGCTACCACGACTGAAAACACAAAAACCGTTTAAAATTTTTTTTCAATATGATTTGAATAGGAGAAAACACTAAAATATTACTATGTGGTATTATTTAGAGCTTATTACAACATTTTATTGGCTAAAATAATAGTTTAAACTGACTATATTTAATTGGCATGATTTATGCAAAAATTGCAGTTAAGACTAAGTTCCGAATTAGCATATAGTATGAAATGAATTTGACTCTGATTGTTTATTTACTATTATAAAATTGTTTATTGAAACCGAATGTATACATATTTTCTATTAATTTTTTCAGTTTTTGTATACATACATATATTTACAGAATATATATTGTTTTATTAGCTCTGTTCAATAACTAACAATTGTTACTGGAAAAGCGTTCATTGACTCAAAAAACTTGCACGTAGAGAAAAAATCAAGAGCGTATAAATTTTAGAGAGTGTTCTCTCGTTGCAAACTATTACAAGTTCTATTTTGACCTCGTAATAGTTAGCAGCTTACATTTCATATATTTTGTGTTATTGTTTATTTATTTACAATTTTATTTTTGTGGTGAAAAAATTCAAAAAAAAAGAATTTTCAATAAAATTGAAGAAAATTTGAGTATTTATACATTTAAAAATGAATAAAATAAGAAACTTGTGTGTATAAACAATTGTTTCTTGAAAAGCGTTCATTTACTTTTTACTATTTTGGAGAATGTAAGAGAATAATTTTGTAAATTTTGATTTTATTCTCTCGTTGCAAGTATTTACTGGGAAAGTAAAGGAAAGTAACGTAAGGTATGTCACGTACGATATAAATTTTATTTATTATAAAATAATCCAAAGTTGTTTTTAATTAAATATGACGGATTGTAAAGGAAAAATATTTCGTTTAGTGTAAGAAATTAAAAGAAAACATAACGCCTCTCACGATTCGAATATTTTTACATATTTCTACATGTACCTCAAAATGGACCCTTTCAGGTCCAAGAATAAAAATTGATCATCATCCCATTGCACTATATGTATGTAATTGCACCCATTTTTGTGACCAAAACTATAAGGAATCTCCGAACAAGGATGAAAATCGGTATACGTGGGTTTTTAAGGTTGCTGATTTCGAATCTGAGGCAAAAATTTTCAGATTCAAAATGGCGTATCCAATATGGCGGCGTAAATTTTAAAATGTCTTCTGATATACATGAAAATCGATATAGGAGGGTATTCAAGATGGCTAATTTCGAATCTGAGGTAAAATTTTTCCGATTCAAAATGACGGATCCAATATGTGGGAACTCTCTCATGTAACTGAGATATTCTTACAAAAAATTCGGATTTTTTCCTTAACATAATCCGATTCCTAATTTAAAACATTGCCGCATTCTTCTTTACCAACATTAAAATTGTAAACAGCAGCATTCTTCCACAAGTTCGATATTTTGCAAGCGGAGGCTGCCACGAAAAATTTTATTTCTCAAAAACTGCAAAAAGTTCAACATGAATTGACAAAAAAACTCAAAATTCTTTATTTAACACGTTTCTCATTGTTTAAACCCGTCCAAAATTCAAGCTTATCCAGAATTAATTTTTCAGAAAAAATTATAAAATTAAAGGTTATGTCAGAAGTATGAGTTTTTATTCGCCAAAAACTATTTTCTTTACAAAATAAAACTATTAGGCACTTACTATTACTTTTGTTTTCCATATTTAATTTAAATTTATATTTGTTTTTAACTATTTAAATAAAGTTAAAAATTCGACCAAATTGCACTGTATATACTGCTTTAAACACGCTCACAAACAAATTTTTGACTCAAAAATGGGTGAATTGGTTAAATGACTATGTAAATAAGCTGAATTACTTCATTTGTAGCGATGATAATCATATTGTCATTTAGTAGGCTTTATAAGCCGTTAAAATCATTATCACAATGTTACAATCAACGGTTTGCAATACCGAGATATGATATCTACGTCCACATGCCTGAATTAATATTAAGATGTTAATATAATAAAATTATCTTTTAAAATTTAAATAATGCCAATTCCATAAATATTAATAACATTTGTATGTGTTTTGTTTTAATTTAAAGTTTTTTGCCTCTGTAAAAAACACCAGTTACAACTGATTAAGACCTCTAAATCTGATGAGACTGAAACATAATTGTGTACATATTATATTTCGATGTACCGTGTGAATACTCCCTAACACTTTCTGTGTTGAAAGATCTTCAAACTGATTTAATAAACATTGAATGTATTAAAACCCTAATGCGCATATAAAACAATGATTTTGATTTTAAACCATTTCTTGGAGCGCGATCATAGAAGCTAACAAACCAAACATGCCCCACCTGCTAACGCGATAGAGATGAATGGAACGTAAGCTGGACATGACCGCATGCCGGCGGGCCAATGTTATTTTAGATGACCGACTTTTTGATTTTGGCTTAGAGCGCGATGCCTAAAGGAACAGGAAGGACACAAAAAACATACAAATCAGCACATCCATAAGCTTTATAATTAGTAACAAGCTGTTATATTAGTTTATTTATTTAGTAAGAATGGTTGGATTTTGATTAAGGAGGAAGAAGGTGTAGGAAAAGTAGGAATTAAAAAATAAAATGAAGTAGCAAAGGACCAAAGGACGGTGTGTTCATAAAACAGAGTTATGGTGATGAATGATAGTATTTACAAGAGCCGAAAACGATTGCATTTGCGCGCATTACTGAAATTAATTTAGAACAAGAACTTGAAAAACAAACACAGGTGGACATTCCAATTGAACAAAATAAAATATATCATAAAAACGAATAAAACAATAATTATAAAATTATAATAATAATAAAACACTTAAACACAAAAATGCATTCCTTTACAGCTCTGTTATTCAGAGTGTGACTGCGAGAGTAAGACAGACAGATATAGTAGTGGTGTTATGTGTTAGTCAATTAAATATTTTAGTTTCTTTTTTTTTTGCAGAAGATCTGAGAATTGTTTTTAAAAACCTTGGTAAAGAATGTAAAGATGTCTGACGGAAGCACGCAATAACAGCACGCTTCCTTTGTATGGAAACAACACTCCTGTAGACATTTTTGCTTTGCTGTTGGGGATGATCGATCTGTCATTGTTGGTGTGACGCAGTGTAAAAAATGTTAAAAATCAGGTAAAATTAAAGAAAAAATAATTAATTGAATGTGATAACTTAAGTTCAAAATTAAGAATAGTGTAATAGAAATTAAAGTTTAAGTTTTAAAAGGAATTAGGTCAAGGAAGTTCTTGGGACATGAATTTTGAGATATGCAGCCGTAAAGGATTTCTTTTTACCTTAGATGGTAAATATCCAAACTGGCTAAAGTGGCAAGCGAAGGAAACGTAATACGAAATTTTATTAATCATGGAATCCACATAAAGTTATTTGAATTTTATACCATCGATTAATAAAAACTGTTATATTACTTTGCCTCAATGCCATTGCTTCAGTTTCGTATTATGGATCTGATAACTTACCATGTGCAAGCCAAATAATACTTTGGCCATCGCTACAATGCGATCTACAGTTTCTTGTGTCTTATCTTTGCCTTTTTCGTTTTGATTGGATGCTTTCTCCATCGCCTGGTCTTCGGAAATTTCTTCCTTTTTACCCAATTTGGAATACAAGTAATGCTGCCATGACATTTCGTCCGAAGGATCCAACTTGTCGGGCAATGTCAACTGATTGTGAGCAAATTCTATAACATCGTACTCAGGCATCTTCTTCAGGTAGCGATCTTTGCAGTGTTGAACCAATTCCTGTTCACGACCAGCAAATAGATTGAGACCGACGGGAAGTAGACGTTTGAGACAGGCAACCATTAAACTAGCTTGGATCTCTTTGTCTTTGTCACGCTTCTTATCACGATTCTTCTTCTTTTTCTTAGCCTTGCCTCCTGTAACGGGAGCACCTTCTGTAATGGCAGACCTTCTTGTTGCCGTCGGCATTATCAAAGCCATATTATCGATTTCATTTGCTGATATAAAGTTTTGTTCTTCCTTGAGGAAGTACTGGCTCTTTGACCAAATATTGAATATTTCTGCCACATGGTTGTACAGCTCCTCGGCTTCGGGAATATTGTCCTTAAGCCAATGATTACGTTGAAGATCAACATACTTGATTAACAGGGGATAGAAGGAGTATATATCCCGTACCAGCAAGTTCCAGTCCTCTTGTAGTTGTGTTTCCACTTGTGATGTGTCATCCGTTGCAGATTTAATAAAGCCACGCATGCTCTCTTCCTTGTGGAACATGTTCTCCGTTCGCTTTTTAACTCTTTCGGCTAGGGGCAAGAACGGATCCTTCAACAGCTCTTCAGATGTATTAATAATAATCTGTTGAGTATAGGCCGCAATTCTTGTCATCCAAGGAGCATTATCATTACCGATGTTTTTCTTTATCATTTTGAGAACATTGCGCAACAAGGCATTCATGTGATCGGCAGTAACCATGGTTACGTGATTGCCGCTTGTAGGGCTAACATTGTCGGGACCTTGTGACCACCAGAATGGCAGGTAGGAACATAATAATGGCAAAATTACATCAATGATGTGAGGTGCATCATTGTATGTATTATCCGATTCAACAAATTGGTCCACTTCTCCTAGAATAGTTTCCAAATTTGGCATACAACTCTCCATTTTCACCATAATATCTTGGGCCTCCAGAGAGTGGTCGGCTATACGATTAAGCAAAGAAAACTGGTTATGTTTGTTGAGATGGGGTTCTAGATAAGCTACAGGGAAACAAGAACTAAATGCTCCCAAGCACGAACCCAGAGCTGGGCGATGTCTTTCGATTTCCGTTTTCATGTATTTGCGATCGTGTGTTAATGTACCATCTGTTCCCAAATGATACAATGCCGCTAATATTTTATAAGATGCCACTTGAATTTCGTCCAATAACAAGTCACTACCATAGTCACATGCTGCCAAATGATCAAACATGGCTGTTAAGACGGGCATAACTACTTGATTAATATAACCTAGAGAAGTTGATGTTTTCAGATGAGTTCCTCTCAGATGGCTATATTTGCCATCTTGTAAATTCAAAATTGTGTTTCCTAAATCGTCAGCGGTTTGATTGAAGAACGTCAACATGGACGTTCTTATGAATTCGGGACAATTTTTAACCAATGTCCGGGCATCAATGCCCTTCACTAGAACTTGAAGACAGCGAACAGTAATGCGCACGTCTGGACCAAATGCACTCAACCGATTGCGTAGAAGAGACGCCAATTTGCAGAAGATCGAGGCTACCATTTCCTTTTCCTTCAATGATGCAGCTCCCACATTGTTAGTAGCCGTGGCAACAGCAATGAAATAGTTGCGATGAGTGGAGAAATATTTTTCCATTAAAGGCAAGACGACTTTCGAAAAGAACTTAATATCGCGAGACGCAGTCTTAAACGAGGTGCGTCTACTAAACGTAGTCGAAGGTTTCAATAACTTCATGTTAATGGTAGCTCGGTCCAAATATTGAATCAACTTCTCCAATAATGAATAAGAGAATCTTAATTCTACAGCTGTAATAGCAGCGCCCCCTTCACCTTCACCAACTCCACCCTTAGATGGTCTGCAAAAATGATCGATTTATTTATTTTTTTGTTACCAATTTAATTATTTAATGACTTACTTGTGCAGTTTGTAGCCTTGATATTGCATGTACTTTAAGAATTCTTGCGATCTCTCGCGATCTTTGCGTTTTTCTTTGTCCGTTAACAAATCATAAGGCACAAGTTGGGCATGAATAATGCCACCGCAGGAATCTAGTTCCTCCTTCTTCTTTAAGGCCCAAATATCGTGTGAGTTTTCTGCTAAACGCTCCGCCATATTTTGCATTTCTCTGCTTAGTGTAAGATTTGTCATATCGACAGGATGTGGATTATAATTGAATGCACTTCCTTCATTCTGTAAATCGTGCTATTGTTAGGAAATATTTACACAAATAATGGCGTGGACAAAGGGGATTAAAGACGATATACATTTGGGATCAGACATGCAATTGTAAGAAAAAATTTAAAAATTTTGTGTTATTTTAATAAAGCCAATTTAAAGGGGTTTTCTCTAAAGCTCTACACATACAATTTGAGGTTTTGATTGGCGCCTAGTCGAACCACGATGATTTTGAGGTACTTCAATTTCCGAGTGTTCAATGGTCCAACCAAGAGCTAGGAGAGCCTTCAAACACTCTCTTACAGGATCTCTATATCGTTCACGTTCCTTTCATTAAAATAATAAATATAATGGGTTAATTTTAATATGTACCTGAAAACTTAAATACAATTTTCAAAACATACTCAAACTAGTGAAAATAACTTCCAGTTTTTAAATCCCAAGCAAATACATTGAGTGAAAATTTAACATGTGTTTTGTATTTGCACAAAAACAAAATACATTTAACAGTTTTCCTAAGTATTTGCTTGTGATATAGAACCTGTTAGTAAGCTTTTTACTGAGTTTGAGTTTGAAATTTGACATACATATTCGGTCAACATATTATAGGGTTTAAGTCTGGGATGTTTGCGATCACTATCAGAGCGTATTTCACCATAAGTCCATCCACTTTCCAAACGACGACTGGCCCAAGCATCATGATAATGTTCGCTAAACTTCTCCACCAAGGAATTATAATCGTTGGTTAAGTTAACGGTGAGTGTATCGATTGGATTGGGGTCGTATTGTGGCTGATCGGGGGCGCCAGATTGACGGCCATAGTAATCTTCGTCGGTGTTTTTGGATAAACTGTAGTCCGGTGGCAAAGCACATCCAATTGCAATCAAACATGGCAGCGCTTTACCAAACAATTCGGGATCGTAATCCATGTTGCTGAGTGAGTCAAATATGTTAGAGAACAGGAGCATAGTAAGACGTTTCTCTTCATCAGATGATGCTCCATATGAGCCTTGACCTTGACTGGAGCCATAGTATTTGGCGCAACGATCGAAGTGTAACGTAAGGAGCTAAATTAATGAAAATAAAAATATCGAATATTAGTTATTAACTATGAATATATTTACGTAAGTGTCTACACAGAATGTTTAAACAAATTGTTTAATTTTGTTTGTGTATGTATGTTAGTTTAAAAAATACATACCCTCAAAGCCACAGTCGTGTATTCGGATAATTTTGAGACATCAACTGTCAACTTGCGTAAAAGTTTCAATAACATTGCAGGTTGCATTTGTGATGTCAAAGCCACCAAAAAGTCAGAGACAGCTTCTCTTTGGCCCTTAGTAAGCATACGGTTCTTAGACAATCTATAGACCGTGTGCAGTGTTGCATCCAATAAGCTGGCATAATTTTCAGCCTCATTGTAGAATTTTGAGTGTTTGATTAGCAGAGGCAATATCGAGTTGCCAATGTAGCGATTCATAGAAAGAGCCATATCACTTTCTGAGCCATCACTTTTATCTAAAATAGTGGCAGTTCTCAAATCAGGCAGGAACGCATCCTCGAGTAGTCGATAGAAGAGCTCCTGAGTTTCAATGCCATAGACGCGTTCCAAGAAAAGAACAACGCTTTGCTTGTTATTGGGCAATAGACCCGAGGGCATGTCAGACTTTGGCCTCTCCTCTCCGGGTGCAGTTTGAGTTAGTGTGAATTTCAAGCTGAGGACACCCTGAAGATCCTCCAGTGGCACAAGAGATCTCAAAATAGCTCTAGCTCTTAATGATTCGTTTTTACCTTGTTCTATAACCGAGACGTCGGGTGCACATCTACCGAGAAGATCCACTAAGGTGCAATAGAAGTTCAAGATAGCAGCACCAGTATCAATGTAGTCTTCGTCCTCATCACCCTCAGGTAGAGGATGAGAGAAGTTAAGGCCAGCAATAGTGCCTTCAGCTTCGTCTTGCATTTTGCAGCGATCAGTGATGCGTTCAGACATACGATTGGCCTCAACTATAGCACGGAATAGACCTTCCCCTTCTCCTCTTAGAGCCGGCCCTAAACATTCTGGACGTCGGATAAGAAGACGAATGACAAGGTTGGCATTTTCTTCAACACTTTCACCATTTACCCAAACACAGTAGCGTAAAAAGTCCAAATAACGTTCGCCTTCTACCGGATCCCAACCCAAGTCAGGGTAACCCTTTTCAACGAGTTCAGAGTTACTTTGTAAACCGCAGCGCGATAGATAAACGGCAATTTTCTCTAAATAGTGTTCGCGCAAGGCCAGAGCTAATTCTGTGTTCTCCATTAAACTTGAGTATGCCACATCTAGAGGAGTAGAACCGCGTAAGCTGGGTCTAGCGAGTAAAATGTTCGCGTTGTCTAGCAAAAAGTCAAAGTGGTCGAACATTGCTTTTTGATTTTGTCTTCCAGTCCTACAGAAATAACAGAGGAAACGACAGCAAGCTACCACCATTTCATGAGAGGTGTCCTTCTCTTTAGCTGGTGCTCCTTCCGCTCCCTCTGATTGAGCTGGGGCATCACTTTGGGCTTGAGCTCGTCTGCCTAGAGTATTCATCATGACAGCCATTACGTTCTCATGAACCCTGAGAATGCGTATCAAATCTGGATGTTGGAAGAATGTAGCATTGTTAACTAATTTCCACAATCGCTTCCTCATTAATTCCTCTTCTTCTTGACTCATTTGTACAGGAAGCAAAGCGCGGATCTGGCTTAAACCAACCCACATTTCGGCCACATCTTCTCGGGCTTTGTTGTTGATGACATACGTTTTCTCAAGAGCTCTCACCAATTCACCCACCGTGTCGTACTGCCTTACAAGAAGGCTGAACATTTCACGCACCAACTTGGGGGTTTCAATCTGTGATTCCTCAGCCCAACTAACAATCGTCTTGATTAAGACTTTACGGAACACTTCTTCGGGAGTTTTCTTCTCAGGTTCCTCAACTTCCTTGGGACCTTCTTCAAGTTCCTTCACAGCATTAATAAAATTGTAAATCTTCGTAATTGGACCCGTTTTGACTTCTTCGATCGCATTGCTTTCTGGTTCTTCCGGCTCCTGCAAAGCATTTAGTGACACCTTTTTCATTAGACAATCATGGAAATCGTATAAACGTCCACGCAAATCCAAGCCACAGGTACAATTTTCATGATCATCCGGTTCCAGATTCTTAAAGCACAGAATCTGGTTCATCTGTTCTCTTGGTGGACAGCGGAATTCTTTTGTTTTTTTGGCCGCGACAGCACTTGGAAGATCGGATTGTTTGATTTCAATATAGCGACGCAATTGATCTGCCTGGAGATCACCAACAAAGTCATGTGAGAATGCAATAATGCTTTCCACTCGATGTCTTAGCTGTATGTCATATAGATGATGTAGCAAATAGCACATTTGGAGTTTGGCACCTTCCGCCATCTTCATGGTTAAAAGACCTTTACGATGTTCATCCTTTCCATCTTAAATTAAATGAAATAAAACCGTTACTTTCACATCATTAATCGTAGATGAATGCTTCTAATACTGACCTTTTTCAAAGGTAGGATCCCAAGTTTCTGGATCGATCATAACTAACATCTTTTGAACATCATCATCGGTCATGACACCCACTAACAACAAACGATCGGTAAGCTTCAAAATGGGCCTAAAAGAACATGCAAATACTTATATCGTCTTACCTTTTATTGCATATAGAACAATGTTTGGTGATAAACTTACAAGAAAAGATTTTCGTTTGTCCAACCAATTGGATCTCTATTGTGCACCTGATTGATCTCAACGGCCTCCTGTAATGCTTCCATAACAAATTCACGCACTACTTCTAAGGGGAACTTGGGCGAATACAGATGATCGATGTCTGGTATTGGTTCACTGGAAACATTTTGTATGCTAGTGGTATGGGTACTCATAGGTATGCTACGACAATAATGTGCACGAAAAATGTAATGTTGTAATGGGCGATTTGTATGTGCATTTGTGCGTATTGTCCGGCCATTTAATTTAGAGTGAATAGTAGTGCAATGAGTGGCGTGTTTGCGTGAGAGATAGCATGCAGAAATGAGAAAGAATATAAAGAAGAAAATTTGGACATTGTTGATAAAAGTGAAAGTGATAGATGTCGTCCTATTCTAGTATTCATATGTGCATGTCTGGAGAACTACAATTGTCTATTGTGTTGTGGACATATATGTAGATCAAGCCGGGACGTGACATGAACACATAACACTAACCATATAGTGGAGCACACAATCTACTTTCAATTTTGTTCTCTGTTACAATACAAGCAAACACAAAGTCAAGCATATCTAAAACAGTATTACACGTTCCAATTAAGTGTTCAGTTGTTTTTTTTTGCGTTATTTTGATGTTAAACACCTTATAATTTTGACGATTTCCGGGAAAGTCATTATAGTGCTCCACTGCGTTCAATAAAAAATATGAAAAGAAAATCAAAAAGCCTGCAATACTTACGTAATTTCTGTCATGCGCAAATGAGGCTGAACTGATTCGGTAATCAATGACCTCAAAGAATGACACATTTCCTCATCTTCGTAGAGGAACTTAAGTTCTGCGCCTAAAGGAATGATATATTCCATCTTACAAACCTCCATAGTGGTGGCATGCGATTCCAAATGCAATGCAATTAAAAGGTCATAAAAGCCTTGGCGTAGCGGTCCACTCATATATTCGGAACGTATAGCATACAACAGTTGCTTCTGATCAACATGTTGGCATAGAGCATGAGCTGCTCTATAATTGGACTGATAGCAAAGAGCAGCATATAAGGTAAGTGTATGGGCATGGAAGGATAGTAGTTTATCCATTTCTATCAGTTCTAAAATGTCGATGCAACGATCTTCTTCGGGGATGTGAAGGGCCAACATAGAGACTGGATCTTCACAAAGCATTGACCAGCCTCGTATGTCGGATAATTTGAGGGCATGCACTTGCAGTGATGTATTAGGAACACGTGCCCATTGATGAGGACGAAGACATTGGACCTTTAAACGAGGTGGGGACTGTGGATTGATATGTTTGTCACTCGTTGGCAAAACAGCAGCTGAAAGAGGCAGTGTTGTTGCTGTACGTCCCAATTCAATTTGCAAAATTTCTTTGCTAGTGGCTTCAACGAAAATGGCTGGGAAAAGTTTTGTTCCTGCTTCCATCTTCCAACGATGAGAGGTCTGCTTTCCTTCACACGTGAAACTTATCATGCCCGTAGCGGTGTCGACGAAGCATCCAACGAACATGCCCTGTGACGCTCCCTTACCCGAAGCATCCTGAGTTACTTCATTAAAGAGTTCATCGGCACGTACGACATAACAACTTTGGCGATTAATGCGCTCGATGGGCATTTCATAGTCGTCTTCAATAACAACGGATCCTCTTCGAACCTTATCCTTATTAAATTCCTTACTGTGCAAATGATATTGTGTGGTAACCCAGCCTACGTAAACATGGGTGGGATCTTGACCGGGGAATATACGAACGCCATAAAAATATTCGTTGATAAGTTTTAAACATTCGCCATCAAACATTTCATTGCCTGAAGATTCGACCGTAGGCTGTCCTAGAGCACCACCACTAAGAGCTTTTGGTCCTTGCGGTACAGGAGTCTGAGGTATCTCAGCCTGAAATGGTTGGGGAATGAGAGTGTGATTTATAAATGGGCTTTGCAGCACTTCCTAATGATAAACACTTACATTGTTTAAGCGCAAACTTGGAGCCTTTGTTGTCATTTGAGCGTTAACCACATTACGACCATGGGCAACGGTGTTACGTCTTTCCAGGCTTACTTCAGGAGCTCGGCCAGACATTTTCTCTTTACTTTGATCACGTGATTTCTTTGAGAAGAACTTGAACGGACTACGACCGCGCTTCTTCTTATCGTCCATCATGCTCTCATCCAGTCCATTCATGTCAAGCGCAGACGTGGAGCGTTGTAGTTCCTCTGGTGATCCCAAATCCGATTCAAAGGTAATATTACGCGTAACTGAGCTTCTACGTGGTGGCCGCGAAGGACCATGCATCTCATCGGCCTCGGCCGTATCGTCAAAGTTACGATTGAGGCCCTTAATGTCATTCATTGTAAAGCCACTTTTCAACATATGATCCATATGAGCTGAAGTCTGTTGCTGCTGTTGTTCTTGAGCATCGCGCATCAGCCGATATTGCCGAATTTTGATTTCCTCCCAACGTCTGGCCTTCTCCGTTTCAGTAATAAATTCACTCATACAAGTGACTGGCAGGGAAAGACGTAAGAACTCCCAGTTGGCTTTTTCCATGGTCTCAAAAGTATTGTGGGAAATCTTCAAATGCGGTGGTGTATCAGCTCCACCCGGAATACGTGTTACATCAATACGACAATCTGGCATTTCTTCTGTATTTTCGAATATTGGTTGATCCTTGGTATACCAATGTGTAACGGGGCGTCGCATGTTACTGTAAATACATAAATTGATGGCATCATCAAGACCATTAATAACAGCATGACCACAAGAAACTTACACACAAAATGGCTCATAACCTTCCTGAAGGCCACAAGTAGTGAAAAACTTGAGAGAGTCCACATCTTGGCCATAAATTAAACGAGCCTTCTGACCCACACCCAATGTGCAGGCTGGTACAAAACCAACTCCTTCGGCGGTAACTTCGGCAAAAGTTGTCTCACCGCCCAACGCATCCATTAAGAGTTCACCGTTTAGCGAAAAACCTGCACAGAAAAGTAATTAGTCCGTTCTTCGTTTGAAATGATCTAAATACACGAATGTGAGTACAATAAACGAAGCAGTGGATGCCATTTTAGTTTTTATTTTGGAAACATGCTCATGTTAGATGGCCGTTTTCAATTGTTTAAAGTATTTAATACATACTATGTATTTATTTATGTATGTACGAGTATGAATGGCATATATGTAAGTACATTTTTTCTAATTGCAATTTGTGTTTTAGTAAGTCTATAAAGCAATCAATTAATTTAACTCATGCGCTAAAAACTGAAAAAAAGATCAAACAAGACTGGCTTTATAATGCGATAAACATGTTGTTAGAGTGTTAGTAAGTATTTTCTTTTAACATTTTATTGAAGGAATTTGTAATAGTTTTCATTCCAAGCATTTACATTTTTCAGTTTAGTATTTGTGTAAAATACATTATTTTTCAATGCATTTCTTCGGGAATAGCTTGAGTTTTTCTAAAATAGCTTTTAAACATGATGAAACGTAAAGGAAATCTCATGAGATTTTTTTACTAAGCGCCCTCCTTTGGTGGTATAACATTGAAACGCCACCGAAGTAAAATAAATATATAATGGTTATTGACTAATGCGCCTTCTCACCACCTGAGGCGCTTGAAACTGTACTAAAAACAAACCTAACGCGCAATTACAGAGTTGTCAAATACAAGCTTTTCACCTCCTTTCACCACCTTTCCTTCTACAATCTCTCTTCTTTCCAAAGAAAGTAACACAATTAATATATAGACATTAATTGCGTGAGTGTTACTTCTCTTTTTAAAGAAACTTATTTGTAAAACTTTTACCTAGATATAAAAATAATAGAAATATCCAAGTTAAAACTTATATAACAGATAATAAATAAGTCATTATACGACTACATCTAAGTAATGCAGGCGGTATGTAGTAGCATTTGAAAAGTAAGTTATTGAGTAATTGTATGTCATTACCAATTTTTGAAGATTACCAAAAATGGGCCAAAAATAGTGAACAAACTATAAAACATAAAATTGTTCCGATATTTCAGGAATTTTTAAGGCTTTTTTCTCTTAGTCTATAGCTACAATTGTGCCGAAAACAGGAGAACAAAATTCCAATTGGTTTCCGAAATATAAACGTGAGAAAATTTCATGTTCTTCGGAAAAATCAAGTTTTAGGCAAAATATATTTGAGGCCATAAAATCCGAACAGCAGCTAAACTAGTTTCGATAAATTCTTCGTTTAATATCAGCAGGACTTGTTTATAAAAATTTAGTACTAAAATGTCGAAGGCCTTAAGGTCCATTGATCTTTGGTTAAAAATGAGGGCTAGTTCTGGCACAAACTCGGTTTCGGTGATGCTCTGGCACCAAGTAATGAAATTAATTGTAAATTATCGATAACTGGAAAATCACAGTTCTTATTATCATCGATTTTATTGCTCGAATGTGTTGTGTATGTATAATGATAAAAGGTTAGTAATCCATAAAGCCTTAAACATTGGGATCCAAAAAACCCTTAATTCAATTAACCAGCTGAGGATTGAAGTGTGGTAAAAATTGTGAAGGGATAAATTAAGAATAATTTTTAACGATGTTGTAAAAACGGGTAGATAAAACTAAGCAGATCATTGTAGTTCATTTAAAAAATGTTCTGGGGAAATTTGAATTAAGTATTAAAAAATATCAAAAGCAGGAGGGAGAGTGAGATATAAAAAAAGAGTATATATGCACGATTATATTTATATTACGTATGTATATAGAGTAGAATATTATTAAGGTATTGTTTACGAATATCTACACTTTGAAGGCATACAATAGAAAAGTTTCTTACTGATTGTATGATCGGCGAGATCTAAGAAAACTCCAACTATATCGCCTGGACCACATTGTTTACCGAAAGATTCACTTACGCCACCAAATACTTTTTCTTCCTACATTGTTTTAATAGATTGTTTGTTGTTGTTGTCATTTTATATACATGATGATTATTAACAGATTATAAATTATTTAAAAAAATATATATTAAAAAAAATTAAATAATTATAAATGAATAAATAAATAAAGTCATTAAATATATATGTAAATGCTTAAAATAAAGAAGCTCTCTAAGAATAATGGCTTAAAATGCTTAAAAACTGTGTTGCGCGCAAAAAGAGCACAGTTCAAAATTCGTTTCAAAATACAAAAAAAAAATAATTAGTCAAACGCAGTTTGTATCGTAACTAGAAAAATTATATATATATATTTTTTAATAAAAATTAAGAAATGCTCGCAGCTTTAACAGTAGTTTTATTGTTTGATTCTTGTGATTCTTACTGATGGTTTGTTCCTTGACATCGATAAAACAACCGATAACATCGCCAGCTTCATAGCGAACACCAAAATGTTCAACACTTCCAGCATGTAATTTGGTAACCTATATTCATTTTATGAGCATAAATTGTGATTTTGATCCTCATTAAGTTTTACAAACAAAAATAATACTACATAATATCGTTTTTTCAGCAAATGAAGGGATAATTTTATTAAAAAAAAAAAAACAATTTTCTAAAGAAATATTCCGTATACGTATTTACGGTATTCGAGTTGGGCAAAGTTTCGCAGTGGGACCAATTTAATGGAGTTTGTTGCTTATAACTTCGTATAAAATCTTAGCAACTGTATACAAGTTCATTCAAAAAATTACTATTTATATTAAATTAATGTTTGTCTGCGGAGCAGTATAGCTGGTCAATTTGAAGAAGATGTCAATGGCCATAACACGGTCAGTAATAAATCGGTAATAAATGCTATAGGTGAGTCTTTACTAGATTTAATTTTTGTAACCCTTAGGAACCAGATATCAAGGTTAATCATACGAAATAGCGGAGACTTGAAAAGTGCCGCTAAATTTTCAACGCAAGTAAGAAAAAAACTTAACACCCCAAATGTCCTCGTGTTCTTGAACCTGTTCCAGTTTAAGAACACGATAAGTATAGCGCGCTTATCTTGGTGACATAGAGTGATCTTCTGGGACAAGCCGTCTGAACAAAGTCCTTACAATTATTATACAAGACCCTAGAGGTGTTAATAGGCTCCCATTTTACGGACTGATCTGCACTCACAACTACTTTATGGAATGTCTGATGTCATTGCTTCCATTTGTGGGGAGAGGCTGTCTGGAATGGTCTTATATTATTTAATCATGAACAAGGTGCAATGTGGTCTTCATTACCAAAGGTGGAAAGACATCTCTTATGAAAACAATGTATTCTCCTTCGATTTGAAAATTCTGTTAAGTTGATTTTCATCTGTGATGTCTGCGTAGAGTACTTGGACTGGGATTAGTAGAAGTCGGTTAGTGGTACTAACCTTATCCGATAAGCAAATTATCTGAATGTTATTCTGGATCCGAACCAATTATGGAATCATAACATTCACGCGAGAGTGATTAAAGCCGCTGCACAGTGGTCGAAATCACCAATCTAGCAGCATTTAATGTATAAATCTGTAGTAACAAAGCCCAATGCTTATTTTGGACTATGAAATGCGTAAAAAATTAAAAAAAATATTTATTTCAGTTCTTTAAATACACTCAGAAAAAAGTTGGATAGTTATATTAAATGGCTTAATGCAAATATATATGTTTCTAATCAGAATCATATGTATGTATTTGAACCAACAGCGTCTTGTTGTATAATTGGCTCTTAAAGTAAATTTAGGTCGTATTTTATATAATTTCGGGAGTAGCTAGAAGGTCATTTGGAGAGTGAGGATATGAGAGGATCAGAAGAGAAAAGAAGTGAATTGGGAATAGATATTATATATTATGTCAACATCGTGAATTAATATTTTGTGCACGGAAGATGACTCCGATCTGATATCACTTCTTTTTTCCTAATAACAGTGCATCATATTTTGGATATATGATTTTTTTTATATTTTTGCAACAGATTGCATTAATTTGTACGAGTGCTTTGTAAAATCTCCGTCCAAAGCATTAGTTTTTTAATCTTTATTGCTACCTCTGGATCAGAATGTATCATGGATTCAACTTCTGAAGCGTTTCTTTTTTCTGTATTGTGCAAACTAAAGCACGCCGCAGCTATATGTTCATTGCAAGAAGTTTTATTTACAAGCTGCGTAACTTTGTTGATCTGGGTTTTAGAGGAGCTTTTTTGAGATTATTACTAATTGTCGTTTCATCAAGTAAAATCAATTCACTGTCCAACCAATCCTTATTAGGGTTCTTCAAAATGAAAAAAACTTATTGTTGCAGTTTCGACCACTGTGCGCTGCCGCCATATATTCATGTTCTTTTTCATGCAAAAATGACTTCCAGTTAACCATATAACTAAAAGTCTGTGCAACAGTGACTATTGCACATCTAAGGGTACAATTTCTCCAAGGAAATCCACATGGGTTCCTCCGATGGTTCGAAGGTGGGTGTGGGAAGAGACTTCTATATTTCACGAACTGTTTTTATACTCATACCAATGCAGTGTTCTTCTCTGCCGTGTAATGTGTTTACAATGATAGTCAGACCGCCCTGAAATGTTTTATGGATGCCTAAACCACATCTTATCCCTGTAACTCTGAGGCTTCTACAGTTAGACATATTTTACAATTCGCCAATAATTCTACAAACCATTATTGATAATGATCATGAGAATATATAAAAAAACATAATTATCTTTTGATTACATTAATATATTTTTAATTTTCTGAATGAATTTATCTACAGTTGCAAATAAGTCATGTGAAAAATTAGTTTTATGCGTGATGGTATCTATATTTTATACAAATTTAAGCCCATTGGTTCTTGAAGCTTACATTTTTGAGGAAACATTTTTGGTAAGTACTTTATTTTCAATAGTAAAATGTTTTTTTTGTGATAAAACTACTTATTTATCAAAAAATTTACTTTTTTTATTCCATAAATATTTATTTTCAGTCGTGCCCACTGTGAATACTTTAAATTAAATCTCAATAATGGTAATAATGATTGAAAACATGACAATAATCAAAATACGTTCTTCAATCAAAAAACAATATTTGTTATGGAGATTCAAAAAGGGGGATAGGATAAAGAAGTAGTACATAATGAAGACAGATTAATAGAAGACTATGATGAAATAAGTTAATGATAAAACGTCCAAGTAACCGCTTCTTTGTAGTATTTCACCTTCCAAAACCAAATGATTTTTAAACTTTTTTTTAATATTTCATCTTTAGATTATCCCTTCATAACGTTTAATAAAACAAATTAAAGTTTGTTTCAGTAGAAACAAATATTGCATAAATTAAATCAAAAATTATATTTTCCAATTAAATCATAAACCGTTATAAAACACAGAAGGTTCTACTTACATTGTGTCCATCAAAAGCCCAACTGGTGTCTTCACTACCCAACATTGTGCCTGGATTGCAATCGGCTCTCGCCCAACCTACGCGCATTGGTCCCGAGGTAAGAACCTCAAATTCGAAATACCATTTACCCGAGGTAACTGCATAATTGCGTTCCACACGATAGGTGCGGAAGGCGGCAAATTTAAGCCGCAATGCCTCTGCCAATAAGGCTTCGTTACCCTCGCCTGTTGGCGGATCCAAAACGTAACCGTAAACAAGTAATGTGCGCACCGTTTCGGAAGCAGTATCGCGATTTGCTTTCTTAATGGCTTCATCGACCTTGGAGTATGGTACCAAATGAGGACTACGTAGATTTTCGGAATCTTCATTGAGCCCATATGTCCAACCCTGCTGAATGCGTTCTCTGGCCCAAAGATTATGTGTATTTTCGGCCAATTGGTCAACTAGTTCCTCTAGTTTTGGAGTTAGAGTAACCGCACTTAAATCCAAAGGTGCTGGCTTGTAACCATTAGCTTGCATGAAAATCTCGTTGGGCAGACGTATGGGACGTATACGTGCTGGAGGTTTATCCATGGTTATGTAATAACCCAATGCAATAATGGTTCTGCAAAATATTTGATAATATATTCAATGTAATCGAGCTAAGAAATCATTAGTTTCACTTACTTTAAAGTTTGTACAGCCAATTGGTTGTCGTAGCGTTTTTCAGCGGCAGGTAATTTTTCAAATTGCGTTAAACATGGATGTATACGATGGTAATCATCGCGATGTTCACCCCAAGACCAACCGGCCTCGATTTTATTTAAGGCCCACATCTCATGAATATTCTCTGCTAATTTCTCCTTAATTTGATCAACCGAAGAGGGCAATGAAACTCCCGATGTATCAACAGGTTTTGGCACAAATGCATTGTCGTCCTCTATCATCCAGGGACCGGCTAAAACGTTTTTACTTAAGTTACCAAAATAAAAGCAAGGGTCCAAACTCAATATTTGGTGAGGCATTAAACACTGCACCAAGGGTGAAAATCCAGGTGGAGGATTGAATTTTAAACGGCCATGATCACCACCAAACAAAAATCGACAACTAAAATAAACCAAATAAATATCCCAACACAATTCCGGAAATTTTCAAAGTCTACCTTAATTTGGAGGAACAACTCATAACTGGGAAGAACATGCCATCTAAATTAAAGTCACGGAAGCAGCCCTTAATTTTAAGTCCATTAAATGTGAATGTAATGACTGGCACAGACAAGTCGATGGTAACACCAATGACATCACCCTTGCGAATAAAAGGTTCTTCGGGGACATTGTCCAGAACCATGGTTTTATGGCCGCCTGTCCACAAATAAGCACCATCGAAACCAAAGGAATACAAATCATCACCAACACCATTACCACCCCATTTCTTGCCACCACCCGGATAAGGTACATAGCTAAATATACAAACAGATAATATAAGCAGATATTAAAGGTTTACAATAAGTTTATTATAATAAATTACCCGGAAGTATTGGCCCAACCAATGCGCAAGTGAGGCATCATATGAGTGGTTTGTTCAATATGGTCCATAGTTACTTCAAAATACCATCTTTGGTACATGGAGGAGCCCTCTACGCGACCCACAAAAATATTGGGTCTTATACTGGCTACATGATCAACCAGTTGTGTCTGCAGTAGCAGATTCTTGCCGGGCAAAAGGAAGTCACAAATGTTGTTTTGGGAAGAACGCACAGCGACACCGTTACCCACACACAGTGAGCATAAAACATCCAAGACCTTGGGATCTCTGCCGTGTTTTTCCAGCAGCGAAATAATCACTTTAATGTGTTCATCACGCATCATATTCAACGCTTCAGGAGAATCAATCAACACACAATGAAGTACATCCAACATGCCAGATCCCTCACTGGAAGCCTGAGAACCCAGGCGAGAAAACAACCAATTCAAGCGATTACTATTGGCAAATTGGGCACAATTAGTGTGGTTGCCTTGGATAATAGCGGCCAATAGTTGATATAGATAGGTGGAAATCAAGTCCCAACTTTGACCAGTTTCATCGCCAGCCAAAAAGCTGGCTAAAAAGCCTTGTGATGTTATAATATTAATTTTGTCAATGGCCTCCAAGATTAAATTCAAAACACCCTCTTCCTGAAACAGATCCTGACGATTGCGCAAGGCACGAAAACGATTTTGTTTTTCTTCGTGTTCTGTTAACAAATAGTGTAAATAAAATGAAGATAAGGATTAGGAAAAGATTTCAAATATAATACAAACCCATGTCATCTGGTGGCTGTGAGAAATAATTTATCAAATCTTCCAGGCACATTACCATTTCATTGAGATTGACTTTTTGGAAGAATACCGAATGACGACGATTCGATTGTAGAGTTTCCAATGCACTAAAATTTAAAACAATTGAATGAGCTACATACTAAAGGATTAAATAAAACTCCACACTATTATTGCAATAATATGTAAGTTAGAATCATTTATATGTGTACATATCTATGTATATTCACAATTTAAGGCAAAATTTACATAAGTACAATAAGTATGTTACTGAATTTAAGACTCTATTACGCCAAATCATTGATAGAAAGTAGCTTAAAAGTTTTAACTGCAGGGAAGGAGCAAATATAAATATTTTAGTTTTTAAATTCATCATTTACGTCGGTTTAATTGCTTACGGTGACCACTATATTTCATATTTGAGTTTAAACTTTTTCTCATCTGATTTGGCGCAATATTGCCTTCATCTACATTTAAATCGACATACTTAATAAATTGTGTGAAAAGACTGCTACATTTACGAATAACGCGAGCAGTTTTCGATTCTTCCTCCTGTGACCGGGAGAAATCAAGACAATCGTCCATTTTGCCTTCTTCGTGCAGAATGGCTTGTTTCTCTTCAACTTTGCCGACACCCTTCTTTTTCGTTTCGTAACTCTTGTAACTGAGCCAAAGGCCGCTTTCACAATGCTGGACAATGACGGTGGTGTCACCATACTTGATGATGGGTGAACCAATAATTTCCAAATCTTTATCTTCGAGTACTTTTTTCTCGTCGTCCTTTTCCACCCGAAGGCAGAAAGTCGTTGTAGCAATTGTTGCTTCTTCCTTTTTAACCTGTAAATTAAAGAATATTTAAAAATTAATGTTTGGGAAATATGTGTTATATGCGAGAAAAGCTTACCAAATACAATTCGTTATTATCGTTGACGCCCAAATAGCGCCCAGTTGTGATATGACGGATTCGCATAGGATGGAACCAATTTATAAAACCGCCAGTCCATTTGGTACGCGCCAATTCAAGACGCCACAAGGAACGAGCCTGCGACATCACGGAACCACCTTCATACACAACAATACTGGAAGTAAAGAAATTAAATAAAAAAACAATTGTTAAAGTCAAGAAGTTTATTAAAGGAAACAGTAATCACCATAATCCCATTATTTTCTAAAAAAATATGGCGGGCCTGGTCTTTTAACTCATTGTATCATTGTCGCAATGGTTTGCTCTTTTATCTGTTCTGGGTATATTACAATGAACTTCCCAGCCGCTGCATATCAACAATATCAGTTTATAATAATTATTAGTTTACTAATAACTAATATTTATCACAGCGCCCTACTTCGGTGGTATAAAACTAAAACGGCACCGAAGTAAATTAATTAAATAAAGGTTATTGGCTTGACTAATGCGTTATCTCACCACCAGAGACGCTGCAATCTGCACTAATAACAAATATAACGCGAAATTGCAGAGTTGTCAATAAAAGCTTTTCTCCTCCTTTCACCACATTTCCTTCTACAATCTATACCCTTTACAAAGAAAGTAACACAACTAATATATAGGCATATTAATTGTCTGAGTGTTACTTCTCTTTTTAAAGAAAAAATAACTTGGTCTAGATACCTGCATGTTTTGAAAGTACTATTCATTTAAGAATGGATAAAAGGCAGCATCATATTTGGATTTATCGTTTCCGATTTTAATAAAATTTAGAGATATACCCCTATATTCATACAGAATTATACAGTCATGTCACGTTCGGAATGGTTTCAATTCCGTAGTTACCATTTCCATCGATTTTGTTTTAGAAACACTATCCCCTTTCCAATAAGGTCAAATCTCAGCCATTTGTGGACCGATTTAGCTGATTTTAAATTTGAAACTTCTCGAAAGCATGTCTGACAGAATTATTGAAGATTTGGATCCCGAAGATATCTGGGGTCTTCAGAAAATTGATTTCAATCTATTAAGATCCAGAATATATGAGGAGCCGCAGAACAAAAGGTACTTTTTCGATTTTTTTTACAAATTGAATTTTTGGTATTTTTATAATATTTAATATTTTTTTTTTTAAATATTCTAGAAAAAATCAATTTGCCAAAATTTTTAAATTTTCAAAAAAGTACATTTTGTTCTGCGGCTCCTCATATATACTTTATAGGGTCTGAAAATTGTATTGTGGATATTACAAACGGAATGACATACTTATATATACCCTTCTCACGAAGGTGAAGTGTATGAAAATATCGCACTTGATCAACAAGAGGGTATTAACTCAAAATTTTTAAAATTTCACTTTTTGCAAGAAATCAACTAACAACATCAATATCTATCTACTGTAAAAATTTCGACGTATTCCGATTACTCTTTCATCTCGAAAACCACATATGAGACCATTTTCGTGATAATGTAGTGACTACTTTCATATCAACAAAAAGGTATTATTTTGAGTTAATAAAAAAGTTGAAATAGAAATGCATTGTATATTTTCATAAAAAAGATATTATTTTGATTTGAGACTTTATTCAAGTTAAAAATAATCAAATTGTTTTATTTAAATTTGGTTGTATTTTGAGTTGATACTGTTTTGTTGATAAAATTTGTTTTTCTTTATGATTTTAATTCGAAATGTGACTTTTTTTAGAAAAAAAATGTTAAAATTTTTTCAGAAAAATAGTATTAACTCAAAAAATTGATTTTTTTGCAATAACTGAAAAAAATTTAAGAGAAAAACAATGTTAATATATTTTCAAATAAAATTTGCTTACTATGATGTATTCGGATTTTTAAATTCTCTTCAAATATAACCACAAACAGTTTTTAACCTCTACTGAAAATTTTAAAATTTTGAGTTAATACCCTCTTGTTGATCAAGTGCGATATTTAAATTAAGGAGGTTATTTGAAAATCACTTCTCCTCATTTTTCTTATAAATTATTTTTGTTTTACAAAAATTTATATCGAATGTTTTTTAATTGAGGTGAAATATTTTACAAAATGAGGGTTTAAGTGTTAGCTTACTTTCACCATAAATTTTGTACTTACTTCTGTCCGGTTTCACGACCCCAGGTGCTCGGTATAGTTAGACATTCATCACCACCATGGAAAAAGCGTAAAACATCGCCACCAAATACATAACCCACATACTTCATACGAGAAATACCGGTACCATATGGTTGCACCGACCAGTGGGTGACATGGAAACTGGCATTGACAATTGACTGTTCGTTTTCTTTGGTTGTGTGCTGCACCCCAAATAAGAAATTACAATGTTAGAAATGGAATTATGTTAATTAATTTAAATGTTACAATTTATAACTCACCAAATAACGTTCTGTTGCAACTGAAACTAAAATTAAATCATCACCTACACGGACTTTTTCACCCTCCGAACGTTGTTTACTGGCTGGATGTACAGTCCACCAGCAAGCCTCGCCCTGGCTGTGTTCTTGCAGACCCACGTCAAATGACAATTTATCGTTGGAAGACGAAGTGGAAAGGCAAGCCAAATACTATTTTAACATTGGTTTTTGTAGCAACAATTGAAATGAGAGACATTAAGTGAAGCAAGAAGGAAAAAATAAACGACCAAAAAAAGAAGAGATAAGGATATCAATTCAATTGTCAAGGATTAGTTACTAAATACATAAATAAGTTACGTTTCATAGATATGTATGTAAACTAAATATAAATACATTTTTATAATGCTGTGTGTATGATCTTACCATGTCACTGTTGTTATGGCGCAATAATATGGCATTACCATAGAGTAAAGTTCTGTGACCGGATCCAGTACCTTTGCCCTGTGCAAATAAATTTCAAATGTAAAGATGATAAAAAAAAGAAAGAAAAGAACGTAAAAGTTTCAATATTATAACATTTGTCTCAATATTAGCAATATCAGAGCATTAAATGAATTCAATTCTTAGTTGGAATCAATTTTGGTAATTCAATTTTTAGATATACTTATTATACCAGTGCCAACAAATTTAAGGAGTTCTCAAATAGATGGAAAAACGGTAAGTTTTGGATTGTTCGCTGATTAAATATTGGTTTATTTCAAATAACGTATGGGCAACAAATGTGGAAAAACATTTTTGATCTATTTTTATTATTATTACACTCTAAAAAATGCATGTAAATCTACTACTATAAAGTAAGTAAGTTTTCATGTAAACTTACACAATATGCGTAAATTTAAGCACAATATGTTTATCAAAATCAATTACATACTTTTTTCAGCAAAAATACAAACAAAATGTTTTATTTTAAATTTTAATAATATAATAAGCATTTTATATTTAAAATTACATATATTGTGCATAAATTGAAGTTTTACACATAAAGTGTGTAAAGTAATTCAAACGTTTAATATACAAATTGTCAAAATTTTATTTCTAAAAAAAAACAAAAATCATTTATTATAAAAAAAAATATTTGAATTTACACACAACATGAATTTTTACCCTAATTATAGAAGGAGAAAAGTTTCCTACTATTAATGTAGGAAATTTACATGAAAATTTATTAGAGTGTACAATATATACTAAATTAACAAAAAGTATTTACTCCATATAAATCAGCTTTTTGATATTATTCCGTAATTCAGCGAATAATTTCCGAATTCCCTTCGACGGTTTTTATTATTTTTAATTGATAAATCTAAAATTTTCCAACGGTATCTAAGTATAAACCCTACAAAATATATTTGACTAAAAAGTTTTTCTGGATCTAAGTTCAGGAACCTTGAATGCAATTCAAAATATTTAATTGTTACTTTGATGTAGTAGGTCGTCGTTAAAACTGGCCAAAAGATTATTTTAAAATGTATATGATATTTTTTGATGAACTTTTTGTTCATCAATAATCCACCATTAGAAAAAATACAGTTCACTGATCTCGAAATCACTGATCGTCAACCACAATGAAACCTATCGAGAAAACATAGTTATACTTATATTCTAGCATGTATTTGGTGTTTCATATTTAGACGACACTAAGTACAGTGAAATTTCGATATATCAAATCTGATGGGTATCGAAATATACTTCGTTACAGTGGAAACTTGGTATAACCAAATTTAATGAAATTCAAACAAAAAATCGTTTTAACTATAGTTTTTCTCATATTCACTTAAGAGTTTTGGTATTGCAAATAATCTTCAGATATTTTTTAAATTGTAGAAAGAGTACTAGTCGGTATATTAAAGTGTTTATAAATTTTTCCCTTTAATGTACTTATTTTGACAAGAATCTTCATAAAATTTGCAAATCAGTTTGATGATCTAAATTGTTAGATACGATTTTTAATACTATTTGATTAAAGAGACATGATAATACTTTTTAATAAACAATCTGATAATATCATTAAATTTTCTTTAAAAAAGTTTTGTTGTAATTAGGAATGTTCGATTAATCGATTAATCTAACATTATGATTATGAATGAATTAATCTAACATTCTGATTAATCAATTATTCGATTAATCAAACATTTTGATTATTCATATTCAAAATTAATTGAATAATTTTGATTATTCAAAGCACAGATTATTACAGATATGAAACAAATGATAGTTCTCAAAAAAGTAATATCGAACCGTATGGTTATTTTGACCTTCATCACCACTTTTCAATGGTTATGGTTTGCAGAGCGAGAGAAAAAATACAATTATCAATGAGCAACGAGTGTGATATATATTTGTCCCTCTTTCCAAACCACAACCATTTTGACATTTTCTTTTGTTTGTTTTCTATTGTCATATTACAAGAACCAGCTGATTCATATCTGTGTAATCTGTAATTCTAAGCAAAGAATAATTGATTAGTTGAAATTTGAATAACTTCAAAAATATTATTTGAATTTTTTTCCTTTTTTTATTTGTTTATTTTGTGTGTTTTTTCTTTTTAATTTTTCTAAACAAAAATATTCAAATTTCAAAAATCGAAATCCAATTTAGATTGATTAATCAGTTAATTGATTAATCAGAATGTTTGATCCATAGGGTAACATAGAGACGAGACATAATTGTCAAAAACCTAAGTCTGTTGTCAAAAACCTAACTCTTGCAACAGCAAAATACATTCTATTCAATGTATTTTGTTGTTGTATCAGACATATGATTTGTTGTATTTTCTCTGTCTCTGTGTATATTTCTCTATGGTTTGATCATTCTTTTAATCGCATATATAATTGTTGTAATTATTTTTTTTAATATTGCGTTTACAGTTTTCCACATTTGTTTGCCCAAACGTTATGTAGTAGTGTAGATTTACATAAATTGGCAGGACAAGTTTAAATATTTAAGAATATAATAACACTTATTTAAATTTTTAACAAAAAGTTTAAATAAAATATAAAATTTAAGAAAAATATTTTTACTGCAACCCAAAGAAAATGTTAATATCCCCCATATATGTGGATTTCAGGTCAAGTGAACTTTTGTAATCGATGTCTTCCATCTTCCTATTGGATACTAATTCAAATTTTCAACAAGATCGATCAAGAACTCTCTGAGTTAGAGGGGGAAATAGCTATCTAAAGTATTCGGGACACTTTTTGCTAACAACTTCATGGATGAGAAAAAACTTCTGTTTGGTTCAAATGTCAAATTTTTACCCTATCTTACTCAGAAAGTTCTTGACCGATGTTGTTGAAAAATTGTGATTTAAATCGGATACTCCCTTTTTTAGTGTCAAATCCTGGGAAATTATCTTCTGAGACATCTTTAGAATTTTGCATTTTATGACTTAACATTAAATTTTTAAATAAAAATTGACATTGGCCAATAGATTTGAGAAAAATTGTATTGAAAGAAATTCGAATTTCACAGTTTTTGTGCATTTGTTTATAGTGAATAATTTAAGTCACTTTATAATTGAAAGTGTATTTTTATATTTTCCATGAAGAATTAATTCAGTTAAGCTCTGATAATCGAAGTATTAGCATTTTTTTTGTTGCTTGCTAGTGTTTGTATATGTGTGTAACTTATCTAAAAACAAAAAAATAAATATAAAAAAACAATTCTACAAGACAACTGACTGAGTATGTGTGTATTGAATATGTATTGTATGTATGTGTGCGTGAGTGAGTGAGAATGTCAGTGTGTGTGTTAATGGAGTTGGGTGCTGTAAACAGTTTTCTTAGTTTATTTACACTGATGTTAGATGGTTAGTTTTTATGTAATTGGGGTTAGGAGACTGGTTCACATTGTTTTTATTTTTCTGATTTCATCTTAAACAAAATGTTTAAAGTTCAAGCCAATTTTAAATGTTAAACATTTGGGTTAATCAAACACATAGAATAAACATAGACGTTAACAATTTAAATGTACATACACACATACATACTATGTATGTAACTAGAACGATTTGTTCAAAAAAACAAATAAGAGAGCTATATTCGGCTGTGCCGAATCTTATATACCGTCACCAAATTATACTTAAAAATATTTTTTTTTTTAATATTTTTATTTAATCAAATTTATTTTTTTTTAAATTGTTTTTAAATTGTTTTTAAAATTTTTTTTTAATTTTTTTTTTTAAATTTTTAAAATTTACAACTTACTATAGCGTTATATACATCGTTGCAATGAACTTTGAAATATCTATCATTAGATATCTATATTGTCTATATTAATCACTTAGTAATCTAGATATACAGTGAGCCTCAGAAGTGAGTATACACCAAAAATTATTTGATTTTTTTTAAGATAATGAAAATCCTAAAATTTATTCATCGATTAAAATTTTAATGTTTAGGTTTGTTGGAGATTAAGTTGAATAATAGATTCGGTTGTGAAAAAAAAGATTTAAGTCGGACTATAATGATTTTCAAGATCCTAAAAAAATCAAAAAATTCGCGGGTGTTTACACACTTTTGATGCTCACTGTAGATCAGAAATAGGGCAAAAATCGAGGTTGTCCCGGTTTTTTCCTTATATCTCAGCCATTTGTGGGTCGATTTTGTCGATTTTAAATAGCAACTGAGCCGGAAGAATTTTTGATGTATGAATCATGTATGCTAGTTATTTGGGGGCTACGGAAAGTTGATTTCAACATACAGCCACTCATGGCGAACTACCATTTATTTATTGATCAGAATAACTTTCTGAGTTGATGTAATGATGCACCTCTGTCCAGTTTAACCTTATGCTTAAATTTAATATCGTAATTCTAAGAAAATTTTAACATTTTTTGATTTTATGATTTTTAATAAAATACATTTTACTCTTAGCTGCACCCTATAATGTTGAGCATCGCGGAAAATTTTGTTAAACATTTTCATTATTTCGGATCGGATTACTTTGAAACTTAAGCATATGTTTGTGACAACCATTTTTATGACAAAGGACTTACCATATTATGTTGCTTTCGGCATGTGAATCGTAAATTAACCATATTATGGTTACCACAATCATGTAAATAGTTACCGTGACTATAATATTGTTAAAAAACTTGTTACAATATTGAAATAGTTACAGAAAACATGCACAACTATATTTTTTCTCTGGGTGTACCCATTATCGCAGCCCGAATCACCGATAGATCAGGTAAAGGACAGAGAAGGTGTTTAACAGATTCCTCATTGTCTTCATCATGAAAACTTCTACAAAATCATTAGATGGAATATTTAAGTTCCTTGCATGCGCACCTATTAAAAAGTGTCCTTTAAACGCGGTTATCAGAATCCGTGATAATCCCATCAATGACGTCGACTTATGACGGCCCAAGTAAGCTTCCATATTCACCAAGTGGTCTGTGATTACCCATAAAGTTCGCTTTGTATAAGTGTCAGAAAATGGTATAACAACCAAATGATTGATCTAGTCGTCTAGCAAGTGAGAGTCTGCTTTGGCCATACCATCATCGATAATATTGCCAGGTACATCAGAATGACAAGGCATGACAATAACTACTGGTAATAATGTCCCGATATTGCATTACCATTGTGAGTCTCATTAAATGGAGGTGATCCGTCCACGATCGATACAGAAAAGCATCTGTCAAATAAGGATATGGGTGTGCAGTAGCCAATATTTACAGGGACAGAATCCAGATATTGATGCCCCACAGTACTGAGCTTGACAACTAAATTTAGGGCCAACAGGAAATCTTTGGTCATGAAAACAAAGTTTTTCATATATTTTGATCCAAAACTTTTTTCCGGTACTAACAAATTTGTTAATTTTTGGACATTTAAGTTTGCTACTAGGAATTACTAGTAGTCACAAATTCAGGTTTTCTAGGTTTAGGCCTTATCGTGTTTTAATTGTTTTTAGATGTCGGGCGGACATTTTGTTTGGGATGAACCGATTTTGCCCATTTTTAATACCAAACAGAGAGTATTCGGAGATAATTTCATCCCCCTTTCCTCCCTAACGTGCCTTCAATACACAGACAGATAAACGTCTTATAATTTATTAAGGACCCAGAATATATATTATTTGGGGGTCTATGACCAATATTTCGATGTGTGACAAACGGAATGAAAAAATCAATATGGTGGTGTGTATAAAAATATCAGCAATTTTTTTCAAAAATTTTTTGAAAAAACAAATTATTTAGCATTATGTAAAGGCTTATATTTGAATATATTAACGAGAATTTAGTTATCTTTATTGTTTAATACGATCTTGAAACTAGGATAATAATGATACCAAAGCCAGTTAATTACTTGATCGTACTATTCCCCTATATACATTTTAGCTGACATCCTTGTCTTTCGATGATATTTTGTTGCTATCATTTTTAAATGAGAAAAATACCCTCTCCATCAATTTGGTTTTCATAAACCGAAACTATTAACCAAGGTAATCGTCTAACTTGAGAGATTAGAAAATCATTGGAATTAAAGAAATATTATTCGCGTATCATTTTAATCTCTTGACGAAGTAAAAATATCAAATGTATACTGTTGCCATGTACTCAAAAATTATAAATTGTTTCTATAGCGCCGTTTATTCAGAGTTAAATTCAACGGTTATAGACAGGGACCGTAACGGTTATAAGTGATATCAAAAAAGTTATTTTATAGCAGTTATTTTGTGACTTTAAAAATAAAAATCCATCTAAAACAGTTATTATTCAACGTAAAAATAAAATTTCGCATGAAACTATTAAAAAAAGAGTTTTAAATAGCCGTCATAAAAAAACTTATTTAAGGAGTTTTATTTTTCCCGTCATAAAATAAAAGTCATATGATGAGTTATTTTACCCATGAGAAAAAATAAAACTCCTCAAATGAGTTTTTTTTTTACGTTGAAAAATAACTGTCAACTGTGGAGTTGAGGTCATTTTGTTAATATCACCACAGATTCTGAAAGAGTCTCCGCTGACTCTAACATAGTGATTTTTTGATTGAAAATTTTCTCGATAACAATTATTTATGGTCCCTGGATATAGAATTACTTGTATGAAGCTGTTGTAAAACTAATTTTGACATATGAATTTTAATTGTGGGGAACGGAAGGAGAATTCTTAGGACGATATTTGAAAGTACATACCATTGGTAAAATACAAAGTAATACGAACCCGCTTGTAATGCTTTTTGTACAGACCTGATCTATCACACGTTAGGATGAGTCCCATTTGTCCTTAGAGTTCTCGTTAGAGTACACAATTCCTAACATATTTCTTATTAGCGTTGACAAATAAAAATAAATTTTTCATATTGAATAAAAACTTAATATTAACCGGGTTTTTTAAAAGACAAAAATCAAAACCGGTTTTTTTAAAAGCACACTTTTTCGGTTAAACCAGAAACCGGTTTTTTAAATTTGCCGGTTTTTTGGACACTCTACTTCTGAAGCTATCGCCTATTCATTTGAGTACGGTACTACACCCGACATAAGTTTTTTTTTAAAAAATACGGAATCAGTTATTTTTGGAATTTACTTTTCTAAAGTACGATGACGTTTAGAAACCAAATTCACCTGAGCAAATAATAAATATACGGCGAATAAAATACACGAAACAGTATTTATTCCCCATCTTAAAAACATTGTAAGAAAAATAGTTTGTGATTCAAATAATTTTTATATAAACAGTGTGATTGGGGTATTAAAAAGATTATAAAGCAAGATTTGATATACATAAAGGTTAATACATAATATTGATTAGAAATAGTTACATATAAATAATATACAGAAAGTTATAGAGAAAACGACACAGTTACAATTACAGTTTTTTTTATTTTAGATATTTGTTTAATTTCGATTTTGGTTTTATTTTAAAAATTTGTTTAAAATGTATGAAATTATTATTATAGTCATGAGACAGACAATATTAAAGCAAAATTAGAAGAAATTGTAGTATTTGTTTTAAAAGTTAAAAATAATAACAGATGATATAAAGATATAAAGAGAGAGAGAGAATAAAACTATTTATAAATATATAGACTAGACAGTTAAATATGTAGTTAACAAAGTTGTTAGCCAAAAAAAAAAAGAAAAACACAATTGAAGCGGTAATTGCAGTGCGATCGATTCTTCAGAACCTTTCTGTATACTTACAAATTGGGAGTCCTGTTTATGATGAGACAACACATTCGATGCGCATATGTGTGTTTGTTTTATATTTTTGGTTGGTGGATTTGGTAAAAATGGCATTTGATATTTCAGGTTATAAAGTTTTTAGATACATTATTGTATTTTTTGTTTTGATTTGGATTGTTTAAAATAGTTTTTGTTTTATATAGTTTTTCAATATTTGGTAATATTTCAAACAAAGAAGAGAAATGAAAAAATACGCCAGAGTTGAGAAAACAAAAGTATATAATTTCATTTTTAAAAGCAGAAGGAAAAAATTTATATAAATATTTTAAAGATAAAAAGGCAGGCGGCGGCAGCATAAGGATCGCATGTAATGATGAAAGGATTATTTAAATAAATTTTAATTCAGTTTATACAATATACATTTTTGTTGATTGTTTTATTTTTACATTGTTTCATTTTATACCATGTCGTTGTTGTTTTTTTTTTGCATTTTAAATTTTATTTGTTAAGTTTTATGTGTGTTTTTTTTTATATAAATTTCCACCAATTTAAATCCAAAATATGTAATTGTAGATGAATATTTTATAGTAGATATACGAGTACATATGCAGGGATGTGATATCATTTGTTTTTAAGGGGAGTCGAGTCGAGTTTTATTTTTGTTTATTTTGGGTTTTTTTTATTATTTAAAGCGCCATAGGATATGCAAGGATATACAACATGTATGGAAGAGAAAGAAGAGAAAGAGAAAAAAATATAACATGTTAAACTGAGTATAAGTATAGGAAAAATTACAACAACTACGAAAAAAATAAAATAAATTAAAACACCAAGAAGAAAAAACTGTTAAAATGGATTAAATTTAATTGTGTGGCATAAAAGGATTGTTTTTCGTATTTTCGTTATTTTATTTTTTTTTTATTTCTTTCGCATATTTTTTGTTTTGTTAATTTTCCATTATAGCTCTGCTGAAGAAATTCCAAGTCCATGTGGTAGGATAGTGTCGACTAGCATGGTAAAATAAAGTATGTATTCTGCTGGTTGTTGGCTTAATATTTTAATATGATTTAAAATGAAAACAGGGAAATTACACACATTGTTCATACTTTCGAAAAGTGTTGCCTGCTAGAAGATTTAATTCTAAAAATGCTTAACTTACCAAATAAAGTGTCTAAATATTGTAGTTTAATAGCTGTTTCTATTTATATAAAGTTTTTTTAATTTAAAACTTTTCCAAAATTGAGTCTTTGAACCATCGAAATGGCAACACTATGTATCACTCACTTACTAGAACGTCACAACTTCAAAAAATACAGTTTCGAAACAAATGATTTTGTATTTGTAATGTATATTTGGTATGTCTTGGTCAAATGTTTATTATGTATTTGTTTTCAAAGTTTCTTATCTTCTTTCCATTTTGTCATTCTCTTAATACTTTTGAATCATATTCAAACTCTCTCACTCCAAAAATAATTGATTGAGTTGAATTTTAATTTTGGAGTTGTGGCGATCTGGCTCTAAATGAGTTTATGCGTAAATGGGAAAAGGAACATGCCAAATACTAGAATTTACGAACAGAATATAAACTGTCAATAGGTTGTCCCTTAAATAGTCATTACGTTATTAAGATTTATAAGATTTTCAATCATAAATCAATATCAATAAATAAACGTATAAATAAAATGTTTGCAATCTGTGTGAATTTTAATGAGTATTCGGTAACAGTGTTATTAAAATTAATTACAGATACTAAAAACTATGAATAATTGTATAAGCTAAGAACGTATAACTTCCTAATAGCGGTTAACTAAGTAAATAGCAACCGATCAAAATTGGAGACATCCTGTATAAAAACGGTTTAAAACCAATTTTGAAAATTGACATGCAATTGTGGAAAACGGTTTTTTATATTATTCAGAACTTACGTTTTCTCCTCAGCTTCCGAAGCAGACGCATTGATCTCTTCGGATTACAGTTTTCATGCCAACTAGAAATTTAATTTTCCATCCATGGATGCAATCCGATATCATGAATTCTTCGGCTCTTAATCTTATCGGATTGCATCCATGGATGGAAAATTAAATTTCTAGTTGGCATCATAATATTTAAATAGTACTTTTTTAATTAAATATTATATTACTAGCTGACCCGGTGCGCTTCGCCACCCCAATTAGAAGAAAGAAATAGTACTATCAAGTCTCACTTTGTGAAACTAATTGTAAATGTCTAATTTCATATTTCTGGGTCAATTATTATAGAAAATGCAAAATGTGTTCCTAATTTTAAATTTTTATGTTTATTATTATAAAATATTCAAAAAGTACCATTGCAATAAGGAAATAGTACCATTGATTATCACTTTTAAATTCGCATTCACTAAACCATAACCCGTCAAGCTTGAATTTTAGATTTGTATATCATTTCCTATATTATCAACTAATTTTGTTAATATAATACTTAAGATTTAATAAATTATCACAAAACCGAAACCGATCGGTTTTTAATTTTTTAAAACCGAAACCGAGGTTTTGAAATTCTTCGATTTTTTGGAAAGTCTAGGTCCATTATTATAGGAAATTCAAAAAAGTACCATTAGAATATATAAAAAGTACCAAAAATCCCCCACTTGTGGTTTCCCACTCACTCGGGTCCATATAAGCTTAATTTCATGGCTTTAGGTTCATTGGTGTAGAAATTACAAAAAGTACCATTCCAATAAAGAAAAAGTACCAAAAAGTCTCCCCTAGAATTCTAACTCACTTAGGACCATGTATGCTTAATTTCATGTTTTTAAGTCCATTGCTATAGAAAATTAAAAAAAAGTACTATTAGAATAAACAAAAGGTACCATGAGGTATCCGCTTGAATTTTCAATCACTTAGGACCATATACGCTTAATTTCATATTTCTAGGTCCATTATGTATAGAAAATTCAAAAAGTACCAGTAGAATATAGAAAAAGTACCAAAAAGCACCCACTTGAGTACTAAAAAGTATACACTTGTGGTTTTCCAGTCACTCGGGTTCATATAAGCTTTATTTCATGATTCTAGGTTCATTGGTGAAGAAATTACAAAAAGTACCATTCGAATAAAGAAAAAGTACCAAAAAGTCTCCCCTTAGAATTCTCACTCACTTAGGACCATATATGTTTAATTTCATGTTTATAAGTCCATTGTTATAGAAAATTAAAAAAAGTACCATTAGAATATAGAAAAAGTACCAAAAAGCAGCCACTTGCGGATTCCCACTCACTCTGGTCCATATAACCTTTATTTTATATTTCAAGGTTCATTGGTGAAGAAATTACAAAAAGTACCATTCGAATAAAGAAAAAGTACCAAAAAGTCTCCCCTAGAATTCTAACTCACTTAGGACCATGTATGCTTAATTTCATGTTTTTAAGTCCATTGTTATAGAAAATTAAAAAAAGTACCATTAGAATAAACAAAAGGTACCATGAGGTATCCGCTTGAATTTTCAATCACTTAGGACCATATACGCTTAGTTTCATATTTAGGTCCATTATATTATAGAAAATTCAAAAAGTACCATTAGAATATAGAAAAAGTACCAAAAAGCACCCACTTGTAGTTTCCCACTCACTCAGTTCCATATAAGCTTTATTTCATGCTTCTAGGTTCATTGGTGAAGAAATTACAAAAAGTACCAATCGAATAAAGAAAAAGTACCACAAAGTCTCCCCATAGAATTCTCACTTACTTAGGACCATATATGCTTAATTTCATGTTTCTAAGTTCATTGTTATAGAAAATTCAAAAAAGTACTATTAGAATAAACAAAAAGTACCAAAAAGTCTCCCCCTAGAATTCTCACTCACTTAGGACCATATATGCTTAACTTCATATTTCTATGTCCATTATTACAGAAAATTCAAAAAGTACCATTCGAATATAGAAAAAGTACCAAAAAGCAGTCACTTGTAGATTCCCACTCACTCCGGTCTTAATTTCATGTTTTTATGTTCATTGGTGAAGAAATTACAAAAAGTACCATTCGAATAAAGAAAAAGTACCAAAAAGTCTCCCCCTAGAATTCTCACTCACTTAGGACCATATATGCTTAATTTCATGTCTCTAAGTCCATTGTTATAGAAAATTCAAAAAAGTACCATTAGAATATAGAATAAAAAGGACCAAAAAGCCCACACTTGTGGTTTCCCACTCACTCGGTTCCATATAAGCTTTATTTAATGTTTCTAGGTTCATTGGTGAAGAAATTACAAAAAGTACCAATCGAATAAAGAAAAAGTACCAAAAAGTCTCTCCCTAGAATTCTCACTCACTTAGGACCATATATGCTTAATTTCATGTTTCTAAGTCCATAGTTATAGAAAATTCAAAAAAGTACCATTAGAATATAGAAAAAGTACCAAAAAACCCACACTTGTGGTTTTCCACTCACTCGGTTTATATATAAGCTTTATTTCATGTTTCTAGGTTCATTGGTGAAGAAATTACAAAAAGTACCATTCCAATAAAGAAAAAGTACCAAAAAGTCCCCCGCTAGAATTCTCACTCACTTAGGACCATATATGTTTAATTTCATGTTTCTAAGTCCATTATTATAGAAATTTCAAAAAAGTACCATTAGATGAACAAAAAAGTACCTATAGTTCAGTTCACACATTTTGGTACCTAAATATTATCCCTTTTCTTACTTGAACACCCCTCAAGTTTGAAATTTAAAAATATTCCATTTTGCCAAAATTGTTTATGCTATAGGCATGTATCAAAATATTAAAATCTGTTTTAATGTGCCCAAGAATAAATATGTTTTAAAAAAAGTACCAAACTGTTTACCCGGATTTGGCCCAATATACACCTTGGTACTCGAGTTGCAAATAACTCGAGGAGCTCATAATAAAATATTCGTATGTCTATGTCAAATTATAGAAAAACATATTTTATGAAAAAGTACCAAAAATTAACACAATTTTTATCCCTTAAAGGTTCGAATTTCCAAAAAGTACCAAACTTATATTTTTTATTTTTTGATAATTAAAGAATACGATTTAAAATTTGTTTCTATGTTTATTGGTTTAAAAGATACATAGGGTGCAAAAAAAGTACCAAAATACAGTTTTTACCCGTTTTCTCCCCTAAAAGTTTCGAATTTCCAAAAAGTACGAAACACCTGTCAGCTTATTTTTTAAATGGAGTAACATGCTATTTTAAGTTTTTTTGTATCTTTATTAGTTTTGAAGATATAAGGTTACCGAATTTACCCGTTTTTACCCTTTTTTACCCCCTAAACGTTCGAATTTCCAAAAATCCCTTCTTATCGGATCGTTTTGGAGAGGGAGGAACCCACAGTTAAAATTTCGTGATTCTAGCTTCAGCCGTTTGGGCTGTGCGATGATGAATCAGTCAGTCAGTCAGTCAGTCAGTCAGTAACGTTACTCTTTTATATATATAGATTAGAGTATAGATTTCTATTAACAAATTATAAATGCTTGAAAGTATCAAATGAGTTGCAGGAATATTACGGTTGGTTGGTTGGCTGGCTGGTTAACGTGGTAGTTCATTGCGCGAACAACCAAGTAGAGTCGAAAGGAACCGTTTTGTCATGACCATACCACTAGTCATGTGTAGTTTCATTTACATCGTAATATAGTATATTAGAGTGTCGAAGTTGTTTGACCCAACCAGTAGCCGTGAGATATATCAGAAGGTCATTAAGTTTAGACCCGGACAATATTTAGTTGCCCAGGAATTTATGCATTTTGACATACTGGGCTGGGCAATGGCAGAGAATGTGGAAAATCCTTTCCTCTCTTTCCCTTTCCCTACAGCTACGACAATGGTGATATATCCCTTCTATTTCGGGTTGCTCTATCGAATTGCTCCCCAGCGGAATTGCTACTGAAACCGCATTGAAGATATCTAAAGTAGATCCAATTCTGGCTAATTCGTCTGACTGTTCATTGCCTTAGTAGTCTCCGTGCACAGGTACCCATACTGAAGTAATATCAGATTGGCCACCTAGCCTTTAGAGGACATTCTTACATTGTCTGACTAATTAAGATGAAGTTGTATAGGCCTTCAGTGAGAGAAGTGTCTCCTGACTGTCGACAAAAATACTTATATTTCAGCGAGTATTATGATTATGTAGTGTATTATAGGCTATCATAATCGCAAAATTTTCAGCCTAAAAAAAAACTACATTCATTCGGAATGACTAACCCAAGTTCGTCACAGAAAACACCAGAACCAACACCTCAGTGAATATATCCTGGTGTCATATTCGTACACGAGATTATCCCTAAACCACCCACTCCCGGAGGGAAATAACACCTTGACCACCATATCAAAATCTGTATATGGAATAATATAGTCCGAAGGTTGGTATACGATCGAAGGCAGTAAGCCCCAAATCCCCGCCTGGCCGTATGTTCTCAATCCTCAACATCCAGATGCGTGAAGCCTCGCTGCACTGTAGGCAGAGGAACTTTGAAGGACTTTTGGAACAAGATGCAGTATAGTGAAACTTGTCTTGGTATTTGTCGTGAAAAGTACGAGTTCTGTTTTGCTTGGATTTACCCCAATACCATGGCCCAGAGAAACCCTAAAGCAGTGGACATAATATCACTAATCACATCCGGAAACAATTCTTTTTTGTCTAGATCAATGAGAATCGAATTAATAACGATAAGTCATAGTAGTGGAGAGATCACACTGCCCTGAGGTGTGCCACGTCCTATTACCAATAATGCTGTAACTATTCTTGATTTCAAGCTGGAAAGATGAAAGAATAAATGGACGAAAGTCCTTCACATTCTCATTGGCAACAAGTGCTCTCAAGGGTTAATTTCCATTTTTGTACAGTTATTATAAATACTAGACTTCATTTTAAATTTTTCTTAAGTTTCATCAAAATCGGTCCAAAAATATATAACATTTCGCTATCTTTCCATCAGAAATTCCAAATATTGAAAAATTTTACCTTTGACCTTCCCGATTTAAGGGTTAACGTTTTCCGATTTTAGGAAAACTTTCACACTATATTTACTTGGACTTTAATATTCTGAACAGATTTTACTTAAAATTATTAACAGTAAGGAAATTGGGCTCATTTGCCAAAATATGGCCAAAAAATTTGTTTTTCTCGAAATTCGCAATATTTATATCGAAGGTACGGAAAAACTATAGGAGGTATTGACGTACTTTTTTCACATTTTTGTTTCCTATTGTGTTGTCAATAAATCTCAATTTCCTGGAGTTTGAAACTGCTGTTAAAAAAATTAAATTTGTTTGGTTATACCTGCGAATAGGTTAACGGTATCCTACGAAGACAAAAACTCATATACAAGTAAATGTGGATATATTTTAAGTAAAAATTAGCTTTTATTTTAATATTTCTCAAAATATGTTAATTTTGTTCCTACATTTCTTGTTCTAGTGGCCTGAGACACATTAATGGTCTGGCGAATTTTTAATAACTTTAACATTTTTTAACCAATTTTTGTCTTTTATATCTTATTAGAAAGACAATTACGCACACGATTTTTTTAAAATTAAATTACAAAAAGTAATTATTTAATTGCAAAAATTTAAAAAAACTGAAAAAATGCATTTTTTCCCTTGTAAATGCACCTAAAAACTAAATCGAAAGTCGGCACGGCACGGGTTGCCCTTCTTAGAACAAGCTAAAAATTTTGTTGGTGGTCAATAAGAAAGTTTTCAGCGGGTACCGTTTCAACATTTCAAAAAATTTAATTCTAAGAAACCACAGACTTATCAGAAAACGTGCTGATGTCAATTATGATCCGTTCCGCCATTTTGAATGTGTTAAAACGTCCATAGATATCTGGCATTGATTAGTTGATACGATCGTAGTTTTTGTTATACTGTTTCATGTTGAAAAGTACCGTGATCTTCCCGTGACCAATTTGATATTTTCCAGCAATTTTCAGTATTTTACGTACATAAATATAACTGGTATAAATATAACTGTTTTTATACCCTACACCACCATAGTGGTGCGCAGAGTACAGGTCGCAATTTTGAAGATATATCATATTACATATTATTTTTTCGGCTCAAGAACCAAGCCTATTGAAACTGGCTGAAATCGGTCCACTATTTCACCTAGCCCCCATACAAATGTCCTCCCGAAATTGGACTTTATCGGTCATAAATGTTTAATTTATATATGTATCTCCACAAATTCCGCTCCAAATAAGTTTTATATACACAAAATTCATGTCACCAAATTTTGTTACGATCGGTCCATAATTAGTCATAGCTCCCATATAGACCCGCTTCCGAAAATCACTTTAACGTGCATAAATCGCTTAAAAATTTTGGTAAACACACAAAATTCAACATAGTTAACTTTAATATAGACATAAATCACACGACCTAATTTTATGGTGATCGGTCCATAATTGGTCATAGCCCCCATTTAACCCCACTTCCGAAAATCACTCAAAAATATAAATTATTGAAAGTTTAAAAGAAAATTTTTTTTGCTCTTTTACTTAGTGTAGGTTATTATATGGTCGGGCTTGACCATACTTTCTTACTTGTTTTTTATATAAAATTTGTTATACAGTGGTGGCCAGGAATTTAAGACAAAAATTGTTTGCTAAATTCCACATGATTGTCAATTATTTTTTCAAATATTTCCACAAATATGTATGCATGAGGACTGTTTTAACACACAAGTGTGTTTTATTCGACTGTGTCAATTCATACATATTTACCACGAACACATAAAATTTTTCTACAACTTGACCAAAAATTTTTTTTTTTAAATAAACATATTTTCTCACATTTATATCATTATATTTTTATTATTATAAAATATTCGGACCAAATTTCGTATTTTTAGTTCCATTAGTTTCGGTCATATCATGTTATTAACAGCGGATGTTCGCTGAGGTGTGTCAACGTATTTCCACATATCTTTGTCCATATATGTTTTACCGATTTTTCCAAATATTTTTCAGAAACTAGAAACATTAATAATAAATTTCATACCCTTAGAGGTCCTTTTATTTTGACTCTATCGCACTTAAAATTCAGTTGATGAAAATAATTCAAGTATTTGTCTTAAATAGGTGGCCACCACTGTATATCAGTTTTATCTATAGAAAATATTGTATATAACAAATTTTGTATATACCAGTTTTATCTATAGTAAATGTACTACCATTTATTCTATAGGAAATTTTGTGCATATCTCTGTGAATAATATTTTGATATCGCACAAAATGTAGTATTCCAATTTTCCATCCTTAATTATGGACCGATCCCGATTTGACTTTGCACTTAAATTACTAATATAATATTGCCTTTATGAAATTTTACTATTAATTACCAGGAATAATATGAGAAAACTTTAAGGACACCCTAAATGAAATTGCATGGTTTACATCGTGTAAATTTATGTGGAGTTTTTGTGTAACTGTGTGGCAGATATGTTTATGCATGAACCGCCACATCACGCCACTTGCTCAAGCCATTAAACAACACCCAAGAAAGTTGGATTATTGTGGCGTGCGGCTACATTTTACATAATTCGGGAAAGAGGAGCCGCGTGAAAAAGTAAGAGGATAGAGAGAAGTATGTGCATGTGTATTTATTTTTTCCGTATAGAAATAATTGCAGGAATTCACTTAATTTTAAATAGCTTAATTAACATCTTACATTACAATGTAAGTATGTATGGATGTAGGTATGTATGCATTTATTTATTTTTGTAAATGATAAGAGGAAGATCTTAAAATGTAGTTGTGTAAAAATCACAGTAGGAGTGCATATATATTTATTTATTTATATAATACCAGTATTACAGTGGAATTTGGATAAAATGAATTATGTTTGTTTTAAATTTGGGAAATTAAAAAAATATGTAAATTTTGTGTACAAGGTTCTCCATATACGTGTAGAATTGTTTGAACATTAGTTCAAGGGACCTGAAAGGAAAATAGGTCGTAACAACTGTAATTATATGTATGAAAGTTTACAGAAAATTCATTGGGCCGGAGAACCATTCGTTACATGCGGTGTATGTTTTAAGCGAACTCCACTGTATTATGATTTATATGCAACAGTAATTCTTAATAGTTAATTTGAAGTCTCAATTAAGTTTTCATTTTCAATGGTTGATATACATATTCACACTATAAGTACATTGATTTAAATATTTTGCGAAACTCATATCAGAATTAATTAGACCCAATTTTTTTTGTAGAATAATTTTACTAATTTCTTTTCATTAGGTTTTTATGATTGCACAGGTCAACAGCAAAAAAATCTTAAATAACCACTATATAGATTTGATGCATCACTTAAGTACAAATATGGTCCAAATTTTAAATTCTGTGGAGAGGTTTTTTGTAAAATTTTCAAGTAAAATTTTTTCACATAATTAATAACTCAAAAACGGTTAGAAAACGGCAAAAGCACATACAATTTTGTGAAAATGAGCGAATTTTATGATCTATATCTTATTTTGTTCCTATTACATGTGGCTTTGCGATAAAGCAATAAATCTGAACAATTTCTGCCGTTTTCGATTTTTTATGAGTTTTATAAAACAAAACAAGTAAGAGAGTATGGTCGGTCAAGCCCGACCATATAATACCCTACACCAAGTAAATGAGTAAAAATATTTTTCTTTTAAAATATCAATAATTTATATTCATGATTTTCGGAAGTGGGCCTTATATGGGAGCTATGACCAATTATGGACCGATCACCTTGAAATTAGGTCGTGTGACTTATGTCTATATTAAATTTAACTATGTTGAATTTTGTGTGTATACCAACATTTTTAAGCGATTTATGCACGTTAAAGTGATTTTCGGAAGCGGGTCTATATGGGAGCTATGACTAATTATGGACCGATTGTAACAAAATTTGGTGACATGAATTTTGTATATATAAAACTTATTTGGAGCGAAATTTGTGTAGATACATAGAAAAATTAAACATTTATGACCGATAAAGTCCAATTTCGAGGGGACTTTGTATGGGGGCTAGGTGAAATAATGGACCGATATCAGCCAGTTTCAATAGGCTTGGTCCTTGGGCCGAAAAAGTAATATGTACCAAATTTGATCGAAATATTTTCAAAATTGCGACCTGTACTCTGCGCACAAGGTTTACATGGACAGCCAGCCAGCCAGCCAACCAGACGGACGGACGGACGGACGGACGGACATCGTTTAATCGACTCAGAAAGTGATTCTAAGTCGATCGGTATACTTTAAGGTGGGTGTTATACTAACATCCACCATAAATCTGCACAAACGCATAATACCCTCCCCACTATGGTGGTGTAGGGTATAAAAATTAGATATTTTCACTTAAAAAATATATTTTTTGCTTCAAATTAATGAGCCGATTGAAACGCAATATATACATGAAAATTTTTATTTAGCATGGAAAAAATGTTTTCAAATTTTAAACAATCGAAAGAAGAACACAAACAACTCAATTTTATGTATGTATATCAAACAAAAATTAAAATTTTGTGAAAATGAGCTTAATTGTGAATAAATTCGAAAAGAATCCATTATTTCTTATGACCGATATCTCATTTTGTTCCTATTACATGTGGCTTTGCGATAAAGCAATAAATCTGAACAATTTCTGCCGTTTTCGATTTTTCATGATTTTTTTTAAAACAAAAAAAAAATTAAATTTTCACGTAAAAAATATATTTTTTGTTTCAATTTGTTATTATAACTCCGAAACTACAAAGTCGATTAAAACGCAATATAAAAGCGGATTAAATGTTCCAGTTTTGTAAGTTTATTTTATTAATATCAGACTAACCGTTTTTGAGTTATCATTAATTAAGTGGACAAAAGTCTAAAAAAATCACAATTTTACTTAAATTTTTTTTAAAAAACCTCTCCATAGAATTTAAAATTTGGACTATATTTGCACTACTGGAACCACAATACATCAAAATTGTGTAGTAGTTTAAAAACTCTCAACAATTTGTTTCGATTTTGTTGCCCTGTGTTACCTAAGATTTTTTTTAATGAATTTTTCAAAGTTTTGGATAAAAAAAATTCTATGTTTTTCAACACTATGCGTTGGTGTTAATAATAAGCTAAATCTGAAGTTTAAATTTAAAAATATACGTCAAGACCAATAGAAAATAATACTAGAATCTCGAGATAATTCACTGATCTAATTGGTCGGCCAAGCCCTACCATAGAATCTTATATGATTTTCATAAGCATAAATCTTCTAAAAATGTTAAAGTTGACTATTTATGACTGTATATAAATCAAGCATTTATGACCGATAAGTCCTAATTTGGGAGGACATTTGTGAGGTGAAATAATTAAACTATTTTTCAGTCATCCTTGGGCCGCAAATAAAGAATGTGTCAAATTTTATCGATATATCTTCTAAATTGCGACATGTAATTTCGCACAATTGATTCTGAGTCATTCGCTATACATACTTAAAGGTGGGTGTTAGACTAATATTTTTGGGTGTTACAAAACATCAACACTGCGCTGGTGAAGGATATAAAAATTTATTATGAATATTGGGGTTTGTTTTTAATACATAATTATATATACTGTTTCTTATAAGTGTTTAAACATAACAAAGGAATGCACTTTTTATCGAATACTCATTAAAATGAAGAAAATAGACCTAGAATCTTATATTCTTTTCTTTAATTTAAGATCAACTTCCAAAATACACAATCCTATTTTGTCACCAAACTCTTATATGGTGGCCAAGAATTTATAGCGGGATAATTAAGGATAAAAATGAGCATGAAATTTGGGTTCTCTTTCACTATTATTATGCGTGTAGATAAATGCTGAAGCCTCAATTGACTCGAATGAGTTGAGAAATGTACAATACTTACAGTCTCTGAACCAGCAGCAGTGACCAATTCCTGCAATGCACGAACTGATAATGCCTGCTCGATGACAAATACACATTGCGATAGATCGGGCGGTACGTTCTTGTCGGCAATATTTTCTAGGAAGCAGTGACGATTGCCAAAACCTTCAGCGGCAAGACAGACACGCTCTCCCGTTGCTGTGCACGAGAGGCAGACCATGTCTTCCTGTAAAAAGAAAAGAAAGAAACAAATTTTTATTAAAATTATATTTAAAGCTATTTTACATCATTTAAATATTACAATAGGTAATTGAATCAACACTAATTACTCATACTTGTTTTTTTGATGCTGTTTCATCATTTCCTGTTGCTGCAACTTATTGATTGATATTGCTACATTGGCTTATGTACTCGTATGTATTTATCCTTGTACTCTACATATTGATATATAAATATGTATTTAGGATGCAGCGCAATTGTATGCTCGAACAATGGCAACTAACATTTGTGGTATTGGTTTGATTGATCGATTGATTCAACGGTTTCGCTATTTTGGCAATCCACCTTTCTGTGCGTCTAATGTTGTACTTTTTTGTTGTTGTTTGTTTTACACGCTTTACCAATACATGCTAAAAGGTATTGGGTGTGATGATGTGGTTTCTGGTCATTTGTATTTCCTAACTACACATGAATGTACAGCCATACATACATATGTATGTATGTCAAATTGTTATTGTAAATCAGTGGCATTGCGTATGAGAAATGTTTTTGAAAGCACCATCATTGGAATTCAATATTGAAGGCTAAATGTACCTCTGTTTTATGCACTTAAAAACTAAGTAAAATTATACAAATATTTAAGATTTTAGATGTAGGTGAAAAAGTTTTTTTTATTTATGGATCGATTTAGTCGATTCGGTCTCTCCAGAATTTATTTTTTTTAACCTGATTTTTCGGATTTTCAGTAGTAAACTAAATGGGACCATACTCGATTTATTGATGTTTCATTTACGATCGTATGTTAAGTGGGGGTTTCGGAAAGATTCTGCGCTTTCAACAGACAGACGGACACCGCTATATCGACTCCGCTATCTATAGGGGACCCGAATATGTATACATTATAGGGTTTAAAAAGAGAAATTAATAAAAACGGAATGACAAAATTATCTATACCCTTACCAATCTTTGTGAAGGGTATATAGGGTATATTATTTGATTATACTTATATGTGACTTTTGATCTTTTTTAGAAGTTTTGAATAATGCAAACTTCAAAGCTTATAACTTTATTAACATCCGCAAAAAGTGTATGCACCCGCGAAAAAATTAATATGCCAGTGTACGATTTCACACCATTCAGTGTCAATAGTGTATCTAATCCGTATGTGGAAATCATAAGAAATCCAAGTTTTCACTTTAAATTTACCTTAATTTTGAAAATAACCACTTTTTTATCATTGTTTCCAATTATAATAAAGTATAACAAGTAAAGCACGATGGCCACGTATCAAACTGATTTGACAAACTCAGTTTTTTTTTGATTGTGTTAGTGAAAAAAATGATGTGAGTTTGACGAAAATCAAAACAATTTAGATTTTCACTGCTGCCGCTAATATGATTTGAAGCGAATTTGATGTGTTGCTGCGAAAAACGTCAAATGGAATTTTTATTCAGTTTTCGCAGCGACAACATCATAGGGTGAATTAATAAAAAAAATTCTTAACTTTAAAAAACAGCTTTGAAATGAAATTTGATGGTTTGAGTTTGATACGTTGCTGTGTTAAGCAAAACTAAATATTACCAATACATACATATTATTTGTCAAATCAGTTTGATACGTGGCCATCGTGCTTAAGAGAGCTATATTCGACTGTGCAGAATCTTATATCTATACCCTTCACCAAATTATACTTCAAAATATAACTTTTAAATATTTTTAGGTACACAAAATTTATTTTTTTTTCCAAAGTTGTTATTTTCAGTTTTTGTAAAAAAAAATTTCGAACTGTTAATTTTTAACGTTTTTTTTTCGAAAAATAAGAGAGAAAGAGCGAAATAGAACAAAAAACAATCAAATTTTGAACCTAAAACAAGAAAAAAGTCCTTGTTTTAGAATAAAAGGAAAAAATACTTTTTGAAAAAACTGGGTAACTCCATTTTATCGTAAAAAAAAACGGATAAATTAAAGTACTGAGTCAAATAGTCAATGTTTCACCACAAATGATTACTATAGTTGCTTTAATTTCGTAAAATAAAAAATTAATTAAAAAAATAGTTTTTTTTTGAACCCGGTCCGCATTGCTGGCCTTTAGAAAACATCTGTTTTATATTGTATCTCGATCTCGATTTTAATATACAGTGTCGGAAAAAGTCGGTAATCCAACCTTCAATGTTAATACATTTCGACTGGTTCCAATGAATACAAAAATTCTGTGGGACAATTGACAACTTGTTCTTCGTTCATTACTGTGTCAATCGATTTTTATTGTTTCGCCAGACACTTTCAATTGTGTTTGGTCATCGAGCTTGTTAACATCATAATTTTTTGATTAAAAGTAGATTTCATATGGAAATTTCTTATTCATGCACATAATATGCAAGAGTAAAAAAAATTGTTTATCACAGACCGAAAATCAAAAATCTGACTATACACTCTTACCCAAAAGGCTTTTCTGAAGATTTCGTGAAATTATAATGTAAAATTTTGATTTTGACACACCCCTCCGCCCACAGACCGAAAATAAAAAATCTGACTTTAGAGTGTTACCTGCTAGGCTATTCTGATGATGCCCTGAAAATTTCATTAAAATCGGTCCAGCCGTTTTTGAGTTCATTCGGAACATACATCCCTTTTTATATACATATATAGATGAAAAATATTTGTATGAGAAAATTCGAAAATCTTCTTTACGAAATCACCGAATGGACCTAATGTAGTATTTTAGGTGTCTAAAACCATATTCAGAAAATTTCCTTACCAATGATACCAGTTTGGAGCTAATCGGTTGGATGGCCTCAGAGTCTATAACGGACATAGGTAGAAACATTTTTTGTATTTTATATATATAGATATATAGATAGATTATGTTTTGTTTAATGCGCATGCATAATAACTAGGGGGCGGATTTATATGCAAATGCATGTTTTTTCTTGAACGACCAAATACAATGTAGACTAATTATCTATCCGAATCGCACATTTTGCTGCAAAATGGCATCGATTTGTTAGTTCATATTTTTGCATATTTTATTCATAATGCATATTTTGTTATATTTTACTTCAAAATGCATATTTATATGCATATCATGCCAATTTTTAATAAAAATATTATTTTTTGTCGTTAATAAGCAATACATTGTTTCGAGAAAATTTTTTTTGTCGAATTTGTTATAGAAATAGCAGTCAATTTTATCGACTAACTTCTTTCGACATCGAGAAACTGGCATTAAGTTCTTCATTTCTCTATCAGTAATTGAAAATTATTATTTCAAAACATTTTTCTTCAGAAAAGTTTAGTTTTTTTAAGTATCAAAAAATCATTAAATGTGTCGAAAACATTCATATTTGTTTTCATTGTACATTCGATTTATAAGAGATTTCGTTATCGAAAGATTTTGTAACTTCACCTACACAATAAACGCTCCTGACAGTCATTTCCAAGCAGTTCTACGAGACTGTCGTAAACTAGTGATTTTGGATAACTTAGAGACAAATGCAATACACAATTAACGTTTAATGTCCCTACACTATAGATTACATAGAGACACTTAAGTGACAATTGGCTTTATGTTAGATTACATGGGATGTATAACCAATTGACTTCTCTCTGCATTACAAATAGCACGTCAAATTACCCAAAATATATAAATTGGAGTCAGCCAATTGATCAGACATTATTGATGATTTTAAAAGGAAAGTCACAATATAGAAGCTCTATGGCTTTAAACAAGTATTCATACCAAGATATTACAATTAATATAAATATCCATCGTTTTTTTCGGAAGAAAAGTTATTTTAAAAATAGTTTTATAACTTTAATTGTTTAATTCCTGATATAATTTAAAAAGTTCTAACTGCTGGCAAAAGTGTTGTGTATTTTTTTGACATTTCGAAATCCATACTTAATTATTTTATGTTTCTGCACAAAAATATAAGTGCATATTTTTTAAATTTTTAGGTCATATTTTGATTTTTTTGAAGCATATTTTAGGCGCATATTTTCCAATAATAAATGCATGAAAATCCGCCCCCTAAAAACACATTTAAAGTTTAAAACTTTAAATGTGTTTTTCTCGCGTTTTCCAAAAATGGAGTTACCTAGTTTATCCAAATCACCAGAGACTTTATAGGGTCGGAAAATTATATTGTGGAAATTACAAACGGAATGACAAACTTATATACCCTTCTCACGATGGTGAAGGGTATAAAAGTGTGGTAGTGAACAGAACATATGGAAGGTGTCATGTCTACATTTTTTCAAATAGCATATCGATGGAATACAAAGTTAATCACACAAAGTTTTAAGATCCTCTCTACTATATTTTATATGATAATATATATTAACTTTGAAGTTACATACCAAACCATTCAAACGGTGAAAACCTAATGGATATGCTATGAGCCTGAAAAGCTAGTAAACACCAGTAAATTATTTGATTTTTTTAAAATAATGAAAATCTATCCATGGATAGATTTTTTAAAGTTTCGGTTTGTTAAAAAAAGTTTTTTTCGGCCTTTAATGTTTTTCATTATCTTAAAAAATAATAGAGTTCACTCACTTTTGACGCCCATAGTATATACATTAGGTTGGTCCGGTTTATATGAATCTGAAAAACATAGTCGTTGTTCTCAACTAAAAAACTAAAGTTTATATTATTTTGAAATCATCTTAAAATGTTTATGCTGTTCCTTTATTCCTGTGAAAAATTCCCCATGTTTTGAAATTTTTAGATTGATTTTTGTAAACAAATGAACAGCTGTTAGGAAAAAAATCAACTATTGTGAATGAAAAGTTCATGGGAATATCACGATAGCAATTTTCCCTTCGAGCGAAATGGATATTTCTTTCAAAGGAATAATTTTTGAAACTTTTGTATATGTAGGCGTATAGTTATTAAATAAAATTTACAAAACATAATCCATATATTATTGTATTGGCTCAATTTTTCGAAATTCATCTTATTTCGAAACCCAATTAAATTTTAGATTTTGAAAACAATTAGAAACAATTGTGTATTTTTGTCAATCAATCGTTCATATGATATGAAAGGACTCATAGACTCACAAACAATTTTGAAATTTCCGTTTTAGTTGGGAACATTGATTACATTGATTTTTTGGGGCCACCTTAATAAACATACATGTATGCAAGTGCAATTTAACTTACTGTCAATATAACTATGGATGACTAAATGCATTCGCAAATTGCAGTTCGACTACAAGAGCTGCAATGTTCGTACCAACTGCAGTTGCAACAAACAGCAATTGCTGAGAGTACACAACAGTAGTATTCATGTTGTCATACCACCATGTTGTGGTATTTTCGGCTGTGATTGTAAATGAAAACATTGGCGGTGGTGGTGGTGGCATTGACGCAGCAATTGCAGTTGTGGTCACTAACACACAAGCGATTCGGTCAGTCGTTTGCTACTTATTTTTTTAATATTTCATTTTTCCATACTGTTCCAATTGGTATTTTATTTGTAAATGTTTTTAAACTGCGTATATAATTTTCTGATTTATACCTATTACAATGGAAAAGTTGCAATAGTTTCACTTAAATGAATTTCATTACATTTTGGGCAATTCGTGAGACAACCGCAATTATTTGGTGAGAATACCCAGCAGTTTTACAAGTAGGAAATGTATCCATTTTCACTAATATCTGATCACATGTCAGTCACAAAATTAAATATATTTTTGGTCATTTGAAGCGTATGTGGTTTTTGTTACATTATATATCAAAGGTATCTAGGGGGAAGTTAATTGTCACTTAATGTATCTAAGTAAACTAGAGTGTAGTCACTTTAAACGATTATTTTGTATTCCAGTTTAGAAAGTTGTTATTTTACCCACCGCCTATTTGCTGCAACAACGTCATAACTCAAAATCCGTGTTTTTTGAACTGAGTAATACAAAATATGCGCCGTTGTATAATCTTTCATATAGTTTTATCAGTTTTCAAAAAAGTCAATTATTTTTTGTGTGAGAGTGTTTTTTGTTGTAAACATCAAAATTTAAATTCATGTTTTCTCGTATATTTGATAAGTAAAAATATGGGTTAAATACAGATTAGACAGATTTGTTGAAAATTTATTTAAGAAATAGCTAAATGTCATAAAACATTCCAAGACGTTTTTCTCGAAACATAGCTGCATATGAGCGATGTGTGAGTTTTTTAGGGTTTTAGTGAGATCTTCTGAAATAATCTTTTATAGGAATACTATAATTTAAACGATTTTTTTCTTTAGATTTAATAAAACTTTTCTTGGAAAAAAGTTTCTCGCTGATTGTATATGTTGGAGAAATCAAAAGCATGATAAAGAATTGTTTCTTTTAGATTTTGATTAATTTAATAGTTTCGTTTAGTCATGATAAAAGACTCATTTCAAAAATAAGTTTCGTCTATACAAACAAACAAAGTTGCAAAGACATATAAATTAAATATGTCAGTTGTTATTAGGGTGATCGATTCTTCGACATTTTTTAGAAACCGGTTTTCGGTTTCTTCGAAAAATTACAATTTAATATAAACCGGTTTTGGTTTTTTCATAATAACCGGTTAACCGGCTTTTTGGAAAAATATCAAAACGATTAGAAATAAGAAGAAAAAAAGTTTTATTTATTAAAATAATAGTGATTAAAACAATTTTGATTACTTCTTTTATCCATCACAAGGTCTTCGCTTCAAATTTGACCCATTTTGAAATTAATATTTAATTTTTTCTAAAAGTGAATGGTTGATATTTTTGATATTTTATGAATATTATTTCATTTCAAATGTCAACAACTATGTTTTTTTTTAGAAAAACAAATTGGCAAAAAAAAATATATATAAACTTGTTTGGACTTAAGCTCTTTTGTTATGTACAATTAAGTTACATTTTTTCAGTGCTTTGGTAGCACTACAATATATCTAATATATATATATCTTTCTCTTTTCATCATACTTGCTGAACTACTGTTTTTATACCCTTCAGCTTCGTGAGAAGGGTATATATAAGTTTGTCATTCCGTTTGTAATTTCTACATTTTTCATTTCCGACCCTATAAAGTATATATATTCTGGATCCTTATAGATAGCGGAGTCGATTAAGCCATGTCCGTCTGTCTGTCTGTCTGTCTGTCTGTCTGTCTGTCTGTCTGTCTGTCTGTCTGTCTGTCTGTCTGTCTGTCTGTCTGTCTGTCTGTCTGTCTGTCTGTCTGTCTGTCTGTCTGTCTGTCTGTCTGTCTGTCTGTCTGTCTGTCTGTCTGTCTGTCTGTCTGTCTGTCTGTCTGTCTGTCTGTCTGTCTGTCTGTCTGTCTGTCTGTCTGTCTGTCTGTCTGTCTGTCTGTCTGTCTGTCTGTCTGTCTGTCTGTCTGTCTGTCTGTCTGTCTGTCTGTCTGTCTGTCTGTCTGTCTGTCTGTCTGTCTGTCTGTCTGTCTGTCTGTCTGTCTGTCTGTCTGTCTGTCTGTCTGTCTGTCTGTCTGTCTGTCTGTCTGTCTGTCTGTCTGTCTGTCTGTCTGTCTGTCTGTATGTCTGTCTGTCTGTCTGTCTGTCTGTCTGTCTGTCTGTCTGTCTGTCTGTCTGTCTGTCTGTCTGTCTGTCTGTCTGTCTGTCTGTCTGTCTGTCTGTCTGTCTGTCTGTCTGTCTGTCTGTCTGTCTGTCTGTCTGTCTGTCTGTCTGTCTGTCTGTCTGTCTGTCTGTCTGTCTGTCTGTTGAAATCAGTTTTCTGAAGACCCCAGATATCTTCGGGATCCAAATCTTCAATAATTCTGTCAGACATGCTTTCGAGAATTTTGCTATTTAAAATCAGCAAAATCGGTCCACAAATGGCTGAGATATGAGTAAAAAACCAAGACAACCTCGATTTTTTACCTATTTTTTTACCTATATCTGGATTACTAATACATTAATATAGACAATATGGATATCTAATAATAGATATTTCAAAGACATTTGCAACGACGTATATAAGACCATAGTAAGTTGGACCCACAATGGGTCAAAATCGGGAAAAAATTTTTAACCCGAATTTTTTTTAAAAAAAAAAAAAATTTTAAAATTTAAAAAAAAAAAAAATTTTAAATTTAAAAAAAAAAAAATTTTAAAATTTAAAAAAAAAAATTTTAAATTTAAAAAAAAAAAATTAAAATAACAATCGAAATTTTTTTTTCCAAAAAATTAAAAAACTAAAAAAAAAACTAAATTTTGTTTACCTAAAAATATTTAAAATTTTGAAGTATAATTTGGTGAAGGGTATATAAGATTCGGCACAGCCGAATATAGCACTCTTACTTGTTCTATTAAAAATAGAGAAAGTCGGTCCACAAATGGCTGATATACCTATATCTGGATTACTAAGTCATTAATATAGACAATATGGATATCTAATGTTAGATATTTCAATGACCTTTGCAACGACGTACATATATAAGACCATAATAAGTTGGACCTACAATGGGTCAAAATCGGGAAAAAAGTTTTTTAACCCGAATTTTTTTTCGGTAAATATTAAAAAAAAATTTAAAAAACAAAACAAAAATTTCAAATTTAAAAAAAAAACAATTGGAAAAATTTTTTTTCCAAAAAAACAATATTTGAAAAAAAAAAAAAATGTTTAACCTAAAAATATTTAAAATTTTTATTTTGAAGTGTAATTTGGTGAAGGGTATAAAGATTCGGCACATATATATAGCTCTCTTACTTCTTAACTCTCTATTTGCTGTCAATTAACTTCCGCTTAGCACCCTTAGTTATGCAGCTAGTCTAGTAACTAGTTACGTAGCTAGTAAGGAAACTGATTCTATTTAACCGGTTTGTGAATCCCATTCTTTGACTACTTTGTACCAGCTATCAAAAAGTCTCTCTATAAACTATGTTAAAATAACGAGTCACGTATCAATGAGCAGTCACCCAGAACTGCAGGATATTTACTATATATGTCAATGGCTGTGTAGTGGAGCGTAGTAGTTTTTATAAAAATGTACTTAAATCTGAATACAATTTGTATACAGAAATCTGTATTGTTGAATTAATATTCCCTTAATAAAATTTTGTTTATTTGGTAGATATGAATTAGGTGTGTACATTATAACTGCCCCTTAAATATAGGTTTGCTTTGTATGGATATTATGTTGATCTTTAGCAGCTGAAACTAACTGATGCAAAATTTGAGGGCAATCGGATAAAGAGAACACGCATCCAATGTCTATTAAATGTTATAAAATTGGGTAAATAATTGTAACTTTTTGTTTTCTTCAAAAAAGATTACTGTTTCAAAATAATTGGTTTATATGTTGAAATAAAACTTATCTTTTACAGCCTGATTTGTCAACAGACGAATTTGTTTTTTTTTATAAATCATAAATTTTTTTAGGGATATTGAGCAACTTATAGTAAAATTTTCTATTTTCATTTCTCTACGCAGATAATAAAGATGGTTGTTTGAGTATCTCGTTGACCACAAACATTTTAACCCTCTAACTGGCAAGACATGTCTTTAGGCGGGGTATGTTAAATGTATGTAATGCTTCTTTATTTGCTTATATTTTCCGTTATAACAGTAAATATGTGTAAAGAGACAAACAATTTACTTATTGTGATAAACACGAACGTGCACTTGTCTTTTGTTTTTCTTATAATCCAACGAATTTTTTATTTTTTCAAAAAATAACCTGGTATATTTTATTCGCTCAAAATAAAATTGGCCGGTTAGAGGGTTAATTTAACATTCTACTTCATTGTCGTTACTAAAAAGTGCAAAAATTTTTAATAAATTTCCAATTTTTTAGTTGTCTAAACTCCTGTTCTAACAGTCGACTACATAATAAATATGTATGTATAATATACAAGTATAGTTTTATTAAATAGTCCTGTGCTTTTACTGTAACTTTAAGTTCATATCCATGTACATTGTACAATGTATACAGTGTTTGTAACAAGAGTATGATAAATTGCCATACTTTGTTCCAATCATTACACTTTTATGTTGTCAAAACATGTTTAGGCCGAGGGTTACAAGTAATTTGACAAATTTTTTCTTTTTCCCCCTTATACTGACAGTATGATTAAAATCGAAATAGTGTAAAAAATTCATATACAATAATTATGAGCTGACCATGAATACTGCTGCTGCTGCTGGCTTCTAAAACTGCCTTTATTCACACTTTCGATTTGGCAATTTTGATGGGTAATAAATTTAAACCACGGAATTGGATTTATGGACCATAATTCATAATACATACGAACATTTGCCCTTTTTGTCCATTAAATGCTACAATAAATTGATGATAGAGAAGGTGTGAGATTACTGCCTGCAACATTGTTTAGATGTTGTCAGGTAATATATATACATGCATATACTCGTATGTATATAGAAGAATATGAGAGTTGTCTAGAAATTGGGGATAAGAATATAATTGGAGAAGGAATACAATAAGAAGAAAATACAGCCGGATATTTCACGTACATGTCTGGTATTTTATAGCTATTTTACAAAAATACTGATGACATTCTCAGATTTTTTTTGTATTATAATTTATTTCACATTATTTAGGTTATACTAATTTTTGCATTATTACTTTGCTATACTGTATATCGTAGTTGCGCTAACAAAAATTCCCATTAGCCCACTTGCTTAACTAATCATAAATATGGCCATTGGTTCAAAAGTAATCAAAGAGATTTATATGACTTTCATGTATCCTTATAAAAAGGAAAGTTGAAATCAAATTTTCAAAGGCCCCAGATACATATCGTATGAAACTATATCTGGCATATTATATTGCTATTCAAAATCAGCAAAATCGGTACACAAGATATATATTTTTTTAACAATACTGAAGGTTATATAGAATCCGTACTGTTTTTAAAGTAAATAACTTCAAAATTTCTGAGTCATCCCTCGTAAATAGTGTGAACATATGATGTATTTGTATGAGGTAAGACTTTGACTTTTACAGTTTGTTCCTTCGTCTATATCTATATATATATACATATATACATTAGGAAGACCCCGTTTGTGTGGAGCAAAAATATTTCCAACTAAAATGAAAGTTTAGTTTGTTTGAGGAAACCATTTCTCAAGATAACAGAAGTACGCTGAGAAAATAAATCGGAGACAAATTCAAACTAGATTGAATTTCGAAAAAACGGAAAAATCCGTTTTGGTGAAATTAAATAAGGTTTAAATGTTTTAACTTTAATTAATTACTTTTAATAATATTTTCTAAAAATGTTAGCAACTTAAAATTTTTGCAAACAAATAAGAAAAGGAAATTTTGGATATGTCATTAAAACCGCCTTTCAAATATGAAAAAAATCATAAAATCCTTAAATAAGTACTTTTTTATCATTTGATCCAGCTCACTAAACTAGAATGAATTAAACATCTACAAGAATTTTTGAGGCCAACCTAATAAATGTATAAATAAAGAGTTGCTACTCTACCAGGAAGCTATTGCACAGTGTATCGTTGTTCACTTTTATAATGACAATTTTTTAAATGAAATTTAAAAAAATAAGCAAGAGAGCTATATTCGGATGGCCCGAATCTTATATACCCTTCACCAAATTATCCCTGATGTTAGGTTAGAAAAAACTTACGAATGTTAGGTTAATGGACCATTTGGTCCATATAAACTGCTAATGTAAAAAACAAGTGTAGGATTACAATTTTTAATTCTTTTTAATCAACATAGATTAAATACACATGTAAAAGATAATTGTGGCATTCCCCTTTTTTGATTTTTGTTGAAGCACAAATATTTGCAAATGCTTGATTTTGTGTGCAGTTTTTTTTTAATAAAACAGACGCGTTTTACTTACGACATGGCAAACTTGAAAAAAGATGAAGTACAAGAACTGCTCAATGCTGAAGGTGACTCCGATAGTTCAGATTCGGAAGTTAATTATATTTCAGAAAACATATAAAACAAACTAAAAAATACTTATTTTTTTAAAATAAATGTAAAAAAATCAAAGAAAACCGAGGAAAATATACCATGGACCAAATCAGGAGCGGATCCAAAACCGAAAAGTTAACATATAAAAAAAGGAATAAAAAGAAAAATGTAGAACATATTTTAATAAACCCCCCCCCCAAATGGTCCCTTAACCTAAGATTCGTAATTTTTTATTTTTCTCATTCCTGTTTTAAGTCAGATCCTTGATTTTTTGTATATAGCATTGATTTAGTATAGGTATATCACCGTTCAAAATTTACAAAGGAAACAATTCAAAAATTGGACCAAATTGGCTTAACCTAACAGGCAATTCAAATAATTTTAAATTTTATTCCTTTTTCCAAAGTTGTTTTTTAATTTTTTGAAAAAAACATTTTCGAATTGTTTTTTGAAATAATTTTTTTAATTTTTTAATTTTATAATTTGTTTTTTCAAATTTGTTTTTAATATTTAGTGAAAAAAATCGGGTTAAAAAATATTTTTTCCGATTTTGACCCATTGTAGGTCCGACTTACTATGGTCTAGTATACGTCATTGCAAAGGTCATTGAAATATTTATCAACATATATCCATATTGTCTATAATAATGACTTAGTAATCCAGATATAGGTCAAAAATCGAGGTTGTCTTGGGTTTTTCCTTATATGTATCTCAGCCATTTGTGAACCACTATCTATAAGGATCCATAATATATATTCTTTATAGGGTCGGAAGTGAAAAATGTAGAAATTACAAACGGAATGACAAACTTATATACTCTTCTCACGAAGGTTAAGAGTATAATTAAAGACCTAGTTTTCGAATCTAATAAATGTTAAATGAGGATTAAAAATTAAAATTTTAACTGTTGTAACTGTTATGAGTTAGCTTGGGAACCGCCTAAAGTACATGCATGTATATTTCTACAACATATCAAATAATCACAATCATTTGTGTTTTCATAGTTTTGTCACGGTAAAAGTGTAAAAAGGCACACTGTGCGATGTTTGGGTGTGTGTATGTATGTAGATCCGTATAAGTGTTGTGCCTTCACAGCTAAAGTTATGGAAGTGGATGTTGATGACATTAATAATAAATACTGGTTTGCCTTTCGATAACCGAACTTCTCTACTTACAATGTAAACTTAATAGGAATGTAATTGTAATTGTTAGTGTGTGTGTGTGTGTTTGAGTGTATTTGTATTCACGTTGAGTTTGTATTTGAAGAAGAACGTCCCCTAAGGAAGTTTTTGTTCTTTCGTTTTATTGTTTTTGATGTTGTAGATGTAGTTGTTGCTGCTGTTGTTTTATTTGTCTTTGACAACTTTCATGCTGTTCCATACCATACCGTACGTACGGTCGGTCATCTTACTCATATTAGTTGTTGTTGTAGCTGTCGTCCTTGTTATTGTTTTATTATTGTTCTACAACAAACCCTGACTGATGTCGATAATGTCGCTGTGGTCCTTTTTTTGTGGGTGAGGGTGTGTGTGCTGATTGTTGCTGCTGTTGTTACAATTACTCCTGCTTGTGTTGTTGCTGCCATTGGACAGCAAGCAGTATGTAAGTAACAGCCATGCCTAAATAAGAGCGTTGAATGTTGTTTATTTGTCAAAAATCGTCATGGCCATATAATTTGTATGAAGCATACCCAAATAACTTTATTGAATGGTCCAGTTTAGACAGCAGGTTATAAGTCATTGTTGATAAAACGTTCATAGTCTTGTTTAGGTATGCAACTTTAGAGTTAACACTTAGAGTTAGATAACACAACGCTCGACGCTTTTATTTAGGTAAGGACGTAAGTCTGTAAGACGACTTACTTACAAGTGATTCTTCCACTGTTGCTGCTGCTGTTACACAAATTGTTTTTGTCGACAAGAGTTTCAATAAAGTTGTTATAAAATAATTGGCACGTTAAGCAGTTAATGGTCGGTGGTTGTACATATCTTTTTCTGTTAGTTTCTGTGTGTCTGTGAACAAAATGTTCTTGATGTCCTTTGTCTATTTATATATGTATAAAAAAAGGTATTTTTATTTGTCTTTACCTTGAAAACCTGAACGAAACTTAATAATTCCAATAGCAGCAAGCGAACAACAACAAAAATAATTATTCTTAACAGGACAAAAATAAATTTTACAATAAAAGTAAAAAAATAAGAAATAGGTAGATTTTAAATGAATTATGTGCAGCTGATATTTGATAGCTGATATTTAAGGCGAAGACTACGATGATGTTGACCGTAGTGTGGCTTTAATAAAATCTCACTCACAGTATAATAATAAAATATTGTTAATATTAAACAAATAACATTAGATGTTCTTGGAAATCATGTCAATAGATAAGTGTACAATTTTAATAAATTGCCCAATTTAAATCAATATAAACGAAAATAAATCAATACATTTAAATTGCAGCACATGATTTATTAGTACAATATTTATGTATGTTAAAAAAAAGTTTTAGTAGAGTGTAGGATGTAATTCTGACTGAGTACTTAATAATAAGCGAATAATTCATAGCAAAAACAGTAATGAGTTTAATTTCTAATGTTCTACGAAAAATTTGCAAAATAGGCACTAATTTTTGAGTCAGAAAAAATATGTCTTACATTTTATAAAAATAAGTCTAATTTTGTTAGAAATGTAAACATATTATACACTTTTTTTAAAATGTCTCTTATAACTGAAATAGAATGTTGTTTATTAAAATTTTTAATTTTAAATGCAAATTTAATTTGACCCAGTAACGATTTTTAAATAATTACACTATACAACAAAATCTAATTTTTTCCGAAATTACAAGATCAGACCAAAAAATTTTGATATAGGAGACTAAAAAAAAGACACGTGTAAGACACGTTTAAGAGCATATTTTAAAGTTTTTACTGCATATTTAAAGCGCCTAAAACGCTTTTTTTAGAACATATTTCCGGTTTCCCTGGTGATAACTTAAACTGTTTAAAATTTCCACCACCTGTTGCATGACTTTCGGCCTTGTGAGCCAGTTTTTTTTTTAATTTAAATTTGAAGTCCGGAATGGTGGTCCAATACAATTTAAGTCATCTGCGATTTCATTCCACTCTTTTTTATGTTTATTTTATTTAAACCTCTATTAAAGTCTCTAGCCAAATGCGTTTTATTTTCCATTATTTTAACCAACTTAAAATATTGAGCTTGCGTCGTAATTTTTAATCTAAAATGTTTGAACATCATAAAAAAAAAATTGTATGTAAAATTTATTACTTGTTTTCACTTTTTCTACTCATGTTGTGAGCAAATTTTCTAACGACATTTTTTTTTCTGTTTTGACAGGCAAATACGCCAAATACGATACCGTTTTAACGGGTAGTTTGTAATATACTTGTATACAGAGTCGTATTTATTGGCGTTTTCGCCAACCACCATTTTATAAAAACGATCAATAAACGACACAAAAACGCCAACTACGATAAGGCTGATTAACCATCTAAATCCTCAAGGCATGGGTCTTTTTTGTCCTTCTTTTAAAAAAGAGCAAAAAACACCATTAAAACAGGGATTTAAGGTGCAAAAATTTTATCCGTGAAATTTTACTATGAGTCCCTGAATACACCAAAACGGAAAATTCAACCAGAAAGTCAGAAATAAGACATAACAAAAGAGTCCTTAGGGTTAATTTCGCATTTATTAAGAATTTTATTTTAAAGTACCCCAAAAATTTTAGCATAAAAAAACAGTTTAAATTTAACTAAAAATCACTAATATCTCTATTATTTTACCTTCGATATCAAATTTGGAAAGGAATTAAATTTTTTTAGCTCTAGGCAATTCCACTACATTATCATACAATGTCCAGTTAGTAATATCTATAAAAATTGTTAATCTAACATTTTCCCCAGAAATGTTTGTATTTGAATATCATGGTAACACTTTATTGTTATTAATAAAAATAAAAATAATAAAATTTGGTTTCAAGACGCAAATGATTTATTTATCAAATTAGCTGTAATTTTCTTATATTTGTGGCTAACATTTACAAAATGAACTTTTACTTGCATGTGTAAACGCTCAAGCAACTTGTAGACATTTTGATGTATTTTCGATATTTTCGTTAATAATACGTATTATCAACTTTAATCAATCTACTTGCATGAACGCAGCGTTAACTAGAAATAAAACTTAAGTAACTGAACCCTTTTAGTGGAATTTATTAGAGGAAGGCTTGCAAAATTATAAATCTGATATTGGACATATGTATACAGGAACTTTTTCTCTTTTTCGATTTCTAAATACGAATAAATAATGGGCTGCCGCGATAATTTGCAGTGGTATTTTGGCTACAGTTGCTACTCATTCTTATACTACTTAATTGTGTAATTCGATTCATAAAGAAAATCATTCGAATTTGTATACATAGAAATTTTTAAAATGTTTTCTTTCGAATAGAATTACACAATTACCCAGCCAGATTTCGAAGAATGCACCAATTATTTTGGACTTTTATGAACATCGCAAATATAAAATTACGGTGTTACAAAAACCGTATGAAGTTTTGAGGTTTATAAACTCATAACAAGTTGTTTGCTGTAGCATCATACTGTCAAAACAAGGAGCCAATCAAATGTTTTACAAATGAGCGATTATTTTTGTGGTAAACAAATTAAAAATACATATTTATTTTATAATTATAGAAAAAAGATAATAGGAATATTTTGTTTTTGACATGCACAGTGATGTAGAATTATTTACCAATGCCGAATTAAAGAATTTTATAAACAATAATAAATGTCATGACATCCAAAATAACCATATGTTTCGAGATTACTGGTTTGACATATGTCATTAGTTGCATATCTATACTAATCTGTGCATAATTATTTGTGAGCAATTTCGTACATCACTGTATGTAAATGCTTGAAATATTGTTTTACTTGTTTTGATGTGTTTCTCATACAAACGTCAATCTAAATGGAATAGCAAAGTGTTCGTGTCACATGTACGTCAATGTGGCAGGTACAATTTCTTGAACTTTGCTATTGTAACAATTTTCCCACAATTTTTCGGCGGTCGTCATGGTGCTGGACATTGACGTTGTAACAATCTGCAGTATGTATGTACTTTATAATAGAACAAATATAAAGTGATAATAAACTTTTGGACAAGGCGAAGGACATTTTATAATTGAATTTATTTATGAAAGGAATCATATGCCAAGAAGGTCATGCTCACGATGTAAACAATTAAAAGCCAGACTAATCCCTTGCTATTTCCAATGCATATATTGTTTGTATTATTATTATTTACATTGCGGCTTGTCATCTTCATCAATTATGATAAATATGTACAATATTTCGTCTGGCATTTGTTTTTGTAATTATTAAAAGTTTTATATTATTAAAGATGAAAATGATAACTAGAAGATATTATGAGCAACCAAATTAGAATTTTAGTTGTTTTAAAATTTCGAGAATCGGACGAAAGCAGTTAAATGCAATTGATTTGAAAACTTTATTAAAATTTAAATTTGTTTGTGTCTACAGCTGGTGTTTATAAAAAACCGACTTTTTTAAAAACGAAAAAGTAGACTTCGCAGCTGTGCATATCATTCGTTTTTAGTCAGGTATGATTAAACATGTTTAATAAATTCAAATACTATTCCTTTTTGCAAATGATTAATAATCTATGTAAAATTTAAATAATAAAACACACAAATCAAGACAATATTATAGAAATTCAAATTTTCTAAAAAATCATCAGTTCATTTTAAATGTAACAGTTCAGTTCAAAATTTAGCCTAAAATTCTTGAATTATACTGAGTTTCAATTCATCAGAGCCCGAATCGTTTCTAATAGTTTAATTACGTGTAATTGATTCTGGAAAGTTTATAAGCAAATTCATCGTCATCTATTATTTAGAATTATTGTGATGGTTGGAAATTTATATCGAAACAGCGCACAGTGGTATAGAAAAAACAGAGATAATATCTGTATTCCGATTTGAATGAACGAGATTATATAGGATCGTTTTAAATTTTAATATACCCGAGGTGTCCTAGTTTGGGGACCCCAAGCCGCGCCCCCATTGTGGTCCACTCTTTAGAACTTGAAGATTTATTTCCCTCTTTTTTTTCTATTTTACTAAGTAGCGTTTTATATCTGCAGTTTATATGTTAAGTCAGACCAAATGTTTGATATAGTGTGTATGTATAACAATAAAAATACGAAGTAAATCGGAGTTTTCGCTTAACTGGGTTTTAATAACTATCACCTAATTGGGCTGCTATACTTCTTCCTTGTCACCTATTGTTGGTGATTTCGATTAAACCCATAGTCAAATATATTTGCGTCTGTGATAGGATATCTGTAAGAGGGTTGAAACATGAACTATATTTATGGGAATGTAAGTGATGAATCCAAATCATACATGAATCTAGCCCCCTGAATAAATGAATGTATTTGATCAAATGTGAAGCTTCATAGAGGGCAAGGGGATTTAGGCAGGTAAATACTACTTTTTTAGGCTCCACAATTATAAAAACCAAGAGCATCTGGGATGATATATTGTATATATACTGAACAATGAAGGAAAAATGAAATGTTCGTTAAAAGATTAGCTCTCTCATTCATACGTTTTGAAAATAAATTCATAATAAACATAAAGAAGACTTAATTTCTTCTATGGTCTTTAACACGTTCTCAAATGTTCAAATAATGTTCCCATTTAATTAGATTTGTATAGAGCTCCTAATGAGTGGGCAGATTGTGTGTGGCGTGCATAGTAAATTATTGACCACTGAACTAAGTCACATGACGGTTTTGTTACTGTCAAAAAGCATTAAGGACATTTCAAATTTGTAGTAAAGTGTCCACCAGCGTTACGATTTCCATACATGCACTTGCAAACACACAAGCTCAAGCACATGCAAACAGCTCCACGTTTAGGCAACATTTGTGCACCTACAAGCATTTGTGTATCCTTGTACGAATAGACTATTAATGTTTGCAATTGTGTAATTTCTTTGTTTCGTCTACAACAGCCACACATACGCATTGAATTTGATTTACTAAACAGTATAAACTGGACCCTCAAGTTTTTAAAAGTGTCAGTAAATCCCACTCACTTCCATTTATATATTTTTAGTTAAATGCTTTAATGATTATAGTAGGTTTATTCAGTTGAATTGTTTGACTATAAATGGCCTTTCAGGCTCGGTAATAATGCTGTATAAAATAAATAAAATAATTATTGTAATGCCAAGAAAAGTCAAAAGATTAGATTACTCATTCCAAATAATCTACAGGCAATTGTCATTTAAGTATGCCTAGATAATGTATAACGTAGTCTGTTTAGTTCTTTTTGTACTTTTACCTTATTTTTTTAATCACCAGAAGTAATCTATTGGAGAGTCAATTGCCACAAAATGTTCATTTTTGATGCATATATTCAAATAACCCTCAATGTACAGAGGAGAAATATTGAAAATATGCTTTCTGTTCTAAAGTGAACGTCCAGAAAGAGCGTTCTGCATCGATCGAAGCAAATAGTAGTCGGACGGAACAAGGTCTGATCTATAAGGCGGATGAGGCAAAACTTTCTTAACACTTCTTTCTAAATTCTATTTAACAGATATTGCAAAATATGGCCGAAAATTCGACTGTTCAAAGTTCTCTGCACTGGCAGATAAAATCTCTATTTCGAGGACAGCCACCAGAACTACTGGGTATGTACGAGTATGCATACATAATTGTATGAATGTATTTGGGAGAGAGAGTGTCCTTTTGGTATGTGACATCTGGCGTAATTGTGTATGTGAGTGTGTGAATTGTTAATGCAATTGGAGGTATGAAGGTAAAAGCTGTGTATTTCCGAAGGGCGTTTACATCAAATTCTATACAATATTGTTGTTGTGAACTAAACTATTTGAAAAGGCTTTTTGTGTGTTACAAAATTGAATTTAGCTGGCATTGTCTTTTATCTAGAGCCTTTCGGAATTTTGATAAGCTTTAAATCTAAACATATTTACATTTGTTTTGTGAACATGCATTCGTAAAAGCCACATACTACGTTTACGTGGGCAACTTAAGGAGTTCTTTCGAAGTATATGGATGATATACAGTGTCATATTTCTGCAATTTAGAACGACAAATTGGTATATCTAGTTTTAAAACATATTAAAAAAAGCTTCATAGAAAAGGAGGCGGTTAAGTCTTGGTTCACTCTCACTTCAAGTGATAATGCTAATTTTTATAAAAATTAGCACAATTGTGTGACACTATTTCATCACACAGAAGCATTGACAATAGAACAGCTTTCTTATTTATTTGGAATCTTAAACAAAATTTTACGAAGTTTGTGAAACCCAAAATACAAATAGTATTGATTGTACTATTGGCTAAAATACTTGTTGCTCAGACGTCGTTGTTCAGATAAGAAATCTTTGGTTTCATTTGATTACTGCTAGTTCTGTTTATAAACCAAAATATGCATTTTAAAGTGCGTCAAAATGAAAAGGTCAGTAGTAGGGTATTCAAACTATTCGATAAAACTAATAATTCGAATAAGAGATTTTAACTTGTTCGAATAATTCGATCACACGTTTAAAATTAATCAAATTATTCGAATAATTTAATTTTTTTAAAAAAAGTAAATAATAAAGTTTTGATGTAGAATTTTTAATATTTTATTGTTAAAGAAAAACAAAAAATAACGTTAAAGTTAACAATTCAAGTATTGATAATGTTAAAAAACATTCGAAAACAAAGTCCATCATTAAATTTTCATTAGAAATATTCTGATCAGATTCCCTCCCGAACAATCTTAAAAACAATTGAATAGCAAACGCTTTAGTTTCCGTTTTAGAGCTATACTTTAAAAAATTTAAGCTAAGTAGTTGGACTTGATCCTGAATTCAAGTACAATATAAACGTATTAAGAACTTTTTTATGTTGTTCATTTATTAGGGTTTTAAAAAGAGTAACTAATTCTTTAGTAAATGAATTATTCACTTTTTATAAATTATTTATAACAAATTGTAATATACCCTCAAGCTCTATCAACGTTTTCGAATCTTTGCTTAATCAAGTTATCTTAGGGAATTACACAAATCTGTCCAAAGTGTGATATCATTGTCAGTGAACGTGGCTAATTTGAAGTCAGACGGTGCATGATTGACGCATTTATATATTTATATAAATACGCAAAAAGTTTATTACCATGTTAGGCAAAGATGTACTACGATGTTTAACATCATGTATAAGACGAACTCCATGTTTTTCTTGCAACAAAATCTAAGTTTGCAATATTTGGTGTTTATCATTAGATTTATTAAATATTTTGCAACACTTACATCACTTATATATATTAAGATCATAACCTTTATATATTCTATTTCAACGTAATCATTATAAATGCCAACCTCAATATCACTTTCGATGACCGTTTCAAAATCACATTCGTCATCACTTTCAACATCACTTTAATCTAAGTTAATATTTTGATTATTAATTGATATTGTGCTAGTATTTCTCCAGCATATGTTCACACCATGGGGCGTCATGTTTATACCCCAAATTTTCTGTTTCATAATCAATTCTATAATTATTGATCCTTTTTTTACTAAATAACAAATATTTATTCCGTACCTTTTATTTTTATTGGCTCAAGTCCTAAATTAAACATTACTCGAATGAAAAGCCTAGTCAGTAGGCCAATAGTACCAGTCTATACTATTTTTTTATAAACAGAGTAAAAATTAAGTGACTTTATAATTTTGACACACACACCTTAGTAGTCTCACAATAATGTATTTTTCTATTGCTTTTAAAGAATTTTACAGCATGTCCTCGTACAATATCAGAGTATGTTTTGATATTCCTACGTATCCATAAACTCACATGGCTTCATTTATTAGAGTTTTTAGTATACTTTTCGTTTATTGTTTCCGTGCTTAAAATTTTAAAATAGTTCCATGATGTTTGTTGTGGTTGTCATCGTCCTTTAGTGGTCATTTTAAAAATAAATTGTTTTGTTTTTGGTGTATGTTTGTGTGTATGTTAATAAATACTCACATACTTATATATGTACGTTCATTAGAGTGGTACAACTAAAATTTATATTTAATTAATTCTAACCACTTTTCAAGCAACTTTCGCATGATACAAAAATAGTACAATATATATTTCCTTTAAGAGAAATGTAAAAATATTATAAAACCATCAAATACTGATGCCAGGATGAACATTTTGAGAAATGGTCTCCTCCAATAAACTAAACTGTAATTTTAGTTGGAAACATTGATATCATATTATTCCTCCATACAAACGGGGACACACTAATGTCCATAATAGTAAGCGTGAGTAGGTGGTACCGGATATTACGTGTGCATAAAGAGATAATTAAAAGCTTTTGAATCTAATCTTTGAGAATACAAAATAAAAATATGTATTTCCAGCCAGCAACCAACCAACCATTGGCCAGTAGTGATCTCCTATTTTTATATGGTGTCTGCTACGTAAAACACATTTTTATGGAAAACTTAATTTTTGGAATTGTTTGTTTATGAATTTTTAAGATTTTCTGATAAAACAGTAATTACTGATGTGGTGGCCAGAAAATGAGTGTGCTCAATAGGGTGGCCCTAATTTTGCACTTTTTGGTCTAAAATTGTTCTTAGTCATCTTAAAACTAAATGCTGAACTTAAATGTTAAAATATAAAAATTTTCTGAGATCGATAACCCATTATAACTTGTTACCAAAAAAAATCATAAAATTTCATGTAAATCTCAAATCCTATTTACATTTCCAAAATTTTGTTTAATGATATTTCAAAAACTTAAGGAAATTGTTGATGATTGTAATAAATAAGGATTAAAAATGCAAATTTTAACGTTTGTATCAGTGTTGCCAGGAGCTGGCGAAAAAAGAAGCTATATTGGCTTCAAAAAAAGGCCAGAAAAAGCTAAACCTCTTTAGAAAAAAAGCCAAAAAAAGCTAAAATATTATAAATTAAGAATTTTGGTTTATATTTATTTTTAAATAAAAAATTAGAAAATATGTTCATAAAATTCATCTGCTTTACTTAAAGGAAGTACTAAATACTAGATTAACCATGTCAGAAAATGGACATTGTTGGTTCTATATTTGTCCATTTGTAGTTTAATATATTCTGCCCCTGAGCCTTAGGCTTCGTAATTTTATTAGCACTTTAATTTTTCACTATCTGTATGACATAATATATTTTTTTTGGTTTTACTACTTTATTATCAACGGGAAAAAAATTGATTTTGCGTAGAGTTTTCATATGGTAATCTTTGTCGCAATTGCTCAATTAGTTTAATTTGTCGTATTATTTTTGTCATAATCTTCACTAATTAAAACGTTCTTTATTTTATCTCTCATTCATCAAACTAGTATGAAAAATGTGTCAAAAACATTAAACAATTTTCAATTGGCGACGATAATGGATCAAATTCCTTGAATTTTAAATCAGAAAACAGCAAATGATTTATTTACTTTTTGTACTTTGTGCAATACTGGTTTTAAAAAAAGATGGTACGTCAAATTATAATCAGTGTATTAATTACTTAAAAGTTTGGCTTTTTAGAATTGCTGGTTTGACGAAATTAAAACAAAATGGGTTTTAACTCGAAGCATAGATCCACAAGACGTTTAACGGCTATTGATCGCGATCGAGTATCACAAGCCTTCAAGAGTTTGTGGGGCTCTTGTCCATTATATAATGATGAATATAATGTGTAATAACAATTTTGTCTTGAAAGAGAATTTGCTAGACATTTAAGCTTTCAGATATAAAATACTCTATTTCATTTTGAACCACTTGATATTGGCAATTGTTATTTGTTCTTTTAATACTGCACAATTCTTGAGTATGTTGAAAAGCTAAATGAAAATCAGTAATGAATTAAAATGAAAATGGTTCACAAATATAAATTTAGCCTTTTTATTTACTCTTTAGTCTCGAAATTTTTAGCCTTTTTTAATTTCAAAAAAGGCTATTTTGAAATTAAGAAAAGGCTAGAAAAAAGCCACGAAGCTAAAACCAAAATTTCGAGGCTAAAGAGTAAATAAAAAGGCTAAATTTAGCCTCAAAAAGGATAAACTGGCAACACTGGTTTGTATATATTATGGGTCATCGTGAGTGAAATTCCTACTTGAAATTGGTTAATTCTGAAATTTAGGATTTGGTCAGAAATTTGTTAAATTATTTCTAAAAAACATTACGTGAACTATTTTCTAATATTTTAAAATTTGGGGGATTCAAACTGTCTCATATTATGTCATATTGTCCTAATTAAAGTTCACGGGACAGCAAATACCGGGAATTCCGCAAAATGTTCAATCTCGAAAAATTGTGTGAGAATTCCCGGGAATTATTTTCCTTAGTTTTGTGTGATGTGTTTTGAACTTGGCTTTCTCTAAAAGATGCTTAAAGCTCCAAAACAAATGCAGACATTTCATACAACAAAAAATATTTAACCCATATAGACCAATAACAAATTCATTATTCAAATTATTCCAAAAACTCCTGAATGTTCAGGGCTGTCACAAAATTCTATTCCTATCGTAAGTGGAATTATTTTAGTATTAAGATTTTTGGAATAAAACCACCTTCCTTTTAATTGAATTTTATTTAATATTATTGGGGTTTCTTCAAGTTTTAATTAACATCTATACTTAAGTTTTGATTTAATAAGCAAAACAATGCTTTTTGCGAATTAACAGAATTAATTGGAATCTAACGAATGTAAATAGAACAAAATCGAATGGAAACTGAAGCCATTCCGATACAAATTACAAATAGTAGAAGGTTTTTATATAACCAAAATTAAAAATCGAGTCAGTTTATGTCTTTATATTACATTTTTATTGGATTTTTATTTGTTGTTTTTGTTTTTACATAGTTTTTTCTACTAATACATTCTCACCACTTAGGTTTCTGACAACTAAGTTAGGTCTTTGACAGCAGAGTTTCCGCTCTATGTCTTTTCTCTATGGTTGAAACATATTGTTGTTGTGCTTCAAATGTGTCAAATTGTATGACAAAACAATAAACATTATTCAAAAAGTCGTATTAGTTTGAAACACAACAAAATTTTTTTTTAAACTATCATAATATAATAGGATATTATGACAATTAAGGTGGACCTTATTTTTTTATTTTCGATTTTTCAAAAACGAAGGACAGTTTTGCGTGAGGTTAGGATAAAAACAAATTGACAAAAAATTGAGCTCGATCGGTTAAAAACAGGCTCGTAACTACTCAGGAGTCACTCGTAGGGAGGTAAAATTAATGAGTAGCCCTCATTATTTTTGTACCCCCAATATTTCTCTAAAATAAACTTACCCTCTATCTTTAACCCTACAGGGGGTCCCCATACAAAAAAAATAATTTTCACGAAAATTTTTATCTGTGCCGAATCTTGTATATTAACCATCAAAAGTTGGTCGAAAGATTTAGGTTCATATTAAACTTGATTATTGTAAATCAAATAATTTTCATGTCATTTTCTGAGAGGGAGACACATGCTGCCAGATTTTCGCCAAACTTTACAGTATAATTTCAGAGTACTTGGAACTAACTTGTGCAAAATTTTATCAGGATATTTGTAAGGGGTCTAGGTGAAAACATGGGCCGATATTGTTAATTTCCAATGCCAAACAATCAGACAGACGGACATATATAGCTAGACCATCTTAGAATCTTATGAAGACACAGAATACATATACTAATGTGGGTCTGCGACAAATATGAATGACAAAATAATCTTTTTTTGATGGTGGTTATAAAAATTGAGTTTTCGCTTCTTTTCGGCAAAAAAACATTCGGCGCAAAATGCAATTTCTAAAACCTTGCAGATATTTAAACAATTTTTTTTATTTTTATTATTTAAAGTATTTCAGTTTTTATGTGGTATGATTAGTGATTTATTTGATTATTGTATGATATAAAATTCAGATTTTTGCAGATATGATAAATGTCCTGAACTACTATTATGTCACGTTCTGCGAAAATGCTATAGCACAATGAATTAGAAAACACTCGTTAGCTTTTTTAAATTGCGACAAAGATTAATTTAATAATTCAAAATTGTTATCGCGGAAACAATGGTGCGAATACTATACTTCGTACCTTCTTCCATTTCTATATTTTCCAATAAATCTGCCAATTATAATTTTTTGCTTAAAGATTTAGTAAAATTTACATAACGAATCTTCTATATTTGATATGACTATTTTCTAAATTAGTAAAATTTTTGCACCAGAGTTTTCAATTTTTATGCTCAGCTTTATTACTTTTTTTGTCTGACATTATAATGAATTTGTGTGATACAAATAAATATTGAAAAAAACAATAAACCTTTATTGAAAGAGTTATTGTAACCAGCAAAAAATTTATTTGCTTCTAAGTTAAGAGTATTGTTTAAAAATTCAGAGAAATATCTAACTTAACCTAACATTTTTTTAAGGTTTTTCAGATAATTATGATCAGAACAAAGTACATTTTTGGTTACATGGTTATATCGGATATGAAAATCTACAAAATCTGTCCATACATGTTTTATATAAATTTATTTTCATCTGTCTCATAAGGTTCTTGATTCAAACTGCTTAATTTATATCTGCATATTGTCTAATGAATGTAGTTATTGAAATTGAAAGTGTGCGGAAATGAGTCAACGTTGAATTGATCAGAATAATGAAGTGGTCATTCCGGAGCATGAAAATGGACTTGGAGTAATTTAAATATTTTCCCATCGATATTTGTTTTTTATATCTTGTTAGAATGATGTTGTCCATGTTTCTCTATTAAATTCGTCACAGCCAAATTAATATATCACTTTTACTTCATTTTTATCACACTTTAAAATAAATATTCTCCGAATTTACATGTAATAAAAATTCAATTCATCAATAAATTCGTATATACATAAACATAAATATTTACATCCTATAGATTTTATTAGCAAAAACAAAAAAGGAAATGTCGTATTTCAATATAATCAAAATTCCATTAAATATAAAATGATGAAATTAGGATTCAATGCAGGACTTATCGTGTGCTCTTTTCTATACATTTATGTTGTTTATTAAAATCTAACCTAAGGCCATTTCATATAAAAATGACCCAGCAACATGTCTGAATGAAAAAAAAATAACAAGAATTCTCTCAATCAATTTATATTTCACACATACTAATATAATTCCATGTATTAATACAAGGATGATATATAAGATACGTATTTGGAAAAGTGATGGCATAGGAGAGACAAATAGACACGCACATCAATAACACATATTTACATATGGAATCACTCAAGGCGTACTGGCAAATCATCAACAACTTTGGGATATGTTTATTTATGAATTAGAGTGCCCCAAAATTGTGGGGACAAATAAAACCAATTCCCTCCAAAATTCTGTGGAATCGGGTCACTTTGAAAAAAGTTTCTATGTTTTGGTAATTGTTCTAATGTAGGACTAGTTTTACATTTAACGCCCTCATAATTGGGCAGAAGGTCCAAATCTGTGGACTTCGCGGAACATGGAATTCTTGACAATAATTTCTATAATAAACCAATATTGTTTACTCTTGTTCCACTTAAATGAAACAATTACAATATCACCAAATGAAACAATTACAAAAATCGTACAAATCCATAAGTCATATTCTTGAACTTGTATGATCTTTTCTGAGAAGGCTACAAATATTGTGTATGTATTTCTTGGTTGATTTGGTTACTATCCCTTTTATACCATAGCAATGGTTACGTTATAACTCATGCCAAGTTTAAAGGCCTAAACTGTTATAGTTCTCCATATGTTTAATAATATCTATTTACTTTATATGGTAGAGATAATACCTACTAATTATATACCTCCCGTATCTGCCAAACTACGTATAATTCCTATTATTCATTCAGTGATTCAGACAAAATTTCGAAATTGTACACAGAGAAAACCGATTCGTGATAGCAACCGAATTTGTTGTCAATCGAATGATTCTATCTTTGTGACCGAATTTTACAGTTGTCACTACAATATTTTGTAAGGGGTAACTAAAGTTTGGTTGCCTCAACTGAAATTCTTCTTTATCAACTGACTTTCTGTTGTTAGAACTGAAAAATTCTATATGTGCAACCGAGTCATTCGATTGGCAACAAATTCGGTTGCTATCACCAATCTGTTTTCTCTGTGTAGTTCTCTAGATATTCGAAAATTAGTATTTACTTTGCATTTTGGAGAGGCTGACAACGTTGTTCCGATCCCGCCGATTTTTAACCAACTTCGTGCAGTGATGGGAAATTGATTTTAAGTTTTAAGACTTTCGCAGTTATAGTTCTCCCGATATTCGAAAATAACTATTTACTCTGCATGAAAGGTGTCACACCCACTCATCCAATAGCGCTATTTTTAACGTACAATGGTAACTAAATAAATTGTGCAATATTAAACTGTCACTATTACAGTTAGAGTTTTTCTTTTCCAGCACTTTTTCATTTCCCGGGAAATCGGGATTAATTTTGAAATTTCTCGGGATTCCGGGAATTGCCGCCTAGAACAAATTATTAAATTTGAAGAATGTAGACTTCGTTAAAAATCTTAAAAGTCTTTGGTTTTAAAATGTAATAGGATACAAAAAAAATCCAATAAAAATTTAATATAAGAGATAAACTGACTCGATTTCTAATTTTGGTTATATACAAACCAGTCACCATTAGATTTTGTTCTACATGCGTTATATTCTAATTAATTCAGTTAACTCGCAAAAAATAAAATTAAGTAATGTGTTAATTAAAACTTGAAGAAAACCCAATTACTCTTTGTGAAAAAGTAAAATACTAAAATAATTCCACTTTCGATCGGAATAGAGCTCTGTGACAACCCTGAACATTCACGAGTTTTTGGATTAATTTGTATAATGAACTTGTTATTGGTATATTTTGTTAAATCTTTTTTGTTGTATGAATCTTTTACATTTGTTTTGGAGCTTTAAGCATCTTTTGAGAAAGTCAAGTTAAAAAACATCACATAAAACTTAAGAAAATAATTCCCGGGAATTCTGGCACTACAGTTCGCTAAGTATTCCATAATAACTATATATTGTTTATGGGAGGTGCAACGGCCAATTTGCGCTTCCCATATTTCAAGAAAATCTGTTCCATTCGGGCCAGTCTAGAAGGTACAGATCGACTGTATTAGATCGACTATGTAACAGAGAGCAACAATTCCAACTTACATAAGTTTGTATATTGTTACGTTTTTACCTTTTAAAAACGTTGGTTTATTTCCTTTAAATAAACCGGATACTTATGATTAACAACTCTTTATTTATTCAAATGTACAACAACAACAATTTAAATATGTAGTCATACACGTTTTTGTTTAAATCACAGAGGTACACACTAGGGTTCCTACGCAGGAAAAATTTCCCGGGAATTCCCGGGAATATTTATTTGTTTGAATTTTCGGGAATTTCTTCATAAATTTTCTTCTAAAAGTTACAATTTTCAGATTAGTTTCGATGGCCAAATTTGTTGCTAATTGAATCATTCTATTATATCCATAGATTTTTCGGTTCTAGCAACAGATCGTCAGTTGGCAAAGAAGAATTACGGTTGAAATAACCGAATTTTTTTCACTAAACTCAAGCCACAGCATAAAAATTTGGTTATTAAGAATGAATCTAATTTAATGTATATGCTGTTAAAGAAATTATTAGGATGCCTAACGGTACATTTTCTAGGAATATTCAATGAATATTATTCATATTTAGATAAAATATCAATATAGTGGTTCAAATTTGTTTTTCTACAAACGAATGTTTTATACCGTTAAAATGCCACTATTAAATTAGAAACCCTTATAAAGACTGGACCAACATTGTACAACCAAATATAGTTATTTTATACTTCTTTTAAAACCCTGGCACAATTATAAGTCAATTTATTCGAAAAAATTTTCTGGTTTTTGGTTTAATTTAGTATTAAAAAATTCCCGCGAATGAAACCATTTATTAATTTCCTCCCGGGAAAGAAAGAAGTCCGGAAAATTAGGAACCCTAGTACACACACTTAAATTACACACTTTATAATGTACAGAATATATAGCACACTTAAAGGTAGTTAATTTGTGTTTACTTCACGATGCTTAAAATTAGACTGATAGTTTGATGTTCTCACGGCTAATTTATATACACTGCATTGCCATCTAGATGGTTCTTGAAAGCTCTATTTCTACAATGATCAAACTCTAAAGCTTTCTATGGTAATGTTAGCAGCTTAATCATTTAGTGCTGCCATACTCAACTCAATGCTTTTACTCAATGTTCCACAGCTAAGATAAAAAACATTATGCAACTTTAAACCAGCCGTTATATTTGAAATACTTATATAAAAATGTAGTTTGTTATTTGAAAAATTTTAAAATAAATAAATCCATAAAATTAAAAGTTTCATATTAATTGGCATTATAATAGTTTTGAATAAAAAATTATTGTTTTCAATAAAATTTCAAACAAATAATCCTAACTACTTAACCACGTATGTATAATAGAAATACACAAACTAAAACTGACTCGTATACACACTATAGACCCAAGGACATAAATATATGTATGTGACTTCGATGACTTCGAGATTAAACCAACAGCAACAGGATGGTCGCAATATGATACTTATTTATGTTTTTTTTTTACTTTTTTCTTTTTTCCAATACATATTTATGTCTGTAAGTATTGTAGTTACCATCTCCATTACAAGTATGAAGTTCGCTTTTGGTTTTTCTATATTTTTGTTGTTTTGAACTTCTATTGCAAGGATTCTTTGAATAAAAAAAAGACACACACATATGTTAGTAAATATACATATGTGTGTACATATGTGTGTGCCAGCAAAGAAAGAGACAACAAAATCAAGGCCATAATAGCCTCTGGACAATAAATAAATGAATAAATGTTAACTGAATATGTATGTATAACTTCTGTACACAAATACACAACACTACCCATATGCATATACACTAGGATGATATCGTTTGCTGGGAGCCAAGACTCGTCATATTCCCAACTATGCAAAAAAACCGGTCCATAAATGGCAATATGTTTGGTATAGGAAAGATATATTTTAAAGAAAGCAGTGGATGGGACAATGGGTCAATTTCGAGAAAAATATTTTGAATCCAGATGCCATAAGGCGATGGACAATATTTATTTTATAAGAAAATTTTCTATAAAGCCAGTCTAATATGGCTTTATTGAATCATATATTGCCAATAAAGAAAAATTCACTGCATTATGAGAATTTTGAGGAAGAAACTAATTAAATACATTTTTGGGCCATCCTAATGCACATATGCTGCATCGACGATTTCGTCTTTGGACTGAAAACATATTTTCGCTTGTGGTAAGAGTGGAGCATGAGCGAGTGTGGAAGGATGTCAAGATTCGATACAATATCGGTTGCAAAATCTGTTCGACATAAATTCAATTCATGAAGAACAACAAATAAACAATATGTTGTTTTGGAATTTATGTACATACGTGTGTATGCGTAAGATGTTTTACAAAAAACAAAAAGAATCTTAAAATACATGTATAAAATAGTATATCATGGGTAATTAAACGATATGTTTTTTTAATTGGCCATGTTCCAAAATTGATTATTATTGAAAGTTATTTTTTTGAAATAAATCAAAATAAAATTTTATAAAAACAAAACCGGAATATTGTAGATGGGTGTATGAAGACTTACATATCGCTGGCTTAATATAAAAAGGCCCTAACTCGTGTTTTTTTTGTAAGTCCAGATTTTCGTTTGTTTCGATAAATGGTACGATCATATATCATAATTAGTCAAAAACAAGTAAGAGAGCTATATTCGGCTGTGCCGAATCTTATATTACCCTTCACCAAATTATACTTAAAAATATTTTTTTTTAAATATTTTTATTTAAACAAAATTTGTTTTTAATGTTTTAAAATTTTTTTTCCAAATTGTTTTTTAATTTTTTTTAAAAAAAGTTTTTTCAAAAATTTTTTTTTTAAATTTCTTTAATTATTTTTTTTGGAAAAAGAATTTATGACAAAAAAAATTTTTTGATGAACAAAAATTCGGGTTAAAAAATATTTTTTTCCGATTTTGACCCATTGTATGTCCAACTTACTATGGTCTTATATACGTCGTTGCAAAGGTCTTTGAAATATCTATCATTAGATATCCATATTGTCTATATTAATGACTTAGTAATCCAGATATAGGGCAAAAATCGAGGTTGTCCTAGTTTTTTCCTTATATCTCAGCCATTTGTGGACCGATTTTCTCGATTTTATTTATAGCGACCGAGCTCGAAGAATATCGGAGATATTGATGTATGAATCGTGTATGTAAGTTATTTGGGGGCTTCGGAAAGTTGATCTCAACACACACACAGACGGACAGACGGACATGGCTATATCGATTCCACTATCTACAACGATCCAGAATACATATGGGGGATTTCATGTCAAGTGAACCAACTTTTGAAATCGATGTCTTCCGATCGGGATGAAATTTGCACCAAGGTTAGCTCTATTGGATAGTAACTCAGACACAATTTTTCAACAACATCGGTCGAGAACTCTCTGAGTTATAGGGGGTAAAATTTTGACAATTTGGTCAAACAGGGGTTTTTTCTTATCCATGTAACTTATTACCTATTGTTCTTAGCAAAATGTGTTCCAAATAGTATAGATAGCTATTTCTTCGATCTTTCGAAAAAAAATATTTAAAAAAAAAAATAAAAAATTTTTAATATTTTTTTTCCGAAATCAAAAACTTTTTTGACTTTTTTTTAAAATACGCTATTTTTTTTTATTTTTTTTTTTTTCTTAAAATAAAGTTTAGATATTTTCCTTGAACACCTACTTGGTCGCTTAGTGGGATGCGAGTGGGATATCTATCAAAATAAATATTTTGTAACTCAAAACATAAAATTTTTGACTTTTTTTGCAAAATCAAAAACTTTGTTGACTTTTTTTTTTCAAAATGGACCCTTTTTTAATCTTTTTTTTTAGGTCAAACAAAAGCTTAGATATTATCCTTGAAGACCCTTTTGGTCGCTTAGTGGGATGCGAGTGGGATATCTATCAAAATAAATATTTTTTAACTCAAGACTTACAATTTTTGACTTTTTTTTTGCAAATACGATTTTTTTTCCAAATGGGCCCTTTTTTAAAATTTTTTTTGTAGTCAAAAGAAAGCTTAGGTCCATTCCTTTAAGATATTTTTAGTCCCTTAGTGGGATGCGAGTAGGATATCTATCAAAATAAATATTTTGTAACGCAAGACATACAATTTTTTAATTTTTTTTTGCAAAATCAAAATTTTTTTCCAATATGGGCCCATTTTTAATTTTTTTTTTTTGATCAAAAGAAAGCCTAGGTCCATTCCTTTAAGATATTTTTAGTCCCTTAGTGGGATGCGAGTGGGATATCTATCAAAATAAATATTTTGTAACGCAAGACATACAATTTTTTAATTTTTTTTTGCGAGTGGGATATATATCAAAATAAATGTTTTGTAACTCAAGACATACAATTTTTGTGTTAAAACATTTATTTTGATAGATATCCCACTCGCATCCCACTAAGGGACTAAAAATATCTTAAAGGAATGGACCTAGGCTTTCTTTTGAGCAAAAAAAAAAAATTAAAAAAGGGCCCATATTGGAAAAAAATTTTGATTTTGCAAAAAAAAATTAAAAAATTGTATGTCTTGCGTTACAAAATATTTATTTTGATAGATATCCTACTCGCATCCCACTAAGCGACCAAAAGGGTCTTCAAGGATAATATCTAAGCTTTTGTTTGACCTAAAAAAAAAGATTAAAAAAGGGTCCATTTTGAAAAAAAAAAGTCAACAAAGTTTTTGATTTTGCAAAAAAAGTCAAAAATTTTATGTTTTGAGTTACAAAATATTTATTTTGATAGATATCCCACTCGCATCCCACTAAGCGACCAAGTAGGTGTTCAAGGAAAATATCTAAACTTTATTTTAAGAAAAAAAAAAAATAAAAAAATAGCGTATTTTAAAAAAAAGTCAAAAAAGTTTTTGATTTCGGAAAAAAAATATTAAAAATTTTTTATTTTTTTTTTTAAATATTTTTTTTCGAAAGATCGAAGAAATAGCTATCTATACTATTTGGAACACATTTTGCTAAGAACAATAGGTAATAAGTTACATGGATAAGAAAAAACCCCTGTTTGACCAAATTGTCAAAATTTTACCCCCTATAACTCAGAGAGTTCTCGACCGATGTTGTTGAAAAATTGTGTCTGAGTTACTATCCAATAGAGCTAACCTTGGTGCAAATTTCATCCCGATCGGAAGACATCGATTTCAAAAGTTGGTTCACTTGACATGAAATCCCCCATATATATACTTTATGGGGTCGCAAATGAAAAATGTGGAAATTACAAACGGAATGACAAACTTATATATACCCTTGCCACTCATGGTGAAGGGTATAAAAATTACGACATAAAAAAACACGAGTTAGGGCCTTTTTATATTAAGCCATCGATATATAAAAAAAATAGTTTAATTAATAAAACTGAAGTGTTTGTTCATAATCGAACTATGTTGGTACGTAATCGAATTTTGAGGGATATGGAGATTACAATAGGCCATATTTTTCTTAAAAATGCCATGGCTTATTAGGACCTTTAGGAGTAACTCCGATATAATGGAGGGAGGTTACAGTGGTAACCTCCCAAAGCAAGAAAGATGAGTTTGTCATAGTTTTTACTGAAAAAACGGGAAAGACTGTTTGATGACCAAGTCAGCAATATGCTTTCCCCTAAGAATTTATGCAGGCCACAACACGCATATCTGAAATAAGGTTGGTGGAGATGGCCTTACTTAATGTTGGCGATACCATCGAGGGGACAGTTCACAAAATGGAGTATGTTATGACATCATTTTTTAATATGAGGATGCTTTTTTGGAAATAAATCTGTAACTTCTAAACGAATTGACCGATTTTAATAAAAATTCCAATGGTTATAGAGGAGATAAGTTGATAAGTTTAAGTTTTGAATTTGGGCTTATAACAACAAGGCGGCTCCGAGCTACAATGTCCCAAAATGGGGCTCCTCGGTATATAAAAAATTAAAAATGATGCCAACTTTTTGTTTGCAATCCGATTTAAAAGATTTATTATATCTTATAGTTTGCGAGTTATTCGCATTTGAAAAGCAAACTTTTATGTTTTTTACCTACCTTGGTCTGCTTTTTTGCTAATAACGGATCCAATTTTTTTCCGATTTCCTTGAATTATCTTTTTTTTAATAATCGTTAGAAAAAACAGTTTAAAAAACTTTACTGAGTCAAAAGTTATGTGTATTCGGTCTATTTGTTTAGAAGTTGCTGATTTTGTTATATAGTGTTATTTATGACCATAACTGCCGACCAGGTAACAATTATTTTATTTATTTTTTAGTTATTTCCACTACATGTGTAGTTTTGCTCTTTCAATTGCTGGTAACTAAATTACTTAGATGTTTCCCCGATATTTGTGTTAAAGGACCATGTGATTAGAATTCATTTAATTTGTTTGTACGTATATTATTAACTTGTTTATGCATAAAACTCTTAATGTAACTTATTTAGGATTATAATACATACGAGTTTTATACAGTTAATAAAATTTCAAAGTGGCAGGGACAATAAACAGGTGACATTTCAATAATGGTTTTATGTTAAGAGTACCTTACAACAAATTCAGAAATCAATTTAATCAAAATACTTTATATGTATGAGTGAATTAGTGTTTGGGGTAAAACTACACATGTTTACAGATACATACATTCAAAAAATCTTAAAAATACATATTTAAGTATCTACACACAAAGTGTATATATAAATAAATACATATTTAACTACATACAATTACACTTACAACCTGATCAAATAAAAGAAATGTAAATTTCAATTGTTCTCAAGTGACGTATGAATGAGCAGACAGTAAAATAAAAATCCTGAAAATCACAACACCAAAAATACTTTTGGGGAATATTTTGGACATTTTATTTCCTATAAAAGAAAATAAAGACATTTCCTGGATAAAACTTAAGAGTTGAACAAATCATTCATTCATTCAACCATCCATTCATCCATCCATCCGCCCATACGATTTGGTTGTTGTCATGATGTTTCTTTTATGAAATTGTTATTGTTGCTGTCTTGTGGTTGTGTCTGCTGTTGCTGTTGCTATTGTTGTGAATTTAATAACTTCAACTTATAGGTGACAGGCAGTTAGTCACTTACTCTAGCAGTCGCATATCCAGTTACTTGAGGTGGGAGTCGACACATTTGATTTCAAATTCAAAGTTTTGTCAATTGATTGAAATCTGTTGGAAATCTACAATTCGTATAGATACGAGTGCAAGGATGTGAAATAAATAATAAAAAAAAATACACCGGAAAATAAAGTAAAATCAAATCAAAAGTTGTGTGTGTTCTGTTTTGCCACAATTTCGATACAAATAAATCAATTTTTTATTCATTCCATTCAATTGAATTCTCCAGTACACTCAAGCCACAGTTAACGTGGAAATTTTGATATTTCTAAATATCGTAACACGTTAAGTATTTTCATTATAGCGTCGTCCTTCTGTCTGAAAGTTGGTGGAAATCAACTTTCTGAAATCTTCAAATATCTTACTGAGTCCGAATCCGAATTAATATTTGCTCGAATTGTATGTTTTTATTATGTTTTAATATTAAACAGAGCCGTACAAACAAATTAAAGATATTCAAAATGCTGTGCACAAACATAAATTTAATTTGCTTAAAATGGCATCGCAAAGTTGTGCCAAATTTAAAACTTGCTGTACAAAATTATTTAATGACTTTTATGTATATGGATCAAAAACGGTAGGGTCTACATAGTTAATAAAAATTTCAAAATAATAAAATATCTTTTTATTGGCAAAATTTGGAATTAAAGATTCCAAAAATTAACAGCCTAACTGTAAAAGAAATTTTAAAGTTAATTTTTGTTAAAGTCGACTTTATTTCGTACCATAAGAAACATTTTAACCCTCTAACCTGCAAGAGTACCTCAAGGCATGCATTACAAAACACCAATTATCAAAAAGTAATTATATATTTTTTTTTAATTTAACTGTGACTTTAGTTACACATTGGTAGCATTTCCCTCAAAGGTTGAAATGCATTCTGACTTTTAGATTTTGTTCTGTCAGCTGTTTTGTGAGTGATGTCATAATTTTAGCAGGTGAAATTTTGTGTAGAATTTTTTTTTTTTTAAATCAAAGTTTTACTAACTTATAGTCGCCCGATCTATTCGAAATATTTTTTATTAGTTCTTTTTAATTAGTTTTTCAATAAAATCATATCATAATTATTGTTTTTTACACCTAAACCGGCAACAATGCCCTGAGGAACTCTTGCACCTGGTTCCTAAACTTATTTTGCAAAAAACAACATTATTCGACAACGTTTTTTTAAGCTTTTTAAATTTTGCGGGTTAAAAAAGATTGGAAAACTTTTTCCACCTCATACATTCAAATAAATGGAAATATTTTCCAATGAATGTAAATAAAAAAAGAAATTTCAAAAAATTAAATAACATAAAAGTTCAAAAAGTTATTTTATAATAATAAAACAACATTTTAAAGTATATTTCAAATTTGTTTTATGGTACGGATTTTAAAATAATGGTCAACTCTATGGACTTAAAATCGACTTTAAGGCTTTTGTGGTTAGGCTGTAAATGTTTATCAAAAACTAGTTTATTATATTATATACTTAATCTTTTGATGGAATCGCATTAGGATTATTCTGTGGGATTTCCTACTAATAAATCAAATTAATTCTGTTCCAAAAATAAAATAAATAATTAAAGGGCCTTTTCATCATTTCATCCAAATAATGTCTTAGAACGATACAAACTTTGATTCCGTTCGACCACAATGGGGGTCCACCCTAATATACATAAAATCAAAATGTATATATGTTCAAATATGTGTATTCAATATGTTTTTTTACCATTTAATTTTGCTCAAGTCCATTGTAAGTTATTGCTATTATATAGAATGTATGGATGTATGGATATGTAGGTTTGAATGCAAACTAAATGTCAGTGAATAGAATATTTTTTGTTGCTCTTTTTCTTTTCGACCAACAAATCAAATCAAATTCATACGTTTTAATATGAAATGTGACCATGATTGTTGGAGGCAATCGGACGTAAATCAATATTTCCACATAAATAAACAATTCTCAGTTAAATACATACAAATACGTTCACACCCTCACACATAAATATCGGCTGGATGTGCATTAGGTTGGCACTTATTTTATACTTTTTGGATATTTGGATGGTTTGAAACTATTCTCAGTCATCTAAATAGCTACTGCTGAAAAAAAATTTTATGTATTCTACATTATAATTCATTTTGACTGTAGAAAAGAAGAATTTTGCTGTCTTGGAGAATTTTAACCAAAATATTGCTTCTTTGAAAACTCGAAATTTCAAATAAAATGCACAACCTCTAAACTCTGGGAGAATCGAAAATCAAAAGACTGCTAAATAAGGTCCAATCTAATGTACATGAGTTTAATTATAATATATATATATATTTTATGTATCGTACTTTGTATTACAAATTTAAATAAACTGAAATTAGTTTTTACTTAAAAAGGGAAGCAATTTAATATTGAATTGACTTATAACTTAAAATTAATATGATGTTTTTATAAAATTACAGCCTGTTTTTAAAAGTGGATAAATTTCTAAACGAACAATTCGAAAACAAACGAATTCATTACAAATTTGCTGTTTTAATCTCAAGTATTTATACCTTACACCACCATAGTGGGAAGGGTATTATGCGTTTGTGCAAATGTTTGTAACGCGCAAAAATATGAGTCTAACCCACCTTACGAACGATGTCCGTCCATCCGTCTTGTTGGCTGGCGGGCTGTAGGGTGATCGGCCCGGTTTTTAATAACCGGTTATAATCGGTTTTTTTTGGTAAGGTCGGTCGGTTTTTTTGAAAAGCTCACATTTCGAATATCGAAGAAACCGCGTTTTTCTCCTCGAATAGCCGGTTTTTTCTAAAAGTGTGTTTTTATGAGTTTTAGTGTATTAATAAAAACTTTAAAAAGTATTCAAAATCCAAAAAAAATTAAAACAAATACTTCAACTATTTTAGAAGACTTTTTATATTTAGAAAATGTTTTCTAAAATATAAGCCTGAAAACTTACTCAATACTTTGTCCTACAAATACGTCGAGTAAAAGATGATTTTAAATGTCTAGTTTTATAAAAAAAAATCGATATACTCCAAAGCATTTAAACTGTGTTTTACTTATTTCTAAGAGATTATTTTACCTTCATAAGGTCTTCAAATTTACTGACGTTAACGATCTTCGGGTCAAATTTGACCCAAATAGAAAATAGATTTTTTTTAAAAAAAACTAACGTAGTTATTGGCATTTGAAATTAAATTAAAGTCATAAAATATCAAAAATATCAACCACTCATTTTTACAAAAAATGCAATTTTAATATTAAAATGGGTAAAATTTTACCGATGACCTTATGAAGGATAAGAAAAACAGTAGTTCGAGTATAATGTTCAGCAAGTATGATAAAAAGAGACAGATATATATTAGTGCTACCAAAGCTCTAAAAAAATGTAACTTAATTGTGCGTAACAAAAGACCTTAAGTCCAAACAAGTTTATAGATATTATTTGCCAATTTGTTTTTCTAAAAACCTAACGTAGTTGTTGACATTTGAAATTAAATAAAATTCATAAAATATCAACCACTCACTTTTAGAAAATATTAAATATTAATATTATTAATTATTATTTAGGCTCAAGTTTATTAAATTGATTTCCTTAGAAATACAATTTATTCTATTAAATTTTCATAATTCTAAAGAATACTGAAAAAGTTATATTTAGACACACGGCAGAATGGAATGCATTTTCGGGGTTAGCCACCACCCCCTCATCAGCACTCTTTTGTGTCGATGTAAGTGTCGCTTGTAAATATCATCTATTTAACTCACCAGTTTTTACAGAATTAGAATAAAGGACTTATATCAAAGTTTTCTTTAATCTTATTTCTGTTTCTACTTTGTTTGAGTTATGCATTAAACACATTCAAGACAACAGGCTACACGACTACACGAACACAAATTCTGCTGGTTACAGTTGTAGTCGTGTGGCAGCTACTGAATTATTTTAAAGACGACAGCTACAAAGTAAACAGCTGATTAATAATTCAGTGGTGCCACTTTAATAAAAAATAACCGTACACAATTCCAAAGTAATTAAGACTGAAACAATTATTTTGAGTAGAAATATATATATGGTTATAATTAATTATGTACCTGTTATTAATTTATTTCAATATATTTTTTTAAGCACTAATTTGATTTACATTTTTTTTATTATATTAGCAACACTATTTCTGTTTTGTAGTTGACAAAAATAGAAATTAGCCTAATTCGGCTACATCGGCATGAGTAGTCGTGTGGCCGTGTAGCTGTGCTGTCGTTAAAATAATCGTCTCCATATAAACGTGTGCATTTTATTTTTGACGGATTGAAGTTGGTAGCCTGCTGTCTTGAATGTGTTTAATGCATTAGACGAAATTTGCGAGCTTTTTCAGTGTTGTATTATTTAGTATTATTACTTGTTTAATGATCTTCTGTCGAGTTGTGACTGATAAACAGAACCAACATAGAAGAAACAACAAAAACAAACATAAAAACAACAATTGCTTCATTGTTAGCTGACAGCTGACTAAAGCAAAACAAAACAAGTAATAATACTAAATAATACAACACTGAAAAATCTCGTAAATTTCGTCTAACTCAAACAAAGTAGAAACAGAAATAAGATTAAAGAAAGCTTTGATATAAGTCCTTTATTCTATTTCTGTAAAGACTGGTGAGTTAAATAGATGATATTTACAAGCGACGCTTACATCGACACAAAAGAGTGCTGATGAGGGGGTGGTGGCTATTTGTATACTATACAAAATTCATGTCACCAAATTTTGTTACGATCGGTCCATAATTAGTCATAGCTCCCATATAGACCCGCTTCCGAAAATCACTTTAACGTACAAAATTCAACATAGTAAACTTTCATATAGACATAAATCACACGACCTAATTTCATGGTGATCGGTCCATAATTGGTCATAGCCCCCATATAAGGCCCACTTCCGAAAATAACTCAAAAATATAAATTATTGAAATTTTATAAAAAAAAAATTGTTTTTGTTCTTTTACTTAGTGTAGGGTATTATATGGTCGAGCTTGACCGACCATACTTTCTTACTTGTTTTTTTTTTGTATTACATATATAGTTTTCATTCCAAAACAAAACTCGTACAGGGGTTTAGAAACTTTTTTTTTGGAAATAATTCGGTATCTCGGGAACTATTGGAGATATTGTTACGAAACTTCTACGAAATTTGTTGAAAATTTTTTTTTAAAAAATCGCCAAAAAACAAATTACCACAGAAATTCTACATTAGAGGCGAAGAATACGTGGGAACGTTTCATAGAATCGACGTCACAAACAGTTTCATGAAATGACAATATGAATGTAAATATAACATCAACAGTGGCCGAGTGTCAAAGGCCTGAGAATGCACCAAGCATTGAGCGATATAATAAAACAACAAGTAAGAGAGCTATATTCGGCTGTGCCGAATATTATTCACCTAATTATACTTCAATATACAAATTTTTAATATTTTAAGGTAAACAAAATTTATTTCATAGCTGTAACTTGTGAATAAAATTCAAAATATAAATATTTTTTATATTATTTTAGTTTTTGTTTCCAATTATAAATATTTATTTTCCAAATTATTTATTAGTTAAATAAAGTATCTGTCCAATTTAGAAAATTTTAAAATTTTATATATTCAAATAAAATAAAGTTGAATACAATTTAAATTTATTTCATTTAGATACAAACAAAATCAACTAATTTATTTAGAATATTTATTCAAACAAATTACAAAAAACTAAAATTATTCAAACAAAAAATTATTGAATAGAAATAATTCTAATAAAACTTTAGGAATATTGTTATTTCTCACAAATTTGAAACAAATAAATTTATTTTTCCAAAAATTACTGAATAGAAATAATTCTAATAAATATTACGGAATATTTTTATTTCATAATAATACTGATGTAAATTGTCTTCTGATTGCATTCTGAGTTGAAAAAGTTATTTTCGAAACGAATTAGAAATTTTTTCAGATTTAACTTGTTTTTTTCTTAGTTTGGGAATGGAAAAATTCCGGGAAATTCGAAACCCAAATTCTCTGACATCTATTATTCTATTTTTAGAAACTACTACTTAATCATTGATTATATTATCACTAGAATATGAAAACAGATTTATGGTTTCAATTGGATGTTTATTATTAATTTAAATTATGAAGAACAAAATACATGAACTAGTTGTTGTTAAAAATGATCCTCTGACATGTCATTCCTCCTAGGGCTATTTAATAACCCCGCAAATGAAAATAGACGTTCAAAATATGGTTGAATTATTTTTGAGCATTGTTTTTGTTTTTCCATAGCAAACTAAGGATCTTTTTCATAATCATCGGAAGAAAAATCTTCGTCCGATCTCATTTTCACACACAAAAATATTTTTCTATACAATTGTTGAAAAATTTGTTGTTAAATATTTGACTTTATTTTCACAAATAAAATTATTCAAAGAAAATTTCTATGAATAAAAGTATTCAAACATTTTTTGTTGAATATTTAAATATTTTTCTTTTTTTTGGAGAAATAAAATTATTCAAAGAATATTGCTTTGAATAAAATCTATCAACAAATTTTCGAATAAGTGAAATAATATTTTATTCATAACTAGTTGAATAAACTAAATTAATATTTAATTTTTACTATAAAAATAAAATTTGAAAATAATTACATTTTTTCATATTGATTAGAATATTTTAAAATCTATTCATTACATAATAAATAAAATAGAACTTATTGTTACTAAAATACAAATACTATTAGTATAATTTTATAAATGTTTAATCAAAACTTTTAAGTATAATTTATGTAATATCGTATTCTATTGAAATCGAATAATATTTAATGCTTTATATTCTAAATAGATATATGTTAATTAGTATCCTATTTTGAAAAATATAGAATGATAAATTTATTTTTTCAAATATAACTAAAATTCAAAAATAATTAAGTTTTTGGAAATATTTCGAATAAAAATATTCACAATTTACAGCTATGATTTATTTTTCTTCTTTTTTAATTTTTTGGAAAAAAAACTTTTTCGAATTATTTTAAATCTAAAATTTTTTTTTCTAAATTTAAAAAAAAAATTTTGTTTTTTATTTTTTGGTGAAAAAAAAAATCGGGTTAAAAAATATTTTTTCCAATTTTGACCCATTTTGATCCAACATACATCAACTTATATACGTCGTTGCAAGGGTCTTTGAAATATCTATCATTAGATATCCATATTGTCTATATTAATGACTTAGTAATGCAGATATATGTAGGTCAAAAATCAATTTGGATCCCGGAGATATATGAGGTCTTCAGAAAATTGATTTCAAGAGACAGACAGACAAACAGACAAAATAGTAAAAAATATGATATAAAGAGCAAAATATGTCAAGTGATTATGCTAGCATAAATTGTGTAGGGCATTTTTGATTGAGGCCAATCAATTTTAAAATGTCTATAACGTGTTTAGTTGTGTAATCGAGTTTAATATTGAATTTTACATACAAACGAGCACGACAAAATGTTCAAGTATATTTTTATTGAATTTTGTGTAAATTTACACTCACATACGAATACAAATACATACATATGAATATGGATTGGCACAGCATGAACTTTATATTCAGGTCCAGGTGGACTTGTGCAGTACTATAGTATATTTAAATTCACTTACATAAATATTTATGTTCATACGACTGTTTGTAAATAAATACAATACAATACTATACAATACGTATGTGTGTTTCTACATAGGTTATGTGTATTTTTAAAATCAACACTTGCGTACGTAGTTTTATATGCAATCATATGTTTTATTTGACTTTTTTTTGCATAAAAAATATGCAGATTTGTAGAAACATCCATTCATTCATACATATATGTTTATATTTATGATAGAGTGTACATTTTTAAGTCTTTGATTTTATAATGCTAATATGAACGCATTAAATGGGATTATGCAATTTACTTTAGATTTATTTTCATTTATAAATTTCACACAATTCATAAAGGATTTGTTATTGTATGTGTTTTAATTCTTTTATGTGTGTTTACGTCCGTTGTCTACACATACATATTAAGGTGTGTGCATGGGAATACAAATACAAACACAAATACATGTGCTTATTTGATATGTACATTAGGTGTGAGCAAATTTCTGAGGAGCAGAAATTAAACGTAGAACAAATGTCGAAAAAAACCTAAAAAATCTTATATTTTATGTAAACAAACGTAAAATAATCGCATATTGTTGGGTCAAAATAGCAATATTTTCCAAAAAAAAATTTAAAATGAAATGGCGAAAAAATATTCTTATTAAAAATAGTTTTTGTATTTAATTCACCCAAAGATGTTTAAATATAAACTACAAAAATTTTCTGACATCCTGTCGGCCCTTTTTTTCGATTAAATGCGGACACATTTAAAATATCATTTCTAGTTTTTTTTGTTTTTGAGATATAGAGCTACATGTTTTACCCGTTTTTGCCCAATTTATTCACCTTAATGACGAACTTTCCAAAAATCCCTTCTTAAAAGGAACACATTAACCGAATTTCCAATTTCTGGCTTTAGCAGTTTGGGCTGTGCGATGATGAATGAATCAGTCAGTCAGTATATGCATATAAATAGATTTGCTATCAAGTTATAATAGGTAACGATGCACAGAGGCGCCATTTGAGTTTTTTCGTTGCAAACTTCATAAATTTTGAACCAAATCAGAATTTCAAAAAATTTAAAAGGATATGATGATAACACAGATCAACAGCAAAAAAGGCTAAACTAACCACTATATACATTTGATGCATCATGGATATCTAAGTACAAAAATGGTAACATTTTTGAATTCTATGGATAGATTTTTTAAAAAAATTTTTTTTTCTAAAATTGTGAATTTTTTTAGATATTTCTCCACATAATTTATGATAACTCAAAAAGCGTAAGTCCGATCTTATTGACTTGGAAAAGCTCAAATTTGCATAACCTTTAATCTGTTTATATATTGCGTTTTAATAGGCTCAGTAGTTTTGGAGTTTTAATAACAAAGCGAAGCAAAAACAAGTAAGAAGGTATGGTCGGTCAAGCCCGACCATATAATACCCTACACTAAGTAAATGAGCAAAAACATTTTTCTATTAAAATTTCAATAATTTATATTTTTGAGTGATTTTCGGAAGTGGGCCTTATATGGGGGCTATGACCAATTATGGACTGATCACCATGAAATTAGGTCGTGTGATTTGTGTCTACATGAAAGTTTACTATGTTGAATTTTGTGTGTATACCAACATTTTAAGCGATTTATGCACGTTAAAGTGATTTTCGGAAGCGGGTCTATATGGGAGCTATGACTAATTATGGACCGATCGTAACAAAATTTGGTGACATGAATTTTGTATATATAAAACTTATTTGGAGCGCAATTTGTGGATATACATTTATAAATTAAACATTTATGACCGATAAAGTCCAATTTCGGAAGGACATTTGTATGGGGGCTAGGTGAAATAATGGACCGAATTCAGCCAGTTTCAATAGGCTTGGTCCTTGGGCCGAAAAAATAATATGTACCGAATTTGATCGAAATATCTTCAAAATTGCGACCTGTACTCTGCGCAAAAGGTTTACATGGACAGCCAGCCGACCAGACGGACGGACGGACATCGTTTAATCGACTCAGAAAGTGATTCTAAGTCGATCGGTATACTTTAAGGTGGGTGGTAGACTAATATTTTTGGGCTTTACAAATATCTACACAAACGCATTATACCCTCCCCACTATGGTGGTGTAGGGTATAAATATATATTTTACGTGAAAATAGAAAATTTTTGTGTTTAAAAAACTCATGAAAAATCGAAAACGGCAGAAATTATTCAGGTTTATTACTTTGTCGCAAAGCCGTATATAATAGCAAGAAAAATAGATATCGAACATAAAAATCATTTGATTGTCTTTCGAAGTTATTCACAATTCAGTGAATTAACTAATTTTCACAAAATTTTTCTTTTTTGTTTGATATACATATGTACATAAAATTGAGTAGTTAATGTTCTTCTTTTGATTGATTGAATTTTGAAAACATATTATTTTAATAATATCGGAGTAACCCTTTTTGAGTTATACTAAATTATGTGGAGACACGTCTAAAGAAATTCACAATTCTACAAACAAATGTTTTTAAAAAAAACTTCTCCATAGAATTTAAAATTTGGACCATATTTGTACTACTGGAAAGCCTATAAAATTTTATCGATTTTTTTGCCCTATGTAATTGATCATCCTATGAAATGAGTGTTTAAAAAGGGTTCTATGCCTTTCAGGTGTCTACTAGGGTTCCTAATTTCCCGGACTTTTTTTTCACGGGAGGAAATTAAAAAATCGTTTCATTCCCGGGAATTTTTTTAACACTAAATTAAACCAAAAACAGAAAATTGTTCGGATAAATTGACTTATAATTTTACCAGTGTTTTAAAGAAGTATAAAATAACTATATTTTGTTGTTGGTCCAGCCTTTATAAGGGTTTCTAATAGTGGCATTTGATTGGTATTGTCACAGTCGTAGTTTTAATCAATATAAAGTCAATAAATTCTTTGATTAGTTAAAAAAAGTTAAGAATTTCGACCGTGTTAAATCTATAAAATATGCGTAGTAAGAGAAATTTTTCAAATCTGATTGTAGATAAACAAATTTGAACCACTATTATTGTTATTATATTCTCTAAAATAATCATTGAATATCCCTAAAGTTTGTGGCTTGAGTTAAGTGAAAAAATTCGGTTATTTCAACAGTAATATTTCTTTGCCAACTGACTATCTTTTGCTAGAACCGAAAAAATCTACGGATTTAATAGGATAATTCAATTAGCAACAAATTTGGCCATCGAAACGTATCTGAATATTGTAACTTTTAGATGAAAACTTATGAAGAAATTCCCGACAAACATTTCCCGAAAATTAACAAAAATATATTCCCGGGAATTCCCGAGAAATTTTTCCGCGTAGAAACCCTAGTGCCTACTTATGGATTAGCAAAGTTCAGATTTATGAAAAAATCAATTTTATTGGAAGTAAAATAAAATATTTGTTTAAATTAAAAATTTTTTTTAAAGGTTTTTTGATTTAAAATTATTCCAGAAAATATTTAATTTTTTTCACAAGCCGTAAAATAATTTATATCTAATGGGTTTTCACGGTTATATGTCATAAATTGTACAAAAATTTACTTATTTGGAAAATATGGCAAATATAGAAATTTATAGTTTTTTTTTTATTTTCCATAAAATTTGAGAAATATTGAAAAAAGATAAATGGTAAATATCGATTTACCTGGACAATCACTATTGTTTTTTTTAATAAATAGATCTATCAATAGAATCCAAAAGAATGACGATCCGTTATCTAGTTTTCGAGATACAGTATCTGAAAACGGACAAATTACCTAAAAATTGTAGTTTGATCAAATTACCTAAACACTGAAAATCAGTCAACTTTGAAGGGCTATATCTTCTGAACCAAAAATGTGATTGTAATAATAATAGCATATTTGAAATCGTTGCAAACAGAGACCTAAAATAACGGGTTCACTTTCATTTCAATGGAAAATTCTCATTCGCAGCCATTTAAAAGTATTTTTTTGTGATATATCACTGAGAGAGTGATTTATTCGAGAACATTATAGGTTTGAGGTTGAGAGAAACAGAAAAGAAACAAACACAAATAATCTGGATGAGTGATTTATAATTTATTTTTTTCGTAAATGTCAGCTTGTGACTTTTCTTTGCGAACATGAAAAAAAATGGCAACAATGCAAAATGCAAATCAACGCTTAAATATATAAAATTTATCTAAAGCTTAATAACAAATTAAAAAAAATTCTCATTTCTGTTATTACTTCATATTTATCATATTATTTCCATAATTTTTTAAAAATTACTAACAATATGTTATTGTATGTAAATAAAAGAGAAAGTAACAGTTATTAAGAACAAGAATTTATCTCACATCAAACCATTAAAAAGCAACAAAAACAAATAAAAGACATACCAAACCATTTAAATAAAAATCATTTTATAACTGTTATTTTCAGTGATTTATTTTTATCACAAAAATATAAATCACAATTTGGGTTTTTTTTGGTATATGGACGAGTTATTTTCGATCTCTGGTTGAAAATAAATTTATTCAATAATTTTTAGTTGCTCATGAAGTTTTTATCCTATTTTTAATTGGATATTTTTTGAACATTTAATTTTTTTTTGAGAATATTGCTACTTCGAAACTTCAAATAAAATTTTTCTCAAATTTTTAGCATTTGGGTTTTAGATGACGTAGATCACCTCTAAATCCAACATGGGCCACCCTTGTACAACACATTCATTTTATGCGTCCATACATAAATATGTGTGCTTATGTTTCTTTGTAGATGTATGTATGTGGCATGTTTTTTATTGTTGCTGTGCTGTGTTATGAAAACATAATATGTCAATATTTATTAATAAAATATTATTCAATAAAAACTGTAATTAAATAATGAATATTGGATTTGAAAATATATTTTTCTATTTTTTGTGTGTGTGTGTGTGTGCATTTCTCTTAAAATGAAAGTTTAGTAATTATATTTAGTCTGGCTACTAAATTGCAACTGAAGCATTAAATACACATATGAGTATTATAGAAACCAGCCACAAAAAATTAATAATTAAATCGAACATATTTGTAATTTTGTTTTCCTTTTGTGTTAGTGTATTTGTGCGTAATGTATGTACAATACAATTTGATTTGTATATTTGGATATTTATATCAATTTGTTTGATACCTGACATCATAGAATAAATACATAGAAGGGAAGGAGTGAGGAATATCAACGAAAAAATAAAACAAAATTACTCTCTTTTCACACATACGGGTAATACATTAACAAAATACATGGCAATACATTCTCATGAATTAGGTTTTTGACAATAGAATTAGGTTTTTCGTTCTCAGTTGCCTATCTAGTTCTCATCTATGACTGGCATATACATTTTTAGTTTATTTTTACATAAACATTTAGTTTTAAATACAGATTGATTTAATTTCAAACACAGAATTTAGAAAATGAAATATGTACTTGGTTTTTTTTGGAATTACATGTATGTATTTGTATAAAGTAGTAGTTACAATGAAATTTAACTTTATATATGTAAGTATTTTGGTTAAATACCTGTATAGTTGACGTAGTATTAAAACAAAAACTTAAAAACTTAAATAAAATAACAATTGCTACTCAATAAGTATTCCATAAACAAAAGCTTGGTAATGACATGCATACTATTAGCATTTCTTAAAGATAGTCAAAGAATGACTTATTTATTATCACTTAACTAACTGCTTATTTTTTAGTCAATGTTAAACAAAATTTACCTACTTATTGGCATCAATAAGTTCTGAACCAAATAAACTATTACATATGCATGTTAGATGTGATTAGATTATAATTAATGTATTAAATATAAAATAAAATAGCCATGACCTTTTTTCCAATAACTATATATTCAAATCAATAAAATTTAACTATGTATAAACGAAATTAAAGGCAACAATAGAAACATAAAGAAAAACAACATCAACATAAAATTATAATATTTAGAAGAAAATAATACTTAGAATTTTTAATATTTGAGATATAAGGAAAAAAAATGGTTTGAAACCGATGGCTTCACACATAAAATTATGCAAGAACAAAAAGGACCCAATAATGACAATTCTACACATGTGTGAGCTAGTGTGCCTGTGTGTTTGTTACGGAGAGTTTGAGTGTTAATAATATTGAATAATAAAAAATTGAAAGGAAGGAATGATGGCATCATAAAAATTTAAGGATTCGTTTTTATTATTTGTTTGCAAAAATTGCCTAAGGATGCTTATGCCGTTTGAATAATGTATTGTTAAAAAAGAAATACAAACTGAAAAGATGAAGGCCAGAAAAAAAAGTACGGTAGAATGGGAATTGTATTTCGCAACAAAAATTCCAATTTTAATTACAATAAATAAATTAACCATTTTATGATATTTTCGGGTCGTTTGGGTCTCAAGGACATAAACTGATTTATTTCCAACTTTTCGCTAGAGAAATATTTTTCACCAACACAAATTCAGAATTATTGTATATTCACCAAATTGTTGCCCAATTTTTTTTTCCAAACCCTTAAAGTTCAAGTTGTACCTACATAATTATAAAGGTATTTATAGACGACAATACTGAGTATTAACACTTTTCAAATTTAATATATTATTGAAATCGTTCGGTATTTCAAAAAATAGTTTCAAAAAAACATTTATTGTTTACACGATAGCATTACAAATTGTTTATTTCTTTGTTGATTGATATTTTTCTGCAAACTTTATTTTTATTTTATATTTTCTTGAAGTTTTTGTTTGCCTTATTTGTATTTAAAAATACATACCCGATACATATGAAAATAAAACGTTTTTGAATTGCTTTAAACAAATTTTAAATACCGACCGTAAATCAAAAAAATCATTTGTATTTTTTGAAAATCTAATACAAATTTTGTTTAGACGATGAAATTGTATTATGATACTTGATTTTTTGACAAATATTAATACTTAGTATTGTCGTCTGTAAATACATTAAGAGGTATTCACCTAACTCTGAAAAGCAATTCTTAAACTTTTATATTTTTTTTTAAAAACTTTACATGTTTTTACATTTTAGTTTCTAAAGTTTATTTAATTTATCGTTTTTGTTTCCGTAGATAGAACTGAGTTAATGGTTTAGTCATAGGTACGTCAAACCAAAATATATCAAATTATATGTCTGATACAACAACAAAATACATTGACTAAATTTATTTTGTTGTTGTAAGAGTTAGGTTTTTAATTTTGCCTCCTCTCTATGTTACCCTATGGTTCTAGTCATAGATAAATTACATAGAGGCGAGACACTCCGTTTGTCAAACAAAAATAAAACAAATCATCATTATTATTAATTCCGTAATTTGCTTCTTCACAAAAAGTAAAACGAAAAATGAAGCCACTTTCAGTTTTGAAAGTGGAATTGATATTTGTTTGTATTTATTTGATTTTCTTAAAATTTTAATCAATTTCTGTACCAAAAACTTCACTTTTGTTTTAATATAAAAACACTTTCAAATTAAAATCAGAAATACAGAATAAATATTTTTGGAATTAATAAATTACACGGAATCTGAAGAAGCTAAAACGAAATCTATCGGAATATAAACTACGGAATTGAAACCATTCCGAACGAAATGTGTGACAGGTAGGGTTTTTAATTTCCCGACCGTTTTTGATTCCCGGGAATCGGAAAATTTTTTCTACATTCCCAGGTACCCGGATATTCCCGAAATATATAATGATACTGATATAGCCAAATTTCATATAAAAACTTAGTGTTATAATTATTAAAGCTTCGAATTAATTAATAAAATTTGAGATTAATACACTAAAATCTTAATCCATAATTAAAGAATGTCAGTCTTTCATTCCATAAATCCATTCCTAATATTTAATTTTTTAGATTCATTCCAAAGCTTTTTTTGAACTGAATTAATTTTAAAGTTAATTAATAACAGAATTTATTCAAACATTGAATGATTAAATTTTTGTTTAATCAAATCGTTTACAAAATTAATTGAAAAAATTTTCTTAAGCCTTTTTGTACTAGATTTGAATTGAAGAACAATTTAATCATTTAATAAATTTCTGAAGCTATTTTGTTAGGGATTTGAAGAAGAAATTTAAAGAAATTAGAATGATTCAATAAGAAATAAATTCTATAAATAATGAATAAATAAATTTTCATACGAAAAACCTCAAATAAATAATGATAAGCGGTCTATTATTGCCGAGATATAAGCAAAAAAGTGTAAAAAAACTATTCACTGTTTTTTGGTGAAAAAATAGAGTTCTAACTTATTTTCTATGTATTTTCGTCAGTTTTTAATTCCCGACTAAAATTCCCAGGAATCGGGTAGTGAAAAATTGTCAAAATTAACGGGAAATTTGTACCGGGAATTCCCGGGATAAAAACCCTAGTGACAGGCCTGCATATGTCTGAAACAAAATACATTGTCTTACACGTATTTTGTTGTTGCAAGAGTTAGGTTTCTGACAACAGATTTAGGGTTTTGACAACTACGTCTCGTCTCTATGTTACCCTATGGTTCTAGTTAGGAAAATTTTATTTCAGAGCTTTTTGTAATATTGGGAAAGTGAAAATTGCATTTCGTTATAAATTTTCCAAAAAATAGTTAGTTTTTTTCTAGAATTTTGCTTTAAATGTGTATAATGATTGGGGGAATTTTGAATAAGTTTTCGGAAAGATTATTCTGTATAGATTCATGATCTGTGACAGCCCAGATCATAAAAAATATCTCTACCAAGATGTAGTAGTCTACGCTCTTGTAAAGCTGGGCAGTCACATAGAAGGTCTTGTACTGATTCCTCATCCTCTTCATCTAAACAACTTCTTTCTATAACATGTGTTTGATCATACAGTGCCCAGTGATTATACCAGTAAGAAGCCTAATCGAATTCCTTCTAAGAGACAAAAGAGTCTTGGTCATATTCTTTGTCAGAGTGGGTCAGGGCATTTTGGATATTCTACAAGTGATGATATGTGGCCACCTTAGTTCCGTCTCACTCAAAAAATCCTTTTTAAATTGGAATATATCGTAAACTGTAAGATAGTGAATAGTTTCCCCCATATTCATAAACTGATTTATAATTTATCAAAGGTTTATAAAACTAATTTTGTATGGAAGCTTTTATAAATTTCAAAATTGTTTATGAATAAGGGCTTATATTTATATGTATGTGACGAGAAATATTTTAAAGACCTTAACTATTAGATATAATACAATCATTCAAATCAAAACTGAAAATTGGCCTAGTTTTAAATTTTGTAAATGACCTAGGAGTTTCAGTTTGGCGACCAATTAAAATTTAGCTCATTCTCTATTTAATTTATTGTCTTTAAAAGTTGCATACCAAGAGAATATATACAAAATCGCTCTGATTAATCCACAATGTAAAAATTATCTAAGTCATCTAAAATTCAATTATTGAATTTTGTTTTATGAATACATATTTATAAGCTAAATACAAATTTCCAAATGACGATACTTATATTTTAAAATATGCAATAAATTTAAATAATTAAACAAATGTTAGTTTTTTAGTTTAGATTTGCCTAACTAACTGAATTCCTATTACAATACATTAAACTAATTGCAGTTCAAAAAAAAAATTCCTAAAAAAAATTTAAACAAATACGAATAATGACAATGCATTCATTCAAGTTCAATTATGTTTGTTCTATTTATGAATAAAACAATTATTAATATTATTAATTTTATTTTTTTTAGTTTTACTAAATTCAAACACATTTTCTATATTAATATGTACATATCTTTTTTTATACAAATTAAAATGCAATACAATTAAAGAATTTACAGTTCACTAACAATCTCTCCAAAATATTAAATATACGAGTATAAATACTATTAACAGTTGCATACTTTTAGGTTTAAATACATAACTATTTTTTAAATACACGCACACATTTTATATACAAATGCCTATACTATGGCAATCCAGCAAACATATCAGTTTGTTTTCGATTGATAGTAAATGATTTGAAGAGTTACGGGTAAAAAATAGGTTTTCGTACCATTATGCAGTTCTAAGCCAGTAACCATAGATGACAACTAGATAAATAACAGAAAGCCAAAAACCTAAGTCTGTTGTCGAAAACCTAATTCATGAGAATTTATTTTGTTATTGTATCATACATATGTGTGAAAAGAAAGCAATTTTCATAGAGATTTATACATAGAGACGAGACACTTCGATTTGTCAAACAAAAGTACAATAAATTATATGTTTGATACAACAACAAAATACATTGACTACCATGTATTTTGTTGTTGCAAGAGTTAGGTTTTTGACAATTATGTCTCGTCTCTATGTTACCCTATGGCAATTTTGTTTAATTCTTTTCATTGACATTTCTCTCTCATTCTGTTCCATGTATTTATTTCTATGTATTAAGTTACTGACAACTTATAAGTTTATGTTGGCTTCACTCAATTTAAGATAGCAAAAAACTTCGCCGTTTCCATTAATTTTTGTTTTTAGATTGCAGAATAACATCCTCAGTTTAAAATTTTTCATCTGCCTCATCTACTTTGCGTTGATAGCGATTTGGTACACAACTATCCCATTCAAGAAGAATAGATATTTTGTGTAAATCAGCGATGGCTTTCTTTTCATGCGTGGCATAACTGACGAATCGGAGTACTTTTTCATCATTTCGTAAGTTTATTTTTGATATTACAATATTGTCAAAAAAAAAATTCAGAAAATGTCTAACAACCCTGTGAACTTACAATTTTTTTCTTGAAACGTTGTCAGAAAAAGCATTGTCAGTACATTGTAAGACAATAATATCGTATGAACAATCGTCAGACACTTTTTATTGTCAGATGTGCGAAGTTTATCCATATGACAATGGCACCATTGTCAGACCATTTAAAATAAACATACATATTTATAATATTAAAAAACAAAAGTGACACCTCAGCCAATTGACATGAATTTTCTTATCTTGTCGCCAAAAATTAAGGCTGAAACAAAAATCCTACCGCTAAAAGTGGAATCCAGGTTTGGCTGATTCCACCGCAAAACAAAAGGTACTTTTTCGAATTTTTTTACAAATTGATTTTTTGATATTTTTATAACATTTGGGTTGAAATCTTCTAGAAAAAATTAATTTCTCCAAATTTTTAAATTTTCAAAAAAGTACCTTTTGTTCTGCGGCTTCTCATTTTATGGCAAGAGATGCCATGCAGATAAGTTTGAACGATTGCAAAGGAAATGGGCAAATCGCCGTACCTTTCAATTGAAATTTGAGAAAATTCAGAAGAAGCAATTAAGAATATATATTGAGTAAATTGCTAAAATATTTTTCTTTTAAAAATTTCAATCATTTATTTTTGTGAATGATTTTTGGAGTTATGACCAATTATAACCCAATCGCCATGAGATTAGGCCTTGTGATTTATGTCTATATGAAACTCTATTTGGATATCAACATTTTTAAGAGATTTATGCTCGTTAAATTGATTTTCGGAAGTGGGAGCTATGACTAAATATGGATCGATCATCATAAAATTAGGTGACTGACTTCCGTCCGTATATATAAAACTTATTTAGAGCTAAATTTGGCTAGATACCTGTGTAAATTAAACATTTATGACCTATAAAGTCCTATTTTGGTAGGAAATTTGGGTGGGGGCTATGTGAAATAATGGACCGATTTCAGCAAGTTTAAATAGGTTTCGTCCCTGTACGTGCCAAATTTGATCTTCAAAAGAGAGATTCTGTGTCGATTATCTTGATAATTCGAGATTTTGGAGGTGTTTGGCAAATTTGTTATAATTGACACCTATCAGAAAAATAGTATCACTTCCAATGCATTTCTACTTTATTCTTTTTTGAACAATAAGTTCAGTTTTTTCTCTAAATTATTTCAAGATTTACTGTAAGATTATAGTTTTACAAGTCATAGCTTGTTGGGATATATTAAATTTGCACATATTTTAAACTAAATGGAAACAAATTAAAGTGCTGAAAGTATGTTAATGGATTTTTATTATTTTAGTTATAAATATTTTTATGAAACATTTTTATGGCAGCATAAACAATGAACTGTAAATTTCTAAAAGTAAATTATTTACGCCTTTTTATCTACATACATATATACATTAAATCATACATACTAAAAAGTACTTGTGCAAAAAATGTTTTCAAATTGTAAATGGTTTATAGTTAGAAGCGTTTTTTAAGCATTTTTTTTTTGTTAAAATTTGTGTAATTTTTTACAAGTTAAATAGTTTTTAAATTTATTACATGAACAAGTTGTTCTTATAAAAAAAAGAGAAAGTAGTTCTATGTATTTTATAAGTTGCATAACTTTTCAGCTCTGAGCAACAGTTACTGCTATCACAACAGAATCATTCCATAACATTTCTTCCAGTTTTGGATTTTAACCTTGTGAAAAATGTGGAAAAATTAAAAATTATCAAAGATTTGTATATATGTATATGGAATTGATAAACAAGATCCATATCGTATATGGTTCATATTTTATACCACCTAAATTTGTACATAACGGGTATTTGTGCGAAAAATATCTATGTTCAGGATCGTATAACATTAAAAAGCTCTCTAAATTATTTTTTATGACTGTTCAATTATAAGAGTTTTGCACAGGTAAATAAATGCGTATTATCTACATAATATAGAAAATATGTACATACGTCTTATAACTTCTAACAAATGTTTTCGGCAAGTAAATAATATTCAAGAAAACTTTTATAAATATTTCGAAATTATATAACTTTTTGGCAGCATCTTCTATTCATATCTTGCAAGTATTTTTAAGGTACAATAATTATGTCTTACAAATAAATATATTTTGGAAATAAAAACTAATTTTCTAATACTTTCACAGACATTTATTGCATTTCATATACATTTATATACAAACATTTTGTTGATACACTAGGGTGCTTCTTAAATTGAACGTTTAACATTTTTGGTCTACGTTTGTGTCTAAATCAGTGGTTGGCAAAAAGAGAACATGGAATATGGATTATAATATCATGTTAAGCACTTTCATTATCTGTTCTCATCTGATTGTGATTTTGATATCTATTTTGATAATTTTTATTCTTGATATTCGGCTCCTGGTGACTATAAGAGTCTGTCACTGTCTATTTGGATTCAGGTTTATTACTCTGTCCAGTTGTAGCTCCCAAAAGCTGCTATGACTGCTGGGCAAAATACAATAGCGTAGTGGATAAAAAGGACTTTAATAAACCCGATGGCTGTTGTGATCCCTCATCAAATACAACAAACACATCATTGTAATAAATTGTTTACAGAGATTTTTATAGAAAATTAAAAATATGCACTTTAAAGACAACCCTAATATAGACTTAAAAAATATTTAAGACCTAGTGCATAGTGAACTAGGAGTCAGTACTGAATTATGGAGTCAGAACTGAATTCACTGAGTGAGTGTAATGTTTCGCGTGGACTCAGTATGAACAATCTAAAAACGGAACTAGTACTTTTCACAAAACTGAGAGAAGCTAAAACTTTTACGGGACACTTTATTATTGGAACGCATGCTATGAGATTAGGTCTACTGTTCGATGATTACTGTATTAGCTCTCATAATGAGGAAGAGAAACGTCTCACTTATTCTAACAATGGCGTCCTCTTTATCTCGTGCTTGATGGAGCTATCGGTGATAAATCTTCTTTCATTAGAGAATCAGGTATATTCGAAATGAAAACAGCTCCAGTCGATTGAAAGACTTGTAATAATAGCATCTTTAAAAAGAACAATAAATATATTTTCAAACAATTAATGTATAAAACTAATTTTTGGTTTTAAAATTTCCACACAAAAATCTAAATACAGGTAAAGATCGGTTAACGAATGATATAATGTCAGGCCTTTTCGTTAAAATGAAAAATTCGTTATATCGAACAACATTTATTTATGTATTTTTATAAAATTTCAGAACGATTTCTGATTTTTTGTCCAAAGTTCCTCAAAATCACTTCTATTTCATACTTATACTTTATCGGTTAATCTTAAAAGAAACGGCAGGGAAGACGATGTATTTAAATGTTATATAAGGTGGCTAATACAATGGTGGGGATATTTAAATTGCGAAATATTAAATAAAGTAGGTATCGAACCTTAATATAGAAAGGCTCTAAGTCGTATTTTTATTGTAAGCTGAGATTTTTGTTTAGTTGGATAAATGGTCCGCTCATATATATTTAGCCAAAAAATCATGAGTTATGGCCTTTCTATATATTATGTTATAAATTATGTTATATTATACAAATATTTATATTAAATACGTCCCTTATAGAAATATGATTATTTTAATAAAATCAGTATAATTTTCAGCTATTTAAAAACCTTTTTCAGCGTGTATGTATTAGGGTTGTCCTTTGTTAAGGCAATTTTAAATATCTGAACATCTTATCAAAATTATCAAAATTGAATAACGTTTAGAGGTTGCACATTTTATTTGAAGTTTCGACTTTGGGACAAAGTACCAATATTTCAAATAATAATTAAAATGGAAATTTAAAAAACCCAATTTTTGTTTAAATTTACCTATAGATATTTAAATATATAATATACAAATTTTTTGATATCGATATCCCATTAAAATTGAATTTAATTCTACATTCACAAAATTTTCGTAAACGATATATCAAAATATTATTTTCGATACACAGAGAAAACTGATTCGTAGTTGAAACAGTAGAAAGTAGAAATATCTTTTCTCTGTTAAATAAGGATTAAACAGTTTTGATTTCAACGGTTCTACCTAATATGAGTTATCGTGTTGAACGATTTGAAAATGTTGGATTTTGAGGACAAATTTGTTAAAATTAATTCTTAAATAAAGTGTTTCGTAGCCTATTTGCCAATGTTGAATTTCAGATGTGTTTCTTGGTTGGATTATTTACCAAATAAATTTTTAAGAATTAATATTATCAAATTTGTGACCAAAAACTGAATATCTTCGAAATTCGCCAATTTTAAATCTGCTAACCCATAATATACATGGGGAATTTCATGGCAAGTGAACAAACTTTTGAAATCGATGTCTTCCGATCGGGATGAAATTTGCACCAAGGTTAGTTCTATTGGATAGTAGATTCAGACACAATTTTTCAACAAGATCGGTCAGGAACTCTCTGACATTTTGCCCAAACAGGTGTTTTTTTCTCATCCATGTAATTTATTACCTATTGTTCTTAGCAAAATGTGTCCCAAATAGTTTTGATAGCTCTTTCTTCAATCATTCGAAGAAAATAAAAAAATTTTAACATTTGTTTTCCGAAATCAAAAACTTTTATTTAAACATACTTGGGTAAATAAAATAAAATACAGAAATTATTTTTAATTGGATTTTTTTTTAAATTTAATATTTTTGCTACTTTGGACTAAAACTAGACACTTCAAATAAAATGTATCCTACACGTTATCCGATTTTGCTAAAATGTTTAGCATTTTGTTTTTAGATGACAGATAACAAGACATTGTAGACGTTGGGAGTATCGAACAAGTGTAAAACAAGTACCAACCTAATGTACGTATAAATAAGTACATGTGCGTATGCATATGAAGTATATTGTTTACATAAGGAAATTAAAGAGGAGAAAAGTTGGTAACAAACTTAATAAAAGTAAGAAGGAAAAAAGGATCAACATGATGTTGGCATTGACGACGATGTTGGTGATAACAATTGACAATCATAAATGTTGAGCACGCATACAATTAGCGACAGACAACAAACAAATGAATGAATGAATGGTTGGATGAATGACATTATGTATGCATAAATGATAACACAAATACACTCATACACACTCACTAATACAATCTCAGACTCACTTAAGCTGAAGAGAATTTCACACATACAATAAAACACAATAAAAGTTTATGTATACGTGGTGGTAGTGTTGAAGATTGTTTTGAGGAAGTCAAATTACCAATACATTTATACAATATAAAAAAAAGTTATTTCAAAGTATACAAAGACTTACACAAATATCTATGGATTTGAATATATTTCATGAGGATGTGTGTTGGGATAAAGTTATCGTAAGGTCGGTAAAATATCAAAGGAAGCTTAAGATATCGTCAATAAAAATAAAAATTAATGATCCAACAAATATCAGCATTAGTATTTCGAATTACAATCACAAACATGTGAAACTAGAAAACTGTTAAAACACAAGGACCTGAAGGACCTCAGCTAGAATTGCGCTCGTAGTTACAAGAGTCAAGAGATAAGGCGGTGTAGTAGATGGTGAAGAAAAACAATAATAACACGTTTAACATCAAATAACATTAGTATTCAATAAAAATACAAACAAATCCAACAGACTGTTGTTTTCTACGAATGTGAACATGCACATATGTATGTAAATATATCACCCCCCATTGCTCGCTCACTCACTCACTCATTGACTCACCCACACATTGGCTCAAACAGAATCACATACAAATTTGTCTATCCTTTGGCAATTATCCATTTTTCAAGGCAACATCTACATCTACAACAACAACAATAACATCAACACAAAACAATCATGCTTTAAAAATTCAAAACATGCCAAAATGCTTAAGCTTTTTCCAATTAATTGGCCAATAACAAACAGCCATATTGAGAAGGACAACAACAATAGCAACAACAACGACAACTATCCCTGCCAGTATGTAGTAATATCCAACAATCGCCAACAACGATAACAACAAAATTGGGCATCAAAGATGAAAATAGAACAAATATTTGTCCCTTTAAATGCTATTGTTTTATTTTGTGAGTGTGTGTGAAGTACGTAGGGTTGGACAATGTGCATTGAATGAGCAACCAACCTCTGGCCGAAATAACTGTATTAATTAAAATATTCAACATTTAGGGAATTTTCTTAGAATTTTATATGTTTGTCGTTAGCTTAGTGAGAAAACGTGCTAAGTTCACTACTTATGGAAATTGAGATTTTAATACAAGACGTTAGAATAAGTCAAAATACAATACATATTTGCTTAAAAATATTTAAATTTTTATTCCAAGTCCATTTTTTGGTATGAAAACGTGCAAAATTATTATCTCGGTCAATTGGAATTGAGCATAACTACGTTATTATGTATATAATGGCACAAAACTTGATTTAAGTAATAAAACTTCTTCTGTAAAATATATGGCGTTTGCACACTATTTATAATTTTTAATATTTATCTCTTAGAGGTTTAGGGGTCTCTTTACTAACCACCTTTTCTATAGTCTTTAAAACATAGTTTATTGGCAACTATTGGGGTTTTGCTAAACAAGTAAATTTTTGGAAGATATATTTTCAAAAAAATTAAAAATGTTTAATAATGAAAAGAAATCGAATTAAAAAAATATATTTATGTATACCAGAGAACTGCAAAATTCACTTTTTTCTTGATTTAATCATATAATAAATTTTTTAATCACATTTAGGGCCATTATTACAACTTGCCGTTATAGTTAAAGTTACCTTTAAGGGTACCTTTTACCATTGCTTAAAGTTACCTTTAACTATAAGGGCAAGTTGTAATAATGGCCCTTAATCATTGAACAAAACTCAATATTGAATAAAATCAAAATTGTTCTGGCAAACATTTCATTTCAATGATTGTGAATACTATGATCAAACATGTTTTATTCATATTTTTGAATAAAACTATTTTTTGTTTCGGAATAAAATCAAAGCATAATTTTATACTCAAACACATTGTCAGTAATTCAATAATATGAATAAAAAAACTGATATTGAATAAAATCAAAATATTCAGGAAACAATAGAATAGAAATAAAAAACTTTCACTTTTAAGAAATGCCAGAAGACCAAGCTTTTGTGCTAGATGAAATATCTAAAAATGTTTACACCTTGTCACCGCGTCGCAAAGGAAAAAGTTCAGTGTGGAACATATTATCCGAAATAATAAAAGAAGATGAATCTATATTAGAAGGATATTTATACTGCAGCACATGTTCCAAGATCTCAAGTATATACCAAGCCAAATGTCTAATTTAAGTCGCCACAAGTGCTCCAAATTCATTAAAGAGTCAACATCTTTAACAAGTGTTTCAGCAGAAGACATTCATACATGTGTTACATGGACGAAGATTGTCAACCCTTTTCAGCAATTAATGGTTCTGGGTTCATCAAGCTAGCCAGATGTGCTGATGTTTGTAATATGCAAAAATATTGCCCTAACACGGACCTTAAAGTATACCAATCTACTCAGGATCATTCTGAGTCGATTAAGCGATGTTCGTCCGTCTGTCCATGTAAACCTTGTAATCAAACTACAGGTCGACATTTTTTATAGCCTCCATACAACTGCTCTTATCTGAAAATGGTTAAGCTCTCATAAATACCTTAATTATAAACGTATCCAAACCAAATTTAGCACAAATAAGTTTTATACAAGCTGAACTCGTACTACCAAATTTAGTACCGATCGGCCCACAATATGCCATAGCTCCCATATAAGCACCATTCTCGAAAATTTCATTAATGTGCATAAATCTCTGAAATGTGTTAGTATCCAAATAAAATTCAACACAAATATATTTCACATATACGCAAATCATCATCCCAAATTATGTGACGATTGGTCCATAATTTTCATATAAGGCCCACTTCCGAAAATCTCTTTATCGAGCATAAATATCTTAAAAATGTTTGTATTCAAATAAGATTCAATACAAATAAGTTTCATATCAAAAGAAAACTGTTTATAATCATATACTCGGCGTAGGGTATCATATGGTAGGGCTTGCCCGACTATACTTTTTTAATAGTTTTTCTCTGGGTATATTTATTGGATGATTTTAATTGAGTTTTGTTAGATAACTTACGAAAAAAATAATGAAAAACTGATTTTCCAGTATCCCACTCAATGAAAACCAAAAATAGCATTTCTCTTTATTGACTTTATTGCTGAACATCACTTTGCGATATTCGGACATTTAGATGGCCAAAATATATGAAAAAGGCTCACTAACTTCAAATCGATATATTTCGATTCTTAGAACTGACCCAGTGAAACGCCGGGACTATATTGCTTTTTTTACCGATATAACATTTACCGGTGAGCAGAATCGCCGCCAATCACTGACCCCTACCATTTGTGGCATGATATTATCGATTGTAATAAACGATAATGAGGATAACAAATGTAATGAACGGATTTCTAGAAAATTAAGGTTTTGGTCACAAAATTTTAATTTCAGATTTTTTTCTTTGGTTTACTAATAACGTTCATGTAACTTGAAACTTCTATGTCATTGTTAACGATATTTAATCTGGGGTAAAAACTGAACAAGACAGCATAAAACATATTAAAAATATAGAATAGAATAAAAAGAATTGCCTTTTAAAATCGGCAATATTTTGATCGTGCTGAGTAAATGTACTGAGTAAATGTATACCTTATAGACAGTAAACGTATTTGATATTTGTAATGCAGAAAGAAGTCAATTGGTTACTTTAAAGACAATTGTAACTTAAGTGTATCTAAGTTATCTATAGTGTAGTCTCTTTAAATTGTGTGGTGCATTTGTCTCTAATTATTCCAAAAGGGTCAACTGACCCTCTGCTTAGGACTTGCACGTGTTAAAATAACTACTCATGTAGCTTTTTATGTAACTAGTTGTCATCCTAAATGATAGCTAAAATCAGGACAGTCTCCTAGACAATCTCCAGGAGCGGTAACTGTGTATCTGAAATTTCAAAATCTTTCGATAACGAAATCTCTTATAAATCGAAATTGAAATGAAAACAAATATGAATGTATTCGATACATTTAATGAATTTATGATACATAAAAAACTCTAAACTTTTTTGAAGCTAAATGTTTTGAAATGATAATTTTCAATTGCTGATGGAGAAATGAAGAAGACTTAATGTCAGTTTCTTGATGTCGAAAGATGTTAGTCGATAACATTTAATGCTATTTCTATAACCAATTCGACAAAAAAAAATTTTCCAGACAATATGTTGCCCATTGAGACAAAAAAAAAAATATTACAAATTTGGATAATATATATATCGATGCCATTTTACTGCAAAATGTGTGATTCGGATAGATAACACTAGTTTACAAGGTTTTTGCTCATGAATTGAAACATATGGGGATTTGTGTATTTAGGTCTTTTAACTTCGAAAAAAAATATTAAAAAAAATCCTGGACGTCAAACTTTTGAGATATTTATTAAAAACGAAACATATAAAAATGTACATTAAATTATAACAAACAAATTAAAAGTGAAGTATTTAGTCCTCTTTTTATAATTATTTTCATTTGTCTCCCTCACGACACTTCAACATTAGTCTGCTAGCATATTCTGATCCCAAAAATCTTGATAATTCCTCTCGCAAAACTTCAAATCTTGATGAAAACGCTCTCCATATTCGTCACTCATGTGTCCGAGGTTTTCCGAGAAAATATCCACATGAGAATGTAAATAGTGAATTTTAAGGGATATATTTACACCCATCAGTTCAAAATTATATAATAAATACGCAACAATATCTCTGTAATTTTGACTTTTCTTATTCCCCAAAAAATTCTTGAACAACAAGTTTATAATAATTCCATGCTGCATTTTCAACATCGGTTAATAGACACTCAAATTTGGTATCAACCAAAATTTTTCTTATTTGAGGACCCTCAAATATCCCTTCTTTTAGTTTAGCCTCAGAAAGACTCGAGAACACGCTGCATAAATATTGAAATGCTGGTTTTGTCTTATCTAAATCTTTTACGAAATTTTTTAATGTAAATAAGCATTTTGCAGTGTTTGTGTTATAGGAAAACCTCGATTTGACTGAATAATTTTCCGCAAATAAAACAAAAATGGTCTGGGTTTATTTTACGCTTTCTAGAAGACATTTTAAAATAGTTTTTACTTTAGAGTTTTATATATAATAGCGATTTATTAACGTTTATCTACAGGAAAAATGTACTTTTAAACAGTATTTATTTTGTCCAGTTAATTTTTTTTTTGGAATTTGTCAAAGAATACAACTCTGAAAGTATCTAGTAGCTTCGCCAGAGTGTTGAGTACCCAAAAACGATGTAAATACTTAATTCCTACAATTCGGTACACTACAGTATGCATTAATAATACTCAGGGCAGGTGAAAAATAAAAACCCATATATCTCAAAATTTTGACGTATAGGTGGGAAACAAAAAATGGTCAATTAACTAGCGTCCCTAGCTCTTCTCAAAAATATAAGTTTCATTCCATGAGCAAACAAAAATGTTTGATTTGTAAACTAGTGTAATTAGTCAACATTGTATTTGGACGTTCGAGAAAAAACGTGCACTTGCATATAAATCCGCCCCCTACTTATATGACATGTGCAAGTTATTTTTCGGGTTTCTTATATGGGAAATAGGTCTAATTGCGAAGGGTTATTTATGAGCGTTAAAGCTGGATCCAATTATTATGCATTGCGTAGTATTATTTTTGCGTCTTTAGAAAAGTTTTGTGTTGGATTTTACCACGACACATGTTTAGCTTATTTGTGAGCGCAATTGCGGAATGACATTTGTATGGGGGTAGGTGACATTAGTATTATAGCCTTCTTCTATGGATCGATGAAGGAATATGTAGCAAATAACAAAATTGCGATCTGTAATTTGATTACGAGACGTTCATTACAGAAGGAAGACATAATATCCTCCCGCTATTGGTGGTATATGCTAAAAAAATAATAATATTTACTTTATAACAATAGTTTAATAACAAATTAATTGACCTTTATGTTGGGTAACGCATTGGATGAACTAAAATTTTAAGTCGTAGTATTGTCTTTTGTTGTTATTCGTAAATAACTATTAATTCGTAGTTCGTCATTTCTGATAATATTGAACGGCTTATGTTGTTTCTGAAAGTGTTCTAATTAAGCAGACTTCGATTGAAACAAAAAGAAAACCGATATATAATTAGCCTATTATGAGTATTCCATAATAATGTAATAATTTGAACGTTTTATGATTCCAATTTAATGTGATGTTATGCATCCACATAATCTCCTTCCAGTATTCATTTATAGTGGCATCCATCTAACTCAATTATACGTACTATGTATATGAAAATTTAATGGCGATTCAATGGTTCACGTACGTAAATAGTTTACGCAGCAATATTGACCACCTGTATCATGTCATTCAAAGCATTTCCTATATGAAAAGTCTTTGCAAAAGCACTAAGTATGTAGGTATATGTTAATTCATTCTAAATATTTTATACACACACATACTTAAATATACATATGTATACATAGAAATATTTTAGGGTGGCTCTTATTTTGTATTGTTTGAATTTACGATGCTCCCAAGGTCCGTCATCTAATAAACATATGCTGAAAATTTGAGTAAAATCGGATAACGTTTAGAGGCAGTTGATAAAGAAGAATTTCGGTTGAAGCAATCAAACTTCGGTTGTACACATATAATTTTTGGGTTCCAACAACAGAAAGGCAGTTGATAAAGAAGAATTTCGGTTGAAGCAATCAAACTTTTGTTACCCCTTCTAAAATACTGTAGCCGCAACCGTAAAATTCGGTCACTAAGGTAGAATCATTCGATAGATGTAAATATACAATATAATGCCATCGCTAATCCACTATGACTTGATACTAAACAAATTTCATGCAAATCTCAAATCCAAAATTTTACAAATTTCATGAAATTAAAAGTTCCTATAAACGCTAAATGAGGATTAAAAATGCAAATTTTAACTGTTGTAGTGTGGGGATTTTGTTTTTGGTCATCAATTTATTGAAATTGTTCTTAAAAAACATTTCGTTGTATGTTTTCTAATATTGAATTTCTGATTGGTGTTTTTGTTTGCGATTACTTAATTTTGAATTTCTAGGAAATTATAAACTAAATTCTCTTTTCGGATCTTTCGGACCAAAATAAAAACTTTAGGGAAATTTTTGTGAAAAATTCGAGCAAAATAAAAAAAAATCTCTTGAACTCAATGAGATTTTTAGACCTTCTCAAGGAATATTTGATAATCCATTGTTCATAAAAATTGTGAACATGTAAAATCAAAAAACTTCATATTCAAGCTCAAATCGCCAAAAAAAAACTTTTAAAAATTCGATTTTTTTAAATTTTTTCCCTTGTTCATGTCCATAGATAGCAACCCGTTCAAAATTCAATGAAACAATCAACTACAAAAATGTACCTAAGATCTCAGTATACAACTTTCTAGAACATATGAACCTGTTTGGACCTTAAACTATTAAATTATTATAAACTAAAACATACTTTTTGGCATCATTAAAAAACATTAATTTCTAACAGGCCTACCTAAACAAAAGCGTTAGGCGGAACTTTTTTTTCCGCTTCACTTTAACGCTGAAATGTTCTACCTAAATAAAAGCGTCAAAGCCACGTCAAACAAAGTTATCAAAAAAATAAATATAACAACCCGGATTATTTAAACAATAATGTACATTACAACATAGGTGTTTCTGATTTTTGTTTTGCGATTTGTAAGCAAAAATTTTATAAAAAACTAAATATTGAAGTTTAAAAAATGAGTTTCTTGCTTATATGTTTTTCCTTTTGTATGTATGTGTTTACATTTATTATGTTTTGCAACTAACTTCACTATTAAACGCGCTGCCAAAAATTGGATTTTCCAATTGCAAAGCGTTGCCGCCACGTTATTTCAGTATGCTCCATACAAATTGTATGGGTATGAGAAATTTTTACAACTAGAAAACGCTTGCCGCTTTTGTTTAGGTATGCTTGTAAATTAAATTTATTTATGACAAGGGCTACAACTTTGCCTCAGAGCGTAAATCAAAATTCCGAACTGTTTGCAAGATATGAGCCTAAGAAAATATCTCTTTTTACAAAAATAACACCGAGGCCCCAAATCTTTGGGGACCCATAAAAAAGTGCATGACTTTGAGCAAAACTGGGAGTCACGGATCTTTTGTTTTAGGGTCCATCGTTTTTTGGTGTTCGTATATGGTTATTTTTTTTCGTGTTGCACTGTGTAATTAACACTTTGATGGAATAAAAATTTGAAATCAAATAAATACAAAAGAGAAATAAATATTATTTGCTGCGGAGTGGAGTACTCCATCATTGTGAACGTGGCTTTACTTTTTTGGTAGATATTTCTAATTTGAACCAAATAAAATAAACAAACTCTAAAGGTTATTTGATTTTGATAAAGCTTGAGAAATTCCAAAAAGTGCTAAATAAGGGCCACCTTAATGTACATATCGATTGTGTGCTCGTTTGGATGGGTGGGTGCGTGCTTTTAAGTTTTTCTTTTATACTCCATTATAATGAGAGTGAAGCATGTAGTAACTAGTTACTAGCATGTGTGTTTATGTACACAATATGTGTGTAGTAGAACTTGTAAATATTTGTGTGTTGCAAACCAATCGACCATTTTATTATGTTTTTGTTGAATTTTGTAGAAAAGTTTGATGCTTTTCGTGTGATTGTTGCTGTTGTTGTTATCGCACATGTGTGAGAGTTTGTAAGTTTTGTTTTTCTGTTTTTATTATCCCTATTAGGGACCTATTGGCCGAAAACTACATACGAAACCAAGTCATATATTCGTATTGATTAGTTTTTGCCAACCATTGACATGCTATTTGAATTCAGTCAATAACAACAAGGACTACAACAACAGCGTCATTCACATCATAAGTTTGAATTGTACCCAAATGTTGTGAGCTAAATTTAAGGATTTTTATTGAAATTTTTACGCATTGACAATAAAAAGATCATGGCGTATTTTAAGTATGCCAGGCTAATATCTATTTGCTATTAATGGTAGTGGTTAATGACAAATAAACATATACATATATACAAAATATATATCGTTAGCTTAGTGTGCAAACGTGCCAAGTCCCTTTTCACAAATTTTACATATGACACACAAAATGTTGGTAATGCACTTAACTATTGATATGTATTGATAAGTACCTTGACGAATTATAAATCTCTTTTGGGACTTATCTATCATTAGAGTTAACCTCAAGAGGCAATGGATATCAATAAATTTAAAAATTTTTAATGGACGTTTTGCATAAAAATGAACAAAAACGAAATCATCCTACACGTATTTTAAGAAAACTGTGTATTTTTATTTATTCTTATGTTTTTTCATTAAATCTTAGTTTTTATATAAAGTGGACTTGGCACGTTTACACACTAAGCTAACGATATGTATATTGTGAGTCCTATATTCAGTGCGATGCTAATTATGTGGATGATGATGACGTTTCTAATGTCGTTAATGATGACAATATATTATGGTGTGTAAGCTTTGGATTGTGGAATAGCGAAGATACCGCAACACATGGTTATGTTGTCTTAATCGATTATGTCAAACCGTCAATTTGTCCTGGTATGAAGACAATGTAATTTCCAAGGAAGTTGTATTTTAGTATTGGAATTTATTGAGAAAGTAACATTTTACTGTAGATTTTAATTATAAAATTCTATCAAGTTTGGTAACATTTGTGACAAAATACTTACAATCAAGTGGTATAAGTTTAAATTCCACCTATTACTTATAATGAGTGTCACAAAATTTACGATAGATTTAAATTTGTCGACAATAGTGAAGTTAAGCGTTGCTAACCAAAATGTTACAGCTTGATATCTGACAGTTTTGCGTTGTTAAAAGTTAAGCATTACACGAGGTGACAGCGATTTTATTGTTCATTTTGGACTTGAGACACTTCACAGTCCGGCCAAAAGTCGAAAAAACAAGTGTTTATTTGGGGGTTTTTTGTCATTGGGTTGGTTAAAGAAATGCTCTAGGAGATGAAAAATTGTCATAGTAAGGTCTTTTGCCTCAAATGCCCTTCATAATTTCAGTTTGAATGAGGCCTTAACATGAACGGCACACTACCGTAGGAAAATCGACTAGTAGGAGTTTCTGTTAAACACATGTCAAAGTTTTTGTAATCAAGCAAATCAAACGAAACAAAATAAGTACAATACGTAAAATCAAAATCTGAATGTAAATTTTTTAAATAGTAAATTGTTAGAAAGTGCCTTACATATACACTGAATCAATTAAGTCTCCGTACAGACATACTCATAATATAAACTAGCAATTTATGGTCACTTTTCAATACATATTTAAACCTTTTTTTAATTCATTTTATAAAAAATCGTATAAACCAGAAATCAACATAAAAGAAATACAAAAATTTTCCTTAAAATCATAAAAATTTACATAAATGCAATAATTGTACGAAAAGTATCACCAAAAAAGTCTCCGTACAGTTAACTATTTTAAGGCAAGGAATGCCAGTATTAAACTTAATTGCATTTAATATGTGGTAGGTCCTCCTTTCTGAGCAATTGCTTCATTTTAATGGCTGTGCATGGAATGGACCAGCTTTGTTGTTGTCAGGGAATCCAAAAATAAACAAATTTTAATGGTTCAAAAAAACCGGAACAATGGCAAATAAACAAAGAACTTACCATGCAAGAAAAATAGACCAGCACTTAGAGAGAAGAATTGTACGATTTGTAGAAGGTAATCCAAAAATTGACGCATGTGTAATTGCGGGAAACTTGAAAACTAGTGATGAATTAACGGTAAACCCCTAAACTGTAAGAAACGCTCTTAAACTAAATTGATACAATGGTCGAGTAAGCCGTAAGAAGCCCCTTGTTTGAAAAGTGAACATGAAAAAGAGATTGGATTACGCTATCGAGCATATTGATAAAAAACTTTTATTTTGGGATCGAGTTATTTTTAGCGATGAAAGTAAATTGAATGTCATTGGTTCTGATGGAAGAGAAATGTTATAGAGAAAGCGAAATATTGAAATGAATCCGAAGCATTTGTCGCTAACCGTAAAGCATGGAGGAGGTAACTTTATTGTTCGGGGTTGCATGGCTTCATCTGGGGTGGGAAATCTTATTTTTGTTGAAAACGCGATGGATAAATATGCATACCTTAATATATTAAAAGAAAAATTAGGCTTGGGACGTTTGTATTGCTTCCAACAATACAACTATCTCAAACACACCTCTAGATTAGTAAAGGAATGTCTTATTTATAATATTCCTAAGCACTTAAATCGCTCAGCTCAGTCACCTGATCTCAACCCGATTGAGCATCTATGGGATCACTTGGAAAGAAAGATTCGGCAGCACAATGTAACGAGTAAAGATCAGCTAAAAGCCGTTATAATGGAAGAGTGGTATAAAATAGATTCCCTGACAACAACAAAGCTGGTCCATTCCGTGCAAAGCCATTAAAATGCTGCAATTGCTCAGAAAGGAGGACCTACCACATATTAAATTCAATTAAGATTAATATTGGGATTCCTTGCCTTAAAACGGTTAACTGTATGGAGACTTTTTTGGCGATACTTTTCGTACAATTATTGAATTTATGTAAATTTTTATATTTTTAATGAAAATTTTGTAGTTTTTTATATTGATTTCTAGTTTATAAGATTTTTTATAAAATGAATTAAAAAATGGTTTAAATATGTATTGAAAAGTGACCATAAATTGCAAGTTTATATTATGAGTATGTCTGTACGGAGACTTAATTGATTCAGTGTATATCACTTTATTATTTAAACAAAAGTGATGTGATTGAGTGCAATTTTTTTTCTTGCTTATTCCTGCTCTCTAAGCTATTGGAGGTAATAAGTCAAAGTATTATTTAACAAATAAAATAAAATTCAACTGCAAGTATTTGCAAGTTGCCCTACGTTCGGCAAAAAAAATTTAATTTTTTTTGGTAACTGTCTTGCAAAAATACTTACTAGAGGGTTTATGGCGGATGTTTTTTTGTTTGTAAGGTGGTACGCTTTAATGTACATGAAATAACATAAAATACAACACCACATTTATATATAGAAATATATAGTAAACTCTCGAAAACGTGAACTAAGGTAGAGCTTCACAAATACGTATGCATTTTAGTATGTAACATTGCCATATTGCATTTCACCATTGTAAATTTGTAAATTTTGAATTATATACCCCAATAATATCAAAACAAAAACTTTTAATCAATTAGCAAATTCATTTAATTTTTTACACGTTTTTTTGTATGAAATGACGCCATATTAGGTCGGCCATTTTAAATTTGCTAATCCTGATAACGGATTCGTAATCAGCGACCCCAAAAACCCCCATATATTAATTTGTGGATCATTTTGTACATTTTTCGACTTTTTGCCGGACAAAGGTGCCTTTGGCCGCACTGTGCACTTATATGAAAGTAAGACTTTTTAAGCAATTACTTTTTCCCTTCCATTTCTGTGATCAAAATTGGTCTCTAGATCGTGTGATTTAACACCTTTGGATTTCATTTTATGGTTATATTTTAAGTCAAAAGTCTGAGGAAACAAGACCACAGCCACTCGTACATTGAAGGTGAAAGTTCAAAGATGCATAGTGGGACATAATCAAAATATTTTGGAAATAAATCTGTTATTTTTAACTGGATGATCCGATTAGTATACATTTTGAGTGATAAGAAGCAATGCCTTATCACTCAGGAGCGGAGCTGTGACATCTCCAAGTATTTCAACTTAGACATGCAAATTTTTTAAACGCTTGCAAATTTAGTATGATTTGTCTAAAACTTAAAAAGCCCTAGATAAAGCTTATAAAACATACTGTTCATTTTCTTTAGGGGGCAGATTTTCATGCATTTATTATTGGAAAATATGCGCCTAAAATATGATTAAAAAAATCAAAATATGACCTAAAAATTCACTTTATTTTTAAAATCATCAATATTTTGATCGTGCTGTAAAGTAGCATCCAACCTTTATTTTCATCTCATAACCTTTATTGGCTAACTCCAATTTATATATTTTGGGTCATTTGACACGTATGTGCTATTTTAATGCAGATAGAAGTCAATTGGTTACTTTATACATCCCATGTAAGTGTCTCTAAGTAAACTATAGTATAGCCACTTTAAACATTAATCGTATAGAGCATTTGTCTCTAAGTTATCCAAAATGATCAATTAACCCTCTGCTGGACATGAACGTGTTAAAATAACTAGTCACGTAGCTAGTTATGTAACTAGTTGTCACCATAAATGATAGGTAAAATCACTAGTTCTGGACAGAACTGCTGAGAAATGACTGCTTTAAAATAGAAAACACTTAAAATTTCCATATTAAAAATATGGATAATAAGTTGCAATTAGAATTTGTTGATAAATGTAATAAAATTTTAGTTATTCTTATTAAATGTTATTATCGTAGTCGTTTTCCAAGCAATATTTTTCTGTGTGTATTTAAGATATAATTTAATTTTTAATCCAAATAAAACCATTTTTCGACTCCTTTTCATTTAAATACAAATTTAATAAAAAATCTGTATCTAAATTATTTAGATTATTGTTTCAATTTAATTTAGTTTATAAAAAATAAAGGATAATATAAAATAAAATCCATACTAAATAAAGTAACGATTAGGTAAATAGTTGTATGTAAGCTTTCAAAGCGTAACAATATGCCTCTTATAACTTTCGATGATAAAATCAATTAAGTTTAACGCAAATAAAGATTTAATTATGCGTAGCAGGATTTAAACCAAATGTGTACAATGTTTCAAGGCCTATACAGAGCCCTTTTGTAACTCAGAATACAAACAGAAACAATGAATACGTGGTGTATGAATACAGTCATATAAAACACTTCATTAAACATACAATTATTAACGAGTTACATATAGGAAAGTATCGACAATAATCACAATAGCAACAACAACAATAATCACAAATACAACTGCAAAACAAAACAAAAGGCGCAATCTCTACAACTTTAGATATTCGAACGAATTATATTGGCTTTTGCTGTAATAGCCCCGCAGTTTTATAAGTAGTCAAAGATATCTGATCACTTGGCTGACTTCAATTTATATATTTTTGGTCATTTGACATGTTGTGAAAATTCAATTGGTATAAAATAACTAGACACGCAGCTAACTAGTTGTCACTCCAAATAACAGGTAAATAATCACCTAGAACTGCTGGGAGAGTTTGGTAGCAAAAGTTCGAGGGTGACTACATTGAGTATGTATATGTGCATGAATGTGAAGTAGTTTTAATAGTTGATTTCTATTATTGTTATTATTGGCCAAAATATAATAAAATTGGTCTATTTGAGTTCAATTTACCATGTAAATTAAATATGCTACATATAAGTACATATGGCTGTATGTAAATGTGTATTTTCAGTAGACCTGTACTTACAAAATTTATTTATATTGGTTGCCGTTTTGAGCATCTGCAATTTCTGAAGTGATATAAAGAACAAAAATATACTTATCCAAAACAAATATATTTTTGTGTAGCAGCCTAATACAAATACATATTACATAAATACGAGTCATGTAGTAATTCAAATTCAGGGCCTCTGCCTCCCCGAGATGAAACAAGTTCTTTTATACAGAATTTTAGAACAAACTTAAGTCCGCATGTACGATTCGTTCATACATTTTTTGTACAATCGGACCAATAATTTGGAATATGCAGATATACCCTACTGTGCGTCGATAAAATTAACCAATCATTTAGTGGTAATGATGGCATTTTGGATTCCAAATCTTCAGCCAGTATACATTTCTATGTATTTTAGGACATTTTTCTCTTATTGGAATAAAACGAATTATTCGAATAAAAGTTTTTAACTTTTTCGAATAATTCTATCACACGTTTAAAATTAATCAAATTATTCGAATAGTTTTTTAAAAAATTAAACAATGAAGTTTTGGTGTAGGTTTTTTAATATTCTATTGTTAAAGAAAAACAAAAAATAACGTTAAAGTTAACAATTCAACTGCTGATAATGTTAAAAAAAACATTCGAAAACAAAGTCCATCATTAAATTTTCATCAGAAATATTCTGATCAGATTCCCTCCCGAACAATAATTGACTAGCAAACCCTTTAGTTTCCGTTTTGGAGCTATGCTTTAAAAAATTTGAGCTAGTTGGACATTAAGGTATTAAGAACGTATTTTATATCGTTCAATAATTTGGGTTTTAAAATGAGTAACTAATTCTTTAGTAAATGAATTAGTCACTTTTTCTAAATTATATATAATACATTGTAGTATACCCTCAAGCTCTAATAACGTTGTCGAATCTTTGTGGGAATTACACAAATCTGTCCAAAGTTTGATATCATTTTCAGTAAACGTGGCTAATTTGAAGTTAGACAGCGCATGATTAACGCATTTATAAATACGCGAAAAGTTTATTATCATGTTAGACAAAGATGTCCAACGATGTTTAACATCATGTATAAGACGAACTCCATGTTATTCGTGCAACAAAACCTAAGTTTGCAATATTTTGTATTTATCATTAGATTTATTACGTACTTAAGCTTTTAATAACACCACTTATATATATATTTTAAGATCATGGCCTTCGTCTATTTAAACGTACGTAAGCTTTTAATAACACCACTTATATATATATTTTAAGATCATGGCCTTCGTCGATATGACGTCATATACATGTCATATCACTTTCGTCATATCACTTTCAACACAACTTTAATCTAAGTTAATATTTTGATTATTAATTGCGATTCTGCTAATATTGCTCCAGCATATATTCATATTTAGGCGCTAAAATTTCTGTTTCGAAATCAATTCTAAAATCTTTTGTTTTACTAAATAACAAATATTTTATTCCGTACCTTTTATTTTCATTGGATCAAGTCCTAAATTAAACATTTTGAAAGACTTGTTTTCAAATTGTAACTTCTTGCAGTAATATTTATATATCTATAGGAGGAGCTATCGGCCCACTCTTCTAGAGTGATCGAAAGACTCCCTTTATCTTTAGTTAATTGTCGAATTTCAGAAACAATACAATTTTTGTAATTCATTATTACTTATTTGGAATTATGAAAAAATTTTAAGCAATTTAATACATTTATCGACAATTCTACATAAAATTGTTCGAATTATTCATTATTCGAAAATGCTAATTTTTAAATTATTCGAATAATTATTCGTAAGAAATTATTCGTTTAGTCGAACTATCATTACTGGTATTAATACCCTAATAGACATTATCATTCCATGTAACTATGCATAATTATCAGACAGGACAAGAATGCTTTTTTTTGGAAAATATTAACAACATTCTTATTTTTTCTGTTTATTTAAGCAATATTTCTATTTTTTTACATCTACGTGCTAAAAAGTAAATATTTTTTTACATAAGAATTTTAAAGTAAAAAAATAAAAATTAAAAAATAATTAAAAATAATTTTTGTGCTTTTTTTTTGTTGCTACTTTTCATGAACATGGATTTTTGTGAATTTCTTTGTCTTTTCTTATCATTATACAATAAATAAAGCCAACAATTTGCATTGAATGTTGATTTATAGATATTTCTGCAAATTAGGATTGTGTGATTAGTCATTGGCCGCAACAAGTGGAGTGGTCGCTATTTTCTAATAGTATAACAGTTGATAACAATAATTGTCGGAATGAAATATATACATTCAAATTTTAATTTATTGCTAACACGTAAGCCATGGTAGTTATAATTATTTAGTTTATTTTATTATAACATCAATTTTGTAGCTGTATTACAAGAATAATAACTGACTTTTTTTTCAAATCAATTAATCAATCAAACCATATTTACCATACAGCCTACCTAACGTATGAGTAATATTTTTAAACCTCTTTAAATAAATAATTATTAAGTATACGCAAACGATACTGGTAATATATAATTATTAAGTATACGGAAAAATATATAAATAGACAACAAAAGACATATAAACACTTACCGTCCTCAAGAATGAAACATCATCCTGCTCAGAACCTCCTTCGGCTTCAGCCATTTTTGCTTATTATTCGTAAAAATGACCTCAGCTTTAAAGTTTATTGTTGAAAATCCAAAACTGTGAAGTTTGTCCGCACCTGTTGTTTCGCTTTTTTATTACGTTTGACAATTAATCGCTTTGCAATTTATTTTAATTATAAACAAAAATTAGGCAATTAAAATTTAAGAAATAAGAAAATAATGTTTATGAATTAAACATGCAACAAACTCTGCGTGTAAACGCACGCAGTCAGTTTGTTGACCTCGTTAGTTGGTCTTTTATTGGCAGCAAATTTCCGTTGTTGTCTACAAAATGGCTGTCACTGAAAAAAACTACAATAAGATAATAAAAATACACATTAGCACGACATTATTTAAAAAAAAAAAAAATAGAAAAGTGAAATTATAATTTAGATTTATTTTAATAACATAATTTCAAACGTGAAAAATCCACACGTGATGTTAGAAACAAGTAAACCGGATGTACGAGATGCTTCTTCATTTTCGATTGCATGTGGTCGATTGCGCATTTTAACATTATTTAATACAGAAAATACGCTCTAAATGTTTGTGTGTGAATAATAAAAAAAAAATATACAAATATTGGCAACAAATTGGCTGTGATGTGATTCATATGTGATTTTCATTTCTCAATTTTAAATGTATATTTGCATGTAAATGTTAGCGTCATATAAACAGCTTGCGGTACAATTTAAAAATCACTTTTAGCGTCCATAGTATCGATAGAGGCAGGGCAACGACCATAAATACAAATTTGCTAAAACATATGTGTGTTGGCTTTGTTAATGTTATTTTTATTGTTGTTATTGACGAAATGGCCCAGTATCAATTCTCCTGGCAAATGTAAACAACGCAATCAAGTGAATTTACAAAAAGCTTATTTCACAGACGGCTGTTAAAATTGCGCATGACATTTGGCAGCACATCTTGTTACTACTTCTTTGTGGTTGTTCCTCTTCAATTTTGTTTTGATTTTCACTTTCTTTTCCATACTCTTTGCATTTGTATTGGTATCATATGTTTTTCGTTTTTGTTGTGATTCTTTCTCTACCATGTGTGAGAATTGAAATAAAAGTTCTCTTGCAGAGAATTCTCTTTATTAGCTTACGCTCTTTATTTATTTGACTTTTATTATACATATATGAAAAATATATTGAATGAAAAGTTTCATAGACGGCCAGGAATTAAATTTAAATTTGACCAAATAAATTTTTTGGGCAAAATGCCAATTAAACGAATATTGTTACGACACTTAAATCAAACTGATTCATATTATTTAATATTTTGCTATTTTGTGTGCTAATGTAGGTACTATTCATGTGTATATGAATATATTTATGAGAGAATTTATACGTAGTTTGTACAGTATTTTGTTTAAAATGTTGACATGCATTTTAAATTGTCGGTTTCACTTCACTTCAATGAAAAGGTCAGTGTTCCAATTCTTAATTACTTTTGTTTGTGTTGTTTGTTTCTTTCTTTCATAGCCTCATAAGTTTGTAAACACTTGACATTTCTTTAAATTGTTATAAAGTTTGTCAACTGTTAGCGAAAAAGGTTAACAATGTATTTATAATTTATCGTAAATTAAGAGTTTTTATGATATCTAAAGATTAAGATGTCTGTAGACTGATTAAAATGTGACAAACTCCATGAAATAATTAAAATCTCAATGACAGATGCTTAAAACTTTTTGGACAAATAATATTCAACTTTTAATAATGAATAAGTAAAATTTTATGTCTGGTAAATAATTATGTACATATTACTTTTATAACAAATCAGGTCAGTTCTAATTACGAAACCTGAGATTGAAGGACACTTAACTGAAGATTGCCATAGAAATAAAAGGTCAAAAGTTACACCAAATCAACAGTCTGGTTTTAGAAATATTCTATGTCAAAAGTTACATAAACTAACTTGTCTGCTACTAGAGTCTTAACACAAATTGTGCATTACAAAATACATTTTACACTAAAATATATCAGAGACTAAATCTATGTCGAGTAAGGCACTATACAATTATTTTCATAATCGAGTATTTTATAGGTCATTCCCAGAATGGGTCAAAACACTCCGCACTTCGTTTCACGGACAGCTAAAAACATTCAAATTTTATCCACGAAAAGGCTCGTTCGTTTAAAGATTTTCTTCAGAATTTCAATTGGAAATTTAGTTTCCTGCACAGAAGCGTCAATGCCATGGCAAAAATTGTGCTGGTAGTGAAACCTTTCATTGCATTAAAGAAATCTTCGATTTGACCCAGACAAAAATTTTGGTTTAATCAGTCAAAATTGTGCCAAAGAACTAAGGCGTATACGAGCAATGACTTCGTGCAAAAGTAATATTTGTGAGTCGTTAAAAGTGTAAAAATAATGTTAGTTCATCAATTCCGACTCTTTTAAAGAATAATCAAACACTAATAGAGCCGGTTGATAAAACTAAACTTTTGGATGAGTTATTCGCAAATAAGTCTCATTTGCCGGAAAGTAGTCTACTACTAGCCGAGCTCGAAACAGTAATAGTTACTTGTGAAATATGTTCTTTCGAGCTCGTGCTGTTAAAAACATTTTATTATATCACCTTAATAATAAATAAGTCTCCTGGACCAGGTTCTATACCAGCAGTGGCTAAACTTTTCTACGGGAGACATGTTAGACTTTCTATCGGAAAAATTTACGGTTCTACCGAAAGTAAAGTGGTGGCTCTAAATATTTCCAATGCTACTGATGATTTAAATGATTGAGGTAACCACAATATGTTACAGTTACCATTCACACCTTCTTCAATCATTATATCTCTGTAGTATTTAAGTATATGTTTTACGCAAGCATATTCATGATGAATAACACAGTGCTACACGAAAAAAAATAACCATATACGGACATCACTACACGCAGAGAAAAAATATAATTGGGCATGGTTACTGTAACCATTTATATAGTGTTACAAGTTTTTTAACTATATTATAGTCACAGTAACCATTTACATGATTGTGGTAACCATAATATGGTTAACTTACGATTCACATGATTGTCTCAACCATATATATGGTTACAGTAAACATATATGTATATGTTTGTGGCAACCATATTTATGATGAATAATTTTATCATAATATGTTGTTCTCAGATTATGATAAGCCTTAAGCCGAGAGCACCATAATATGATAAGTCCTTCATCATATAAATGGTTGTCACAAACATATATATGTTTACTGTAACCATATATATGGTTGAGACAATCATGTGAATCGTAAGTTAACCATATTATGGTTACCACAATCATGTAAATGGTTACTGTGACTATAATATAGTTAAAAAACTTGTAACAATATTGAAATGGTTACAGTAACCATGCCCAACTATATTTTTTCTCTGCGTGTACGTGATAAAAGACAAAAAAAAAAGACCTGTATCTCCCAGTTTTGCCCAAAGCCATGCACTTTTTTACGGGACGCGAAAGATTCGGGGCCTTAGTGTCAAAAAAAGTGATAATTTTCTCAGGCTCATATTTGGCAAACAGTTCGGAATTTTGATTTACTGATTTTGAACATATAATATTAAAAAAACTTCATCTTCAAGATCAAAATTGCAAAAACCTTTAAACTTTAACTCTTTTTTTTGGTATTTTATAACGTAGTGGTGTCCGTATATGGTTATATTTCCATGATTATATTTCCATGACTCAAAAAATTACACACAGTGTAGTTGCATCATAATACTACAGTTTCACCAAAGAACACAAAAAACTGCAAGTTTTTACCCTGGGTCTTCCGATTTTGAAGGTATTCGGAAAACACATACTCTTTGGAGTCCTTTGAAAATATTAATTTTCATTACTTTTGATTTCTAAAAGCTCGTGATTTTATTCACGATTTAATTTTTTTTAATCAAAAAAATTTACATTGGTTATACCTAGGGTTTTATGAATTATATAATTATATCCAACTTAAAAAAATTAAAAAAAAAATGTTTTCAAAAAATGCATTCATGGTGCATTTTTCAGATTCACTTTTTGAAATGTTTCCACTTCACATTTACTAAATTTATCTTAAAAAGTGTTAAATTGACTAAGCCAATTTTTTGTGACGGAAAATTCTACTATTTTCAATAATTTTTTATATCTAACACCATCACTTTTCTTCATACAAAAATATTTTGGAATCAGACGCTCTTGATGTTCTGGGCATGAGAATACAGTGTGATCCACTGGATTAAACACATTTTCAAGTGTCTGAAACGTTGTAGGAATTACTTCACTTCATCTACTTTCTTCACCTAAGTATATCCGAGCGAAAATGTATTACAACTCTCATGAATGGGCCGTTATTTCAATTAAGGGGTTTCTTGAACGTTTACATGTGGGGGAGTGCTTATCGGTAATTGTGGGGTATACAACTCTATTGATTCTGCAGGGTATCCAACTCTATTGTTTGGCTGGAGAAGTCTTTCCTGTCACTTTCAATTTACAAAATTTCAAATCGAAGGTCCATAAAATCGACTCCCTCCTTACTCCCTTCGATAAGCCTGTATAAATATATTTATGAATTATAGATTCTATACCAGGTTTTTTTTGGAGTTAAATGAAAGTCTGAACTCTTAAGTAATATTTAAAAAAGTAATATTTAAACTCCCATCACTTTAACTATTTTCTACAATACTTTCGAGAGAAAAAATTTAAAAATGTATATTTTTTCAACAGCAATTTCAACTTGCATGTTCAATATGAGAAAGATAATGATAAACTTGCCATCACCACTCCCATGTTGATGAGCATGTATGCATTAATCCTGCTTAATTAAAATTGGCCGTATTCACAAAGAATGAAAGAAAAAAACCGCTGGATTCAAATGCAACATTTGCTCTCCAAACCAAAACTAGTTTCAAACTTAAAAAAATAAAACAAATCGTTAAAACAAGGATGTCAGTACAATGGTCGTCATTGAGACACAAAAAAAAACGTGGAAAAGCAAAATACTGACTGACTACTAATTGACTGACATACTTTACAGAGATACAACTGACAAACACACCTACTGACAGCAGAAAATACACAACAACAAGAGATAAAACAACATTCCACCAACCAAAAGGAGATAAAACGCAATGCGGTTTTAACAAACTACTCCGGGCTGGCACACAGGCACACACATTTGACGATGAGAGAGTGGTGCAAGTTTTATGTATTTGCAACTTGGTTGTAATGGCTGGTTGGTGTTTAGCAGAGCAGTGGTTAGTTGGCGGGCTGGTTGGTTGGCTAGATACGTTCGCCATTGTGCGAATGTGTCATTAAATAAACGCGTATAAATTCTTTTCGAATAAGAATTTTTTTTAACGATGTTTATACATATCCATGTTCGTATATATGTATGTATGTAGTTGAACTAATTTATGATGAATCTTCATGTCCTTCCCCCCCAAAGTTCACTAACACTCTAACCACAGTTACTTTGGCAAATGTGGAGCTTTTCGTAGTTATACTTTTGTTTTAATAGTTTTTGCCAACAATTTCCCAGCCGACATGTTTGAGGTTTGCGAACATAATAATTTTATGAAAATTGTAACAAACTAAATAAGTATCTATGCATATGTACTGTAACGGTCAAAACATATTGGACAACATTTGCGTTATAATTTTTTTTTCAATTCCAAAGAAAATAAAGACTTTTATGGATCTATTTTGAACTCTTTCACAATCCGTGCATCTTTTATGAGCCCAACTCAAAATCAAGTTCACTTATTGACAGCTCATTTACAACTGACATCTTAAGTAATGCAGACATGAGCTACATATTGGTTTTTTATAACATCTGAGTTCTTCTCGAAAGTAATGATCTACCTTTTTGCTCACTCAAAGCTGATGCCGTTATAAACAAACATTATAGAGAGTAAAAAGCATAGAACAACTTGTGGTTAGCTGAAACTTATGCAGAGTAAGTGAGTACTGAATCATTCTGAGGACAATACATTGAAAGACTAAATAGCATTTCATAAGGTTCATTTCAAAGTTGTATCCAAATCCGACATGGATGTGTTGTGACCGCCACTGTATGTTTATGTAGGTGTGAATATGTATGGATGTGTGGAAGTGCATACATACTTGGTTAGTATTTTCTGAAATTTTATAAATTAAATGTAAAATCCATAGAAATATTTACCACAAACTAAATACATTTACATACATATGTATGTATGTTCATTAGAGTGGCCCTTATTTTGCACTTATTGGACTTTCGTTGCACCCTAGTTCAAACATTGAATTTAAAACCCTCTATCTTTTCAAATAATTAATTTTCAAAATTTGTTTGGAATAATTTCTTCTTGCAAGCATGTTTTCTTACTATACTTTTGCATGCTGGACAGGAATTTGACATTTTTTAATCATTTATCAAAATAGGGAAAGCCGATTCTGAATTGAATTACCATGAGTTACCGCAACCATTATTCTAATGCTCTATCCAATTTTGCTGCGGAAAATAATAAAGTTGTTAAACAGAAGAATGGTCATATGCAAATGGAGTGCGATAGTGCCCATGCTAAGATAGAGATTAAATTGAAAAATCAATCTATACACTTGCCAATTGATTACGTTAGAACTACTAGAGAAGCCAGAAATACTGGATTCGTTTGATGCAGAATATATAAATTATGATTTCTTTAATAATTATAATGATGACAAACTTATCCTACTGTATATAATTTAAGATCTCTTTTATATATTCCAGATGGTAGCATAAAATATAAATTAAATTTGGATGCAGATCACATTGATCTGCCTGTTCGTATTCAACCTTATACAGGACATATTGAACCAATATTCTGGTCCACTATCAATTCAGCCTAATAAGTGGAAGAATTTGCAAGACTTAAAGAGAGTAATACCACCGGAATCAAACTCAAAAAAAAAAACATTTTTTCTATAACTTGTTGTTTAACATTGTTTATTGTTAATTTTTGTACCTTATATTGTATTATTACCCGTTATCTTAAATAAATCAGGTTAAAAACTGACAGATAGTATAAATGAAATTAAAATAATTTATTTTTATTAAAATGCAAAACCCTCTATCTGATCATTTTCATATATACACATTGAATATTTTTGAGAAGCAAAACCCTCTATCATATCATAAAGTCCCCAATAATGCAAAATTTTAAAAACCAATTATATGTGAGATTCAGTAGTTGCTTTAAAAAATATTGAAGAATACGAAATCAGTGACATAACTCAAGTAATACGCGAAAAAACAGTTTTTGGATTTTTATGATAGAGGTTTTTGAATATAGGCCCTTGATATTTTTTTGCATTTTATTTACCCATACATATTTTTTAACAGTTTTAAAAAATTAAAAAAATTTTTTCGATTCTCATAAATGCTAAATGATGAATAAATCCAGTTATACCTATTCTGGTTTCGAGGAAATTTATATTATTTCATAAAAAATATTTTCTAATATTTAACTTCAGATTGATGATTTAGTATAGTAATTTACGTGTTCGTAATTTAAAGATTTCAGGACATCTTAATCTTAAAGTTAACCCCTTTAGATCTCGACTTAAAATTGTCCAATACATCTAAGTTGGTTCTCATCCTAAAAATTATTAAAAATATAAAAAACATAAAATTTGTTTGTAAAGAACAATTTCAGTATTCTATTGAACCATAACTATTAAAAAATAATATATTTTTTTGGCATGGACTTCAATAACCCTAAAATAACCTAAGATAAAAGATACATTTTTTAAACAATTTCACAAATCAATTAGACCATTGATAATCCAAAATAAATCTAACAATTTTTATTATACTAAGAAGTATTTGCATATTTTTTTTTTTAATTTAACCCTTTAGAGAACGAACAAAATATTCCATTTTTTTACGTATAATTAAAAATTAATTTTAGAATTTGGTCAGAATTATATAATTTGACAATATTTATAGTCTAATTTATATGTATTCGAAATTCAATAGAGGACAAAAACACATTAACAGACAAATTTGATATATTTTAAATTTTTGTAATGTAATGTAATTTTTAACTGGGCTGTATTAGATTTTGTAATTGCAAAATTGTGAATTAGCTTTCTCGAAATCCGCCAAATTCTAATCCATTCCCTAGGCTAACCCATAGTAGGTACAACTAGTGAAATTTGAGTTTTTAATTCTCATTTAACGATTATTGGAATCGAAGTAATTTCTTTTTAATTTTATGGAATTCTAAAATTTAAAATTTGTAATCATGACCTTTAATGATTTTTTATTTTTGGTATCAAATTATAATGGTTTGTTGATGTCTATATGGGTAAATGAAATACAAAAACTATTTTTAATTAAAGTTTTTTTTAACATTTAATACTTTGGCTCAAATTTTCAGCATTTGGTTATTGGATGACGTTGGGAGCACAATCTTGGGAATATCAAAATTCTAAAAAGCGCAAATTAAGAGCCAGCCTAATGCACATATCCACCATCTGTGCTGGGTGTGTGAATATTTGTATTTATAGCATACACACAGGCGCTTGTACGTAAGTGTGTGTGCTGCGTATAAGTGTTTATTTTTATATAATTATTAAGCATTCTCTACTAAAATAACTACTCTGGAAGTAAATATTTACCACACATGTGTACGATGTTAAATGCAAACTGGTGTATGTGTGTACTATTTTTGCAACTCATCGTTACTTGCAACAACTGACCAGTTATGATAGGTGTACGAGTACTTTCAGGTTTGCTACATTTTTTTATATGTTGGACAGGGTGATCCGAAAAATCAAAACGTTTTATGAATCGAAAATACTTTCACGTCAGAATGTTACAGGGATAGTAATTTTAAATTGAAAAATAGTTAATTGATAACCTTTAGTGTTTTTGTTCCAAAGTTATTTTTCCTTAAACTACATATTCACATAAACCTAAATGCTTTATTTTCTACTTGTAAAGTCATTAATACTCCACTTAGAGACTGAAAATTACTCTCAGTTACAGTTTTTCAATATTTAATTTCAATAATAATTGGAACACCCTACATACTACAATTTAACTAAAATTTTTAGAATTTTGCATGTTTTTGAAGGTTTAGTTTTAGTGAGAATATTATTTCTGACATGTTTCCTTTGACCACTGTCAAAAACCACTACTTATATTTAGTTAGACATTTGTTGTACTATTTTAAATGTAATATTTTCTGTTTGTGAAAATGTTACTGAATTTTGTGGCTTTTTTAACAACATTTGAGTGTAAATTGTAGCTTAACTATTTGTGAGTGAGACTATTTCGGTCAGAATGAATTTTTATTGTGTATGAAGTATTTTGAAATTTCATTTAATTATACACAGGTACATCATAGATAACTACATATTTTGAAAAGGTAAGAAGGTTTATTTTATTATCTCTAGCTATTGGTAGCATGAAATATTTGTAGGAATACTTGTTTGCCAAAATAGCTGAACCAGATATTTTTTTATTACAGTAATTAGTTTCACTACTACACCATTTCCAATTATATTTCAGGAATTTCGAATTGATTTTCAGAAATTTCCAATTATGTTTCAAATTTTTCTTATTTTATTTCAGAATATTCCAATTATATTTCAGATGTTTCCTTTTGTATTTCAGAATTTTCTATTTTTATTTCAGAATTTTAAAAAGAAGGGAAGCTTTCATATTTTCTACAACAACAACTTCTCTCTCTACTCACATACAAGTAGTATGCGAATTCTACACACTTGAGAGAGACAGATTTAACTTCAAAACTTTTTCTTGAAAATTGCACAGAATTGCAATTCTAACACACACTTTCACCATCACATAATATTTTTATTATTTTTTTTCCACACATTTAAACCATTAAAATAACCGAAAAGTGTATATTTTGCACAAACGAAACAAATATTTTTTTAATTTTTTTGACATTAATTTTATGGGGGTTGATAGATATAAAAACTAAAATAAACACATTTGTAAAATTTCGTATTAGAAATTAATAAAAAAATTCAAATAAACTTAATTTTTGCAGAAATTATGGAATAAAACGTGGTAAAATCTATTTATGAAACCTTTCCAGATCAAATATAATTCAAATAATTTGAGAATTGTTTGAATTTTTAAATTTAACCCTCCGTTAGTCGCAATCATTTTCAATTGAGATTAGTCGCAATGTATCAAATTGATATCAATAAAGAAGAAGCCGCGTTTGAAAATAATCTTTTCACTTTTTATTTCGTAAACATAAAAACGATATTAAATTCAATGTATTTAATAGAATAATCTAAATAAAATTTCAGTAAAAAATATTTTTTTATCAAAAAATAGCGTCAAAATTAGGGCATTTAATAAAATTTACAATAAAAAAATTGTTGGTGTATCAACTAGATCAGTTGCGACTAATGGAGGGTTAATTGTAATAAAATTTTGTTATAATATTTAAGACCTATGCTTTTTTGACAATCGACTTAGTTTTTTTTTTAAAGCGTTTCACTTCTTGTTATTATTCTTTGTTTCTAACATTTATTTAGAACGATTGATAGGATTATAACTGGGTGTTAAATTTGATTAATATTTAAAAAAACAGTTTTGGTCCTACAAAAACACAGCTAAATAAATAAAAGTCAAAATATTTTGGAAATAAATCTGTCATTTCTAGCTGGATGGTCCGATTGCCATATAATTTAAGAGAGATCTCTCAGCGCTGTGGGATCTCAAATTAGGGCATCTCAGTATTGTATATATCTATTCAAATTTCAAAATTTCACCATACATTGAAAAATGTTTTAATTTTAAAATTAAGAAAATGTTGAATTTTCGAATTTTTCTTTGCCGAAATTATTATTAATCTTTGTTTCCTAGAAACAAAGTTTCTCGGGGAACTTATAAAGTTTTATATTTTTTGAAATATATCTCAATAAGGATAACTTTCAAATAGAAAACACCTAAAATTTTGTAATGGAGATCTCCCTAGGCTCTTCTGTATTTAACCTATTTTTCTAAAATATCAAAGCTGGGCTTCCAGAATGGGTAACTGTTTTAGTTACTATGATGTATTCTAATAATCATTCATGTTTTACCAGCCTCGGAACAAATTTGATTATATATTTGCTTGGTCCATAAGTAGTCATAGCTCCCATATAATGCACTCTTCCGAAAATCATTCACGAAAATAAATTATTTAAATTTTAAAAGAAAAATGATTTTGCTCATTTACTTTCTTACTTGTTTTTATTAGTATTTCATATTATCACACATTTTAAAGTCATATCGCTTTTTTTTATAAAGTCATTTCACCTTATGTATATGTACATAATTTGAAGTTTTTTCAGTAGATTGTCAGTAGCAGGACTGAGAATAATTATCTACAGAAACTAGAAAAAACAAACATATTTTAAAATGTCTGTTTTTTATTATTATAAGCGTCCTCATGTAAACGCTTAAATATCTCGCAAACTGTGCAATCTGTACATTTTTGCACTCTCGCAAATGAACTGTCAAAAAATGTATGGAAATTCATTTGCACAATTCCGATAAGTTTGCGCGACAATTTAGACTCGCAAACTTGAATTTATCGTGCATTTGATGAATCAGCTGCATTTGTTTACTTTTATTTATAACCCCCTGTCTATACTTGACAAATATTCATCATAACAATAAATGACATTTGTAGTCAAGACAAAGTTGTCTAAGCAAAAGCACTAACAATTTTATCATAACGAAGCAATAATACTAATAAATGGAGACTATACCTGATAATTTTTTATCTAGACAACCATTTTAAAATTTATCAGGTGTAACCAGGGGTTAAGAAATAAAAATAAAATAAGATATAAAAAATTTGTGCATGTGAAAATTGTGTAACTTTGGAACGGAATGATTGGATTAAATGGCATTGTGTATGAAAACATTAACCAACAGCTAGAACATAAACAAAATCTTCCAAACTATGTATACCACCGTTTGTTCCAAAGATTTAACTTTCATTCAACATTTTTAAAATTAAAATTTAACTTTCATTCAACATTTTTAAAATTAAAATTTGTACAATTTGAAAAAACAATATATTGACCACATCTTAGCAATCATTAATCCTAATGACATGGACATGATTATGTCAACATTAAGCAATTACCATCCGAAAATAAAATTTACAGAGAAACTGAAGTTGATAACAAAATATCTTTTCTGGATACTAGACTACACCGGGAGAACGAGCAAAAACTGTAAGTTTTCTAAATGTTTGTTTTGAAAATATTGTTTTAATTTTATGTTTTATTATTTAAATAGACGATATCTTGAAAAAGTAGACATAACATCTACGAAACGTCGGGAAAATTGTAATAAAAATATGATTTTTTATTTACATTAAGGCCCTATTAGATTAAGAAACTCAAAATAATTAAATTTGGCCAAATATAAACACTAAAAGAATTGTAAAGCTTTTGTTGAATTTATTTTTATTTGACATTTTTATCAAATATAAAATTTTTTGTATAAACTTCATGAAACACGTCGCGAATATTTGCACATTTGCACAAATGGGAAAGTACACTTTATATTTATAAATTTTATTAAACAAAATATTATAATTTGATACAAGTGTATGAAAGTAAAAAATTAATAATAATAATATACAATATAATTTGTTTTCAACTTGTTGTTATTAAAACTAAAAAATTGTAAAATATGCAATAAAATTTTTAAAATAAGAAAATTTTATTCGCATAAAAGCTAAATATGCAATTTCAAATGCCTTAATTGGCCACAAACATGTGTAATGTGCTCATAATAGTTTTTTTTCAGCTTAAATTATTTAAAGTTTTCGATGTAATTAAACAATTAAATACCTAGGTATTATTAACTGTTACAATTATTTTTTAAATGTAACTTAGCATTATAGTGCATATTAGATTGCTTACCTTAAGTGATTTTGTGCTGCTTAAACCGTTTTAATAAAATTTAATCTTTAAAGATAAACAGTATTAAAGTGTTGCTGCAATAGAACTTTCTAAAATGTAAATGCATATGAGTATTAGGAAGGTCCCAATAATGCTACAATTGTTTAGTTTTTAGATAGAATTACTAATTTTTTTTTGGTTTTCAAACATGAAAAAAAAGCTATTTTCAGTTTGTGTATATTTTTTAACCCTTTCCCTGTCCTGTGCATCACATATGATGCACAGCAAGTTTCTTTCACACGTCCGTACATCACATATGATTCACAAATTATATTATTTTTCAATTAACAAAAAAAACTTTGGACGTACGGCAAATTTTTTTTTTGTATGGGACAGGCAAAGTATCTGTTTAGTATCTGTTAAAAAGTGCTTGAAAAGCGCATAGAAGTAAACAAAAATAACTTGTAATCACGAAATAACAAACAATTCCAAGAATCAAACTGAATGTTAATCTTAGGTAGGACCATCGAATACTTGTTTTCGGTTGCATCCTAATGTGTAAATGATTACACATCCATCCGTACTTTGTATGTATGTACTACTTATGGATGGAAAAACATTTAAAGTGTGTGTAGTACATGCAAGTAGAGAGGTACTAAGTACGAGTATAGTGAGTGAACTTATTTTTCGTTTGCATTTTTTTGTTCCTGTTATTTTTGTAGAAATCATTTTTCCAACTGTCTGGTTTTATTGTTTTTGTTGTTCTTGTCGGTGTAACATACTGGATTCATGTTATTCTCTTTAATGTTGTTATTGTTGGTTGTTTTTTTCAGAACGGGTACAATTCTGTTTTCAGTACTATTTTTTGTTGTTGTTGTATTTTTTGTAGTTCATTCGTATGTGGTCAGTGGTTGTTTACATTGTATGTTGTGTTCACTGCCGTACAGTACTGTTGTGTTGTGTTGCATGTATGTATGTATTTGGATTTGTATCTGTGTTTGTGTTTTGGTATTTTTATGTTTGTCCATATTACAAAAGGATTTGCATGGCTCGTTTCATCTTTTAACAGAACTGACATTTTCCTGACTCGTACTAACTTGGTTGTATGCATCTACTAGTATTCAGCTTTCACTGATTGTTTATTCATCCTCTGTTTCAGGTTTTTGTTCATGTATGGCATTTTCTTCTATATTGTAACTGTTATAGTGGTATTTACAGTAAAATACTCCAACATATTGTTACTTACAGTGGATGTGAAAAGAAATTACACATTAATTTTATTGTGTTTATTTTTGCAGATTTCTTATTATGAAAAGCTAGCTGCTATTCAACACAAACAAAAAATGCTCAACAACTTTTATACACTTTTATTAGTTGTGGTTTTTAGTAGGATCGGAATACAAACGTAGAAATAAGATCGTTTTAAAAATTGAACATACCCGAGGTGTCCTACTTTGGGGACTCCTGGCCGCACTCCAGGTGAGTCCATGCTTTCAAAGTTCAAGACTTAAACTGGACAATACTTCGTCTTTGCGCATGTCAAATTTCATTCAAATACGACTAAGGGAAGTTACAGATTCATTTCCCTCTTTTTTTACTATACTGTGCACAAGCAATTAAGTACACAGAGAAAACAGATTCGTGATAGCAACCGAATTTGTTGCCTATCGAATGATTCTACCGTAGTGACCGAATTTTACAGCTGTGGATACAAAATTTTAAAAGGGGCAACAAAAGTTTGGTTGCTTTAACCGAAATTCTTCTTTGTCAACTGACTTTCTGTTGATAGAACTGAAAAAATCTATGTGTGCAACCGAATCATTCGATTGGCAACAAATTCGGTTGCTATCACGAATCAGTTTTCTCTGTGTATAAAATCCAGAGATGAAAATCAAAGCAGCACCGGTTTGAAGAAATGTAGCCCAATTTTGTTTGCCATATTTTTTAGCGTTTGTTAATTTTTTGCTTTTTCATTTGGCATATTTTTCCTGCAGATATCATTACCTCTTAAATCAATGAAAATGCGGACTGATGACCAAAAGTCAGTTCATTCCAAAAAATATCAAACTTTATTGCAAAAGTAAAAACTTTATTGTGTTTTGATTACGTATGTATGTAGTTTTTATATAAAGTTGAATGTCATTTCATGAAATGGATGTCTTTCGATCGTCAGTGGGAACTCAAGTTGCACTAACTGTACACAAGAGTATTAAATATTTGTCTACTTATGTTTCTGTTATTGTAGACTGTTGTCTTCTTCTCTTTTTAAAGTATGAAAGATATTCAGATGACGGTTTCCATACAATAATAATTCGTGCATATTGTGTCATTTTCGCTCTCTTTTTTTTATTGTACACATATTATATACATAATACTATGCTAACATTTCTTTATGCTTAAAGGTAAATATTAACTGAAGATGCCCAACAGAAGGCCTTATTTTCCAGACATCATTTAGAGTTTTTTTCCAGAGATCACGCGTGACTGTCATCATATTTTTATTCAGTATTGTTTGTTTCATAGAAATCTGACTATTAATTTAGATGTTTCCTATTTATTACTAATTGTATTGCAATTCGACCCCCATTATGGTGATGTCTTATTAATGAATATTTTATAATATTTTAGTCATGAACGATTTTAGAAGATCACCCTAAGGAAACAATGAATTTTCTAGAAAAGAAAGACAAGCTTTAAAGATTTTAACAATGAAGGCCTTTCCTTGATTTCCTCTGGTTGAAAATGTAAATGTTAAAAATGTTGATGATGTTTTCTATTCGTAGTGATTCTATTGTTGAATTTCACTGGTTGTATACAGATATCTGACTGTCTTGATGTCTGTCCGTTCGTTTGTTCCTCTTTTGTACACATTCACTCATAACAACAACAGCGAAATACATGTTTGTATTTAATACAACAACACTAGAAACAGCAACAAATGCCATAATGATTTAACATCCCAGCAGTTCTGATGAATGTCCCGAACTAGTCCCCCCTTGGTGCACAGATATGCATCATAGTGAGCTGCACACCTTGATGTTGTGCTTCGAGGGGAAATATGGAGCGAAACCGGGGCTCCGAGATGCACGGTCCTCATTCCTGGTAAGAATTTAATTTATTAAATTCGCAGCTGACTAGAGTCTTATGGGGATCCTATGGCCCCAGGAATGATATTAGGGCTATTGATAATTTTCGGGCCACCACTTGTATCTTACTAGGTGCTGTTGCGGATACAACAGAGCCATTGAAAGTATCAGATAATAACTAACGTTATGTTCAGGAAAGTACCATTCGTGATGTACTGGTCGTTGGGCTTGGTTCTCTGTCGAGGTCAAAAGTATGTGTTATAGTACACTCACTTTGACTTTTATCGGATGAGAACTTTTTAAGTCAGAGACCAAACATCGGACTGGATTACCATGTCGAAAGTTGCAGCTTTGATAATTGTCCTGGGCTTGTTAGTTGATTAGCTAGCTATGGATGGCAGACATTAGGTAGCACGTGCTCTCGAGCAAGCAGTTTGTGCTTAGATCTGTGCAGTCAATGTACAATTTTAAGTAGTTATGTGACTAGTTATTTTAACAGGTGCATGTCCTAATCACGGGGTCAATTGTCTGATAGCTGGATTAACTTGCCGGTTACATACATACAGTTACCTTTCTAGCTACCTAACTGGTTACTTTATCTCGTAAGGTAACTACCTCTATGTAACCGGTATGTGAATCCAGCTCTCAAAAAGTGTTAATTGACCCCGTGCTTAGGACATGCACGTGTTAAAATAACTAGTCACGTAGCTGTCCCCTAAATGATAGGTAAAATAACTAGTTCGGTACAGTCTCCTAGAACTACCGGGTTCATATACATAAATATTGCAAAAAAAAAATCAAAATAACAAAAACAACTGTGAAATACAGTAAAGTAAAGAACAAGTTCTCAACACTTGAGTTAACAAAACAAATATTGTTTCAACAAATAGTGTTGCAAGTATCTATCTGTTTGTGTGTGTGTGTTTGTGTTTATGTATGTATTCTCAGAAAGTACAAAAAATAAAAAAAAGGATCCATGGTTAAATGCGCTTTTCATTCTTCCTTCATGGTTAATGCAAACTTCTGTATCATCTTCCTACGTATGTTTGTACGAGCATGTGTGTGTGTGTGTGAGTCTGTGAATGTCCTGTGTGTTTAACTGTATTCATGTTTTCGTAATGACTCTGGTTGCTGTTGTTGTTTGTTTTGTAGCTTTTGTTGTGGCCCCTTTTTCTTTTATGTTAAATCCCCTTTTCCTTGTCATGTCACTCATTTGTTGTGCTAAATTTTCATATCAGTTTTTATCTATTCAAAACGAAATCACTGCCACAAATATTTTACTAACATTTACTTGTTTACATTTGTGTATTTTTGTTGTTGTTTTTCTTTGGTGTTTTAGCTGTTTGTTTGTTCTTTTAATCTCAAATCAACATATAAAGTGTTTCTGATTCCATCAGTTGAGGATTTCATGAGCTATAAATACAAATCTGGGTTAGTAAGTCAGTTTTATTATTGTATCTTTCTATCCATCTGCTTGGTTGGGCAGATTATGGGCATTAAAATATTATAGCAACTGATTTGGTGGAAGGGTTGATACAGGAAATCTTTCATCCATATATATAAGAGATACCGTAATATGTTAATTTATAAATATATTGAATATATTTAATTATACATAAGTTTATTTGCTTAAAATTTTACATTTTAGCAAAACAGGTGTTAACTCAAAACTAACTATTTCTGCAATATTTCTAAAACAAAAATTAAAAAAAATTTCTTAGGAACAAACATTTTTTTGAAAAAACTGCACATTTTGAAAATAAAGTCAGAAAAGTTTTTGCAAAAAAAAAATCAAGAATTGTATATTACAAGCAATTATTTTGATATACAAATATCCCATTCGATTCCCATTCAGAGACAAGAACACTCTTAAAGGAAAACCTAAGCTTTCTTTTGAGCAAAAAAAAAAATCAAAAAGGGTCCATTTTAAAAAAGTCAACAAAGTTTTTGATTTTGTGTTTTGAGTTACAAAACATTTACATATATTGATACATATCCAACTCGCATCAGGAAAATACCTAAGCTTTCTTTTGAGAAAAAAGGTCATTTTGAAAAAACAAAAATCAAAAGAGTTTTAGATTTTGAAAAAAAAATGTCAACAATTTTTTATTTTTTAATTTTTTTTTTGAGAAAGATTGAAAAATTCCAAATATTGAAAAATTTTACCTTTGACCTTCACGATTTAAGGGTTAACGTTTTCCGATTTTAGTAAAAGTTTCAGAGTATATTTAGAATTATCTGGACTATAATATTCTGAATAAGTTTTGCTTAAAATTCATAAGAGTAAGGAAATAGAGCTCATTCGCCTAAAAATTGCCAAATAATTGGTTTTTTTCGAAAATTTCAAAATTTAAATCGCAGGTACGGAAAAACTATAAGAGATATTTTCATAATTTTTTCACATTTTTATTCCCTATTATATTCTTAATAAATCCCAATGAGATGATCAAAAAATTCTGAAATTTGTTTAACAAAATTTTTAAAAATTTTAAAATGGAGTTTTGAAATTGCCTTTAAAAAATTTTATTTTTTTGTTCATACCTAAGAATAGGTTAACGGTATCCTATGAAGACAAAAACTCATATACAAGTAAATATAGACATATTTTAAGTAGAAATGAGCTTTTATTTTAATATTTATCAAAATATGTTAATTTTGTTTCTACCTTTCATGTTCTAGTTGCCTGAGACACGTTTATGGCCTGGCGAATTTTTAATAACATTTTTTGACCGATTTAAGTTTTTTTATGTCTCATTAGAACGACAATTGCTTACACATTTCTATTCTTTTAAATTAAATTGGAAAAGTAATTTTTTAATGGCAAAATTTTTACAAAAGCATCTCAAAACTTAAGAGGGAATAAAAATATGAAAAAATTATGTCAATACCTCTAACAGTTTTTCCGTACCTGCGATTTAAATTTTGCGTTTTTCAAGAAAAACTAATTTTTTGTCCATATTTAGGCGAATGAGCCCAATTTCCTTACTGTTATAAATTTTAAGTAAAACTTATTCATAGTATTATAACTCTGGTAATTTTAAATATGGTCTGAAAGTTTTACTAAAATCGGAAAACGTTAACCTTTAAATCGTGAAGGTCAAAGGTAAAATTTTTCAATATTTTGAATTTCTAATGAAAAGATAGAGAAATGTTATATATTTTTGGGTCGATTTTAATGCAACTTAAGGAAAATATAACATAAAGTCCAGAATTTAAAATAACAGCACAAAACTGGAAATTAACCCTTAGCAGCACTTGGGGTCCAAATTACCCTCAACTTTTAAAATCACGAAAAACACAACCATTTTGACCCCAAGTCCTCTTAAAGGTTAAAATCCATTTTTTCACTGTTGTTGTAAATGCTAGACGCCAATATATATTTTCCTCAAGATTCATGAAAATCGGCACAAAAATATATAACATTTCGCTATCTTTTCATTAGAAATTCAAAATATTGAAAAATTTGACCTTTGACCTTCACGATTCAAAGGTTATCGTTTTCCGCTTTTAGTAAAACTTTCAGAACATATTTAGAATTACAAGGACTATAATATTATGAATAGGTTTTACTTAAAATTTATAACAGTAAGGAAATTGGACTCATTCGCCTAAATATGGACAAAAAATTAGTTTTTCTTGAAAAACGCAAAATTTAAATCGCAGGTACGGAAAAACTGTTAGAGGTATTGACATAATTTTTTCATATTTTTATTCCCTATTTTGATCTCAATAAACTCCAATGTGATGATCGAAAAAATCTGAAATTTGTTTAACAAAATTTTTAAAAATTTGAAAATGGAGTTTTGAAACAGCCGTTAAAAAAATTATTTTTTTTGGCCATACCTGCGAATAGGTTAACGGTATCCTACGAAGACAAAAACTCATATACAAGTAAATATGGACATATTTTAAGTAAAAATTAGCTTTTATTTTAATTTTTCTCGAAATATGTTAATTTTTTTCCTAAATTTTATGTTCAAGTGGCCTGAAACACGTTAATGGTCTGGCGAATTTGTAATAACTTTAACATTTTTTAACCAAATTTTGTCATTTATATCTCATTATAACGATAATTACGTACATATTTCGATTCTTTTGCATTCAATTGCAAAAGTATTTATTTAGTAGCAAATTTTTTTTAAAAACTGAAAAATTTGCATTTTTCTTTAATTTTGGCGATAATACAGTTTTTGGGTCATTTTGACCCAAAGGAGATACATTTTTAATTTCCAATTTTTTTTTTAATGTAATATTCATTAATATAAATAAATCTACATATTTATAGAAAACAATGCAGAAAGTTAAGGAGTTTCACCTATTTATTCCATATAAATAGTATAATTTTGCATATATCTGAACTTTGACCTTGATGCGCGTCCAGAAATCTTTGCCCGATTTGGCTCAAATTTTCAGCATTTAACATATAGGCCTAGTGTCACAATATTTCACCCGGCACTCTTTGAAATCTAAAAAAAAAAATCGGCTGTCACTCTAATGTACACATCGTGAGAGGTGTCGGTGTTTTAGGTGTCTAAAACCATCTGTTTTTGGATGGTTTCAGAGCCTATAACGGACATAGGTAGTAACATTTTTGTTTTATATATTATTCCTATAATAACCAATTTTAGTTTATCAGCTCTATATTTACATTTTATTTTTTTAATATTTTAAGAGCATATTTTTCGCATAACACATTTTTTAAAGCATATTTTTGGTTGGCCTGGTCTAAGATTCGAGGAGAAAGATCTTGTGCTTTAGAATAGCCTGGCTTCGCTTATGTCCTTAACGTCTTGTGAGACAAGGTCGAGAGTTGTTGTAGTCTGCATTACATCTCTGAATGAACTAGTATTTGTATTGCTCTGTAACAGTTTATTGTTAGACACTGTGTTCGTCTCATGTGTTTTCATAGATACAATCAATTGAAATATTATCTCCAAATGACTACCGACTACATTTTGCAGAAGGATGGTGTCAAAATACAATATAAATGTCATGACAAAGAAAATACTCACGCTTAAATATGTAGCTAAGTAAAACATATGAATGTATTTAAGCTTAAAATTAATTCCCTATATATAAATATGTAGTACATAATGTTGTATTTGGTTACATGTGTGTATAAAATCTAATATACTATGTAATTAAAGCGATATAAACTTATGTAAACATTGAATAAATAAATAAACTCTCATACACACACAAATGTGTAAAAAATCAAAGCCCACAAAGGGAAAATTCATGTGAATCCTAATGAACTTTTGTACAATAAAATTTTTATTAAATCGTATTATTTTATTATTATTGAATTTTGCTAAATATTTACATTTATACTACAAATTGACACATTTGAAACATTTAATCGTCAAATAGATCTCTGATGGAAATCAACACAACACATTAGATCACACAATGATAAAATATAATCACAAATACACACACACATACATACGTACATGCATATGTTAGTGCGTATGTATGTGTGTATTTTAAATGTAATTTATTTCATTGTTTGCATTTGTATTTACAATCATAAGTATGCTAAGCACGAGTAAATATGAGGAAAGTCTGAGAAGTCTATACAAAATGGTTTGAATACCGATTAAAAACGGTAAAAGAGTAACGCTAATTTGGATAACGGTAAACGGTAACGTTATTTCCTGTTATTTCGGTTATGCTGTTTTAATCATAACAGCAATTCATCCTGAATACAATTACATTAATAAAAATTAAAAATAAGTTGACAATGTTGGTATTCTATTATATTTTATATCTGCAACGATAGTTGAGCTGAAATGGTATTTTATGGTTAATGGTAGCTTAGCAGTCCTTGATTTTAATAAAACAAATTTCAGAAAATGCAGAAATGAAGAAGTGCTACACATTTGTAACTAGCAATAAAAAATGTTCCTACTCAACATCAAGACCATCTTCAGAAAAATATGTATAGAAAATGTTCATCGAAATATATTGATTTCATATATCGTTAGCTTAGTGAGCAAAAGTTTTAAGTCCACTTTTAATGAAAATTGAGATCTTAACACAAAAATTTAGAATATGTAAAAATACACAATGTGCTTGAGAACGTTAGGTTAGCTTAGGTATTCAGGCAGTCGACCAAAACCTTAGTCTCGTACAGCTGACTTGGGTTCATTGATCGCTCTATTTGTGGTACCTGAGGAATTAGAAGATAAAGGAAAGAAGAAAGATAAGTAAAAAGGTTGTGTGAGAGTAAAGTTAGCAAGAGAAAATATCGGAAGAAATTGGAGGAGCTAAAGGAGAGAAGAAATAGCACAGACCATCATGAGACAGTTGGTATGAGGTGCAATTTGCATGTTCGGTGTTTTCAACCACCTGCTTTCCCCAATAAATCCATCTACGCAACTTAATTTCTTCCGAGATAACCCGGAGATTGCTAAAGTATCGCTCGCCTAAAAACCTGACAAGCAGATCACTCAGTGCCGGACAATTGCAAAAAAAAGTGTAAGATGGTCTCTTCCTTCTCCTTATTCTGACGACTTCTATTCGTTGTAAGCAAAGTAGATACGACGTACATGCATCAGTCCGACGCAGGCCATATCAGCCTTATAATGGTACAGGTGGATTCATTTGGACAAGTTCATAATATGCATTATTTATCAGCTGCTTACAAGTCGACAGCAGAATGCCACATAGGAAGTCTATTTCATTTACCCAAGTGAGTACAACTGTTGAATGTCTAGCCATCTCATTTAAGGATGACCGGCATTCTTGGACTGTATTTGATGTTGTGTAAACATATATTAGAAATTTGATTGCGACTTTACCACGGCCTGAAGAATACTACATCCATTTGGGAGTTTAAAGGACATTCTGATCCCATATTCAGAAATGTATACACCACCGCCCACTCCATCTCCTTTTTTGGATGAATAACCACATTGATCCAAGGGAGGGACCATCAACAGTTTCATTACTGGATGGGATTGAGAAACCGAAGTTCCTCAGGAAGAAGGGTTTGGGGGCGCAGTAATCCATTAGAGGTGCCCTTAAAAAATAGATTTGCTTTGGATGGGCCTTATTTTTTTTCATTAATAGGTAAAACTAACTACTGCAACATTTAAGTGCAATATGATAACTAGAACATGTGCCGGAAATCGATTGAAAGTTGCAAAATTGGGTAAATAATGGTACTTTTTCGATATCTTAAAAAATTCCCTATTTAAATACTGTTTTTTTAAATTTTTTAATAAACCTAAGCTTCTAGAGAAATTTATCTTTCTAACAAGGTATAAAACATGAACATCGAAAAAGTTAAAGACCAATTTTCGGAGTATATATCTCAATGTAAAAAATATCAAAGATCGCGGTGTTATAAATATAAAAACAACTTGATATGAGTCACCTATCACTCGTGCAAACAAATTTCGATGGATATTCGATAAGTTCAGGAGTTATAAAGAAAAACGTTATTAAAAGTACGTTTTTTCATATAAAAATTAAAGCAGCTGTGTTTTACCATATAAATTGAAATTGATTCAACTGTGTTCTGTTTTCTATTTGCTTAAATTTGTTTTCTTATAACTCCGGAACTAATCAAATATAGGTGTCCTCACACCATGTTCTTTTCGAATTTTTAACACCGCGATCTTTGATATTTTTTACATTGAGATATATACTCCGAAAATTGGCCTTTAACCTTTTCGATGTTCATGTTTTATACCTTGTTAGAAAGATAAATTTCTCTGAGAAATTGAGAAATGTATTGGATATATTATTTGTGTGCTAAATTTCATTAAAATCGGATATGGTAAATGCGACTGCGGTCCACTTTCACATGGATCTTCCTTTTTGGTTTTAATATGCTAAATTCCAAATTTAAATATTACTGAAATTTATTGATTTTAGCTTTAAGAATGCTAAAGATATTACGGAAACTCAAACTTTACTTGTAAAAATTTCATAGCTTGGACAAAAACCAACAATCCATACTCAAATTTATAATTCCTTTGAACATCAAAATGTTTACAGTTACAAAAATATTGTTGAAATTAAAAAAAAAACAATTATTTGTGAACAACAACAATATATTGTTACAAAGAACACAGTGTAGTTGCCGTAACCATGCCGAACATTGTTTTTTCGCTGCATGTATTTGAAGAAAATATGATATAATAATTTGTCGACTGATCTAATGCTAACAACTTAATGGTAATGAATTTGGTTCAATGCCTTGAAACGACTTTATAGCCAGCCCTCATGATTACTTTCATGTAAATATGCATGCGATTAGGTATCTGTTGGTATCTGTGTATGCGAACTTAAGAGTGTATGAGTGTGTGCTTATGTATGTATGTGGATATTTTAGAAAACAAATCATTAATATAATGTTATTATTAACTACGTGTGACAAAGTAAATTTATACATTCGTTCGTTCATTCATACATAAATAAGTAACTATGTTCGAATGTTTGTATTTGTATTGTACTTACACTAAAGAACACACTTATTACAACTACAATTGTAAATAAGACTTAATGTTAATACGTACACATACATATGTATGTAAAGGTGTTAAGTGTGTGCGTGTGTGTGTATGGTGGTGATTTTCAATTTGCATTAATTAACGCCCTCCATGTACCATAATTACACACGTGTTTTTGTTTTTAACTAAAATTCTACATCGTGTAATTAATGCTACAATTGTCTTCGATTTCTTAGTAACCAAGTTCTTATTCTTCTCTCCATTTTGTTCGTAGAATTGGGAATTATTATACATCCAAACTTATTGTGTGTGTGTGTGAGACCGTATGTACTACTTAAGTGTATTTTATAAGTGTTGCTACGTCCTTAATTTAGTACCTAATTAAATCATAATATTTTGAATATAAATTTAAACATCCAATTACTTATTTATTTATTTATTATCAATGTCATAAGATGAAATCGACTTAATTGCTGATGTTTAATCAACAATTACCTATAAATAATCACTTTAGAATATTTGTATAAGTAATTGTTGTTGTTAATTTTACAACAAAAAGTCTATTCTAAGAAAATATTTTAATAAGATTTTTGCTAAAAAAAACACGTTTTTCATCATCAGTTGTCCAGTAATTAGTTCTTATAAAATTATTTCAATATTAAATGAATTTATTTTAATGGAGAGATTTATAATAGGAAATTGTTGTCTTGTTTATTATGTAATATTTGTATTTCAGAAATTTCCATTTGTAATTTATTTTGAAATACATACAAGGAATATATAATGGAAAATTCAGAATTATAAATGGTAACTTTTGAAATACAATTGAAATATTCTGAAAAATAATTAGAAAATTCTGAAAGATAATCCGGACATTTTGTAAATTTTATCCAAGTCAGTTTTATATTAAATAATTTCTTTATCAGGGATTTTAAAAAAATTTCTGTTGATTTAACTAAAAATATAATTGGGGGATTCAAACGGTCTGCTATTAAGTCATAATACCCTAATATGTTGTGCTTCAAAAAAAAAATCTAAACTAATAAGACTTTTTGAACTATGTTTATTGTTTTGTCATAAAATAACACTTTTTTTAATTGAAGCACAACAATAATTTGTTTAAATTATCATAATATATTAGGACATTATGACAATTTGACTTAATAGCAGAGCGTTTGAATCCCCCAAGTATTATTTTAATAAAAACAAACCATAAGGAACAAATAATCAAGTTTTATTGTACAACATCAACGGCGTTTATAATTGCTATCAGTCTATTGGCGTTGTCTTTTCTGACATAAGCCCCTGTTTTATATCATACACCACCATAGTGGGGAGGTTATTATGCGTTTGTGCAGATGTTTGTAACGCCCAAAAATACCCACCTTAAAGTATACCGATCGACTTAGAATCACTTTCTGAGTCGATTAAACGATGTCCGCCCGTCCGTTTTGTTGGCTGGCTGTCCATGTAAACCTTGAGCGCAGAGTACAGGTCGCAAATTTTGAAGATATTTCGATCAAATTTGGTACATATTATTTTTTTCGGCCCAAGGACCAAGCCTATTGAAAATGGCTAAAATCGGTCCATTATTTCACCTAGCCCCCATACAAATGTCCTTCCGAAATTGGACTTTATCGGTCATAAATGTTTTATTTATAAATGTATCTCCACAAATTTCGCTCCAAATAAGTCTTATATATAAAATTCATGTCACCAAATTTTGTTACGATCGGTCCATAATTGGTCATAGCTCCCATATAGACCCGCTTCCAAAAATCACTTTAACGTGCATAAATCATTTAAAAATGTTGGTATACTCACAAAATTCAACATAGTAAACTTTCATAGAGACATAAATCACACGACCTAATTCCATGGTGATCAGTCCAGAATTGGTCATAGCCCCCATATAAGGCCCACTTCCGAAACTCACTCAAAAATATAAATTATTGAAATTTTATAAGAAAAATGTTTTTGCTCTTTTACTTAGTGTAGGGTATTATATCGTCGGGCTTGACCGACCATACTTTCTTACTGTTTTTTTTTTTTGCGAAAACTATAAATTTGATGTTGACATTAAGAAATTTTTTCATTCACATTACATTGATAGTTAGGAAACCAATACAACTTTTTAAAAGAATATAAAATAAATTAGTGTATTTAATTTTTGTATGAACATTTGCAACAACACTATTGGATTTTATTACAATAACATAAATTTTTATTTAGTTTTTGGTCTGAATACTGTCATTGCATGATTCACTACAGCAAGTGTTTTGTTACAAATTGCATGTAATTGCTTGCATATTCTGTAAACACTTACCATTCACAAAAGCAGCGAATCAATATGAGTGTTTTGAATATACCCAGAGTTTTTTGGGTAAATATATATATAAGAAGGATTTTTCATGCGTATTTATATTTTTTATAATACGGAAAACGTCATTTTCAATACTTTTTATTATTTCGGAGTTCATTGTACCAAAATAAGACGAAATTAATTTTTTCAACCACGTGGGACAGCTTATTTAAAACAAATTAATGCACTGATTTTGTACTATGCCTTCAACTTATCATCGAGCTTTTATGAATCATTTGAATACTTTGCATATGATTCAAAACACAGTAATAATTTTTGAGTAGTTATTGCTAAGAGCATTTCAAAAATAATTGAGTAAATGACAATTAATTGTGAGAGCGCAAGCACTGCAATCAATATTATTAACACATGTTGATGATTGAAAACACTACAAAAGCAGTGATTACATTCATATATGTACATGTACATCTCTGGTGCTTATATATAATTTATTACACGTTCCACTCCCTTCTCCACAGCAAGGTATTTCACAAATTAAGTCTGATTTTTTTTGTCCTTGGTACTATTAAATATTTCACCCAGATTATGTCGCATCTTATGTTTCGTTTCTAAATTTCTGGAGTTGAATAATTTCAGTTCCTCAAATCTCATGACATTAATTTCCCATCAATAAAAATTATGGGCATAATATTGATTATGGTAGGCTGTATTAGTGAAACAAAATGTCATCAAAAACTATTGTCATTTCTATTAGCTAATCTAATATATAGTCTCATGTCCGTGTAGTAAATATATTTTTTAATTTTAATTTCTTTTGAAATATAGGTATTTTACACCATAGATATCTTGTTGTTGAATTTACGGGCATCAAACATGAATAAGTAATATAAATTCAGGCAATTAAACGCATAAAAGGAACTAATTACTTTTTCTCCACAATAATCTATGAGAAACATAGCTACATGTTTTTAATAAAACTACAAATCATAAAGTTAAATTATATAAAGATATATAAGTAGATATTTAAAAAAATGTTCATGTATGTATCCAGGTAGTTTTAAAAGTAGCAAATTTGGAATGTGCGCAAAAACGTAACTAGTTACACCAGAGTAACAATTACCTTTTTGTGCACTGGTAGTGACTAAGTAATTATATTAACGAATGCACTCCATTCGTTACTTTTTCTTGGTGGTTAGCGATTGTTCAAACATAATCGTGTGGGAAATCATGACAGACTACTAATTTCAATAGATTTCGTCTTTGAGACAAAAGAAAACTATGAATTTCATCAACATATTTTTAAAACTCGTCATAACCAAATACAGCAGAAATTGATTTTGAGTCGATGGCTATTAGTCCAAACGAATAATACGCCGTCTAATATCTGGTGGAGTAAAATATACAATTTCTAGCGAGATATTCATTAAGTACTAGTGAAATGACCAGGGCATAGTAGTGCATAAGTAGGCAATTGCTACAGCAAGTAGTTTTGTATGTCAAACTCACCAATCAAATGCTTTAGACTAGGTGTATTTATCTTTTACTGACTAAATAATTAATTAACACGGAACTAGTTCTATATACTGCAGGGTAGTTACACATTCTATATTTGTATATTTTGTATGTAAACAACTGTTGCTGCCTGTTTATAAATTAGCTACATATTCATACTTGATAGTTCACGAATAAAATCTCAACATATAATTTAATCATAATAACATTTACACACATTCAAATAGGGTTCTTAATCGGGAATATGATTTTAAAAATATTTGTCTGGAAATTTCAGGATTTTAAAGTCACACTATGATTTCTCCACAGATAAAGCATTTCGTTATGATTTGTAACCAATCGAACGATTCGACTATATCTCTAGATTTATTCGACAGTAGCAACAAAAACTCATCTGATTTCATAAGTTTTCTAAGGATATTTATATTTAGAGAATATAATCATAATAATAATGGTTTAAATTTGATTATATAAATGCTGACTTTAATACTAAACGAATTACGGATTTATTTCAGATTTATCTTAGTTAGACCTCTTTAATCTTTCCATAAAAGTGACGAATGTACATTATTGAATTTTGACGGATTTTTGACTTAAAATTCCAGGAATAAAAAAATATTTTTATATTAGGAACCCTATATTCGTATCAATTATAATTGTATTCAAAATTATAAACATTTTATTAGTACGCGTATTTATCTGTTTATAGTAATGATCATTCTTTGTATGAATCTATATACATATAAAAGTGGATGTGTGTCTGTTTGTTTGTTTGTATCTTATAGGAGGCTAAACCTCTTATAGTTTTTACTGTATGTTCCTCTATAATGGAATAAACAATAGACTGCTTTATAGTTTTAAATTTCAAGTGAGCGTGGTCTCATACAATTTCATTATTTTTGACAAAATCTATTATTTTTATTAAAATTTATTTTTTTTATTCATTTTGATTTTCTTTAAATTTGAAATAAAAATATAATTAAAATAATTTCGTTCCTACAGCACCGAAAACAACCTACTTGAAGTTGTTTTCATTCTGACCCCAAATGACAGGTTTTTCGTTACTGATCGGTGCCGTTTCGTTCCCAATTTTTGTTGCCGATTTCTAAAACGAACGTTTTTTCGGTGCAAATGTATGGAATTTCGTTTTCGGTGCCGATTACGGTGTATTCGGAAACGTAGCTTTAATGTGCGACATCCACAATTAAAAAATAATTTCGTTTCTGTTTTATGCCGCAACGCAAATAACTGAAACGAAAACAATTCAGAAACGAGACGGTGACGAACACCAACGTTTTTCAGTTTCAGTTTTCGTTATCGGCGCCGATTACGGTGTATGCGGAAACCCAGCTTCAGTGTTAATAACCCCTCTCATATAAAGAAAATACACTAATACCCAGGTTTGCATCTATAATTTGGAGCGGAACCGGACACAAACCGAAGCACGATTTTCCATACATTTATATTGATTTTTATTTAATTGGTTTCGAGATTCAAGTTTTAGCTGAAAAAAAAAAATTTTTCGATACAAACATTTTCATATTAACAACGCAAATCGAAGTACTAACGTAACAACTGCGAAGCCATGCGACGCAAACTTAAACAAAAACGACGCAAATCGAAGCATTGACGATGCAACTTCGAAGCCATGTGACGCAAACTGAAACAAATCGACCGAACTTCGAAATCACACAAATTTTAAAAAGACGCAACTTCGAATCGACGAGTTCAATATCTGAAGAATTTCAATAGTTAAAGCAAAGCTTGAAATGAGTTATTTTGTTACCATTGTACATAAAAGAAATTGATGAGATCAGAACAATGAAGTGGTATCTCTCATACCAAGTAAATTGTTATTTTCGAATATGAAGTGAACTGTAATTGTGATAGTCTTGAAACGGTGTGCAAATTACGTTGATGTTAGTGTCCTGTTATGCCAAAAATTAATTGGATCGGATAAAGTACAAGTAAATATTTATTATCAAATATCTGGAGAACTACAATAGTGAGATTCTCAAAACTTTGCGTGAGTTATTTTGTAGCAATTGTATGTAATTGAGAACAACTGAAATCAAATGCCAGTGGGTGGTATCTACAAACTAAATAGTTATTTTCGAATATCTAAAGAACTTTTACAGTTGGATATATAGGCTGGATCGAAACTTGTCCAATGTAAAAAAAACATTCGAAATTATAGCGGATTGAATGTCTTAAGAAAAGTATCAATATTTTTTTTAAAATCTCGGGATATTTTTTATACTTAAAATGGCAAAAGTATGGTATACAATTATAAACTTACAATTAATTTCGGTATTAATTCATTTATTTTTTTATAAAATTCGTTGATATTTTTTTTTATTTTACTACGATAGGGGTAGAGAAGCGCACCGGGTTAAGCTAGTATATGTAGTATATTTAATACATGTACGAGCATGCAGTGATAAAGATTGTTCACATGAAATTATTTACTGGTACTTCAGTTCAAATCCTTAGAAACTCAAGCACCTCTTGGCTAAGAATCATAAGAGGAGATTATACCCAATTGATAGGTTAGAAATTTTGTGACAGCTTTAGGGTTATGAAACTTGATTTTTGAAATATATATTATGCTCTACATATATATGTACTAAGAAATTATCTTAAGGAAATTGCGAGCCAATAATTTTGGCGAAAACTTTTTTACTAAAACTGATTTTACACTACAAAAACTACTTTTAATCTAAAAGCCAATTTATCGCCAAAAATTATAAATTTAACAAAACAAATTATTAACCCGCCGTTAGTCGCAATCATTTTCAATCGAGACTAGTCGCAATGTATCAAATTGATATCAATAAAAAAGGCGAGTTTGATGTTTAATTTATGACGACTTATTCAAGTGCCAAATTTAATGTCTTATTTATTTAATGAATCCAATAATTATGCTGTGAAATTTCGAAAATAAAAACAATAAAAAAGTATGCAATTTCAATGGTACATCTATCTATACTCATTTAAACGACAAAATGTATGTAAAAGTCAGTTTGCATTTTTGTAGTTGCATATAAATTTGTGTGAAAACATTTATGTGGACATCCTGTCAATTCGTGAATTCTAGTGTAAATAACACACATCGCTAAAGAAATACAATTAATTCAGAATGACACATAATTAGTGTTATTATTTTCATTTAATTTAATTTTACATCTGCTAATTATATTACATACTTGCGTATTAAATGCAACTATCAATGATTTAATAAATATAATGAATTTTACAAAAACAAATAGAAATAGAATTGCACAGATTAATTTATAAAATCTAAGTTTTTTTTTAATTAATAAACAATATATTTATAGATGGATTTTTTAAATTAAATTTAAATTTTGGTATATAATTATTGGGTGTATGACTTAAAAATACGGGATTTACTATAGATGGAGTATATTTTGCTTTTTTATAATTTATATGTAATTTTTAAAGCTACATATCTATTATTTATTCTCACTTAGATATCGAACCTAAGTTTTTTTTTGCTTCGAAAATGTCGAAAGCGTCATATGCGGGAAGTTATGTTTTACTTCTTTAATTTAAAAAAAGTGACGCTGAAACATACCGATTGCTCACCGAAGCTTATGATGAATGTGTTTCATTCTGCGAGCAGCAGGATTCATCAAAATTCAGGGAAATTTGGTACCATACGAATTGAAGCAGAGAGACATTGAAAGACGATTTTCCATGTCTCAAATGCTGCTTGAACGCTATAAAAGAAAATCATTTTTACACCGAATCATTACTTGCGATGAATAATGGATCAATTACGATAACCTATGCGTAACAGATCCATGTCGCTAAGGTAATTCTTTGGTGGGTGCAAAAGGGTCCTATCTATTATGATCTGCTGTAATCTGGTCAGACCACCAACTAATGCATTTGAAGTGAGCATTGGCCGAAAAAATCCCAGAATATGCGGCCAGACATGAAATCGAAATATTTCATCATGACAAGGCTAGATCACATGTTGCAATACCTGTTAAAAAGTATTTAAAAAGAAGTGGTTCGGAAGTTTTGCCTCACCCGCCTTATATTCCAGACTTGTCCCATCGGACTACTATTTGTTTCGATTGGTGCTCTCATTGAGCTACGCTTCACTTCAGAACAGAGTAACCTAAATTGGATTGATTCGTTCTTGGCCTGAAAAGATGCGCAGTTCTTTTGGCGCGGAATCCATATGTTGCCATAAAGATGTCATGCTTTCTATGAGCTACACTTCACTTCCGAACAGAGTATCCGAAATTGGCTTGATTCGTTCTTGGTCTGAAAAGATGAGCAGTTCTTTTGGCGCGGAATACATATGTTGACAGAAAGATTGGAAAATGTCATAGATAACAATGGAAAATACTTTGAATAAATTTATATTTGGGGGATTCAAACGGTCTCCTATTAGGTCGTATTGTCATAATGTCATAAAATATATTTTTAGTTAAAACAAATTTTTGTTGGGTTTCAAACAAAAAAGTTATAAACTAATAAGACTTTTTGAACTATGTTTATTAGTTTGTCATATAATAACACTGTTTTTGTTTGCAGCACAACAAGAATATAGCACAACATAATAGCAGACCGTTTGAATCCCTCAATTATATTTCAAAATTTAAAAAAATCCAACATTTTTAATAATCCAACATTTCAAAAATATAAAGAATAACTGCAGTGATTATCTTCAAATATTTGAAAAAATATAGAGGGAAATTATTTGCGATTTTATACTAAAACAAGTAAGAAAGTATGGTCGGTCAAGCCCGACCATATAATACCCTACACTAAGTAAAAGAGCAAACAAAAATTTTCTTTTAAAATTTCAATAATTTATATTTTTGAGTGATGTTCGGAAGTGGGGTTATATGGGGGCTATGACCAATTATGGACCGATCACCATGAAATTAGGTCGTGTGATTTATGTCTATATTAAAGTTAACTATGTTGAATTTTGTGTGTTTACCAACATTTTTAAGCGATTTATGCACGTTAAAGTTATTTTCGGAAGCGGGTCTATATGGGAGCTATGACTAATTATGGACCGATCGTAACAAAATTTGGTGACATAAATTTTGTGTATATAAAACTTATTTGGAGCGGAATTTGTGGAGATACATATATAAATTAAAAATTTATGACCTATAAAGTCCAATTTCGGGAGGACATTTGTATGGGGGCTAGGTGAAATAGTGGACCGATTTCAGCCAGTTTCAATATAGCCAAAAAAATAATATGTACCAAATTTGATCGAAATATCTTCAAAATTGCGACCTGTATTCTGCGCACAAGGTTTACATGGACAGCCAGCCAGCCGACCAGACGGACGGACGGACATAGCTTAATCGACTCAGAAAGTGATTCTAAGTCGATCGGTATACTTTAAGGTGGGTGTTAGACTAATATTTTTGGGCGTTACAAACATCTGCACAAACGCATTATACCCTCCCTACTATGGTGGTGTAGGGTATAATAACTGGGGCTTAATCTACAAGTAAAAAACAAAAACTGTGTAAACTTTTCAGACCCACATCCAAATTGGTGAAGGGGTTTTTAGAACAGGGAAGCTTTAATGTCATACAGTGGCCTGCACAGTCATCTGTCCTTAACCCCATAGAAAATGTATGGGAAATTGTAAATACAAAGTTAAATCAGAAATTTGCACATCAAGTTCTATGACTAAGAAATGTTTTGAAGAATTGCTGTTATGCAACAAAATACTATTAGTATATTTTATATAATTAAATATGTTTTGCCTTATGATTTTTTACTTTTTGTTAAATTTATTTATATCTTATGAAATACTAAAAAAAGACTGAGGATGCAGTCTTACTTTAGGGCGCATTTGGAAAAAATTTATAACGCAATTTTTCCCAATATATTTTGACCGATACTGTATATCCAAACACACATACATATTCAGTCTTTAATTAACTTCTTTATATGGTTAACAAATCGATTGGAAATCATTTGATTCTTGTTTAAACTGCAGGCAATGCTATAGGCTACTGTGATTTCGGTTGTGATATTGGTCACATTAACACAATTGTGTATTGTGCTCTTACATGTGTATTGATGCACGTCAGACAAACCCATTCCCCACTCCTCTTTCCAACTCATGTATGTTTATTTGTGACGGCGTATGTTTAATGTATGCATTGATTCATACATAAACAAGCAAACACGCCCTCCCCCACCCACATTGAGTTTAAATGGTCCATGCAAAGACATCAGTGAAAAGCTCTCTATTCCCATATATTTCCCATTCATTAAGTCGAGTATTTATAGAATTGTACTAATTTCCAACTTGGAGGATGGTCTCCAAAGAGAGCTAATTATGTTCAACGGTAAAGAGTTGTAGTATCGGTAAATTCACACATACTTAGACTGAATCTGTGTATCTCACACAAATATTTATATTCCACTACGAATATATGTATGTATATGCACTCATACAAATGTAAGTTCACAATGAATTTAGATGAGATAATAAAAATGAAGACCCTCGTGTTGTTGTGTATTATAGAGAGATTATGGATACTCATCATGTCAATGTTTTCCATTTAAGAGGTCAATGAATCTGCTGATGTAAACATTGCTTGTTTCTGATTGTTTGGGGAAATCTCTTAAAAAAACATAATTAAATGGTTTGGAAATTGTTAGTTCAAATCATGTTTTTCCGTTGCTTTTGTCGAACTCTTGGAATGTGTTTACAGGCCTCTTTTAGGAACTATTGATATAAATAGAAATGTTCAACACTAATATGACCATATCCCGCATTTGTCCATCGATTAAAATTTAATAGTTTCGGTTTATTGGAGATTAAGCAGAAAAATAGATTCGGTTCTGAAAAAAAAGAGTTAAGTCGGACTTAGAGTGTCCAAAAAACCGGTTTCCGGTTTAACCGAAAAAGTATGGTTTTGAAAAACCGGTTTTAATTATTGTCTTTTAAAAAACCGGTTAAACGGTTACTCAAAATAATCACACATACCACTTAGGTTTCTGACAACTGTGTTATTTCTCTATGGTATGTATATTAAACAACAAATATGAAAATAAAAACTTTCAAAATTTGATTATTGTCATCTTCTAAAATCGCACCTTCACTCATGTTCCAAATAGGACCCTGTTAGTTAATTTTTGTGAGATTGCAGGAACCATTACAATGCATTGTTGATCGAAATTGTCTCAAGAATTTTGAATAAAGCCAAAGTGTTTGATAACAGACTAATATTATTCAATTATTTTGGATGTTAACAAATTACCAAAAAAGATCGAATTTCAAAAAATACGTATGAGCCTCAGTAACTAGCGTTTAGTAAAATCCGTTGGCGTGAATTAATTTGGTAAATATTTTGATATTTTTTAAATTTAATATTTTAGGATAATTTAATGAAATTTATTGATAGTTTCAATATGAAAAGATATTTTTCAACTTTATTACAATATAAAAATAACTTTAACGTTAGTTTTATGAATTAAAATCAAAAAATTTAGTCTTAAATATTAAATGTATTCCAAACATTTTGATCAGGATATACAAGAATTTTAGAAGATGTGAACAGTTTTTTAAGTATTTTTGAATTATGCTAAATAAATATAAGTTAAAACATATTGGTTCAATAATCGTGTTTTAAAATAAATTATACAGAGATGCTTTTTATACTACGAAATTTTTGTTCGTCTGCAAATTTAAATTTTTTTAATTTTAAAATAAACTTTGTCAGGGACACTTTATTGTTGACAGTTTCACGAATGATCCTGGTTGTGCCCCAGCCCCAAAATATATTGGGATAATAATATCTCGTTTTCGATATTTATTTAAATAATTTTTAATTTTATTAGATATTTTTTGCTAATAAAAATTACATAGTGGAACAAAAGTCAAACATTTTTTGAAATTTTCAAGTGGTCGTTAAACATTTTGCATTTTAATAGTTTCATTCAAACTAAAAATATTAAGGTCGGTTTAACTGATTTTTAATGAAAGGTCTTTTTGCCCATTTCTGCTATTTTCTAAGGTGTAGTAATGTGAATAATGATCTTTAGTTTGATTTATATTAAGTATAGAGTTTCGATCATAGAATAACTTTAATTAACTGTCTAAACATTGTATTTTGAACTGCATATTAGTTATTAATTCTATTTGATAAACAATTTTGATAATATTTATTTTGGAATATTAATGTGCATGATCGTAAGATTGATATTTCATCTGAATAAATAAAGCCAAACAATTTTCAGTCAATGCAATATATGTATGTATATTCCGATATGAACCACCTAAAATATATTATTTTTATTATCAGATTTCTAATCTTGTAAATTTAATTAAGTTTCTTGTTTGTTCAACATATTTATGTAGGTTGAGAAATATGTATTTACTGTTGGTACCTTAAATTTAATTATATTGAAAAGGAATTTATTTATTACTTTTTCTAAACAAAATTTATCTGGTGACAGAATTTTTAGTACAATCAACTGTGTATAGAATTGTGTATAAGTGTATTGGAATAGGTAACATTAAGAAGTGTATATTAGGGTGGCCCCATTTACCTGCATCACAAAAACGTTTCTAATAAAACTGAAAGTTTATTTTAAAATATAATTTCTTAAAATATTTGTTCTATCACTAGTCATTAGTGAGCTATATCACACTATGTTTTTTTTTTCAAGATTATTTGATTTTTCATTCTTTCAAAGGAATGATAAACAATTTTGTTAGCTTATAAAAGACCGAAAAAGTAAAATTGAATTTGAATTTTTATTGGCTTGTTTAGAATTATTAGTTAAAATTCAAATTTGATACTACAGAAGGTTTAATGCTAATTTAGTAAATAATAAATTGTAGGAACAACATTTATACCAACAAAATATGGTATATTATATGTTATTACAATTGCACTTATTTCTTGTAAATTTAACTAACAAATCTTATGAAAAAATTTTAATAGAAATTTATTTAAATCAATTCAAATAACTTTTATTTGAAACAAATATTACGTATTCAGTACTTTAGAACAAATACGACAAAACATAAAAAAAACTTTGATCCCGGTAGGACAAAAATTTGGTGAAATTGTATTAAAAATTTAATACAATTTCTATATAATTTTAGTTTCTTGGTGCCACCCTTATGTATATACAAATAAATTGACAAAATGCTGCCTGTGAATAAAAATAAATATAAGCACTTGAAATTTGTTTAAAACGTTCACATTTTGAGGAATACAGTTTTATTTCTATTTTATTTTCAATGGCGTACACCAAACAAATTTTGAGAAGGAATTTATTTTAAGTAATTTTAAATGGATTCTAAAACATAATTTGAATTTAGACGATTTCAATCTCAATTAATATTTAAAAATTTAGAAACATGTTTAAATTTTTAGTTTAAAATACATATATTTTAACTATACTTTAAAAATAATTTTTGTTTCGGTAGTTTCTCTCTTAAGGGAGCTAGGTAGGTTTGCCAGACGGGCTTGCTTGTCAAGCTTTTTCAGTGCGTGTCAAGAATGAAGAAAAATTTTTATTTGTCAAGCTAAAACGGAATTTTTGAAATTTTTCCATCAAATTAATTTGCCACGTCAAAAACATGGAGGGATTTTGTTTATTTTTCAAAAATATAATTTAATTTTTGACAATTAAAAATATTTGTCTATTGAAAATGAAAATATCGCAATTCCCAAACAAATTTTGAAAAATACCAAAAATGGGATCTTTTTGACTTAATATCCATACCACGGTCGGGGTTATCGGAACCGACTATGAGATTTGAGAATTTTTGCCCTAAAGTTGAATTTTATACACAAATTTTTCAAATATTTTTTCATTTAAAATATTTTACGTAGTGTAGTTAGATTTTCAAAAAGCATAAACTCCTCATACAAAATTTTGAACCAGATGATACGAGTTTGATTAAATCTGTTACTAAGAATACCAAATACATGTGTCAAAAAAAAATCAAGATTTTTCTTCTGAATGTCAAGCATTTTGCCGACTTCGATCTGGCAAGCCTAAGCTAGGACCAATTGTGGACAATTGTGCTAAAATGAGAGTGCACTTTGATTTGTTATTTGTGCGAAATTTGATCTATACACCAATATTTGTAAGATACATATGTACATATATTTGAGTTTGATTTGAGCAGTGACCGATCATCATACAATTTTTTCGGAAATTGACCTTATTTGGGAGCCATTTGTAACTCAATACCAATAATCGTATGGGATTCGTTCTCGTGAAAGAATCTTCTAAAATTAACCTTATATGCGTGCTGTGGTCAATTATGAACCGATTTGATATAAAAATATTAAAAATTTTTAATTTCAATCCTAAATGTTTGTTTGCTAGATTTAGTGCCTGTGTAGATGATTGTAATGTTCAAGAAAAAAAAAAAATAGGGTCACCTTTACGAATTCTTGTTGAAAAGTTTATATTTTAATTAATTTTAACAAATATCCTTAGAATTACCCAAAATTAGTTTTGAGCAATTATTTTTCGGAATCAGATGAATCGATTTCGTGCAAAAAAAGAGATGAATCTCTTTAGATGAACCAGTGCGATATACATATATTTATGAAATATCCCAAATATTTTACACTACTTTGGCTCACAGTAGCATTATTTAAATAATGCATCCTTGTGGACAGTATTTTAAGCTTCTCTATGAATTTGCAAAATTTGATCTGTGTCTGGTCTTTCGTTTAAAGTTCTGTATTTATTGCACAGATACATCGAAAAAATCATAAGTGATTATGTGTATAGGTTTTACACTTTATGTTACGAGATAGTAATATCAGTTTGTAGCCATTTACCTATTTTCATCACAATTTTCATATTAAAATTCATATATGCTATAAAAACTTTAACATTTTTGCGCTTCTGAAAACCTGGTAGCTTATTTTGTCGGTGCAATGTTGTTTACAAACAATTTGAGCTTTGCGTTCTCAAAGCTAATTATTTTTTTAATTTTATAAAACACCACAAATAACTAGAAAAATAAACAACACAGTTGACAAGCACTCCTTTTTAAACTTTCATAACAATTCTGCACCCATAAACTCACAATAATAAATTGAATATACTATGATGTATGCATAGTATAAAAGTACAAAAGCGAAAGCTTTTAGTCCTTTATTCATATGAAGCTCAATTTGTTATTCACTCTCTTTTTGCTATTATTCTAATATGTATGTATATGTGAGTATCTCAAGTTGCCAACAGTGATGCCGTTTGGTTACATTTGTTATATTTTCATAACTATTCGACACTCTACGTAACATATACAATTTTCATAACTAAATAAAGTACTATCTAAAAAAGTAGTACTAATTTTTAGTACTTTAAATGCAATAATGCCACGGATATTTCTATTAAACAACAGTGTGGCTTATGTGTTATTTATTACAATCTAGAAAATCGTAGATCCTTTTGAGCCGGCTAATATCCAATTTTGTGGATTTGGAAGATTTTGTTGGGGTTTCGCCCCTTTGTTTTTAGTCACGTAAAGATGTTTATTGCAAATATCGTATATGTAAATAATGTAGCTGTGATTTCATATATCTAGAAGCCTTAAAATCTAGCTAGAAGTTAGAAAAGTTCAATTCTCTACTAATGTTTAAAAATCGACATAATAAAAATATATTTGGGATTCTTTATATACACTCTAGATATTTTAAAAGGTTTCATTAAAAATTTTCAAACAGAAAACCAGCTACAGCCAAAGGTTAACAAATTTATAAAAAATAATCACTAGAAGCTATTTCAAATGTTCCTAAGGCTTTTGAAATTCAATTTTCAAATCAAAATTACTTTTTACCGTTGGACAAAATTTATTTAGGAGATTTATAGCTCTAACAACTATATAAAAGAATAATCCGAAAGATTTTAATGAACAATTTCTAAATTAAGTGCTAATTAAGTGCTGACGATTACAGGGAAGAAGTTTTCAATCTAAAGAATTCTGTCTAGACTCTAGAGAATACTTATCCAACTAAAAGATATAACAGTTTTACTCGGTATCGAATGCGATTATTCGGCTTCTGATCGTAGTACCCGGTTTTTATTTTTTATAAAACCACATAAATAAATACTATATTTAGAAAGAGAAAATGTTAAAGTAACTTTTTATCAAAGAAATTTAGCTTTTTATTAGAACAATTTTAACATTTTTCATGCTACCCCTGGCAACACTGGTTGTTGCCACATGCCACCACTATATGTATTTATTCAGTTCAACTGGATATTCACATTCTCTGTTTATTTATTATTCTTGTTTTTGTTTTTCTGTTTTGGTTTTTCACTTATCCTTTCGTTTGCTACTTCATAACATAATCAATGAGAAAAGAGGATGGGAAAGAAATACAAGAATCACAACAAAACTATACATAAATCTTATATTTAATCACATTATCCTTGATTTCGATGATTTCATTTGATTTCATTTCGAGGCTCACATTTATGTTAACATTGAAATATCCTTCAAGGCGACTTATTTAGAACTTTCTGCCTAAAACTTTAACCACAAAGAATCAGTAATCCAGGGTCCAATTCTTTGTGGCAAGTTTTCAAATGTTATTTAGCACCATAGCAACCAACATATTTTTTGTTATTAAATCTAAAAGGGGGCACTTTTTATTGCTAGCCATGCCACTGGCTCTGCACACCCGCTTCTTTTTTTGTTGTTGTTAGATATACAACAAATATTCACACACAAACATATTAATTTTCTTAAGATTCTTTTATATTTTTCATTTTCTAATTGAAACATTTTTTTTTAAAAAACCGAAATTTTCTTATTGAATTGAAAAGAAAAAACAAAATATTCACAAAATTATCACCGCGCTGAGCTGTTCGTGTGTTTATATTTAGACACATCGTCGAACGAACGCTGCCGATCAGCTCGCACCATGCCAAAAATAACACTCGCACTGGCCTGGGATCATGAATTTTTTCAAATTTCACATAATTTTTCATAGAAAATTGAAAATTGTTGAAATTTTTCACAGGAAAAAAGGATTTTTCATGAATTTTATGAGGATTTTCGTGAGAATTTTATGCACACGTGTTTCGCAATCATACGCACTCCGGTTTGTGTTCTTTTCAATATGGATTTTCCACGTTTTCCATGATTTTCTATAATACATATAGATTTTCACTACAAAATTATTCACTGGCACCCGTTTTCATCGTGGCCCACAAGGAGGCAACTTACTTTTCGTGTCGATATTTCTCTTTAGACTGAATGTGGAAGACATTCGTTGCTGTCTGCATGAAAAAATTATTCGGCAAATAGTAGAAACTACAACCACAGCAACACAAACGTATATGTACATGAACGGGGGCACATACACACCCAAAAGACTTGCATGCATGTATGTATGTTTGGATGTCGTGTGTCTTTATACCGTTAGTCTGGAGCATTTCGTTCTCATTTAGCTGTTTGACTCTTTTATTTCATTTTGTTCTAATGAATGTGTGAGAGGTGTGGGCCATTGGACTAGGAAAGTGTGAATGGGTGGGTGATAAATGGAATAAAGCAATGCAAAGCAAAGTAATGGTTGCGTGTTGTTGTATTATTTGTTTTTCTATTTTCTCTCATCAGCTGTTTATGTATTTATGTGCAAGTGTGCGTGATAAACGAATACAATTTGTTGTGTTTTTAATTTTCATTTTATTTTACATTTGTTTTGGTGTTTATTTTGAGTATGAAAAACATTTGTCGGCGGAATTTGAATACCGAGTATTTAGATATTTTTCTTTATACGATAAGATCACTAAACAATGTTGTCAATGTATAATTTGGGACTGTATTGAATTCAACCCTTCTGCATTCATCAATGTGGTGTTCATCTTATGATTTTTTATGTCATGTATTTATGTTAAAATGTCAGAGAATTTATCAATAACACAGGCCAACAAAAGTCAACAAGCAAAGAAAGGCTTCACTAACCACTATATAGATTTGATGCATCATGGTTACCTAAGTACAAAAATGGTAAAATTTTTTAATTCTATTGATAGACTTTTTTTTAATTTTTTTTTTCTAAAATTAAGAATTTTTTAGATGTTTCTCCATATAATTTCTGATAACTCAAAAAATGTTAGTCCGATATTATTAAAGTAAACTCAGAAAAGTTCAGACTTACATAACCTTCAATCTGTTTATATATTGCGTTTTAATCGGTTCAGTAGTTTCCGAATTATAGTAACAAATTGAAGCAAAAAATATATTTTTTACGTGAAAATAGCAAATTTTTGTTTTTTTAGAAACTCATGAAAAATCGAAAACGGCAGAACTTCTTCAGTTTTATTACTTTGCCGCAAAGCCGCATATAAGAGCAACAAAATGAGATATCAAAGTTAAAAATCTATTGATTCTTGTCGAATTTATTTACAATTAAGTGAATTTGCTCTTTTTCACAAAATGTAACTTTTTTGTTTGATATACATAAAATTGCGTAGTTAATGTTGAAAATGTTTTCCCCACGCTATGTATAAATTTTCCCATATATACCGCTTTTTAATCGGCTCAGTAGTTTCGGAGTAATAATAAGAAATTGAAGCAACAAATATATTTTTTATGTGAAAATATCCAATTTTTTGTTTTAAAAAAATCATTAAAAATCTAAAACGGCAGAAATTGTTTAGATTTGTTACTTTATCGCTAAGTCTCATGTAATAGGAACAAAATGAGATATCGGTCATAAAAATCGATGTATTATTTTCGAATATATTCACAATTAAGTGAATTCGCTTATTTTTAGAAAATTTAATGTGCGTGTAAGTGTGTACTTTGAGTTTAAATTTTACATGTGTGAACAAAAATAAAAACATGTAAATGTATACTTAAAGTACACGCTTGTACGCACATACTTAATTGTGAATAAATTCGAAAATAATCCATGAATTTTTATGATCGATAGCATGGGGAAAAAGTTTTCAACATTCAATCAATCGAAAGAAGAAAATGAACTACTTAATTTTATGTATATCAATCATTCATTGACCCCTACCATTTGTCACACTGTTTAATTAATATGAAAATTTTCGATAAAATATCCTTCAAACCACCAAAAAAGAACCCGCAAGATGCTCAAGCCTGAAGTTTTCTCCTGTATACCCTTAGTTCTTGAACATACACATATGTTGGTACTTTTTTGAAATTTATTTCAGCTATTCTATTTTTATAACTTGTATTTTTGTTTTTTTCAAAATATTGTTTTGCCTCCACTAAGATTCGAACCCAGGTAGTTCGGCTACAGTTCAGTAGTTTAGATCCTTAGACTGCTGCTAAACACATTTATATTACATTCATATTTAACATCATATTTAATATTATCATCGGAAAGAATTATTAAAAAAAACTATAACCTTTACGGGCGAACAAATATAGTAAGGGAAAAATTAATAAATATATGTATATAATGATTTCATCACTTTTTCGGAAATCTAATAGTTTTATGCATCTTATAGTATTTCAGATTTCCATAAACTTACAAGTTAGAACGTGAGATTCTCTGAGGCTTCAAAATCCGGGACTTAGTAGTATGTAGTATCTCTCTTCTGTCTGTAATTTTCATTTTGCCTTTAACAATGGAGATAAATACATACAGTTGTAAATATATCTGCGTAAAGTGAGAATATACAAAGAAGATTTATTGGTAATTCGTGGATACCACCAAAAAAATTAATGAAAGATATTAGATTTCCATTCAGAATACCAACCTAAATCCCAAAAAGTTAAAATATTCATGAAATAGTTGAAATAAATTTTCCTAAGCCTTGAAGCATATACTCTCGATATTTAAAATCAGCGAAAACCATTTAGAAATGATGAGGTGTAAGCAATTTACCAGGTTATACCAACAATGTTTTGTCATCGAAACTGGTTTTTCTAAGTTCTTGAACCATTTCAATCAATTCTGTTTCTTACATAAAGTGGTGGGCAGCTAATTAGGGACAAAACTGTTTGCTATATTCTCAATTAATTTTTCAAATATTTCCACAAATATATATGGGGGATTTCATGTCAAGTGAACCAACTTTTGAAATCGATGTCTTCCGATCGAGATGAAATTTGCACCAAGGTTAGTTCTATTGGATAGTAACTCAGACACAAGATCGGTCGAGAACTCTCTGAGTTGATATTTTTGCCAAACAGGAAGACATGGATTTCAAAAGTACACTTGACATGAAATCCCAAATATGCAAAGGGACTGTTTTAATAATACACACGAGTGTTTTATTAAGCTGTGTCAATTCATACATATTCACCACGAAAACATACGGTTTTTCTACAACTTGGCTAATTTTTATTATACTCTACACCACCATAGTGGGGAGGGTACAATGCGTTTGAGCAGATGTTTGTAACACCCAAAAATATTAGAATCACTTTCTGAGTCGATTAAACGATGTCCGTCCGTCCGGCTGGCTGGCTGTCCATGTATACCTTGTGCGCAGAGTACAGGTCGCAATTTTGAAGATATTTCGATCAAATTTGGTACATATTATTTGTTCGGCCCACGGACCAAGCCTATTGAAACTGGCTGAAATCGGTCCATTATTTCAACTAGCCCTATCGGTCATAAATGTTTAATTTATATATGTATCTCCACAAATTCCACTCGAAATAAGTTTTATATATATATATACATATATATGTATATATACAAAATGTATGTCACCAAATTTTGTTACGATCGGTCCATAATTAGTCATAGCTCCCATATAGACCCGCTTCAGAAAATCACTTTAACGTGCATAAATCGCTTAAAAATGTTTGTATACACACAAAATTCAACATAGCTAATTTTGATATAGACATAAATCACACGATCGGTTCATAATTGGTCATAGCTCCCATATAAGGCCCACTTCCGAAAATCACTCAAAAATATAAATAATTGAAATTTTAAAAGAAAAATGTTTTTGATCTTTTACCTAGTGTAGGGTATTATATTACTTTCTTACTTGTTTTTAATAAATATATTTCCTAACTTTTATATAATTATATTTATAGTATTTCCACATATCTTTGTCCATATATGTTGTACAATACAAGGCAATGCTAAAACCAGTTTGGACTTACGATATACAATTTTGGGGAACAGCCAGTAATTCCAACATTGTAATACTACAAAGGTTTCAATCTAAAACACTGAGGTCTATTGTCAATGCCTTATGGTTCATAACAAACAAATAAAATCATGTTAATTTATCAATCGAGATAGTTAAGGACGAAATTAGGAAATATAGCGAAAATTATTTAGTAGATAGATTGAGTAATCACTGCAATCCATTGCACAGTGGGGCAGAATCAAACATTTTTTTGGAAATAAATCTGGCTTTTCTAAACGGCTGGTCCGTGGTCGTAGCCAAAGTGTATTCGAGTTCAATTTATTAAAATGGGCCCTTCAACTGCTCCAAGCACTCGGCTAGGTCTTAAAAAAACATGCTTGCGTGTGCTATTTATCTCTTATAATTTCCGAGTTATAGGCATTTCAGGTCCACTTTTTTAAAAATATTGGCCGTATATTTGGACTGGTGGAATGATGTCCCATTTTTTTGTGTTAGAAAACTAAATTACCAATAATACAAAAAAATTTCAGAGCAATATCAATTATTGATCCACAAATAAACGATTTTCAATTTAAAAATTAAAAAAAAAGTAAATTTTTGATGTTTTTCGGGCGAAAAAGTGACTAACTCTTCTTTTATTAAAAAAAAACTTTCTTTAAGAGCATATACCAATTTTATTTTTTTCTGTAAGGAATCTTTACGGAGAACATTTAGGTATACATTTTTTTTGCGATTTTCGCACCAATTTTTAGGAATTGCACTATGCTCTTTGACCTTTTGATTGTTATGAATTTTATGTATAACCATGGTGCAAATTTCATCCCGATCGGAAGACATCGATTTTAAAAATTGGTTCACTTGACATGAAATCCCTCATATATATTAATTCCTGTTGTTCCTATAAGGAGCATAGGGCCGTAGAACAGATACAAAGATCAACATTTTAAACGAATATTTTTTAATATTTTTTTTTTTGTATTTTATAACATCAAAAGGCAAGTGCCACGTCAATATACGAATAGTTTATTTAAATTATACATGATATTTATTATAATTTATGAATAAAACACACAAATATAAAAATAAAATCACAAAAAAAAATACAATACATTCATAATAATACATACATACGTCAAGATTTGCTTTATAATGATTTAACGAAATGCCAAGATCAATGCTGAATATTTGGCCACATTTATATTTAGATATACATACATATGTTTATTAGGGTGGCCCGGTTATATGGAGGAAAATAAGATGGCGATGTTCCTAAAAAAAATTAAAGTTTAGTTGGTTTGAGAAGACCATTTCTCAAAATTATTGTCCTCGGGCAGTAAAAAAAGTATAAAAATTTCCAATTTTTTTTTATTTATTTTATTTATTTATTATTTTTTCAACAACCTAGATTATTGGCCATAATCGGTTATAAATTTCTACTTAATAAAATTTAGGGTTTTTACAATTGTTTTCATATTTCTCATATTTATTTTTAATTAAAAGTAAAATTTTTCAAACAAATGCCTTTGAATGAAGCTATAGATTTGTTTTCCTGGATATGCTATTATGGAATGAATTGCAGACATTTTTTAATTCTGAATTAAGATTTTAGTGAATTCAGCTTTATTACTTGAAAAATAATATAAAACTAATTTTGAAATAATTTTAGCTTCCTAATGTTCATGAAAGTCTTGTTATGCATTCCCAATTGCGATCAAAATTTTGATTTTTATTACAAATAAATGTAAACAAAATTTTAAAAAGTCAAAAAATTGGTACCTCTGATACCTTAACTGAGTCTAGCATCTGACCACGGAAGATAAATATAAATATATTTCTCTTTATCTGAAATTATTTTAATAAGATATGTCTATCGTTAATCTAATTTACGATGGAAAATGTGGGAAATGCTTAGTAATATTCATAAAGACTTAAAATATTTCGTAAAAATCCAATGTTTAAACCAAAGTATACCGTTTAAACAATTATAATGCATTATTATTGTTGTAACATGTTTCTTATGTGCTGCAATTTTTATTCTAAAATTAAATGTAGGTAATGCCAAGTATCGTAATTTTAGAGGAATTGGGATGTTATAAAAATGTCAAAAAAACACGGAAAAATTAAGACCTTTTTGTTCAATACAAATCTCAATCCAAGTACTTCTCTTAGGTCAGGTTTATGAATTGAAGATCAAATGCTAATTAATAATCAGATTCATTAATCTAAAAATTAATATAATCTAATGTTTATCCACTTGTATATTTTTGTGTTCTAGTTTAAACATCGTAGTATTGCCATACAAAAAGTCAAAACAGTGAGTAATTTACAAAAAGTTATCAAAAATAATATAAATACAAAAAAATCTCCAGGATATGACAAAATTACGCCATCCATGATTAAAAACCTACCGAATATAGCTATAATCGTGCTATCTGTACGGTTTTCTGCTATCATTAGACTAGGCGTTTTCCCAACAAATTGGTAAATTGCTCTGATCATAATTATACCTTAACCAGGATAAGATTTAACAATGCCGACTTCATACAGACCTATAAGTCTACTGCCATGCATATCAAAGTTATTTGAGAAAATATTGCAATGTAAAATTATGCAATACTTAAATAACCAAAATATTATCCCAGTTCATCAATTTGGTTTTCGTGAACAACATGGAACCATTGAACAAGTTAATCGATTGACTGTAGAGATCAGAAAATCTTTTGAAAATAAAAAATACTGCTGTGCTATATTTTTGGACATCGCCCACAAAATTAAATGTCTGCTGCCACCAAGTACGCATCGATTGCTGGAGTCATACATATCAGACCGAGTTTTTAAGTTTAGTGAAATATTGCGATTATGTAACATGAAATTATGAAATTAAAGCTGGTGTTCCACAGGGAAGTGTTCGCGGACCAACACTTTATTTGGTATATACTTCTGACTTGCCTGTGTGTGATAGACTTACCATATCAACATTCGCTGATGATACGGCAATACTTAGCCAATTATCTGAGACTCGTGGAGATATGGTTGAATAACTGTAGAATACGAGTAAATGAACTCAAAAGTAATCACATTACATTTACTATCACACTAAATAACATAAACATTCCACAGACAGATACTGTTACATACCTTGGTATTCACTTGGATAGACGACTTACTTGGCGTCGTCATATATAAGCCAAGAGACTTCACATGAAGTTAAGAGCCTCTCTCTATCAATGCTTCGTATAGCTGATCTACCGCCCCGCTAAGATGTGGTACATCAACGCTCCCGTCAGAAGGCATTTAGTTTTAATTTTAGTTATAAGATTCTATTACTTATTGTCAGGCCTTAGTAAGGCAGATTCGATAAATAAACGTTAAAAAAAATTTATGAACAAGAAGAAGAAAATTGTGTTAAGAACTTAAGTTGAAAAAATTTCGAAAAATCAAATTAAAACAAAAAATCTATTCAAATAATGTACTTTTAAGTGAATAAAATCTTCCTTATCTTCCTAGAATGCTAAAATTGTTATGTTTTCCTACACAAATATTTTGTCATCAGCTGTTAGTACTTTCGGATTTAGAGATTAGCCCGCCAATATTGGTTGCATAGACAAGTAAATAAAACAAATAATGGACAACCCAAAAACAACGTTAATTTAAGCGACAACTTTGAAGATAAAACCAGGTCTTAATAGCTCAATGTATTATATGTATATTAGGGTAATACTATTTTTGGGCCGCAATAATAACAACCTATTTTTTAAGTCAATTTGGTGACAAAACTTCACGCGATTTCTAAAATCCTTTTTTAATTCTAGTTTTAATAGATGGAAAGCAATATGTTTTTTCTTTAAATTTTATTGTGTTTAGAACCAACAATAAGACCAAAGGTTTTCACCAATTTCAAATACTTATATAAAAAGCCTTTATTTACTTCTCAGAAGTTCCAAAAAACCTGACCCTTTTGAATAGTTTTTTGGGTTTTTTCATATCACTACAGGAGAGCAAAAAAACTGTTTTTTTTTTCGTTAACTATAAGAGTAATTTCCTGATATTCGCTCTTATATGTTAGATAGCACTTTTTACAAGTTGAAGTTTTTACGATTCTAACAGTGAAATAATCAGATAGCACTATTTGAACAAAAATAAAAATGAGCTTTAATGTAAACTTTGAGGTTTTTATGTAAGTAATAGGGCTCATACACAACACCATCAATGGTGTGCCATCAAGTGATTGTGCAATTAAGCTAGACACACACACTACAACCAGCATGCTGGTACAAAAATTGTGTGGAAAATGTTGTAATGAATAACGATAAAATTTGTATTGCATTTATTATTGCTATTATCCTAGAACGCATTTGGATGAAGAAATTGCTAGAAAACAAAGGAAAGCTAAGTTTTATTTAACTTTTATGAGCTAATTTTACAACACTCGGTTCAATCATACTGGTACAATCAAAAAAATATTAAACTATTTTTGATAAAGCACCAGCAGCTGGTACAATCACAGTACAAGCTCATACACGGCCAATCAGCTGGCACAATCACTTGATTGCACATTCATGATGGTGTAGCGTATGGGCCCTATAACACGAGTTTTTAATATTTGCTTAGTTGAATAGGACATAGTTTTACATACGTGAAGAACTTCGTAGTTGTAAGAAAGTTTATTCATAAAGCTAATCAGCTTCCTAGAATTTTCCACAGAATTTCTTTTTGTAGAAAGCTGTGATACGTGGGTCTTTAAAAAAATTTGCTTACTTACTCAGCACATACTCCAAAACGTTTCAAATGTAGGCTGTTGGGAATTACCATTTTACTTGTTTATTAACGGTTTTTGTTATATTTTTTCGAATGAAATATTAAAACAAAATATAAAAAATCAAATAATGCAAATTTAAAATATTATTTAACACTTAAGTAGTGAAGATAGAAGAATGAAATTGTGGCATGTGGTATTCAATATTTGGATCTTTAACTCACTATTTGTTTTAAAAAAATTATTGGAAATCTAAAACAATATTCAAGGATTAACATTTGAAAGGATCCTGACAGGATAAAATCAAAATAATACAAAATATTTTACAACCCTTCTTGATCATGTGACATCAAATTTGACATAATGGGATGATCAAAAGTATTTTAAAACATGTTTTCAAAAATTTACTCCTCTGAAAATTTTAAGTCCTTTTATAAGGAAACAGGATCACGAAATGCAAAACTGAAAACGCAGTTAATTTCTAATTTTAGACGTATATCATCCGTTTCGTGTCTAATATTGAGTGTCGTACGGTGTAATATATATTATCTATATATATAAAAATTAAATGGTCCATGTATGTAATGGCATCACGTGAGAACGGCTGGAGCGATTTTTTTATTCGATTCGAAATTTTCAGGAGATGGTTTGTAAAGATTTTTTTTTGCGTCCAGTCAACTTTAATAAAAAAGCTCCCTAAGTATGCAGTACAAATTTAGATATTTTATTTGCAAATAAATAATAACAGGCAGATGTATGTGGGTTGGAGAAACTTGAAGAACTAACATTAGTAAATGCTACCGGCCGAAGCCGGGCGTGTCAACTAGTATTTTATAAAAAACACTTTTAATATTTTATTATATACACGAATATTCTATATGCATATAGCACTTTTTACTAACAAAATAAATTGTTTGTTGATAGCAAAATACAAATTTTATGAAAAAAACCATTGGAAATGTTTTTTTTTTTAAATTTAAATGACAGATGACAAGTTAGTCAGGGAATACGTTGCTACAAAAACCTAATTTTCGAGAAAATGTCGTATAGCACTATTTATAAACCCTCGATATATTGCAGAAAAGAAAAGTTCCTACTGTGACGTTATTTTAAATTGGCCAAGTTTTTTTTTTTTGGGAAAAAATACAAATACTTTCAAAAAACTAAAAACACGAACTGTTATCACAAAACCAAAAATATTTTGGGAAATACCATAAAACAAACCGAATTGTATTTTTAGGAGGGTAACAAAATTATTTGATTTATTTCTGTGAGTATTTTTATAAGGCCTTTTAGAAGGCGTCTTTAATCCTTGTTTCTATCCATGGAATTTTAAGTAGCGTCAATACCTGGTAAACATTGACATTGCACAGATATGTAGTCGCTCATAAATGAGTTCTAGTAGGCTATTAATAGACAGACAACCATTTGTGCGAACGTGTGTTTATTTCTAAGAATCTTTCATAATATTTTTATAAAACCATCCCATCATACATTCACTGCACAAGAAAATTATACAACCTATTAGAAATATTTGTTTGTTTCTCTATTAACCACATCAATTAGTATTCTCACGTACAGTACTGTGCAGAACATTAGCAACAAAATTAGAATAAACTTAAAAAATGGTTTATTTTTCTGAATATTAAATTTTGAACGAAAATTATTCTACGAAAATATGTTCATATTTAAATATTAATAAAGATATGAAGAATTCTAAAGGAAATTAAAGTTTTTCTATATACAAAACTAAGAACGATATACAAGTGTGCAGAACAAAAGCAACAAAATTACCAAAAATAGAAGTGAAAACGAATTCCGAAGATCACAATTAATATGTTTAGCGCATCCATACCAGTGTGATTTTTTGTTTTTATAATAAAATAAATAATTATTATTTTAATGTTTATATTTTTGTTAATTCATCAATACATGTTCACTTTCATAAAATTTGTTTTTTTTTGTAGTTGTAATATTCTAAAGAAAAACAAATAACAGTTTTTATGTTTGCCCTCCTCTTGTTGCTATTGTTCTGCACAGTACTGTATGTATGTATACGAGTTGAATATTTTAATATTTTAGGTATATTGTACATATAGTATTTAAAATAATTAAAGAGTACCCAGATCTTAGTCATTAACAGATAGAGAAGCGGAAACTAATTGAAAAATATATGGGGATATTCAAAAATTGTAGATATTTTGACTAAATATATGAAAACCAATTTGATATTGAATACTTCGCACAGAGAGAGGACCATTTTTGTATTTCCAGTATGTATGTCAAATGTTATTATGTCCCCTTTAATTTAAATAACTACAAAATTAATACTTTTATACAAAACGCAAATGTAATTCTCTGATGCATTTTTGCAATTAAAATACCGGGCAACAAAATCGACAAAAATTTTAGAGGCTTTTTAATGTTGTATTGTGGTTCCAGTACTACAAATATGGTCCAAATTTTAAATTCTATGGAGAAGTTTTTTTTTAAAAAATTTTAAATAAAATTGCGAATTTTTTTAGACGTTTGTCCACATAATTAATGATTACTCAAAAAAGTTTAGTCCGATATTATTAAAGTAAACTTAAAAAAATGGGAATTTCTATAATCTTCAATCAATTTATATATTGCGTTTTAATCGGCTTAGTACTATCGGAGTTATAATCATAGAGAACATAGAGCGGAAACTCGAAAAATACTCAAACAAAAAAATTACTGAAAAAAGTTACACATACGAGTTTTTGTTTTCACATAGTTTTTTTTACTAATACATTCTCACCACTTAGGTTTTTGACAACTGAGGTAGGTCTTTGACAGGAGAGTTTCCGCTCTATGTGTTTTCTCTATGGTTATAATAACAAATTGAAGCAAAAAAATATATTTTTTTACGTGAAAATAGCAAATTTTTGTTTTAAAAACTCATTAAAAATTTAAGATTGCAGAAATTGTGTAGGTTTATTGCCTTGTCATAAAGCCACATGTAATAGAAACAAAAATCTATTGATTCTTTTGGAATTTATTCACAGTTAAGTGAATTCGCTCATTATCACAAAATTGTATGTGCTTACATTTTACATATGTTTTGTTATGGTAACAAAAACAAAACACATGTAAAATTTCCACTCAAAGTACACGCTTGTAAGCACTTAAAATTTTGTGATAATGAGAGAATTCACTTAATTGAGAATAAATTCCAAAAAACTCCATCTATTTTTATGATTGATATCTGATTTTGTTCCTATTACATGTGGCTTTGCGACAAAGCAATAAACCTAATCAATTTCTGCAGTCTTAATTTTTCATAATTTTTTTAAAACAAAAAATTTGGTATTTTCACCTAAAAAATTTATATGTTTTGCTTCAATTTTTTATTATAACTCCGCAAGTATTAAGCCGATTAAAACGCAATATATAAACTGATTAAAGGTTATAGAAATTCCAATTTTTTTAAGTTTACTTTAATAATATCGGACTAACCGTTTTTGATGGTTAAATTTGATACCGATCTCTTGATAATTTACCAAAGCTTCCATATAATGCTCTTTCTTACATTAACCGGCATAGATCTCTTAAATGTATTGATGTAGAGAAGAAATATTTTTATTTACCACTCTATGTTAAATATAAATATTCGTACCGTTTTGATAAACTTAAAATTGTTTTTCATCGTGCATGTTTAAAAGATCTAAAATTCTTTTTTTATGAGATTTGGGCCTCCTGTTGTGGGTTTTTGAACTATTTTTAAGGATTCAAAAAACATCAATTGTATTAATTTTGGATGCAGATTCAGCTGGTGAAATCAGATTTGCAATATATTCAACCGTTTTTACTCTACAGAAAAACACAAGGAGTGCAAATTTTCCAAAAAAAAAGGACGCCATAACTTTTATTTATGCAAAAACCTTCAGAAAAAAGATTACACCCGAAAAACAAATGAAGTGACCTATTCCACAAAACAACTTATCAACTATTCATTTTGTACTTATCAAATGTTTGGTTATTTTGCAAAACTTTATGTTCCTCAGAACTATAAAATTTGGTAAATGATAAGTTGAAATTGATAAGTGTAATTTGCAAAATTTTTGCAATTTTTATATTCTCTTTGCAATTTCTGTTCCACGTACGTTTTCTTGTGCAAAGTGCAAACATAATATTGAAAAGTGTAATTTGCAACGATCTTCCAAATAATTATGCTGTTTCTCGTTCCACAAAAACTGTAAATTCTATTTTTGCGAAGCAAATTCTGATAATTTTGTAAAAATTTGCATGGTAAACGATCGCTTTACAAATTCATATTGTTATAACTAGTGAAGCTTTAAAAACGTTAAGATGTGAATTTTTCGACGATAGTAAGATGCGGTTACAACAAGAAATTATAGAGACCGAATTAATTTTTCATGACTGCAAAACTTTAATTTAAAAAAAAAAAAATTGGAAAAATATTAAAAAATACATTTTGAAAAAAATGTTTGGCATAAAATTGTCACTAAAAAAATTAATTTGGAAAAAAAATGTTGGCATAAAATTTTTGACACTAAAAAAATTCCAAAAAAAATTTAAAAACTTTTTGAATTGAAAATTAAAAAAATCTTTGTTTACCAAAAAATATTTAAAATTTTTATTTCAAATTATAATTTGGTGAAGGTTATAAAAGATTCGGCACATCCGAATATAGCTCTCTCTCTTTATTCACATGTAACTGTGCAAGTTTTTTTTCCATTTTTGTTTTGCGGTTCATTTTAACACGTTCTAATCTAATAATAATAATTAATAAGACAGAAATGCAAAGATGATTAAATGCATTGTGGACAGTGTTGCCACCAAGAAAATTATAAACTACACATGCCTCATACCTAAATTACACATATGTGCAAAAATTACACATGTAAATACATTTTCGTGACCGCAAATAGGAGAAATTGACTAAAGGCCCTATTGCGAATACAAGATTTTTAAAACGTACATGAATATAAAAGTTTAGTCACAGTGAACTCTGGGATGTTTTGACCAAATACTATCAATTTATCGTCAATTTTGTAGTTATAAATTAGAAATAAAGCTTCCAAATAGTAAATAAATTTTATTTTTTTATTTAAAACACAGACCAGAAACCACAACTGGCAACTACAATAAGAAATGTAGGAACAAAATTAACATATTTTGAGAAATATTAAAATAAGAACTTATTTTTACTTAAAATATGTAAATTTTGCGATTTTCGAGAAATACTATTTTTTTTTGCCGTATTTTGGAGAATGAGCCTAATTTCGTTACTGTTATGATTTTTAAGTAAAATCTATTCATAATATTATAGCCCTGTTAATTTTAAATGTAGTCTGAAAGTTTTACTAAAATCGGAAAACGTTAACACTTAAATCGTGAAGGTCAAAAGTAAATTTTTGCAATATTTGGAATTTCTCTTGGAAAGATAGCGAAATGTTATATATTTTTGGGACGATTTTGATGAAACTTAAGAAAAATATAACATGAAGTCTAGTATTTATAATACCAGCACAAAAATTAAAATTAACCCTTAATAGCACTTGGGGTTAAAATTACCCTCAACTTTTAAAATCACGAAAAATAAAGTAATATGAATGGTTCTAATTTTAATATTTAATTTTAATTGACAATATCGCCCCCTTAATAAAACAGTAGTGTATAATTTTTATGCCATTTCGAAATAATTGAGTTTAAAATTTTTGTGTTAGCAGACATCTAGAACAAAAGTAATATTTCAATTGATATTTTGACCCAGTTTGCTTATTGCAAAGTTTAATTTGCAAAGAATATTGTGGAACAGAAACACTTATCACTTTGCCAAAAAATGAAATTTGATAAGAGCAAAGTGAAAAGTTGATAAGATGTTTGTGGAATAGGGACCTGGTCACAAACGAAGTCTAATGTACATATATGTTATTAAAAATAATTTTATTAAATTTTGCTAGAATCAAAATTTTTTGGAAATAAATCTAGAATTTTTTAACGGCTAGTCCGATAGGAATAGATTTTGACATAATAGACAGTGAGTATTTGAGTTTAAGTTATTAAAACAAACCCTACAAATGATCCAGGGGCGGCGCTATGGGTGCTCAAAGTAGGGCACGTATTTACATGTCGAATAATTTTTAAACACGTGCCATTTTTTTGTTTCCCATTCGATTTTAAAGATATTTGCAAAGCGCTCAGCTTGTCCGTGCTAATTATCTCTTATAATTTCCGAGTTATAGACATTTCAAAATTGTCTATAAAATTATAGGTCGTACCAATTAGATTACCAATAATATACAAAAGATTTCAGAGCAATATCAATTATGGATCCAAAAATAAACGATTTTCAATTCAAAAATTAAAAAAAATAGTAGATTTTTGGTGTTTTTAGGCCGAAAATATAGATGACTTAACTCTTTCCAAAAATCTTTGAAATCGGATAGGAAATAAAAAAATGGCACATGTTTACAAATTTTACATGTAGAAAGTACCCGACCCGGAGCATTTATAAAGCCCTTGGCTACGTCAAATTTTATCGGACCAGACGTTTAGAAATGCCAGATTTATTTTCCAAAAATGTTGATTCTGCCCCACTGTGTGTTGTTAGGGTGGTCCTTAATAAACGAAAGTAGGATTTTGGCCATTCTCACCCCCCAGTTTGATGAAAATTAGTAACAAAAATCATCCTGAAAAAATTTTAGGTAAATCGGTTGGGGTTAAGACGTGCCGCAAGTCCTCTGAAGTTTTGAGATGCATTTACAAGCGGAAAAAATGCAATTTTTTCAGTTTTTGTAAAAATTTTGCCATTAAAAAATTACTTTTTTAATTTAATTTAAAAGAATCGAAATGTGTACGTAATTGTCGTTCTAATGAGATATAAAGAACAGAAATCGTTCAAAAATGTTAAAGTTATTCAAAATTCGCCAGGCCTTTAACGTGTCTCAGGCAACTAGAACAAGAAATGTAGGAACAAAATTAACATATTTTGATAAATATGTAAATAAATCTCATTTTTACTTAAAATATGTCCATATATACAGTTTTACAAAAACTGAAAAAAATGCATTTTTTCCCCTTGTAAATGCATCTCAAAACTTCAGAGGGCTTGCGGCACGTCTTATCCCCAACCGATTTACCTAAAATTTTTTCAGGATGATTTTTTTACTAATGTTCACAAAACCGGAGGGTGAGAATGGCCAAAATCCAACTTTCGTTTATTAAGGGCCACCCTAGTGTATTGTATATCAGGAAAGATACATACTTAGTTGTTCAAGGCTCCAATATAAAATTGATACCCTCACAGTGGTTTAGAATCATTTTTTGGAAGTACGTAGTTCAGTATCTCGGCATGGTGCCAAAATCTTTTATTATATTAAGATATTACATTATAGTCTTAAGTTTTTCATCCAATATTGGAATAATTATAAGTTCGTTTTGTTTATAAAGAAATGAAAAAAGGCTCAATAAAAATTAAACTTGATTTACAGCTGTTCAGCTTCCTAGCGCTAATAGGGGTAACATCTCAATTTGGTCACCTCGGGTGTCAATTCTTTTTAAAAAATCGCAAAGATTCCATTTATGATCCGAATGAGCTGAAATTTAAATATAAATAGTCCTTGGGAAGATCTACAAAAAATACGCTTATCCTATCCTCTATTAGCGCTAGGAAGCAGAACAAACATAAATCAACTCGAAATTTCGTGACAATATCTCTAATAGTTCCTTTCTAAAACACTGTGCAGCGTTCTTAAATAATCACAGGATCGCTCATTTCTACTGTACAATATTGCTAACAAGAAATTGTTGATTTTTACTGTATGTTCTAATAGGATATGTACTGTACGATATGTACAGTATTTTAGAAGATGCAGATTTATTACACATTTTTCCGATCGACCCCACTGTGTACCAGTGGATATGAGTGATAAGCACTTGCTTTGAATTGGTACAAACATTAGCTCATAATAGCAACTTTATTTAGTTTTTCTTTTTAATTATCATTTCAAATTTAATTTAAGCATAAACTTTTAAACAACATCAAATCTTTCTTGCCAAAACAATGAGCATAGAATTTATGCAAACCGCATTTGATGCTTATTCATTCTTAATCCTGGGTGAGAAATATTTCTTGTGAAAACAATGTAACAAACTTTAGGTTCTTGTTATGCAAATGTAAGGATATGTGATGTAGTAAAAATGCTTGTACAGTGGCCAAAAACGCAGTGCGTAGTTAACTTAAAATTCTAAATAAACATATACGGATATTAATATGTATATTAGACATGAACTTAAAAAATAGATTTGCTTTAGACGGGTCTCATTTTCTTCATAAGTAGCTAAAACTAACTACATATTGCTAAATTTAAGTGCAATCGGAAAACGAGAACCCGTGTATTGTTAGAAAGACAATTTTCTCTTGAAGATTTATTTCAAATGCTTTAAATTTACTATTAAAATAGGAAATTTTTTTAATAAATAATAATGAACAAACTGTAAGATCCATCCAAAGAAAATCTGTATTTTAGGAGCGTGTCTATTGTAAGTACAACTAAATCCTTGTGAATATATAATCAGCAAAACATACAAACATGCACACTTCACATGTTAAATGTGCCGGAATCGCAGCCAAAGTTAACAAAACAAAAGCAAAGCTAATGACTTTGAAAAATGAAAAAAAGAAAATACAAAAAAATAAAAATTCTGCCACAAACATGTAGAAAGACGCTGTTACACGGGCACACTTTGACACACATGCCACGAGTTTATGTAAGTGCACTACTAAGGCGTAACTAGAACAATTATAAAATTTATTTTATTTACACAAAAACGCTGCAAGCAAACAAACTAGTTATGCACTCACTCACTCAGTCACTCTTCATTCATTCAGTCATTCATTCATTCTTTCTCTAACCCAGCACTCATTCATTCATTGCATCCATTTACTTATTTTCAACATGAACCAAGAACAACAACAGCAACAGCAAGACTGCATCTTTTAACCCCACTTTGAATTTTCAACATGTGAAGAAGAAAGAACAACAAGAACATTAAGTTTCGTACCCTAAAGGCATTTATTTGTTGTTGGAGCTATTTTCTTGTAATTGTAAAATACGCATACATACACACCGATACATCATACACAACTGAATTTATTAGGGTGGCCCTTAGATTTGACTTTTTTCGATTTGTTATGCTCTCCGTTATCTTCAAAGCAAATGCTGAAAATTAGCTAAATCGGATAATATTTAGAGGTAGCACATTTTATTTGCAATATCGACTTTTGGATTAATGTAGGAATTACCAATATTTATAAAAATATAACAAAATTAAAATTAAAAGATTTTCGAGATCGAAAAAACCTTAACACAAGTTTTTCCTTAAAACTTTTAACCCAAGTATTATTTGATTTTTTTTATCAGTTACCTTTGAAGAGCTCAAATGAGTGATGAGAAAAAAGTGCGTACTAAAATTATTAAATATTTTCAACAAAACCCAACAGATCCTACAAAAAGTTGGCGAAACAATCAAACTGATTCCAATGTTATTAAACAGTATCGGAAGAATTTGTTCGTTATTAGAAAACCTGGTTCATGTAGAAGGAATGGTCCATATAATGTTTCTAAAGCCAATAAATTTAAAGCATTTTCAGAAGAGCTCCTAACTAGGGTTATTTTCGGGAAATGTTTGTAGGGAATTTTCGGAAATTTCTTCATAAGTTTTCTTCTAAAAGTTACAATATTCAGATACGTTTCGATGACTAAATTTGTTGCTAATTGAATTATTCTATTATATACATAGATTTTTTCGGATAGTCTGTTGGCAACGAAATATTACTGTTGAAATAATAGATTTTTTTCCCTCAACTCAAGCCACAGCAGAAAAATTTGGTTATTATGAATGAATCAAATTTAAAGCTTACGATTTTAAACGAATTATTAAGATGCCTAACATTACAACTTTTAGGGATATTCAATACATATTATTTATATTTAGAGAATATAATAACAATAATATTGGTTCAAATTTATTTATCTTTAATCAGATTTGAACATTTTCTCTAACTACGCATATTTTATATATTTAACATGGTTTTTTAATTAAACAAAGAATTTATTGATTTTATACTGATTAAAACTACGACCAAGGCGTATTAACCAGGTGAGAGCGTCTCGGCAACAAATACAACAAAGACAATATTTCTTAGTTGTCAAGAGAGTGAGAATGTCAAAACAGATGTGACATATGAAAAATATAAAAAACAAACAAATATAAACTAAATGAATTACTGGAAGTTTTTATATGATAAAAAACAAACAAATACAAAATCAATTATTGGTAGTTTGCTCTAGAAATGTTTTTTTGCAGGATTCAATATTAAAAACGTCGAACCGGAGCAAAAAGCTTGATGATTCCAGTGGAACTATCAACCTAACCATTTAGCTATGTCCGTCTGTCTGTTTGAAACACTCGCACTTCCAAATACACAACGCAATTTTGCTAAGGAGTTTGCAAAAGCTATCCAGTAGGCAAACAAATCTCATGGACTAAAATGGGAATCAATCTCTAAAAAATTTGATGAATTTTCTCCAAACAATTTCCAATATTTGCTTATTTTGATATTTGCTGCACAAATTTTTTAAAAAATTTTAAATTTTTTATCATTTTCAATTTAAATATTTTGAATGTCAACAACAAACAGTAAACATCTTTTTGACACTTTCAAACACAACATAAATAAACAAACAATAATCAGCTGTGCTCGTAACTTCACCTCATTGAATACACCTTGACTACGACTGTGACAATACTGATCAAATGCCACTATTAAATTTGAAACCCTTATAAAAGCTGGACCAACAACCAAATATAGTTATTTTATACTTCTTTTAAAACCCTGGTAAAATTATAAGTCAATTTATCCGAAAAATTTTGTCTGATTTTTGGTTTAATTTAGTGTTAAAAAATTCCCGGGAATTCCCGGGAATGAAACGACTTTTTAATTTCCTCCCGGAAAAGAAAAAAAGTCCGGGAAATTAGGAACCCTGCTCCCAACTCATCCGGTAGGAAAGCAGTCCGGTTAGCTCAGTACTCGGACTATTTGGTACGAAATGTTAAAGCCAATGGAGGATTAAAAACATATAAAACTCGAAGAGTTCCTGACAGGAACTCTGCTAAACTTTATAGGCCAGCTTCCGGGACATTATTTTTATGTTGCTGATACTCGAGGGAATGTTGTAGAAAAGTTTAGGGCGCAAAAGCAGAAAATTGCCCCAAAAAGTTTTTATGCAGTTGCGCCAAAAGAAGCCAAACGTTTGTTACAAATACTGAAATTTACATCAAGGAATGTTTACAAAAGAGGATGATTCCATTGATAAGACTTCTTAATGCGTCCACTTATATTTGGCCTGATTTGGCATCCTGTCACTATAGTCTTGAGGTCTTGAATGGTACAGAAACAATAATGTGGCCAAGAGAGGCAAATCCTTTAACCCTTTCACGCACAAAACTTGTACGCAAAAGTTTTTTAGAATCTGAGTGCATTTTGTGAAGTATTAAGAGATATATTAAATATATGTGGCATTTCACGTCAAGTGAACCAACTTTTGAAATCGATGTCTTCCGATCGCGATGAAATTTGCACCAATGTTAGTTCTATTGGATAGTAATTCGGACACCATTTTTCAACAAGATCGGTCAAGAAGTCTCTGAGTTATAGGAGGTCAAAATTTGACATTTTGGCAAAACAGGTGTTTTTTTTTATCCATATAACTTATTACCTATTGTTCTTAGCAAAATGTGTCCCAAATAGTTTAGATAGCTATTTATGCAATCTTTCGAAAAAAAAATTAAAAAAATTTAATAAAATATTTTTGATTTTTTTTTTTTAAATCAAAAATATTTTTGACTTTTTTTTCAAAATGGGCCCTTTTTATTTTTTTTTATTTTTTTTTAAGAAAGCTTAGGTCTTTTCCTAAGCGACCTATATGGTCGCTTAGTGGGATGCGAGTGGGATATCTATCAAAAAAAATATTTTGTAACTCAAGATTTAAAATTTTTGAATTTTTTTGCAAAATCAAAAACTTTGTTGACTTTTTTTAAAAAAATGGACCCAACAATTATTTTGATAGATATCCCACTCGCATCCCACTAAGCGACCAAAAAGGTTTTAAAGGAAAAGACCTAAGCTTTCTTTTGAGAAAAAAAAATTAATAAAAAAAGAGTCCATTTTGGAAAAAAAAGTCAAAAAGGTTTTTGATTTTTCAAAAAAAAGTAAAAAATTGTATGTCTTGAGTTACAAAACATTTTTTTTATAGATATCCCACGCGCATCCCACTAAGCGACAAAAAGGGTGTTAAAGGAAAACACATAAGCTTTCATCTGAGCAAAAAAAAAAATTAAAAAATGGGTCCATTTTTTTAAAAAAAGTCAACAAAGTTTTTGATTTTGCAAAAAAATTCAAAAATTTTAAATCTTGAGTTACAAAATATTTTTTTTGATAGATATCCCACTCGCATCCCACTAAGCGACCATATAGGTCGCTTAGGGAAAGACCTAAGCTTTCTTAAAAAAAATAAAAAAAAAAATAAAAAGGGCCCATTTTGAAAAAAAAAGTCAAAAATATTTTTGATTTAAAAAAAAAAATCAAAAATATTTTATTAAATTTTTTTAATTTTTTTTTTCGAAAGATTGCATAAATAGCTGTCTAAACTATTTGGGACACATTTTGCTAAGAACAATAGGTAATAAGTTATATGGATAAAAAAAACACCTGTTTGGCCAAAATGTCAAATTTTATAACTCAGAGAGTTCTTGACCGATCTTGTTGAAAAATGGTGTCCGAATTACTATCCAATAGAACTAACATTGGTGCAAATTTCATCGCGATCGGAAGACATCGATTTCAAAAGTTGGTTCACTTGACGTGAAATGCCCCATATGTATATAAAAAGAAAACATAAAAAATGTAAGTAGATTACTGCAAATCTCAATATGCATTAAGGGCCGACTATCTCTGAACTCAGAAATTAGTATCAGGAGGTAATATAAACATTTTCAAACTGAAATAAAACATCGATTTTAATTAGATAAACAGATTTTATTGCTTATTTTATGATTAAACAATTTCTGTTTGATATGAAGCATAAATGAACATTGCATATTGTACTCTTAGCACATTGCCACATAATTTTCGTGAATTTTTTTCCATTACCCTTTTATTGTCATGGATGTTGATGGTAAGGCGTGCTAAAACTTGTCTAAATTCATTGTTACAGAAATATACATTTTTTCTAAGTTCCTCCAACCATGAAAGAGGCATAGCAGAATTTATTCATGGCACCCCCATATCTGGTTCAGTGAACCAGTAGCTAAATATAAAAAAATGTATATAAAAATCATAAAACATTGTAGGTAGGGTTCCTAATTTCCAGGACTTTTTTCTTTCCCGGGAGAAAATTAAAAAATCGTTTCATTCCCGGGAATTTTTGAACACTAAATTAAACCAAAAACCAGAAAATTTGATTCGAATAAATTGACTTATAATTGTACCAGGTTTTTAAAAGAAGTATAAAATAACTATATTCGGTTGTACAATGTTGATCCAGTCTTTATAAGGGTTTCTAATATAATAGTGGCATTTTATCGGTATTGCCACAGTCGTAGTTTTCATCAGTATAAAATCAATAAATTCTTTGTTTATTTAAAAAAACGTAAGAATTTCGACTATGTTAAATCTATAAAATGTGCTTAGTCAGAGACACTTTTCATATCTGATTGTAGATAAACATATTTGAACCACTATTATTTTTATTATTTTCTCTAAATATGAATAATATTCAGTGAATATCCCTAACAGTTGTAATGTTAGGCATCTTAATTCCATTAAGAGCATAAAGTTTAAATTAGATTCATTCTTAATAAACAAATTTTTCTGCTGTGGCTTGAGTTGAGTAAAAAAATTTCGTTATTTCAACCGTAATACTTCTTTGCCAACTGACTATCTGTTGGTAGAACCGAAAAAATCTATGGATATAATAGAATGATTCCATTAGCAACAAATTTGGCAATCGAAACGAATCAGAAAATTATAACTTTTAGAAGAAAACTTATGAAGAAATTCCCGACAAACACTTCCCGAAAATTACCGAAAAAATATTCCCGGGAATTATCGGGAAATTTTTCCCGCGTAGGAACCCTAATTGTAGGGAAAAATTCCACACTCTCGACCTTTCATGCATATTGGTACACCGGTGTCGTCCCTTCGAGAAATCTCTTATTGGGGATACTTTAAAATCTTCTTTTACATCAAAAATCAATTTAATCACAATCTTTACTAACAAAATCAATCGATAAACTGCTTTTAAAACTGCTGTAATGTTTTACAAATCACATTTTAATATTAAAAAAAATGTTCGAAATTACCAAAAATAAAGTTGAATTATTTGTTTTACTTTTCCTGATCAATGGTACCAAACTTCAAAGAAAATAAAGTTTTGTTTATAAATAGTCGGTTTATATTGCAATTGATTAAAAAAGTAGTTTTATTTGAAAATATCCAATGAAAATTTGGGACATCGGTGTCCAATATGCGTCAAACGGTTAAACTGTCTAGATTTAAGGTCAGTGTAGAGTTTTAAACGGAGATGGACTACCTGTTCGAACTGTAGGTTTAGTGGTTTATTTTTTATTAAAATTTATGTACGTATGTTAAAATTTTTTCGATCTCTCTCCTTAAAATTACAAAATTGTAAATTAGCAACTCATGGAAATTATATGAAATTAAATAATAAAATAATGGCTCCAAAACCACCAATTTCAAATTGGTACCTCAGCTAGCCCATAATAAATACAACAAATTTTTTAATCTCCATTTAGCGTTTATTAAAACTGAAAACTATTTGTTTAATTTTATGAAATTTTGTTTAAAATGTAAAATTTTAGATATGCATTACATTTTATGAGTTTTTTTGGTATCAAGTTATAATGGGTTAGCGATTTCAGAAAATTTTATATTTAAACATCTGTGGGTAAATGAAATATAAAAAGAATTTTTATTTGGGGTTTTTTTAAATTTTAGATTTTTGAAAATATTGGTAATTTTACCCAAAACACGAAATGTCAAATATGTATGTGTAACCTCTATAAATTATCCGATATTGCTGAAATTAAATGACAGAGAACAATTTGTTTACCTCGGGTGCACCAAATATCGAAAAAGTCCAATACAAGGGTCACCCTAGTATTTGTATATGGTAAGATACCAGAATTTGTTTAATTTTTTGGGTATGCAAATATTTATGATTGTTTTTTAATCACGCATTGTTGCCCGTTCCTAATATAAAATTTTCAACAAATCTCAAAATTTAATTTCTTAATATTCTTTAAAAATGGTTTCAAAAATTAGTAATACTCTACCAGGGCTATAAAACTGTGTGGACATTTGTTTGAGCTTTGTAATATGTATGAAAAGAGAATGCTCTTTGTACAATCAATTTGAACAATGTTAATAAAACGAAAAAGGGGAATTCCCTCTATTGCATACGATGATTCGGAAGCATATACAAAAGTAGATTTTGCTGTTTATGAATGGTTCCGGAAGGAACGATTTAAAGGAACTCTAATTTCTGGATTAACAGCGAAGAAAAGGCTAAAATATTTCACTCAAAATTAAATAAAAAAGCGACATTGTATTCACAAACTTAATGCAGCAGGAGAAAAATATGCAGCTGAATATAGAGCTGCTACAATTTTCGTGGAAAAATTAAATGAATTCATATCAATGAAAAAACTCACCAATGAGATAACAGAGATTAAACAGACATTTTTTGAAATTGTTTACCTGAGAGCAGTTTGCCTTAATGCTGAAAACGTTATTGTGAAAGTTTGCCCACCAAATTGGACGATATTGATCCAACTAATGGATCAGGGTGCAATATAGAGCCGTAAATGTCATTATCGAAAAACTATATGTATTAAAAAACTACTTAAAATTGATACTCAATTAACCGGGAAAATTGATTATCCAGAATGCCAGGTCTCACTGTATTAAAATTCGCTAAATTTTAAATTATTCGCAATAATAAGTCCGTTTCATTGATGTGAAAATATTTACGGATTTAACCATATGAGCGTGAATATAATATGTAGGAATGTGTGTTTGTAAGTAAGTATATGAGGAC